>NC_055686.1:13192309-14454809 GCF_017639745.1 Melanotaenia boesemani | reverse complement strand
AATAAGTTGATGGTTTTTGTAGGACACACTAGACCTTTGATTTTAAGCCAAAACCTGATTGAGCTTGACTGAGTGCCAACTCAGACCCAACTGGACTCCATCTTCATTCCTAAGCCTCAGGCTTAACAGAGCTGAGATTCATATTAATCTTTTTTTTTCTTATTTTTTCCCATCCACATTGACCTACAACAACAATATAAATCTAAATCCCTGGTCTAATCACCACCGCAATGTTACAGAGGTGGGCTTAGTTCTGGAAGACCCAGGTTAAAGGGCCTGGTGTACCCACAGAGGTGTACCACTGTGGGTCTAAACCCCTCCTAAAAGTTCCCAAAACATGGTGGTTAAGTTTCCTTGTTTCCACCAACGAATGCGGGCCGGGTATGGTTTGTCTCAGTGCAATTCCATAGGCAGAGTATCCGCGCTGATAGCAATAGATGCCTCAGTTACGTGATAGCATGACGCCATTGCAGCACAACGGCTTCCTTAAAGTATAACCAAAACACGATTTAGAAACAAAGGTGGAGAATGGTGCTCATCTAACAATACTGTTCTTTCTTCTTTGCGATGCTTCTTAATGCCATTTTAAAAGAAAACAAAAAGAAAATCCGTTGCTCTAAACAAGAAGCAATTTCTGCAATGTTTTTTAATTCTTGTTTTCCCTGCTTTGTTTTTATGACAGGTCACACAGGAAGTTACTTTTTTTTTCAACCAAATACCAGATTGCAGTGTGTCAAGCTCCACCCTTTAGGGTTGGATTGGTTTGATTGGTATCCCGGTGGAGGAGTCCCAAAAAAGTGGGATAGGCCGGGTTGGCTATTAGGGTACCCTTCCCAGTTCTCAAGTGTGGAAACACAAAAAAAATTTGTCCCGACCTCCATCCATTGGTGGAAACAGGGCTTTAGAGATCAAATGGGCTAAATTTACCAAGGATTATGTATTTTAGAGTGAGAAAAAAAAACAAACAAACAACAAACAAAAAAAAGAGAAAACAATATCCACAATGAAAAATTAGCCAAAATTAGAATTAAAGTGCTAACAGTAGCTACTGGCTTAATGAGAGACTAAATGAAGTTATGGTGTGGAGGGTGAAATGTATACTGATTTCGTTGTTTCTGTGCAGTGAGTGGCAACAATAGGTACATTTACAGACAGGCTTGTAAATATAAATAAACAAATGAAAATATGAATAAAAACAAGAAGCAAAGAGCACAAAGAAAATGATGGTTGGCACAAATAAACACGCCACGAGCCTTTTTGAAACTTCAAAAGAGACATGTTGAAGACGTGCTTGTCGAACCAGTGGTCGCTGTGCCTTTTAAAAAGTTCTATTTATAAAGACGTGTCCCAGATCATACCTAAATGCGTAGTTCGTTAAGGCATCAGTTCTGATTTCCTGGTTGACAAATGCGCAGATTCTTTCGGAATCATCACAGAGTCATCACCTTGTTTTATTCCCCAAAGTGTTACGCAGTCAAACTAAACAGAGGCCAATCAATTCAGCTATATGACGCCGTTCCAATCGGCTATAAAAACTGTTGTCAAGCTCAAAGCCTGAAAAAAAGAATTTACTACAATATGTGGGGTATCATGACCTTTAGTAAACAATGCAAAGCTCTGAGGTACTATCTGAGAGATCAGTGCCTCAAGTCTTGTTCTTTAATCATGAGAGGGTTTTTGTTTTTTTAACTTACACTCAAAACAGAAGAGAACAAACAAGTGTAATCAAGATTCACTGTCTAAAACAGCAACATACATATATTATGTGTTCTGGGCCTCACAGGAGGTTCGCATATTTCAGTCACAATAAAAGACAGCCTTACTGCAAAACCAACAAGTAAACAAACACAATCATATCTGTGCAGAATTATAATTCCCTCTATCTGTTGTATAATTCTGCTGTCTATCCAGATGAAGATAATGTAAACCAAAGGATGTGCTCTGTTTGTTGTGCTTATGTTAGAGTGGGTGTTACTGGAGGCAAGGCGGCAACACCTGGGTTTGATACACAGTTTTGGTTCAAGTGTAGGTTGCAGTGTTGTTCTATTTCTAGTTTTTGTTAGTGTCCTTTTAGGTGTGCTCAACTGCTTATCAACCATCTAATAAAAAAGCTAAGTAAGCAAGTGTAAATATGTAACAGTAGACAAAATGTAAATCTATAACTTAATGTTGAGAGTAGTATTGGAAATATTCTGTTATCCTGTTAGTCCTTCAGACTAAGTGGATTGCTGGTATATCACAGGTTAAACTGTCTTTTTAGCTTGTTAAAAATGAGAGAAAGTTACCCCTCCTTAGTTTGTTTGTACTAAACAATGACTAAACTAAGAAAAATAATGTATTTCAATGGATTTTTTAAGCAAAAATGCAAAAGAAGGTATGTATAAAGAGGAGGAATATAATGCATGCAGAATACATTTGAGCCAGAATTTTCTTTCAATAGACATATTTCACATCCTGATTGAATTGTTCAATTCAATTCAATTTAAATTTATTTATATAGCTCATTAAAACCACCTTCAGTTGACCAACATGCTTCACAATACCAACTGTAGTCAATATATTTAAATAAAACACATAAAATAAATAAACATAATTAAATAAAAATCACAATATCAAGATAAGGTAAACTCCAATGTTTCTAGCATTTGAAGGCCAAGGAGAAAAGACTAGGCTTAAACTGACCTAAAGACTGAGAGGACCTGACAGACAGAGGGAGGTCGTTCCACGGTCTGGGCACTGCCATGGAGAAGATCACCTGGGGTTTTTAGCCTGGATAACCAACAGGAGCTGGTCAGCCCAGGGCTCTGGGTGGTGTGTAGGGCTGCAATAACTCATTCAAATAAGACGGCCCCATTGAGTGGAAACACTTAAACACAATCAATAAAACCTTACATTTGACACAAAAACAGACAGGAAGCCAGTGTAAGGTGAACAAAATGGGAGATAGATTCATGCTTCTGAGCTTCAGTAGGTGGACTGCAGCATTTTCTATACTCCGTAGGCGCTGAAGGGAACCCTCATCCAACTTAACGTACACAGCATCCAGACACGAAGTTAAAATGCATGTGTTGCTCTTTCAAAATCAGCCCACGGAAGATAGAATTTGACTTTGACAAAAGTCCTCAGCTGACAGAAGCTGGCCTTAATAACAGTGCTGATGTGTTTGTCAAATTTAAATAAGGGGTCAGCCAACCCCCCCAGGTGCTTCACAAGAGGACAGCAGTAGGAGGATAAATCACACTGTCATGTCCCGAGGTACTGGAGGTTACTCTGTCCGAACAACAAAATCTCACTGTTACTCTTATTTAGGTTCAGAGTATTAGTACTCATCCATTCCTATACATTGTTAAGACAGTCCTGCAGTGTCTCAATCCTGATCCTAAACTTGTGGCAGACAGTAGATGTTGCTTTAAAAAGAAGATTATGATTCATTTTGACAGATATGCCTGTGACACACATATGCAGGTCAAACGTTCAGGATGTCAAGAGTTTCATGTGACATTCTGCTGATGGGGGCAGAATCCTCATGTTAACTTTGCACAAAACACAATGGCTCATATATTGCCATAGCAACCTCAGTGATGTGCAAGCGTCACTCTGTGGGACATTAACCCATTAAGACTTTATGGAACATGTGCACTCATCCTACAAACATCAAGTTTGTCATGAGAGGACGCCTCATATCTAAAATTCATTTGTAAAATAAAGGAAAAAGAAAACCACTAAAGTAACACACGTGTATGAACATACTTTGTTGACAGAAGAGACTTTCATATGATATCAGAGTATGAATGACCTTCATGCAGGATTGCGTGGTGGTAAAACCGAACATGTTACTATTACTTTGGTTAATAGAAAAAATTTAAGGAAATTAAAAAAGGGTAGTTTGCTGAAGAGCAGCTTACACAGTAAACACATAAAAAGTTTCTGTGCATCTATAACAGAGAAGACAAAAATCCAGAAAACAGTCTACATTGTATATACCATTACCTCTGAGCCGTCATTGCCCATTCAAAAATTAAATAAATAAGCCACTCTAATGTCACGACAGTGTGTCCACACACCATTTTCACTAATTATTACAGGCTTGTGGAATCAGAGAGGTGACATTAACATGGCATGCCATGTGGGTTATAAAATATGCATTTGATATATGTCTCATTAATTTCAGTCATAAGTAGTACACAGTGTTATGCACGATGGCCACACAATGCAATTTTCCTTTAGGAAATATAAAGTTTTTCTTTCGTTAAGTTTTTTTTTTTTTTTTTTTTTTTTGTCTTTTAACCCTCACAAATCAAGGTAATCTGCAATGAAGTCGCATCAGTCGTAGCTTGAGAAGGCATGTGAAAGGGGTTTAATGTGAGGGCCCAACTAAATCCTGTTTTTTTTCAGATTCTGCTTGATTGTTTTCCTAAATTCTGTGTTTTCAATATTTTTCCCTCTGATGTCTGTTATTATTTTTCTGACCAGAAACCAGAGTTGTTTTTCTGGGGAATGTGTTTAATCATGTGGTGGGTGTATAAAATCAAAATCAAAATTACAATAATGGAAAATATGCCATTTATTTCTTAATTTTTTTCCTTCTTTTTTTTTTTTTTTTTTTGCTTTAAAACTGACTGATATTTCTTTTTCTTCCCCACAGATATTCCATAGGACAGTCTCCAGGTGCAGCCCAAACACACGGGATGGATTTGATAGAAGCTGCTTTTGTTCCTGGCAAGACTCCTCTGAGTTTGTAAGCAAGAATGTCTTACCAATGCTTCACCAGAGACAAGCTTTATTTATTCTTTCTAGAGACATGCAATGCTGCATTTCTTAATTTTTTGGACAACTTGGGTGTTTCTGCCAACCTCTTAGCCTCTGCTGAACTTTAGGGGAGATGAGCTCCATCAGTTCATTTGGCGTCAGGCTGTCGCTGTCCAAATGCATTTAACTCTCATCTAACTTTTCTTGTTCTTTTGGCTCAGGCACCATAAAACCTTTCAACTGCTGGGGATAATAGATTACACCCACAACTGAGCAAATTCCCCAATATTCCATGTTTTTCAACAAATTCTACTTTTACTGTCAACTTCAGTAATTCCACATCTGAGAAATCATAGGGACATGGTTTAATACAAATGACGCCGATGTACATCTGCTTCCTCCTTCCATGTTAACAACCACCCGTGTTTCCACTTTTCTGAGACAATTAGATCTGTAATTGTAGCTGTATTAATAATGCTGACATACAAAAATGCCATGTTTTTTTGCTATATAACTGCACAAATGTTAATATAAAATCAATTTAAAATGGTTGAATTCCAGTCAGTTGACCTTGGTTCGTTTGACCCGACAGTCTCCAGCAGGCTTGACCTCTGGGTGAGTAAAGTCTTGGGCATTTTCTGCCAGCACCAGTAGTTCATCCTGAACGACGTATAAGAGCCCTTTCAAAAAAGTCCAAAAACAAGGTCTTGCTCTCTCAATGTCAATAATATGCTTCCAAATGATAGGGTGCTCGGCCTCTCCACCTTCTCATCTTCACGGTGCTCTGCTGAAGTATTTTGAATGGACAAGTACAAAAAGCCCAGGTGTGTGGAAGAGGTTAGAGCTGGTAAAAACAGGAACAGCAAACCAAGTGGAGCAGATGAAGAGGGTAGGACTGAGTGTTTGTGTTGAAAATTTAGAGAGTTAAAGAGCAAGACAATGAAAAAAGAAGAAGAAGAAAAGAAAGAGTATTTTCTCAGGAGAATGCCGTTTGTATCTATGGGTGAATACATAAAATTGGTTGAGCGTGAGAAAGAGGCTCGCAGTGAATGCAGCACACACTGGGAAGCTGAGACAGACCTCAGGGCTCTTGGAAAGCTCAAAAATCAACGAAGGGTGGATAATCTATACACCAAACTTTTGTGGGAAAAGTGCCTTTGCTCTCTGTGTATTAAAGTGATAGAATAGGCACTTCTCTAGGGTCCATTTATGGGAGGAAAATGGACTATAGGTGGGCCATGGAAAACTACACAGATTTTATACTGTCTGTGATTTATAGCTAGGTAACTGTAAACAAAATAAAATAACAGAAGAGAAAGTGATGCAAGTGCGAAAGCATTTCTGCTCCCATTTCTAATGCACAGAGCATACGTACATGCATATAGGACAAAAACCCTTACATAGTGATAAGCTTAGCACTGAAAGTCATTAAGCAGATCAAAAACACACAATTAAAGCAGAAATTCACAGACCCTCAACCACACAAATATGCAAAAAGGCGGAAGGGGTTTATTGATTTGACTCATTTCAGTGTGCTGAGTCGCTATGAAACACCTGCCCCAGACACAGGCGCAGCTGTTTGTCTTGGCAGCTACATCACAACCCTGTAACCCACAGTGACCCCAATCCATCATCAAAGTTATACACACACACACATACACTAATTAAATATATATATATATATATATATATATATATATATATATATATATACATATATATTTTCTAATACTTGTCCTGTCATGCACACATTCTGCATGCACTGAACACACATCACGTATGAATATAAACTTGTGCAAGCTCGCATGCATGTCACACAGGCAACCCATCCATCTTTGATCATGTTATTCATGTAAGAAGTCAAATGGCGCACCGCTGTGGCCGTGCTGAATGACAATGAAGGGGCGTTTCCTCGTGTCGTGCTCCAGCGGGAGACCAAAGAGCCCAACACAGATAAATTACACATGTGCGCACAAACTCACGCACACATGAGAATAGAACCGCAAGCTCATTTATCTGGAAGACACATACTAACTAGGCATTTAATGTCAAATTTATGGACACACACATCCTTGTGGACAGGCTGTCTAGACAACACTAATTTGGTGCACTTTGGTTTCAAGCGATGGACAGCAGCCATTAGTCCATGTGGAGGGGCTCGAACAGGTCACAGTGTTTCCATGTTGCATGGATGTGTGTGTGTGTGTGTGTATTTATATTATGTTATATTTGCTTTTTAAGACATATTATGCACATTTTTGATCTTGTGCTTTGTTACTTTTGCCACCCCCCAACGTTCAGATTTTCTGTTTTTAGCCTTTTAGATTTGTTTTTGCAGCACTGATTTTATCTAAATAGTGCTGTAATGTTTAGACTGTCACAGTTTGCAGTTTTGCTTTTTCGTTTACTTTGTCTTCATCTTCCCCTGCTTTTTCACTTTCCTTTTCTTTTCCTCCCCCTACTCGTTCCAGATTTATGTGGGGGTTGAGGTATCTACTAACACTACAATGATTACTCTCTTAGTTCGCTCAGAAAAATTGAATGTCCAGATATCCCACATTACATTTGGAGTGCCAACTTTAGTAACTTTCCTGTCAACGACGTATCCAGGACATTTTTAATGGGGTGGCCAAGCAATACATTTTTTTTTCTTCTTCTTTTAACTTGATTCCACCAGCAAGCAGAATGATGGTCTGGCTGCTGTGTTGTGCCGAGTAAATTTGCTTTGCCAAGCTAAGCTTTATTGATATAAAGCTTGTCCTGATAATCAGATTTTTAAAAATAATATATATATTTATTCTTATTTATTTATTTTGAATAATTGTTTATTACTAAATTAACATAATATTGCAGGACTTGACCATATGGGGAAAAAAAAAAGAATGGAGAGGGAACAGAAATGAAAAGGAGAATGGAGAGAAGAAAGAGGAGATGAAGATACACCAGATAGAAATTAATGGCCCTTCAATCCAGTGGGAAAATTGGGGTCGGGGCTGGCTCACGCTGGGTGGTCTGTTCCTCTTGGGCGTTATGCAGGCCTTTGCCTGTATGTGGCGGGGGGGGTAGCTTTTGGGCTCTGGGTGCCCTGCGCTCTGCCAGCCCCGTAGCCAGTGCCCGGCATTTGCTGCCGATCTTGGCCCGCAGGGGCCTGTGTCCCGTGGCCACAGAGGAGTACTGGCTGGGGCCTTACTCTGCCGCCTTCTGGGTGGATGCATGGTCATCTTCTTGGTGTGGTGGCTGGGATTAGTGCTCCGGGGTGGCTACTGATCACCCCGGATCTCAGGGTCGCCCTGGCCTGCCTCTGAACTTTGCACAGGTGTGGTCATTTTTGCATGATCACACTTGTCTTTAAACACTCTTCTCTCCATATAGCCAGAATGCTCACAGTTACTGTGTTGCCCAGTAGGATTAGACACTAATTACTAATATCGGTTAGCTTTTGTGTGCATGTGTGTGTGTGTGTGTGTGTGTTTGTGTTTCTGGTACTTTGGTCTTAGATGTAATGCATGTTTTTTTTTCTTCTTTTTTTTTCAGCTTATTCGTGTCTTGTTGGGGCCCCCAATGATTGTCAGCTTTGTTTTTCTGCAAAGACCACAGGAAGACAGCCTTTGTCTGGTGTCTCTGTTTGGATTGAAGGGCCAGTCAATGCATCCTACAAACTGCAACGTCAGCAGATTCATTAACTTTAGATAGAATCAGTGTGTGAAATACGGGCTTTAAAAAACTTTAAGCTCAACTTTAAGACTTTGAAGAGTGATATGAACTGAACTGTCATTTCCTTTATCTTCTCCATACCACTCTGCTCATCACTTTCCCCAGTATTTAGATTCAGTTGTTTTCATTGTTCTTTGCCAGATGCTGAGTCTACAAACCATGTTTGTTTCCAGTTTGACTCACTTAGGTTTTTACTTTCCAATAACCATCCTAATTTTGGGATTCATTGTTTTATTCTTGGAGTTTTCTCCACTGGCAACATCCTTGATTTTCCTGTATGTTTATTACCATTTTTCAGTTCTCCTACAGACCTGCTGCTAAATTTTCATCCTTACTACTCTAAACTTTGACATGGAAAATAAAAGAGTAATATCGTATTGTGTTGTATCCAAGGGGAGAAAAAAAGGATAGATTCTCAGTCATGCCACATATATCGCTTTTACATCCAGCAACACCAGACATCTATATTCTACTGATGACAGCCCAGGGATTTATTATCAGCATGATCCCCTCAGATCAAATGTTTAATACACTCATTTGAAGTTTTTTTTTTTTTTTTTTTTTTTTAAACGGGATATACAGAAAAAAGGAGAACCTGCTTTTAAGTTGTGGCAGCCTGATTTTTTCCTTAATTTGGTCATGATGTGTGATCAAGTTCCTCCACATCACTCCTGCTCATGCTCTGCATACTCAATGACTTGACACCTTACAACAGCTCAAACCGAATACCTTAAAAATCAAGAGCATTACAAGATAGAGGCTTTGAACTTGGCTAAGCCAAATCTTGCTGAAGACAGTCTGATTTGTCTAGAAATGAGATAGTTTCATACCTCTTCAATGTAGCGTTTCATTACACAATTTATTCTGAAATCTAACTTCATAAACTTCCTAAAAATCTAATTCAGATTAACTAGATAACCAAATTGAGCTTCCACTGATATTGTTACTGGTTTTAGACAGCCTTTATCCAACCTCCTGGCACACAGTGCTGAAATTAACTGAAAAAGTTTAACTTTTTTATTTAAGCTTAGAAAAATACTGGAGGAAAAAACATGTAAGTTGGCATTCCACACATCCCTTGTAGATTAAGGGCATTTCCATAAGAATTCATTTATTTCCAATTGTTCCATCCATTAAATAGACATTAAGTGTTTATGTGCACTGTTGATTTATATTTGAAGAGTCAAAACAACTAATTGTATACAATTTTGTGAAAACACATGCTAATAATAACAACATTAGGGAATAAAGGTAGTTCAGGTACTTAAGGCCAACCGGTTCATATAGCAAAAGTTAAGAGTACAAGCTAGAGTGTGACGTTATATGTCATGAATTCTGACCTTTGAAATTTGAGGACAAAAACAATATAAGCATGTTTCATGCCCACATTTCTTCCTCCATAAGTTAACTTTCTACATCAAGATGTAGGCAGCTTTGTCTTCTTTCACCCAGTGTGACTTGGTGAGTCAGATGGACAGAGTATGCTCAACCAAACTCAAACTGACTCCCGTTATATTTGAGCTTGTATATTTCTAATCAGACGTGACTGTAACCTGCCATTGATCCAAAATAATAGCAGGACATATCAAAGAGCAGCACCAGCAGACATCAACGGGGCAGTTCTTATTTATTATTATTTTCATTATTACTTGACTCTGGCTCTGACACTGTCCATACTTGACTGAGACTTTCAATTACAGCTGTATGGCCCCGGTTCAAATTAGTTTAGTTACCCTATACAAACCAGTGACTCAGTGGATGACTTGTCAGTCCAGTACTCATGGGGCCAGTTATGTCACTGATTACCATCTTAGCAAGACATTTAAACAGGCAGAAGCTGCACCCTTCAAACTCCTCAGAAATGTTCTAAAAAGCTATGCTTTATTTATTTATTAGTTGCAATGAGGATTACTAGAGACCATATGTATGGATTAAACATATTTAAATATTTAAAGTTTAAACATGCTAACTGTTCAGTAACTCTGTCCCACCACATCTTTAGACAGTTATGGAAGTTGTGATTCATCTCCAGCAACCAGAAAGCGACCTCTGGCCCCTGCTGTCCAGTTAAAAGCAGCAGGGCATTGTCCTCCTGACAGAAAAGATGCATCCAAAAGTCATGTGGTAAAGGGAAAATACAGCAAAGAAAAGTTGCTATAAAGAAAGAATGAACAATAAGGAGTAGTATGGACAAGATGTTAAGCAGTATCACTGCTCGGGATGACCGAATGTATTACAATCCATGTAAAATAGCTGCAGCAGTGTCAGAAAGATGATGTAAAACGGGCACAGAGGCAAGGCAGAATATATGTTAAAGCAAAAACCTCAAAAGTTTATGTACAGTACACAAATTAATAAGCTTTGAAGTCTGAATGTATTTGGGGTCACATCCACTGAATTTCTAAAGGAAGAAATCAGCTTTTTATTTTCAAATATGCTTGTTCAGACGGTCATGATGGAGCAGAGATGTGAAATATATGAGTAGAACAGAAAAGTAAAAAAGCAACCAAATTTTATGGTGGTAAAGGTCATACATGCTAATTTGTGAGGGCAGTGGAGCTGCATCAAGGCCCTGCAAAGAGTTCAATCAAAAGTTTTATTTTTTTTGCTCAAGGGAAACAGTCAGCTATAAAATTTGCAAATTAATTCATTTTGACATCTCATTTTACATCACAGAAACTGTCAGGCAGCACTTGTTAGAGATGTCATCTTTGATGTGCAGCATTCAAACTGTGGTCTCCAAGAGTAAAAGGAGAAGGACGAAGTAACACAGCGTTTTCTTGGACATAAAATGAAGAAAAAGGACAAAAAACAGACAACATATTCCCAGAGGAGAGATGACAAATAGCCACTGTTTGTATGATGAAAAGACATGAGCATGGGTAAAGAGCAGAGGTGATAAAAAAGAAAAGAAAGAAAGAAAGAAACAGCACGCATTCGGACAACCTGTCAGAAATATTCAGGAATATGACGCAAGTAGTAGAGGCAGCATAAAAACAACATAAAATACATGGCACTGAATACATCTGACAACCATTTCCAGCAACAGCACGAGCCTGAAGAGCTGAGAAAGCAGCGTATGACACTGTGGGATCAGGTGTGTGTCCACATGTCCACATGTGTGCTCGTGGTCAGTGAACCTCCAAATGAAAGGAATTAATAAAACAAAAATCCTGCATTGGTCCAGAATCCGGACTCAGGAGAATTCCTGACAGAAAAGACAGATGATTGAGAGACAGAGTGGGAGCGGTGAGACCAATACGTAATGAGAATGTTACGCTGACAGGGACATAGACAACACCAGTAAGAGTGAAGGGGAAAGGAGCAGGAGGAGAAGAATCAAGCTGTCCCTCAAACAGCGGAGCCCTGCAGCATTTTACAGCCAGGTTTCCGACTGTCACAGGATTGTGAAAACAAAAAGCAGTCTGTCACAGAGGCAAGCTGCCTTCCATGCAGGCCGAGGGATAAAGGTCAGAAAATGATCTGTCATTGGCATAATTGCATCCACTGATGTTGTGTATCAGTGGCCCACCGATTCTCAGATTGCTTTTCACACTTCATTCATCCTATGATAGGAAGGCAATCCTAAAGACACAAAAGTTCATCGCAGCAGCTCATAGTGGAAATGGGAAGTGGGAAGAGGGAGGGAAGGACTTCAAAATGAATGCAAGGTGCCATGAAGTAGACTTGCGAACTTCAGTAAAGAGGAAAAGGAAAAAAAAACAAACAAATACAATAAATATTGCTTCATTCCAGCAATACAAAATCAATTTTCCACAGTTAAAACTAAAATAAAACAAGAGCAGCTTACGTCAGCAGTATGAAACAATATTGGTTTCATAACTGGATCAAGACTGGCATAAAAATCTAACTAAATCTCAATTAGATAATACCCAGGTGGTAAGCTTTTCATGCAAATTGCCATCCATTACTATGTGAATAATCTCAATAAAAAGTAGCAAAGCATATAAATAACATAGCCCCAAGTTAAAGTAAAAACAGTCAGAGAGGGTAAAGTTATTCGTCTCTGAGTAAGGCCTGAAAACGTACATATAACGATTAATAAAATAACTTTTTTCTGTGCCTGAGAAGATTTGCTTGAGTGTGTGAAGTCACTTCCAACTAATAAACTAAGAAAACGCCCAATGCTGCGCTTTGTTCGAACCCCTCTTACTCTGAAAGTATTTAAAATAGTGAGAGGTTTAGATTTTCAGTGGACGTCTACATCATGATCCCTTTTTTCTCTCCCACCATTCAGTTCAAATCACGCCATGTATAATCCTGCTTTTTACTTTGCCATAAACATAACTAAGTTAACAGTACTTTAACATTTTATATCCTGAGGAAAAATTATGATTTTTAATGGTTTTTTTTTCTTTTTTTTTTTTTTCCTTTTCTTGTTGGAAAACTGAACTGGTTCACTTTGACCAGTTCTCCATGAATAAATTGCACACAAGGGAAACTAAGTATAAAAATGTACAGTCAAGCATCTTTTTAGGAGTTTGGTGTGTGCTTGTGTAAGCTCTCAAGTCAGACACTGTATGTCTTCCCATACAAAACTGATACGGTTTAAGAGTAAATGAATGTAATTCTTGGTCAAATTTATGTTTGTATCATAGCCTAATGATGATGGACAAATTTTACTCGACACTCCCTGCAGAGCAGAGGGTGTGTAGTCAAGAGTGGGTTCGTTCCACACCATGAACCCATTTGCTGGTTTTAAAGATTTTGTTGTACTCAATGTATGTTAAATTTTGACTCCATCTTATCACAAGCATACCCTCTTTAAGACTACTGTGGTTTTTATAAACACAGCAGCAGTGCTGTGGACTTTCCCCTTCTTGTCATTCTCCATTTACTTAGTAGGACAATGATAGTTGTCATGGTCACCAGCCTCATCACTATTGTTATAATCTTTTCCATTATCCACTTCCATTGTGAAGATTGACAATAGTCCTCTGGCTGTTGTTCTACCCTCTAACTACTTTGTTCACTCTCTAACCCAGATTTTGACTTCTTTCGTGTGACTCCACTGATATATTAGAACAGAGGTAGTCCTGATGAGGAGTGAAGCTACACACTCGAGCAAAAGATGTTTCCATGATCTCAATGCAAAAAAAAAACACAAGTAATACAAACCACATTTTAATGAGGAAAACCCAGCATAAATTAATTGAAATTAACAAAGGAAGAAGCAAAGTATTCCCCTAAATACACATCCTTAAATACATGTTTCTTTAATAAAGTTACAACAAACTAACGATTGCAATAATAGATGGAAAACCTGCATAATGCACATTGTCCACCTGCAGTGAAACAAGGGATGTAATTAGTGCAGTACAGCAATCCGTTTATTTAATTTGCCCAGCACAAAGGCATGATTCATTTCAGATCAACCAGACAATAGATTTTCACAGATTTGCTTTATTAGCCACGAAATGATGTAAATACTTGAGAATCTTTCATTTTCATCACACAATATGATATACAAGAAAATATACAGAGCTTTTCAGTGGTAGTAATTCAGATTTGTTTTCTTTTGTTTGTTTTTTGTTTAGACATTTACTGATAATAAAAAAGCTCTAAATTCAATTCTAGTTTTAACTGGATACCAGTGTCAGATTCTTAAAATAAGAATAATGACAATGACTCTATTCTGCCAGCTGGATGAAATAAGATAATAGGATTTTATATGTGTGTGTGTTGTGACTAGCATAACGTGGCTTGGGCTGCCCCATGACCAGGTCTCAGCACGGATTACATGTGATATTAAGTAAAAGTGCTGCAGAGAGAGAGAAAAAAAATGAATGAGAGTCCACATCTGTGACTCTGCGTTCCTAACACGATGAAAGTCGTTAGAAGCTGATGTGGTGCTATTTCTCCTGTGACTCAGATTAAACACCGATGCCCGTTCGGAGCAGCACATTCATCACTTCAGTGATACTTTTAGTGGCCGTTTCTCAGCTCAGGCGGAAATTAACAGCACTCTGGTGCCCTGCGTGTGCATAAAACCTGCTCTCTCTCAAACACACACACACACACACACACACGTGCATGCAAACACATCATAATTGGCAAATCTTGGTCATATAGATAGGCATGCAGGCATTCTGAATATGTAATCTTTTTTGCCTCTTTAGCAAATCAAGTGATGATTTTTTCTGTTCTTTAAGAAGTAGCTAACATACTAGCAGTCACGATTTATGCCATAATCTTGATGGATGATCATTAAAATTTGAAATGACAAATGATGCTTTTGAAAATTATTTGTGCTGATTTGGTAGGAGAAAATGATAGCAGGTGGGGTACTGCTAAATTGCAGTGCTGAACTTTAAAGACAAATGAGAATTTTAGAAGAAGCAGAATTAGGAAACGATGTTAAAGAGAAACTAGACAAAGTTTTTTGGGGGAAAAAGTAGATCCAATCTGTCCTCATCAAACTCAACCCAGGCTTGAATCCATGTCTAAAACAAGTCTCAGCGCAACAGAGGTGCAGACTGTTTCTTTTCTTTCTTTTCTTTTTTCTTTTCTTTTTTTTTATAGAAATAAAAAAAAAATCAAAATCATGACAGGAAATAGCTGAAATCAGCATTTGCAACCTGACATGGTAATAAATTCTTCAGTTTCATAAAGGTGAATTCTTTGCAGAGAAACCTGGCCCCTAGGGGTCTCTACTGAAATGTTTAGTCACTTACTGCTGTTAGGGAATAAAACAACAATTTCTCATTTCTACCAGATGGCAGGATGGCTTGTGTTCAGTATTATTTTTTACTGTCTGTTGGCAATAAATGTCCTCATCCATACAGAACATTCATGGTAGGGTAGTCACCTACACAGCTAAGAATGAATCAGTGTAAAATGATCAGTGTGGATCAAACCACATGGGATAAATACCCAATAAAAGACATTTTGGAGTCTGGATAAGCATAAATCCAACCAATTTGAGGCCTAATTAAGTAGGACTTACATAGCACCCGGGGACAGTCTGTTATAAGGGACAGAAAAATGACCGGAGGCATTAACGTCTGTGCGCTCTCAGGAGAGCACTAGATCCAATAAGGAAGGAAATAAGAGAGGGGTGACTGTGGCTTACTTTAGAATGACAGCACATCATCATAATAGACCGCCACACATTCAGCATCCAATGACTCCAGAACAAAGGCGTTGCTGCATTCCACAGAAAAAAAAAAAACTAAATAAAAGTGCAGATGGATCTTCACATAAATAAGCGGTGCAGGAATTAAGCTGCTTTAAGTGACTTTGACCACACTGTGACCTATCCCAGGGGCACCTTAAGCAGTAGCTGACCTGACAGAGGATAAAATTATCATTTCCCCTCAAGAAACAAGTTCTTTTTTGCATGGATTTCATACTAAAAACTGACCCCCCAACCCTGCCAACACACACACAAACATCACCGTGTGTTGCTTCCACTATAAACAGGCTAAGGTTGCACATAATCATCATTGATAAGCTCTATCTAGTGATGATAAAAAGGTTGGGGTGAAAATGCAGCTGCTTCTGTATGTATAAAGATATACACGAATCACGTCATACCACAAAACAAATTAGTCTGTCAAAATCCCTTCAGATCTCCTCCTGTGCTTTTCCAGATTTCACAGGCAGAGCAGAAAAAAATGAAAGCTTCATGTGATAGAGGGACAGAGAGCCATATCAGGAGGTCATCTGTGCTTCAAAATGGAGATATATTAAATTCATTCATCTCAGTCAGTGGGAGTGCCAGTACTGTGGCTTCTATGAGATGAGGGATATAGAGATCTCCCTCTCTCATTCGGCTGGCTTGGCTCACCACCTTCAGAGGCATTGTCTAGGAAAATATCCCCACTAACAGAGCCAATGATTAAATGAAGACAGAGAAGGGGATGTGTATATAAGACTATTTGCTTGCGTGTTTTGCATAGAAGCACATGCAAAGAATGCAGTAAACAGCCGGTACTTAAACATGGCCGAGACGGAAGAGCAAAAGAAGGGAAGAGGGTGATGAGAACAGGCTGGAAATGAGAGAGACAGTGATGAAGAGAATGCAG
Source organism: Melanotaenia boesemani (assembly GCF_017639745.1). Classification (NCBI taxonomy): domain Eukaryota; kingdom Metazoa; phylum Chordata; class Actinopteri; order Atheriniformes; family Melanotaeniidae; genus Melanotaenia; species Melanotaenia boesemani. The sequence goes on along the minus strand of NC_055686.1, from coordinate 14,438,298 downwards.
GTAGAGGAAGAAACAGAGGCCACCAGAGGGACGGAGAGGAAGTATGACAGACTGCGGCTAAACTCGCATTTATCATGTGTCACGCCACCCCCATACAACATGTACATTCACATACAAGACAGATCTTGTATCTTGCACACATGCTACCACACACTCAAGGACAGAATTGGGATTTATGAGGAGAGGGAGTTGTTATCCAATGTGAGTAAGGGTCACAGAGCAAGCTGCAGAGTTTTTATGTGCTTCAGTAAGTAGTTCAAGAGAAAACTGCAAACAATTTCCAGATTTATTGTAATTATTCATTAATTCATGGGCACTGAAACAGTTATGTTCTTGCTGGATAAATCTTTCCACTGGCCCAACGGAAGAACACACAGTCATTTAATAGCATTAAACAATGTTTTATTTATTAGGCTGACTGTCTCTTGCCATTATTTTTATTTACCTCAGTGGTCAGATAGATCCCATCCTGGAGGCAGCACTAATGCAGCAAATAATACTGCATTTTAGCAGTGGCTTAAAAGTTCTTGTAATAATCTTCCTGATACGACTGCTAGCATCTGGACCCTTAGAACATCTTTGATTTAAGTCCTATTGAAAAAGCATCTAATTATCTGATGAAATACGAGTAAATGTAATTAGCATGGTGTTATGAACTAATTTGACTCCTTCTGATGAGTGTGTTGGTGATCTTCAAGAAGATTCATCCTCGTCTGAAAGTGGACACTTCCACCTCCAGGAGACCAATGTTCACTGCAAAAAGCCGAACCTAAAGCTTCAAAACAGCAGTTACCTAAGCAGTGACTGTTTCCATGAAAATAAGCTAAACATTATGCTGTTGTTGTTCAGTCAAGACAAGAGTCTGCGAGCAAATTTCAGAGTTGAATGCAAGAATAAGAAACTGGTATAAAGACTAAACCCAGCTTTAGCATACTCAGTCACAGAGTCTGAATGTCACCTAAATGCTAAATAGACTGTTTTTTAAGTACTTTTCTACAAGCCACATTCACATATTTGCACACACATTCATAATGCACCACCAGGCAATGTGGGGTTTAATGTCTAGCCCAAAGGCACTTTAACATGGGAACTTCGGAGGCCAGGGATCAAAGAGCTGTAGTCTGATTGGTCCATGATCAGTTTATCTCCTGAGCCATGGCCTAAATAAGACCCCCAAGCTTTATTTAAACTAAACAAACTGTGTGTGGTTGAGCACACAGATACAGCGCAATCAGCTGAAAATGACTTGTAGGAGAAACAAATATTTATTATGTTTCTCCAGTGACACCTGTCCAAGGATGGAATACATTATGCAGCAAGTGAACAGTCAGTTTTTAGCAATGAACATGTTTGAATTAAAAAAGACTGAGATTTTAACAAGGACAAAAAAAAGGTGGTAACTAACTGACTATATCAGGGAATTTACAAAGGAGCATCTATTTGTGGGCTGTTTTTTAATATGCAATAATTAAAACTGGAGAAAAGTGGCCCAAGGGAGGACATCCAGTGAAGCTAAGATACAATAATGACATACTAATTATACATAGTATAGAAAGTAAGGCTTTGTACTCCAGACAAACATAACAAAAAAACAAACAAACAAAAAAAAAAAAACACTCTAGGAGCCTGAAACAAACAGCTTGAAGTATTTAAGTAATATTTAAGGGAAGCACTTATGAGCAGTCAAGTGTCTCACCTCCAGTCAACAGGAGTCATGCTCATTGTGGATAAGCAGGGAGGATTTGTGATGGGTGAATCTAACTTCTAGTCAAGGCAAAAACAGGAAAATTTTCTGCATCAGTAACACATTATATCTCAATAACTTAGAGATATAATGTATTTTTTTACATTAGGTGTTTGTTTTATTTTTTTGGTAAGAACATCAGTGTTGCATCAGTAGAATGCAGCCATTGTGTAAGCCATCAAGGATTCATACTATAGGGTCCACCAGACCACTTTTGAGGTTGAAGTTAATTTAAATGGTAGAAATTCACTCTTCTCCTGTCCCCATTTTGATCAATGGTTAGCTTGCCTCACCACTCACTGATAGCCTTCTAAACATTGAAATCAACATCTCCACACACTGCATAAAATCCTGCTCATGCTGACATTTTTCCAGCTGTGGAAAAGGGCCAAACTGAGAATATGCAGTAATAAATGGCCTGATCAGATAAGTCATGTTTCTCATATATTTTAATTGTGGAAGAGATGGTACCAGGATATCTTATAGTAAGACAACAACACCGTGGGGTAGTGTGATGTGTAATGTTCTGGAGTCCTGGAAATGTTCCACCCAACTCAACATTGTTAGGGATCACACGCTTGTCTTCATGGCAACAAAAGGTCAACGTTCCAAGGACTACTTCATGAAATGTTTAAAATTATTTTGGAAGACAAATGGTTCCAAGTATTTGTTTGACCTACAGTTTCCCTGGATCTAAATCTAATCCTCCTTGATGTACTAAACAAACCATGTCTAGTCCAAGCGGCCCCACCCTATACTAATCTAATGAATCCATTGCTTAATTTTTGATGCCTGACACCACAGGACAATTTCAACTGTCATTAGTGCATGCATTAAATGGAAGTGAAAAAGATAATGCAGATAAAAGAAAGTGAGTAAAGCTAAAGAAACAAAAGAAAGGAGAAATAAATTAAGCTCAGCAGGGTTGATTACTTACAAACAGTAACCTGGACAGAGTGGCAATAATCTAAATTACTCCTGATTATCTAAATTTTTTTATCCGTCTAATTTTAGAAAAAAAAAAAAAAAAAAATCAGAAGTGCTCATTTCACCAATCTTATTTAATATTATAACAATGATTACACCGTAGGCTTCCTAACTGCTTTTTAAAACATAAAGATAATGGGCTTGAGCAAGTTAAAATGTCAGTTCCTTCTAAATGGGGATTCATGCATCAGGAAGCTTTACTTAACTGCAATTACAGCCTGTACTGCAGCATTAAGGTGTCCCAGAATCCCTATATCGCACTTAATACTGTGTGGGAGTAACCACTTTATCACCACAGAAACATGAAAAATGATGTGTATGAGTTTGAGATGTGATTTAAAAGCAGGGAGGTGAGAAGAACGCAAATGCTACAGCCAGGATAAGGTGGTGCTGGTGATAGTTTGTCGGTAGACTTCTAATTTATAACTATTCTGAAGCCACAGAAAAGGCTGCATTACATGGATTACACCTGATTCTGTGACAAATCCAGAAATGGTGGAATCCTTGGGGGAATAATAATTTGGTTTTGTGACTGTCCGTGTTGTCCTGACATTGCATGTTGCAGTATTTGACCTATTTCTCTGGACTGTGCTTTTCACAGGCAGCATAGCTGTTCGGGGTCACCAATGTCAGACTTAGAAAGGTGTATTCTCACGCAGAAGTCCACTATGGCTTACTCATACTGCACTCTGTGATGCCATCTTCTATCAACTACTGCCCCACCGGTTTGTTCATAATTCCATACTTCCTCCATCCTTTCCTTTTATTTCCCTCACCTCTATTTCACTTTATTGTTCTTGTTTCCTTTTTGTTGACAGTTTGCTGTGTTGTCTTGATTCATTCATTTTAGTATATACTTGCAAAGTACCACAAAAAGGTAAAAAGGTGAAAGATGTACAGAGGACTAAAAACACAATGCAATGTAAGCACATGTGCCCTCCTGCTCTGAGCCACTGGGATCTGCCACAGTTGCACATTTTTACCCTTGGTGACTTCCTCCTTCTTCCTCATTTCATCCTCCCTCCCTTCTGTTTTCTCTCCTTGCCCTGTGACTGAACCCAGTGTGTGGACTGACTGTGATATTGGCTGTGTGGGTGACAGGCTCGCTGGTGTGATATCTGAAGGGGAGAAAAACAGATCAGCGTCTCTTTACTTAACACCCTCCCTCCTTGCCCAGCTGCTGATGAAGGAAGGACTGACTGGAGATAGCAGGGAATGTTATTCATTTATTTTTCAAAAGGTGGCTATCTTTCACAGAGAGGCTCTGAGTTCAAGGTCTTTTCAAAATCCTGTAAAGAAAAAAAAAAGATGCTAAAGGAAATAAATCTGATTTTAAATGTTTGGAAGTTATGACTTTTCACCTCTTTCAAACTTGTATATCTTTCCTATATATCTTTATACAGAATATCTCTAAAATAGCTGGGTTAGGTTCCAGCCCCCCTGCAACCACCATCGGATTACACTGAATATCTACCATATCAAAAAAAAAGCTGTGAGCCAATGACAGTGATGGCTCAGACAAGCATTATACCATCTTCAGGGTTCAACAACTTTAATGAATATACCTTACTTACATTAAAAGGTGAGCAGCCTTACACAGTGACACTAAATAAAAAAAAGAAAAAAATACCTTTACCCTTACCATTGTCCTCATCCTCCCTGACCCAGCCCCAGCCATCTATCAGGAACTAAGCGTTGTCTTTAATTGGTTGGATGAGGTCGATTGCCCGTGCAGACAGCGAGTGGCCCGAAGGAGTATTGGAGAGTCTGGAATGTGTGTGTGTGCGTGTGTGTGCGTGCGTGTTAGCCAATGAAAACACCAGGAACCCCTCAGACTCCCTCTTAGGGCAATCATAGTAATGAAGTGAAAATCTGCAGTTCACAAACCTCTGACCTGCTGATTAACTGAGAAGTCAATGAACAAAAAACTAGAAGTAATGTTTCTTGGTCGCCCTCTACCTCTTACCATGGAGGTAGAAGGCAATATTTCTTTGTCCGTATAAGAGCCTGACTATGGATTTTTGAGGCCGATTCCGATATCTGGCAGAAAAAAATTCAGATTCAGATTATTCAGAAAATATGTTCTATTTTATTATTATTTATTTTATTATTATTATTTCACATTGCTTAAAAGGTGCATTGTGATTTTTTTCTTTCTATGGAGCATGCATTAATGTAACTACCAGTTGTACTATTAAATTAATCTTTAGATTTAGGCTGTAAGTGTATGCTATAATAAAGCAATATAATAAGTGAAGTTACTGGCAAAACGCTATTTGTGCAGCCCTCTGATGCCCTTTAACGTTAAATCACATTTTCTCTTCTCTATTATTTTCTTTGCCATGATGTCAAGACTTACATGATCCATAATAAAATCCAGATATGCTTTTCTCATATGTTAAAACAAGACATCTTTAACAGTATTACATTTAAACATATAATGGTCAGAACATAACACAGACAATAATATTAATTATTGACTGTCTTATTATTGACTGACTTATTATTAATTTTTCCCCTTCTCCCAGCTTTCACATTGCTTCTCCTTAAATGAGTCTCAACACGCAGCTGATTGAGTGATTAACGCTCTTTCTGTGCTTTTAAATCGTTTGTACACTTAACATTATTTCTGCAGTTACTTACTGGCTTTTAAGCTGTTAGCTAACGCAACACTAGGCTGGGATAACCACAGGAAACGGACCATAAACGGACAGGAAGTAATTATTTTACGTAAATGAAAAGCATGACGAACGCAACGAAACATGGGTCACTATCATGACACATGGCAAACAGAGTTAAACTGAAACTGGAGACATGTTGAGTCATTCTTAATTTCACATCATTATAAACGTACCTGTCGTCAAGCTTGGCTCTACCCACCTCTGTTGTGCTGGCTGGCTGTAGCTACGGCTGTAATTAATGAAAGCGGTGAGGACTGAGCTCCATCTGGTGGACAAACGGTGCGACGACATCATTCTGCACAACTCCGACAACATTTACTGTTTGATGAGTAATTAAGAATATATCTGCGTTTAATCAGCTAAACTCAGGCCAATTATGATTATTTTGAAAAGGGCTATAAACGGCTGATTTAATCAGCCGAATGATCATTTGGTTAGGCTTTAGTCTGTATGTTGGCTGTTTAATTGTTTAACTGTTTTGCTAAAAAATGGAATATCTAAAACATTGATAAAAAGCTAATGTAATAATATGCAAACCATTTGAAAGACATTTAATCAGCTATATGCAGACAGCAGGCTGACATATTTCCTGCTGATTTTGTGATTATATAAATTATTTCAATAAGTACAACAAAGTACATACATTTCCTCAGATACAGAAGCTATAAGAATGAATCGCAATGCTACCACATTAAAGTAGTTTAGTAGTTTCACACCTTCAGATGCCATTAGCTGTTTGTGATTTATTACATTAATGAAAAACTTAAAATAATCTTTGGCTGAAAAAAAACTGAACCTATAGAATAGTTTTGACCTTTCTTAAACTTTAAATCAGATATAACTGCTGTGTTGACCAATTCTTGAGAATGAGACCTCATAAAACATACAAGACCACAAGTGGTTGTTGGGTAAATTTAGAGTCAGTCAACATCTGGAAAGTGGGGGCCTATCACCACTGTCCATTTCTTACATCTTGTGATTGCTGTCATTGGCTGTTCATCTTCACAGGTAAGTGCATAAGCGAGGTAACTGTGACGAAAGGAGGCTAACATCTAAATTTAACATGTCATAAAAAGTTATTCTAATTATTCTTTAAATTAAGACTTTAACAAAATGGGTGACTCAAGTGAAAATATCTCAGTTTGACATGACTGAAAAACACAGTCTATGGCCGCCTTCTGTGCTTGCAAATGATGTCTTCTATGGGCAGCTGCATGAATTCTAAATCCTGGGCGTATTTATAGCTTGCAGCAGGTTCTTTCATCTGTACTGATTCCTCACATCAGCTTGGCTTATGAGAGGTTGTAGAACAGCAATGACGTAGAGATAATTGTGACAAATTTGAGTACAAATGGCAAAGTTACACCCACAGTTTGAAGCTGTAATCGTGGAAGCAGTTTAAAGCATATAGCCTGAAGCCCTTTTCCTTTTTTTGTCACAGACAAGACATGGTTTGTAAATGATCCCAATAGATCGAGTCTTGAAGTTATCGAGTAAAAAAACAACAGCAGACTACAGACATAAGGGAATAACACAAGGGATTAAATCGGCTGATCTTGAACACAAAATGGCAATTTAAAATGGTACAAAACCTTGGCATCTGAATGGCAGCACTACTCCAAAACCCTTATTAATCAGTTGTGCATGCTACCCTTGCCACGAGCACTCATAACAAGCACAAAGGTCCTCCTACTTGTTAGTCATCCTTTAGGCATCCATGGTTTCCAAAAAGAATTTCAAATTTTCATTCATCAGGCCACAGGACAGAGTTTAATTTAGCCTTAGTCCATACTTAAATGAGGTCAGGTCCTGAAAATGTGGCTGCATGTCTGGAACTTGTTTATTTTTATTTTTTTCTCTTCCCATTCAAGAGCTTTTACTTGTATTTCTAGATGTAGAAATAAACTGTGCTTACTCATGGTGATCTTTAGAAAATTGTCTGAGCACAGACAGTGAATCACAGAGTAGCAAACCTTTCCACATCTCTCCGACTTCACCAATAATGTTACCAACGTGCTGCAACTTCAACTAATTAGTTGTGAAATGTGTCACTTGGTGTAGTTTTTAGCACTCCACAACTTTTTTGGTCTTTTTTTGTGTCACTGTCACAACTTATTTTTTTAAAAAAGGGAAATTAGCACAATCTGCAGTCTATTATGAGGCTGAGATTTTTTTTCACAATGGTTGTAGTGTTCTTTTCTTTATTTTACACAGCTCAGAATTTTTGGAAATGGGCTGTAGATTGATTAAAGAAGTGTTAATTGCAATAAACAGATCATTTTTAGATGTGTCTGTTGCGATCTGCTGTCACTAGAGCAAATTCAGTGTTACATCTAAGTAAGGAAGCATTTGCTTCTTGTGTCACTTTTCATATTTGTTCTTTTAGATAATCATTCATAAAGAGACAGGGTCAGTATGATCAGCAGCATCAGTATTACAGGTTAGAGTGGTTTAGTCAACACAGTGTTCTACAGCCGAGGGAAGATTAATTTGTTGAAAGGGTTTTTGACTGACATCGTACAGGTGTCTCTACAAATACAACATCTGAACAAGCTTGTTCTTGCTATAACCTTCTTTTCACTGCTTTTCTTTCCCTTTTCTTTCATGATAAACATTCCTTTTATCTAAAGCAAGCTCTTAATTCAAACTCCCACTCAACACAATGTCAACATTTTCTACAGACAGCAAAGTATTCTGTTTTGCATTAAGGAAAACATGATAGTTTCATAAGCAGTAAATTAATTAAAAGTCCAAGAGAATGAGTGGAGGTTTGCAGATCAGACACATGTTTACAGCAAAGATGATCTCATGGATGATCTGATTGCTTTCAAACTTAGAGGGCAGAAAAATAAAGACATAAACTAAACCCGAATTAGTGAAGTATAAACACAGATGATTAAAGTACTGAAAGCATAAAACAACGGCACAAGAAAGGTTCTACAGATGGTAATCTCTGTCTGAACTGGTCTAAAGGAGGACTGGACTTGTGTACAAAATATAATGAACCTCACATCTATCTAAAAATGAAGTCCTGCTATATATGCTAAATTTAATTTAAAATCCCATTAGAAGGTAAATGTGGTTATTAATTATTCTAAACAATATTACATCAGTACATATTGACCTTTACTATAAATTCAAACACAAACCTCATGTGTATGGACGTAGACTTTGCTTTATTTTAAGGTTTGAATCTGAACGTGTCGTTGTTGTCTGAGACTGTTTGCGGACACTAACACACTAACACATTTTACTGCATAATCATAGTGTAATGTTCCTATGTGAAACTTAATGCACAGTGAATTCTCAGTGAATCCTGAGTAAGAGCAAATTTGTAATTAAAAGACACTTTACATCAGGGATCTCAAACTCCAGTGCTAGTGGGCCACAGTCCTGCAGGTTTTAGATGCTTCCCTGCTTCAACACACCTGACTGAAATTAAATCTTTCTAATAGTTTTTTGTCAGGTTCTGCACAATTAACCATGAAATTTTCTCAGGTGTGTTGGAACAGGGAACCATCCACATGGTGTTGAAACCAATTTAGTTTTTAAAGACAATAATATCAACATAATGTGTGCATCCACACAAAACCACTAAAAAAGGCTGTAGTACATATGCCAGACCTGTCAGTGGCGCTGTAACACTGTTACAGAAATGCACCCCCAACAGAAAAGAAGACATTTATTGGCGGGATTTGCACATTCTGGGTTAGGGCAGTGGTTCCCAAATTTTTTCTGCAGGGCCCCTTTTTCATCGACAACAATAATGTGCGGGTGTGGCTGTCGGGCTAATGTTTACACAGCTGCTGGCTAAATTCACTGGTGTAGCATTGCTAACATTAGCTGAGCTACTGGTTGATGTACATTCACACAAATGTTTATAACTGTGAAAGCCAATTTTAGTTCAAACTGCTCGGTTCATCGTGTATGTAAATTTTAAAGTAAACTTGTAAACGGTTCGCCGAGTTTTCCTTGGCTAAAGTTAACCAATTAAATCCGTGAAGAGGTGAGTATGCTAGCCAACTGGGGGCAGAGTTTCGGCAGTAACGCTGCTTAAATTTCAGGCTTATTTTGTCAAAAAAGCAGTAGTTTTAAATTGCAAATTATTTTGAACAGGAATGTAATGTGTAACAGCCATTCGTTAAATATGACTGATGTCACTGATTTGCTGTAGCTCCTGTGAGGTTTATATTTGTCTAACTTCCCCAAATAATCTGACTACCTAAATAATGTATCTAATTGTACAGCTGAGAAAATTTATTAAATTACAGATAGATCACTTTATTTTATGCTTTAATGCTCCACATTTTATCTTTATACAGTTTTAATTTAGAGATTCAGGAAGTGTCCCAAGTTTGTTTAGTGGCTTGTAAGGATATTTTTCCTTGCTTGTGGTAAACCTGTGAGGCATGCAATCGAATTTCCCTCCAGGACTGGTAAGATTAAATACAGTAGTTGGAGATTACATGGCCCTAAATTAAAAAAAATAAATAAATAAATAATTAATTAAGAAAAAAAAAAAAAAAACAAGCTTGTCCAGGGAGATTCTTGGGAATCACAGGCGAATGATCTTATTACTCATCTGCAACACAGCAGAAAATAAACACCATCTCACACAAATAATGAGCTTTGGGGAACACCAAGATTTACATTTATTACACGCTTAAAAGCTGAGGTATAAAGAGCTGTAATACAAAAAAACCTGGATATGAAGAGTCTTAAAGTATGAAATTATTGGCAACAGAAAAACAGGACAAACAGAAAGCAAGACCAAGAATTAACTTATTCATTACTCGCTCCGAAGCACATATTTTGTTGAAGAGACGGTGGTATTATCCTGGTTGGGCTGGAAAGACTAATTTTGAATTCAGGGTCAAGGTCCAGAAAGGTCTACAACTGCCGAGTAAGTCAGCACAGTTTCTATGATTAGACTATTTAAAACAGAGAAACAAAGGGAAACTATTCAAATGTAGGAATTAAATAAAAATAAAACCTCACAATGAGATTGCATGTATGATACATATAACAGACTAAATGCAGCCAAGGCTCTCTGTTTATTCAAGTTAAAAAGGAGATTTTAAGATCAAGTTATAAAAAGTAAATGGGATCATGCTATGACAGCTTGAATCTGGTACCTCTTGACTTTCACACCAGAGGTCACATATGACATTGACTAAAATTGACAGGCCTTAAACTTACTTCACACTTGAGGCCTTGCTGTGCAACACTTTAGTTGAGCTGAATATTTGATCACATTCATATGCTTGAAGCCACAGACTGAAGTAGTTAGTCATCCCCTGCAGGTTGAGTCGAGCAGCCAGATGTGGGCTTTGCACATCTGTATTAACTCAAACAGGGACGCGCACAGATGCATTTTAATGTTAGCACACTTGCATGCTTATCAGGCCTATACACAACACACATTCAGGTGTGGCTTTACGGTACAGATGAGTGTAATTCAAGCAGGCGCACATTTCATAAAAGCCCCTATTTGATGTGCTGGGTGTCAGTCAAGCATGCGGTCTGTGGCAGATACACACACACACACAGGTAGGAGGTTATAAGAGAGGAAGAAGTGAAGCAAAGGAAAGAGAGGGTGTAATTATTGAGGATGATGTGTATAGGGGGCTATGTGGAATGACAGCTTCCCTTTCATTTCTCTGATCACTGGTTTAATCCTGACAGAGCTACAGCTGGCCACGGAGCTGCTCTGTCTGCATGCCTGCCTGGGTTCTGCTTGTGTGTGTGTGTGTGTGTGTGTGTGTGTAAGAGTTTGCACATTTGTGTTGGCGCAAAGCGTATGCAGGTTTGCACATCTCTGCATTTACTTGTGTTGCACCATTGCTGGTTTTTAGTGTGTACCTGTGATTTTTATGTGCAGGATGTGCAGCGGTGTGCGCGGGTGCTCACAACCTGGGAAAATGTGTTGTACAGACTGACTGCAGCAGCAAGCAAATGCTGCTTTTAATGAAGGAGGGAAGAAGAGAGAAGAGGGAAACAGGAAATTAAATTGATATGTAAATGACGGAAATTCTCATTTTGAGCTGAACGTTGAGAGTGCTACAGCATTAACCAGCTTATGAGTTAATAATGATTTTTTTTCCCCTCCCTTCTTTCTCATTGACTCCCTCCCTCACTCCCACAGGAAAAAAAAAGGTGGGCAGTTGAAAGAGGAGGGCAATGATGAAGACAACATATGTCCCTGAATCATAATGCTACAGAGATTTTCTGCTATGCTGTTGTATAATCAGTTTCCTCAGAAGCTGGATCTCTAACAACAGGCCAGTCCTCAGTTTAAACGTACATATCCTTTGGTTCTTTGCTTGTCCCCATTTTTGTTTCATCACTCTGTAAGAACAACCAGATGGCAGCGAATATACATTAGACAGACAAGTAGGACACAAAAGGGTGTTGTACATCTTGTAATAGTGGTGTAGCAGGAAGTAAGGAAACAGACAACACCAACTGCGGTTACAGAGTGCACCGAAGGCAAATGACTGCAGAATGATCACTGCAGCCATTATGAACCACAAGGCTTATTATTTTCTCTCCTCTCTCTTTGGTATTAGCCGGAGCAAAACAGACCAGTCAAAAGTCCTTGCCCTGCAGCCTTTGGTGATTGGAAAATGATATTAAACCAGACATTGTGTTCCCTGGTGCAAAAGAAAATCAGAGAATGGGGGTGGGGGGTGGGATAATAAAACTGTTGAAGCCCTGTATAGGCCCACACAAAGACAGCACTGCAGGCAAACATAGTCACAGACATGCAAAACGCACACCTCTACTCATTGCAAATCATGTAAAATGATGCAGATAACCACACATGCCACCACCATCATAAAAATGCACTGTGATTACAAAGTACTTGCCAAAAAAAAAAAAAAAGAGAGAGACAAAAAACAAAACATAAAATATGAATGAAAATTATCTGGTTCTGCTCCAGAAGAGAAAAAAGAGCCTGGTGGACCCCAATGGAAATCTTTTTTCTGCAGAAAACAACCATTTCCCATTTCTATTATTTCAAACAACTGAAGGGAAAAAATATCCTCCCATCCATGAGTGGAAATGGAAAACAGAATGAGCAGTCCTGCATGAGAGGTTTCCAGCTCTCAGTGAGCCACAAGGTTCCAAGATCCTCCAATGCCACATGGATCTATCCACAGGAAGCAAGTTGGTACTATATACACAGCCCCCCAAAAGTGTACACATACATGCCTCTGTGGTCTTTTAACATGCATACTTCAAGTGCAAACATACATCTTGGTTTCAGTCAGTCATGCCTGCAAAGGACGTACATGGCTGGAGGGAAAAAGCGTTCCACAACCTCATGGGTAAGAAATAATAAATAAGTGTGTAATGGGACAAAAAATCCTTTCCCTGCATCACTTAAAGCATTAGAAAACATCAAATCACCAGGACAGAGAATGGAGATGTTAGTAGATGTGACCCTCCAGGCTAAGTTATATAATAAGTTACAAAGGCTGTGACTGAAATTAATATTTTCACTACATTTATAAGATCTACTTTCACAATGTAAGTATTTCCTGTAGTTATCCCATGACGTCAGCACCCATTGCATAGGTGAAGCTATATGTTATAACTCAGTAGGTTTATAGCACATAGACTGTATATAAAAGGTGGACACAGCCTGAGGGTCAGAAAAATTAAGTCCCTTAAACATGCACCATTTCCTTTTTTAATACAGTTTTTAAATTGCTGTTTTTGTGCATTTTTTTCTTTATGTGGAAAGTGGGTGTCAATGGGAAAGCAGTGAGGGTATGTGCAGGAACTCTGTCCATCTGCAGTAAGGATTTCATCCTCTGCATATGGGACAACACTACCAGGTCAGCAACAGACCAGCAGGGGCCAAAACATGGGGTGACAAGAATAAGTTAAACTGTAAGGAACAGTGTCTGCAAAAGTTAACCTCCAGTTTACCTTAGTTATTACTTACAGCCTCTCTTACTAAGTTGAGGTATTTTAATTAATTAACTGAGACCTCAGTTGCTACTTTAGTGCTTTTTTGTTGTTGTTGTTGTTGGTTTGTTTTACCATTCAGTTTCAAATAGTTTAACCCATCTGGTACCAGAAGTGTGTATTAACTTTGTGCCCAATAAAACTTTTTTTTTTTTTTTTTTTTTGTTTAAGTTGATTTCAGTAGTAATAATGGCGAATGGTGGATCGGGCCAATTGAGCTGGACATGATGATGTCCATAATCCAACACTTACAGCTTAGGAACTCAACAGGTGCTTCCATAGTGACTACATCAGTCTTTTTCACACATAAAATGTATTAAAGACACCTTGGACAGTGTTATTTTCCATTGCTTCCACTTTCCCATGGCACCAGCAGTGGCAACCCTCTACAAAGCACCACACAGACTAAGTTGTAATTTGTCTGACTGCAAGAATGTGATGCTCCGAGCTCACATTCAAACACTGCCTGTTCATTTTAAATAATATCTCCCCACTTCAAACAATCTAACATTCATATGAAACTGAATTTAGAGTTTGGTTTACAGTCCCTAACTCTTTTGGTGGTCATTAATTTCCCTTCCATGTCCATCTTAATATTATTAATAAGCATCCTGGTCACTTATCGGTAACTTGCTAATAAGTAAAGTTTCTCCAACCAGAGCTCAAGTTTGGCTTTAAAATAAAATGTGCGTGTGCCGTCACATCATTACAACCCCATCTACACTGAGAAAATAATTACGCCAAATGTTTTGTTTGAGCCAATACCCCTTTATGGACCATCAGAGGAATAAGGCAGGCAGACAGGGCGGCAATGAAGATGATGAAGGTGAAGCCAAAATTAAGGCACACATGAAAGATTAAAAGAAAAATGAAAAGTCATGCACCAGGGCAGCAAATGATTGTAACAATGAGGGTTCAGAACATAATTATTTGAGGTTAAACATTTTTCCCGTGGTCTGTGGAGCTGTCAGTTGAAATGAATAGAGCTGGGGTAATGAAAACAGTGATGGGGCCCTTTGTTCGGTGCACTCAGTTTCTGGGTATTGTAACTCTGATGTCTGAACACCCACAGTGAGAGGGAGAGCGCGTCAGTAGTGGTGATGACTTATCAGAACAAGACAAAAACCTAATCCAACTGGAGAGGTGGCCAACTAGTGAAATGACATTTTGATAGCAAAAGGTTATCTGTTCATATTTCACCACTTGCATATCTGGGGAATACAGGACTGCTTAAGTAAAGAAGCCCATCCTTTAATTGTCTAAAACAAAAATCTCAGAAAGAGCAGCTGAAGCACTGAAAAACACTGAGTATACAAAGTATGTAGGTACACGTGTCTGCCTGCTAGAGAAAAAACAAAAATCAAAAAGGGGCTGAAATGCTGGTATTTTGTAGAAGAAACGAATTATCCTCTCTATTTTATTGTACTCTTTATTGTACACACACAAAGAAAAGGACCAAAATTTGACCACAGAAAGTGTTGACCCATCCAGGAGCTCTACTAGCAAACCAAACTCCCGAGTAATTAGCAATTATTCTTTTCATTCCATTTCAATACACCTCTTTTCTTCACACAGGTGCAGGCTGAGCAGAAATCTACAGGTATTCTGTGCTGTAGCTCTGCTGATGGACTGCAAATGTCAAGCTCCAATTCACAATTCCCATTTGAAAAATAAATATACAAAAGTACTATATTAATAGGCTGCATTGTGTTTCTGCTCAACAGGCTGTTTTGATTCCTATGTGTGCACATATTGAAACGGTTACCCATGATGGTTTACTGATACCCATCTAAATATATTCAAAAACCTTAAAACAATGGCATTACTGTCCTTTAATAAAATGATGACGTAAACTGTGGGTGATTTGAGCATTAGCCAATGTCATCAGTCATGCAGAGCCCTAATACCTCATCCAAGCAGGTACTGTTTGGCAGAGTTTGCCCTGCAGTGTTATATAGATTGTTTAGCTGGCTAAGCCAACTCAAAGCCATAAAGCACAGTGGATAATGCCTCGTTATTTTGTTTAGCTATTACTCATTATAGTGTGCTTCTGTAGTGACGTTATACCAAATATAACAATATGCAGTGCAGACCTGAGCTGTGCCTGTGCCACATGGTGCAAACCACACTCTGCAAGCACTCTGTCATCAGTTAAATTAAAGAAAGTTTTTACTAGTTAAAAAATTGCAGCATTGTATTTCCAATGCACAAAACGATTTAGAGAAAAATCCTTAATATTCTTATGCTCCAGTATTATACCTGCTCTTTAAAGATTTTAAGTTGAACAATCTTGCAAAACTTAAGTCAGCCTCTAATGCAGAAATCACTAACTCCACACCTGTTGAGCCAGTGTCCTGCAGATATTTGAATTTTCTCTGCTGCAACACACCTGGTTATAATGAGATAGTTCTTCAACAGCTTGTTGTCAAGTTCTGCACAAGACTCCTAATGACCCCATAATTTGGGTCAGGTGTGTTGCAGCAGGGAAACAATGAATATCTGCAGAACACTGGCTCAAGAGTGTCACCACACTACAAATCTATGAGATTCATGAGATCTAAATATCATTAAATGAAACAAAAGGAAAATTAAATGAAATTAAATTAAAAAGTACTTCATTAATTCCAGAAGGAAATTTAATTGCAATATGATGTTTCTTTAGTCAAAATCAAATGAAATATATAAAAATTATTACATTATAAGTAGTTCAATGTTTGTGATTTATTGTGACTTTATGTCCATGTGTTCTGAGGAACAGAAGTGTTATTGATGAGTACAAAGTGTAATATTTAAATATTCCCAAAATTAACTGCGCAATATTAGTGATGTAAAATAATATAACACTTGTTGCATGTTTGCTCAACAGTCAGAGTGGTGGCGGAGACTGGTGGGGGAGAGAAAAGTGGAGGGGCAGACAAAAAATAAAGAAATAAATAAAATTCTGAAGGAAGCCCTGGTAGTCATACATCCAGGTGGTTGTGAACGCCTCCATCTGTATTTTCTGGAGTTATTCACAAACCACTGTTTAATTGTGTTAAAGCACTTGAGAAATCAAAGAACCTGATCCTCATCATGCTGCCTGATTCATCCAGATGAGAGGGTTTGCTGCAGCTGGTAGATCGTGGCATCTTTAACCCCAAGCCCACTACAATAAGCAAACTGTAATCGGTTCTGAAGGGTGTTTGCCCGCTTATTGAGGTGAGCCAATAGACTTTCATTATGTAGGATTTTTTGGGCAGATGCTCTGTAGTCATTTAAGGGCAGATAGATGAGTTTTTTGAGGTACCACAACAAGGCAAGAAAGTTCCTGTTTTGCAGAACAAGAACTTCTACTGCTGAAGAGGGTGTCTAATGTCAAACAGTTTTTCTCCACAGGTGTTCTGGTTTGGACCTGCAGGGATGTTTCCATTCAGTGTCAAAGATGTGAGGCTGGAGGAAGAGGCATCATTCTACTTGTATTTCTTTAAAAACCAAAAACAAACAAACAAAAAAAACGTCAGCATTAATCTCTGATTCTTTTTGACCTCTGTTGTTACGCTGCTGGTGGACAAATTTAACAGAGTGACAAAGCAGCCCCTCCAAAAGGTCTGCTCTTTCAGGGAGCATGTGTACCCATCATCCTGATCATTTTCTAGGCAATCAGCTCTTTGTCAGGGGCAACATCAGGGAGGTAAAAAAAGATAAAGAGGTGAAACAAATCAAAAATCAAGACAGGACTAAAGCAGGTAAGAAAAGACTGAAATGATGATAGAAACGTGACACAGTGAAAGGTTAAGGCAGCGTGGACTGAAAGACAAAAATGGATGGGAAGAAATGATAGTGGTACAAAAGAGGAGGAGACAAAAAACGATAAAGAATGTGGATAGTTGAAGGTGAGGGGTGGCGAGCTCAGTGCCTCATTAAATAAAAACTTTTAAGAGTCAGAGTCAGGAAGCAGATGCCAGGGCTTCAATGGTGTTTTGAACAGAGAAGCACACATCAAACGATAAAGACTGTGTGACCTTTTAGACAGCATCCCCAGAGAGATGAATGGAAAGACAAAGGCATCCACACACACACTCTCTGTACTGGTTTCTTATCCTTGCTGTCCTCCTCAGGGCTATGCTGTAGGCCCTCCACTGGGAGAGACAGCACTATGTTGGCCACCTTCATGCACACATTATATGTTCAAAAATAGCATTATATATCACAGAGCCACACACGGTTTTTCAGTGGATAATGCTTAGATGTGATATGATGCAGATCATGCAGAAAAAAGAAAAGAAAGGCAGCTCTGTAAAAGAAAAAAAGGGAAGACTCCACTTTTCTTCTGCATCTACTAAACTGAAGAAAAACAGCTGTTAAGATCAAATGGAGCTCAATCATGCAAATGTTAATGGGAGAACTAACAACTTCACCAGCAATGAACACAGGAACGCAAAGAGAAAACGTCTCTATGCTGTAAGGTAAGTGGTCTGCACGCCGTTGAAAAAAAAAAAGAAAAAAAGATAAAGATGCACACTATCTTCTATTAACAAACTATAATAAGATCTACATGTTTGTATGAAAATGGATTTTGTTTTCATGGATGATGACATTAGAGTCAGTGTACTGATGGTGCTAATGCTTCACAGCTCACTTTTGATCAGTTCAGACTGAGGGAAAGTCTGGATCAGAATAAAGGACAAGCTGGACATCATCAAAATGCTCTTTCAGAAATAGTGGGAGCACCATGCAGCCCTCCATTAGCCTTTTAAAATAGGAGATAAACAAGACAAGGAAAGAAAACAATGCTGGAAAGCAAAGAAATAATGAGAAAGAAGGCGAGCAGCTGAAGTGCATCATGTAGAAAGCTGCACATAACTGTACATGTGTCTGCCTCTTCAACCGCTGGGTATTGTGTTCCTCTCACACCTGTTTGTGCTTTAAGGGGAACGTATTCTAATGCGACAGTTTGTGTGGGTCAGTTGACCTGTGGGATCTTGAAGAGAATGGATGAAGACAGAGTGATTGAGGTGCAGCTCTGCTCCAAGCAAAATAAATGTTTTGCATGATTGCTACCACTCAGTCTGACATGGGAGTGAAATCTGTTTTACCCACAAGCTATAATATAACTTCTGTTCTCCTTTTACATACATATTTATGCGGCAACTCTCTGTATACTGTCACAGGGGGGTAGATCACAGTGACTTTATTGTAAGTGAATTTAGAAAGTTTAGAAAAAATGGTATCTTAAAAATGAAGCAAACAAACATGGTTTACCCCAAAGACCTGATCTGTCAGAGTAGGAATTTTACATTTTTAAAATGCATTTGATTGTTGGAGTATTGACTGACAATGATATTGCAAAACAAGAATTTGGAAAGGGGCTGAGGGAGTGAAAAGGATTTCTGTCAGGATTATCCAATCTTTGTCTGATTATCCAGGGAACATGAAGCTGTGTCAGGTAGAGGAGGTTGTAATTGTAGGAAAGCGGCCTCTGTTTACGACCAGTTCTGAGCACGAGACTGTGCTGCTTCTCTGAAAAGCAGTGGCATTTTGTACACTGATTGGGATAATTAGCATGAGAATTGAACCATCACAACGCAACAGTACACAGTATGATTACTCCCGTTTGTCGTTTAATTCAACCGGTCCTTTCGCGCTCCTAGCTTTACAAACAACAACAAACATTTCTTTGGCAGCAACTTTAAAGAACAAGTCTAAACTGTGGATGTGTTTGTTGTTCCACAAGAAGACGATTAACGTTTGGCTGTCAAAACTATATTTTGTCATAGAGAATAGCACCATAACCTCTATTGTGATCCATATTCTTCGTTTAGACTAAATGTTTTGTATAAACGACAGGGTAAGTTTCATATAGCTTTGATGAAACTTATTAAAAAATGCTGCTGTTGAGGAAGATTTTTGCTAAGATGTGCTGTTGCTAAAGGACTGACAGAAAGAAAAGAAAGCATGTAGACGGCTGAACCGCCAAAAGCATAATAAAGGCTCAGAATCACAGAGGAAAAATTTCAAGACTTTTTTTTAAGTAAATACATAAGGCCTGTATTTCAGCTTGGAAATAAAAAAAAAAAACAGTTAAGCTATCTGTGTATCCAAAATGTACAAAATCTCTCAGATTAGGCAACTTTTGCAAGAGCAGATTAATAGAACTGCACATAAAGTAGTGATTTAACCACATGACTGATGATCTCAGTGTATGCATGCGCAACAAGTGTTAAAAAAATATACAATTCTGCATACAGCAATGAAGGAATGACCTGTGATTTTGGATGGTTTAATAAGAAGAATTCCTTTTATTTTATATCAGTGTGAGCCAGTATTGTATTTTTTTATTTATTTATGGTTATGCTTGTTTGTCTCCTTTCACCTCTGGAGAGAAAAGACAGATTTAAATGTTTTCCTGTTTCATCACACCGGATTTACATGAAAGAGTGACTGAGCAGAGCTTGATAAGCTGTTGCATCCATCTGAGTTGGATCAGGCATGTGAGAGGAGCAAAACAGCTAAAACATGCAGGACCAAACTTGCCTACCTCTGGTCTAACCAAAACCATTTACGGGTGAGAGCAAATAATAATAATAAAATACAGTATGGGCTTGGAGAGAAGCAGAATAGTCCAATAACTGTGGTAAACACTGAACCAATAATTACTTGCATAAAAAGTGATCAGAGCACCACAAGAGTGCAAGGATTAGCATCTATTTCTATCCCCTCCTCCCACCCGTCTTCCTTGTAAGTGTTTCTGGCCAAACCAGTAGTGATACAGAAAATGGAAATTGTCCGATAAAAACACATAAGGACATGTTAACTGTAAAAACTGTACAATATTTCATGATGTAGCCCTAATATATATTTTTATATTCTGCAAAGAGATGAAAGTCAATGTATAGTAAGATTATTGACAATGACTGCCCCGTATCTATTCTATTATACCCACCTGTGCAGCAGGTGAAGTATTAGCACATGTTAGAGGTGTAGCTCTCCTTGATGTTCTTGTTCCTGTAGGTGCTGAGGAGAACCAAGAGGCCATGCAAAAAGGTCATCTCACTCAGCTGCAGGTGGAGTTGTCCTGCACCACGCCAACCTGTGCAACCGTATCAAACATCTCCTCTGTGGATACGGTCTCTGACACATGGACACAGTAAGCCAGCTGTTAGGCCACCTGTCCATGTAAAAACCTGAAGCAGAGGACAAAAGGAATCAGAGCGCTGTTGAAAAGAGGTATTGACATGAAGGGGTACATAAGAATGAAAGATGGGAGAGTTGGAAGACGAAAAGGACAGGGGATGAGAAGTAAATGGGAAACTAGAAACAAGTCAAAAGAGGGGAAATCAAAATAAATGTTGAGGGAAAGAAAAACAAAAAAAGGAAATATGGTGGTATAAAAAAGAGACAAGGTAAAAAGATCAAGACTAGAGTCATAATAGGATTTCAAAAACTCCAAAAGGAGCAATATGTGCAAAGACATCCTGAAAAACATAATTAAGATGTGGCATTCAGTGATGCTCTTTTGTAATTTCTGAGAAAATCCAAAAAAAAAAAAAAAAAAAGAAAGAAAAAACCCAGTGTGGCCATGAAATGGTGGCCATTTTTATTAATTCCTACGGGTCTCTTTAGATGCAGCTCACTTGGTATTCAGGGACATCATTACCAAAATCTACAAAGCTCTTATCAGCTATAATACTGCATAGCAGTGCCTCTGTGTGTACACTTGTGTGTGTTGCTTTGACAAGGCTTGGCCGCAATCTCTGTTTCACATCTTTTGGCATCTGAGGAGAACGGGCAGCCCAGCTTTTCTACTGTGTTTTTTGACATTTCCATTAGTCAGGATGAAAGCTAAAACAGGTATCAGACGAGCTGGACAAGGCTGCATAAAGAGCCTGAACAAAGTGTATTTGAGCACCTTCCTCTGACAGAGCCATGCCAATATGTGCATACCAAACTTAAGACACATGGCCAATTAAAAAAGCGCTAGTTTAACAGAGTCTCATCCATCACTTTTTTCAGCTCCTGTTTTTTCTATCAAGATGTGTTAGCTGCTTGAAGCTACTTGCAGGAATTAAGCTACCCCTCCTGGGATTTTCAGTGTCTGAACATTCATTATAGGGCTCAATGGGGCACAACTCTTTCATTAAGAGCTCAAGAAAACGTCTCACTGGGGGTCAGTCATTCTCTGTTGCTACCGTACTTCATTGCAGCTATGTCTGAAGGAGGGGGGTCAGCTGTACATACGAGGGCATGGATAATTCTTCCAGTCACCATGGTTATAATGGAGGAGTCCTCTATAGAGTTATACAGCTTCTAATTTTTACCTCTGATGCTCAAGTCCCTGGCTACTCCAGGAATGATCCACAAAACTAATAACAGCTTAGCAGGTTCCAGTGTGATGGTGTTATTATGCCACTATTGCAGCAATATGGCAGGAAAGGTTCAAACAATTACACCCAAATAAATGTAGCCCACAATTATAACAGTGTATATCATAATTGGAGAAGGCTGTGGTATCACTCCATGGAGCGCAACACCCCCTAGTGCACCTGGCCTTGTTCCTGAGCAGCAATTTAAACACAGAAGCAGGTGGTGCCTGAGCTTCCTCTAATATCATCCAAACGATATCACTATGTAGATTATGTCTTGTCGAATAATGCCAACAGGCAGGTACAGCAAAATGTGCATTTGCCCGTGTGTGATTGTAGGTGTGTGGTTGATCAGTGCCCATGCTCAGCAGCTGTTCTTTTCAAGGGTGAAGTGTGCACACACCTGTGTGCACTCACAACAGTGCAGAAAAAGGATTATGGGTCACCGTATGTAAATGCCAGCAATGTGCTCCCAGGCGGAGAGTGGTAATTAATTCTATCAATTCAATTGATGAGAGGACAGTGCCTGTGCAGGGTCACTGAGCAGCTGCCAGCAATCTCAACCTGGTCTCTGCACACCTTAAATCTGGTATTTTTCTGTTTATTTCTGCACTGGAATATGTTAACAAAGTTGGACTAGTCAAAGTTCCAAAATAAGAAGAGAGGAGTGAAAAACACACCACAAAAAGAAGAATACCAAAAGGGCAATTGACATTAAAAATAAAAGTTTTTCCAGTTTTTGGATGTAAACATACTTTGTAACATGATCCAAAATAAAAAAATAAAAAAATAAACCACAAGACTTTGTTTAGGTTAAGAGTTTCTGATCATTGAGTTTAAAACAGTTAAAGTAGCACTATGCAACTTCCAAATCTTATCAAATGTGACTGGTTTTAATGGCATTTAAATGGACTGTACTTACATAGCACCTTTCTAGTCATGTTGACCACTTAAAGCGCTTTACACCACAAGTCACATTTACCCATTCACACACTCTGTCATATAACACTTCTACTGTTATATACACATATTCATTTTCCGTTAGACACATCGGGAGGCAACATGGGATCCAGTGTCTTGCCCAAGGGCACTTTGTCATAGAGTCAGGGTGAAGCCGGAAATCGATCCACCAACTCGTTGGTAGACAACTGCTCTTCCTCCTGAGCTACAGGAGGAAGCAGTATGTACATTCTTGGAGCTGTCATTGCCCAGCACCGTCATGTTGGCTAAAGATATGACAAAAATGAAAAAGACAGAGATGACTTGTGAGCAAAACACATAATTTGAGCCTGATATTGCAGTTTAGATTTAAACTTCTCAGTTTCTAAGTTGAAATTAAATCCACGTCATGCTTAATCTAGCTTTTTGAGCAACTACTACTCTGGTTTATGTATCCATACATCCAGTCTTTTCATATTTGCTTGTCAGTTATCTCACAATAGAGCTGGATGGTTTGCCCTAAAAATAAAAGTCCTTTTCTTTCTTAAACACTTATTAAACATATTAAAAACAATATTAAAGCTTTTCCATGCAAAATGTGTTTCATTTATATATGTTTTTTATTTATATGAATGAATGAGTGCAAAAGAAAAAAGTAAATAAAACTTTTCCACCATATAAACAGCTTCATATCTTGCATTGAGGTATGTAACACAACTACATCCATGATCTCTGTCCATCTGGATCCTTATCATGCAGGATCCAGTAGGTAGGTTGTTTCTTAACAAGAGTTTGTGGGCTGAAGTTGTCTTTTGCAGCTCAAAGAAAACAACATTTCTTACTGCGGTTCTATGCACAGCTAAATTCCAGGCGGGGGTGACGGCTCACTTTACTGTATATCTGTTAGTGCTTTCAGAGAAACGCCGTTCTGGTGCGGAGGGAAGACTGAGTCCACTGCTAACTATGGAAGCCCAAGTAGAGTATTTGCAGTTAATATAAAAGAGGGAAAAGAAAAAAAATCCAGACTTTCATAAAAATCGCCGAGCCCTACCTCAAAATGCTTTTTTCACTGAATCAAAAAAGAAAAAATAAATAAATGAATGCTCCTAAAATCACAAGAACAACCCTGAAAGTTAAAGTTACATCATTAGCAGGGATCCAAATACATTTCTGATATTAACCTTAAATTTAATATTTTAATATCTAAGAAAAAGTGAAACACACATATATAATTGTCTTTAATTTGATTTTTTAAAGTCTGGTTTGGTTTTAAGTCAGGGCTGGGCAACAATTAGTTTTTAATCACAGTTAATCACATTGTTAAGCACAAAATTCAATGAGGATTTAAAACTGGTTTATTGAAAACTTCTATCAAAAAGTAAATTTGTCAATTTGAGCAAAAGTGCAATAAATTGGTTAAAAACATATTAGATGTAAAACAAATAAACTGCTTTTCAACAGCATTATTCTTCTCAACTTAACAATTAATGTAATAAAATCAAATATTTTAGACAAAGAAGAATGAAAATTTCAGGTGTTTTGGGAAAAAGGTAACAAGCAGGATAAATTTCAAAGCTCTGAGAAACTGCCTTCCTTCTAAACACCTGTTTAGTGTCAAAAAGACAAAAAGCAGGGTTATAATCTCATAGTTTAGTTTCAGTTACTCTACAATTAGATATTTTCTTTTAAAACTTCTGTTATGAACATATAAGCAGAAGGAGGAAAAAGCAAGGTAGCGACATGTTTAGCCCGTGCAAAAGTTTTTAAACCTCTTTAAACAAAAAGATTTAAACTTTTAGCTGGGAGGGACCGCCTGAAAACAAAAACAAAGTTGCTAGAGACGCCTGAAAGCTCTGTAAACGTAGTGATCACTAAGTTAGCAACACTGCAAGTTACCAGCTTGTTCTATGCTTGCACAGGTGCACATGTGCTCAGAAATTAGGTGCACCTCTCCAATTTTATATGCACAAACTTGCACCTGCATGTCATATTTCGAGCTCTGAGTACCGTCTTACAGACGTGTAGCAGTAAACAAGTGTAATTTTTGTAACTTTATTTCTAGAGCTGTATAGTGCGGTGTTTGTGTTGTTCACACTCCAGTTTCCCATCTTGACCTGATGACCTGCTGTTCCCTGAAACCAAGCCAGAGCTGAAAATGAATCTCTAATGAATGAATTTATTCAATCTCAAGTGTCAACAGATCAAATGTTTCCATACAATAGGCAAGTTTAGCTTCTTTTTCTGAGAAGTTAGATAATGATGTGAAAACAAGAAAAACTTTATTTAATCACTGAAGTAAAAACAATCCTATCCATGTGTTTTGCAAGGATTGGGTGCCCTTGTTTTGTTCAGATATTATTAACCTGGCAGAGCTCTTAGATCCAAGAAGTCAGATCAGCTAGTCTTGACCAAACATGTGTAGACAGTTTCAAATCCAAGTTAAAAACATTTCTTTTCTTATGCACCTTTACATGAAATCTGTTGCTTGCTTTTAACCATTTTAATTTAATTCTTTTATATGAATTTATTCTCCTTTTTTTGGCTTTTTTGTACATTTTAATGCTTCTTCTGCATCATGCTGTGATGCTTTTACTGTTTCATGTCCAGCACTTTGAATAGTCTTGTATATGAAATGCTTTACAAAGTCTTGCTCATCATTTTTATCTTAACAGCCAAGGTTTTCATTACCAAGTTAATGGTAGACAGGCAGGGATTTCTCCTTCCTGCATTTAACTACAGTTTCTCTGTGCAGCAATATCCCAACAATTTAATAGACTTGTTGAATGCAGCAATCTATTGAAGGACAACAATTTTTCTAATTGTGTGTTTATTATCACAATAATCTGCCCTGTCTTTTTTTTTAAGCCATTGTCATCACTTTGACAGAAGTCAAGACTTTGCTAAGAGTATTGTGTGAAGTAAATGCACTCCTGAGGAATAAAATTGCATTTTTCTTCCCAGAAGCAATCCCCATCTAATTAGGCATTATGGGGGATGGCCATGCAGGACAATTATGTGATGCCTCGTTATTTCAAAAGATTACCTGGACAACACATGTAGAAAAATATTCCTGTTTAGGATCAAGCGACAAAAGCATAAAGAAATGCATGAATTCCACATTGTGTGAAGCCATATTCTCATTTCCAGATGAGTATTTACTGTATATATGAAATATTTAAAGCTAAAATGTTACTTTTTTTATTGTTTAAACACTCAAAAAGTAAGACTCAAAATGCTTTGCAGTGCTGCTCATAACCTATTTCTTCTCAAGTCTATTTATTGTACATTACCATGTCTGTTCAGTATTTACTTACTTGCAGCTTAAACCTATTGTACATAATAGAAAGAAAGGCTGCAGCTTTTCAGTTTCATTACAGAAAAGAGATGAACGAAAATGAAAGAAGAAAGGTTAAAGGAAGTAAGAAGTAGTCCTCAGGAATTTTAGTCATCATAGTCTTAGCTTTCTTTTTTTATTATAACAGCAACAATTATATGCTATTATGATTGTTTTTATAGATTTATCATAATGTTGCCAAGGATGTCTGGACATGAGCTCCTGACAAAGTTAACAACTCCCATCTTTCTTCCAAACTCCTAATCCTGAGATTGACAGCTGGGGGCCTGTGGGGCTCACAATGAATAATTTGTGGACAGAAAGAGCTGCAGGCAGGTGGAAAATTCTTAGACAAAAGAAATAAAATGGTGGAGTCAACAGCTTCATGAACTATTTATCTCACTGGAACTGATATATCCTCTTTCAGTACTGCTCCACTCCATTCACCTTACTTGTCAAAGCCTGCAGCAGTCCGGGCTTTATTGAAACTTTGATTCAGTTTCCAAAGATGTCGCTTTCTAAGGATTGTGTGCAATAAAAGAGACGGGTTATTGAGGAGAAGTAAAGAAAAGATTACTAATGAAAAAATGATACTTTTGTTAGATAGAAAACGACAAAAAAATAACACACCACAGTGTGATTTTATGTTAGAAAAAATACAAAAGCTGACAATGATCAATTACATTAAT
Source organism: Melanotaenia boesemani (assembly GCF_017639745.1). NCBI lineage: Eukaryota > Metazoa > Chordata > Actinopteri > Atheriniformes > Melanotaeniidae > Melanotaenia > Melanotaenia boesemani. The sequence continues at coordinate 14,411,605 of NC_055686.1, read as the reverse complement.
AAGGGCTGCAGCAGAGTGTCAGCTTTGGGCATGTTAACTATCTACTGGAGGAGAAGACAACAGTGGCAAATGTTTTTGTGAAATTTAACATTCATAGCAGCTTTGTGGATTTTGTATAGTCATTAACTCAAACTGGAATCTAACCATTAGTCTGGTAATTAATATTGTATTTAATATTGGCACATTATGGCCTATATATATATATATATATATATATATATATATATATATATATATATATATATATATATATATATATATATATATATATATATATATATATATATATATATATGTATACAGCAACAATTGAAAGTAGGATCATTTTGAGAAATTAAATTACACAGGCACATTGTTGCTGCACAGTGACCCAAGGCTGTTGGAGGCTGTAATAGAAAATAACAGCAATGTCTATTTCGTTCATGATGCTATTAAGTTGGTTTTTTTTTGTTTGTTTTTTTTCCAAAATAACTGGAAATTATTTTGGAAAATAATTTTATTTTAAAATTCAAATAAAATCAGATAAAAAGTTCAAAGTTTTGAGATATGAAGCATGAAACAACAGAGCATTACCCATAAAATTCAATACCAGTAGATGCAGTTTAAAGGATACTCACTACACTACGGTCAGACCTGCATCAGGAGACTCAAGTCAACTTACCATGCAGAGGAGGTTTTTACTTTGGTTTAGTTTGCATGAGAGATACTAAACTGTTCCCCAGCTCCCAGCTAATCTCAACCAGACACATCCTACTGAGTCAAATAAATTAAAGTATGAATCCTCAGTATGTCCTTAATGATTTTCTTTTATTGAAATTTTAATAATATTTAATGTAAAAAAAAACAGTTGGCAAAACATTTTACAAAAATACTAAGCATGTGCAAGGCCCCTCGTGGTGATAGTAATGGCTAGTGAAGCCAGACAAAAATTAATTAAACTTACCAAAGATATTCCTCCTCGCTTCAATATAAAGTGGGATGCAAACCCTTTCCCCTCATGTGACAGCACTGGTAGCTATGAGGCTACCTGACCCATCACCAAAATATCCTCATTGTTTAAAAAGGCTTTCTGAAGAAGAAGAAGAAAAAAAAAGTTAAAACAGCGTGATAAAAAATATACTTCTACTATCTCTTCATCCTCTGTGTGTTCAAAAATAACAAGGTTAAGTAAAAGTAAAAGCCCAAATCTATAGCGCTTCATCTTAAAGGTGATAGCTACAACTTTTTCATCAAAAAAATTAAATTTTCAAAAATAATACATCAAAAGAAGGTCTAGAGGGGTGCAAAATAAAATTATTAATTTGAATATAAAAATATATTATAGGATATAAATAATTGTTTTATAAATTTTGACGGGTCCAAAATATATAAATATTTACATATGCAAGGCCAATGTCTATGATAAAGGATTCTAAGCCAGTATCATTAGTAGGTTGATGTCATGTGAGGCGGAGCTCCAGTTGCCAGATCGATAGCACTGGAAATGGCATCTACCTGATATATTTCTCAAATTAAAGTGGACCAAAAACAAAGCAGGAAGAGGGTGAACATCGGTCAAGCATTTGAGGGTTGGTGTCGACTGAAGGAAGAAAAAGGGCTTAAAAGGTTGCCGCTTTCCTTCTTGCCTGGTAATATGTTTTGCTAATGCTAATGCTAATTAATGGTCAGCCTTACAGTAACATTTTCAATGCTCATGAACAGTCAGCTGGTACAGCTAGCACAGGCGTGTTGCAGTGGGTTTGGCCATGTTCGTTTGTGGTGAGTTTTTTCTTTTCGCAGTTGTTTTTCATATCAAGCTGCTGCTTAGTAAATACGGTTAGCTTTAGCTCATCCATACGGATTTCTGGCGTACCTGGCAACTAGTAGAATCTAAGGTTGGAGCAAGAGCGAACAAGTGTGAGTGCGACACCTACTGGTGGGGAGGAGTTAAAATTGTAGCTATCGCCTTTAAACTATGTTATGTGCTACCCAACTAGCTTTGTTGACTAAACGGCTACCCGATAAGATAGGAACCTTTTGGGCCACGCCCAGTGTCACAAACTCTAAATCTGATTGGCTAAAATGAAATGACATTTAAAAACTTAATCCCTGAGAAGTTTGACACGGAAATTTCAAAGATCTAAAATCTCATTTGACAAAACTCGTAATTTAAATTGGCGCCACTAGCAATTAATTATATTTAAATTAAGTTTAAGTTTCCATTTCTAATAAACATTAAAATAATAATAATACAAAACAAAAACTGTATTATCTGTTTTCTCAAATTCATATTGTGTGTAATCTCAAAGTTTTAATTTGAGTCATGGTTAAAATGTCCACAGGATAGAATAATTGCTGAGGGAGGAATTTATCACCCAAAGATGACAAACCATGTCAGCTGGCATGTTAGCATCTCCTAAAAGATTTGGTACTACTTAATTTTTACTGTTTGGAAAAAGATGTAATCATTATTTATTTATATCAGTGTTAGCAGTAATCTGTCTTTAAAATGAAACAGATTTTTATAAAAATGTTATTTATCCATTTCTAAATAAATAAATGTGATTTTAGTCTGATAGCTCTGAAAAGTCACCTCTATCAAATAAAACCAAATTGCCAGACACCTGTTTTCTCAGTATCCATGTACTGTCACTTTAAATGTGTATTGAAATGGTCTGGGGCAGCTGGGTATCAGTATGACTTTTCTGAATGTCAGTAAGTGATCTCTACAGCTGAAGAAACATCTGTTTCCACATATCACACGCCTGTTTCTTTCTTCTGACTTTTGTCAGTCTTTCAACAGCAGAAAGGCAAAAATGGAGGGGCCCCTGTAGCATCTCTTTTAGAAGGCTGACCCCCAGTTCAGTCACTTCTATGATTTGCTCTAAAGGGTAAGTACTGCACTGTAATTGGGATTACTCTGCTCTGAGTGCTCTTTTGCTGTCTCACTCTTTTCCACCACTTGACTTGACCAAGAGGCGAACCCATCACACACGGCAGCAGAGCAGACAGGAAGTTCACAGTCCCACTTTGACATCATATTTTATGTAAAAACAGCAGTTAAATATTAAATTACCTTAAAACCTTTTTACATTATTTCTCTATGTAAGAAGCTAAGGGAAACTCAGAAGTTGGTGTCATCAAGACTTCATTGAAGGATCATTATACAGTTAACCTTGATTACCAGTCCAAAAATACCTGGAAATTGAGCTGAAAAGACCCTCAGCACTATAAATTGTTTATATATTGAGTTTACATAGTTTACATTTTGATTTGTGAATTTAAGGGCATTATGTGGCTATTGAAAGTGCAGTGTTTATAACCATACCGGATACCATTTTTGAGACTATTAGACTATTCTGCACCCTGGTTTCTTTCTGCTTTGTGGATGATAAACATCAAGAAGCTGCCACCGTCAAGTTCCCTTCACAGTGCTGGTCATTCTCTTTAGACTTTATCAAGACGACAGCTGCTTGCCAAATTGTGGATGTCCTGCTTTTTTTCTTGTAGTACCACAAAGTGTTTCAATGAAATTATACAGCTGAGACAAAAATATAAAGCTGTCACATTGAGGATGTCCTCAGCCTTTGGAAAAAAATTCAAAATTAAGCTGCTATTAGGCAATTTGGGGCTTTGCTTTGTCAGAAATATTAATAAATAAAAGATAAAATAGAATCTATACCCTTGAAGGCATGATAAGTGGTACATATAGCTTATCCACAGCAGTGATAAATGTTTTCTCTTACCTTTTTCTAAGTCAGATTATGTTTGGCTACCTGCGAGCTGATGTAGAGATGCATGTTTGTCAACGTTCTGACCTGAATAAAATGTGAAGGTGAGTCAGTTGGGAGCTGGAGTTAGAATAAGCAGGATTGATGTGCTCACAGCAGACAACCTCAGATGCATCATCGACTTGTCTAAATTGAGCATGCGGGGTCGCTTGTTGTGGAGTATACCTGCAGTATAGTAACCTTTACCGGTCTGAGCTGCACAGGAGGCCACTGCAGAGAGGCAACTGCAGCAATGCACACTGTTGCTGAGCAGAACTGTACAAGGGGGCTAATTTAAGAACAAAGCTACAATACTGGAGTGTTACAGGAACAGATTTTGTTGAATGCAGTGAATCCGACAGACCAGCTGTGTGTCTAGAAAGTGTTACTTAGTGTAGCAATATAACAGGGCAGAAGCAGCACACGTTTACATTTTCACTTTCACAAAAATACACAGAAGCACTTCTTTTCCAGGGTTTCTTAATGGGCTTTCAAGACATCTGGAATAAGACCGTCATATACTACAAATATTTTGTTTGCACAGATGAACTGAGATGTTCGAGTTCTTTAAATAAAACTCTGAAAACAGCACAGATTCCAAAATACAAACACTGAAGAAAAGCAAGAGGGGACCATTTTCTTTTCCTCACTGGTATATTTTATTTCTCAATTATTTATCTGTGTAAATGGAAGCAACATTTTGTCTGTGGCTGCTTGGAAGCATTTGGCGAATTTGTTGACAATGTTGATGCTACACTTCCTCTGCACTCCAAGTCTGTCATGTATTGCCAGTGAAACTCAGTAACTAATGCTTGTTCAGGGCTTTAAATCTACTCTCATGCACTTTCACAGCTCAGTGGTAGCCAATTCTTCTCCTGGTACAAGTAAAAAAAAAAAAAAATACAAATAGCATCCTGTTTAATCCTACATCTGTGCTGTCAGAAGGATGGAGCTGTGTCAGTCCTAATGATTGATTGATCATTAGGGAAGATCGTGATATTAAAAAGCAAACAGGATTATTTAACATAAAAAATGGCCTAATCAATAAATCTTCAACCTCCTGTAATTATTCTAAAGATAAAGTTGTTGCGTTGTAATCAAACAGTGTCAGTCATGTTTGTTTCTAAGAGAATGGTGTCGCTGATCACTGATGGCATTAGGAGATTAAAAGGTTTCCCGTCCTCTCCGCGCTGTTGACAAGCGCTCTAACGCATTATAGTCATTAGCATCAAGCTGGCTCATCAATAAGCACTTGGCCGATCCATCATTCTTCCTCAGATGCAGCCCAGGGGACCCCACCACAGGTCCTTGGCAGCTCAGAGAGTGGCCACACGGTCACCCTCAATCTGTCGGTCAACACACACACCTGGCTTGGTATATGTTTGCCAGGGAGATGTCAATGCGAGCTTCTCTGTTGAGGCTGCTGGACGTTGTGTTTAACCGCTTCTGCTTGTCGGCTCGCTAGCGTTTGTCAGTGCGCTCTTGCTTGTCGGTTTGTGTTGACTTGATCATTGAGTCCTTGAATGTGCGTGTATGTGTGAGTGGGCGCTCCTGTAGGAACAGAAACTCCATCAAGCTTTTGCTGCATCCGTCAGCTTCAGTAATGTCTGGTACAGTATTATCATTTATACATGCGGTGTAGGTGTTGCTCTGTGTAAGTGTCAGGTACGGCAGTGTCGTGTCAGTCGGAGTAAAACTTTGCAGTGTCAGTGTTTGACAGCCAGGCATAGACTGCTGTGATAGCGTGCTACAGTGAATGACAATGTCTCCATTTAGAAACCAACGAGGAGACTCTGAGAGGGATGTGTAAAGGAGAAGAGACAAGAAAAGACACAAAGTGAGGAGAGAGTCTACAATTCATCATGAAAGGCCTCTCCCTCTACGTGCTCTAGAGCTCCTATAAGCAGCAGGGCTCCGGTGGTGTTGTCTCTAACACAGATAATGAACGGGTGATCGGCGTAGAAAAGCTTGGGCCCTGCTATGTTCTCTTCCTCCAGTTTTGCTTCCTCTTTTCCAGCCTGAGCAGCCAGCTCCAGGGAAGCCCAGTGAAGGACACCAGCAAGATGAAGCTTCCCTTTGCCCTTCTCTGACACCCCAGAAAAGTCGGCCACCTTCTGGTCCCAGGCATCGGTCAAGCCCAGAGAGGACAACTGTTTCTGGAATTGGAAAAACAAAGAGTGATGGCATTAATAGCCTGTCTTGAGTTGGTTCTCTTGAATCCAGGGGTCATCCAACTCCGAGATGCTGATCAGTTATGCACTCAAAGAGACCAAACAAAAAGTGGGAGGAGGAGAATATGTTTAAAATTCATGATGCTGTGACAGAAGTGGGGATATGCACTGCCTCTCCAGAACTCAGTCACATGATTAACTTAACATTCTCTGCAAACCGGCAAATAAGTAACTTTTCTATCAGGCCTTCGTTTTCTACTCTAACGTTTATTTACTTTGCATCTCAAAAAATTTGAGAGAGGAAAGAGGCTGACAGTTGCCCTTGTTGTGAGCTGGCAGAACAAAGTAGGCGACAGGCAGAGAGGAGATAGAAGGAGGAAGCAGAGGATGAATAATTTAAGAGTGATGCCCCATGACCTCAGAGCCTCCTTTGTTTTGTCTCTGATATGAATTCCACAGAAAGTCGTCGCCATGACAGGTAGTTTATCCTCCCGTGGCAGAGGGCCACTCACAGTGACAGGCTTCTCTGGGGGCCACATGAGAGCATGTGTGGGTGTGAATGCGTGGACTCGTGAGGATGTGCAAAAGGCCACAGCTAGTAGCTGAAGGGGAGATGGGTGGGTGAAAATGTGATTTTTTTTTTGCCATGGTTGAAACTTAAGCTGACTAAACTCTTTACTGGGACCATCTTTTACAGGCATATAACAGCCAATCATTCAGATGGCTTCTGCCTCAATGGCTTCAGCTCTCACTTAAAAAAAAAGTGCTTCACCTTCAAACCACATGTTAATGGAAATAATCTATAGATGTGAAAAAGAACAAACACTTTTATAGTTTTATAGTTTATATCTCAACAAGTCTCTCCCGAGGTCAGACCCTTCCAATAAGGAGAAAAAAATCTCAGACTCTACAGGCCTCAGCGAGCATGTTATTTAAGTTTGTCTCTTATGTCTATATATTTATTAGAAAAAAAGACTAAAATAGAATGTCTTGTTTGGAAAGGTTGCCAACAAAAAGAATATCTCTAAAACTGAGATGTGGCTACAGCTTATGTCTAAATATGAAATAAGTATATGCAGAAATGCCTTTTTCCAAAGAGACACACATGCCACCTCCAGCTCTAATGCACTTTCACTGTCTTCATCCATTATTCCTCCACTCTTCCTCTTTCTTTCCACCCTCTACCACTACATCACTGTCTTCCTCTGCCGCTCTGCCACTTTACTTGGCATGCCCATTCTTCATCTACCTAACATGCCTCTACTTTATCCCATTCTGTTCCTAACTCAGTCTTCTTCCACCCAACCTCATTCTTCTCTGACAGCCTTTAGCTGCTGTGGGGTGCTACTGGTCCCAACTTCAAGCTTTTTTGCCCCTTGTCTAATGAGAAAATGGACCTAAGTTGGTATATTCCTCGAGCTGTTTCTAGCATCCATCCTCATTCTTCGATATTTACTTACTTGGCCTGCAGTGGTGCTTCAGGTGCAGATCTAGCACAAAAAAAGAACTAATTGTTATTTGAAGCTATAAAGTGTAAAACTTAAGGGATCTTGAGGCGGCATGATGGGAAGGGATGTAAGAGGAGCCCTGCAGAGGTGTGGCACTGCATTATACAGGAACAGAACCTCTGGGAGGTGGTCTTTGGCTGCCCTTTCTCTCTGACGCATCACATGAATCTTAGATGGAACAGCACTGGGAGGACTGCTGATGTCTTGCACACAGCATCCACAAGCTATTTGTCTGCAAGTGAGAGCTACAGGCATTGTCAGCTGATGTTTTGTTTTTTCTTCTTTGCATATATGTGTGTGTCGTGTGTTGTGTGGTGGGCTTACTTGTCCTACAGCAGTGTGGTGGCTAACCAGGCCTGAAGGAGCATGGAGCAAGCTTCAGGCATGCAGCACTCAGCATCACATTATTTCACCTTGATGGTTGAGAAAACTAAGTATGTTTTTGCACATAGCGGTGGGGGCTGTTGAGGGAACAGTTTCTTGCAGTAATGCCATAACATAGCTCCAACTGTCAGGGGGTTTTGCAGATTTTAATAAGACGGAACAGCTTCAATAATGGCAAAAAAAAAAAAAAAACAAAAGGCAAAAATTGTAATAGATCATACAGCGAGATTCCTGCAAAATAGTGCTTTTTTTAGGTTATGAATACACATTATGTGATCTGAACTAGAAAAGACCTTAAGATGAAAAAATAAGAAAGGCTACTACAGACAGAAGGGGCACCTTGATAGTGAAAATGTAGGGAGAAAGCATGTGGGTTGAATATCTAATACTTAAATGCCCTGCTTGATTGTGTTTAGTTAAAAATGTACTTGTTAAACTATTTCTTCTTATTGTTTTTTTTTTTTTTTTTAATTGTCCTTTGTGATGTTTTATATCTACAAATTGCATATTGCAATTGTTGTTTTTGGAACTGCAGTGAAGCCAGTAAAAAGTTCCCAAAGGTACAATTAAAAATATTTGCTTCCATATTAATCCTGCAAGAAACCTAACTTTCCAGTCCCTGTACAAAACATAAATTGACATCCATCAAAGACAGAATCTCTTGTTAGTTCTTGCTACAATTATTAGAGAAAAGGTAAATAAACAGGGAAAAGTTCTACATTTGGAGGAGATCACAAAAAAGCAAACACTGGACTGGAAACAAGAGTCAGAGCAAAACTAGCAAAAATGAAAATGATCGCAACTATAGCCAAGTTTTAATGCACCTATGAAGTGAATTAGAAGTTAATTTATTTTGAACATAACTAAACAAGCCCATAATTTTTTTTGCACTTAATTTTATGGAGAAACTACCCAAGTAAATTTGACCAATCACAGATACAACACATGATAATCAAGTCTCTCCTTAAGTGGAACTGACATTGTTTCGATGGCCAAAAGTCCGTCCATCCATCTATCTGCCCATCCATCAGCTGACAGGAAAAAGGCAGGGTACACACTGGACAGGTCACCAGTCCATCAGAACGAGACAAACAACCAGTCTCGCTCAGATTCACTGTGAGGGAAAATTTAAAAAAACACTGGATAGGAATTCTACCTGGAGAGAACATGCAAACTCCACACAGAAAGACCCAAGCTGAGCCAAAAACCAGCCCTATCCATGTTTTCTATCATATAAAATACTGGGGAGGCATTTGTTAAGGCATTCCCAGACTATGCACTCATCTGTCAGACAATGACTTGACCCTCTTGACTTTAGTGTTGTACATGTGCAGAACGACGGATGTTCCTAAGTGCTCACACAGCAACGCTGTCATCATAGATGAAACTCTCAGATTTCTGCCTGAGGAAGAATTACTGTGGTCAAACACTTAATACATGTATTATACATGACATCGACCATCTCCAAAAACAAAAGCTACATTTGTACTTGTCAAAAACATAAATGTTGTCCACAATTTATACCTGAAAAACACTCACTCAATCACCATTTGCTCAATGTAAATGATTATTTTCATACATAATAAAACTGGAATTGCACTGGAGTCATAAACCATGTCACATAAACCTTTTGAATATCTTTATTCAGCTGCAACCTTGCAGGATAAAATGCAGTTAAATGCAGCTGGAGGTAAACATAAGAACAAACAGATAAAACATACAGCTCTACCACAGTAATCCACACTAGAATTGCTCAATCAGTAGCAGAAATCACAGCATTATAAATTATTTTTCATTGATTAGTTCCTACAGCTTCATGGAGATTTGTCATCTTTAAGCTGTTATTACTACAGTAATTTATGGTAAATATTTCAGTGCAGGGGAACTCGCTGACAATCTGACAGCTGACTTAATATCCACAGTCACAGTATTCAAAGAAGGACAAAGTATAAATTATACTGTCGACAGAGGAGGAGTCCAGCTTTCCAGGGTTGCTGTCAGAGTCCTTAAACTTATAACTGATTGATCATTTCAAACCCTTTGGTAAGAAACTAACTCAACAATGGATTTTGATGGTTTCACAGACATAATCCTCTACCACTTATTGTGTTTTTATTTTATTTGTGCTTTGATATTGAATGTATGAATGACATAGTGACACAGTGTGCATGACAGCTGCTTCGGGCTCTGCAGAAGGTGAGAAGTCTGAGATGAACTCATAAGGAGCCTCTTGGAGTCGAGGAAGGATCCTTAACGGCTGCTGTTTCTTGTGTGTCATGTCATTGTATCTAACCGAAGGACTGCAACTATGTCAAGGATCCTTCAAAGGACTCAGTCCTTCGTTGTGTGAAATTTCAAGGGTGCCTTTGTGTATCTTCTGCATTCTTATATCATCCGCAACCCTTTGCACCCGCCCATGATGCTGCAGACAGCAGATGGACTAATCTTAGCGTAATACGTGTTTCAATGTAAGTTTTTTTTTTGCTATAAACTTGTTGCTTGCCAGAAGTGTTCAATTTACTGTATGTGTTTTCAAAATCCAAGGAAGTAGTGCTAGGTGGTATACCAGGTCTTAGAAAACCATTTTTCCCTTATGATATGAATTTGTCCAATACCGTAACACCTTTTTAAATAGCCTAAACCTGCGTGTTTCTGAATTCCAGTCCTCAGGTACCACTGTCCTGCATATTTTAGAGGTTTTCCTACTTTAAGACACCTGATTCAGATTAATGACCTCCTCATCAAGTTTGTTGCAGCTGTGGTTTTGGAGATGTTGAGTAAGGAAAATGGAAGGGGAAAGTTAAGAAAGTGAAGCTGTAGCCCGTGTTAAAGTTGAACACAGAAGAAGAAAAACAGGAAAAATGGAGCTGTATCTGATGTCAGAAGGTACTTTGGTTTTAAAAGGTCTGAAATGGACCAAATGCTGCAAATACTGTGAAACTGAAGTTGTCGCCAGAGACGGCAATTTGCTGTACCACTTTAGCCATAAACATGCTTTTGTGTATGAAAGTAAGGTTGGTACGCACCTTCTTTCTGCCTGTGTATCCCAACTCTCCACTCATTCTCCAGACATTTTACAAATTTGGCAGTGGGTGGAGTTATGCAAACAGTAGGGGGTGTAGTTACATTTTAATTCATCAAGAGTAAAGTTCCACCTGGTGGAAATCAGGGGTAAGCTAACAACAACACAGTGTGGGATTCGTTCAAAAACTAAACAAAAACTAGGTACAGTGCAAACTCTGCCCACTAAGGCTAGCATACCATAAGTATAACCCAAATATGCATTTTAACATGTCATTTAAGAGCAAATGTAGCATGCATTTTTCACTGATAATTAACCCGTTGGTACCAGACGTCCAGTGGCTGACAAATAAATACATATTCTACTCAGTCTCCCTTCCAAGTACCTACACAAGATACGCACCATTGGAAAACTAAGATTCTTGAGATTTAAATTATGTCTACCTTTCCAGGCTATAATCATAAATGTAGATTATTATTATTTTTATTTATCTTTAAAGCCATACTGTACTCCAGTAGCAGATGATACTGCGACAAAAAATGCCCTGTTACATCAGCAAGGGTCCAGTAAAAGTAGTCTAGTAAAATCGTTGGTCCACAACAAGTCTTTAACCATACAAAGCTGTTTTAAGCAATTAATTTTAGGATTTTAAGGGGTTAACTGAGTAATTCCCAATGCTCCTACATAAAATGTTCTTCGTTGATTTAAACACTTTAACTGGGCACATTTAATGTATAATGAGGTAGAAGAGTCGCAGTATTAAGGGTGGGCTCAAACACAAGCCTCATGATAAGGAGCCAAGCACCTGCCTCCTGAATCCCCTTTAACCCCTTTAACTCCGTTGCTTCGCTCATGATCCTCATTAATAAGCCAGCACTAAAAAAAACTTTCTCATTGTTAACTATCAGTGCAGCTGGTCTCTCCGTGATTGCTGCGGAAGGAAAAGTGGCAGTATGCAGCTGCAGAGCAGTGCTGTACAACATGCATCTGAAAGTGATGATAAAAAAATAATCAAATCATGAAAAAAATTGTTTAAAAATCATTATGCATCAAATTCCTCTGCAGAAAAACAAGTTCCATTCCTAAAACACCTCATGCACCACATGTGGTATGTTTAAATAACTCATGTGACTCCACACTGTGAAAACTGACTGACCCAGACTGGAACAAATTAGATCCAATCGATCATGGCGCCTACATCAAGATTATAATCAGCCCAATCATGATAATAAACTGGGGATGAAAATTGCCTTACCTCCACTTCTCCTGCACAGCTTATACCTTGTGCGCCATCTGCGTTTACCAATAACACACCTAAAATGATTCTCTTAAGCTCATACCACTTTAAACAAACGCAGACATGTTCAATACTGCCCTTACTGCGCTGCGTGGGTGGTTTTTAAGCATGTAGTGGCATTATCACAGCTCCATTTTACAGACAAGTTTGATGTTAGCTTAAAAAAATAAACAAAAACCTTGGACTTCAAAGCTTCTCCATCCCTTTATTGAGCATCATGAGCTTTACTCCTACTTGTTTATTATTTACACAGGCTTTTACCTCTTTTACATGCTCAATATGCAATGTTTCATTCACTCTTTTGCACGTACACAAGAATGGCTTTTTATACCATTTCACCACAAATAAAGAAGCCTCAGCTTTTAGGGAGATGTTATACAAACAGCCATGAAAAACATCTGATTAATTCATATGATGCGGGGCTATGGTAGCTGTGTTAAAACAGCTGCCCCTCCACACTGTACACCACAGAGTGTGCTCTTGTAAATATTTGATGCCCTTTTGACCTCATTAACCATGATTGAGTGAGCTCTCTGGTGCACACTCATCTGTCTTAGTCACCAACAGGAGATACAGCCAGAACAGAGCTCAAGCTTGGTCATTAGTGTGTATGGGTGTGTGTGTGGCCTGGTCAGCAGAGGATCAGAAAGAGAGGGTGGTTTATCAGTGACCTCTGGTCGTTTCTGGATACAGACCCTGACACGTTGAGCCCTTTGGAGGAAAACACCACAAATTGGGAGAAAGTGAAAAAAGAAAAAAAAATTTAAAAAGGCTAACTCTTTGGCTATTTTTAGATCTTTGTTACTCTTTCCTCCTTGTCCCCAAGCAATCATTACCCCCCCCCCCCCCCCCAACACACACACACACACACACACACACATACACACACACACCTTCAGCTCACTTTCCTGCCGAATGTCACTTCTATTTAGGTCAGCAGAGCTGAGGTACACTTGCTCAGAGATAGCGAATTAGAAGCACATGTGAGACCTACAAAAACGGATTTAGATCTTTCGAACTGATATGACAGAAAAGACAGAGGTGAAGGGGAAATGGGTGTGCTGGATGTGACAAATTCACTCAACATGACTCAAAGGAGCTTGATTTTGTTTGTTCTCATTTGCCATGCACACAGAATACAAGTGTTTGGGGCTTCCATGTACACACACACACACACACACACACACACACGCACACTACTATGATCATCTGTTTGTCCAGATGTTGACCTCTAATCTCAGGAGTCCATGGCCATCCCAGGCACTGACAGAGTGGTAAACAGTATTAACGCACGGTGATGAGCAATTATTTGCCTGACCCAATTGGAAAAATGATCGTCAGAGAAGATGAGGCAGGCTGTCACTGGCCAGAGGGGGTTGAACGGACAGACAAGATACGAGTGGGCCGGAGATTTGTTCAGGGCTTTAGCGCTTTTTTCGCAAAGATTCCTTATACATACTACTTGAGAGAGCAAACTGAGGGAGACGGCTTGTTATGAGTCAGAAAATCAGGGGTCTAAAGAGTGATGTTCTTATCCATAATTTGGTTACATAATGAGGGTGCTGCATGGCCACTTTTAGCTATTTATAAGAGTATACTTTTTTTTTTCTCTAGCCGGGAAAACTATGCTGCAGAACAAAAGAGGATTTGTGCAACAGCGTGCTTTCTGTTCTTTCTCAGGCGGAGCCATGGCCGTGTCAAAAGGAGTTGTTTCAAGCTTTAGTACTAGATTACAGCCTCCTCCCCAGAGCATCCTGACAATGTTAATGTCAAAAGCTTGTTCTTCAGGGCATGGCTGGCAGAATAACATGGCAGCCCTGTTCTACAAAGATGTTTGTCAAACTAGAAAGAAGGTAAAGTGGATTTCATTAGTCCATGATGATGTTACAACATATGTATGAAGAGGAAATGGTAATAGGTCTCAGTCAGAATACCCAGCACTGGGGGAATGGGTTTTACTGGCATGTTCTCTGCATCTGTCAGGTCCAGCTAACTTCTTTATCTTTCTTTTCTGCTTACTACGACTACAACTGTTGTACCACCAGCTACCGTTCAACATTTTTCTGAGTGTGTTCAGACTGAACTTTACAAAAATTTTAGAGGCCAAGAAGGTGAGGATGCAAACAAAATCAGGAATTTCCTCTAAAGACAGTAAACTTAGATTAAGTTCGATCCATCAATGCAAGTCTGAGGCAGTGGTCCTCAGCTAAAGAAAGATGGACTGCCGACTCTGGCTTGGGAGGATGTCGCTGCCCCCAAACAGAAGAGTTTTAGTTATCTCTGGGTCTAGTTCAGGAGTGGGGGAGACTGTATGGCAGCTTGCATCAGTTTCTGAAGTGATGTGGATGCTGAGCCGAAAGGCAAATATGTCAATTTACCAGCTGATCTACATCCCAACCTTCACCTTCAGCTGCGCTTACCCGAGTATGTTGAGGTGGGTGGGTGTCCGGAAAGGATCTTTTCTAATGTCTCCCAGGGGAAGTGTTTCAGACATGTCCCACTGGGAGGTTTCTGAAAAGCCTTAAACTCAAGGGACAGATGACTGGCTTCGGCATGCCTTGGGGGATGGAGTAGATGGTGGGAAATAAGGTCAGGCGGATCTCTGCTTAGACTTGATGCCCAATCAACCTGGTACCAGATAAGTGGCAGAAAATTATTTAATCAATGGATGGACAAAGTTATATTAAAACAGTTGAATAATCAGTTTATTTTAATCTACCTTTCCAACAGATTTACAGTAAATACGTGCAAAGCCACAACTTTATTTAAGGCTTGCTAAGAGAAAATACAAATCTGACATCTTCTGACCACTTCACAAGACTCACAGCAAGAAGGAAATTAGACAACTTCTGAGTTGCAATTCAATTCAAAAGCAAAGAAGAACCCAGAGTGAAGCACGAATAGAAGATAGTAAAGAAAATTATATGCTTTAGCAGAATGCATTGAGTGCAATATTAGAATATATCACACCATGGTTTGCTGTTATATACAAATATAACATAAGTAAAGAATTAACCTGCAGTTTGTCTTTGTGCTTTTTATAGGAACAAAATTTCCTTTAACATTTAACTTTTCATTATAAACTTTTCATATAGTTAAGATATTATTATTTTTTTAATGTTTCAAAGCTACATGTAGAAATGACTGACTTAAAGAGGACACTAACGCACTTCTTCCAAATGTACATTAGACATGTCCTCAAGCTAATTGTGTCTGTTGTGATAACAACTTTCTGAAGGGTTTTTAAGTGGAGACAAAAGTACTGCGGGATTCTGAAGTTTAAGAAAGTTATGAAAGTTTAAAAGGTGTTTGTATATTTAAAAAAAATAGCTCAGAAGGTCATATCAGGTAGTAATTTAAATTAATTTATAAATGTACACTTAGTAGTTGCCAAATTTATGTGCTGCAAGCTGCTGCCTTTGCCAAACACCCTTTGTTGAGAACATATTGCCAGTCTGCACCTGCTGTAGTTTTCCTATAAACTGAGTTAAAAAGCTCTAATTATAATCAGTCTAATAAACATTTTAAAGACTGCAGCAGTTTCTTTTTATTTTAAGAGAACAACAAATAAAGTTAAACTGTGGAGCCATGATCCACTCTGCAGGATGTCATCATTATTATTAAGAAACCCTGCATGCATCTTTCAATGCAAATGTTCTTTTGCGCCTGCTGCAGAAACTCTTATTCTTTTTAAAAATGCTTCTTCAACCAACCCATCAACACTTGAAGCCCCCGGTCTGCAACCTGACACATGCTCCTGGTTGGCCTGTATAAACCTTAAACTCCACACACTCCCATTAGCATCAGCTGCCACTAAGCTGCTGATTGTCTACTTGGTGCTCCTTCTAGTCTCTTATCTGTTGACGCAGACCAACTACCTGCTGCCTCTGGAGGAAGCAGGAGCAGAGAGCCAGACTACCAGCTGGGATGTGGCATAACCTTTGCGCTCCTGCAAAAGCAGGTCTGTGGGTGGTCTTCGGGACCCTACTGAGGAGTTACAGGTCATGGTCATCCTCAGGACCTGCTTAGCATTCTAGCATCAATGCCTAAATTCACTGATGAAAGCTGTTAGATGCTACAGTATGTGTAAAACTGGAGGTCCAAACCTCAAGGGAAGAAGAAAGGTGTGGAGACGGAATCTAAAAGGCAGCTGCTGCTGTTACATAGACCTCTAAAGGAGGCAGGGGAGGTAGCAGACAGGAAACTAGACAAGGAACAGAGGTCAGAGTCGGTGTCGGATGCATGTGGAAAAAAAGAAAAAAATGACAACTGAGCAACACAAAACAACATGGAGACAGAGCAGCAAGGCACAAGGAAAGAAAGATGACCTGATCAAACCAAGTGAAGAGGGAGAAGAAATACATTTGTACACTTACAGAAAAGGAAAGGGATGTCAGGAATAGGCAGAGAATAAAGAAGAGGAGATGTAGAAAAGCAAAAGGAGCTGGGTGAAGGAGAAGAATCAGTTAGAATGACAACTGGATTGTTCAGTGATGTGGAAAAGTGTCCAAGGTGAGCTGAAAAGTAAAGCAGTGTGGATATAAGAGATGGGTGAAACTGTAAAAAATACAACTGAGGCTGCACAGAATCCACTGTATCTAATTCCAGCACAGTATGAAAAAGGTCAGCAGCCACCTCTGCCCTGCACATACACACTAACACTTTATATTTTAAACGAAAACTAACTTCCCTCAACAAGAGCATTTGAGTATGTATGCAGAAATGAATCCTTGTGATGTGCTCTATGGTAACTGAAAAAAATACAGAAAAAAAAGCAAAAAGGAAGAACAGAAATACTAAGTCTTTACTTTAGTTGAGTTTGAGGTGATTGTGAAAACAGAAAAAGCTCCAAAGCCAGAAAAGGTTGGGACTCCCCCCCCCCACCCCATTTCAGACTAAATGAACCTTAAATACTTATTGTTTTGTTTTTTAAACAACTTAATATCATTCAATATACATTCATGTTTGTATTTCAGGTCTGTAACACAGTTAGGACAGTACAGCTTTAACCATTCTGTAATATTACATTTCAGGTGTTATTTTGTCTTGACTGACAGATTGTCCAGCTTTTTTCTATTGGGTAAATGGCCCAGCCTACAGGCAGGAGAATCATCATCATCACCATCATCATCATCATTATCATCATCATCATCTTCTTCTTCTTCTTCTTCAGCATAATGCACATTTATACTGTTCCATTTAAAAGCCCATATCCATCCTGTGAAAAGATATTTTGAAGGAGGTATATGTTGCTCTAAACTTTCATGAACTTTTCTGCGTTAATCCTGCTATAAAGCTTTAAATGGTATTTGTGAATGTCTCTTTGTAATGTAATCCTTGGAACAAGTTTCCCACATTAAAATGCGGTTAAATCAGCTACTGATAAATGACGGGTTTGATGCAGTGCTGTCTTGGAATTTTCTGCTCTTAACACACTGAAATTCAAGTATCCGTAAATCAATGCATGAAATAATCTACCATAGAGGAAGACAAGAAAAACATTCTTTTCAAGTTCTCTTTTCTCTTTGAGAAGTATTAAACGTTTCAACAATCCTCTTTATTTGCTCCACAAAGACTCCGCCTTTGTGGGTAACACTTGTATATCAATAATAATCACCTGTTGATGCCACATGTTTGAGATAACATCATTATTATTCATTATTGACCTTGAATGCATCACAGGTTGCTCTGCAAAAGTGGAGGAAGTTGGAAAGACAAAATATGAAATGTTGATTGCTGTTTACTGCATTCCCATATTGTTACAGATTTTTCTAATTTAGGATTGTGTATTGCAGGTTACCCTGAAAGAAAATACAGCGACCACTAGAAATAACCTCATGTAATGAAATAGCTTCTCTTTTTTCCTCGAATACAAAAAAAATAAATAAATAAAAATCATGGAAATCGCTATCATTGTTTCCAAAAGTCTCTATTTTTACACGTATAGTTTGAAATATTGCTAAATTTAACAAGCCTGGCAGGCTTTCTGGGTGTAAATTATGCACAAGTTGTCGCAACATTAATGTCACAAAGACATTTGACTAGAAATAAGAGAAGTACAGTTGTATTAATGAGGGCTGCATTCCAGCTAGAGGACGTTCTGATTGCATGTTCTATAACTAACAAGCATTTAAAGGTGAAGAAGTGGAACGCT
Source organism: Melanotaenia boesemani (assembly GCF_017639745.1). NCBI lineage: Eukaryota > Metazoa > Chordata > Actinopteri > Atheriniformes > Melanotaeniidae > Melanotaenia > Melanotaenia boesemani. The sequence continues at coordinate 14,393,320 of NC_055686.1, read as the reverse complement.
GCCTTTGTTTATCCACCTGAGATATTTTGTAATCTCAAGTATTTGTTTACATATCAAACTCATATTGTCTTCGGCATGGGTAGACTGGGAGAAAAAAGTTAGCCCTGGCATTTTGGCCACGATTGGCTCATATATGATCATGAACACCCCAAATCTTTACAATGACCTCAACTGTGCAGCTCCTTAAAACCACCAAAACCATGCATAGAGTTACCAGGAATCAGTGAGAATTAATACATTAAAAACGTTCAAAAACTGTCATTTGTTAATGAAATAAACATCAATACTCCAGCACAGTGATGAATATTAGAGCAGCATTTCTTACTTTGTGTTTGATGGAGAAAGAAAACAGAACAGACATGAAAAATGATGAATCAGATTAAAACTATTTCCAGACAAAGAGCAGAAACAGTGTCTTTGTGTCTGCTGCCTGCTCTTCACTTCAGGGGATGTTATCTCAACCAGATTCAACAAAAGACTGAATGAAGATTTTTAGTTTGTTTCTTCAGTCAGGTCCAGAATTACTGGATTCTCTGATAAAGAGGCAAATAGCTGCATCAGTATAACATATGAACAACTGTGGTAGCTAAATAAATAATCTTAAAAAGTGTCTTATTTCTGTATATAAAGTATCTTATTTCTGTATATTGTCCATAAACACCAACTCAGAAGCTGCCTCTAACACTTTTTCACCCAAAAGTATCCGACTATGAGCCCACATCTAAAACCAAAGGCTAATAAAAATCAGAAAGCTGCTGACTCACTGTTAATGTTGATGAACGATGGTTAGAAATTGTGTTTTCACCTTCAATAAGATGACTTAGTTCAGGAAGACATAAATAACTAATATAAGATCTGCTGTTTTACCACAAGTTAAAACAGTGAACACAACCAGTTAACCAGCTGTTCTCCTGCTGGAAACACTGACATCAACTAATTTCATGAATGTAAGGAGGACATGGATTGTTATGTGAGCTGTTAACGTCATTGTGTCATTATTGTTTTTCTTTTATTGGCGGAGGTTGTGTTTTTCTCTCTGTCTGTTAGCAACATAAATTAAAAATGTAATGGATGGATTTTGATTAAAAATTTTCAGAAAATAAGGAACAACTCATTAGAGTTTGGGGTGATCCAGATCACCGTCTGGATCCAGGACTCTTTTTTTAATACTAGAACCACCAACATTCTATACCCCATAGAACCGCCACAGGGGGTCATTTTAACACCCTGCCAGCACAGAAGTAGAAATAAAAAAGATAAAGTGGTGTTTACAGAGGCAATTTTTTTTTCCTTTTAATCTTTTTTGTAATTTAGAAGTAGATACAGCTTCAATAAATAAATGTGAGATTAGTTCGAGCTTTTATTTCAAATAGAAAATGTTGAATTCTTACCAGCTTACAACATCCACTTATCAGTTAACATAAACAAAACCAAATATCTTTTTTAAATGTATTTATATTTTTTATCGATTACATGAGGGGGAAAAAAAAAAGAAAAAAGCATCAAATGATGCTAAAATAAGGACAGAGCACTGGATGTCAGCTGATACTGATTTATTGTATTGCACATATTGATTATTTACTATTGGGAGATAGCATAAATTAAACCTTCGAACTTTTATAGCTAAAAATAAATAAATAAATAAAACAATAAAAGATGACATCACGGTAGATGTTATAATCCCACATTGTTTGACCCTGATCATGTTTAGAAAAAATAGGTGGTACTGGGTGGGCTGTTGGGTCTTTAGGGGTTTTTTCTCCGTGTCCTTATGGCTTGGAGGAGGTCTGCGCTCTCAGAGTGTATTTGGATTGCTTTGTTTTTATGTTTGAAATTAAGAATTTTAACTAACTAATGTGGTAATAAATAGTTGTTTTATTTTTTTATCTCTACTCTAGTTTCTCCATTTTCTCTCCTGCTTTCTGACAGGTAGCTGCATCCACCGGCACAGAACCAAAAGTGCTTTAAAGTATCTGATTGGTTCAACCTGGTGTCAGTCAAGAAAAGAACCAATGTGCTGCAGATTAACCTGTTTCATGGACTGCTGGTCAAGAATAAAAGTTATGTGTTGACAATTTGGATGAATGAATTACTCAGGAACAGTAGATGTCAGACGAAGAAGGGGAGAGGTCTATAAAGTGCTGCTGATCTACCAAATTTTATGGACCAGTCAGACAAATATGTTGGCTCCCAAAAATACATCGACCCACCGGGAAAATGTCAAGTGTGTTCAATGACCAGTTGGTCTTACTACAAATGCAAAGACGTGGACCAAGACTAATATAACTGCATGTCACCTTAGACAGAAAACACACACATAAGGTTAAATCAAGATGGCTTTCATACGGGCCTAAACTGAAGGCGATGTGGTCCTCCCCACACTGAGGATTTTAAAAAAAAAAAGCTTTTGAAAGTGAGGTCAAAGATGCTCCTGTTTGCAGTAGCAATCATGCCACTAGGAGGGGAAGGCAGGAGAGTCAAAAAACAAATCAAGAAGATGAAAATGTCTTTAAGATATGACTCGTATTCTCCTTCCCTAAGATAAGAGATCCAATCTTCTACCAGTGGTTCTAGGAAACTCAGAGCTGTAAGAATCAGAATATGTGTTCCCTGTCAGACAGTTCTTATTTGAATTTTATTTATTTTGACGGGACAATGCGAGTTAATGAACATTTCATAAAATATTAAATGTAAACAAGCCAAATTATAGCCTAAGGCTCCCTCTGTTATTCCGAAAATATGTAATGCATTAGACAGAGTATAAAGTGGGTAATTTAAATTTGCCACACCTCTGTGCGGGTCTTCTTGTTTTTTTTATAACTAAGCCACATCAATCAATCAGAAATCTCCCATATACAGCATATCCTCAACTAACCTGTAGACTGAATGTGCTGCTGATGTTCGCCTTGGGAATTGAGATGGCCACACTGGTAACACTGGTCTTCTCCAGCCACTTTGACAACAGCTCCAGGGTCAGCAGCTTGTCTAACCTAGCCAGACTTTCTACATGAAAGGGCAGCAGGAGCACAAAGCTGGCCTTGCCTCCCCACAGAGGTGCCTCCAGAACTTGTACCATGTTGTCAGTGTCTTCATAAAAACGGTACAAACCTGTAGGAAGAGACAGCAGGAGGAGGGCCGGCACAGAGTTCAGTAAAGATCAGAGAGTCGAGGAGAAGTGCATTTTACTTTTTAATGCTTCATTATGGGTAGCTCTCTTGTTCAAACTGCTTCAGACTAGTTTTTATCCAGCTGTGTCACAGCAATCATTCAGTGCCACTTGAGTTCTCATGACCCAAATGAACTAAACTCATGGGGAAAACAACAGTCTTTGTTAAGCATTAAGTGAATGCAACCTGCAACAAACTTTCTCTTGCATTGAAAATGACATTATAAATAACATTAAAATGAAAACAAAGCATCTGGCCAAAATCTTTTACCGCTTTCATTGCAGAAATCCACTATGCTTTGGTGTTTGAATGCATGAATATAAAAAAAAAAACTTGCTAAATAAGTCATAAGCTACACAGTAATAAATAGTAGGGAAGCAGACTGGACCTTACAGATGTTCAGAATCCTTTTTAGCTTTATCTATTTGCTGGCAGGAGAGCAACAGAGATAGACTGCAGAGTTGTTTTTTTGTTTGTTTTCTTTTTTACCTGCTCTGTGCATCATCACCACTTTGGTGTATTTTGTCCCCAAGAAGATACGCCGATCTATAGTCTCCTCACTGAACTGTCTCTCCCACAGTCCTGAACACACAAAGACATTTTAAATACAGATTGACTTAAGAAAGGCTGCAGGAAAACAATCAACAAAGCAATCCCACGACCATGAATACATACCGGCCCCATACAGTGACATTACCTTACACTGAGCATGAATCATGGATTATGTACCTCCCATTTAAAAAACACAAACTCCTCCCAAAGCTGCTGAAGTGGAGCACTTTACAAAGGCAGTTAGAAAGTCCTGAAGGCCACCGTGTACCATTCAGTGTTCAACATGTCCCACTTGGCCCTGCTAACCCCTTGGCAGCTGTCAATTTAAAGGGGGCTGAAAGCAGTAGAATTACTGTTGTAATAACCTCACAACACTTTCTCAAAGCTGCCGGCCTATTCAATATCGCGGGGGGACATTGGATGAAGCGGGAAGGTCGACAGATTATGGCTTGTACCTATTTTGCTTTCTCTGCGAAGGCCGGCTTCGGCTATAACTAATGATGATCGTCATGATTGATCAATTGTTTGGAAAAATGACAGCACTCATCAAACAATACTAAGGAGCAGCGAGGCCATGAAAAAATGATTAAATACCTCGCCTGCCACCCTGAAAGTTTAAAGACTTCTTATCGGCTACGCTCGGTGAAAAGACTGTGCAGCATCATCTTTTCTTCTGACTGTTGATTATTGATCTGATCTGAAGAAAAAAAAGTACCCACCACATTCCCAGGGCACATTGTGACATCTACAAATTGAGGTACATTCATGGGACAGATAAGACTAAATTCTACACCACTTAGAATTGGCTGTCAATGAAGAGAAAAAGAAATGTCTCTCACATCATAAGTCATGACAGGAGATGTCTCAGTGTGATAAAGAAGGCAAGAAATGTCCACACTGCTGGCATCTGCTGGTGTCTGCACATGTCTTTAGCCACTGCTTGTTTCTTTCTATATTGCAGGGGAAATGGGAAACGGTTCCAGTAACATATTTACACATTTCAATAAAAGTGGAAATTTGCAGTATAAGTCAAAAACATTGTTTTTACAGTTCTAACAAACTTAATAGATAATATTTGGTATGACCACATTTATTCTTTAACAGTCTAAACCCTCTAATTTCTAATCATTTCTTTTATTTTTCAGAAGTAGTTCTCTTTGGCTTCTTGAAGGACATATAAAAGTTCTTCATTCACCTGCTGTGGGTAGTTTTTTAGCCCTGAAACTTTCACTTCTGTGCTCCACTTACTCAGTTTGCCCTTTGTTTTATAAGGACGAGCTGCACACCGTGTCAATATACACTAAGTTTGGGAATCACCTTTTTAATTAAAAAATGACTGCCAGACTGTGCTACCTTTCACATTTTTAATAGATACAACAAATAAATGGCAATTTCTTATGTCTTTGTGAAAGGCTGCTAGTAGGAAACTGCCTAAAGATATTATTTTAAATTAGTTCTTGTTAATTTGTGGTGTGTAGATGCAACCCTGGCTCATCTTGCGTCAGATGCCTTTTTTAAAAAAAGCTTGGATGATTCATAGGTCAGTGTTAAGTAGCTTAGAGAAAAACAAATTCCTCTAAAAACGTTAAGGTATAAAGATGGGACTGAAAAACCTTCGGAAAGCCTGTAGAATATTTGCTTGAGATCACTTTAAAAAATGACAAGAAAATCTGGCCCCTGTGGAGCAAACTTTGAAGACATTTGATGCTAACATCAGCACAACAAAATACTAGCAGTGATTGCAATGCCTTTGCCTAAAGAAAAATATCCCTTTAAACTTTTGTTGGTGTTAAAGCAAAGGACTACGAAGCAGCAGAGTCATTAGGGATTTGCACACATGCATGTAGTTTTATGGATAATTATGCATTACAATTACAAAACTCTGTCATCCACATTATAACAAGGCATGTAGAAAATCCATCTGCAGCTTCTTTAATTCTTTTAACTGATCATTACATCTCACATAAATAACTTAAGTAACTCCACCCTCTTCCAAATTTTGAAAAATGCATAATACTCCAAGGGTTTGGAGGTGTGGGGTGATCAGGGAGTGGCGAGTGGGCAGGTTGGGATGCAAAGGCAATGAAATGATTGACAGACAGCAGCTCGGCTCACTGGCAAGATGCAAAGCGAGATTCACAAAGCACCTACACCACAGAGCGGTCTTTGAGGTGGAAGACTTTTCCCCTCCTGAATCTCCACAGCTACCCAAGAACAAGGTGGTCCTGAACCGTTTCAGTCTGAGCCGTTAGCGCTGTTACGCTGGCCTGTCAGCAGCTCCAGCAGCTCTGGAAAGCTGTGGAGACTCGTGGCAGACTGTGGCAGCTGCAGGAAGTGCTGCTGGAAGTTTCCGCTGCTACGATTTCAGCTGCTGTCCGTTACCAGATGAGGATCAGCAGGTAAAGAATAAAGTCCGGTGTTACTTTTACACCCCTCAAAAGCACCAATCCGTCCCATTCCAGAAATATTTCATCAGAAACTCTATGAAAAAATAAAAGTCTGAAACTTGTAAATCTACACCATATAAGTTCACATCTGTTCATATACGCTGGTGGGCGTGGTTTTCTACGCCTGCAAAGCGAGGACCCGTCTATCTGCATCTGGAGGAAGGGGCTGTGACGTAGAGAACTACAGCTGTTACAGCTGCCACTCATCGCCGCCACCTGGAGCTCATCCTGCATGTAAATACCGGCCCGTGCCTGTTTGGAGTTGGCTGGTATTGCCACACCTTTGCCTTCACCCGCCTGATTGGATAATTGCTGGTCCAATCCCTGCTCCTGCTGCCTTCCACCAGGAAATAAAAGACTACTGCAACTGCGCAGTCAGTGGTAACTGTTTGCCACAGACAGTTTGCCCTTGGTTTGTTTGGACTCGTGGTGACTTTGATCGTGTGCTTAGCTGGTGGTATTTTGATTAGACAGGTTAGTACTTTTCCAGTAGTTTTAGAACTGCTTGGCTTTGTTTTGTGTTTGGTTTATTGAATGGTAGTCTTGTTTTCTTTTAGGTTTTTGATAACATGTAAAGCTCTTTAGGCTTCTCTTTAAGTTGTTTTATTTAGAGTTAAAGTTCTACTGTTTAATTAGTTAAAGTTATTAGAGTTAGAATGTGTTGGGCTAGTTTAGTTTTGTAGTTGTAATTGTATATATAGTTTTTTGTAAGCATAACTATTGGAGCTGCTTCACTTCTTGTGCTTGGCTGATTTTGAGTTAGACCATAGCAGTTCTATTATTTTTTTTACTCTTAGCAGCTTGGCTAACCCCAGCACTTATCATTACCACCCTTAGTTTGTTCTCCATTTCCCCTTATAAGAATAAATCTACTTGCTTACTTTGTTAATATCTGTCCGCAGTTCTCGTCTTTTGTTACGCCTTTTCATACGTCTGTATTGGGTCGTAACAACAGCTTAAGTACGATTCTACATCACGAAAAACAAGACCAGGTTTTTTTCCTGTGAGCCATTTTTTGCCCACAAAATCCTATTTTTAAAGGAATTAAAAAATTTCATCAGTAGTATTGGTGGTTTTTTATCACAATTAAGTAATACTGTGTTGTTTACAACTCAAAAAACACATTTTTGGGTGCACTACCCCTGTATTTAACTGATTGTCAATCAATTAATACAAAAAAAAACAACCAAACAAAAAACAACCTAATTTCAGTCATTTTCTGGACCCCAGCCAATCACAAATCATAGCAAAAGGACATGTTAGCACACGTCCCAGACATTCACTCTGCTTCCTCTGATCCCATTCCTGGAAGAAACACAATCCCACAGGAATTCTACAACAGCCTACTGAAGGTTATTTGAAGTGGCAACCATGTTACTAAAATGATGTCACCATCTTGATCAGAGTTTTTGCACAATGACGTTGCAAATCAGTGATTTTACTGTGTTGAATCTGTTGATCGGGTCTGCTTTGGGTTTGCACGCCGCTGTTTCTTGCAGGGCAACGCTGCAGGAAATCATCACAAAGCAGTTGCACAGCTCAGAAATCCAAAGCTCACACACTTCCAAATCATACTAAAAACTCACAGCCAAATGTGCAGAGGGATCGATGGGGCTGACTGGCTCCATCTCCTCCCCTCATCAACTTTTGATTTCAAACAGCAGTGGTATTTCAGAAGCTATTATTAGAGGTTAAATATGCAGGGACTTGTTGTTCCCCATGTTGCTGCAGTACTCGGTACAAGTTTGTCCCTTCTGCTGCTGTTCTTCTCACAATATTATTTTCTTCCTCTGTCACCACTGTTTCTCTAAAACAAAACAAAGCCTGAATTAATTAACCAGTGTGGACTGGAAATCCCAAAGCAGGCCTTTGCACCCCCTCCTTCCTCCCACCCTCTCCACTAAGTCTGTCAATCTCTTCCACTCTCTCAGCAAGCCACTCTCTCTTTCTTTACTTTTCTCAGTTCTATCTCTTTACTTTCTCCCCATCTCTTTTACCCCAGTTTTCTTTATCCCCTTCCCATCCAGACATCGCTCCCGCTCTCTCCTCCTTTTGCCATTTTTCTTTGCTTTTAGTGTCTCTTCACCACAAACATGCTCCACTACTAATTGGCCCTGACCTTCCCTTTCTTTTAAAGTTGTGCACAGCCCAGGGAAGAAAGAATGGCTAAAACCTTTTTTTTTTTTTTTTGCCTTTTTATTCCCTCCTAAATTCCTTTCAATAATTGACTAAAGACTACAAGAATGAAACAAACAAAAAATGAGCCGTCTGAACAGATGCCTGTTTAGTGCCAAAGAAATTCTGGCACGGTTTCAGAAAACAATCCGCTATCACACTTTTAAATTACTTTAGGAGCCCAAAAATCAAAAGCGAATAAAAAAGTTTTCACAAAACCAGAAGAAAAAAAAAAAAAAGCTAACTATCGACCACCTCTAAATTGTGTATCAAAACTAAAGAAATCCCATTTTCTATAACCTAATTTGTGTTCTGCAATCATTTGAATAATCTAATTTGTATATTTCCTCCACAAAATTAATGACTGAACCAATGAGGGTCGCTTCACAAAAAAACTAATTTCATAATAGAGTCAAAAACATCAAACAGGGAAAATTAATTAGGTTGCTTATCAGTGCATTGTCTGTCAGGGAATGTTATTTTTGGAGGGCTGTCTTTCTGTTTTCAACCTGTTTTCACTTCAGCTCCGTTGTCTTTTTTCTTTTTTTTTCCCGCCTAATAAAACAAATACCTGCAGGGGGAAACAGAAGGAACAGAACCAGATCGACACTGATAAGGATGTGAATGGGAGACATGTGGAAAGAGGAGACAACAGGGGTAGATAAGACGTCCGATAAACAATGACAAAAGCTAAAAAAAAAAAAGAAGACAAACGGCACAGAAAGAACCAGCGAAACAGAAGGATAATTTTAACGCGTACTAATCCTTTGTGGAGACTGCAAACAAATATGAGATTCTACGTCAGCAGGCACATAAATGTTGCCTCCACTCTGGGACAGAGAAAGATGGTGGATTGCATTCCTGAAAAGTTATACAAACAGAAAATAAGTTATTTTTTTGGCTCGTGGTAAACTGAAGTCTAACAGCCCCCCAAAAAGGAACATTTCACCTTTAATTAAATATTTATGCTTCTACAAAAAAACTTTTGATAAGGATTTGATGGATATGTTTTGGGGATAAAACCATTAAATCACAGATGGAGCTTCTGACTGCATTTGCAGCAAAACATTGACTACTTTCCACTACTGCAGCCTGCCACAAAGAAGAGAACTGAGCCAAGCTGTGCCACGGCAGCCTTGGAGCGCTCCAAGCACAGATGTTAGGCCTGACACCGAGGGAGAAAGTCTGGACACTTGTTACTCAATTATTTAAGATGACACATCACCCCTCAATGGAAGATGAATAAGCTCTCAGTGATAGACCCCAGAATCATCCTTTATCCACTGTGTCCACCAGCTGGAGTCCGACACATTCATGCACACAGACATGCACTCTGCACACAGGTGGCCGTGCTGGCACACAACCTCAAGTGGGTATAGTGCTGTCTGAACACTAAAAATGGTGCATGTGCATGCCAGATTCACATTCTAGTGTCTCTCGTCCAAAGGAGCAAACAAGTCCAATATGGACAGATTGGATAATTCCAACTGACTTTGCTCAGTTCAGAGTAGCTGCTGTGTTACATGCCTACAACCTAACTGTTGTGTTATTGGATGCTCACCATCATGACAGATTTATGTTATGGAGTTGCTTTACGCAGGGTCACATGAAAAAATGTGGACTTGTGGCATTTTACAATACTATTGGTACAAACCTTTGAAGCGCAGGACATTTCCCAGGATCAGGGCTCCTGCTTTAGCCTTGATTTCTGCCTCCAATCGAGCACCTTCCAGCCCACGGAGGCCATCCTTAGCCCAATCACGGAGCTGCTTCAGGTCAGCCTTTGAGTCTCCTTTCCCCAGCGTCTGGTGCAACACCCCAAACTTGGTCTGGCTTTTCTTTTTAAATGTCTGGCTGACTGCAGGGGCCTGCTTGGTGAACAGTGCTGAAGATGTGTGGAGCTGAAAGCTGGTTCCGTTAGCTTCTGTGAAACTCTTCAGCGACCCAGACAGAAGCTCTCCGACTCCTTCAACCGCCTTCTTAGAGGGGGATGGGTATGTGAGGAGATTCTGGATCTGGGTGGCAGTTTTACCCACAGAGCCTTCACCCAATGCTCCAAACGAGGAGGCCAAGAGGAGAGGGGAGAAGATGGTGTTGACCAAGCTTGAATCAGAGCGGATGGCCTTGTACAGGCGCAGACCCAGAGCCCAGCTTGGGTCACCCAGAGAAGGAGGCAGATGAGGTGAGGGGCTGGCTGGGGCAGCAGGTTTTTTGGATGAATTAGTGTCGCTGCCTTGTAGCAGGAGAACTTGGAGAGAAATTAGAAGACAGAAGGAGGAGGACAGGAGTCTGGGCAGCATGTTAGACCTGGAGGAGAGAGAAGAGGAGGCAGCGTGAAGATCTGCTTGAACTAGATTGAGTGTGCATGACATGAGGAATGAAGAGAATGCATCATTCTCCTTTACAATGCAAACAAAGAGTGGAGCTCCGATTTTCCTCACATATTGGCTTCATTTTGTGTAGCAGCTTCATAGTGCAACTTTAATATTTAGAGAACGCCTAATAAAAAGCTGTTTGCAGTCAAAGCTACTTGTGCAAACTACAGTGCCACAGCAGGTAAATTCTTCCCTTCTTTGATAGTTATCTCACCTGCTGCGTGGAAAAATCGGTGACAATTAACTTTGATGAAGTTACAAGACAGCTTTTCAGACTGAAGAGGGTGGAAGGGATATACTAAGAGAAGAAAAACGGATGATTGTGAGGAGACTGCGACAGGAGGGGAAACTCCGTTTTGGTTTCCGAAAATATTTCTGACGACGAACAGAGAAAACAAAACAAAACAAAACCTTACAATGGCGGGTTTGTTTCAATTTACCGTTAATTGCGTGTCTTTCCTTCGTGGGCTTTCCAGGCAGCAGAGCTTCCGAGGAAGTGGAGCTGGAGACCGGGGCTCAGACGTGGCAGCGCACAGAGGAAGTTCACCGTCTCCCCCTCAAACTTTTCCCCGCACTCATTCCTGCTTTTCCCAAAATTTCCAGGCACGTAGTCTCAGCAGCTGCTGTAGAATAACAGCCACTTTTGCAAGAAACCATAAAAATAAAAGTGAAAAAAAAAAAAAAAAAAACAACGGAAACTTCTAACAAGTGTGGTCAACAAAGTGTGGTCAAAGCGAAATAATGTCATCATGTTTTACAGTTAATCTCATTTAAACGTCAAGTGTAAGAAAAGTATATTTAAAATCCATTACATAAGATAAAACCGTATGGGGTAACTACAACTCAGCCCTTATAGGCTTAATGGCTATTTATGCTTCACAAAGCCACAATTACATATCACTAAATCCCTATAGCCGTTTCCTGTGAGTTTGGCAGGGATTCTGTGGATGCGGTGTTAGTCTTGGTACATGTTTTAAAACGAACAAAAACTCCACCAGTTGCAGTAAATCAGCCGTTTCTGCATTCATTCAAAAGGAAGCTTTGTGGGTATGCAGGGATAATAAACCCTCTTGTTCATGGCTGGGTGGGGGTTGCAGTTCTTGAGGCAGCTCAAACGGGGTCGCTAATGGCTTTCTCATGGCTGCAGCTCAATAACCGTGAGAGGGGCGGCTTCATGTTGGCCAGGGGCCTTCTAAACTTGACACCCAGCCCTCCCATTGGGTGGGATGTAGACCACAGGGTTAGCAGCCTGATTGGTTTGGTCAATCTGAGGATGTTTTTCTTTTTACTTATGATTTGGTGTTAAACATGATTACATTTTGGCATGTAAATCAGGGAGGGCAGAGGCACACATGTTCAGAACAGTCTTTCTTTTAGATTTAGTTTCCAAGATGCAGAGGGCCCCTACTCACATGCACATAAAAATCACAGAGCTCCTCATTTTGTAGCCTACTGTCGAAGAAAACTAGGGCAGACTATGCAAGCTGGCGTTATGTCTGGTCTGACCCCTCCAAATGTCCTCATTCTGTATTCTCCTCCCTAAATTGTGTCTGCCCTCTCTGTAAAACAAAACAAGTAATTGTAAAGCAGATAAAGTGTAACACAGTGCTTTGGAAAAGGAATTATCACCCATACTAAGGATGGAGAATGAACATATAGAGCCCTCATCAATACATGTGGAGGTAGAATAAGGAGGCTGGAGATGGATCAGAGAGGGATATGGAGAAAGATAAGTGCTGGAGACCACCAATGTTCAACAATCAGGCCGAACATGACAGCTTGTAGACCTAACCAATTATTTACCTCAGCCAAATCAATACAACTCTCTCCGATAGCCATCAGCTGCACTATCTGGAACACATTCACAGCAGAAAGAACAGACACACACTGAGCACTCTGCTCGCTGCCACTCTCACTCTTCGTCTATTTGCAAACACACACCCTCACAGACACTTAGTTATCAGACTTCCTTAGACACAAGACACGAGTCATCTAATTATTTGAACAGCTATGCTGAAAAAAAAAAACTGTCTATGGCAGCGCAAACAGAAATAGCCATTTATTAATGACAGGCACAATAATATGGTGGTGGTAGTGAGTGCAACCACAAGGTTGTAACCCCCACCAGAGGAGCCACCGGCCCCCTTGTGTGGTCTCCTGGGACCGAATCACAGCGAGCCTCATCAGTAATGAGCAGCGACAAACTTTACGTTTCAGGTGATTCACAAAAAGCAGGGCTTACTTAAACGAGTCTCCAGGGAAGTGGTTAGGAATGAGAGAAGCTCCTCTGTCAGTGAACTGTCAGGCTGCACTTTCACCGCAGTACGCCAGCATATCTAACCTCTCACCTGTACCCTCTTCTGCTCACCCTCTCCTTTCAGCACCTAACCCATGTCCTGAGTCCTTATTTAGTTTTCTAAGTCCAGATGTCATCGTCTAGAGCAGTAAAGATTGTAATTTGCATCACATGTTCGCCTTTATCCGGCTGTTAGACATTGTTCTTGGCTGTTTTCTTTGTTAAATGCCCTTAGCTCAAGAGCTCGACAATAAAATCAGTACCTTGCAATGAAGACCGTTATGGTCACTGCCAACTAACCCAAACTCTCCTCATGCCCACCTGTTTCTCAACCTCTCACTCCCAGTGTAACGTTAGCTTTATCCTCTTCATGTTTGCTCTTTAAAAAAAAAAAGAAAATCATGTTCTACTGCTGTACATTAGCTAATAATTTGTCCTTTTTCTATATCTCTCCATGTCACTTTAAGTCCTTTCTATAGTCCAGCTGCCTCAGGGCACTCCATGTTTAGACACACCGATTTCTTCCCTTTTACTTTCCTGGAAGACAAATCACGTTAGTGAGTGAAGATATACTGCCTAGTCAAAAACAAATGTCACCACCTGGATTTAAGGCAGCAACCAAGTAAGAGCTGTATTTTGGTGATATTTCTGCTTAGATGAATATTTTTCAGCAACCAGATTTTTAAAAAAAAATTCTAACAGATGCAGCGAGTAGCTTCATTCGTTTACAAAATCTCGTGACCATCAAGACACATATTTGGCTAAATCAAGCCTTAAGAAAATCACTTATATGTGGGGCTAACTGAAACAAAAAAGGCCAAACTCCTGAACCCTTCATGCTTTGTGCTAACTGTATAAGCCTGTGGGGGTGATGTTATGGTCTGGGGTTATTTCAGTTGGACAGAACATTATGCGCCTTAAAGAAAGAGGTTGGCTGACTAGCTGAATGTACTGAATGACTTCACTTTGTCATTCTTCCCTGATGGCACAGGCATATTCTAAGGGATTTATTAGGCATACTTTATGAAAGAACAGCTCTGGGTGCACGAGACTTAATTTTCCACACATGGATTGACCACCGTAGCCCAGAGCTTAACCCCACTGAGAATCTTTTGGATGTGCCAGAGAAGACTTTGCACAGGGGTCTGACTTCTTCTTACGAAACTCTTCTTATGAACATGTGAAAATGTCTTTACACCTTAACCTTTTCTGGAACATCTCCCATCTTCTCTCACTCACAGTCAAATCATTTCCTCTCTGCTTGTCACCTCCTCTCCTTCCTTCACCCCTACTTCTACTCATTTCTCATTGACGCCTTCTTCCGTTACTACTGCGTCTAAATCTCGCCCTGTGCTTCAGCATCTCACATATTTTGGAGGCTGTACAAACCAAACAGCCTGTAACACGTAACACCCTATTCAGGTCTGGTATGCCTGCCTGTCATCAGCTCTGGTTTGTTTCAATGAATATAAAGGTGGTTTAGAGCCAGTCCAGTCAGGCCCATGGGACCATGATGGTTTCCATCATGCTCAATTGTGGTCCTTTAAAAATTAAGGTTCTTACTTAATGTCTGGCTGAGCTGCTAAGCTGCTGCCATGATTGTGGTGTTTTTTTTTTTTTGTTTGTTTGTTTTTTTTTTTTTTTGCTAAAGCCTTGCCCTAAATGGAAGGGAAACACATAACAGGATTATTCAGAGTTCACCAGGATGTTGAGCTTTGTAGTTTTATTATCAGTGGATTCTAATTTTGAGGATTTAGGAATTAAATTTTAAATCAAGTGCAGAAAACAGCTACATGGACAGAGTAATGGAAATGAATGGAGACAAAAACTCATCAATTAAAGCAAGTAGTTCGGTAAAATGCAAGTTGAATGCAACAGCTTTAAACACAAGTTTAAATTTATATCTTTAGATATCCAGAAATACATGTTTTTGGATGTGATGTGGGGAGTGGGAGATGTGTGTGTGTGTCCTAACTTGGATATTGTGTTATTTTTCCCATTTTTAGTTCTAGTAGAAATCGCACAAAGGCAACAGGAGGTATGGCTGGACAGATGGAAAGAGGGAAATATGCGTACTTAATCGATGGAGGGAGGAGAGAGGAGGCAGTGGAGGAAAGGTGAGTAGGGGCAGCAGCATTTGGGGGTCGGGGTGAACGTGTTGAACAGTGCCAAAATCACAGACACATCTGCTGTTCATCTTGAATGTTTCCAATAAGCTTTAAATGTTTCCTGAAGTCCTGTGAATGTGCACTGAGCTGCCAAGACAGAAGGGGGGCTGGTGTTTGATTTTCGTTGTGTGTGTGCGTGTTGACGAAAAATGTGGTCTCTTGCCTTTTTTCTCATTAGACACTTCTATAAATTACCCAAACTTCAGTGAAACGTGTAGAAGTACAAATGCAAGGGTACACGGCTCTGCAGAAACACATCTACACAGCAAGAAAAGCAAATAAGTGGCTTTTAATGTGCTCAGTGAGTCAGACAGAGAAGCAAATGCCAAGCACCCACAAGAGTACACAGCTGCTTCAAGCAAGTGTTGACAGCTATCTTTATAGGAATTAAATATTGCGTTGAACCCCACCCCAAGTAACCGCCACACACCTGTGACTCAGATCACTCAGGCTCAGACTGCATGACATTAAATCAACATGTCCGCGTTTTGGCGCGTCACACAAACCTGTGCATAATGTGCCTCGCGCGCAACCACACACACACATACACACGAGTGCACTGTCAGAAAAATGGACACACACCTTCAGAAGACAGATCTGCTATGCTGACATCCTCACCCACACACCCACACCCACACACTCTTTGCACAAACTCACACAACAGCTTATATCCTCTTTCTGTGAGTTTGCCAGCAGCCAGCTGGTACTGTCATGTCTGATAGGCTGGAACAGAGACAGAGACGGAGATGAGGCTGGGAGAGGAATGAGGGAGGCAAGCTGGGAAAATGTCTACAGCAGAATGTATTAGTAAGACTCTGTCTGTCTGGATGTGTGTGTTACTGATTTGGGAAAACTGTATCAAAGCTTGGCAACTCATTACACTGTCTCATGTGGGTCTGTAGGGAGTATTCTCGATCCTTCATCCCAATCCCACTTCACTATGCAATGTTTTTCTATTTTTCAAATGACCTGCAGTTTCTGTTTTCAATCTCATCATGATTTTAATTAACTTTGCAATTTTCATGCAATCTAAATGCGGCCAGAAAAACAATGAATAGTGCACTGAGATGTTGGACTAATGAGAGATAAAAGATTTTGTATCAGTTCATGCAGTTGTGTTTAACTGCTTTGGGGTTTTTTTTTTTAAGAAAATGAAGGCTAATTAAGAAGAAAAAGAATAATTGTAATGTTATTGATCATGACAAATATTCTAGCTTCAAAAATAAGCTTCCACTTCTATCTGCAAAAATCAAAGGAAACCAATTCGAGGTAGAACAATCCTGTTTTGTTATGTTTGTCTGCTTTGAGTTGAGACCGTCTTTGTTTGGTGATGTGAAAATTCAGGAGCTTAAATGGCCACAAAAATAGAAGCTAATAAAGACACTGATTTCTTAATGCAGAACAAAATGCCCATTAAAGACAAATGGGATTCAGCAGGAAGTCTAATTGTTCCGTTTCAGACTCTCAGTTTAAAGTGTTTTTCTCTTCAGGAAAACTTTGGTCTTGTTAACTGTCTGTGGAGGAAAATCGAATCCATCTGCCTACTGTGCCTTTAAAGTTTTCTACACATTTAAATGCAGTTTGTTCTTCTCAAGCTGCTTCTTGTCATTGGCTCTCAACGAAATGTTAAAAAAAAGAAAAAAGACAGATCTCACGAAGAATGATGTGTTACATAACAAAAGTGAAAGAAAGAAAAGTTTATAATGTGCAGTGTTCCAGTTGTGAAGGTCAAACAACCTGCAGGCAGAACCACTTCCTTTCAATGGAATTCTAGTTTAACTTGTTTGATTTCTTCTTATTTTCCCTTGAGTAGAAATATAAGTTATAGCCCAGATAGTAGACATGTTTGGACCAAATCCAGGCTACTATTGGCACTTATAACTCAGGATGGCACTGGCAAGAGCTGTGTGGGCCAGAAGTGATCCTAATACGAGAACTCTGCCTGGCTATAGACTATGGCAATTTCCTTGTGGGCCACATGTGGCGGTCATGTGATTGTATTTTGGCAGCTATACTCACATTTAGTTAACGGTGTAAGCCAAGGCCAAATTTGGGACAAACAAAAATGCACATTTGGGACAAATTTGGGCCAAACATTTTTTGCTGTCTGGGAGGTATTAAAGTAAAAACATTCATGTACATAATATCAATATTTACTACTGCAGCTCTGTAAGCTTATGCATCTACACAGCAGTGCTTTCAGGTAAACTGTGACACTAACAGGTAACTTTTACCAGGAATAATATCAACCATATTGGCTAGCAGTGGCTCAGGGATCAGCTCCTTCACTTATCAATGACATTGTTCTAAACTCTTATTCCAAAGTTACTGAAGCTCTGAAACCCCATGCTAACATTTGCTAATTAGAATGAAAAACACAGAATAGCTGAAGCTTGTAAAACCTTTGTTAATTTATTATACATCTGGTTATAAACCAGCTGATGCAAAAAGCTCAAATTTTGCCCAGATGATAGATGAAAGGGAAAGTCAGCCGATTGCCTAAATTATTATACTTCATCCTCACAGAAACATGACTGTTGAGAGAAAATAAACTGCACCCCATAGCTGTTGATTCATGTCCCTCAGCTCCACAAATATCAGCCACACAGGGAGTAACATCTTTTTTTTTTCCATGTGGCTGCACTTGCTGAGTCAAAATCATTGAATGGCCACACATTGTACAATCGAATTAAAACATGAGCACAGTATGACAGCTGCCTCTGTCTTTTAAAAGTACTCTGTCAGAGAGGTTTGTACCACAAATCATAATATTTCATCCAGTAGTTTATGAGAATAAAAATATTTCAGCCTGGATCAAAAGATAAACTCACTGGAGGCAAAACTTCACTGTGGGTTCCCACCAAAAACAGCATTGTTTCAGACATCCCAAGGATATTGGCAACACCTGGCCTCAAGTAAAACTAAGGGCAATGATCCCTCTAACAAGGCCTCAGGTGAGTCATGACTCAGTGTCAGTCGTCATAGACTAGTTAAATGAAACCTCCCATTATCTCCATCAGAACTAAACCAAGTCCAGTTTACTTGACTCAGCCTACACTGGATACCATGACATGGACGAATGAGAACCTCCACAGACATTACCAAACTAAAATGTACAGAAGTATAATAATGTTAATAAAAGTACATGTAGATGTATCACTGATATGCAAATGAGGTTTTTCATAACTGGGAAAGAAGCGTTTCCAGGCCATTATATGCAGGCTATGAGAATTCACAAGTCCATCAAAATGAGCAATGTACACAGAATCCAGCATTTGTGCGTGCTACAAGTAAATGTCCTCAAAGTCGTCCAGTTTTATTACACGTTCAAACTTAAGGCTGCCATTTAATTATAGTGAAACTTTACAGCAAACTTTTTATGGCCACTTTTCAAATTATATTACCTATACTATCACAGTCATTACCATTCCCTTACACGGGGAATGGTAATGCTTCCTATATATCCAAAAGTCTTTGTTATTGTAATGTAATGCATATCATAGAGAACGGCCATATCGCACATGTTCACTTTAGCATAACCAGCAGAAAGCAGTGACATTTGAACAGGATATTGTGAAGTCCTCACAATCACAGCCTGGTAAGGACCTCAGAGATTAACATCCATACAGAGTGCCAATGCCTGTTGCATGTTTTATTCACAACCTCTCTCTTTGCATTACCATACATATTTATAGTGATAGCTGCCTTTACTTGTGCATGGACCTTGAGCACATGCGCACACACATACCTGCACACAGAAGTTCAGCCTATCCCTCTGGGCTAAAGCTGTCACTGTAGTCCTTCACAGTGGTTACTGTACACATGTATCCCATGGATTGAGATTGACTGATAGATGATGGCTGCAGGGCAGGTGGGCACTGAGTCATTTGAGGGTGTTGGAAGGTAGATAGATGGAGGGGGAATGGATGAAAAATTTCAGGGCAAGGGAGGGGTGGAAGAGATGAAGTCAGGTAAAAAGGTAGACTGTCGATCAGGCTCAGCATCATGGGAAACCAGTTCCACTGCTGCTTCAGGGCATATTGTTTGAGGGTGGAAACCCAAATAATATAGGTATAAGGAAACAAGGGCAAGTGGTTAAGGCTAAGTAGTTAAAATACGCTGCAGAGGAGAGGGATGGAAGTAACAGAGATGCAACAGTAAATTATTCGTTAATTATTCTGCCTTGGGTGCAGGGTGGAGGGTGTGTCACGTTGAATCACTGGAACACCAAGCAGGAATCACAGATGACGTGAATGGCATATAGGTGGAATAAGGGAGAAGCATAAAAAAGAGTAAGAGGTAACACACTGCCATGGCTCTACTGTTAAATCAACAAGTGCTCTCATTTGGTTAAATGCAACCATGTCACCACGGCTTTAAGAAGTCAGGTTTGAGATGGGGATGAAACCGCAGCCTTGTAAATGAGAAGAAAATCTGCTCTCTCCATTCTCATTATTCCATCATCCCAAGCTCCTCTGTCTCTTTGTGTGCTGCCTCCCTCCACCTCTCTTAAGCCGGCTCTACTATTCGCTCCAATGAGACTTAAGATGGAGGGATTTTGCCTTCCTCTCCCGCTATGGCAGTTCATTTCTATTGCAGAGTGCCATATGCAGAGCCTTTATCTATCAGCAAGGAGATATAAGCTGCTATAAATGTCAAGGGGTCAAGTTGTGATATTATTCTGCTGTTAATGGCCCACCGTGTTACAGGCCCTCTAATACCCCTGAAAATGACTGCTCAGGAAGCCACACAGTATGAGTGTGTGTGCATGTCACATTAACAAGCTGCCAGACTACCCTGCACTGACTTGCATGACATCAACGATTAATGGTCTTTTGGAGCAGCAGAAGGCCTTCAAACCCAAAGAAATACAACACACACTTTAAGAAAAACATGTTTGACCATTAATTTGCACATCACACAGCCTTTGCCTGGTTTTGACCTTTAGTCAATAGTTCTACTTTGGCCCTTTACTTTGTCTACGAAAGTAAAAACATTTTGATGATGTGATTTTGTAAACAAATAAATGTCATTTTATGGCATTTAGTCGTTTAGTTGCATATGGGGAAACGCTGGTGTGTATTAATTCAGTTGGCATTCATCAAAATTACATTAGTTTCAGCCTTACCACTGTGGACTCAAAAGATGCACACCAAGAGATTTGTAAATATTTCTTCACTTCAATTCCAAAGTGACCACAGGTGCAGCTTCATGCATTTATTAAAGGGACATTTAAATTTTTAAACAGTTAGGTTGCGATGCCAATCTGCAGATTCAGTTCATGTTTCAACCCTCCTACAGCAACGGCAACAGCAATAAAAGGCTCACAGGACTTTAAAACAGTCCAGCTATCCACAACTGTAAATATCCTCACAAATTTAACTTCAAAAACAAATTGTTTACTGTGCATGCAGAATACTGTAGGTTTAACATGTCCTCATGTTTCAGGATTGATGAGTACAAGGTTGTTAATACCATGTGGAACTAAAAGCATTAATAGCTTGGTGTTACATTAATTATGAGACAAAAAGCAATTACTAAAAACAGAAAAAGAGACCATTACTAAGTAAGCAGCAGACATTAAGGGTCTCTGTGCCGCACAAAGCACTGTCTGTGCAGCATAAAGTGGCAGCAGTTGTGTAAAATGTGAACATTTACTAAAACGAGACAGAATACAGTATGGATGGAGGGCAGCACTCATCTCTCATACTTTATTAAATAATTGAGAAGTGGAGATTTAGAGATGGTGCAGTTTAACATTTGTGCTTGTGGAAGTATCAAATAAAAACATTTTTATTTTATTTATTTATTTTTTATTTGCTGTTCGACCAGATGTCTATTGTCTCTTTAGCTTAAAATGCTCCTATGCTCTTATTTCCTACTTGAATAAAAAGTCAATAAAAGAATAACAATAGAAAAAGAAAAAAAAATGTTCAGCAGAAGTTAAAGTCTTGCATGTAAAACCCATTTCATAGGAGTAGATCAAGTTAGGAAGCTGATCTAAAAATATTTAATAAATATAATATATAAATATAATATATAACATTTAAACAAGTATACTAAACATACAGTTCTTTCTAAAGCTTTAATAATAATAATATAAAAATAATTAACAATTAAATGAAATTCTATTAACAGTTTACCTGAAGTTGAAACGAATGTATCCTGGCTATTTAAACACTTAAAGATTTCTATCAGTCTTGAACTGGTTTTAAATGTCCACAGGAAGAACAGGACACTGGTTTGGTAACAGCTTGCAACTATTTTCAGCAGGCAAAATAATTAGTTGTAAAATGAAAAATAAGGCAGTTTATTGACTTTCCACAAGTGTATTTCACAAATGTTTAGTAATTTCCTTCAGAGACACCGTTTCATTCTGCACCACTGTCGGACACTGCTGACAGTGTTTTAAACAATGGAGTCAGGCAACTCAGTCTCAGTCCCCGGCCATTGCGTGCTTCCATTTACGTGCCTGGTATCTTTGAAATCCCCACAAGATGTTCTTTGGCAAGATGTGGAAATCATAGATGTCGACAGCAAAAGTAGCAAATGGCGTTCTAGAGTGTGGCACAAGCAACAAGCTCCTTATAAGGCAGCTGGAGGGAGGGTTTTTGTGTGTGTGTGTGTGTGTGTGTGTGTGCTAGGGCTTACTATGACAAGAACCCAGTCTCTTTAAATGAAGGGCATGATTTACCAGGAGAAAAAGACCCTTTTTCCAGTTCATGCTTTTATTCATTGCTTTCTACTTTGCATTTAACTTGCTTTTTTGTTAAGCTTTGGTGTCACAACTACTTTGTAAGGTTTAGGAGATTATTATTATTAATGATGCAGGAAAAATAAATGGATTTACTGTGTTGTGAAGCTAAATTTAAGGGCAACCATCTGTTGCTCTTTGGGACCTGATCAAACGTCGGTATGTGACCCTGTCAGAGTGAAAATGGGCTGATTCTAATCCACTATGCGATGACTCCTTTCATAAATCATACTCCTATCTAATTGGTTTACTATCCTATCCATTTAGCTTTGCCTTTTTACAACCTTCCATTGGCTTGCATTTCACAAGCAGACCAGCAGAGATTACATGCTGTTTACTACCTCTGTAACTTGAAGAATCTTACAAATTCAAAAACATGTGTTTTTGACATCCTGTATATACGCCTCTGAACATAAACAAGCCCTGAGACCACCTTACAGGACATCACACGAAGCCCTGTAAGAATAAAAGAACCTTTTTAGAAAATGATACCAATTGAAGGTTTTCTTTGCCTTCAACAACCCTCATCCTTTTGCACACCCTGTCTTGATTTACAGTCGCCAAGGTAACCACCCTATTATATTTCTGAGAGCTTGCATAGAACAATGCAAGCAGTGAATTTGACAAATTTCTGTATGGCTTGCTAGAAAATCACTGTCATCATAATTGTGGTTACATGTGTGTACCACAGCATGAACAGGTACTTGGGCACCTGGTGTGCATTTTTTAAATGTTCTGGTTCTGACAGCACAGACAAAGAGGGCAGACTAAGCACCATACTGAAATCTGCTCTATGCAGCTTTTTTCCTTTTCTTGACCGACACCTACTGTTTGCTGTTTTCTATTCAGAGGCGATTTAAATGTTTTTTTTTTTTTTTTTCCATTTAACAATTTCTTATTCAGGCTGTGGGATGCTGGCACACAGGCACAAGAAAAATATTCTGCATGGTGGGGATGCTATGAGCGCCAATGATACATACCACTGAGATTCAAAAGGAGCCGTTCTTTTGCAGTAGGATCAGATTCCTGCTTTGCTAAAATGATGAGAGCAGCACACAGGCATGGTAAGAAACCAGGAGGCTGTAGTCTAGTCTGTGCTGCGGCCTTTTGCATATTGAACAGGGCAACTGTCTGTTCTTGTACTGTATTGTACTGAGCATTAATTCTAACAGATGAGAGCTCAGGTGGACAGAGAAGAACAGAGAGGATGTTTTAATGGTGTGCTGTGGCCTCAGCTGAAATGAAGCAGGTGGATGCTTTGGTGGTAGAGGAGGGAGCTTTAATGTGGAAGGCTGTGTACTTTATTACCCCTCTGTCTTGCCATGAGTACACCGTGCACACACATATGTGAGATAAAAAAAATGCTTACAAAAGAAGAGAAAAAGAAGGGGAATAAATTCTGAGCTTGTGAAGCAGGAGAATCAGAGGAGGAGGTCGGGAGGAAGGGGAAGCAATCAGCCGGCAGGTCCCAATCATGGCCTGCTCTCTTTCTTTTTCACTGGAGCTGTACTCCCAGCTCTGCATTTGGACGCATTAAGTTGCCTAAATTATTTCATAAGCGTCTCGGCCCTCACCACCAGCAAAGGAGGAATGCAAGAGAATGATGTAAAAGGCACTGATTAGACCTAATTATGAATCCTGATTAAGGCTTTTAATTAGTCGAGCCAGCACTTCAGCTGGAGAGGGTGGCAGAGATGGAGAAGACAGAGGGAGGGGAGGGAGGAGGAGGGGAGGGTTTGCAGTTTGAGGGGAAGTGGAAGAGTCTGTGGAGAAAACTGGGTTGAGAAGCAATGAAGCAAATAAGATGGATGGAAAACTGAAATATAATATTGATAATGTTTAGTATTAATTAAAATAATATATTGAAAAGCAGAATGGAATAAAATACAAGCTAGATAGGGTTTACCTCACTTGATCTAATCTGGCTTCAAAGTAGTTTAGTCAGCTGAAACTGATTCAGCTTATGATAGTTTTTGAGGTCCCAATTTTATTATAACAGTTGACAGTGACTCATGAAAGTCACTGATAGTATCATTCTCAATAATAATGGTTTTCTAGACAGGGACCTAGAGGTGGCTCCATTCAATGTCATCCCAAAATAAGGGAAAATATATTATGGGACAGCTATATGGGAAATCTCTGCAAGAGTGAAAGCTAAAAATAAAGCAAACCGTACCCAAACAGATGAAGTAACTCAAGTATGACAGAGCTGGCTATGAAAGAAACACAGTTAAATTAAGACTCTTTCCAAACATCAGTTAAATGCAGCACAATAAAGCAGAACCTGATGGTTTATCCTTGGCTTAGCAAAGAAAATCGGTGGTTGTCAAAACATCTCTTGTTTCCAAGCTTTCTGCTGTGCCTCAAGATCTTAATCTGTAGGTGGAGCTGACAGTGACAAGTTGCCACTGACTATATTTTTTTTTCCTCAAAAAAATGTGAACTTCTTGTGAACTAACAATTTATGTGTTGTGTTTAATTTTTAGCATTTCCACTGCATTTGAGAGACTAATCTTTCTTTAGACAGTATCTTTTCTTTTATGGTAATACTGTGGTATCCATGCTTCCACACCTTACTGACCTGCCATCTTCAGCTTGAACCTTGTCTACACAGAGAAAGTAGACACACTCTATGCACAGAGAGAGCAGGAGATGCATGACCTGCAGAACTTACATAATACAAACTTGAGAATTTGAAGAGTTGCCAACTGGATATTGTAGCAGATATCAAAGTAGTTCAAAATGACAAAAAAACAGGGATATTTAGTTCACAGCAACAGAAATTCATTGATTGTATCTTGCACTAGCATTATTAACCCATATGACCTACCTCAGTGAACTGGTTGGCCATGTAACATGTGTGCATGCAGAAAGAATCTTTGAACATGTATTTGTGCTCAAATACACTAGATTAGATATGCTTGTACAGTTACTTGTTTAATGGCTGATCAGCCAAATGCGTGGCAGCAACTTATTGCCTTTATAGATCAGCTCAAGATGACTTGCTGAAGTGGAAACTGAGCATCAGAAAGAGGAAGAGAGGGGATTTAAGTGTTGTTGAACGTGGCATGGTTGTTGGTCTGAGTATTTCAGGAACTGCAGATTTACTGGGATTTCACACACCATCTCTAGTGTTTCCAGAGAATGGTCTGAAAAAGAAAAAATATCCAATGAGCAGCAGATGTCTGGACCAAAATGTCTTGTTGATGTCAGAGGTCAGAGGATAATGGGCAGACTGGTTGGAGATGATAGAAAGGCAACAGTAACTCAAATGACCATTAGTTTCAACCATGGTATGTAGGATACCATCTCTAAATGAACAACATAGAAAACCTTGAAGCAGATGGGCTGCAGCAGCAGAAAAACGACACTGGGGTCCTCCCATGTAAGCTAAGAACGAGAAACTGAGGATACACAGACTCACTGAAACTGGGCAATGGAAGATAGAAAAACATTGTCTGGTCTGATGAGCCTGCTACTGTCAGATGGCAGGGTCAGAATTTGGTGTAAGCAATCTTAAAAACATGGATCCTTCCTGCCTGGTATCAATGGTTCAGTCTGTTGGTGGTGTAATGGTGTGGGGGATATTTTCTTAGCACACTTTAGGCCCCTTAGTACCAACTGAGCATAATTTTAACACCGTAAGCCTACCTGAGTATTCTTGCTGACCATGTATACCTTTATTAACACGGTGTACCAGTTTCTGATGGCTACTTTCAGCAGGATAATGCATCATGTCACAAAACTCAAATCATCTCAAACTGGTTTCTGGAACATAATAATGAGTCCACTGTTTTCCAGAGATGGGGACTCGAGTCTGGGACTCAGACTTGAGTCGCACTAAAGTTGCATTTCCAGTGAGTTGAGACCCGACTTGGACTCACACTCAAAAGACTTGAGACTCGACTTGGACTCATAATTTGAGACTTGTGAACAATCTTATTTTTTTTATGATCTTTTCTCTGTCTAGTCTCTTGTCTGCTGCCATTTCTATCAGTCGTAACACACAACATCACTCAGACTTGCCCGCAGTCCACGCACAATCAATTGAAACACTGACAGCACCGGGGAACGCAGCTGTTGCTGGAGCCACTGTAACTTTTGGGTATTAAAAACTTAATAAAAATGGACCAGTATAGGAGCAGCAGATTATTAGTGGGTCCTTAAGAGGCTTGTGCAGAAGTTGAAAACAAGCTGTTATGTGGATCAGATGTGTTGCAACAGGAAAACATCTAAAACTTTCAGGACAGCTGATGATCCTGAACTAAAATGCAGCATATTGTCTATCCTCTCTATACATTCAGGAAAAAAATACTATGGTTTGCAGTATTAATATTTTAAATTCATCTGTGGGTCCAGTTGGATTTTGATCAACAATAAAAACTCAAGTTATGTTAAGACCATACTTACTAATCCGAATTCATATTATAATGCATCTTCTAAGCAGATCACATGGCAAGGGTCACATGACAGATTACGCATTACAACAAAAAGTGACTTGCAACTTGACTTGGACTTGCAAAAAAGCACTTGTGAACATCTGTGCTGCACTTCAATGACCTACACAGTTCTCAGTCCGGTAGAGCAGCTTTAGGATGTGTGACAATGGGAGATCAATGTGATGCTGTCATGTCAATCTCTGAGAAATGTTTGCCACACCTTGTTGAATCTATGCCATGAAAAATCAAAGCAGTTCTGAGGGCAAAAGGGGGTCCAACCTGGTACCTAGTAAAGTAGCCAGTTAATATATGTGATCTCTATTGGTTGTGTGAACTATCAAGGGTAAAAACAACATATTTTACTAAATGTACTAAAGTAATATTGTTGTCTAAATCCAACAGTAAGTTTTTTAGTACCACTGACCAGACTTATGTTTGCCTTGGTGTCATGTGTTACAAAGCCAGCATTTAGCCGCCTTCTTCATCCTCATACGGACCTTGTGGGTTGCTAAATGACAGACTCGACAATGGTATCTGCTCCAATGTGGGAACACCTAAATAAGGTGTATTTCCCCCCTACTGATTGTGGAGGGGGTAATTTACAGGGCTGAATTATGACTTGTATTTTTGGCTACAACAGACATGGCTATTTAAGAACATGCTGTTTATATTACATTAGCAATAACTATAATAACAATTTTTTTTCCTATTTCTCTTAATTACATTTCAGGTTTTATCTTGAAGAAAGAAGTTTATAACTCTTCTGTATTCCATCTTGCCCTAGAGAGCACCGACTCCTCTGCTCAGTCAGGGGCTTAGAAATGCTGAAACACATTGGAGATGTGTAAATATGTGCAATGCTGCCCATGTGGTGTGCTTAGAGGCTGTGTTTGCGCATGTAAATACTGGTAAAATCACATAGACATTGTCTAACTTACATTTTGTCAGATGAATTTTCCCATTAGAAGAAAGCAATACAATTTTATACACACATATATATATATATGTATATATATATATATAAAATTAGGCTGTTTTAATATCTAGTGAGCACAGAGAGCAGGAGAAACCAAACAAATATAAAAGGCTGGCTTAATGCAGAATCCAAATGTGTTGTGATGTTATGAATATGTTAATTATCACATGGAATCATGTGGTAACATTCACACACTTACACTAGTAATAACTAGTCATAGCAAATCAAACGTATAA
The DNA here is from genome assembly GCF_017639745.1 of Melanotaenia boesemani. Lineage (NCBI taxonomy): Eukaryota > Metazoa > Chordata > Actinopteri > Atheriniformes > Melanotaeniidae > Melanotaenia > Melanotaenia boesemani. The sequence continues at coordinate 14,365,735 of NC_055686.1, read as the reverse complement.
TATTCCACTGACGTCATATCTCACAGTTTTAACAGTAATCCTCATAAACAAGAGAACATAATTCTTCCGTTGTTTATTATTTCCTATGCATCATTGTAAGAAAAAGGTTAATTAATACAAAAAGCCTACTTCAGCTGCTGTGACTGTAAATTACAGTAGTAAGCAGCTTCAATGACCTCAATCCGATTGAAATTGCAGTGAAGCTCCTAGCAACTCAGCGAATCAGACTGGAAAAATAATTTCAAGTGTGCTGTTTGTGACTCCAAACAGTGTCTCTGATCTAGATGTCCATAGGAAGCTCCTTGTGAAGAACAGGGACATATGTCAAGCATAAACAACACATCTGTGCCTTCCACCAGTGAATAGCAGGGAATGCTGGCATCATCTTTATGACTTCCATCCATCTCGTCTTTCCACGCAGGAGAGCCCTGATTATCTGCTGCGCTGTTGTTCTCCACTTTTTTGACAGAACTTTATTACAAATGTAACCTCTCGTCTTCCCTCTCTCTTTATTTTTAATGCTTTTTCCTTTTGTTCTTCCTCCCATATGGCCTTTTTTTCTGAAAAAACACACACTCCATTTCTCTCCCTTCTCTCTCTCTCCACTGTCAACCATTTGGCACAAACCTCCTCTTTCCTCTTCTCATCCCTCGCTCTCACCTCAATTTTCGGCTGTTGCATAATTAATTAGCAGCACTGTTCACTATCAATGCAATTACTCCAGAGAATGGAGGAAGAGAGTGAGGGGAGAGAGGGGGAATAAAATGGGAGAACAGGGCCAAAATGGAGATGCCACAAAAAAACATGGAATAAAAGGAGGGGAGACAGAAAGGGAGAGGGAGGGTAATTTTAGCTCTTACATGGATGAAGTCAATATGGGCTAAAATCATAGTGGTAATTTTGACAATGCAAAATCCATTTAGAGGCTTGGGGATCCAGATGGAGACAATACAGGCTTGGTTCAAAAAGGAACATCATACAGATCCTCACATGAAACAAGAACCTCACTGTTGAATATTTTAGTCCATATATTTATTTGTCTGCATCACAGTCAAGATTTTTAAGGGAATTACACACCTCTGTGCTGATTTTAGATTTTTTTTTTCCTTGAGGCATACTTTCCTGACTTAACATCTGCATATGCACAAAAGTTGAAAGGCTGATGGCAGATTTATACATCTGAGTCATTATGAAAGTGTTCGCATGTGTGCAAGCCTAACGCCCATCTCCAAATAATTCATAAATTCATGTCAACACTCCCCCGTTTAATCTTGTTTGGACAAAATCCAGGCTCATTCCATTCTGGATCTGGCACTTTGGATGGTGCAATGTTACACACAACCATATGTATGAGTATACTGACTGCTATGACCCCTAAAAGCCTATTTATAATGATAATGACACACTAGCTGGGTCATATTAAGGATGTTTCTGCACATAAGACTGTATATTTCAGTTGTTGAGTTGGTTATTTATTCAGATATTTATTCATGTCACAGTTAATGTTACAACTATTGCTGAAAGCTATGATGTAACAAAAAGAAATCTGGTTAAAAGTAGCAAACATGGTTGAATTATGGACACTTTTTCAACAATAAATACCAGAATAAAAAGGGTTTTCTTTAGTCTCAACATTACAGACTGGGCCAGAAGGAGGCTGTACAATCTCAGGTCAGAACAAGGTGGTATGTTTGTTAGTGACTGACACAATAAGAGCAGCAACATTCAGCAGAAAAGAGATTTTTTTTTTCCTGCAGTCTGGCTTGTAACCAGCCTTTCAGTTGCTGTATTGTTACCACAGAGAAGGTATTTCAGTTTTACAGCAGTAAAACCAACAGTGTCACCATGTAGAGATGACAAATTATTTATTGTGTCAACAGCACAATTTACCAAAGGCCCTTGTAAAAAAACAGGATAGACTGAAAGTGAAAAAAGCCACTGTAAACTTTTTTATTTTTTCATTTCACATATGAACTAAGGTCATTTAGGTGCAAATGGCCTTTAGTGGAGATTTAGCCAAGACCCATTACTTATTCTCAGGCAATTAACACAAAGCCAGTGCATTCAAGGATCAATGCTATTTATCTGTCTTTAATTTGTTAACCAGACATGATGTTAGGCTTCTGATGCTGGAGTCCAGTTTTTCATCCTTGACTGAGGGATCTGCAGAGTGTGATGCATATGGAGAGGCTCACCGCACCAATTCGCCAGCAGAGAGAAGATGTTCTCTAGAGTCTGACAACCCGTAAATGACAGATGGACTAATACAGCTTAATTCCTTCTGCCTGTGATTCTTTGTCCTATTCTTAACAATGTAATTGCTATTCAAGCCGGATGCATTTTCACATACAACTGATGCTATTATATGCTATTTTTGGTGGTTTGCTACTTTGTGTGACATGGACTGTCAGGCCCATTTGATTCGTTAGAGATATTGATCATCTTTATGCTGGAAATAACAAACAGGATGTGTTTAGAACATGTCCCGTAGGTAATTTTGGTGTATTCTATTCTCATCAGAAGACTATATGGGTTCATGTTTGGACAATCATTAGTGAAATAGCATTTCTCTAAAGCTAGCAAAGGGGATCAAATTTATTAAGACAACACAGATAAATAATTTGCATGCACACAAACACACACATGCATGCACTGAATAAACCTGGATGCTTTTCCTAATTAAAGGGAAATTTATTCCATGATATTGTTGCAGCACTTTATCATTACAGGATGTGATTTGCATTGAAATGTCTTTTTGTTGTTGTGTTAATTGTTTACTGTGGGCTAATTAAAGCCAATCTGTCAAGAACAACGATCACTGCTCTCTGCAGATGGAGTCAGCGGTGACAGACCCTCAGAGAAGGAGGACACTGGGAACAAAAGAGGCTGACAGTGTGTGACAGGCAGAGAAAGGGGGTGTATGGACGTTGCAGAAATACTTATGTGAGTCTCTTTTGTTTTCTGTATAGATCAGGAAGCAATTAGGAATTGTGGATAAGAGGACAATATTTTCCAATTTGGGGACCTCATCCACACAAATTGCAAAACCCAACCATTTTAATTGAAACAAAGCTGCTGAAGCCATATATTTAGGGTGGAGTGTCAGATGAAAAGTTGAAATTTATATGTAAACACATACATCAAGTTGTCAGTGATATAATGGTGTCTAAGACTTGAGCTGCCTTCAACTGGGGTCATCTGTACCTTTTGAGTCCCCCCTGTTAATAGGCCTGGTATTGATGTTTGTGTCTGTTAGTCCATCTGTTTGGTCCAGATTGATGTATCTTGGTGACTAATGGACAGATTAACAGGGTTAGTGTTATTGCAGATGAATCCTAATTACTTAGATGATGCATCTCACTGACTTTGATCCCCAACCATTTGCTTGGACCCACTATGAGGTTGACATTTGTAGTTCTGGGTGTTAACAAATATTAAATGGCTTTTGATAAAAATTTTTTTTTTTGGAAAACACATATGCCTTCCCTACAGGGCAAAAAGTAATAACTTCGAGGACCATTGACCTTTCCAATACCATCATCAGATGAAAAACCCATTTCAGTCAGTGCTTTACTTTATGAATGAATATTCTTAGACCAGAGTGGTGAACTGAGAGAGCAATCCTCCATCAAGGCCAAAACTCTATGGTGCAATTTGATATAAATTGTTCCCAGCCTGCTCTGGGTTTTAAAAGTCCTTTTTTAAATATATATATTCTAATCTGGCCTTTTTATTCCAATGGTTTATGATCATTTAGACTTGGATCACATAAGAACTGGCTCCAGAGTGTCCTTCACTTGGCCGGATGTTGTGAAGGTGTTTTTCTTCACCATGGTAACAGGCAATTCCTAATGTTCCACCTTTTTTTTCTGATGGATTTGTTCTATTTTTGCAGCCGAAAGATGACCTGTTTCCTTCACATTCCTCCAGTTTGGAAATAGATGCAGTCCTTTGAAATTATAGCTGACTGTACACTACCGGCCCACATTCATTACGTAAGAGAATTAACATCTAATTGCGTGAGTGTTTAAGTATTTACTGAATTAACTGTATGCATTTACTGTTAATTAGTGAATTAAGGCATGAGAGTATAATGAAATAAGCAATGAACATTATACTGCATGTGCTAAATGTTAAGCAGATAAAAACATTACTTTTCATCAGTATTTGTAGAACTGGAACCATTGTGTTTATTAATCATCACCAATTGATATTAAAGGAATTTGCTTGGATTTTTCAAACAATTCTCCTCATATTTGGATGGAAAATCCCCAGAAGCATGCAAATCATTGCAATCAGACCCATATAAAATTGGAACAAAAGAAAACAAATTTGTGTTTGATTGAATTATTTCAAATGCCAGTCGCTTTGAGAAAAGTAGAACATGTGTGTTTTGTTAGCTTACAACTGTGCATCAGCACACTGGAGCCTGACCTTGGAAACAAAGATGGAAAGTCATTGATCTGATGAACATTTTCCTGCATTAAAAAGATCTGATGCAGCCACACGATGCCCCGATAGTGTTGAGCCCAAAGTATTATCATGACCAAATGCTGCTTTGAATAAATGAAACAACAGCTGTAGTTAATATTACTCTGAAAGAACGTTTTAGTGCAAGTTAATGCATCATTTTTGGATTTTTTTCTCTTTTAAATCACCTAATAGTTATATAAAAGCGCTTTTTGTTACACACATTGCAGTTTTAGACATCAGTCATACTTTTAACAGGATTTTCAATAAGCTCTTCTTATATTTGTCATATCCATTTTGAAAACACATTATTGTAACAATCAGATAGCCTAAATTGCACAATCTCTTAAATGGATATGCTGTATATGGTGTTTTGTAGTGTGTATGGGGGTTTGGATCATAAAATATCTAAATGCCTTTTTCTAAACACAGTGTAATTTAAACTGTCACACTTTACTTAGGGCAACGTGCTGAAAGCCAGAGACAACAAACTCTGTTTGGGTGATGACATGTTAAAGGCAATGAGCGTTTTACAGGCTTGTGTCCATCACTGTTAGCTGGAGTGATGTGTTTGTTAGTGCATGTCTTTCTCCATCACTGAGTGTCCATCCACATTAGATCCTATGGCAGGACTAAGTGGCGTAGCTGAAGGTACATGGCGGCCAGGAGTGGTTACATCTTTATTTACGACCGATGCTCGTCCACAGTTATGTGTGCATGAGAGGAAGTGAAAAATATACATTTGTGTGTCTGTATGCATGCAAACACATGGAGCTGGAAGTAAGTGGGGACTGAAAGGATTTAAACTCGACTTGATTGGCTGTAGAGATAAGTGTGTCTTTGCATACAGTATATGTGGGAGACAGACGGAGAATAGATGGAGTGATAGATGGTAAATGTGAGGGGAAGGCTAATCCCTACTGATAAGAGGGGAAAAATCACAGGTGAAGGTTGCTGATGTAGAATTGATCAGTAGAACCAGAGCAGGTTCTTTCTCTAAAAACAATCTCGGCTGGAGACACTTGGGAATGCAACTAACAAATGAAAGCAGATAAAATGAGCGCTGCCTGAGAAGGGAAACCGCTGTGTGCAGAGAAGCCCTGTGCCTGCAAAATGTTAAGTCTTACAGCTATTAAAATAAAGGTCTGAGCTGTCTCCTTAAATTGTAAATACATCAATGTAACATTGCACTTTAAGAAAGACTGAGTGGTGGACCCTCGGAAATCTCTCCTCTTGTAAACAATTGGATAGCATTCAGCTTTGCTATCTGAGGCCTTCAGATACATTTTTCAAAAACCCTAAAATGGACAAAAATAAATATTCTTAAAAAGGTTAAATATGCACAACTAGAGCAGTAGAGCCTCAGTCAAAATCAAACAGACCCTAAAAAGTAAAAGTGAGCTTACAGTTTGGGAGAGGCAGTTGACTGTTGTTGACCCTGGTCTTTCTTTCATGTTCGTTAAGAACTTGATTTATTCAGTAAAGTAAAATATCATCAGTCTGCACCAACAAGCATGTGCACAAGCTCCGATTACAACACAGTGTCTGGGAGCATGACTCATTTCCTTATTAAAGAAAGTTCTTATTTTATTGTGTTAAATAGCAAGTGTTTGTTAGTAGTTTGTAGTCAGAGAAGTTAAAGTTCACTTATAGTACACCCAAATCCTGCCTGAGGCAATGTTTACCATTGACTTAACATTTCTTCTGTGAGATCAGGTTGTCGGCAACTAAAAAGAAGCTCTTTTATTTATTCATTCATTTATTTTTTTTAACTTTGAAACAAAGCTCATTCACACACGTGTCTGATCTTCAAGGTTAATGTAGAATCTACCTAAGCTACCTCAGCTACTCGTCGTGGCCTTCATGTGTATTTCTTAATAATCTACCCGAGCTCCATTTAAAGGTTGAGGGAAAAAAAAACAGAAACCGAAAACCAAAGCCTTTGTTATTCGAGCAACGGTGGTTCTGGTTTACGCCCTGGACAAATGTCCCACTTTGGGCAAACACAAGCTATCACAGTGAAATTAATTATGTTGCAAAACACAACCGTTTTTAATCTGCCAGAAGCTAAAAAAACATGCCAGTTCACTTCAAGCTGTTTTATTTACATGTATAATACTCATAGGGATAACATTTGCAGACTTTTATCCTTCCTTCCATCATTTTTTTAAGCTGTGCTTTAGATGGATTCTTTGACCTTTTAATGTCCACCTGTGTTTCTTTTTTAACTCGATTTGTAAGTTAACCACTATTCCCAACATGGTCAACCCAGAGTCAAGACCACGTTACATTAACCAAATCCCTGGTGCTGATTCTTGTTTATTTATTCGTCTTCTCTCTCTTTTTATGATTTCACATAACCAGAAATATTAACATGGTTGTTTCTATAAGTATATGAGCAAAACTTTATGAGTGAAACACACTTTATATGGAAGCAGTTTGTGGTGTGATTGATTTTAATTGCATTGGTGTCTGTGTTCCAGATGTGAATCTACCCCTTGAAACACCCTCTGTATGAGGCAATGAGACTGGCTGGTGCAAGTAAAGAGTTTTTTTTCTTTATCTTGTGTGCCTTTTCACATATTCAACCCACTTTACCCATATCTCTGTCCACAAGAGTCACAAGCAAATAAAATACAATTAAACTTTTCACAGAATATCATTAAACTATGTTACATATCTGACACCAAAACTATGTAGATCCACAGCTGTTATAGAATCCATATTTTTAGTCCATTTCTAAAGGTTACATCTCTAAAGACACATTATACCCACAGTATGTAAGTGAAATAAATTTGATGCTACCATATGTTTGTCACAAGGGCAAGAAGGTGGACCCAAAGAGCAGACAGTCCTAGAACTGAGAACAAAAAAGGTGTATTTGTAGACAAAAAAGCGTCTTGTAAGCTGGTAGAAAGGGTGAGCGGGCACACAGCGGATCCTTGGTCTGTAGGGGCAGAGTTGTGCAGGCATGGCTCTGGATCTGGAAGGCTTAAACAGGATTCTCTGGAAGACAATGCAGATTTAAAACCAGGAAACTCTAGCAAGACAGAATTTCTCAAATACAAGTGTTGGTAGTTCACTCAAGTTAAGGATGGATGTGGTCTAAATACTCTGCTGGTGGATGAGTAGATAACGGGTAGCTGTGATGATTAGATGAATGACATCTGCGCCATAGAAACCTGTCTGAGGACACAACCACGCCCACAAACACGCATAAGGGAAAGAAGAAAACTGAAAAAAGATACTAGAGTCCAGAGTCCATGACACAGAGTCCATGACAAGGTTTATAGGTTTGTAAGAAAATTCTTACCTCAGGACAGAGAGGAGTCTCTAAATCCTACAAACTGCTCCCTTAAGAATAATTTTCAAATCCTTATCTCTTTATTTTAACTGAAGAATTTGCTTAAATGATATAAAGAATATCAGAATGTGTTGTGTTTATTGTCTTTATAGTCATTAAAGTCAACATGACTGTGGTGTCAGAAACACAGAACACAATACCACAGGGTTTAACATATACCGATCACTATGTAGTCATATCAGACACACCTTTAACACCTGCACATTTGAATTACATAAAAGCAAAATCTAGAAATAGATCAACTATGTGTGCAGCTTGTTTTCCCTTAATTATACACTATATATCCTCAGCATCAGTCCCATAATGCAATAAAACATAAACAGTGTTAATCTCTCAAATTTCCATTTTTCAAAGATATGCCAGTATTCCCAGGACACCATGTATCATTACAATAATTTTGGGAGTGGGTTGGCTTTGCTAATAGAAGAACTGGGCGGCAACAAGTGTTTAGGTCCCCAAAAAGGGAATAATATTTAATCTCAGAACAGTTCATTTTCATGGTCTCTCTCTTAGTTATTGTTGTGTTTCACCTTAAAGAGCACCAAATTAGGACTCTCATCTCTCTGCTTTGACAGTGTTGTGGTACTTTACATTGTAGATTTGGGGATAAATGTGGCAGCAGAGGGTGGAATATGCTCCTGCTTTTCTGTTTTATAAAGGAGACATTATCTGGAAATGTGCATGCTTTTATAAATCAGATTTTTTTGAGGTGGCCATTGCATTATTAAATTTGGTGTGCAAAAACACTAAGAAAGGATAACTTGCAGTTTTTTATAAATTATCACCAGGTCTTTTAAGGACTGGTTAAAATACAAATACTACTAAACATTTACTGTTAAATGTGTGTGTGTAACAGGCAGTTTTCTGCCCTACAAAACAAACAAACAAACACAAAAAGACCACATTAAATACATTCAAAAGAATATGGTGTGGAATATAAATATAATTATATAATATAATATAAACCAAGAACCAGTCATGCCAACCCATATATGTCCTACCTTGACCAGGCCTACAATGCCACCTTCCACTTGCACCTGCTTCCTGTGACCCTCTGTATGAAAAAACCACCGGACAGATTATGCTGGACTTTCCTTCTTTGAATAATGATAATTTTGCACAACAAAAAAGAGGTTGATAGTGACAAAAAGAGCTATTTGCCATAAAAAAAAAAAAAACAAACAAAAAAAAGAGATGTGTGAACGTCATTCCCTGACTTAAAAGCTGGGTAAACTATGTGTGTTTATCCTCTAATGTTGCCAATCAGCTTTTTGTCTATCTCGCTGCCCCCAGGGTCTTGGCCCATATGCCTGCCTGGTCTGCAGCCCCGATCACACAGGTCAGGACCCTGCCAGCCTCATTGGGACACAAGAATGTGTGCGGAAGTGCCTATGAGAGTGTGTGTGTGTGTGTCCATCTGTTACAACCGAGGTGTGTCGAGTGACAGATCACCCCTGACCCTCATCCTGTGGGAGAGAAAGTGTCTGCATGTGTAGATTGCTTTTGTTACACCCTGCCGATGCAGCGTGTGTTCATATGCACCTGCTTATGAACATGTACAGATTTGTGTGCTCGCGTGAGGCGCCATATGTCTGTATCTTTATAAGCAGGAAACGTGTCTGACGCCACTACCGCCATCATCTCCACAATCCCTTTAAACACACAGCCCCCCTTCTTTTCCTTTTCAGTGTATTCTGAACCAGATGGGTGCCAGGGTCACCTCTGACCCCCTACCGCACTATGACTGATGGGCCAGCCCAGCCCTGTAACCCTTTCTTTGTACCCTGATGGGCATCTGACACCTCTCAGGCCCATTCATTAAAAATACAACCACCAAGCACCTGAGCTTTTTAATAAGCCTGCCAATCAGTGTTATTCTATAGGTAATACGTTGCAATCATTCATTGTTACAACATTGTCATAGTGGTATAATCAGTCATTTGGCACGTGGCACCTGAACTTTTTTAATGATTCTGACAATCAGTTTAATTAGGTAACAGTAAACAAATGACCTGTAATAAAAGGGTCATTTCAGCCAAATTTTAGTTGCATTTTTTTCTATCTCTATTTTCTGATAACTCTAATTTTAAAAAGCGACATGTTTGAAGTTTGATGCATTTGTGACAGGCAGCTTGTAACAAAGCACTTAAAAATACTAATTTTGATCATTTGTCCTTTGTGTGTAGTCATAAAAACCAGTTCATTCTTTGAGTTGGGAGCCTTTTTTGTGCTTTAAATCATTCATAGATCAGTATTAAGTGGCTTAAACATAAAAAATGTATTCCTTTGACTGAAAATGAATACAAAAACCTTTTAAAAACTTCAGAAAATCTAATGAACTATTGTTGAGACAGCTTTAAAAGGTCATATGAAGGTCTGGCTGTAAAAGTAAGGAATGTGTGGGGACTCTAGACTTTTGCACGGTGCAGTTCCAGAGGAAAACACTGGTGTCAGTTACTGGGACGCTAAATTTGGAGATGCTGCTTTTTGTTTCTGACATTTTTCATTTTTGTGTGTCAGCAATAAATCTCTGAAGTACAAAACCCAAAACATACCTTCATAAAACTAAAACATAACAGTCTCGTTGACAGATGACTTAACTATTTTTAATGAACACTCTGTTGGTTGTTCAACACCGCCTCCTCAGACTCAGTCTTATACATGTTAGAAATGTGTATGTGCAAATTTTATGACAGTTTCAACCAAACAAAGGTACATTTTTATCAAGGGAATGCACTTTAATGTGTGTTTAATAATATCTTGGCCTTCCAATAATCTCTTCATTTTCATATCCATGTGTCCTCCATATGTCTGCCTTAGGATCGCTTCCTCAGATGGGAGCAGGGGCTTGTTTTGTAGTGTAAGGTGTAGATCATCCATCAAGGTGTCATTGGAAAGAGGCAATGTTTGTCTCTCAGAATCAGAGGGAATACCTCATGTTAACACTCCTAAACAAATTAGCACACAGACTCATCCGTGGCTGTTGTAAATCCATTTTTCCCCTTGCAGACCTGTAATAAACACCTCTTGCATCCTGGCTTATAAGATCTAGATTTTTTATTATTCCCTTTGTGATGATTGCTTTTTTTCTTATGTGTGTGCATCTTATAGAATTATGTGACTGCTATAGAAAGCAACAATAATTTTCTTTCCTTTTCTTTTGTATTATTTTGGTCTGATTGCTATCAGTGTATGGAGTGAGATTGAAATCATATGTCTGCATGGGGGAAGTGGTGTGCAAATCTCTTTAGGACAGAGGTGATAAGCCAAAAGAAAAAGAGAGAAAAAGTTATTTCCTCCAAAAGTCTGGGAAGGGTTGGAAAAGTTAATCTGTTTCCCCTCACAGGAATATATATTTATATATAAAAAAATTTAACAAATGTATTTGCTTCCATGTGGACAAGAAGTATGTTTTTGTTTTATGATTATCTGGAACAGATGCAATCGCTCTTGGAAACAAAGTAAAATATAACATGAACAAATGAGGTAAGCACAAGAGCAAGAGGGATATACAAACCTGTGAAACATCTCTTTAAAATCAATACTTAAGGAAATTGTTGGACAGGAAACCTTCCAAACAGACGATCTGAAGTTACATTATTCTGCGTTGGCTCGCTATAATAATGGATTCAAATCCAGTTTTTAAAAGTTCTGGGAGCAGTGGGGGAAAAATCTAAATGAATCCAATCTGAAGAGCTTTTTTTCCCCATCTGCAATCCATATCTGTTGGGAAGATGTGCATATGCAACAGTAAAATGTGAGGAAAAACCATTTGAGGCTCTAAAGGTCAAATGTTGGCTCAGAAGCACTGTCTATACTCAAATGAAGCCCCTGGGGCCATGTTTTGAAGTGAGTGTTTTAAAGTGAGTACAGTGGATAGCACAACCAGTCACCTCTCACATTGTGAAGGTTACATGATTTAAAAAGGGCAACCTGGACTACAAAGAGGGGCTTTCAGGAGTATGCACCACAAACAGCAGTTCTGCCAGACCATGACCGATCACTCTGTCTCATACAGAGGTGTATTTTTCAGGAAGCACTTTCAGTTTACCCGTCTCCAGGTCTGACTGTAACACAGACTTGGTTGTAACTAATGCAAAGAACTTTTCCACAACGTAATCTGTCACAGATACGGATCCACAGCAGCAATCATAATCACCATCAACAGGGAAAGTTATTTGGACTCAGCTACATTTACATGACTTTGCTTCAGGAAAAGTTCAGAGCTAGAGCATGATCTGATCATTGCTTTACATTTTAATTAGCTTTACCTGAGCTCATGGACATCATATAATCTAAAAGCCATCTTTGTTGCCTGTGTTACCTTTCCACCAAATAAACAGCATCAATGTTTTACTATAATTCAATCCCATGCTTTATTCCTAGGTACAATGTACATATCAGGTAGCTAGATGAGCTTCCTGACTCTGCACCTAAATTTCTATTGAGGTTTAATCAGTGATTTCCACGGCAGACTTCAATCTGCTGAACCATAAGAAAGAGAAAACTGTAGAAAAACTATTTATCTTCATGGAAACAAATTAGATGGATTCAGTGATTAAAGATAAACAAAACAGAACATCTCAATGAAATGATCTCTCTCCAGTGTTCCCAGTAGAAGTTGGAGTTGGAGTTTTCCCTGCAGAAACACAGCCCATTTGCTATATATTATTGTTTCTTCTTAATTAGCCATCTCTGGGATGGTTTTGGGCTTTAATCTTTAGGTAAAAGGTGAGTAGATACCAGCTAATGACAGTGTCACAAAACAGTGAACCAGCTCAAGCTGATCATACATTCATTATCATTCTCACAGTTTGTTTTACATCCGACTTCAAGGTAAAAGTCATGTGAACTTTTTGTGTTAGTGTGTGAGACTGTGGTGTAGTGTAGGCGGGACAAATGATATCTTATATCATTAAATAAATCAATCAGTCTCAAGATGCTAATTCGTAGAGTTCTTGTTTGGATTGACCTTAATCATCACACAAGGAAAAGTCAGATGACTAGTTAAAAATAATATGAATATTTATTAACTGGGCTACAAACGACATAATATAAAATGTGATAATTAAAAAGTAAAGGGACAGGAAAAAACATGAATGGAAAATATGTACGTATGATGTTCAACAAAAATTCCTATGGTAAAGAGGCGTAAAATGAACAGCAGACATGTTCATGTGTGCTTTGTGAAATAAGTGCTGTAAAATGGCTGTTGGATTTTTCTTTCCCCACACTTTAGAGGTACTTTGAATGCAGCATTCCATTGCTATGAAGACAATGACATTGTGGACTATTTTTAAATGACTTATGTACTTAATTTTGTTATTTTAGATGGCTATTTAAAAATGAGAGACTGCATAACCTATAAAGAAATTGTAAAATAATTGCTTTTTCTTTTTCTTTTTTTTTTGCCAAGGTGACCTGACATTACTTGAGCTCTGTGCAAAAACTGAATTATTATGATAGTAAATAAACATCTTATTACAAACCATTTGGTCTGAATGTGTGCTAATTTTTAGGCCCAGATGTAATTAACCCTAAACTGAGATTGTGTTGAATGAATGCAATTCTAATCTAACAATCAAAATCTTTTGTTATGACAAGAATATTGTTACCTCTTTGCCAATCAACATCACTGACAATCAACATCAGTGTGACTTGATTTGAACTTCAAGACTTCAAGAATACCTCTGATTAATGAAAAGATGCTTGCAAGATTAAATATTTAGTTTATTCACACACACATCGTACTGACATATAAAAGTTGTTTTAATTTAAATTGAAGGAGAGTTATATAACTGTGTGTAAATCAGGTCTCCCATGGAAGCTATTATGTTGCACAGAAGTCCAACACAAGATGAAACCAGTTATCTTTTGATGGACCCAAAGTACCTTCCAGTCAGTTACTTTACCTTATTACTTTGGAGTCATTTCTTTGCGTCAGATCACTTTAACTACTTTCATAAATGTTTGCTTAATTTTAGAGGGAGACACAAAGTGCTGCTACTGTTTAGTTCTGGATGACCTTAACACATGTCTCCAATGTTCAAAAGGGTGTGGGCTCAGTTAGATAGCACTATATTGATTTGTAAGTGGTGTTTGTAAGCACAGAAAGCATTTAAACAGAGCTAGATAGGAGGGCATGATTTGCCTCTGGCCAGTTAATTTACTTTGAGTCACGCATGCCATCAGTCCTGACATATAAACTCTGGCATGCAAGCTTTGGGGCTCAGTGTTGTGTAGAAAGTATTAACACAATGAAATATTAAATGTGACACTGGAAGGCTGTCAAGTGGTCAGACACAAAAGAAAATTAGGCAGTTTTGTCCTTTGTGGCAAATGAGCTGCTGTACCCATGATGAGCTGGGATTCAACAAGCCTCAAGCAGAAGGTTTATTGCTTTTAGTTTGGTTTGTTTCAACAAGGGCATCCAAACTCTGGAAACAATGAGCACATAGCTACTGACAAATTACCTCCCAAACTTTGCAAATTTTTTTTTCACTTACTGCACACGGATTCACGGATAGTCTAGCCATCAGCCTCGCTACACGCACTCTCCAGTTGTGGTAAAACTTGTGTTTTTCGGTCCAATATTTGATTGCAAACTTAAAATTCAGCACATACAATAATCAGACATCACCAAGATGTCAACCTTTGTAAATCAAAGTAAAACATCTAAATGCTTATAGGACAGAGTGTCGAAAATATAAGTACTAGTTAACAATTGCTTACATTTTTGGAGATGTCGCTACCCAGGAGTGTCCCGAGGCTGAGAAACTTCCTTCTGGGACACTATGTGACTTTGCAACTGAGTTTTGCTTTACACATTGTGTCACATGCTAGCAAATGGATATAAACACACCAGCTGTTTTGAATGCACACCATGGCAGATTCAGCATACAAACGCAAGACATTATTGCAGGGAAAGAGAAAGAGAAAGAGAGAATGAGGCAGAGCAAGGGACAAGACAAGAGTCAAGATAAGACTTTTACTGGCTGGAGAGAGCTCAAAGTGCACGTAGGATGCAAGATGCTAAAATCAGCTGTTTAAAGGAGGCGCATCAATAAGAAAATGGAAAAAGTTATGAAGTGTGTCTTTAATGCTTTGAAAGAACTGACTCAGTATAAAAGGTGGACATTGCCTACTTTTATTTAACTTGTTTTTGAATACTGAAGTTGAACTGTTAACTTTTGTCATGAGTTATCATGGGTTTTGCAGGCACAGTTGCTACACACGGGATAAATTTATATGTACAAGATACCTCACTGGAGTAAGATTTGTGTGTCATCAATTACGTGTTACTAGCTGATATTAAGGCTGCTTTTGGGAAAATGTTAATTTTCCACTGCTTACCAGTTAAACTTGGGTTTTGGAGGCAACAGGTTCAGGAGGTAGACCCAGACATCCCTTTTACCGGTGATACTCTCCAGCAACTCCTCTGGGATTCCAAGAAATTCTCAGGCTAGAGGGGATATGTAATCCCTTCAATATGTCTTGGGTCTGCCACAGGATCCACTCCCAGTATGACATGCTAGAAAAATCTCCAAGAGGAAGCAACAAGGAAACATCCTAATCAGATGTCCAAACCACCTCAACTGACCCCTTTGATACAAAGGAGCAGCAGCTCTCAAAGCTACCTCTGGATGTGTGAGCTACTCACCCGATCCCTCAGACTGAGCCAAGCCATCTTCCAAAGGAAACCATTTCAGCCCCTTGTATCTGCAATCTCATCCTTTCGGTCACTACCCAGATCTTATGACCAAAGATTAGAGTTGGAACAAAGATAGACTAAGAAATGGACCGGAGCATCACCCTCATTACTGCTATACATATATTGCAGAGTTTCCCAGCCCTGGGAAGCCACTTCTGTGTTTATTTTGAGCTTTCTCTGCATCAACACACCTGATTCATCTTACAATCAGGAGATGTTGAGATCCAGCCAGTTAATTTAAACCAGATGTGGAGATGCAGAGGAACATCTAAAACAGGGGTGTCAAACTCCGGTCCTCGAGGGCCGGTATCCTGCAGGTTTTCATTGTTTCCCTGATCTAACACATCTGACTGAAATTATTGGATTATTGTGAAGAAATTGACAAGAAGCTGTTGGATCAATTTAATTTTATTCGAGTGTGTTGGAGCAAGGAAATAACTAAAACTTGCAGGATAGCAGCCCTTAAGGGCCTGAGTTTGACACCCGTGATCTAAAAGGTGCAGGCCTGAGTCCTGAGGAACAGGATTGGGAAACATTGGTTTACAGGGATCCACTTGCGTTTTGGGTCAGCCTCCTGTGACCATCTGAGTAACTGCAATTTTTAACAGGTCTCCTTTGGCTTTATGTTTCTCCCTTTGAAATAACTGAATAATTACAATACAGCCACAGTAAAAATACCTCCTTGTTACCACACTCTTGCTTGCTTTGGGTCATTGTAAGACTTCAAACAACATGCCAGGCTGCACAGTAAGAGGCACGATACAAAAATACACTGGTTGAATCCAGAGTGGTACGATAAGCCATGCAGGCTCTGATTCATCTATGTGACTGTTTCCACTACCAGGAGTCACGGCTTGATCAGGCTGATTAGTTTTTAATTCTTAAACAGTAAACACAGTAGAAACTCACTTTTGGACTTGCAAGTGTGCCATAGCCAAAAAGAAAGAAATTACATCAATCCCACCACGGTACCTCAACAAAACTAAAAACGAGCTTTGTTACTGGGGTGTGAATCTCAAAAAGCAAACTGTAGGTGTTAAACTACATTTGTTTATTCCATGGTGCACAAAATTTAACTTGCAGTGCAGAAGACGTTCTTGTTCTTGGTATTCTTCATACAACTAAAACCAACATAATTTTCCTTCAGCCAATTCAATTTCTAGGTGAGGGACAGCCTGTGGCTCAGTAGCAGTAACCGCTCACACTGATGATACAGCCAGTAGTCAATGAGATGGAGGAGCAGAGGCCCTGAGCAATGATTTGACTCATTGTTTGTGCTCGAAAGACTTGCTATGGGAAATGTCCACTCTCTGCTTCTTCTCATTCTGTGGCCTTAATATCACTGTTTGTTAGCATTAGTCATCCTCTCACCCTCTTCCCCCTCACACTCATACCTTTTCCTTAGTCGCCTCATTCACTATCTCGCCATGTCTGCTTATTCCTAGGCGACCTCTAAAGTCCCCCTGATCCCAAACAAAGGTAGAGCTCTTGAATTGGCTTAAGGGAAAAAAGACTAAAAGCATGTAATGTATCTGTTTCTACCCAGGCAGCCAGTGGGAACAAATATTGACATGTAATTCTTTCTTCACCCCCTCTCTCCTTCTGTAGCTGAACCTTCACTTCCATTACAGCCGTGAGAGAGAGTAGGAGGCAGAACCGATGTCGCCGGGGAGACCAACACCAATGATATATTTTTCGGTTTTTTTTTCTTTTCCGCAGTCTCCCTTTTCTGTCCTCCTTTTCTGAGGCTGCCCTGCTTTTGCTCACACCCTGTTGTCGATCCCTCCGGTGAGAAAGCGAAGCCCTTTCCAACAAGGTAAATAACCATTAGTGGGGGAGTGAGAGGAAAGAGGGAGATGGCCAAGCAGATGCACAGGATGAAAAAGACGAGGGAAGAGATAAAACTTGGAAAAGGTCAGTTGTTGCTTTTTCAATACCCTCATGCTCTGTTGTCCTACCTTTTATTTTATCCAAGTGTCTATTTGTCCTTGTTCAAACTGTGCCTTGACAACAGACAGACATGGTGAGGGCCTTTTACTATTCACAACTTTAATACAGCACACATAGTCCACTTTTCACAATGTTGTAAGATTTCTCATTACATCTTTGTATTTACCTTGGCAGCACAGACACTTTGAGAGTGGGATGAAGAAACAAGAAGACCTGTGAAAGTTAACGATTTCTTTTATTACTTAAGCACAATCTCCTACTCAATGAGGTGTAATTTTTTTCTTGTGGATTTCAGTAATGCAGCACAACCAAGACCCGATTACGGCTGGTGATCTGCTCTGATCAAACACTGGGATAGCACAGCGTATTATTGATCACAGATGCTACTGGGTGCCTTGCTTACTTTAAATCAGTTTGCCCTCTGTCTTGCCGTCTGTCTTTCGTCCTTTTCGTGTCTGACTCTCCTTCCCTCTCCATTTCTTCTCCCCTCCTTCCTTCTGCCTTTCCCAAGCGCCTCTTTTCTCATCATCCTCCATCTGCCACCCCTCTCTGTATCCCCTTCTGCTTCTGCTACCATCCCTTTTAGTGTCTCTTTGTCTGTAGCAGCCCTCTCTCCTCCCTCCTCCTTCTCCTCCATCTGAGTGTCCTTAGGAGATACTTGTGGGCGAGGTAGGGGCTTGTATACTTTGAGGTTATGAAGGAGAAACAGTGTTCAGGACTGTCCAAGTGTTTGCATGGCATCCGAGGACCCTTGCTCGTGTGTGCATTTCATGAATAATTGATTAAATAATGGAAAATTTAATGGGAGGGAGATGTTTTAAAATTCAAATCAAACAACTAGCTGTGGCATTCGCCTGCTCTTCAATAAGCAGATATCAGCAGTGATTGGCTTGAGGGTGGGGCTGCGTGACAACACTGTTCATTGAAGCATGGAGGGAGGAGATTAATTTGGGGATATTTTGGGGAGCTGCAAACACAGGTGAGAATTTGAGCGCACAAAACTTGGCCGAGCTCAAGCAAGGAAGCCTCAACTTTTTTGCCTACACTGCTTCATCTTCAAGAGTAATTTTTAGTGACACAACTGCCTCTTCTAATAGGTTTTCCATGATCATGATGCATGCTTATATAGTTGGTGTGTGATGAGTGTTTGCATGTAAAGCGGCAAATCTGCCTGTACTCTGTCTAAAAAATGTATTTTTATGTCAGTCCGTAGAGCGCCTCAGTGGTTGTGACTGGACGTGTGACTGAGTGTATGTCTGAATCTCCTTTTATATGCCTGTGTGTATCATGCATGTCCATTCGCGTCATGCTCCAGTGGCGGTGAGTGCGACATGATGAATCCGATGCCAAGGAAAAGAAGCCACATTAGGAAGTTGTACGCATGGAAAATTCATGGATGCTCACAGAGTTAACTGCAGTTGCCATTGGTCACTGACCCTCATTTTTTTCCACTTATTTTTCTACCACTTCCTTTTACCCCCCTTCTTTTCCCCTTCTTGTCTTACTCTGTTTCTTTCCCACTCCATCACTCACTCCATAATTTCACCTCTTCTCAGCATCACTCCCCAGCTCAGACATTTTGGTGCCTCTCGACCATGGCACAATTCAGGGACCGTTAGTGACTTAATGGAGGCAGCCATTTTCTTCAGGGGGGAATAACAATGGCAATGAGCAGTATCCACTCCTCTGCGTCTCTCTCTGTCTCTCTCTCTCTCTTTCCTCTCCTTCTATCCTATTCTTTTCCCCCCTTTCTATCTTGTTGACTTTGCTTCCTTATCGCCTCTCCCTCTGCAGTGACAGTGACACACAGTCTTATGTGCATGCAGAGTAAGAGTGGTCCTCTCGTCTCATTTACACCGATATTGGACTGGGTATCAGGTGTGCATATGTGTGTGTGTTTTGACACTGGAGCGACCATCACTGCCAAATAGCTGCATAAGCGTACTGCGCTGTGACACACTAGGAAGAGCAAACACAGATGGGATGCTTACACAATCTCAAACACACACACACACACACACACGCCCACACACACACAATAATTTTAGTATAATTTCAGTTCATATTCCTTCATCTTCACAACTTTCTGACAGTTTATTTTTGTTGCATGGAGAACTGGAAAAAATGGTGATTCAGTGACACATAGCTGAGACCTTAAGGAAAAGGAACAAGAAAATGAACTAAAATTCCACATATACTGTACTGTAAGTATGCACACACACACACACACACAAACAGATGCACAACCTT
Organism: Melanotaenia boesemani; assembly: GCF_017639745.1. Lineage (NCBI taxonomy): Eukaryota > Metazoa > Chordata > Actinopteri > Atheriniformes > Melanotaeniidae > Melanotaenia > Melanotaenia boesemani. Next base: position 14,345,990 of record NC_055686.1, on the reverse strand, counting down.
TACATAAATAGGGCTGGATAGGGTCCATGGACTAGAATAACTTTAGATTTTTTCTCAATATGACCCACAAATAAAGAGCTAGAAAAAGTTCACATGAAGTTTGGCAACTAACTTGCAAACTATAAGTAACAGTATATCTGTCTGGCAACTTCAGCCTCCATGCTAACAAGGTGTTATGTGTAGTTGCCAACCACGGCTATTTGTGATGTTATTGGAGGATCATCTATCTTCTCTGTTTCTGTGGACATTTTATTTATCCTCATGACAACATCATTCAGGGACTTTTTGGTGGGTAATTCACTTCAAATTATTTGTCAGTGTTATGGAGGTCTAAACAGAAAAAGTTAAAAATGTAAGTCTTAAGTTCATGCCCCGCATTACAGATGCTAATAACTCTGTAAGTTACATAAGTTTCTAAGTTTACAGAAATATTGTAAACATGATGATGTACTTTATTTAGGAAAGAATGTGCAACAAATTCTCCAGCTGAAACAACCATATAGGTAATTTCTTTATATCCTTTGATTTGACCCACACAGCTTTGAGAAAGTACTTTTCCTCAGTGGGGGTGGTACTGCCCCCAGGTGGCGTTCAGAGACTGTCAGTGGGTGCTGGGAGCAATATTTTTAAAAGGAGGTGTTGAGATGTTCTTGGTGGAGGGAATGGGCAATCTGTTGTTCAATTTTGATGACTGAAAAAATATGAAACAATCAAACAATACTACATAGGTTTTTGACATTAGAATTCAGTGCTTCTGACTTGTTTTGATGGCATACTGACATTCATTCTGCACTTTCCTGGAGCTGTCGATGCCCTGCAGCATCCCAAGGCTGAGAAAACTACACTTCACTTTTTTTTTTTTCCAGCCTCGGGCATCACGTTGTAGCTGCAGATTATTAACACACATGAAACAGAATATTATTAGAGCAAGTGACAAAAAGAATAAGAGAAAGTGACAGAGCAACAGGTAAGAAAAAAAGTTTAGGTGGGACTGACTTTTACTGGAAAGAGAGAGCTCAGAGAAGAGGCAGGATGCAAGGCGGATTCTTAATTAGCCTTCGTCAGTTTGCACCACAATCTGAAAACTTGACAAAAGTAGTAGTGATGCTTTAAGTTCTTACCTGTTTTGTTTTGTTAAACGCTGCATTTTCTTTTATAAGCCACAAAATCAGTATTAGGAAGCATGAAGTGGGATTGCATGGCACGGGCTCAGTTTACTGAAACATTTTCTTCTCTTCCGTCTTTAGTTTATGAAACAATGTTACTTGGTTGGAAATAATCAAAACAACTTGGTTAGGATTAGAAAACAATTCTTGTGAGGGGTAAAATCCATTCTTTTTACAACATGACTGTCATCATTGTGACTGCCCTTTGGCTGATTGCCTTTTTTACATGTAAAACAAATCAGGTGACAATAAAACTTTAACACTTCCTGTTTGGGTTTAGGCTGCAATATTACTTGGTTAAGTTAGGAAATAAAACTACTTTGTCATGATTAACAATAAAATACATTCTTTAAAAAATCCAGCCTTCATTGATATAATTTATTAATTCAAGTACTGTTGCTCTCGTGACAGCCGGAGGTCCTATATGCTATGAACAATATGCATGAACACCCCACTTGTATTTGAGAGATGTAGTGTGTTGCCATATATCAGCAATGATGACAACTGAGATATTTAAAAATATTTATGTTATTATTAGTCATTGTAGCAGAAGTAGTTATGTCAGGCAAACAAAGGTGTTGCATGATAAATGCAATAAATGCAGCACAGTACAAACAAAACAGGAAATATGAATTTGAATAGGATTAATTACAATAGATATGAAATTAATGGAAATTACCAGTAATACATGGTTTGTTATTCTGTTTTGTGTGTTATTGTTTAAAGAGATATGAGTGTCAGCAATCATAATTTATCTATGAATGTGGCGGAATTATTATTATCTTGCTGATATACACACTTGATGATATTGTGATTTGAGCACAGGTTGGGAAATCAAAACATTTTTAAGTGGAAATGTTTTGTTTCTACAGTTTTTAAAGTTTCTTTGAGTGTATTTCACCTGCCAAAAATAAAAAAGAGAGAGACAAAATACTGAAAAACAAAGATAACAAAGATAAATGGACAATAAAATTAACAAAATATTTTTACCATCTCATTTTCATTCTGAAACTGACTCAAATGGTAGATCAAAGACACATTAAAGATGTCTGTCTTTACTTGTGGTGGTGGTATTTTTTCATCCAAGCTTGGATTTAACTGACAGTCAAACACGTCAGATTAAATCTCCTAAATATTTCTCTCCTAAACTGACCCAAAGGTTCCAGCTGATACTAGAGTGGTCATACACAGGCACTGTCTGTTGGGCACTATTCTTTGGCCTGTGAACGTATCCCAAGTGGTGCAATAATTTTTTTTTTCCATAAATATGATCATATATTCTTCCACCCCATTTTAAAGATGTTTTATTATTTTTTTTCTATTTGTATATATGAAAATAATGTGAAGCTACTAGTGTGTTTTCAAACAGGTCAGGGATACTTAAAGCACGGTGTAAGGTTTTATCACTCCCAAATGACCAAATATTAGCAATATTTTAATAGCACATCTGACTCATGAGCAGTTGAACTGCTCTATATCCTGCAGAACTACATAATGGAACATTTTATTACATAAGTTGACAAAATGCTTTAAAAATAAAACGATAGAATATTAAATTAAACTGACAAAATTTTGCCACATGAAATAGCATAAAAGGAACAACATTAATCATTTAAAAAAAACTGCATAAAATAAAATTTTCATTTAAATTACACAGTTCGTGGTAAGGACCATAGAAACAGTATCACTCTGTGGGTTACATATTCACAGCATATCCAACTACATAAAATCTTCAGAAGATATAGCTGCACTGTCTGCCACCATCAATGTAAAAGTAAAATGTGCACAATATCTGCTGGAAGAAAGGTCTTCATCCCCCCAGAGAGGCCTCACAGGCAATTTATGAAACTGAAACTGTTGCCAAGGCTGCTTGTGAACCAACACCTGACTAAGACACTTCATGATGGATTTGCCTTTAATTCGTCACACATCTGTGTCTACCTTACACATGCCTCCAAACCAATTCCTCCACTAATTGTGTACTTTGATATACACATGGGCACCATGTCACAAATAGTTGGCATTAAATTTTCATTGTATAGATTTGGTTCATTAATATGAATGAGATCTGTTGTGTGTTTGCAACAGTCCATCTGTGACAGGATTCACAGCAGAGCATGTGTGTTATGTGTCATGCACAAACACACACACATGCGAACACACACACACACTTAAATGCACTGCAGATTTACTGACTTAGCACATGTTTGTGCACTGATACACAAATGCAGGCACACACACACACTGATACACACATGCTGGCACAGTGTCTGGCCTGACAAACTGCCGCTCTCCAACTCACATCCCTTTATTTACCAAGCGATGTGCCCTGCGTCCCTCCCTGCCTCTCTTTCCATCCCTTCTTTTTCTTTCCCTCCTTTAATACAAGTCTACCCTGGAGTTACCTCCTGCCCCATCACCGTCTGCCACCACAAATCACAGCAGCAAAAAGACTGAAAGGACAGAGGGAGACGGTAAAAAAACAATAAAGGAGAAACAGAAAACCTTGGAGGGGAGGGGAGGTATTAGTTTGGCTCTCTCTTTTTTTTCTTTTCAACAAAAGACCAGTGGGCATCCATCTCAGGCCCTATCTGTTAACACAGGAGCACAGAGTGAGCCGCCAGCTGACTGGATCAACATGGATGAAAAATAGTAGAGTCACAGTAGCAACAGCAGTCACCACTTTGGCAAGACTTGCTCCAACAAAATCAACACATATAAACAACCAAGACATTTAGAGAAAAGCAGAGGTTGCCAACCACTCAGTGCAGGAGCGACATCTAAGAAGAACCGCTCTATCTACAATAAAAATCTCTACTTACTTTTTCAGAGAAACCACAAATAACAACCACCTACACAGCAGCAATAGCAACAGCAAAAATGCCAACAAAACACAGCAGAAATTACTAAAGTTGGGGACACATCAACAGTCGCACAGCCAACCTGTAATAACATCTACAACAACTGCAGTCTGCTGCAGCTAGCATTAAATGTGTCATCACTCAGTTTCATGTTAGTTTATTTCTCCTAATTTTTGCACTCTGCTTCTCCTTCTCACTCCACCATCCCTCGCTTATCCATTTTGCAGCTGCTGTGGTGTCTGAAAACCCTAGATCCAGAATTTGCACGAGAGGGCAAACAACACCCGGTCATTTCTCTGCTGCACCCGATCATCTTCCCTCTCCATTTCACTTCTTTCCTTCTCTCCTCACAGCCATCAACCACAGCAATCAACCAAGATCTTTTCTGAGTGCTGAGGGGGTTGGTGCAGACAGCATGAAGAGGAGGAGAGAGGAAGAAAGATTAAGGAAATAGATGTAAGAGTGCAGCTGCTTGACATTAGAGCCCAGAGCTGACTGGTCTTTCTGGCTACTGATGGCATTGATTTTAATCAGATTTGTTTAAGATTTTCTGGTCACGCTTGTAAACACAACAACACTGTTAATGTCATAGTCTGCAGCGGTTTTAAAATATCAATGGTTACAGATCAGTTGGTGTTGTGGTTTAGAAAGTACCTTGTTAATGGAGTTGTGGTTTGGTGCGATATCTGTGCAGCAGACCAAACAATCAAAACAAACTTGATCTTAAGATTATCTTTCTATATTTTAATATAAAGTTCAGTGAAAAGGAAAGTTTATCCACTTCTAAAGTTTCATGTACAAGAGCATAATAACAAATATCTGTCAGGTCTTGGGTTCAGGTAAACCTCAGATGAACAACACCTGAAATATTATACAGTGTCCTTATTTATCTTCCAAAAAAACCAAGTCTTAAAGCAAAAGTAGTGTGTGAAAACTATGTACACCCTCACTGCATCCTTGGGAATTGAGAGGGTAAGAAGCAGCAAGGTGTTGCTAAATAAACCCACTTAACTGATCAGTAGTGTGTTAGCACCTCCATAAAAGCCAAAGTTGTGTCAGTTTACTGGAAAATGTAAGTGTGCTAACACAATGCCAAAGAGGAAAGACATCAGCCATGGTGGCAATATTCTAGCAACGTTCCACAGTGAGAAAAATTATTCATAAGTGAAAAACTTTGAGGACAGTTGTCTCAGAAGGGGTTACCACAGCAAGTTCACCCCAAGATTAGACAATGCTCAGATAAACTGCAGAAAATCCCAGATCTCAATCTCTATTGGCTCGCTTAACATGTTAAATATTAACATTTATGACAGTGGAATTAGAAAAAAGACTAAACAAGCAGGTTGCTGGGGGAACGATTAATTTCTTTAAGTTGGAAACATGGCAGAAGAACTTAGGCTGTGGTTGCATCTGAACAAACCATTTTTGCACCATGTCCTTTGGACAGATGAGATCTAAATGAAGATTTTTGCCATTATGTACAGCACCATGTTTGGTGAAAACCAAATATAGTATATCAGCACAAAGACCTCATGTAAAAGGGTAAGTACGTTGGTGGAGGGTTGATGGTTTGGGCTTGTTTTTTTGTTTTTTTTGTTTTTTTTACGTTTTTTTTACAATAGATCTTTCATTTTCAGCTAAACAATAGAATAAGCAGTTGCATGAATGTGGTCTGCATTACACTGTCGGTATGCTATCTTTTGTGCATGTCCTATAAACCAGCTTTCATGCACAGGTGCAGAAGTATCATAGAGTCATCCTTAATACACCAAAGCTTGTTCTACTTGGAACATTATAAAGATGAGTAGTCTAATACTCTGGTAAAAGTGGTTGTGCAACCTGTTGAATCATGGGATACTTTGTTTCTTGTGCACTTCTTCTGTATTTAGGCTTTGCTTTTATTACCTACACATCTGCAGTGTAATGTTTTAATTTAAGTTTGAATTAAGTTTATTTCAATAGTTGTTAGAGACCACGTCTTGTCATATTTTAACCCTTAAAAGCTAAAAAAAAAAATAGAAGAAGCTGCTCTAATTTATGTTATAACCACTAAATGTTACTGAGATGTTACCTATACAAGAATGAGACTTTTGCATATGCAGTACAAACTGAAAACATAATGTCTCCCAACACTGAGGTAAAAGAATAAAGTAAATTCTTTATAAATTATAGTTATTTTTCAGGTATGTGTGAGCGACTCAAAAAGCAATACCCTGGTGACAGGAACTTTCCATTTAAGGTGAGCAGAACCATACATTTCTAGGCTGATGGTGTTGGTGGAGATTGGAGGAGGAGAGTGAGCGATGATAGAGCATCCACAAATCAGTAGAGAAGCCAGAATAAGCAGAGGAGAATGGAGAGGGAGGACTGAGATAAGACTGGTGCGGGAGGTGGTGAGGGGTCGGAGTAGCGAGAAGTGACGAGAGCTGATCTCTATTGATCACCACAGACAGCTTCATTATCAGCACTTACTGGACACATGGTGAATTCACAACCACTTCCCTGTGTGTGGATGGTGGTGTGCATGTACCTGAGGATGCAAGTGTCTGCCTGCTCTTGAGTATATTACTTTCTCTGTGTAGCCCTGTGAAGATTTTCAATTTGACGGTATGGAAGACTTTTTATTCCATTCCCTCCTAATGTGTTTTTATTTGTACCTGTACCTACTGATCTCACAGAAATACATAAAATAACCACAAACTCTCAATACTTATTTGTGTGTTGGACCACGGAAAACAGGGCAAGTTAATGGCGGAGCTTTGTCATTGTGTCTTCACAACTTTTCTGGTTCCAGAACAACAAAATAAAAGCATAAGTTACATTTTGAAATGCAGAAAAAAAAATGTTTTTCATATCTTTATCGTAATTTCACTAAATATCACAAGAGATCAACCTGTGCATTTGTTCACCCTGTCTTTGCTTTTAGTCAGAAATATTTTGACAGTGGCAGCAAACTATGAAAAGTATGCATTCGCTTGATGAAGGTTATGAGAAAAAAGTTACAATTTCTTAGTAGACTGAAAGTTTTGCTCTCTAATAACATAATTTTGTGTGTGTCAGTTCATCAGTCATTTCCATCCATTTTCTACCACTTATCAGGGGTCAAGTCGCAGGGGTGGCAGACTTTCCTTTTTCCTGGCCACTTCTTCCAACTTGTCCAGCAAAATCCCAAGCATTCCCACACATCATCCTCCCTCCAGCATGTCTAGAGTCATCTGCGGACCCTCCTCCCAGTGGGATGTCACTGGAACACCTCATCAGGCAGATGTGCAGGAGGCATAAAAACCAGATGTTGCTGTTCCTTCCATGATGAAGTACTTTACACAAGCTTTAGTTGTACAGTGTATTAGTGGTAATTAGTAAGAATAAGATCTGAATTCACAGTTGCACGCAACTACACGCAAATCTCTATATTCCAGTAATTTACATCGGGCAGTGTGGCTCAGTGGGTAGAGTGGTCATCTTATAGTCTGAGAGTTGCCGGTTAGATCCTCGGCCTGTCGAGCTCATGTTGAGGTGTCCCTGAGCAAGACACCAAACACTAAATTACTCCTGATGAGCCGTGGTAGAGTGCCTTGCATGGCAGCTTCCACCATCATTGTGTAAATGTGTGTGTGAATGGGTGAATGTGATGTATAATCCTTTGGGTATCACTCCAGGTACAGAAAATACAGGCATTTACCAAAACAGATTTAAACACAGCCTATAAAAATCCTTAAACCAGTGTCCGGCTGTAATTTGATATGGAATGCAGCCCAATAAAAACAGCACAGAACAGGAGTGGAACGTGCCATGCAAGTAGCAGCACCCATAGCACCAACATTAGCAGCAATCTTGTGAGACTTTAGGTCAGGGATCACCAACTCTGGACCACTTGAGTTGGTGTTTTGCAGGTTTTCAATATGTCCATGCTGCAGAACCATGACTCAAATAATGGGTCATTGAGAGGCTGATGCAGACATTGACAACAAGCTGTTACTATTTCACAAGCTGAAGTATTTCATTTGGACCAGGTGTGTTGCAGCAGGGACACATTGAAAACCTGTAGGACACAGATAATCTTTGTAAATAAAAAAAAGAGACTGTTTAGCTTTTCTATTCAATTATCTAATTTGCAGGTCCTTTGGTAATGAGCCCCGCAACAATTTATTTAGTGAAATTACAATAAAGATATTAAAAACTTTATTTATTTATTGCATTAGAAAAATGTAACTTGTGCCTTTATTTTGTTGTTCCAGAACCAGAAAAGACGTGCAGACACCACAACAAAGCTCCACCTTTGACTTAACATTGTCCTGATTTTTGTGGTCCAACACACAGATGTGTGTTAAGACTTTATGGTTATTTCATGTATTTCTGTGAGATTCGGTTGCCCACAACAGTTCATGCATTAATGAGCATGGCTGCAGAAATGCATTTACTAAGACACTCTAAGAAGCAGAGTATTGAATGACTAGGAGAACATACGAGAATGAATGAAGTGTGGAAGAAGAGAAAATGGTCTTTTGTGAACATAACCAGCACAGTCTCCCTCTGTGGTCTCCTTTTGTCTTGTTGAAGAAGTCTACAGCATTTGAAGGCTAACAGAAGATATGTTCTCCTATGAGTTAACCTTTATAATGGAATAATGTCTTTTTCTGCAGTTAAAATCAATAGTATAAAATGAACATTGTTAATTGAGGGCTGTTTTGAGGTATACATTTTAAAGACATTCATGCGTGTTAAGAAAAAAAGGCTTATTTTATTAACATACTCACATCTGTATGTTAAAAGTAAAGCTTATCATAGCATAAAAAATGAGAGGAAGAAGATAGCCTAGCTCTGTCTCTAAATGTATCAGTAAATATTGATCTACAAAAAGATCAAACATCAACTGACTAACCAAACATTGTTATCTCACGAACCAAATTCAAATTTGCAATGTCATTTTGGCACATATAAATTGATTTTTTTGAGGAACAAACATCACCAAAGTGTTTACTAGATCACTTATTTTTCCATCACACAACTGTCTGAGGATCACTCCATGCAGATAATGCAAAAGCATTACTCTTAATCAATAACTTGTCTCATATGTTTGCAGATGTTCTCTTTTCTTGAAGAAACAACTTTGACTCCACTATCTGGATCACTTTGGGCACAGTGCTGAATATTACTGATTGCTTGGGTATTCCAAGCTTTTTATTTTCTCAGTCATGTCGGGTTTCATATCCACTACACTGAGTAAAATCTATTCACTTTAACTTGTTCTGCAGAAACGGTTCATAAATATAACATTCAAACAAAAGTCGTTCATGTCTGCATCAGCTGAAGAGACAAAATCCAGATTTTGAGCAGCATTGGTTGTGGAAACTCCAGAATGAATGAGGAGGTCTGACTGTAACAAAAACCCAGTGAAATTAGAGCAGTAAAATATCAGTCTGACTGCACAGCTGTTATGTTCTAGGACAAAAAAAAAACCTGTAACCCCATAAATATGTTCAACATGGCAGGATTTTAGGTGATTGGAGCTGATAAAACACTTTGTTCATACAGTCCTAAGGGAGACTGTTGCTTGTGCAATAGTTCCTTATACATTCCTTATACATATACTAATAAAACCAAGCATCTTTAAACTTTTATAAACAATTCTATTCACAACAATTAGACAACAATTACAATACTCTAGCTACAAGCTAGATTATATTCCTTGATGTTTTGAGTGCTAATTAAGTAAAAACAAGAAATGTAAACAGATGTCTAAAAATGCTTTCATACAAAACATTTTATTGCAAAAGTTGTGATTTGTAACCAAAGTGTTTTTCGGAGCAGAACTTGAAATTAACTTGAAATTTTCACATCCGGCCTAAAGGCGGCCAAGCTAGCTTTTTATCAGAACAAGATCTGCAATGCTCCCAACACATGACAACTGTTCATGGTGTTTAACTCTCTTCTATCTCCACCACCCGCTCAACCTCCCACTGTGCTGACTGCAGAAATGTTTGCTTCTTACTTCACTGAAAAGGTTGCTACCATCAGTAACCAATTCACTGAGCCTGACCAACTCAGCCTTACCAAACCAGCTACTGGTGCCTCACTCTGCTCCTTCCGCTCTCTAAATGAGGACGAAGTCTCTAAACGTCTAGTCAACTCAAAACCCACAACCTGTCCTCTTGATCCTGTTCCCTCTGACATCCTGCAGAGCATTTTACCTACAGTCAAAACTGCAGTAACCCATATTATCAACTCCTCTCTTAAATCCGGTGTCTTCCCCTCTGCCTTCAAGCAAGCTCGGGTTACCCCGCTGCTGAAGAAACCCACACTCAACCCAGCCCAGGTTGAAAACTACCAGCCGGTCTCACTGCTTCCATTCATGTCTAAACTACTAGAGCGTGCCGTCTTCAGTCAGGTATCACAGTTCCTCCAAGACAACAACCTGTTTGATCCATATCAATCTGGCTATAGGCAAGGTCACTCTACTGAAACTGCTCTCCTGTCAGTTACTGATTCCCTACTGTCTGCCAGATCCACTGGTCAATCCTCAGTCCTTATACTGCTGGACCTATCTGCTGCCTTTGACACGGTCAACCATCGTATACTTTTCTCCACATTCTCGGAGCTTGGCATCTCAGGATCTGTCCTCTCATGGTTTATGTCCTACCTCACAGGAAGATCCTTCAAAGTATCTTGGCAAGGGGGAATGTCCAGATCACATAGGCTGACAACAGGGGTGCCTCAGGGCTCGGTGCTTGGCCCTCTTCTCTTTTCACTATACACCTCCTCACTCGGTGCAGTCATTAGCTCTCATGGTTTCACCTACCACTGCTGTACAGATGACACTCAGCTTTTCCTTTCTTTCCCACCTGACAACACAACCGTCTCAATGCGAATATCAGCATGCCTTGCTGATATCTCTGTATGGATGAAGGATCGCCACCTTCAGCTAAATCTGTCCAAGACCGAGCTTATTGTCTTTCCAGCCAATCCTTCCTTACCGCCACAGATAAGTGTGCAGCTTGACTCTATCACGCTTGTACCTATATCTTCTACCAGGAATCTTGGTGTCGTGGTAGACAACCAGCTGACCTTTAAGGACCATGTTGCCTCGGTTTCCCGGTCTTGCCGATTTGTTCCAGGCTCTGGTCATTTCACGCATTGACTACTGCAACTCCTTACTGGCTGGCCTGCCTGCATGCTCAGTTAAACCTCTGCAGATGATCCAGAATGCAGCAGCATGTCTGGTCTTCAACCAGCCCAAAAGAGGTCATGTCATTCTGCTGCTAATCGCTCTTCACTGGCTTCCAGTTGCAGCACACATCAAATTTAAAGCTCTGCTTCTGGCTTACAAAACAATAACCCAAACGGCTCCTGTCTACCTTCACTCTTTAATCCAGAGCTACACTCCCTCTCACCAGTTATGTTCTGCCAGCGAAAACGCCTAGTGCTCCCACCACAACGTGGTGCAAAATCAGTAGCTAGACTTTTCTCCTCTGTTGTCCCCCAGTGGTGGAACAATCTACCAAACTCCGTCCAATCTGCAGAGTCCTTATCCACTTTTAAGAGCAAGCTAAAGACTCGGTTGTTTAAGAAACATTTCCACACTTAGCTTAACTCTTCTACTCAGAATGAGTTAGAAAGATTTGTCCAGCTCTTTGGTTCAACCAAGTACTGAATAAGCTGTGTGCACTTATGCCCACGATGATATTGTGTGATGAAATCATGCACTTATGCCCAAGTTGATATTGTTTGATGAATTTGTGATCTTGTATTTAAACAAAATGACTTACAAAAAAAATAAAAATAAAAAAAATAATAATAATAAAAAAAAAATTAGCACTGTCTCTAGCACTACATGACAGCACCTGGGTCCAACTGGACTCACAGCAGTCTGACTACCACTTAATGATGATGTCCCATCTTGTTTGAATTCTTGCTTGTGTTGTTCTTACTCTCAAATGTAAGTCGCTTTGGATAAAAGCATCTGCTAAATGACTGTAGAATAGAATAGAATAGAATAGAGTAGAATAGAATAGAATAGATGTTTTTCCTTGTAATGATGGGAAAAACTTCATTACTGACAATGTCTGTACTTTCTATCTCCGTGAAGCACTTGTATTTGTTTTTTAAAGCTTTTATTAAAATAAAGAACTGGAAAATGGACAATTAGTGTGTTTATTGTGTAATCTAACATCTAGGAGCCAAAATTTGCTATATGAGAAAATACCACTACAGTGATACCTGACCAAAATGTTTAATAGTGTAAGAGCTAGATTGTAAAGGCAACATGCAGTGCTTTGGGCTTATGTTTGCAGGTTTCTCTCATCAGTTTCCTTCAATAAAACTGAGTTGCATTGCCCACTCCACATCAGGCCATTACATCAATAAGTGCACCATCTGAATGCATTGAATAGTGAATAGGATACAGTAGCAGATAATATGGCAAGGGGAATGGAAACAGGGTATAATACATGTTCACTTCAAATCTTCTCTTTCCTTTTCAGCATTGTCCCCCCCATACACACACACACACACACACACCCTCCGCTTCATATCTTCCTTTCATTACCTGGGGAAGAAGCAGAGAAGGGGAGGAGGGAGGGGCTGAGATTGAAGGTAGTTAGTGGTTGCTCGAGTTAGAGGTGTGTGTGTGTGTTGGGGGGGGTTGACAAGAGAAGAGAAGAAAGAAAGAGCGAAGGTTGGTGAGGGGTTGCCTTGGCAACCCGGAGCGCGGTTCTCGTTAGCCCAGCAGGTGCTAATAGAGATAACAAGGGGGTGCTCAAGGGGGGCAGCAGGCGGAGGAGAGGGTGGAAAGTGGCAAGGACCAGAAACCCTATTTACACCACTTTACGTCTCCCAGCATCCTTTGCTCCTCTACTCCGCTTGTCCACTTCTCTTCCTGCTTAACACCTGGACTCATTCGTCCCATTTCCCCCATCCTTCTTTCTCTGGTCATTACATGCTCCCCTCATTTTCCTTTTCCTTCTTTTCTTTTTGTTTCTTTTGCAGTCTATTTTAACCATCTCCTTTCATTTCAACTGCACCGCTTGCATTCATTTCAACAACTACCGGCCCCATCTTTCCTTCCTCTGTTTCTTCCTCTTGCTGTCTTTCTATTTCCACTTTTATTTGCCAATCCATTTTTTGCCTCACTCTTTAAGCCTTCTCCTCCTTTCCACTCCTCCATCCTGTTCTCCATCTATCCCTACTGTACTTCAAGATAGATAGAAGTCCTTCAGTAGTTCCCTAGATTGAAAAAAAAAGCAGACAGGCAGAAAATGAAAGCTGAGGGGTTGGTAAGGGCAAAAGAGGGTTAGGAGAAAGAGAAACAGAGGGAAAAAAAGACATTCAAATCAATACTTGTGTTTGTCAGGTTGCATTTTTCCCCACCACACTCTCTCTGAGTCTCTCTTGCTAAACACGCACACTCATGCTCTGGCCATGAACCCGGCAGCCATTGCCATTCCAGGTTGTTTTCTCCTGTCCAAAGCTCCCTCTCTCTGATCTGCCCTCGCCATTTCACCATCTCTACCAGAGCCTTTTCATGAGGCATTGAGCAAAAGGACAGATCTTACACCATCATTACGTGCATTTCCAGTTCATACAATCTGATGCTAATTAAAATACAAGTGCCCAAGGCCTGGGCACTTATCGGCACAAAGAAAACACGGGGACCCTACTCTGTCACTTCACATCAATGCAGCCAGACGTGCACAAAAGCAAAGTGCTCTGCTACAAATACATCCTCAATACACATTAGTGGAAATATATAATACTGTAGAATATACTGTTTTTCAGATGTGAGCAGTTTTTCTGTAGAAATACAACTATAAACCAGATTTGCAGTACAGTCACAAAAAAATTATCTGCTCTGGTGTTATTATCTCCTATGTGAGCTTGAATTAAACTTATTATATGCAAGCATGCATAGAGGTCAAACAAATCTGTCAAGATGAATCAGGCCCATAACAAAGAAGCTCTCTCTATATACAGTTATGGCTTAAACATCCTTGGATGCATGTTACTTTGTTTCAGTGATGCATTGCAGAGGGAACTTCCTGGCTTTAGCATCAGAAACAGTTTATTGGATCATTTTTCAGGTTCCCGGTGACTGGAAATAAGTGGCATGTTTGTGCTTTGTTGATGTCTTCATGGATTTAGAGATCTGGTTACAGGTTACAGGGATTCCTACAGTTTTTGCAATATCCTTCTGTGTACCACTTCCTGTAATGGTGACTGGTATTGGCTATGTTAGGTGTTAGCTAAAATGTTCTACAAGCATTTACAATGAGGCAAGCTATTGATTGCTGCCTAGATCTGTAATTTAGTCTGGCTAGGAGCAACAAGCCTTTATTCCTGCTTGTTTAAATTCCAGCTTTGTCTGGTAGTTAGCCTGGTTAACAGTCAATAGAAGGTAGAAACACAGAAACAGGACATTGATGCAAGAAAGAGCTTAAAGTGAAATGATTACTACATTCTAATAATAGAGGGCTGATACTGGATCACACTGAGTACTGAAGTACTGAATGTTAGAAATAAACTCATTATAATAATACTAATCCTTTATTAGTGGGGAAATTCTTTCTCTGCATTTAACCCATCCTAGTTGCTAGGATCAGTGGGCTGCCAGATTCCAGCACCTGTGGAGCAGTCGGAGGTTGAGGGCTTTGCTCAGAGACCCACAGTGGTTTTTCCCTTAGTAATACTAAGGGACTTGAACCCAGGTTCTCCAGAAGCCCACCTCTGTAACCACTAGGCTACCACTCATCACAAGGCTTGCACAGATGTTAACTAGTTAAGGCAGGTAAAAAATTGGCAGTTTGGTCTTCTTAAAGTGCTTTGAATGACTTGAATACCAGCAATAACACATACAAAGGTTTTAGCCAATATGATATTTTCAAAAAAGGTATGTTGTGAATAGCTTCTTTTACTAGATCAACTACATCTATACTCACCAGCCACTTTATTAGGTACACCATGCTAGCTAGCACTGGGTTGGACCTCCTGTTGTCTTCAGAACTGCCTTATTCATGGCATAGATTCAACAAAATGTTGGGAAACATTTCTCAGAGATTTTGGTCCAAATCGACATAATAGCATCAAAAGGTTGCACATCTCAAAGGTGCCCTATGGGACTGCGATTTGGCGGCTGTTTAGGTCACTGGATTGCAGTGAACTAATTGTCTTCAAGAAACCAGTTTGAGATGATATGAGCTTTGTGATGTGGTGCATTATCCTGCTGAAAGTTGCATCAGAAGATGGGAACATGATGGTTATAAAGAGAATAATGTGGTCAGTAACAATACTCAGGTAAGCTTTTGCACTCTCAACTTAAAGTATAATGAGCAATGACTCGCCACACAATTTTACTAGCAGCAGCCTTAACCGTTCATACAAGGCAGGATTGATCCATGCTTTCATGTTATTTTTCACCTACTCTGACCCTACCATCTGAATATAGCAGCTGAAATGGAGGCTCATTAGACCAGGCAACATTTTCCTTTTTAAAAATCTGTTATAATCCAATTTGTTATTGTTCTTAGATGGCAGGAGTGGCACCTGGTGTGGTCGCCTGCTATTGATCTACATCAAGGTTTAATGTGTAGTTGCATTCAGAGATGGTATTCTGCATACCTTGGTGGTAATAGGAGACAGTTTTAGGGTCTCTTGGGGCCCCAGGCAACATTTCACAGGGGCCCCTTTAACCAGCGTTCATTACCCTGTGATATTGTACACTTATAACAGCGACAATACTATTTTAACAATATTGTCTTTGAAGGCTTTATGTTACAGCACTAAAATCCTGAATACAACTTTTGAATGTTCTTTTTCGTAGCATGTCATGTTCACTAGTATTCTATTTAGTTCTACTTAATTATTTACTATTTTAATTCAATTAAACAGGAGCAATATGATTTAACATGGTTCTAATACAGACATTTAAACAATGTCCTGAGGCCTGCACTATGACTCTTAAGGATTACATTTTGCAGCTAATCAAGCACATGAATAAATAAATACAGTTTTCATAAGCATAAAGCCTGCTGGACGTATATAGAAAATAAAATTTAATTGTACTTGCACACAACACGGAATAACTTCCACCCATGAACCTTAGTGCATTTCACGTATTTCTTGCCCATAAATTCTATAATTTAACATTTTTAGCTTGATAGTTTAGCTTTACTGAACACAGCTTTAATTTAACTAAAGAAAGAGTATTGTTCAAGTTATCCATTTAAATCTTCAGCCTCATGACACCCAGGTACTCAACAGGAGCAGGACAAAGACGCTCTGAACTAAATTAGCTTCTGTATTATCATCTTTACTAACCACTGTCTTGATGTCTGCTTTGTCCCTGTTTTATCTCTATCTTTGTCACTGCCAGACAGAAAACGTGCCTTCATTCATTAGTATTTTGATGAACACACTCTCACTTGTTTGTTTATGTAAGATGCACCACTACTGATAGCAAGACAAAGAGGTATAAGTAGGGTATGTTTAGGCAGTTTTGTTAAATGCTCAGTTTGAACTTTAGCATGTCATCTTGACCATGGCTACATTCCTAAATGAACCATTGGGTGATTACCTGATAAGCTGATAAGCTATTTGTGTTAACAAGCAATTGAATAAGTGTACTTAATAAAGTGGCCGGCTAGTGCTGGTTCAGGTGAGAAAGAATAAAAAATTTAAAGAAAAATTGGCGTGACAACTGTTTGCTTTATAACAGAACCAACTGAGTGAGACGCACCTTGCTCATCATGTATGTAACCTCAGGCTGATTCCATAATCATGTAACCTGGGCCTTGTGGGGGCAGATACCTCCATGATTAGGCCTGTGTATGATTCAATTATTGTTCATAAGGTCAAACTCTGATTCAATATTGATTTTGTTCAATGCATTTCAGTCCCAATTCCAACTTTGCTCAGATGTCAAAGAGCAGCAAAAGTCTTGTTAGTGAAATCTTACATTCAGGTAATTTAATTCGCATTTAATTTTCATATTAATGCAATGATCTTTAGTAATACTAGAGTTACATTTCATTTGAGAGTAGTGAGAGTACATGCCCACATGCAGTGACAGATTGTGAAGACTCTGCACCTGGAATTGGACTGGGTTGTGTGGTCTCACGAGAAGAAAGTTAGACTATCATAACCATTATAATGCATGTCCACAAGCTCAAAACCCACAAAGATTGGCTGAGAGGTGTGGGCACGAGGCTCTGAGCAGACTACGTTCTTAGAAGAGGAATTAGTTAAAAAAAATACTTCAGCAGACTCTTGTACTTAGTTAAGTCCTTTTTCTGCTGCAGCATAAGGACAAAAAAGATGTCTGGAGCTTTGTGAACAACTGGTTGTTAAATGAGGAATTTCCACAACAAGATGTTCATATTCACATCGTACACCAGACTACATGTAAAAGATGGCAGCTGTACTTTGATTTTGACTATCTACAAATAAAAATATCCCGTGAAGAGAAAGTTAATCAGTATTTTTTTATTATCCCGGAACATCCACATTAGTGTTACCATGCAGCTCTGACCTCCACCTCTTGTTCAGTGGTAGTGAAATCAATCAATTCCTGCATCTATGTGATCAAAAGAGCGTTCCCGACCTTGAAAGAATTCCTGCTTTCTGTCTTTGTTGTAAATGCAAGTACACAAAGTCTGTATTCTCTTGGTGGGAAGGACAAGATTAGGGATTGTTTTCTACAGAAAACAGGTACGTTTTGCCAACAAAGTTGTAAAACATTTTGCTTGGAGTTTTTATTTATTTATTTACTCACTTATTTTTTTAAAACCCTTTAATGGCCACACTAAGAGCAAAAAACAAGAGGGAAATTTTTCTTTGTATCTTTCTTTTTCTTTGGACAATAGTAATAATAATAATAATAATAAAAGAAGAAGAAGAAGAAACTTTAATGGGATAACAAACACTTACTTTTGGCATTACAAACCCAAACCAAGTGTTACAGATGGTTTAGGTAGGTTTATTTCTACAAATGTTTGATGAAATTCACCATAGGTCCTGAAAAATCTGCTGCACCAAATGGTAGAGCAGGCAGTTTAAGGGTTAAAAAAAAGCTCTTAAAAACATTTTACAAAACAAAACAATGTGGCTAAATCTAGAAATAGAGTTACTCCTTAGCCATATGGATGCAACTTTTTCTTAAGTTTAAACAAAATTAAGTTATATTTACATATTTGTATTTACATATTGATGTAATATAACATAAAGAGAAACCACGATCGACTTGAAAAATGGTGGCGGCATTAACGGGATGGGTGGTGCATACGTTGTTATTAGAAGAAGAAAGCGTTAAGGACTATTAAACATTTCAGCTTTTAAAACGTTAAAAAGAAAGGAAAAAAAAAAAAGTCTTCCAAACTAGTTGGCACTGCGCATGTCAGAAAGTGTTATGATTGCATTAAATCTGTCTATCATGTAAATACAACTGATTGGATCACTCTATCTAGCGTACATGTAAACATGTCAGCTGGAATCTCCGATCCGATTGATTTCAATCTGAGAAATGATGTATTTGTCCATGTAAACGCATTAGACAGTGGTCCACAGTTATTGATAAGAGTATCTTATCTGAAAATGTCAAAGTTATTCTGTTTTTCAGTTTAGTTAGACATCAGTGCATTAATATAAATTATGATTAACCTGACAGAAACTAATAATCCACAATGGAATATGAAACACAAATCTTAATATAATAATCTTCATCTTCATTTTCTACTTTGTCATATATTTGGCAAAGTTTTAGTGTTTGTTCTACTGACCAAACTATTTTTATTTTCTGCTCACAACATTGCCCCAATAAATATACAATAACATTACATTTCACAATATATCCCAAATTAGTCTTTTGGTGCATAGTCATTGGCAGAAAGAAAAATCCACTTGGAAACTGAGCGACACTGCAGCCCCTTGTCTCCAATAGCATAAGAAACATTACCCGTTAAGCTGGACAGCAACATGGATACAAAGAATTTAGTGCTGAACAACTTTTCACCAAAATTTACAGTACTATTGTTGTTGGGAATGAAATTCATTGTTTCATCTGTGGAGTTTCACCCGACGCCCACCCACTGCCATAAGCTGGCTAACAGCATCAACCATTCAGTGTCAGACAGCCGCCATCTTCTTGAAGTAAAGGTCAGTGTTCTTTGTTTTCACTAAAAAAAAACTACAATTAAAGTTTTCCACTGTTCAAACAGCCAAGAAATGTGCAGGTCCTTCCAGGTTTGACATAATTAAGAAAATGTTAAGACTGTCATCACTTCTGCATTGAAATGTGGAGGAAATGCCACCTCATGGCAGACAGTTGTCTACTGGTGTTTGCTCAGATTTGTCTATAGTGTTGATATCTTTCCTGCTTTCATAATGGAAAAGGACAGAACCTGAGCTTTCCTTGACACATACAGTGCATCAGCTATAACTTCACATGGCAGTGAATGTCAGATTATCCTACAGTTAGTCGCAGATAGACTTCATGAAATTCACACCATATAATTTAGAATGTGTGGTATGTCTTCCCGATCCCATTAACATTAATCAGCCCACCTACATTTAAACAGAAATCTGTGCTGACTGCAATTTTCCCAAAGGGGTATTTTTTTTCTGTTTGTGAAATTATTATATTTCCCCCCTCTTTTGTCAAGTGTCTTTCTATACAGGCTTAAGTGCACACTTTGGGGAGAGATTACGGTCAAATAATAACCACATAATAGTTCCTCTATCCACAAATCATTAAGTGATATTTCCATAGATTATTTATTTATTTATTTATTTAGTGTTTTTGTCTTGTACTCTTAAAGGTTGCATCCAGCATGATATGCACCTTATACCAAATAAAAGGAGCCTGTCATTACTGGTAATAGTAAAAATTGTTTACACACTTCTCTTGAATAAACAATGTCTGTTCCCACATAATGAACACATCAGCTGTCTGAAATCCCAGCTGTCTTTAAAGCTTATACTTAAATTATTAGGAAATTGTATGCATTCATTCAATTGCAAAGAGCTCTAGATAAAAAGGGTTCCACCAAATTGGAATATTACGCATATATTGGATATGCATGGAAGATAGAGGACATATAAGTAAGTAACCGACAAGGACAATGAAGCAGACAGTTACGCACAGGAATCTGAATGAATAAACCAAACATGCAAAGGACTACCTCAAGGGCTGTCTCACTCTCTCCATTGTCCTTTATCTAATTCCCTCACTGTTTTTCCCCTCTTTTTCTTACAAAATATAAAAAAATAAACCAGGTGTGCATCTGGCATTCACTCCTTTTACCTGTCACCCCGGGGATAAAGGAATGAGTGAGAGCCAAAGAGAGGAAGTAAAAAAAAAAAGGGGGGATGAGAGAAGAAGAAATTCCCAGAAGAGGAGCAGGAGTGCAGACATTCCTAGGCTGTGAATTGTAACAGCCGCTCCCTTTTATCCCGCCCTAGCAGAATCAAGTCCAAAAGGCCTGGGGGCAGATATGACCCTGAAACTTACACATATTCACTCCAAATCACACACATACACAGCAAGAGTGCACAGTCTTCTGAAACAACTGGATAAAGACATCATCTGTCACATTTGTCAGCTTATGTCTCCTGCTTCTCCTCAACAATGCCAAAAGTGTTCATGTATGCCAGCACGTGCGAGCATCCAAAAAAAAAAAAAAAAAACAGGCTATCGAAAAAAGTGTGAATGTGGGTGTGTGTGATAGTTTAAAACCACCCTCCCACCTACAGTGAAATCACACGGACAAACACAAATTCGTCCTTCGCTCTCATCTCTTTATAATGGCAGGATAGAGACGTCGTCTGTCATGCTCTGCTGTCAACTGTCCAAACACAGCCGCCCACCTGTCCACGCACACACATATATATACATACAATCACACACACACACACACACACACAAAAGTACAATCTAAACAGATGCAGCCCCTGCTACACACACACACTCCATAATATTTCTGTCTGTAAACACACCAATTACCTGAAAGCAGCATGGGGTCTGGGGGAAATTGCAGCTTCATTATCATAGCAGTTATTATGTTAACCCACATGTCAGAGTCATGGCCACACACTCATATGTAATGATGGGGTCACGCTTAAGGGCTGACAGCACTTCCATGGGTGGATCAAGGGGGTCATTTCAACAAAATACATACATTAAGAAGAAAAGAAAAACCTGCTTTCATTATATTTATTTTAGCTGTATACACCACGACAGAATCTGAGAAAACATCTAATTCAGGTGCAGTTGCAGCACAGTTTCAGTACAACTCGCTTGTGTAAAAGCAGTCCTGCTCTGTAATCCGCTGTTCAATATTCTGTAGTAACCACGTTAAAGACCAGCGCTCGAGCAGCTCACCTATTAGAGCAAAGTGGCTAAGTGCTTCCTAATACACTTTATCCTGCGTCCTGCTTGTTAGCAGAGAGAAATCAAAGTATTTATAGGGAAGGAGCCTTTAAAAGAAAATGACAGTTGAGGAATTGTTGCAGTAAAAAGCTTGCAGACTGTTTTGCATCACTGTTGGTTTCAAGAAGAGCTAGAGCTCTTTACTTTTTATTATGATTTTAAAAATCTGTATGCTGTATTTTATAAGTTTGCATTCACATCTTCTCAATTAGGCTCTGGACACCTGAACATGGTCAGTGCAGCTTCAACAGGGTATGGTTTCCCACAGACTAAGCTCATAAAACAGGTAATATTGAACATCTCCCTGGACTGCCACTGACCGCAAAAAATACTTCTTCATTCCCTCTTGACAATGACTTTTCACTTGTGCGGGCACGGATTTAAAATGAAGTGAAATTGACTGTAGAGAGAGCTACGGCTCAGCAAAACCTACTTTTAAGCAGTCTTTAGCCGCCTTTGACTGTGTGGGCTCAGTCATATTCGTTGGATTTAACAGGCCAGACACAAATTCACTGACATCCTGATCATCGTCCAACCTTAATATGGGCTCCATAAAATGCTCCACTGCTAGCCGAACTCATAACGGTCAGCAACCCCACCGAGAGGCCGAGTAAAGCAGGGATCACATGTTTTCATAGTCTCCTGACCTTGACGATTGAAAGTTATTTGTTTTAGGATAATTCTCAAGTGTATTAACAGGCCCAGTGTTTCATGAGGCTGGTGGTATAAACACAAGCTGTGTTTAGGTTTGAAGGGCCCAGGCATTCCTGAATGACAGGGAAAGGCAAATAGCGTGGTCAAAGCTGTTGGCGAGCAAGACAGTAGAATAGAATATTGAATCTACCCAAATATGGAAACAGCCATAAAACAATCACATCAACAGCATGACTCTTTCAGGAGAAGCATTTCTGTGGGCGTCCAAGTGAGGGGATTGAAATTGCATACATGCCCGCACTTATTTACACAAGCACTAGCACGCACACACTCACACAATCAAAGTGTTGAACAGTATCTCCATTTAAACAGGGGAGTGAAGTGAGAAAGCACATATGCACCCGAGAGACAATTAGCTCCAGCATATAAAGTCACAACAGGATGTGTGTATTTGTGTGTGTTTTGCTCATTCAGGTCTATTCGATTGTGTGAGTGTACACACGTGTGCCAAGTTGTGCTTACACTGCAGCCGGCTGTATATACGCATGCCAGTAGACTTGTTTGCTCACCAATCAAACACACGTCACTTGTGTGTGCACTGTAGCTGTCACTCTTCTCCTGCCCAAAACACACTTATACACACACACTTCCAAACACACACTCTAGCTGGCATCAGGGTTGGCATTTGCATTGGCAGCATGGCACCCGTGTCCAGTATCCACACAAAGCAGCAGAGAGCTGTAATCCAGACCCAGCCCGTAGTGGGTTCGTGGTTTTGTCTGTGACAGTGGTTGGTTTAGCAGGTTGCAAAACGTCACGTTTCAGCCTCGCTTTCCTTTTTCACTGGCAAAACATGCCACAGTAGCAGCCAGAGAACTAGTACTCAGGCCCTGGAGAGGTGTGCCTGGCCAGAACTCAGTGTGTGTACTAGTATGTGCTAGTGTTTGTGGCTGCATAGTTGGGGTGTGTGTCTGTTTTTACGTGATTAAGTGTGTAGCAATGTGGCATAAATGTATGAGTCTGAAATCCTCCCAGGTGTGTATAATGTGTTCCCTGTCAGAGTGTGTGATATCGCACACAGATACACACAACAATCACTGTTACACAGGTGTTGCAGTGCTGATATGCTTTTGTGTTCTTACACAAGAACAGATTTTCACAAGTTACATATCTTTTGCACCTTAAACCACCTACTATGTGATCTGTGTGTGTTTGATTGTGTATGATTGTGTATTAGTGTGTGTGTAGGAGACCCAGCTGTGGATTAGCTGACAGGGGCTCAGGGAACGAGCTCAGCACACAGCGACTCCTGAGAGGGTTGAGTTGGGTGAAGGGGGTTAATTAATGATGGATACAAAACTCCACATGGACGAACACACTCGTGCACACAGACAAGCATGCACACCTGATTGACTCGTAGCAGGAGACTTGTGTTTTAGTTCATCCCCAGCAGAGAGGTATGTGAGGCATGTGTGAATGTGTGTGATTGGATGGCACAGATATAGAAAGTAAATTGGAATTGGACAGGCAGAAGGAGAAGCAAGAGGACAACATGGAAGACAGATGAGCAGACAGACAGAAAGCAAAGGTCAATAAACACAGAGTAAGAAAGGCAGAATGCAAACACACAGAGACAAACAGGCAGAGGAGCAAATACACTAAACTAGATTGAAACAAGAGGGAAAAGGATGAAACCTTGAGGGTAAAAACACCCAATGCTACAAATAGCCCAGATACCAAATCTAACAAGGATGCACCACTATTCATAAATTCAATGGTCAGTGAAAGTCAGACTTATTACTTTCTAACATTTGGGTCAGTGACATATTTATCTTCACTTTTTAGATTTGGAATTGATAACATGCCACCATGCTGTACTTTTATTCTTATAGTGGAATTTTTAGTCAAATACTTGTTAGTCCCAAATCACATATCAACTCTTGGTCAAGGGTCTGCTGTGGGGCTTTTGAATGCACAGGTTTAAGCATCACTTAAAGCACTCAAGATTTTTTCTTTATTTAAATGCATGGCATGTTTTTAAGCTTAACCAACTCTCAAATTCACCTTAGAAACACCGTAGGAATCCAGAATCAAGCGAACCCCGAGATAGTATATTTTACAGCGAAGCATTCTTCACCATAAAACCCTCTTCATAATTGGGTATACTTTTTCCACCCCCCTATTTTAGTAGCACTAAAAAAAACACCTTTAAGAAAAAGTGCCATGCAAGGCTACTCTAATTACTCTTTGCCCCAAAAGTATTTGCTTCTTGTCACATGATTTTTTTTTTGCTCAGGGAAGAGGGGTTATGAAATTGGAAAACCAGTAGTGGCCCAGAGACTAGAGAGACAATAATGCATGTAAACTATTCCATATTTTCGATGGAATAATGAATTAGTGGAATGACAACTATTCTCTCACCTGATCAGGAGCAGTTTGCCTTCTGTATCCACAACTGTTTGAGCATGGTCCATTTCTCCCACATACAGTACATCTAATGGACACACCGACACAAACATATAACATTTGTCAGTGTCCACTATTTCAGAAGTCACTCAAACTAGCAATCTATCCAAACTTATCCAAATTTTTGTTTTGGATCCCAGCCAGGTGTTCTTGGATTTAAAATCTTTTTGTTTAACAGTCCACAGGTCTGGCCAGTCAGTATTGATGTCTACAGAAAACAACAAATTTGACTTAATTACAGGCTATAAATGTAAAGAGAGAAACAATGACAACCCCTTCAACGTGTAAAGTTGTCATCCATTTTTTTTAGTTATTTTTCATCCTAAACGGTCAATTATATGTAATGTAACTGTAACTACTGCATATCCGTGACTGTCGACCCCTGACATGGTTTTAACAGCATTTACAACGTCTAGCAAAAAAAAAAAAAAAATGTTTTTGATGTCTTCATCAGAAGTTGTGTTGGCAAAGAGGTAGCGTTTTGTTCCCTGCGAGCATCCCTACAGGGGTGGGGGTATGTAGCGGGCGTGGGTGTCGGGTTAATGTTTACATAGCTGCTGGCTGACTTCACCAGTGTAGCAGTGCTAACATTAGCTGGGTTACTGGTACATTCACATGGTCGTTTATAACTGTGAAAGCTAATTTTAGTTTGAATTGCTCGGTTCATCATGTATTCCAAAGGTAAAATTTTGAAGTAAACTTGTAAACAGCTCACAGAGTTTTCCTCGGCTAAAGTTAACCAATTAAATCAGTGAAGCAGTGAGTAGCGACTAGCCAACTGGAGGCAGGAGGGTAGGTCATGACCCAACTATCTCTGGGGGAAAAATAACAGGTTCGCAGGTATAACTAAATGCTTCGCATCACTGGTGTTTAGAAGTAGGTGTGCAATGCTGACTGAAAAAATTTGGGTAGGTATAGCAATTTTTAAATTTTTTAAACTTCTTTTTGAGGTACTCTACTGTTCAAAAGTTTGGGGTCACTTTGCCATGGGATTCAATAGGGAAGTGACCCCAAACTTTTGAACGGTAGTACGGTACTTTTGACTACAAAACAGTAAAATTAAGACACTTTGTGATTTTGTGATTTTTTTTTTCTTTTGTTGTTTAGAATTTCTTAGGCTCTTAGTTCTCACAGTTTTTGTCACACAGCAATGAGACAGACATATTTACTCATCTTTTTTCCCCAAATAACTGCATTGGTGAAAAACTGAAATTGACCCTCTATTTATTGTACTGCTGCTGTCTATTCCATATAGTAACAAAAAGCAGCAGTGTAAAAGTGTCACTGATTCATTTCAGCAGCTTACAGTGGTTAGTTACAAGACATCTACTGTGGGTTTCTATATCTATGCAGAGTAAGGAAAGGGAGAGTGTTATTTGCTATGACATTTGCATGATTAATATTCTTAACATTTTACTTCTCACTTCAGGCAAGGATTCACCTCAGTAAATGGCAGGAGTAACAGTCATTAGTGCTGATGGCTAAAGCTAGCTAACTAGCTAGCGTACAGTGGCACATTTTTATGGGGTATTGCTGTCATATATATTGCAGTGTTTGTTTTTTCAATGTAATAGAAATAAATTTAAATTTAGTTTTGTGCTTCTGGTACATGCACAGTTTTTCCTATTTGATTTCAGACAACACTACCTGGTTGAAATATACTATGTTAATATGTACATATAGAATTGTACAAATAAAAAAATTCTTAAAATTCAAAAAAGTGTTAAAAATTGTTTAGCCATGCTAAGCTGCTTACCTGTTTTACTTGCAGTGTGGCTAATACCAATGGAAAGTTGCTAATGCATGATATAAAAGCATATAAATTTAACTTAATTGATAATTAGTCTGACATCATGTTACAGTGAAATGAAACTGTATATTTTAATGAAAAGTGGCTGATTTAGAACGCATATTAAATTGTAGTCACTTTACAGCTATTTCAAGCTGCTGCAGTGTAGTGATGAAATCCTTATGTCATAACTGGTGTTGTCTGACAGATTAATCATCCAGTTGAAAAAAAAAAAAGTAATGTCTGTGCAGGGATTTTTGCTATGTTCACATGTACTTGTGGGTGTTGCTGTTTCTTCTCAGAGGTTTACAGGGTAGTATGGATTACCATTTGTCCTAATAGTTGTTGCTACACCCAACTCTGTCTTTGATTGCAAAATTCAACAAATCAGAAACAAATATCCAACAAAAGAAAATTTGAAATAAAACTTTAGTCATAAGGTGTCAATAAACATTCCCCCACCTTTTCAACAATATCACGCACATTTCAAGTAAGACATAAGACACAAATGCAACAGATTACATCTGTATATCAGTCGATGTGTTGCTGTCTTTTATCAAATCCTGATTAGGAGGTCTGAAAGCCAGGTCTATTTTTACAACCCATTGGATAGTCTCTGCATATTGATGGGTTTTACAAATCCAAAAAAAACCCTTTGAAACCCATTCATAGATACATTTTATATAGGGCACCTGGATACTTAGTGTATGACTCTAATGCTGGAGGTAAAATACTGTCCCTTTTAAATCAATACTATAAATGTTAGGCTTAGAGGCAAAAGAAGCATTGAGCAGTGGTTTAGCTAAAACATAGGTATAGATGAAAAACAATGTGCAAAAGCTCTACAAGAAACTTACAGTACTATAGCCTGATATATATTTGCATCATATTTCTCAATGGTCAGTATGTCACAAATCCTAACTGTATATTATTGGAAAGCGGTACAGATCATATAAAAATCTACCAGTGACTTTTAATTCGCAGGTACGATTTGCTGCATATACCACACATAAGCTGGTTGTAGGCTCTGATCTGCCAACACAGGTTAGATGGTGTAGAAAAGTTTTTAGGAAAAGAAAAAGTGTTAAACGTCTATAGAAACTGTTTGAAGAAAGCCCACACTCTTTCAGCAGGAGCTGTAAGGGAACATTTTAATCATATTTTTCAAGAGGGTATGAATTAATAATTATTATGATTGTAATTCTCTATCAGTAGATATGAAGTACTAGCATTCAGTCGAGCATGTCTAATGCTGCTTCGGAGAAATTTCCCATCTGTTACAATCCAACAGGAAGCTCTGGATTGAAAAATGAATATGTAATGATCTAATCTATTTATTTATTTATTCATTGTCATATTTAGTCATTAATGGAAAACTATTGACTTCCATGCTATCTACTGACGCCAGACTTACTGTCTGTGTCTCTTAAGATCAGCAAATGAATTAATTGATTTTGGGTCATAATCAATATAGAAAGAAAGAGAAATGTAAGGCAGTTAGCCTGAGAGATTGACTTGCTATATACAGGAAGACATATAGAAAGTGGAAATATGGACACTGGACAAACTGTATGTTGAGGTCAAGACAACAAAATGGAGGTGGGTCTGACATGCCATCTAATGTAGGAAAGCAGTGATAAAGGGAGAGTGCAGGAGCAGGTACAGACAGGCTGATAGCAGACAGTCTGTGGGGAAATTACTGGGGGGTGCAGAGCAAGAGATGGCAGCCAGCACAGAGAGAATGGTAAAATGTCAACTCAACACACACATTAAACACACTGATAGAGGAGGGGAGAGAGTGAAAAAGGTGTGGAAAGTGAAAGTGCAGAGTAACTGTGTTTGTATCTGAGTGGCTGCTGGTATATATGCAAATGTTAAGGAGTGTGCAAGTTGATTTTACTCAGTGCTGTATGTTGGTGAGACGCAGATAAAGCTAAGTAGTCATGCGGCACACAGCCAAGGAAGGAAAAGATTTCACAGTGAGGATAAAGTCACTAAATTAATTAATGTTTTTTCTGATAAATGGGATCATATTTAACGCTACTATTCAAGCGAACATTGTATTTTTGATGCTGGAATAAAACATTGGGAAACATAACATGGACAAGATAGACGGCCGCCAGCAGACCAAATTAGATCTATTTGGCTTAAAAGTGAAGCGTTATGCTTGGAGAAATTAAAACACTGCAGTCTGGCAGTGTTATATGAATTTTGTGCCATCTGTGATGCATGGTGATGGTGCTGTGATGGTTTGGGCCTCTTAATTGCATTTGGTCATGATAGTTAGCCATGATGAATTGAAAAAAGAATTGACCTGGCGCTGACCTGGGTGCAGTCAGGGTTTAGCATGATGTCCCTGCACTCTTCTGAACTTAAAACATAGGCCTTGTAACACCAACCTCTTTGCATCCAATCAGAAGGAATCTGTTTATGGGCTGAAATTGGTTCTAAATTATGTATCTCAATGCAACTATCTCCAACAACTTGTCAAATTACCCCTTTCTTAGCTTCATATACCTAGAAGTGATCACTTTTTATCAGCCCAAACTTTCTAAGCTTTGGTCTCAAACTGAGAATATAATGAACCCACGCCCTCTTTGCTGCTGCTCATCTCTTCTTTCTCCTCATCAGTGATGCTAGGACTTTCGTCTGACAGCTCAGCAGATACATCCTGATATCTTTTGGGTCACCTAGCAGCTGGAATCGAATTGCGATGAGATTTGCTTGTATGCTTTTCCTCTTCTCTGCATCTCACTCCTGTGAAAGCATCTTTATACCTGCACATTCATAAATCTGTCCCTCAAGTGGAATTCAGCTAAAATAAGGTATTGCAGGAAAAAAAAAAGAAAGAAATCCGAAGTAAACTGGTCCTTCTACTAAAAAATCTGATAAACAGGAATCAAATTAATGTTTCAGAATGAACAATGTCCTGTCTGAGTTAATGTTCTGATCTCAATCTGACAAAAATGATGTAGCCGGACATGCAGGGAGTTATTCTTGTGAGGACACCTACCATCATTTTATAATTATAATTGAGCTGCTTTGTGCAAAAAATTGTGTTAGAAATGCTTTCAGCTGATCTGAAGGACAGATCAATAGTCATTTTTCAGTTTTCAGGAATAACATATAATGTCTTATGTAGCTTGGGTTCTCTACTATATATCTGCTTTTAAAACTGTGCGAACTTGCAATGTTTTATTTAATTTAACTGCAAAAACAAATATAAAGAAAAAAGAAGAAAATTCCTAAGGGGTTCACAATCTTTCAAGCACCAGTATAGAATATATTCATTTGTGTATTTTGCCTTCAGTCAGTTCACTCTGACAAGGAGCTGAAGCTATTCCATCACTGCCTTCAAAGTCCCCAGTTTCCTTTGTCAAAAGCAGTCATTTTACTTTAAAGAACATACTGGAGTTTCTGTTCTTCCACTACCTCTGCTGTGGTCTTTTAAAGTATTATTTCAGATTCAAAGTAACATGTTAAAACTCTGAAGTTATTTATGGCAACAATATACCAGTAAGGCTTGTGTTCTGTGAAAGAGATTAACTGTTTTTATCAGGAGTGTACTGGATTTGAAGGAGTGCCATATTAAAGCAAGATAAACTGGTGAAAATATTCAAAATATAATGTAAATTCAGACAATAATTTAGTTGGTGGGCTTGATTTGCATAGCTAGAATATCATCTCACTGATCACATTGCCTGCCTCTAGTGTCAGTAATACATCAACAGTCTTTTCATACATCCCCACTTTTAAAACCTACCACTTTCATTTGAATTAAACCAACAGGAAAAATATAAACAGGTGTGTCTACTGAATTTAGTTGTGAATAAAGATAGTCACAAAACACGCACACACACACACACACACAAAAAAAAAAAAAACAAGTTTGCAATCCCACTCCAATATGATAATATGATATGTAATGAGTTTAATAAGCAAATAAATAATATCCATGTTAATTAGGAGAAAAAGTGTTATCTTTATGTGTGGTGTGTGCTACATATGGGACACGCGTCATCATTAAATATTCATATGTTGGATTTGTCTTGTTAACTGAACAGATTGGCACTAATGTGTGCATATACACATACATGACAGTCATTCTCACTAAAGCTAGATGCAGGAGCCATATATTTAAGTTAGTGCAAGGTGCATAATGTGAAGCATATGCTAATGTACTCACAAATACTGCAAGCATATACACAAAAATTCACTGTGGCAAACACAATGTAATGGCAGCTCCAGGAGCTGCAACTGACAACGTCAAAAGCGGCCAATTACCACTGCAACTGATCTACCATTTTGCCTTCCTCTGTCAAATGCACTCTGTCACACAGCCACTTCCCCCAATTTCACACGCACACACACACACACACACACACAAAATAAGCCCATATGCCCAGACATGCAGAATTCATAATGAATCTACCTATCTGTAGCAGATCAACCTCCTCTCCTGGCAGACACACCCACTCATTCACACTTGCACAGACAGAGAGGAAACCCCTCTCCTTCTTTCCGCCCATCGCAGCAGTCTTGGCATGCTGGAGAGAAGCAGGAGGCCACATTTAGAAAACAGAAGGGGGCTGTTGCTCTGCTTCGATGGAGTGCTCACACCAGGAGATGCCTGAAGCTTCAGTGCAAAAGCCAGGATGAAAGAGGAACAGAAACTCTCCCACACTTCTCAATACACATTAGCCAAAATTCCCCTTCTCTCTTTTTCTCACTCCCATATAATGGTGAGCCTCTTTGAGGGGTTATGTTGTGAACAGAGGAAGTCATAAGATTTTGGCTGGTAGCTCCTGTTCAGATTAAATTGGTGACATGATACTTTTTTTTCTTATTTCCAAATTTGTCTCTGTGGGTCCATAATATGCAGCAGTGTGTTCTTTAGGAATTGTATTTCCTGCTTGTCAGTCACACAGTGTCAACCAGAGTAAGCAGAAAGGTAAAGTCTTGACGCTTTCTTGGAGTTTCTATTGATGAAATCTCAGTGGGGATTTTTATTTTAACACTTCACATATTTCTGGCTTTTCCTGGTTTGCAACACTGGATCATATTCCTGAGTAAATAAAAAAAGAGTTCTACTCATGTTTTTACTGTTGGGATGAAATTTGATGATTCTTTTTTTTTTTTTTTTTTTTTTTTTTGTCATATTTATGCAGAAAGTTGAGAAAATAGAGAGTTAATATGTTTCTAAGCTTTACTAGTACTTTCTTCCCTGTTCCCTAAATATTTTCTGTCTCCAGCCACATTTAGTTTCTCCTTTTTGTTGCAGATCAAAGAAAAAAAGGATTTTTATCCCAGAAAATACATAGGGTTTTGTTGAGCAAATACATTTATTATATAAACTGAGAACAAAAAGTAAGGAAATTTGTGTCTGATGTCATACTTCTTTGTCGTTAAGATGCCTCTTGGCAATAAATTTCATACCATGGGAACCAGTTTTTCTTCTATATGGTACCACATTTTTAAGGAAAATGCATTTGTGTTCGCAATTCTGCTGTTGAATCTTGTTTTGAGCTTTTGGTACTCCAGGTGCTGACAATCAGGTGCTTGACTGGCATCTGTTTAGCAACACCTGTGAGCGTAGACCTGCTATAGTGGTCAGCTGGATCATATGGGGTCAACGCTACTGACTGCTACACTGATAGGGTAACAGCTGACTTTAAGCACCCAAGCTTAGAAGTAATCTCAATGCATAGTCATCAACATGAGATTCTACAATCAGTGGTAATCCCACATCTCCACAGCCTTGGACTGTAACTCTGTCCTCCAAGATCCTCCAACACGCACCCTCATGGAGCAGAGTACCTCCAGAATTTGGGATTGAAGAGGCTAGAACGACTTATCTGCCATCCTGACCTCAACCTCACTGAACATTTGGATCAGCTTGGGCATGCTTTTCATGCCAGAGTGACCAACACAACCACACTGGCTGACTTGCGACAAATGCCGGTTGAAGAATGGGATGCCATCCCACAGCAGTGTGTGACCAAGATGGTGACCAATATGAGAAGGAGGTGCCAGGGTGTTGTGGCTGTGTATGGTTCTTACACAAGCTACTGAGGCCCCTGTTTGTGAAATAAATCAATTCTTGTTTATTCGGACTTCAATCATCCAAACCAATAAAACACTCAAGTAGCAGAATAAGTTGTTTGACATCGGCAGATTTAAGAAGTTGTCCATGGGCACAAACCACATACTCAACTCTGCTACTTATTCCACAAAAGAAGTGATGGATGTGAGTTTGTTCAGGCAGACGAGTGGAGGTGCTGTGCTGCGTTCTGCTTCAAGCGTTTCATGCTACATATTAAACATATCTATCCATTCTGGGCTGTCCTCCCATGCTCTTTGCCTCATGCTTGCTGCCACTGCCGCTTACCTGATCCCCGCACACTGCCTGCTTTTGTTTTGAGACCCCCACCCCCAGCATCCACCTGTAGGTTCCAGGTAAAAGAGAAATATGTTTCAGTTCTCACCCCAGAGTCTCCAATGGGATCTGATCCTCACCTCTAAACTACAATTCTTAATTAAGCTTTTATCCATCAGCTCATGAGTTTTGTGACTGCAATGGATTTTCCTACAATTTAAAACCATTTAAAAGGAAAATAAACAGGATTTCCAACATTATACGATGTATTGCCAAGAAGCATCATTAAAAACAAAGAAATAATCAACCAATCAGTAATTTTCTTACTTTTTGTGCTGAGTTTAGAAACTTTAGATAAAAGGCAGTAATTAAGTGATTCTTATTCAACTTGTTTTTCTAAATGTCACAGAAGTCTGATTTAAGAAAATGGAAGAAAATGAAAATTACATTTGCACTAAAATGTCAGGTTTTCTTCAGCTTTTTAAAAAGAAAAAGTGAAAAAGAGAGCTCACAGAGCCAAATGTACACAGAGACTTCAGTCCGTTGAATTTAGTATCCTCGGGATTTGGATGTATTATTCCCAAATCCCGCATCACCCAAAGACAGAAACAGACATTTTAAAGGGGGGCATTTCAAATAAAACCAAATAAACAAAACAAATAAAACCAAAATGGTTTGGGGGACACAATTAGCGATTCAGTTGGATTCCTCCAGATTTATTTTATTGTTAAACAGAAAAGCTGAATGATAAAAAAACAGGGAAAGCAAGTTTTGCAACTCTCCTGGAAAAATAAAAAAATATTCAACAAAATACCACAAATATTATTCCTAACTTACTAGTTTATTTTCAGTACTTTAGAGTAGGTATAACCCAAAACAGACCAACAAAAAAGTAAGCCATGCATAGCAACTCTTTGCATGCTCTGCCATTAACCTTTCTACGTGTAAAGTCTGTCTGTGATCAGCTTTCCTTGAAATATCATCCGTCTGACACAATGTTCAACACAATGTTCAAAGAGCTGCATTGTCTCCCCTCTAAAATGTTACATGTCAGAGGTGTTACGTCATGTGATGTAGGTAGCCTGGTAAGTATTTCCTCATCTTTCGTCGTGACAGTCGTTCTTCTATGTCACCTGGAAAATGGGACTTTTGAGATGTTAAATATTCTTTTTCAACATTTTTGTAACTAAGATATGAAGCAGCTAAATCAGCAATTTGTAAACATGCACAACTCAAATACAGAAATTTAAATTATTACACATAAATCCTTGCACATTCTATAAAGAGTATACTACATAAATGGTTGGAATCAAACATCAAAATTAAAAGTGTATTTTACATAAGAGTTGTTCATGTGAACAGTTATCGCAAGTCAAACATAACCAGATGTTCATGTCTATAAGCGAGTTGTTTTACACTACATGGATGCAGTTTTACTCGGGTAAAGAACATAACCTTTTAAATGCTGAAGACCTGCAGTACCTACTGAAATAATATATTTTCTAAAAAAATAGGTAGGTTTGTGGGATGATTTTTATTCTCAACATACAGTAAAAACAAACCAGCACTTCTTTAATGTTAGCAGCACATTCCTGTACCCCTTCTCCACTCTGCTGAAGCCTGGCTGGAAGTGACTCCCTGTTTCCACTATTGATCCAGCTCTAGTCCATCCATCTGGTCCATCAAGAGCCTGTCTTATTTATTCTGCTCATAAACCCTCTGAAAACCCCATCTTAAGGTATCTTTTGACCAGTGTGAAAGAAATTTTGCTGCATATGGTAATCACTCATATATACTCATATAATAATCACACATATCCTCAGTTTTCTTTGTTAATTTATTATTGTTAATTCATTCACTATTACGTTTTTATATTGTGTGTTTTCATTCTACAGAATACTGAAGTTACAGTTTTCATTGTGTATGCATGTGTGAGGTCAGACTGACCACTTTCTTCCCAGAACTCTGATATGATATGATCTGAGTTGAGACTGGTTTTCGCACCTGCTAGATAGCAATAGTTGTTTTGTATATCAGCTTGTTGTGGTATGTGGGCTTTGTCTGAAAACTGGAAGAAAGTGGCTCCACTCAGTCTTCTATTCCTCATTTGTTATTTTGCTGTTTGACCTTCAGCTGGGGACCAGCTGAATAAAATTGTTTTTCTCTGATGAATCCCCAGAGTCTTTCCCGACTTCATGCAAGTCGGGACGACCACTCTCATTACTTGCAAGTAATTCTTTATTCAATACTTCTCCTGTAAATAAACCTTATATACTTTTACTCATTCCAGACTCTATTTTTTTCTACAACACCAGTCTTATAACTTCAGTTCTATTCACTAGGGATTAGCCATCTATACACTGAGCATTAACGCTTTTTACTACCTGATGAGCCATCTCATTTTTAACTTTATTCAAGTGCTTTGCTGTCAATTCCTGCCAATCCTCTCCATGCATTTTTTACTTTCCAGCATCAGTTTAATCCATCTTTTTGGCTAATTTTATCTGAAGTACTAAACCTGTGTCACAATTATACTATGTACATCATGATTAACTATGTAATCATGTTTTTCATCAACCAACTGCAACTTACTTGCTTTAACATAGAAATCTGCATGATGTTGGATGGGGAGGTGGATGACCTAATCAGTGGCATTCCCCTGCTTCAGTATTGACTTGAGATCAGCTTTCCCCGCAGGCTAACTCTCCACTGTTTTACAGGATCAATAACACTGCCAACCTGCAGAGGGAACTTCTTTCAGGTAAAGAAGGAGTGTCTGTCATCTCCTCAAACGTGATTTTGCACAGCAGTAGTGGCACACACTGGCTCATCGTGGCGAGCAAAGACTGCTTGGTAGCTATTCTCTGCTTCTTATTCTGATCCACTGCATTGTTTTAAAGGTGCAGCAAAAATGGTTTCATATTGTGGATTTTGCCAGAAGTGGTACATAGTGGCGCCCCTTATTGATGGGGGGAAATTGGGAAATACAATATGTTGTATGAACAAAAATAATGAAAAGAACCTTCATATCCCTTTGCAGTTGTGCTGTTTTTGTGTGGCTGTACAAGTTTGGACATGTTACCTGTCAATTATCAACATCCATCCTGATATACTGTGGTTTTTATTAGTCAAAATAATGGTCTGTCTGTGTTTTGCATGGGTTTTGAAGCTTACGTGGGCCAACTCTCAAAGTTAGACACCATTTGATTTCTTGAATATTAATGAGATGTCAGTGAACATTGTTATGGACCTGAGTTCAGGAGAAAAATATGAACATATGGAGAGTGGAAAATATGCCAAAGGCTGGAGAATAAAGTGGACTTAATAATGGCCAGAGGTGTCATTTGGATGGTCCTCCTATCCCTCCTCCTCTACACTACACACACGTCTATACACACACACACACACACACACACACACACACACACACACACACACACACACACACAGTGAGATGTGTAAGCTAATTCCCTCACAAACATTTAGGCTGGCCTTATTTCAGTCACACATGTCCCCCCCCACCACCACCACACACACACACACACACACACACACATGCACATCTCTCTTCTCTGGCCAGGCAGTCAAAGCAGGGTCAGAGTTCAAGTTGGTAATGGAGTCTCTCCCACCTGGCAGTGTCAGGTAATACACAGAGGGGGAGGTGTGCAATTGCATGCATGTGCATGTGAGTGTCTGTGCAGGGTGGCTGAAATGGGGCTGAGCTGAATGACCCAAATTGTGGCAGCAACCTTGAAAAGCTCAGGTGGTACACGATAACAGGGAAAAGGAGAAAGAGACGAAGAGGAAGGGAGAGAATGGGTGAGGAAGAAGGAGGCAGACAAGGAGTGCTGTGGTAATGCGTGTCCTTAAACTGATTTTGGTTGTTTTCAGAACAAGGTGTGGTCCTCTCGTCTCTGCATGGCACTGCTGCTGATTGAAGGCTGTTAGAGGTCTGCTGCAGTGCAGTTTGAGAGAAATGGACAGAGAAAAAGTGAGAGAGTCCAACTGTCGCATGTGCACAAACGCATACATTATGTGCATTTCGCTTGCTGTCTTACAAAGATGCAATCACCACTTTTGAATGCATGCGTGAACTCTGCTTCTCTATTGTGCATCTACTTCCAGAAAGTCATTATGGGCTGAGCTGCTGCCTGTTTCTTAACGTCTGTGATTAGTAATCAGTCAGTATTGTGCCAGAATGCAGTTTGTTAACAGGGCTGATGGACCTCATCAGAGACACAATCCAGTCCTTATTTAGCCTCATAAATTTCTGCCGCACTATATTCAAATAGATTCTAACAGGAGGTCATTTGATTGGGCAACGGCCATGAAAATCAGCTATACATATACTGTATGTGGTTATAGATCCATTTATTCATGCTCTGACTTAAGATCACAATTTGATGAACAGCTGTATTCATTGCAAAATTCAGTCACTGAAAATTTTATTCTAAATGATTTAAAATTTATACAATGTACACAGACTACAATGTATAATCCCAATTTAATATTTCATGATAAAATATTGCAATAAAGTTTGGTGGTACAGGACAAAAAGTCTCAAATTTTACAGATGCTTAGACACAGAATGAGCAGCTTTTGTTGAAGAAGAAGTTGAAATGGCTATCCAACCAGACATCATGGTGGTCTGCAGACTACAAAAGGAGACCGTAGTGATACATGTAAAAATCCCAAGTGAAAGTAACATCAAGAAGCAGCTCAAAAAATACTAAGGGCTGAGAGAGGAAGTTGAAAAGTTGACAACAACAGTGGTGCCAGTGGTAATCTGAGCACACCCACAAACTGGGAGAATGGATTTGTCAGATCCCAAGAGCAACATCAAAGATCTCTGACCAGATGAGTACAGTCATAAGAAAAACTATGCAAATGCACAGAACCCTTGGGCCTTGGTAGAGTCCTCTGGTAGAGGACCTGAGCTTGAAAGGGCAACCACCCACATGGGGGCCAGAGTGGAGCTGTTCATTTTTTATATTCAATCAAACAAGAAGTGCTGTGAAATATGTGAATGGCTGAATAGTGTGTAAAGAAACACACATCTTCTAGTAACAGGGATAAAAGTCAGGTCTACGTATAAGTACATTTAAAAACAGATTTGAACCTTTTTTCTAATAAACTCCAGGTTGCAGACACAGATGCAGGTTGGCAGTAGTTACAAAGTTGAGAGAAACAGTGGAGACAGGCGAACACGTTTTCAAAGCTGAGCTGTCGTCTCCTCTCAGAGTTGCTGTAGCTCTTCTGCTGAGAGCTTTCAATGCCCCTCTGTGCCCCGTCTTTTGACTTTTTTCTTTTTTTTCTTTTTGTCTGAGGGTCAACATGTAGTTTAATGCCCTGTTTGTGATATTTTGTGTACACTATGTTTCTTTTTTTTCCCTCCTTTCCTTCATCATGAACAATAATAAATGACCAATACTATTTGTAGTATCTCATGCCAGGTGGAAACACGCTCTAAACACAAAGTTTCTGGATTGGTA
This sequence comes from Melanotaenia boesemani, assembly GCF_017639745.1. NCBI lineage: Eukaryota > Metazoa > Chordata > Actinopteri > Atheriniformes > Melanotaeniidae > Melanotaenia > Melanotaenia boesemani. The sequence goes on along the minus strand of NC_055686.1, from coordinate 14,307,773 downwards.
CTTCCAGAAATAGTCTGTCAGCATTGCCTGTTATTAAGTTTTGCAAACATTACTCATGCTCATTAGTTTTGACTGCTTATTGGTCCGTTATTTCAACATTTTTTACTGTTGAAAATCATATGGCCACATTGATGAATAGGACCCACTGTTGGGGGTATTATTTGTCAGTCTGACTCGCTCACAGTGATGGATGTGTGTGTGTGTGTGTGTATGCATGTGTGAATTTGATTTATAACACTGCGGGTAGCTTGTGGCTGTGTGAACGACTGTGTGAGAAAGAAAAGTCTATTAAGATGACCTTGTGAGAAACCCTTTGAACTGCTTGTACATAAACTAACAATGAAAAATGAAAGTGACTGAGTCGTGTGTTTATTCATTAATTTGCATGTCTAACTTCTGGCAAAGTAGGATGTTAGCACATGCTGTACCATGGGGTTAGCACACATCCAGTGAGCTATTTAATGTGCCTGTATGCTCAATGACTTGATGTAGTAAGATAAGCAAAACAACAACAACAAAACAACCTTCTACCACTTTTATCTTCCTCAACTTCTCTGGCTTTCATTTAGTTTACCATTTCTCGCCTTTTCCATTGTTGTGTCTTTCCCTCCAGTTCCTTACATTCAGCACTTCCCCCTCACTGTAAGGGTAATGTGATCACAGTATATCGTCATGGGAATTCTGTCTTTTAACCACTGATCAGCCCTTAACAAGCACACTTCATTAAACCACAGAGTCATTTATCATTAACCCGTTTACGTCCTCGACAGAACCCCGGCTTAACCTTACACCAGCCTTTTAACAATAGATGTGTATGGTTTCCCCCCGGTGGGGCATCTTGGCCCAAACCACTGATTTATTTTGAATTCTGACCATGCTCTTCTCTAGTAAATGCTTGACTTTGAAGGAAAGAATTGCTTTCTGATGCAAGGGCATTAGGCTACAAACCAAAGTGTGACTTTTGTGTCATGAATAAGAAATGACGAAGACTTTGGAAATGTCGAATTCATTATACAAAATGTTGAAAAACAATTTGCATGGCCTCAGTTTGTTAGCTGTAATTTTCTCTCTTTTGTGCAAGAAAAGCTTTTCTTCTTTTGCTCAATACATCTTATAAAATTTCAATTCTATTGTACATATAAAACCCAGAAAACCCAAATAAATTTTTTTCCCACTGATCCCACAGTATGATATTCAAGCAGGAACTCTCAGTGAAAATAGATGACCTTTTAAGGAACAGGTAAATTTATCCGTAAATAAGATAAAAGCCAGTCAGAGTGCACTGATGGATTAAAGGCTGGAGATTGAAAAAAATGCCTTTCAGTGGGATTATTAGCTTAATAGAACATTTCAGCATTTCTGCATATTTTAGCTGACTGAACTCTTATATACTTAACATAATTCCTTACCAATTTCAGTACAGTTCCAAACACAACTGAGTCTAGCTACAGTTTGACCCAGCTTTTTACCCGGACCATCTTACTTTCCCCAGTATACACACACATGACCAACAGTAATCCGATGGCACATTGCTGTGAACTGTGTGAGAAAACATTCATGACATTTTGCTAACTCTATCTGAGAAGGATCATGGGACATGAAAGTATAGCTAAATTCACTGCACAAATGTTGCCTTTAAGTGATGTGAGAGATGTTCTTTGTAAGATGATGCTGCAGTTATGAAATCAGGATTTTATTAGCACAGCATGACAGTCTGGAAATGGCTTACACTACTTAATGGGCTCCTTTTTGGATGCATTTAGTCGTCTGACAAAAGAATCAGAAAAATATTTCTATGCAAGCAGCTTTATTGGACATTTGAATTTGAGTTTAGGTAACTGTTTACATGTAAAAATTTATTAGGGTGTGTTAATCCAGTTTTCAGAGCTTCTCTACAACTTTTATTGGACTAATACATTTAACATGCTTTTGAAAAGTCTACTTTTGGTTTTACCAAGAGGGATTTAGTTTTTTATAAACATATGTAACTCTTTTGCTTTCCCAACATTTTTTTTGGCTTTTTAAGAGGTCAAACTATTGTCCAGAAAGATGGCATTTGATTCTTTATTCAAGTCTTTTTTCATATTATTCATATGCCATGGGCCAGAAGATGGAAGTCAGCTTTAGCTGCAACCTTGTATGTTAACATACAAGGGGGCAGAGCCCAGAAGAAATCAGAGTAATGAAAACAATTAAAAAACTAAATTAGGCAGTAATTTAGAAATCTCAAAGACTAAGCCTGGATATACACACGGAAAAAAACACACATCTAACAGCCGAGGAGGAAATAGAGGAGCATATTGTGAGACAAAACACAGGTGAAATTAATCAGGGTGAAGCTGATAATCAAAAAGGCAAAAAAAAAAAGAAAAAGAAAAAAAACAAGTGGCAAAACCAATAAAACACTAATTCATTTGATTCTGTGGAAGTCTGATAACCAAAGATATTCAGTTTGCTAACATTTAGAACAAAGCAAAGCAGCAGATCTGAGCAATAATGCCATCAAAAAATCTGCATTTTTACTATAAAACACAAACATAAATCATATTTTAGAAACAGTTCTTGCTGTTGTTGATGAAGACATGTTAAGCAGATTGTGCTACTATGACCCTTTTAGGCATGTTTCTTTTTAGAGTAATGTGACTGCGGTTTTGTTTGTTTTATGTCTGTGTAAGCAGGATAATGTTGTGACATGTATCTGCACATGCTGAAGGGAAGAGTGGTCGTCCGTCAATTAGAAAGTTGGGGGTTCGATCCAAGCTTGTGCTGTATGTGTGTGTGTGAATGTAACTTGCAGTGTAAAAGCACTTTGAGTGTCAAAATGACTAGAAAAACACTACATAAGTACAGTCCATTTACCATCTGTTTCTGTGACCTGCCAGGCATACTGTGTTACATTGCACAGAATTATGATCCACTTATTATTTCTATGAACATTTTTCAACTCTAACTGAGCTAAAAAAGGGACAAGAAACAGAATAAGCTTGTCCCTTTTACAAACTGAAACTTCTGAGGCATCACCAAGTGACAATGAAACTGTCCAACATGTACTAAAATATTTGAAATGGGCAAACCTTAAGATAACACTCTTTTTGGATGTGGGCTTTTCTTTTTGAAAGACATGGTAGTGGTTAAACTGTAAACCAGGATGCTGAGTCCAGTGTATGGGTTAGATTTGTTCATTTAAAAAGCAGAAATTGTTGTTTTCCAAATTGCAGGTAATGTTAGGCTGCATGAGCTGCTGTATAGGAATTTTCCTAATCATAATCTGGTAGATTTAAGCCAAACCTAACCCAAAAAACTGTGTAAAAGTATGCAAAGAAAAGTAGGTCGACAAAGCAAGATACAGAAAAGGAAGAAAAAAAAAACAAACTGGAGTTGTTCATTTGAAAGCTTTACCTCATGTCAATCCTCCATCCTCTCATTCCCACATATTCTTGTTTTTCTTCCCAAATTGGCTAACATTTTGTTGTAATTGTGTTAATGTTGCCTTAGAGCAGTCTTATCTGCAGGGCCTCCTTTTCATTGCCAACAATAATGTCAAGTCCTGCCTGATCCCACTACCACATGCACCCCGATGCTTACAAAAAGCTTATGAAGAAATTTGTTACGAAGTAGTCTTTAGTTTATTATCTGCTACTTCCTTAACTATGGTTAAAGCCATGGCAGTGGCAGACAGAATTATGAATTCCTCTGCTATGGTGTGCAGCGTTTTAAACCAGGAAACCGCAAACTACTGCAGGTGAGTTTCAATGAGACGAATGCTATATATGATAGTTGAATAGTTTATTTCTTAAGTAATCAACAGGCTTTTCTTTGTGTTCAGGATGAGTAGTCCCCAAGTAACATGTATGGCTTCATACTTTTAAAAGGTAATACTTTGAGATATTCAACACTGACCATTACTTGACCATTACCTGGTCATGCCTAGGGCAAGACATACATATCTTTTTGGCTTTTTTATTTATTTATTTTGGTAGTTAAAATCTCTGTTGATTCACTGTTCTTTGCCCATTGGCACTTCATTTTCAACTTTGTCTTCATCTTTTCCTAGACGTGCAAACTCTAAATTTTATTTAGCCTTGCTGTGCCCCCTCTGTCATAACTCTGGGCTTCCTCTGGGGGGCCCTCCCCCCAGTTTGGGAACCACTGCTTTATAGAAAAGTTCCCTTTCTGTCTGCAGTTTGTGTCTTCTCCATGTGTCTGCAAGAGTTATCCTTTGGTACTCTGGCTTCCCCCCACTGTCCAAGACAGTGCATGTGAGATTGACTGATGATTCTAAACTGACCACAGGTGTACTCCACCTTAATCCTGATGCTAGCTGGGGTAGGCTTCGACCTCTCCCCCTGCACCCCTCAACTGAATTATGCATGGATGGATGCAAAAGAATTGTTGTCGTGCCCTGCACATAAAGTCTTTTCCACCATCACCTGAGATGACTTTTGTGTCCATAAACTATACAAACATACATCACTATAACATATTTTCTAAGAAATCACTAAACAAATTCAGGACATCACATTTCACCACCATGTTTAATGATTTAAAAAATAAAGTGCTCATGTCAGTTTTTTTTCTGTCAGATCAGGTTGAAACATTTGCAAATTAATAACAGAGTTGTCATAAATACATACAGAAAAGAAAAACCATATTAAGTTTAGACGACTTTAGACAATTTATTTAGTTTTTCAGAAAGCTATTCAGAAGCCTTCATCCCCCAGTTGCTCCAAATTCCTGATCTGTAATCCACCCGAAGCAGCCAGAAGAAAAAGGTTTTAAGAGTTCAGATTTAAGACCATCTTAATGCCAATAACTGAATTAATTTGTATTTTACTTTTATTTTATTAACCAAATCATTTATTTGTCTAACCAACCTTAAATGATTTAATTTAGTCTTTAATAACATTTTGAATCAATTGAGAATTATATTTATTCTATAATAAAACTATTCTTGAGTACAATTTACCAAATCATTTTATATTCACTGAATGAATTAGGCAAAGTTTAAAAGACATTACAAATAGATTTGTTACAGAAAATGATGCTGCATAGTATTGAAACAGTAAACAGAAAGTGTTTTATTTCAATCACAAATGGAAATTTTCCATTTTTCTCTTGGAATAAATTTTTACTACTGTTGCATCCAGCTCTCTGATTGAGTTAGGGCTGTTTTCTTGTTGCAGTAGGTGTATCACAGTGCATATCATCCATGTAAATGTCTGTATAATGTATGTATAAAGTGGCTTGGATTCATTTTTATTCAACCCAGACTTTCTGTATCATTTTCATCCCAATATGACGCACTGCCCTGCATTGATTGGACAAAATTGGCCTGAATGGCATCATTGATTGGGTGGGTAGATGGATGGTGGTCAGACAGCCATTTAATGTGACCCGCCCCCCCCCCTTCTCCCCGGCCCGTGTTGGAGTTAGAGCTCACAGTAAATCACAGAGTCCCCTGAAGGCAGCATAGATCACCGCTAACAACACTGCATCAACAAGTAGACGAGCGCAGAATAAATACCACAGGAGAGCGAGAGCAACCTTAATAAACATGTTTTGTTTTTTTTTTTCTTTTTTTGATTGCGCATTGAAAAAATGTCAGTCTCTAAAGGTCAGCTAAAGATTGGCAGAGACTTTATTCTCATATCTCCTGCTTTTTATGAATTAACATATCTTGAAATCAGTTTCTTACCTAGCAGTTCAGTCAGCTGGTGTGTTATAAATGCATTTTTCCTCCTCTCTTCCTTAGCTGCAGTCTGTTCTCTGAGCACTGGGAGTCTGTTATCCCTCTGTTTGCTGACTAACAATCACACTTTGAATGGTACACTGTGTTCTGAGCTTGCTACATCTTTGTAAAACATTTCTATCCAACATAAATTCAAAACCCCCCGAGGGTTGTCACGATGAGACAAAAAAGTGTAAATCAATAAAACATATGCTGAATCATGAACCTATATAAAGTAAAGAAAAGAAAAAAAAAAAACCTACACCATATTTTAAAGTGACAACTTTTTAAAACAAACTGAATTATATCCTTTTTAGTTTGTTCTCAAAAAACACAGGAGCCAGATGCACAGAACCTTTTCCTAATACAAGCTACTCACATGAGACAATGTCATCAGACGCTGCCACTCATCCATGATGCAATGGAGAAAGCGGAGAGTGGAAAAGGAAAATTTCTTTTTGTTTTCCTTGAGAAGATTTCCAGGTCTTTTTTTCCTGAAAGGCAATAAAAACAAACTGTGGATGTTAGTGGGCGGGGGAGTCTCATCAATTTATCTTGTTTATGGAAGCGACAGGAGACCGCTCAGCTATTGTCTCTGCTTCTCTGCCACAATTGGTACAATGCTCAGGACAAGGATTTAACCAGCTCCATCTACCTCCTGCTGCACTCCACTCTGTCTCACTCTCTAATGCCCCATCCAAGTCATTTCTCCAATCCAGTGCAAACATGCGTGCACACTGTATATTTAAGCCTTTTTGCACTCCTTTTCTTTCTTTCTCCCATACCTTTCTTTTTCCAGCCCCTTACTGCATCAGCTCCCTCCTGTTTCCCACTTCCTTTTTCCTATTGACTCCAGTGGCTCAATCATTGACTTCCCTGACCCTCTGACAGCCTTGACTTGACATTCAGACATCATGCTCATTTCCTGTTTGTCTCCATCAATGCAGCTCGGGCTTTGTGATCCATGAGCAGACTGACAAAGAGACAATGCGGCAAGTCTCGTCCACCTCTGTAGATGCTCCCTGGAAGACATCTGTACGGTAAAGCCTTTCTGATCCAGTTGTGAGCTGAACTAAACCCAGCCTTATGTGACAAATTGACAGTCACTTTACTTCCTTTTTTTATCTGTATAATACAGTAAATTTAGATTTTATGGAGTGGTATACAAGCAGGTACGGATGCCAGTTTATTACCACAAAATACAGACAGGTCCAGCCTGAACTCAAACTGACTGCATCAAAAACTATTTTGAATGGATCTTGGCATTGCAACTGCAAATAGAAGAAGTCTTTATTAGCAGATTGTAAAGCAGATGATTAACTTTATGAGGAGGTACATAAAGAAAACTACAATTACAGAGGAAACAAAGATTATCCACTTTGAAAGCAATAAATACCACCGCTGGATTAGGGAGACCATTGAAATTCAGAAACAGGCCCTGAGGACCATCAACAGGGATGAGGGATCTTATACCCTAGATACATGGGATGCCATAGTCCGCAAGGTATAAGACTGCAGGAGACGTCTTATAAGAACAGCTGAATAAGAACAGCCTGCAAGACAATTCACAGTGACATTCTAAAGAAAGGCTACAGGAAGTAGCCGAAACTTGTCATGTTAAACAAGGACTTCATTTCTTAGCTTTTTGTGTGGTGAAAAAGTTAAATGTAATATAAAAAAATGCTATTCTTTTGAAAAAGTAAACAAGTGGATTTGGTCTCCAAACCCAGCAAATGAATTCAGTTGCCAAAACCTAACCAACTTTCATCTGCCTTACCTCAAGTCTTCTTGGCCTTGGTTGGTGCATCGGGAGGGGGAAAGCTCAATCCGCCTATTAGAGATGTTGCCAAAACAGTAATACTAAACATTCTGGGTGGAGAATAAATTATTATATTGATGTTTTCTTGATGGTGGTGGGAAGCCTTAAAACAGAAAGGTCCAGATTGGCATCAGTTAGGTCACAATATTTACCCACAAAGGTCATAGAAAATGATTCACTTCATTTTTCAACTCAGATTATTCAGTGACCCTTTGTGCTTTGTGGATGGAAGCATTCACATGGGAGATAATTCCCATGAGGACAGAAATATTTAACCTTACAAATAATGGCCCTTGGAAAAGGTTTGTATTGATCTACACTGACTCTAATGTTAATGTTTGACCCAAATCATGTCAGCAAAATTTCCCTCAGATCCCAACTGGAATTGTAGTTCTTGTTTTTTTTTTTTTTTTTTGTTTGTTTGTTTGTTTTGTTTTTTTGCTGTATATCACATATATTGAAGACCATCCCTTTGGCTTTTTCAGCACTTAAGATCCAAATGGTGCATTTGTGTCATTTCACAGCCTGTAAAAATTGGTATTCTGTTTTCATCATATGGCACAAAGTAAAAAAATAGGCAGCCAACCATACATTAGTTTAGTCACTTCTCCTATAAAAGCACAAACAGTTTAAGCAAAGCTGCGACAGCTAATCTGGTACATTGATCAATATAGTAACAAATTTCTTGAGCTATTACTCAGGTCTATATTATATAATGCATGTAGTAACCCAGGAGTCATCACTATCTGGGTAGCTTCCATGACAATTTACAGAAATGTATACTCCTGTTTGTATTTATGGGGTAAACATATTAAAATGGGCATACAGAAACTGACTAAAGTTCAGAGAAAAGTTCAGACAGAAGTTTTTCATGGCAAAGAATAAAGCAGAAGTAAACATAACGGATTGAAACACCTTCCATCTGTCTCCTGTTTGCTTTGTGAAGGAGCAGTCAAGTTTATTTATTCAAAACACAAAGGGAAGTCTTTAAAATATTTTTCTCTAACACTACCTGACAGCTCTGAAAACACATTTCATTCATTTTAATTGCTTTCTGTTGCAGTCTTCTGCTACTGTGCTGTTGAAGGTTAAACATTAAATATTTTGAATATTGACACTACTGCACACAAATGTTTGTCATGAGAAGACACTATTACTCCGTTTCTGTTGCAGTCCAAGCTACATACATACATGTTACATACAACTTCCCAGGTTTTGCTAATTAATAAACTATGTTGTTCAGCTATAAAACTTCTCATTTAATAAAATTCTTTATTATAGTTTTGAGCTGATCATCCTTTACAACAATGGTTCCCAACCTATTTTCCTCGCAGACTCCCTTCATGTAAATACTAAAAAGCCATGGACCCCCCCCCCCCCCCCCCCCCCCCCCCCCCCCCCCTCCCATGCAGAAACCATACTTGGCTTTATGCTTTCAAAAGTGAGATTCTCACCATAAATAAGGTATTCTGGCTTAGTCCTGTCCTTTGATGGATCCAAAGTTAAATCAATAACATACAGCCTTACTTTTTTCTCATAATAGGGCCAATGTTTGGACATTAATCACAATGGCTCTAATGTTCAAAGCCTCAGGGACCCCCTGTGCTCTTTGGGGGATCCCCTTAGGGGGTCCTGGACTCCAAGTTGGGAACCACTGCTTTACAACATGTTATAGTTAAAATATGACGGTGACGTTCCTCCTCTGTTTTTTGGAATTCTTTCCCACTCTTGAGTTGCTCAGAAGAGGAATGCAAGATGCCGTTGACTCAGACATCTTCTGCAGCAACTGACTTAACATAATTCTGTTGATTGACATCATCATCATCAGCTAAAGTACCAGAGCGGTGGGGTTTAGCAAAGAGGTGACAGGTTGCAACATGTCCCGCAGACTTGGCTTTCACCTTTAGCCAAAATACTCAGAAGGGATCCAAATCTCTTGGGAAAACGTTTTGTAAGAGTGGTGACTATACGCAGCTAGTTAAGTCATCACACAGTGCACAAGACAACAGTCTGATGTTACAATTTGCTGTATTTGTCAAACCGTTGGAGTGTTCAGCCTAGTCACCAGACTGCTTAATGTAAACATTTTCAAAATGATGTCTCTCCCCGACTCTTGAACACGCTAAGCTCTGCATTCTGATTATTGAAGGTAAATAATGTGATACATAATCTTACAATATGATCACCATTTCTACATCATGGGCCCGGAAATGATGTACCTTAATGGGAAAACCTTTCAGCATGTGTGCAAACATATGTAAATATTGACGAGAAAAAGGAATTACATCGTTTTTCAGTCCAAATGTTTTTACATGGACATTAAAAACCCTCCCTCCCCAGTTCTTAAAACTCAGTAAATACAAGCTCAGATGCAGGAGCACTGTGTAAATTCCAATCTATGATTAAAAAATGTAACTACATAAATTAAATAAACTGTTGTTAGCTTTTAAATTAAAGATATCACTGCAAACACAGTACAGTCTAAGCTCAGGTATTAGTCACATCACCTGAATGCAGATGTGAGTTGCCCAAGTCCAAGAAGCTCGTTCTTTGACTTTCCCATATAGTTAAATGCAGCATGACAAACTTGTCGACTCGGTGACTGACAGGGCAGATCAGTGATGAGATGAAGAGACATTTATGCCGAGAAGCCACAAGAGCTACAGCTAAATATACCCAAGATAACAACCTCCATCTCACTTTCTTTTTTTTCTTTATTGCCACCTACTCTACCTCTCCCCTTTTTCCACTTCTACTTCAGTGTCACTATCCCCCCCCAACCCTACCCTTGTGTTGTCGTGGCAACGCTGCAGCCACCCCATTATAATCCCTGCGTGTTTGTGAGTGAAGTTGCTGTTTTACCTCTATGGGTTTCTCCCTTTTTCTTGCTTTACCCCTTTGAAATGGAGAATTTAAAAAACAGGCGCCCACAGATGGGGTAGAGGAAGTAGAGGGGTAGAGGAAGAGGAGGTAGCTTTGGAGGGGAGGCAGGGGGAGTGATGCAGAAGCTCCGGCAATCATTTAGCACTTCCCTGTCTTGCTTTCATCTGTCCTTAGAGCTGTTTTCTACATTTCCTTTTGTCTTCGAGGTCAGAGGCTGCTCCCGTAAAACAGGCGGTATGACAGAGCATCTGTGAAGTTTATTAGGTTGATCACGCTCACACACACTTCTCTCCCTCTCTTTTGCACATCTTTCCTCATCCTTTTCTCTTTCTCCCTAAAACATACTTTCAAACACACTCACCATTGCAAAGAGACAGACCGCATAGAGCTATTAGATGCATTGATGAGGACGCCTATATCAAAGAGAATCCACAATGAGAACAAACATACAGAGCAGATGAAACACCTCCTTTGTGTTTAGCTCCAAGAGCCCAACACCATCTAACGAAGAGCTGGTTGAAAAGGTGAGTGTACACTTTCACTATATGTCTGATCCGTCTTATGTTTGTTTTTTGTACACAATGAGCTTTTAACAAGCAGTGTCTACACAAGCAGATTGACAGGTGTGTGTGTGTGTGTAATCTCTCAGATAAGGAAGGCAGATAGAGAAAGCAGATAGACAGGGGCGTTGGGGATGAGATTGCAGGAGGGGCTTAAAGCTGAAGCTGTAAATCACTTAACCTGGGGCTAATAGGCTTATAGGCTGTACTACAGTACACACAAACATGGTGATGCAAGCACAAACTCTATCTTGGGTGCCCCTCCAAATATATGCACACAGAAGTAAGTTAATATTTGGTAATGTAGGGTCTCAGGTAGTCTTATTTGAAAAGCTAACAATTTAATTACAAACATACTAGATCCATAATCATAATATCTTTTCACAGAAAAAAATAGTTTTCAGAGCTAACTTTTCCACTACTACTACTACTACTTATAATAATGCATTTATTTTATAGAGCACTTTATATAAAGCAGGTAGTAAACAGCAAAAAGTTAAGTTTGAGTATTAGGTATTAAAAGCACTTTTAAAAAGATGAATTTTGAGTAGTGAATTGAAAATGGATGGTTCTCTGGAGTGTCTGATTAGAGGTGGAAGAGAGTTCCTGTGAGAGGTGACTGCATTGGAAAAAGGTTCTCTCTCCCCAGGTACTGTGCTTGGTCCTGACTGGACGGTGGAGGAAGTTGGAGTCCAAGGACCGGAAGGATGGAGTGTAGGGGGGAAGGAGGTGGACCTGATTCTGGAGGGCTTTAAAAGTGAAAAGAAGAACTTTAAACTGGATACTACAACTACTCTACATTTGATCATGGCTAGCTAATGCAGGGCTCCAGGCAAACCTTTAGCACTAATTGTACTGGTGCACTAACTTTCTAATTTGGTTGCACCAGCAAAAGATTTAGGTGCATCCCAATATTTACAGCGTCGCTCTCAGCAGCTCATTTTAATACATTTTAAGGGTTGCCTTTTCATCATTTCACATAGACATTGGGGATTATTTAAGTTACCGTGAACAATAATGAGGTTTAGAAATTGTCTTTATTTAATAAATATACTTAAAGTTTTAGCATCACAGAACTGAATAATACGAAACATTTCAAACTTCGAAATGGCTTATGAGGTTGTGCTACTTCTAGGAAATGTCCGTCCTCTGAATTTACATTTAAATTTCATGATATTTATTTACTTGGACTTGAATGTAGTGAAAGGCAGCTCCTCTTTGGCTTTATTAAATGCCATGTTTTGGTCAAACAACCAGAAACATCCAGGGATTTTGGTTTCCTGGCAAGATTTTCCAGCCAGTATATTCTCACTAATGCTTCCACCAAAAAAAAAAAAAAAAAAAAAAAAAAACAGAATAAACTAGAATTTAATACATTAAGCTTCCATTTGACAAGCTATTAGTGACAAGACAAACTACCACTCAATGCTTTTTGGTGAGGAGGCAAAATCAAGTTTAAATCGTGTTTTTTTCCCTCCTGTAACAACAGTAGAGCTCTTGATAACAGTAGAAAAACAAAACTGGGTTTGCATTTATTCTAAACTTTTTAAATTATACAATGATCATGTTGGGAAAGTGTACGTTGGAGTTTTGCATCATTCATGGCAATGTTTCACACTAAATGTTAGAAAAAACTTGCCTCACAAGTTACTAGCATTGGATTATGTCAAAATGGTTTAGAGAGAGATGTGAATTCCACTGGTACAAATTTAATCTGATATGATAAGGTATTATAATACCCTGTAATATTAACTTTAATGTTCCTGTTTAAAACAAGTTTTTGTTGGTTTATGCTTCAGTTTATGTAAAAAGTTCTGGTGCTTTGTAAACTTCCATTTATATCTAGAATAGTCGGTATAAATGTTTATAGTGGGCTCCTTCAGACTGCAATAAGTTACCTTGTTTTAATTCAATATTTAACGTCTTCAAACTTGTTTTGTCCTCATGTATCAAGACTGAATATTTATGGCATCACTGTCTTTGAATTGTGTGGTTTAGGTTTTTTTTTTGTTTTTTTTTTTATGGTTTTAGGTTTTTGTTGTGTAGTACGATTTTTATGTCCCATTTCAAACTTATTTAATCATGTGTCTGGACCATCTTGAAACTGTGCATCTTAAGGGGGTTTTCCAGACACGCATATGATGATACATTTCTGTCACTCCACTCACCATGTGCTATTTTACTCCTCCCATAAATATACACTAAACCCTGCTTCAGTGCACAAATATAAAAACTGCCTCAAGTTATCAGTGATTTGTTTTATGGCTGGAATGCGACTCATTAAGCATAAAGTAAATGTCTTTAGCTTTTCCCCTATAGTTACTTTAGAACCTGATAGCTGAGCTACAAGCTGATGCCAAGAGAGAGCACATATATAAAATCGCTGTGAAAAAGACAAGTCGTTTCCACATTCAAGTTAGGGAACAAACAAGCTGTCGCCTGCCTTTTATTTAAAGGCACTCACACAAATAATCCACGCAGAAATGTCCCTCCTTCATGTGGGAGGTCACACATAGAGATCCATTCTCCTGGTCAGTAGCTCATTATATTTCTCATTATGTCTTTACACACATTTGGCTGATCCTCTGCACCTGTTGAGGTGTGATATACCGGCTCTGTTTACACCTGCTCCTCCCCCCTACATCGCTTCATCTCACGCTTTCCTCCCTATCACTCCATCTGTCTACCTGTCTCCCGGCCTGCCTGCCTCTTCAGCCTCCCTGTGTATCCGATGGAGACCAAGCTGTTGCCACGGCTACCACAGCCATTGTGTACCCGGTTGCCAGGTGACCGGTCGCCGTGGTGATGATCAAGAATTCTGAAGCACTGCCACTCCTCCACCTCCACTCTCCGACAGATAAATCTTCAGCATTTTTTCCCTTCTTTTTCTCCACTCTGTCGCCATCCTTCCTTCCCTCCTGACAACCCTAGAAGAGAAGAAGCACGCTGACCTTTAAGGGGAGCTAAGCAACAACAGAGCGATGGGATGGATGATGGCTTGTTTGTTTTAATTTCCTAGGCCTCTCACTTTCTCTTTCTGTCACTAACTCAATTTTTCTTTTCCCTTCATCCATTTAGTCTCCGACTGTCCAGTCTAGTCAGTTTAATAATGACTTGTCCCTGCTTTCTCTCCCTGTCCACAGGTTTGATCACGTCTCCTAATTCCTCATCTCACCCTGTCTTACTCCATCCTTTTATTTCATTTCACAAAACAGGCCATGAATGGCCACCACTTGGGCTCTCTCCTCATTTTTGTTAACAATAAGCAGCCACACAAATAATTTTTATACTATTCACTCTGTTCCATCCTCTCCGCTCCCTCACCCTTCTCTTTCCTCATCAATTGATAATTCTGTCAGGCTTGCAGTGATGCTCTTATCCTTTTAATATGCTTACCCTAATGCAGTACTTAATTCCTGCTCCCCCATCACAAAGAAACATGATGGCAACCAAAATTGGTGAGCAGCGGAGTTTGAACATTACGAGTTTTTTTTTTTTTTTTTTTTTTTTTTTTCCCCCAAAAAAGACTTATGACTTTTTTGCAATTTCCATTTCCATTAGACTATTTGGGCTGAAATTTGTTTTACATTTGACATTTTCTATGACTAAAATTGTAAAATAAATAAATGAAATAAAATATCCAGTTTGTGCTCTCAGAGTTGGATTTGTGGCTTACAGATTAATGTGCCTCTAAACTCTATTTGGAGCTAACATGATGGAAAGGAGAAGACAAAGACACATCTACATATGTGGAGGTGGTAGAATATTTATTTCTCAAGAACATTTTATTGATTACTTTTAAATTTTGATTTATAAAAAATGGCATATAGACGTTAAATGTTTTGAATTGAATTCCTGGTAAAAAAATGAAGTCTGCTGTGAAATTGTGGAGATGTAGCCACTTTATGTGCTGTCTGCCAACCTTTATGAATCAAACTTTATCGAATGCATGAGCCAGGCTCATAATAAAATTGGCACATAAGACAACTTGCACGCACTGGTGGTTACTGAAGATGCGGAAACACTAGATGTCGGTGAGGAGGGAGAAAGTCTGTTGGGCATATTAAATGGTAATAGCAATTTATCTGTTAATCCCACTTGTGTTTGATAATAGTTTGTAAAACCATGCAGAGTTAATCTGTCAGAGGCAGGTGTTGGTGGTGATCTTAAGCTCTGCATCAATTTGGCTTTTCTCAAAAATTTAATCCACTAAAGGGAATTTCATTCATTTCATGAGTACTTCATGGCACTAGAACCGGAAGCCTTTATAAGACTGAGGCACCCCAACTCCTGGGGCGGACATGTTCAGATTAAACCTGATAGAAAACATTAATAAATAAAACTGGGGCAGCAGTCCAAATTATCAATAACTTTTAAAAGAAGTGATGCATTGAGTTGATTGTAAATAGTAGTTCATCTTCCACTATATCTACTGTCTGCATGCATGCACATGCAAAGAGGTCTGAGGCTCCTTCTCGCCTTTTTCAAACTGCAAAGATCCCAGTTTTAATACAGCTAGCTTGTAAAAAGACAGCTATTGAAAGGGAAAGAGGATGATTAAATATTCCATTAAAAAAACAATTAGAATGTTTTATTTACTCTGTTCCCAACACAGAGGCAAGTTTCAATATGTCACCATATTGATGTTCTACATCTTGCTGGTAATCGAGATTAGTAACACCTTCCTGTTCCTTTTGCAATTCATGACTCTTAGACTGAGCTCTCATCTGCAGTGGTTAGGGGTTGTTGGTTTGATTTTCTGGCTAGACTGAAATGCTAAATGTGTACAGTTTAACAAACATCCTATAGGCCAGGGTGGTGGTTGGTTAATGGGTATTTTGACAGATGAGGCTCCTGAGCCTCAGCTCACTACTGTAAAGCATGATTAATAAGACTAAGTAAAGTGTTATGGGTATACATATGTTTATCTTTAGTCATTGATTTAATTAAAAACATCTGGCTAGAGGGTTATTCAGTTTTCCCCACTGTGAATCATGCCTTTAGTTGATTGTCTTCCCAGAGTGGTCATGCTCACAGAAGAGTCCATACC
This sequence comes from Melanotaenia boesemani, assembly GCF_017639745.1. Taxonomy (NCBI): domain Eukaryota; kingdom Metazoa; phylum Chordata; class Actinopteri; order Atheriniformes; family Melanotaeniidae; genus Melanotaenia; species Melanotaenia boesemani. The sequence goes on along the minus strand of NC_055686.1, from coordinate 14,291,733 downwards.
AGCCTCAGTGTTTGGTGATCTAATTAAATTAACTCTTTTACAAAATGGTTTACCGGAAGTAATCCATGCAGCAGATTTGATTGTGTAAGTAACCTGCTTCCTCATCATCATCATCAGCCTGCTGGCTGCATGTGTGAGTGTGTGTGCGATGCAGTGTAAAGGGCAGGTGATTGCAGGTTCCTGTCCCTGCATGTCCTGATGAGATGAGTGTGTATGTGCAGCTTCATTGCGTGTGACCAGGCTTGTCCCCCGATGTGTCCCCGAGCTTAGTCTGACACTCCATTGATTTGTATGGAAATACTGCCTGTTCACACAGCAGGCTCAGCGCCCTCTCCCTCTTGCTCATCAGTGCCCAGCTGCGGGACCCTTGCTGTGTTCTTTCATTTGATTGTGCATGTGTGCGCGTGTATGTGTGTGTTTGAGAGAAAGAGTTATGAGGTTAAAAGAGAGCACCAGCCTGTTTAACTCTCACATTAGATCATCAGATGTGTGTATGTGGGTGCGCGTAGTATGCAGATTCAACGAGTTGGAGGTTCAATACAACTGTATGAACTCACATCTGTCTCTTGGCGATTCCGCTGATCAATTTTTCAGCTGTTATTCACACACCACCCCAATCTTTTCATACACAACCCTGTGCATGTGTCCTGACAGAATATATGGGGTGAAATATAAAGCCCAGCGGCAACATCCAGCATCCCACTATCACCACTATCCATCCTTTTGTTTGCCGGCCATTCTTCCTTTTCCTCATCCTACCATATGAGTCAGTCTTGCTTTTTTTCCAGTCCTCCTCTCCCGCCTTCTGCTCCCCCTTTTCAATCCATTTTCCCCTCCCTTTGCTTATTTCTCTCTTTGCCTCTTTTCTGTCTCTGAGTATACTGTTAAAGTCACAACCCTATTCTGTTCACGTGCTCATCACTAAATGACAAACCAGAGACAGCTTCCGCCTTTTAAAGGCCAAAGCGAGATGTGTGTGAATCCATCTCTGCCTCTTTCTCTCTCACAGCCCTTTTACTGTTCAAACAATATGTTTTTGAGTCCCTCCTCCCAGCTTCTCTCCATCTAAAACTGGAAGTAATGGCACCCATTCAGGATGAGAGAAGACCACACAGTAAGAAAAGGTCTTATTGTAGCGCCTGTGTTTTTCTGTTTTCCTCCAGCATCATTTTCCCTGTTAAAATACTGACAGCATGTTTTTTGTAGTTGTGAGACTTCAACTTTTGATAAATGTTGGATACAAACTCATCTTATCTTGCCACACTCCTTAAAGTGTTTATCAGCATTTGAAAGCCAACATAAATATGTATGAGTTAAATTTGTAGAGAAAATCAAACAATTGCAAGGTATATGAAGACAGGCTGATTTAAGAGGGAAGACAAGAAATTGAATTTTGTTCACATTGCTTCTTGTTAGTCTTGAGGTACCCAGGTTTTTTTTTTTTTGGGGGGGGGGGGGGGGGGGGGGGGTTTCTTGCCAGTAAACTCACTAAGTGGATGCAGTTTACACTGCATTAATATACACAATAAGCTACCAGCAAAGCATCATCTGGGGAATGTTATAACCACGACAAAAGCTGCATCCTTAATGTTAACAATTCATTTACCTGCCAGCCCAGAAGATTACGTTCCAACTTCCACATCAGATATCAATCTTTTACTGCCTAAATGCTGTCTCTAGCTACGTAAAGCATCACCAAAATTTATTCTTGTTATTGCTTTTTTCTGTTATTTTGTATTTTTGCTTCTGAGTGTGGTTTCTTTGTGACAGGGTGGTGGCAAAGATTTGCTTAGAGCTTCCTCAAATGTTGTATTTTTTTTTTTAATAACTACTGATCTCTATGCTGTTTGCTGGTGCCAGCACAAGCTACCTCATCATCATCTTCTGTTGGCTCCAGGGCAGACTAGACATGACGGTGACTCACTTCCAATCTCATGATATAAGAGGAAAATCTGGACCACACCTCAAGTTTCCCAGTTTTATATCTTGGCTACACAGTACATTAATGCTTTTTATTTTTTACCATTACAATGATGCTTTTTTTCCAGCTTTGTGGATCATTGTAGTTTTTATTTGGCCTGTTTTTCCCCTACAAAGTGTACCTTTCACTTATGTCTTACCATGCAAAACACCAGGGGTTGCACCACTCTTTGAACAGAGTTGAGTTTGCACATTGCACAACACTTAAAGCATATTATGCCATGACTACAGGATGTAAGTAAATCATACAGTAATTGCACTAGTTTTTGCAGCCAATGCTGATTTTGTATCCTTGTACTCATAGTCAGTTAATGTTGTACTTCATCTGATACTTCCAGATGTGTGCAGTCTATATAAAAATGAGGGGAATCAACATTTAAATATGATGTAACCTTTTCTGTTGCAACACTTGCTTGTTTTTCAGTGAAGAGGAGAAGAAACTGACTTCTTCTGACTGCAGCAATCCTGTCATTCCTTTGCAATTTTGCATGTAGTATGAGTTGCTAGGTTTCACAACTTTGAATGGTTGAGCTTCAACTCTACTCGTTTGAGCCATTTTTCTAGTTATGTGACTTATGTAACTAAACGTTTGACACAATGATACCACAATTTAGTCATACCATGAGTAAAGAAAGGCTAACAGGCCAGGATTAGGCTTCTTGGCTATGGTTAGGTAACAATCTTGGCATAGCCACTGAGCATGCACATACATGTCATTTTATTGGTTTCTTGGTTGACCAATTAACTCATGAATAAATGAATGGTTTGAACCACAACAGGTATTTAATGGCACACACAAAATTTAGACTGTGCACTGACAAAGCCTGTAGAATAGTCAGGATAACAAAAAGACTGATTGTAGGCCATACAGATGAAGGTGCATCATAAATGATGAGTATATGCCAGGGTTCTTAAGCTCTGGTCCTCTAGTGCCACTGTCCTGCAAGTTTTATATATTTTTCCTACTTGCACTCATCTGACCCAGATTTATACCTTGTTAACAGGCTTGTGCAGAACCTGAGAATAAAGTATTGATGAGCCCTGCGTCATTTGAATCAAGTGTGTTGAAGCAGGAAACCAACGAAAGCCAACAGGGCAGCAGCCCTCAAAGACTGTAGGTGAAGAACCCTGGTGTATATTACAGGTTACACACTGTAAGTTGCAAATGCAACTTTGTATACTCTACATATACCAGGATTTGTGGAAGGATGATACTTTGAAGTAGACTGGGTGAGCTGGGGGTTGAACCACCTGCTCTATGATTGATCCAACTCCTGCGCCTCATCATCGTCTGTAAAGAGGGAAATGATTAGCTCACTCAAAAATTAGTGGTAATGTTCTGTAAGAAAAATACATTTTTAAAACACTTCATTTTACACTGTAAACTGAAATCAATTGGTGGTTTAAAGTAAATGAGCGCAGATAGTTTCTGGTGCTCTTTCCATACTTAAATATCTGTATTTTAAACATTTGATATACCTTTTGGTGATAAGTAATCCTGTATAACAGTCGGGCTGATAGCCTATTATGATGATACTAGGCAGAGATTCAAGAGTTCAGCGCTAAGATTAAGGTCAGGGTTGGTATGTTTTTCATGTTAGCTGCTTGGTGTATAATGCAAAGCAAAGAAATGCATAGTGGTGAACATGCCAATTAGCTTGATTTGATGAAATTGCATGACACCATGAGTCAGAAAATAAAAAATTAATTTATGCAGTTGTTTCCAAGTGATTTACTGCAGGCAGACCTTTGAAAAAGATGAACCTATATAAAGTCTTTTGAACTGTAATTGCTTTACTGCTGTGTTTTCTACTAAAGTAAGTGTTTGCTCTGAACAACCTAGCATTGCTGCATGTTTTAAACAGGAGCTGGTTAGTTCACAGCACCCCTCACTGTGATGAAGGTTCATGTGGCTCAAAAAAAAAAAAAAAAAAAGAAGAAGAAAAGTAAAGCTTTGACTGATTATTGTATGAAAGATGACATAATTAGCTGCCACTGGAGGCGTCACCTTGTGAAATTATCATGGCATCACAGGAAAATCATGTCCTTCAAACCCCCTTAACTTCCTCTCTCCAAAGTCCAAACAGGGTTTCTGTGTTTTTATTCAAAATTCATGCAAGATGACATCAGAGGGAGATTCACTTCACGGTTCATTTTTATGCTACTCCTGTAAAAAAAAAAAAAAAAAACACTATGAAAGCAGCACAGTGTGATGAAGTATAAAGACAAATATGAACCCTATGTGGAGCTATGTGCGGCTGAGCATGGAAGTACAGCATAAATCGAGCCATCATAAATTTGCTTTATGGTGCTGTGTCTGTGCATGTTTGCGTAAGTGCGAGTCGACTGGATTTTTACTACCCCGTGACACCCTAAAATGCCCCCGCGGGAGTAGAAACCCTAAAAATGTGGTCTCATGTGAGTTCTTTATAGTGCCGTTTATTAGAAAGATGTCTGTTTTTAGGAATGGGAGTACACTTTAAGGTAAAAGATAGTTCTTAGTAGTAAATTAAAACATGTTTATTTATTTTAGTTAAACACAAGCATGTGAGGAGGACCACTTGAGCCAAAACACTGTAGAGGGAAAATCAAAGACTTTCATTTTGGCCTGTGGTGTGGATGTGTGTGTTTACTAGTATTATCCACTACTAGCTTGCAGCCGTGTAGCTTAATAGTGAAATTAGGATGATACTGGATATTGGATGGATGGTAACACACTGAACCTCTTCACGGTCATGGACGGCTGAGTGCCTATAGCAAACATCACTTAATGCACACACTCAAGTATGCCCTTTATAAAACACACAAAGCTCGACATGTGATCACACACACCTTTTATGATATTTGAAAGTAAATGACAAACAAGGAGGACGTTTAAGGAGATATGTGTTTTCAGGAAGATTTAGAGAGAGCTTGTACTACACATGGAGAATGTTCCTGCTCTTATGAAAGCTGCATTATGGCCTTTTATATCATTTTAGATAATTTCTCATTCATACAAGCTCCAGCACATTTCTCCCTTTTTATCAGCTTTTTTATTGCCCCATCCTCTTTACAAGCTTTTTCCTGTCTACTTTTGCTAAGCCTTTTTTTCCACAGCCTCTCTCCTTTATCAATCTTCCTATTTTGCCAACTCTTATTCATAGTCATGACACTGTTTTAGTCTTTTCTCTCACTCTCAGCCCAGTCCTCTTTTCAACATTTGTTTTTTTTCATTGCTGACATGAAATAATAATATAGGTGCACAGCATCTCCAATCAATCCTGACCTTTAGAGGGAGTAATATTATCTTTGTGAAGTTTTTATGTGTTTTTAATGTGCATTTGCAGTTACTGCTGCCTGGGGAAGAATAATGTTGATTGAATTGTAATGTCTGAAATTGAATATCCTCTTTGTTTGTCTTCTCATCCTCTTTCTCAGCTTTCCAATATGTCTCTAGAGGCTCTTCTCTCCTTTCTGTCTCCGTTCTCTTTCAATGTTGTCATTCACCTCTCTACAGCGTTGGGCTGTGGAGATAACAGGTTCTTTGATGCACTAAGCTCCAAGGCTGATAAAAGGTTAACGTTTCTTCATTCTTCATTATGAGCTAAGAGAAATGCGCTGTTCAGGTACAAGGCGTTTCATTTTAAGCGAGCACTGGCCATCACTTTCACAGGTTAAATTAGAAACAGAGGTGATAGAATATTATGGCTGCAGCTTATTCAATTCTAGGCAACATGACAAATTGGACCATCCTGCAAAACCTGGGATTATGTTCTGTGGTTCTATTAAATTCTTGCTGTTTACATTATCTATAATTAAAGCAGAGCTAGGCAATGTGAGTAATAATAATAACGAAAAAAAACTGTCTTATTTACCGGAATAAACTAATACAGTACAGAAATAAGTTTTCCTTGTACCATAAATGCAATTTTAAATAATCCAACGTCCATGAGTAAAAACGACCAGTCAGAGCCAGAACTGGTGTTAATCAGTGCAGAGTCCACAGTCTCCATGGTTACTAACCTGTGCTTACATGTCAGCTTCTCTAAAGGAAGGGACTGTAGAAGCTCAAGTACAGCAGAGAGGGAGGGAGGGGAGGTAAAAGTTGTATTTAATAAACCTTTAAAAGAAAAATCAGCTACATTTCTGAAGCTTACCGAATTCTGCTTTAAGGTTTGAGAAAGAGCATGCTGAAGCTAATAAATTTATTGCATGACTTTGCAGAAATTTCGTCATTTACAACAAAATTCACACCAACAAGCTGCTCTTCAATAATATTGATCTCTAAAATCTTATGTTCTGTTTTGCTATGTTTCCTGTGCTCACATTGAAAATTGTATTTGAATTTAAATTTACATTTTCTTGTAAAAACTGGAAAAGTGGTTGTTAGAGAATCAAATGTGGCTGTGCAACCAAGCAGCATGTGATCAACTTCTGAAATAAACGTATAGTTAGGACCAAATATCTCATGAAATAAGGAGCTCAAATAAACTGGATCACATGTCATCAATTCTCTTTAAATGTATAAAACGAACATTTAATCATCATATTACTTCTTTTAATATTCATCTCATTTACAGTTCAGAGGGAAGAGGTTGATTTTAATGAGCCTGACACTGAAAGCTCCATTTTTCTGTTTCCTCAACAAGCAATGAGTTTCAGATATTACTTTTTGTTTAGTTTTTTATTAAAAAGTGTTTAAAAAAAGGTTGAATGGATAGTCTAGATGGATTTAAAAGGACATGGGTATATAACAAATCTGACACTGGATTCAGATTCAAGAAAAGGCTACAGACACTTTAGAAAATCCTTCTATTTGTACAGATGGGTGCCAACAATACTTTTTTCTTTTTTTGTGAAGGGTTGCAATGTGTCACCCCCTTTAACTAGAAAATGGGGGCTTATCCTGTAGTGGACTGACATTGTGGATGGGTTCGATCGTGTTCTAACTTAACCAAGTGGTTTTTAATCTCTTAATCTTAAATGCATTGTTTAGCTGCAACTACTTAACAGCAAATTATTGCCACTGCCAACATCCTGCATGTATCTGTTTGCCGCCCCCACCACCACATATCCATGTAAACATACCTCCCATTAAACCAATCCTCACATCTGAAGCACACCTCCTAGAATCATGCTGTTGGCTGTTTTTAGTTAAAGGCATCATTTGAAGAGACTCTTCTCTCTGATAGGAGAAGAAAATGACTGTAGCATCAATACCTATTATCCAACTAGTCTCACAGGGTGGAATCTTGACAAACATCAAAATGACAGAGGTAAGAATCAATATTTTTGGTCTGGAAATTTAGAATAAAATCCAGGCAGATATTTGTAAAATCTTAATTAAAGATATCTAAAGATATTTGGGTTTAAGCATAGCTTTGTATACAGGCAACCATACGCACCATACTGTGCATGATATGCACATCAGCAAAGTACAAGTTTGACAAAAATCTAGGATTGTGATTTATAGCAGTATTACGCAATCATCTAGTGAGTTTATCTGCTTTCCCTCAGTTTTCACCCTCTCTTTGTATGCTGTCCTTTCTTCCTCGATCTTACATTCAACTCTTTCTTCCCTCCTTAAGTAATACACTGACCTTCTTTTCAGGCTTGTATCTATTGCGGGACTTGCCTCCCCCCCACCTCCCCCTCCATCATATCTGAAGCAAGAGGAAGAAATGGGGCAGCTGCATACATTTACCGTGCTGGCACACACCCATAAATACACGCGAAGTGACAGACAAGGGAATCATGGCCACAAGGGATGGGGAAAGAAGGGGGGGAGAAAGTAAAAGTGGGAAACAGATAGCTGACACCAGTGTGGTGCTCTATTTGTCTGTTCAAACTGGTAAACATCACCTCATCTGACTTTAACTCTGTTTTCACTCTGACACCCACGTTATAATTATGACACATTGTCCCGCGTCCTGCTATTTTCCTTCAGCTGGTACCACATGTTCGTCATGTTACACGCAAAAACATACACACACACACACAGAAGGTGTTGCGAATTCATTCGCAGGCAGGCATAATTGAGCAAAGTGCAAACATAGACACAAACAGGGATGCACACGCAGTGACTCACACAGACACACCAGCATGTCATACTTGTCTTGCATTGTGTTTGCTTACAGGCTTTGTTTCATCCATCACATCATGACAGCCAGTCACTGTGGATTAAAGTCACATCAACCTCGACAGAGAAAAAATTAATAATAATCAAGGGTGAAATGTATAAATGAGAACACAATTAAACCAATTGAGTGGAGGCAACAAGTGGCCGGTTGATGTGATGCTTCCTGCCAGCAGAGGGTGCTAATGAGCTGCTCAGCCTTAGTGTAAGAAGGAAAGGAGGGAGGAGGTGCTTTAAGGTTTCCTTTGTTGGTTCTCCATCATTCTCCTCATTCTTACAGCTACAGTGTGCGTATGATTGTAGAAAAATGTGCTTGTTCATGTGTTGCCAGCGTATGATGACCTCACTCTCACAAATTATTTTCATCTGAACTTGGAAAAATTCAGATGAAAAGTTCAGCAGTTTAAAATAAAAACACAACCCTGTTTCTCACCATCGATCATTGCACAGACCTCAAATGCACAGCTGGACCCTTGGGCCTCCAGCAGCATCATTCAGAGGCCTGTCTGATCATGAATAAAAATGATTCATGTGTTTTGGGCTTGGTGAAAAGCGAAGCGCCTGGCCTTGGAAAGCAGAAGCCGGTGAGTTTTTCGAATCTGGCAAAAGAAAAAAAAAAGATGAAAAAAAGTCAGGGATAAAGCTCAAGACAGGCAGACAGTGAGGATATAAACCAAGAAATGCACAAATGAGTGCAGGAAGCTAAAAATAGAGCTAGAGATTGGTGAAGAGGCAACTAGAGTGGCCTGAAAAGGAAGAAGTGAAAGGCAGAAAAGAAAAAAAAAACTGCCGCCAGCTGTTCCTGATTCCTCGGTGGAGGAGTTGAGTGGCATTTTTATGAAGAAAAGACACGCAAGCCAGGACACCGAAATGCACCCACTTCATTACAGCCATTCGTGCACAAACGTGCACACACTGGGATTAAACTGGCCTGTAAAGAGTGGTGTGGAAGCGTTGTGTTTCAACTAAAAGCAGGAATGCACTCACAAATGCTAATGTGGAACACATCTCCATTGACGGTTTTGTGTTTGTTCGACTCATTTTTCAAAGCTCCTTATTTACAGATCTTTACGAGCAACTTTTAGAGTCACAAATGACCAAACGTGCGCACTCACCAAGTAACACCATAGCATATTGTTACTAATAGCACTAATTAATAGAGTAAATTCTACTAATTGAACTCGCTTATGCTGAACCGCTCTCTTAGTTTTACTCCTCCACTCCTCTCTCATTCTCTCTGGACTTCAAGACCATGCTGTTAGCTTCAATTTAAATTTGCATGGTGATTACATTACTATTCCACACACTAATGCAATCTTTGCTCTTTCATCATTGCCATAAATAATTCCTCAACACTAGTCCCACATTCACCTATTTTCAGCCTTTTTAGCCTTTTAAATATTCACTTTCCTATTTCATAAAAACTCAAGATATCAAACAACAATCTCAGATGAACTCACACCTGCTTCTGTTTGAAGCCTTGAGGAGAGACTAGCAGCAGCAGCAGCAGCAGAAGAAGAAGAAGAAGAGGAAACACTGTTCAGTTCGCTGAGCCGAGCGTGCTGGAGAGGACAGGATCTGGGAGGGACGCGGGAGGGACCACCATTAGCCACGCCAGCTGTTTCTCTCTGCGTATTAATACACAAGACAGACAGACACACACACAGTAACATGCACACATGCCAGCAAACATGCATTCTCATGCTGAGTAGACAAAACCTTGCAAGACAAGCAGGAAAATCAGACATACTGGCATGAAAGTCATGCAGGAGATTTACAATAGAGACACATGCTGAAGATTATATATATAAGTAGACATGCACACACCTGCATAAAGATGACATGAAGATGATTGAAAAATATAGGAAATGCGTTAACAAAAAGGCATGAGGCAGAATGATAACATATGTTCAAATTCAGGGAAAGACACACACATATACACAGATCATCTCAGTAATCTCACACACAAAAACAGATGCTTGAGACACACTGTTCAGATCACAACAGGTATTCACATACAAGTGCGCACGCACACAAATCCAAGCTATGAGGACAGGCGTAAAAATCAGACATCTAAAATATACATGCATAAAACCTGAAGAACACTACTCACACAAGACCCATGCTGTGCAGATAAATAACTGTGGCAGCACACACAGATACACACCAGATTCTAAGTGGAGGAAGAAAGCAAACAGCATAGTGTGATGGGAAGAGAGAGGAAGAGAAACAAAAGGAGGGGAGAGAGGGAGGCGATGATTGTGGCTGCAGCTCAGAGAATTCCCCGAGCGAGCATTATGTATTGAAAGGGGGATAAAGTGCAGAATTGGCTCTTCCCTTTTCCTCTCTGTTGTGTTTCCACCAGAATGGACAAACACTGTCGCATCCCTGAAAGGTTCTCGTAAACGTGCTGTACTTCCATCTAAAGCTATGTCCAGTATAGCATAGCGGTATCTCAAACATCATCATCAGATCAGCACGGCAGCATTTTATAAACTCTCATATTTAATTTAATAAGTTTAAACTGAATATTAGAGGCAGCTCTTCTAACAACGACATAGCAGCCCGAACTATGTTGGAAAAAAAAATGGAGGAAAAAGAGACGAATCAGCACTTTTTTAAAATAAAATTCAGCATATTGACTAGGAACAATCCATCAGCAAATAAAATAAAGGATGGCACAGACTGATGCTTTATGTTCTGGGAAATGTGACAACACGCATGTTAGGCCTAAAAAGAAATGTTGCGACTGACCATGTTTCTCCAGCTCCACCCTTTTTGTCCCTTCTGACTTTACACCCTGCTTCTTCATCTTTTATCTCCAGTTTTTATTTGCTGTTAAATGGCAAATTCCCATCAGTGGCTACACAACAAATTTAGCTTAAGAAATCCGCTAAAAATGACCGCTGCTTTATTTATTATTTAATATCACTTATATTTTTATTAAAAGTGGCCCATGTATGCAGCAGCTCTTAACAGCTACTAAAACCAAAAAATACAAAAGAACAGACTGACAGCAGGGCCTTGGGTGTTTACAGAGCTGATATGTTGTGGAGGAATTTGAATAGTAATTTAATCTGCTGATTGGCAGGAACATCACTTTGGTGTTTGTCTGCTGTTTTGTGTCTTAACACTCTGGGCCAAGTTCATTGCACGACTCCCAAGAAGATCATATCTGCAGAAGAGATTAATGCGAGCTGTCTTTGGCCAAACTGCAGACGAGGGAAATTGAAGTATTTTAGAACAAAAAATCCACTTAAAATTTTATTTCTTCAGTTTGGCTTGTTGAAGTTTGAGCTCACACACAAACAGCCAAGCTTAGAGGGCAATAAGGCAATAACCTGCTTTAAGGGTCACTTAGTATAATTTGTGCCCAAATTTACATTCTGTGGTAGCCCCACCTATACCAGTTGCTATGAAAAGAGCTGTACATTTTTTTTTTAATTGTAGTTTCTGTTGCATTTTAGCCAAAGCATGGCTCAGACATTTAATTCAAATATCAGGAAATTGTCAAATTTTGAAAAAATGATATGTTATTTTTCTTTTGAAAGGAATTTTGAAACTCAAGCAGATTAATTTTTGACTGTACTGTAACACCACATCAGTGCTGCAGAGAGGCGTGTTTTCCAGATTTAAAGTACACATTTCATGGACTGAAAATGACTCAATGTGCTATTTTGTTCCCCCTAAATCATCTTAAACTTTACAAGCTTTCCAGACCTTGCTGGACAAATAAAGTGCGTTAACACCGTCTAATCAGAGGGGTGGCCCAACTCCCTTATCCCTAATTGATGAGTAGGTGAAACAGCCTGCATATGTTTTTGCCTATATGATAATAAAAACAAGTTACAAGATACATGTCAGATTATGATCCATTTTGTAAGATTATTTGAGCAAAAATTCAGCAACAAACAGGCTCTAACATCAGAAAAATAAAGTGTTAGCTGAGACAGAAATACACCTGAATTTATTATGTATTGACAGACGTCAGTGGAGGCATACAGGTAAATTGAAATGTCTGCATAAAAGTGAAGCTTCTGACAGCCTCTCACCAGACCTTTCCTTTATACCTGTGACAATGGAAGAGAAGAAAGTCTGTTTGTCAACACAACTGCTCATGGGAACGGTACAACAGTATAGCATTAGTGTATAGCATTAGTCCATTTGTCACACAACACATAATATCAAGTCCTCTGGGACTGTGCACTATAATGGCACCAGCAACAAACAAGAAAAACACTGAGATAAAAACTATAAAAATTGGGGAAAAAAGGAGACAAATATAAAAAAAAGTGTCATCTTACTTCAGACACAAAGCAGACAGGTTTATGAAACAAAAGGACAAATAGTGAGATGAAGAGTAATTCAACAAAACACATTTTCAAAAGACTTAAAGTATTTTTTGTGGCAGATGCGCACATCACACACACACACACACACTAACACACAGGATAGAATATAATAAGTGTTGTGACACAGACACTGAAAGACTGACAGAGAGAGATGATGGTTATGCTAGCAGATACACACACACACACACACATCTGCAGTGTTAGCTTGACTTATGAAATCCTAACTGTGGCTCAACACCGCAATATTGTCTGAAAATGTCAAGGCTTAGATGGGAGCCCCACTGGGACAAAATGTACTGTCAACACACACAGGGCTCAATCTATTCTCGCAAAGACATATGGCTTTCATTTATCACATTCGATGCTGAGGACAATTGTTTTTCCAAACTCTCCATGTGCAACACAGCAATAACGGTGAAGATAAAGAAATGAAATGTCACAACAAAAGAAAAAAAAAGACAGCGAAGTGTCATTTGTAAGAATTTAATTGCAAAGCTGAATGTTCAAGATACAATCTTAATAAGCTGTCTGGCTAAAATTACTATAGATTGGAGGTTTATGCAAGAAAAAGATGTTTATTTATTTATTCTTTTGTTTTTTGCTGTGTTTAAGCTGTGTTTCCTCTCTATAGTAAGCGCTTATATTAAAGGACAAAGCATAAAATGAAAAGGTGAGCTAGGATAACTAAAAAAGTAAACATTAAACAAACTATTTCCCTCTTAAGTGGTACTTCGCAGTGAGTTGTAAATGCATCTCTAGGGGGGAAATAAGCAGATCTGATTCTAGTCCGATAAACTACCTTAGCATAATGACTTTTTGCTCTTATGATTAAGCTTCCCTGGTGTAAAAGGAAAGGAAAAAAGTTAAAGAAATTACACACAAAAATAGTCTTAGCATCAGCCCAGACTGCAATCTGCCCTAGGTTATTTTTTCTGTTATGCTTTCCAAGCATCAGTGACTTGGCTTTAAGACGTTATAATCTGTCTCTGTGTACCCATAAACCCTTGCGTTCCAAAGCAATTTCCTGTTCAGATTATGTTCTTGCTCCTGACACAACATACTGCAGTTGTCTGAAGCAGAGAGGGCTGTATTTGGGGGGAGATTTCTGTAAAGTCAATTATTTCGTTCTCACCTGGACATATTAATGAAAGATTAATGAGTTCAAGAGTTTAGATCATGTTTTGTTTTTTTCCACACAACCTTGATGCAAACAGACTGCAAATCTTCCCTGTGATCCAGCCTGTGCATGTGAAGTAGATGGTTTAAGCTCATTCACCCTGAGGAAAGCCTGATTCTTTTGGTTTATTTCAAAGACATGAGGTGTGGGTAAAGCACGTGCAGCTTGCAGACTGACAGCAGCAATAGCTGATACCTGAAACACCACAGGGATGCAGACATGCCTTACATACTGTGAGCAAAACACACTAACACACACCATATGCGCAACACACAAATCTTGATTCCGCACTTTAATTATGGTCGCCTATATTTCTCTACTGTGCTTCACACTAATTAGACAGAAGTGGTCTGTCGCAAGATAAACGGTCCCATGTGGCAGCCTCATTTGGACTTTTAGCACAGCGTCACATATACAAACACAATCAAAAAAACAGCAGTTGGTGTGTGCGTCAGAGTTTAAACATGAGCAAGCCGGACAGACAGCTGCACACACACACGTACATAAGCATGCACACAAATATGCATAGAGTGAATGTAATTATGATGTGCTGGTTTTGATGTTTATAAAAAGTAAGAAAATAAAAAAACGTCCATCAGCAGACCTCAATTTCCTGTTGAGAAGGGCTGTTGGACTTTAAAGCGTCTTTACAGGCACTTACAGCAGGGAGGTACGACACGCTGGGTGCATGACGCCAAGCTCGTAAGCCTCACCGCGGCGCTGCCACTGTCGCCAGCCTCTAACCTGTACCTTCTCCCCTTCCTTCCCACCCTAACACAAGCCACAGGACCACTCCCTTCTCTGGGCCTCTGTTTATAGATGGGAGGTGAGCTATGTGTGTGTGGAAAAGCTTTTGCTTTCTCCCTCCGGGCCACAGTTGTACATTGTGACTCCCAGCTTGTAAAGCCTGCGGTGTGGCTAACGGGACACTGGAGACACTGAAATGGCAATGGCACTGAGATTTTATTTGACCTCAAATTGATCCAAGATGGCAGAGATTCCTTAGTAACAATGCAGATGTGGCCACTGTTGTTCATTAAGAGAGGCCATATTAGTTTAGCCCAAGGTTAAAGCGAAGGAGATGACGAAGCATTAACTTTGGTCGCTTTTTCAGTCGGGTCTTAACCCTCCTCCACTCCCTTCTTCCTTCCCTTTACTCTCTGCTTTCCTCTCCTCCTGAACTCCCCCTCTACCAGCTTCACTTCACTTGACCTCTGACCTGCCAGGTTTACCGAACCAACCATAGGGTCCTCTGTGTCAAACACCGTCTGTGAAAACACTGCTGTTCAGATAAGCTGAAGAGAGCCCTGCTGAAGACAAAATTTAGATGTAGCAAACTGCAGGAGGGCTCGTAGGCCTGGCAGCCCTGCTCTAATGCGGACAACAAAAGTAGATAAACCAAGTATTAACACTGTGGCAGAACTGATTTAATGTTGAGAAAACACGTGCAGAGATAAGAGGAAGTACCACACATTATGACTGCGTTTCTTTCCAAGTTGCAGATAAAGGGATGCTGCTGGCTAGAAGATAAGATGATGCTGGTAGTCAGGAAAACATATAGCTATGAGCCTGTAAATGTAGAACAGAATACAGTACTGCAGGTTGAGCTCATGGCATGATACACTTTAAACAAGGATTATTCAAAATTTTACTTCCAGGTAATTCATTGTTTAAGAGGAATTTTGCCAAACTGACTCAGAAATTTCTTTACCCCTTTCTTTCCACTAGCGAAAATAACACTAGCAAATTACAACTAAGATATAATTTTCTTGGTACTGCTACTCCAAGCATGTTTTATGTGTTTTTAAACTAATGTTCACTAAAAAAAAATAAATAAAAACACTAATTAAGCTAATGGGTCCTAATGCTGTTGTGATTTTTACACATTAGGAACAAAGGGCGTTTTAAAAAAGATAAAAATGACGAATCCACTTTGACTCGAAAATATTTTTGAGGCTGCTTTTAACTTCAATTGTTCCACTAAAATCCATCACTTATAGTCACTCAAATCATTTCTATTCAAAGGGAACAAAATGAACTGATTTGGGGCTCCCATGCAGGTAAAAACGCGTTATTTTTTTCTTCATACTGGACAGCTGAAAAAGTCTCCCTGCTGTTAGTTTCCCTCCTTCTATCCGGAGTACAGTGCCTTGACAGAAGCAGCAACGAAAGCTGCGTGAACAGATTTCTGTGGTTTCCTCTGTATGGGTTGTGGACGGTGCTGCCATAACTAAAAGAAGTGTGTTCTCTTACCTGTAGGAGTCAAATGCTGTTTTTACAGGATGTGTAGATGTAAATGCGTCTGTGCCGCACATGGTCATTTAACAAGCTCGTTTTGCCAAGCATTTAAAAAGGTGTGCATGACATCTTGCAGCATTTGTGTTTTTGTTTTCTCCAACAAATTCTCACATGATGGACCCTGCTTCTTTAAATTAGATGTAGCAGTTTCATTTTTGTTCTTATGAGCACTTAAGTGAACTTCCAATCATTTATAAAAAAGGCTGTCTTTCAATAATTTACTCCTTAAATATTGCAAAAACTTGCAATATTTTTAAAAAGCTCAGCACAGATTTGAAGAAACCAAAGTGATTATGTGCAGATACTTGAGGTCAAAGCAAGAAGAATCACTTTGTGGTACAAGAGCACCGAGATCCCAGCCAAATCAACCAATAGATTTGCACACATATGCTGGTGAAATCCCATATTAAGATTCTGAATCAAGTTAAAGCCCCTGTCAGAGGGGAAGGGTCACATTTAGTTTTGAGATTTAAAAATCAGATACCTGGAAATGTTAACTTTTACATACAGAAAAATGTACATTTAACTTATAATCAAAACTTTATTTTTGAAGTCCTTTTCAGAAGATTTGCAACTGAAATAGTTTTATTTTGTTAAAAACAGAGCAAAAACAGCAAAGAAACAATGATGGAAAATAAAACATCACATCACAGCCAATCTACAACAAGAAATGATTCACCACCTGCACAGAAGTCCCACAAGCACTTATATTTAGACTACTTATTCTTTTCCCAGTCTCCCAGTCAGGATGTAACATGATTTAATTGATCAGCCTTAATTGTTGTGTTATTGATCATTCAGAACAGTCACTGAAACTTCAGCCCCTAGAAAAAAAGAGACTCTCCAAACTTCACATCTAATCTCTTCATAAACATTTGTGTTTACTCAAATCAAATCAAAGTTACAAGGGAAAATGATACAACAAATCACACAAGCAACCATTAGGAAGCGATTAATGAACTTATTGAACCAAAACCATCTGTCGTCTTCAGACATTTCATTCGTTACTTATTTAACTTTAAAAAACATCCCTGCATGTAGCCACGCAGCAGGAGGCAGACAGTATTTGATGCAGGGGTGCAACTATGTTTTTAAGAACCAGAAGATTAAATTTATAATTACTTTTTGTGAATCCATCTTTTATTTTAATGCTACGAGAGGCTTTTGAAGATAAAAGATATGTTTTTTTTTAAGTATAATTTAAGGATATTAAAGTTGGGTGGGCAATTAGGGGGCTAAGTCTCTAAAACAGGGTGGGAGTTGGCCCCCTGCAGATCCACCCCTGCCTCCACTCTCAACACCCATGAGACAGGCAGGGATACAAATATCAGAACAAACACTTTGTCAGGAATTTTATTAATTAACAGCACAGAAATGACATCGGAAAAGATGACTAACAAGATATTTTGATGCAAGAGCCATCTTTGTAGTTGTAAGAATTCTCTTTATCAAAGAGTTTTTTAAGGAGCTGTAATTTTATCTTGACATCTTTACACTGAAAGTTCAGTCTTTTTCAGAAAACTGTGCCCAGCAATCTGACAGATTTTTGCCCAGCTGCTCATTGATTGTTTTCTTTACATGTCAGCTGTTTTTTTATTTCAATGAGTTTTTCTAGTTTCCTAACTTGTCTTGTTTAGTTTGTGTTGAATTCCTGCTCATATTTGTGTTTTAGATGCGCGTTAATTTCCTTTACTGTTTCTTCTGCCAGTGGGACATGTTCCTTGAACACTGGCATCTATAAAGCCTAGCTGGTGTATTATAGTACCTGTGTATGATTTTATAATGTGTGAATTTGCCCTGAACATCTATGATGGACCACCCGGTATCTGTTTTTATGTTTTACCATGCAGTCTCGCCAATGTTGTAATTAGGTCCCTTTGCCATATGCTGACTTGTCTGAGTACCAGCAAAAACTTGAAACTTTCACATCCAGCCTAAAGGCGGCCAAGATAGCCTTTTATCAGAACAAGATCCGCAAAGTTCCCAACACACGACAACTGTTCATGGTGTTTAACTCTCTTCTATCTCCACCACCTGCTCAGCCTCCCACTGTGCTGACTGCAGAAATGTTTGCTTCTTACTTCACTGAAAAGGTTGCCACCATCAGTAACCAATTCACTGAGCCTGACCAACTCAGCCTTACCAAACCAGCTACTGGTGCCTCACTCTGCTCTTTCCGCTGTCTAAATGAGGACGAAGTCTCTAAACTTCTAGTCAGCTCAAAACCCACAACCTGTCCTCTTGATCCTGTTCCCTCTGACATCCTGCAGAGCATTTTACCTACAGTCAAAACTGCAGTAACCCATATTATCAACTCCTCTCTTAAATCCGGTGTCTTTCCCTCTGCCTTCAAGCAAGCTCGGGTTACTCCGCTGCTAAAGAAACACCCACTCAACCCAGCCCAGGTTGAAAACTACCGGCTGGTCTCAATGCTTCCATTCATGTCTAAATTACTAGAGCGTGCCGTCTTCAGTCAGGTCTCACAGTTCCTCCAAGACAACAACCTGTAGGCAAGGCCACTCTACTGAAACTGCTCTCCTGTCAGTTACTGATTCCCTACGGCTTGCCAGATCCACTGGTCAATCCTCAGTCCTTATGCTACTGCCTTTGACACGGTCAACCATCATATACTGTTCTCCAAACTCTCGGAGCTTGGCATCTCAGGATCTGTCCTCTCATGGTTTATGTCCTACCTCACAGGAAGATCCTTCAAAGTATCTTGGCAGGGGGAATGTCCAGATCACATGGGCTGACAACAGGGATGCCTCAGGGCTCGGTGCTTGGCCCTCTTCTCTTTTCACTATACACCTCCTCACTCGGTGCAGTCATTAGCTCTCATGGTTTCTCCTACCACTGCTATGCAGATGACACTCAGATTTTCCTTTCTTTCCCACCTGACGACACAACCGTCTCAATGCGAATATCAGCATGCCTTGCTGATATCTCCACATGGATGAAGGATCGCCACCTTCAGCTAAATCTGTCCAAGACCGAGCTTATTGTCTTTCCAGCCAATCCTTCCTTACCGCCACAGATAAGCGTGCAGCTTGACTCAATCACACTTGTGCCTATGTCTTCTACCAGGAATCTTGGTGTCATGGTAGACGACTAGCTGACCTTTAAGGACCATGTTGCCTCGGTTGCCCGGTCTTGCAGATTTGCTCTCTACGACATCAGGAGGATCGGACCCTACCTGACTGAACACATGACCCAGCTCCTGGTCCAGGCTCTGGTCATTTCACGCATTCACTACTGCAACTCCTTACTGGCTGGCCAGTCTGCATGCTCAATTAAACCTCTGCAGATGATCCAGAACGCAGCAGCATGTCTGGTCTTCAACCAGCCCAAAAAAGCTCATGTCACTCGACCTGCTAATTGCTCTTCACTGGCTTCCAGTTGCAGCACAGATCAAATTCAAAGCTCTGCTTCTGGCTTACAAAACAATAACCCAAACAGCTCTGGTCTACCTTCACTCCTTGATCCAGAGCTACACTCCCTCTCTACAGTTACGCTCTGCCAGCGAAAGATGCCTAGTGCTCCCACCACAACGTGGTGCAAAAACAGTAGCTAGACTCTTCTCCTCTGTTGTTCCCCAGTGGTGGAACGATCTACCAAACTCTGTCCGATGTGATGAAATCATGCACTTATGCCCAAGTTGATATTGTGTGATGAAATCGTGATCTTGTATTTTAACAAAATTACTTAAAAAAAAAAAAAAAAATTATATGCACTGCCTCTAGCACTACATGACAGCACCTTGGTCCAACTGGACTCAAAGCGGTCTGACTATCACTTAATTATGATGTCCCATCTTGTTTGAATTCATGCTTGTGTTGTTCTTACTCTCAAATATAAGTCGCTTTGGATAAAAGTGTCTGCTAAATGACTATAGAATAGAATAGAATAGAATAGAATAGAATAGAATAGAATAGAATAGAATAGAATAATCTTAATTTTTTTTGTATTCCACACTGGGCATCCAACACCATATTGTAAATAACTGAGGCTGAGTGAGCAGGTCTAGGCATCTCAGAAAAGATTTTTTTCATATTTTCTCCCGCTCCTGGTTTGACACCTGTTGCTGTCTCAAGCGTCTGCTGTTACTGAATATATCCTCTCTCTCTTTCTGGCCCAAGCACACACTAATTTCTTGATAGAAAGGACCCATCCTTATACAGGTCTCTAATCTTATCCAGGTTCCCCTGGAACCACAATTTCTACAGGGGAGGTTTTCTATCTATCTTTAGAGATGGATTGTTCCAGATAGAGACATACTCTTGTCAATATTGGGAAATCATGATCATATAGTGTAAGATTGATGATTTCCATCTGTCTAGGTCATTTTTTATTTTTTGAAGCAATGGAATCATATTAAGTTGCACAATGTTATTTATGCCAGCTGTCAGTTTTATCCCAAGATACTTCATCTCTGTTGATATCTATTTAAACTGGAGTGTATTAACTGCAGCTGGATGGCATCCCCTGGACACAGGCATAACCTTTGACTTGTACCAATTTATTTTATATCCAGAAATTAAAGCAGCACATCTTGGTAATAAAATTGCTCAATTTGACACCAAGTCATTTGATACAGTATTAATTTTCTTTGCAGGGATTTGAATTTTAACACATTTTCTGATATCAGTCTGCAGCTAAAATTATGAGATTTTCTTCTCAAATGCCAGACAAGGTTCTTTTCTGAGTTCTCTTGTAATTGAAATTAGATTGTTCCTCCGAGCTTGAACAGGGAAAAGAAATAACTGCTGAATTGAACAAACAGAATGAATTATGTGTCACTTTTTCAGGTATACAAGCTCCCTGCCATCCCCTTTAAAAAGGCAAAAATGTCCCACTCTTTCACTGTAAGACGACTCCAACAGGTTTCTGTCACTGGGATGAAAAACCAAAGCTGAGACACTCACTGCTCTCAAAGAGAGCCTTTTAAATCCTGTGACAATGAGTGGGACTGATAAGGGGGGAGAGAGAAAGAGAAAGGGAGGCACACACAAACAGAAGGAGAGGGAGATAGAAAGGTGTAAAATGGAGAGGATAACGAATGAGTGCGCCGCTGAGAAAGAGCCTTAATGATGTCAATGTGATAAGTCTAAAATGAGGTGAAAATTGAAATGAGTGCTGCCACAATGGTGGTCGGCGAGGAGAGTGAATAGAAGTTGTGGCAAAGCCGCCGCTGTAGCATTCATTCACCAGATTAGCTGGAAGAGAAAATGGAGAAGAGATGAGACAGAAGTGAGAAGGTGGATAGATCTGCAAACCTGTAAACAAAAAAGCGACATAAAAAACATTATAGATGACAAGGAAAGGGCATTGCAGCAGTGAGACAAAGAGGGGTGGAAAAAAGGAGGATTAAACAGAAAGGGAGAAGAAAAGCGAGGAGCTTGGGATGAGACAGAGGGAGAGTAGGAGCCAAGTTCAAGCCAAAGTCAATTGAACAACTAATGTGAATCGATTTGTTGCCTCTGCTTTTGCACTTTCGGGAGCGAGTGACATTTTAAAGGCATATTTTATTATTGGGAGGAGGTGGGGCTGTTTGCCTGGCAACTAAACACACAGACAGCCTGCTGACAGCTCAACAGAACACACTGAATGGAAGAAATACTGCAAATGGCCTGCATGTGCTCGGGGATCCATTGTGTCTTGGGTGAAGTGTGTGTATTTGTGTGTAATGTGTCCGATAACATACAGCAGGAACACGGAGTGGAATTACTTAAGGGTGCGCGTTTGTGTACGTTCCATGCCTGTGCGCTCACTTGTATGATAAATACTTCAAATGGCTTCTGTTTTGCTGCATGTTGGCAGGCATGTGTGCATATATGCTGTTGTGGGTCTCATGCCTCCAGGTATGTGCTCTTGGAGGGAATGTGTTGGTGCATTTACATGCATGTGAGTGTGAGAATAATTCATGGCAGTGAGTGAGTGAAATGTGGTGGCCGTCGACGGGCAGCCTGGAGTTCAGCCAGTATGGAGAGCCAGCGTTAATAATTAAAACCACTTTTACAGGGAGGATCTCTGCAGCTTCTGTTGTCGGCTGCTCCCTTCAAGGGCAAACTCAGGATAATCATACATGCAGAGAAAAAGTTTGGAAACACAGCAAAAGGGGGGGGGAAATTCCCAAAGATAGCTATGTTATTAGGAAAGGTCATCACTAGGAGAGGCTGCAAAAACGTCCATAAAATAGTTTTTATGGCTTTTTTCTCCACAGTTATTTGCTTAACTGGGCAATTTAGCTTCTTTCTTTTGTCTGTGTAAGTGAGACAAAATGTTTAGTCTGGCCTTGTCTTTTCCACAGAGCATACAATTTATTTTTGGTTGGGGACAATAAAAACTCAAAGAGGCTTCTTAGGAATTCAATCAGTCACAAGGACTTACATCCAAAAGCAGGGCGCCAAAATAAATAATTGAATCGGAGTAGTCTTAGCAGACCTCGTCCGTCAGCAGCCTTTGGTCAGAATCCAGTGAGTGTAGTAATCTACTTTTCATGGTATATGTAATCCACTGGAAAGTCTTCCAAACAGCAAGCTGTGCAAAGGAGTGGATCAAAACAAACAAAAACCAACATAGCTGTTCACCAGCATGGCCACGTTCCAACCCAAAGGAGTCATCCTTAAGCCCAAATGCCTGGCCAAGAATCTCCACTGGGCCAATCCATGGTTTATTGGAAACACTGATGACTAGCAAGGGAAATAAGGCTTTAATTGCATTCTGCAAATTCTCATCCACTCACATTATCATTATGGCACATTTTTTCTTTTCTTTTTTTTTTTTTTCTTTTTATATGCAGCTAACCGGAAATTAGAACATATTTTCCTTAAATCGTAAACAAAAACAGCCTTTTACTGGTGTGTTTGGGTGTGTTTGTCTAAATCAGCATAGTGAAATGAGGCGTTAGGGCAGGATGTGATTGTTTAGTTGTAAATATAATAAATGCGATTCAAAGCAATAAATTTAGTTTATGCTCCTGCTCTGCAACACACTCCCTGCGGGAACTTTCAAGCTACTCATAGTCCAGCTTTCATCTTGCCTGTTTAACTGCTAATCTTGAACAGTTTTTACCATATCTACCAATCTCCCATATAAGTGTACTTCATTCAAGCAAACTTGAGGTCTGCTTTCCAAGCCATGAAACACAGAAGAGCACATCAAACCATATTAATTTTGTGCGATCACTCTCAAACCTATTGAGTTTTAGAGAAGCCGTAATAAGCCCACACATGGTGGAACAACTCTACTAGAGTTAAAGCTCAATTCCTCAGACTTTGATGATGACATTTTAAATGGAACACAGGATCCTACAATCTAAAAAAAAACTATAAAAAAAAATAAATAAAAAGGGGGGGAAGGGGGGATGCAAGTGGGGATTTAACTTGGGACTACTTTCTAAAGTTAGAGTTCTGCCATTTCTTCATTCGCTGCCAGAAACGCAGCTTTCAGGGGAGGCTCAGATGGGAATATAAGGCCATTTGTGCCACTCGCAGCAGGTGATCAGCAGCTGTTCATCATCATCATCAACCCTTCTCTTTGTAGGGGGCCAGCTATGCATCAAGAGTATACATGAATAAGCATAACAGAATGTTGTCTCCCACACATCAATGTCTGCATTGTTTACTGCTGTTGATGTGCATCACCATCCATCTTTGAAGATTTCAGCCACACTGTATATCGTTCAGCTTAAAGTTTCACTGCTGCAAATCATGTTTACAGATAAATGCACACCAGCCACTGGCTAGAAAACATGGCTGTCACACACTAAAGGCTGGGGGGGAAAAAAATCCATAAACCAGCCAAACCTTCAGCTATCATATCAAATTTATGGTGCTGCTGCTTCTCTTTCTGACAGCCAATCGTGGATTACTGGAAGCAGTATATACTGATACAGATCAACAGTCCCTATCCATTTGAAACCCTCTATTGTGAAGCAATATTGGAGGATTAGAATTAAGATATGAGGCAGTTGATGAATGAAAATGAACTGAAAACTGTACATGATGGCTAGTAAAAATTAAACAAATTTTTCCACCATTAGTGTGATAATTTAAACCCTAGAAGCCTACAAATGGTTGCTGGAACAAGCTTACACGAGGGTTGAAACAACTAATTAATTAAACTGGTTAAAACAGATTCATTGTTATGAAGGCATCTGGACAAAATGGCAATAAGTCCGGATGTGTTTGCAATATCAACCAATATTAATCAATTGTGTAGTGTTTTAAAAAAAAAATTGTTGAACAAAACTAAAAAAAAGGCTGTTGTTAGAATTCTTAAGTAGCATTGTACAAAAGGAATACAACTTCTTTAAGCCAAGAATGGACTTAAATTAAATTATTGTAGTAATTAGAAAAGTATTTATCAAAGTAGTCTTTGTGTAGTGACAGCAGTATGGCTTGGAGCTGTAAAATACAGACCAGTCATACAAGAAAATGTGTGATAAGGATGTTTGTTCACATTTCCAAAGCATAGCAGAGTCACAATAAATAGCTGGAAATCATGACTTTTTTTTATCTTTTATGCTATGCATGAATAGCTAAGACACAATCATATCGATGTTTTTTTTTTTCTTATTCTTTTTTAACCCACACCAGGTGCTTTAACTCATTCTAACAAATGAGAGCACAGTGGATAAGCATGGGCAGGGATAGTAAGGACATGTCCCATGTCAAGCAAGTCTTACTTGTCCCTGCTACTTTCCTTTGCACCAATAGAGATCACAGCTTTGTAAAGTTCATCTGCAAAGTATTGCCGCTGCAAGTCCCACCTTATAGTCCAGTACACTGTATGATTGGCTCTGCTCTTTTGTTTTTTGCTAATGTTATTGGCTGTCCCTGCTGTCACTCGCTACCTTAAAAGCGCTAGGTGTGCTAGCTACAAGAAACAAATTAAAACAAAGAAGGAAATCAGGAGTTATTTTAGTGTGAGTGAAAGTTAATGTAAAAGTTTAAGTCACAAAGGAATTACTTCTGTAATTACTATAGATACATTAATAATAGTAACAGTCACCAACAAAAAATTTGTTTCTTCTTTTAGGGCAAGTACTGCTGAAACCAATACTTTTTGCTTTAAATTTCACATATTTTAATAACTTTGCCTTTAATTATTTGTCATAATTATAATCAGAATAAAACACAATACAAAGATTTGTCAAATCAAACTTGTTTTTCATTAAACTGAATGGCTGCAAAATTTAAATTTTATGTGTAAACAATATAAAACAACATCAACAAAATAATGAAATATGTCAATATGTTTGAATAAGTTATTCCCTTTTATCACACACAACCGTCTGAGAAAAATAAAGCCAACAGTGCAAACTAGCTAAAGAAAAGCAAAAACTACTATAGGTTGGCTCTCATTGACATTCTTTGGCTTTTTGCTCCCAAAACTCTCGGCAAGAAAAATATCAATCACACTGGTATTGATCGATACTGATACGAACCTTGGTATCAATACTGTCGATACTTGGATCGATCCGCTCATACCTACCATCTACTGCGCTGCTTCAATTTACACCACTTTTTGAGAGTGCATTATCGTGATCTCCTTCACCATCACCATTCACAATTCTGGTACAAAAGCATTAGACAGAGAGAAACTTCGCATATTATTCATGTAATAATATGACATTCTTAATAACGGCATAAATAAGACAATTATGATTATTACAGTCATCATTATAATGGCGCTATTAAGCTAAGATGAGCTACATTCTCCTAAATTAGAAACTGTGGATTTTCTGACTCAGTTCTGTTTTTGAGGAGGTTAAGTCGAATTAGTTTTAAATGTAGAAGTATAAGTATAGAGTGATTGAACTGAACTGGGAAACAAGACAATTGAGCAGCAGGACTATGATGCACCTTTCATTTCTACCTTCCTTTTACCAATTTTCTCTTCTTGGCATGCACCTGAGGGCTATGCTGCACATGTTTAAGGTCATACTGAATGAAATCAATACAGGCATTAAAACTGCACAAGCACCAGCATCCTGGTTTCTAATAATGACTGTGTCAGCCATCTAGTGTTGAATGCGTTTAGTAACAGGCACAGATGTTTGTCAAATGTGGATATCAGGGAAAAAAAAACAAAAAAAAAACATGCCATGTCAGTGCTCAGGAGAGTGTGATAGAAAAGCTGAAAATGAATCATTTTGCACAAACACACACGTACACACGCATGCAAACACACACGCAAACACACACCCACATCCATTACCCGCCGCCTGAGCCTCCCTCCCCCCGTTCTCGTGGGTGTCGGAGTGAGAAATTAAATTTTTCTGATGAGAAAGTTTTTCCTGCCCCTATTCCTCTCCTCCCATTCTCTCCTCCCATCCATTCTTTAATTTATTTGCTTATTTATGAACTATTAATTTATTCACTGAGAGAGAAACAGTTGTGCAGTCAAGTGTTCGAGCTGCTGCCACGTACACAATAGATGATCATCACCCACGAACGGGCATGAGTCTCACCACACACACACACATGCAGAAGAAAAAACAAAAAAGACACCACACACTTACTCAAAGGAATGGCTAGATAGGTGGTGCATATCAACTGGTACTGAAATGACTGTCCATCATTTTTTGCAAAGGAAACAATGGAGTTTTAATTTGGTTTTAAATGTTACTTTGAGGACTGAGCACAGTGTGAGAACTGGAGGTGGTAGCATAATCAGTGTGAGGTATATTAAGTGAATTAATTACTTCTCTTTCAAAGATGTATTAAATTCTGCTGACATGTTCACCATCACAGTCAAAGTAAAAGACATTTGTTTGTCAGCACTTAGGACTGAAGGCTATGGAAATAGAGCTTCACATCATCGATGCTGTATTAAAGGATTTGTAGTAATTAGAAATAGATTTTAAAAGAAAACAACAAACCTAACCCTAACCCTTTACATTTTGAAGATGCACTGACCTTAAACCATTGGATGTCATACAAGAGCATTACACCACCATTCTGAGCCAAATCTGGAAGTGGAACCAAATTTGGAGCTGGAAAAAATAGCAGATAAATCTCTGTATCATTTAAAAACCAAATCTAGTATGTTGAATGCTGTAAACAAAGAGTTTATGAGCAGAAAATATGAAGCAGGTGAGGAATAAGAGGCTCTATGTTCTGTTCAGTCCATTAGTACATAGTTATGTCTTCATGATACATCTTTAAATAGATTTTTCCCCCACTAATTGACTAATTTTTCTGAGGACTAAAGGTATGATTCTGTTATTTTGACCAAAGTATGTCACAAAGAGACAGTATAACAAATTTTTCTTCAATAAAGATGAATTTGCACCTCTATACAGATTAGCTCATTTTTGTACTTTCACTGACTTGAGATCCAAAGTACACATAATCCTTGAAACATAATATTCCTGTATGACAAGCTGGGACAAGCCTGAGACCCTGTTAAGGCAGGTATAGACAGAGGACCCAAAAGCAGGACTTCAGACACTGGATGCAATTAAAAGATTTATTTCAGAGACATACAAAATGCAGGCTTGAACAAATCACATAACATGACATGACGATCTGGCATCAGGCGATGGAACAACAAAGACTATATACACACAATGGAGAAACAAGACACAGGTGAAACCAATCAAGACCGGAAGTGCAAGGTATCTGAAACAAGTCTACGAGATAAAACACCAAACAAGACCTGAAATAACTACACATAACAGAAAACTTAACAGACTTGGCTGGACACAACAGAACCAACACAAGCACACACACAACAACCAAACTCAGGCTACCGCACTAAACTGAGATGAGTTTATATAATTCTTAACCCTATAATGCTGTATGTATCATATTTGATACAGCTTGAGACCTTTTGCATCATATTTGTTTTTTTATTTTGTTTTGTTTTGTTTTTGTTTTTTTTTGTTTTTTTTTTTTGTTTGTTTGTTTGTTTTTTACTTTATTAAAGGGCCACATAAAAAACTTCAGATGAAAAGTTTTTCACCACATGTTCTCTTGGGTCAGGCTTTAAAGGTTTACATGCAAAATTCAGACAGACAGTCTGTACTGATGTCCAGTGTAGGCATAATTTCACTTTGGTTCAAGGTTTGAACCATCCTCAGTGCTCCTCAGTGTTTTGTTAAAGTTTTTAGAACATTAAAGAGCAGTTGCTTTTACAGAGTACTTTTCAAGCCAAGTTAAATGGGTTTATGTCAGTAACGGTGGAGCATTTGATTGTGCATTCAGTGACGAAGGTAAAACTGTCATTTCCAAATTTGGACTGGGTAAAAGCTGATTTGTCAAGTTAAATGAACTGTTTAACTGCTGATGGAAATTTGTAGTTCATAGCAAAAACAACAACAAAAAAAGAGTTTAAATATTGCATTTCTTCCAACTTCTGGATGTACAATGAAGGCAGCATTTTTTTTTATTTATTTATTTTTTTTTTTGAGAGTTCATTGGATTTCAAACTACCAAATATATACTTAAAGTTTGAACCAGCTGGGTGACACTAAAAGTAATGTCATATTTCCACATTTTCAGCCATCCAAGAATTAACATTTAAATGGCATCTTCTGGGAGTTCTTATATAGACACATGCAATTTTTACTGTAAGTCTGCATGAATATTTGCATTTTTTTCTCATTTGGTGAAAGTAACAGTAATTTTTAATCATATAATGCAATATTTGTAATTCTTTTTATTTACGAATAACACTACTATTAGTAATAGTATCAGTAATTAGTGTTAATAGAATTTATGAGAAGGAAAAGACCTGGAGATGGGACATGTGAGTTTTTTGCCATATTATCTTTCAAGGAATCAAGAAAGGAAGTGAGGAAATAGCGTGTGCAGTCAGAGGCTTCTTCACGTATCTTTCTGCAAGACGGAAACTTAAGAGCCATCGGTCTTTGGAACAAAAGATGGACAATTAATAATTTGTATAAAAAAAAAAAACACAACAAATCAAAACACTATAACTATAATTTTCCCACTGTGGATTACTGAGTATTTTTCATTAAATTTCCAGGCTCTTTTTTTCTTATTTTAATAGTTGCATGATAATAGATATAATTACATAAAAGCTACTGTTAGGCCATATTACTAAAATATATTATAAAACATGCACCTTACAAGAAACCAGAATGGTAGCTTCCCACCTGTTGAGATTTTACTGTAAGGAAAGACTAAAACTAATATATGAATTAAATAATTACACCCATGTAGAAACCATATAAGCAAATCAAGATATTTCTGTGATTATGCTTACTGGGCAAGTCCTTTACATTTATAATACAATCCATCCCTTCACACAGCAGTTTACACTCAACCGCTTCCTTAAAGTTCCCACGCCTCTGCTATCCCAGCATGCAACGTGTTTATCCAGTCAGTCATCTATACGGTTAGTCTGTAATTCAGTCAGTCAATTAGGTTCAGCAGTCCATCAGCCAGTCAGTGTGGGCGAGAATATACCAACACACGGCTACGTTGGCCTCTTTGGATGGTGGGAGCAGAAGATCACGACAACCCGTGTTGCCTCATTTGAAGGTTAACTGGCACGTGTGGGCGGCCAATGATTGTGCTTACATGTGCGTGGGAGGAAAAAGTAGACGGGCGGAGCTAGAAGTGAGTGACAGCACCATGGGTTGTAGGCTGTTTCAGTGACTGGAGAGCACCCTTAGAAGGTGACAATGGCAGTTTAAGCACGTGTCTGTGTGAAAATTGAGTGTGTGGGGTTAGTCTAGCTGCCGTGGTGTCTACAAGGTTGTGGGTGAAAACCACAAGTGGGTGGACAGGCTGTTTGTCGAACACCCTGTTTCCATTTAGATTGGACAAGCTACCCACGCAGGGCGCTGAAATGACCATCAGGAATGAGTGCTGACCCCTTCTTTGAAATGCATGGGCCTGTGGTCATTTTCAATCAGAATGGAGCAGCATCTTTCAGTCTGATTTTAAAGTTGAAGTACCACAGGATGATGGTTGGGAAAAATTCAGAAAGCTAAATATAAAATAACCACTGTCTCCATTCCATCAGATATGGATTTTTCCTGCTCGATAAAGGGATAAAATTGTTGATATTGCCTGCCATTGTGGCTCAACCTTATGTTGTCAGTCAGGCTAGATAGTGGTAAGTTAGAAACAATGGTCAAACATTTCCTGACTTGTACTTTAAACCATTTTATAAATTTTAGCTATCATAAGCTACTTTTCAATTATTTATTGATGTGATTGTTGAAATGCTTGAAAAGTGGATATGTAGCTCATGAGATTAATAAATAAACATAGCAAAGTAAAGCTTTCATTTCCATCATTGAATATCTGATCCCCTCTCAAAAGCTGCATGTGGTTGCCTAATGGCTCTTTTGTTCCAACCGTTTCAATTACTGGATCACTTGGGAAAATTTGGATGATAAAATGGTTCCATCCACATTAATGTCAAAGTTCCCATGAGGACAGCGGTTAACTTATTACACAGTAAGGGATTATGGCTGTACTGGATAGTGACATCACCACAAGTGAATTACTAGTTAAAATAAATTTGTTTAGTCATTAAAATAAGTTAATTGGAGGTTTTAAAAAAGGTGACATAAGGATTATGAATGGTGGCCCACAGGTCTACGCTGGTATCATTGGCGGGGATAACAAGGAACATGTACTAACTGGTACACACAAGACAGATGGACCAAGCAGATAACTAATATCGCATCCACATAAACACACTCACAAGCCCCTCCAGGGATCCTGATAGGTCTGGCCAGACTGGACTTGTCCACACTGAAGATTGACAGCTTGGCCTAAATTAACTGCAGCAGAGCTTTGGTGCATGTGTGTTTGTGTGTGCATGTGTGTTTGTGTGTGCTTGTGTGTTTGTGTGTGCTTGTGTGTTTGTGTGTGGTTGAAGAGCTGAAGGGGTCTACCAAAGTCAGTTATTGATCCACTGGGCCCCTTAAGGCAACTAATCAAATGAGGTGGACGCTAAAGGGAAACAAAAGACAGTTGAAAGTTTCTCAAGTTTCACACGCACACACACACACACACACACACACACACACACATGGTCAGTCTGTTGCTCAGTTTGCCTCCATATGTGTTTGTGTGTGTCTGCATGTCTTAAAAAAATAAAAACTCAGTGTCTGGCCTATCCATCAGCCTCAGAGACTGGTGGGTGAGCTGCAGTTTGTCCGGCTCCACAGATGGACTTTTCTCTGCCGGTGAAGCCCAGAGGGACAGGTCATCTCTGGACAATGCTCTCAAAGAGACTCAGAGTCTGGACAGACACCCTAGAGCTTTGGGAAAGACAGAGGGAAGGATCAACAGTGGACTAAGAATAGAAATGCAATGTTTATTTCTATAGTCTTTTTAAAAAAAATTTAGTAATTTTGATTTCTATTAAAATATTTTTTTCAAGTATAAACATCTTACTCTGAATATTTGGAAGCAATAAGGGTTAACAGTAGCTGAAAAACGGAGGTTAAATGGCTGAGTTATAGTTCTGGTTAGTATCTGGATCAGAACATCTCCAAAAAATTTAATAAATGGATCGTCCTAACAAAGACTGTTTTGTAAAATTCTGTGTGTGCAACAGATTTGCAGATTCTCTTCTCTGTTTCAGAGATAGATGCTAAAGTTGACAACTTATTTATTCTTGGCTCTTTAGTCAAGCTAATATTGCTAATATTTGGTCAAATGCTGTAAATGGCTAAATGTACTAGCATTACATATGTCAAGGTATATTGTACACTCACTCTTTTCAGTTACTTGATAAAAACACACATGCCAAGTTGTTTTCTTTCACTTTTCTTTCACTTTACTACTCAGCTTCTTCTGAATTTCAATGCAGATAAACATTGTGCAGTTACACAACAGTAACTTCACTGAACACCTAAAGCCAATCTTTAGTGAAATTGAGTAATTGAGAAAATGAGTATTTGACAAGTGAGACAGTAAACGCCCCAACAAACTAAGTACAGAATGTATGGATTTACAGGATATGTACAACAAACATGGAGCATATGGTAAATGATAAGATCATGGCAGAAAAAGCAGCAACTGCAGCATTACTGTTGGTATTTAAAACCCTTTAAGGAAAAACATATTCTCACCATGAATAATGTAGACCAGTAGGAGCATATATGTTTGCCCCTACTGGTCACCTCCACATTGTGCACATCCATAGAAATTTATACAACATACACACAAAATGCAAACAGTACTTCAAACAAATAAGATAGCTATCATCATGGAAACATACAGATTTAAAAGTATAGTTCCAGCCCTGGTATGTGGATTCATTGATTTGAACAATACTGATTTAAGATTATTTAAGATAAAGAACAAAGCTAACAGCAAATCTATATCCATTTGCAGGTGTACTGCAGCTCCAAATATCTTCAACATGTACCCACTTTACCCATTTAGTTACCTGTAATAACTCTAGAACATGACAGTGAGACCATCTATGATTAGCGCAGACACTGCAGTCCTATGAAGCATTTACATTGAGCCTTTGTATGTAGCAATGATAGCTTTCCACTTGCTCAGGGATCAATTCAATTGTAGTACCGATAAATACAAAAAATGGTTACAGTTTTATTGTCAGGGAGCCTCAGACACCATTAATTATGTGCAATTTCCATAATTTGCATAATGTGGTATTCTTTTAAAAGGAGATATCCATTTAAATTTTCTACTGTGTTCTAGGTCAATTTACTGTGACACAGTCACACAAACTTCTGTAGCGAACTCATGTGTCTCAGATTTCTGTTGAAACCTAGCTTATATATAGTTGTAAAGATATTCCCCATTTATTTTTGGTATGTCATTTCAGAGAGGAAGGCAGAAAAAAAGGTAGAAGACGAGGTTAACAGATTCAAGATTAGATTTTAGTTTTAAAAGTATCAAGATGCGACTATGATAATGAGAGAAGCAATGAACTATAATGTCATCCACCAGAATGCTAAAGTACATTTAAAGTGCAAATGCTTCTCAGGAAAAGATTTGGCTCATGATTCAGTCTGGTATCTTGCCATTTCTGCCACTCTTTCAGCTAAAGAATAAAAAAGAAAATACCCACAATAATCTCTTGGCAGAAAAGCAAATTGCACCCATTTAGAAAAAGACTACCCAGTGTGTTGCGATATGCTGGAGTGCAGACCAACAATACAGCACAATCACTGCTCCACCATCTGTTGGCGGGGTTAATCAATGACTATACAGTAGCAGCGAATACACTGCTGATTCCATATGCCCGGTAAAGAATAGACAATCATTGACTAATCAGAACTTGATAGAAGCTACATAGGACAGAGAACAGCTGCTGTGCCCAGTGAGCTAAACTGTAATCACATTATATATTATTGATCCGCTAAACTGGGGATTATGGGTTGTGCCATTTCCACCGGGAGTGAGAACAGTCATAAATTTCAAAGTCACAGGTGGATAATCACAAAGCTGAAAATGTACTAAAAGCTCTTTGGATTATTGATATCCAGCCAAAGTTTCATCCAGGAAATGAAAAAAGCACAAATTAAATCCGGGAGGAAAGCTAATTACAATAACTTGTGACAAATACCAAAGACAAATTTTACACATGCACGAAGATAGACACCACTACTTGGGTATTAGAGGTGCTGCTTCAGGCGCTGGGGTGTAGTTGCAAACTGTCCACACTGCACTGCAGAGATATTGATGTCTTAATACAATAAAAAAGCAAAATAAACATTATTATCCTGATCGTTATAATTATCTTCAGCCCAGAGGCTCAAACAGAATTATTCATAGAGTGCTTAATTAAATGGGTAGTCTCGGCCGTGTGTGTAGATTTGTGTGTTTGTGAGCATGTTTCTGCCTCTTGTTGTCTTTTGGACAGTAACATTAAATGAAAGTAAAAATTCAATCATTCTTGGATCCAGTCAGAAAGAGATGATGCTGTGACAGTGACCGAGGAGGAGAGAGAGAATGGATTATAAACGCATCTCAGTTTGCCCTTCAGTGTGGGTCCCTGTCAAAGAGAAAGAAAGACAGGCAGCCGTTTAGTCATGCAGGGCAACAGGACTTTTTAATATGCTTCTTATACTTAACAGTTGGCATAATAGGCAGCTACTGCACTCCACAGAACGACTCACAAGGCCATAACACACAGCAGACACAAGCAGATCACAATGCTTCTTATGCAGTCAATAGTGAAGTCAAGGCTACAGTAGTAAGATGATGACACAGTTGACAGATATTACTTCTCCTTCTCTGTGATTATTGTATCAGCCAAAGAAAGGGAGATTTTCTTTTGACTCTGCCTGTAATGGGAAATATTAGAGATTTATCATGCCATTGCACACACAGAAGCTAATTAACTTAAGAATTCACCAAGCTGTTGACCATTCAATGCTTCTAAATCTACATCAGCGTCTTGCATTAAATGACTTTACAACCGCACATAGCAGCCCTTTCATGAGTAAATACAATCAAATCAATCCAATTTCCATTTATCCTTCACCACTTTCAAAGTAATAGAAATAAGCCACATCTCTTAAGTACTGCCTGTTACACAAGTCATTTGCCACATAAGTCCGCAAATCACTATAATGGCAACGGAACAAGCAGTGATGTTGTGCAGGACATACATGCATTCAAGAAAATGTACCAACTTACTTTGCATTTATCATCATACAGCATAAGTACTTTCAAATATCATTCTGGTGTGCATCAGATTCAGTTTCGCTATATAGGCTAATTCTTAAAGGTTCAACTAAGTCCTTCCCTTCTCTCTCAGTCATACACTCATGCTGGCAAGCCGTCTACGCCAGTTCTGTTTCAGTCATCTTTTCCTTGGATATTCTATGTATGGCGGCTCACACACGCCCACGCGCACAAACCAATGATGTGCTGATGTGCCAACAGGCGTAGTCTGCACACTGTGGTATTGTAACAGCCCATTCGCTTTATTATGCATTAGTACCAAGGCTGCTTTTTCATTATATCCTAATGACATTTGGTAGGGTCCACTAATCAGCCTCATGGGACCCCGGCTGGCTCCCAACACGTATTACACACTCTGCTCATTTCTGCATATGTACATGATGCTTCCCTGATAAATATATACTTAAAGATGTGCTACTACACATAAGGACATACAGTATGAACATGAAAACAGTAGATAAGCATTTAAAGAATGTGCGTTATGAAATTCAGATACATTTCAAAGTAATTTTGAATCATCCTTCCCAGGTGACAGTAGGCCTACACAATGACCAAACAAGGTGTTGTTATAGCAGGAGTCATTACTCAGCACCCATCAACATCATGAAATGATACTTTAACACTACCATGCCATGCAATTAAAATTTCAAAACCTGCACGTATGGAACGATTCAGAGCAGGCTTCAGCAGCCACACATAATTCTAACAAATATAAACATTAGGGGGGAAAAAAGGGAAATCTTTTACATAACATACACTTGGCGTGGCACATAATAACAATGCACATGAATAATTGATCCCTCTGCAGAGTCTGCTCTCTGACAAACTCACACAGCATCTGACAGTCAATGACAGTCCTTCAAGCAAGCAGTCTCGCAGATGAACAGAAAGAGTGACAGAGCAGAGACTGCGTGGGACAAGTAGAATAAACTCCACAGAAGACAATCCCAGAGGGGTGTACAACGAAGCAAGATCAACACAACCAGGCTTTTTTATGTTAGCTGGTTTGACAAAACCTAAACCTCTTCTCTGAGATAACGGGTACAATAATGGTGCTACTGATCTTTTAGTTCTAACTCAATCTTTCCTCTTCAACAAAGAAAAAATGGGGGGATTTTATGCATCATTTGACAGTTCGTACTCAGAAAAATATACCAATGGATTGTTAGTAAGATCAGGTTTTGTAAATGAGATGCAAAGAAAATAAAAATCTTTGCAGTAAAAAGCAATGAACAGAGAAATCCAACCAGAAAACTGATAGCTGTGCAATGTAGTGTTAATATCAACCTGCTGTTTAGGTTCAGCGGCACGAAGCTCGTAAACTTTTAACTTCACGCTTCAATAGTGTATTTAGGCCTGAGATAATAATGTGGAAATCATGTCAAACTCAGACAAACCAAAGAGAAATTAATCTCATTGAATGAACATTTCATGTATTGACCAGTTCACTAGTAGATTAGATTCCATATTATGTTGTGCATCAGCGGAGGTGAAATATTTCTTCATGACAGCATCTGAATGTTGTTCAAGTCCAATCTCACTCTCTGGGATGTCATCAAAAAAATAACCTGTGACATCGAGGCACATTTTACAGATAATTTAATCTAAAACTGGGAGCATAGATGTCTCTATGCATTCAGCCAAAGTTACCACGGTAGCCAGTCTGAAAGAAACATCACATTACTGACAATGACAACTGACATGCTTTACTAAGAAATGAATGTAACTTTGTAGAAATATATAACAAAGCAGAAGCTGAACTTAGTTTTAACTCTTCGTTGGTATGTAGCAGCAAAACAGACAAGTAAAAATATAGTTTCCAAGCCATAATAAAAAAAAAATAATCTGACTGGTTTGGTGTTGTTTTTTATATTTGTTATGCTTGTCTGCATCCTCGCTAGCCTTACAGCAGCAGCGTAATGTTGGGCTTAAGTCAGAAGACTTTGAAAAAATTTGTAAGACTGGGAAAACTATCAGCTTACACTTGCTCACATCTAACGCTAAGTGTTTGGTCTTAAGTCTTAGCCTAGTCTCAGGCTGAGATTTTACAAAGACTGTGAATCTTGTGGGGTCACTATTTACAAGACTACAAATTGACAGTTGACCGTTGATATCGAAGAGGCAGGGCTGATCTGCTTCAAGCTCCACCATCCGCTCCTCTTTCTGGACGGTCCACCTACAATGTTTCATCAATGGTTCTTGTTCATCCTTTTTTAAATTTATTTTATTATTATTTATTTATTTATTTTTTACTTATTTGTTTGTTTGTTTCGTTGTTGCCATTGTTCTGACGGTCAGGATTCTTGTTTCTGCTTATGACAGAGCTCATCTATTGGTTGTTGATTGTGTTACGTCACTGCGACTTGTGATAATATCAAACACGTTTGATATTGGTGCAGACCCAAGACTGGGGAAAGACTGGTGGGGATTTCAGTGGGGTCACCATTCCTGCGGTTTGTAGTGTGCTGTTCTCCTCCCTTAAACAGCAAACTAATACATTCTTCAATCAAATATTCAATGGAGCACTGCAAGCCAAATGCTAGTGAAGGTGTACCCACTTGTCAGGCTGTGTTTCATAATCTCATATATAGTTATATGTGCAGGCTAAAAGACTCTAGAAATAATTGTCCAATTATTGTCCAATCTCTGACTGACCTGCATTAAGCTTAATTAGGTTTTAGTTGTGAAATTATTGGCGTTTTTTAGCCTTCGTGTAAACTTGTGACATTGGATTTTATCTCATATTATTTTTCTTTCTTTTTTTTTTTTTTTTTTTTTTTATTATGGATCTGTGTGTGATTTAAATAAAGTGTACTAACTAACTAGCCAATCCCAATTTCTTTCAGCTTTAAATGTGCCAGAACAGAACAACATTTACCTTTTATATTCTTCGGCATTTGACTTTTTATTTTCATTGATTTCATTGTTATTGACCAAACTAAAGCAATAAATGTTGACCTTTACCTTCTGATTGGCCAAGCTTAACCAGTCAGTAAAGGATTTTGGAAGAATTTAACCAATTTAAAGCACCTCTTCAAAAACATTCAACTGTGGAATTGAGTTATTTCTAAAAATTGCTACATAAACTGACTTTCAGGGCTGGAGCTAAAGGAGTGGTACTGGCCACCTCTGAAATCTGATTGGACTCCCCAGATGGCACCTCAGGTGATTGAAAGGTCACTGGAGGAGGAACATAGAAACATCTTTCCAGTCATTCATGGATCACCAGTGTCACTACACCAGTTTTAAGTAACTTTTTAAAGTAGTTTCCTAATTAATCATCATTTTAAAATATGGCTGCCCATTTCTAGAAGAGATTTTGTTCCTGTACAAGTACATTCAATCATGTTAAGGCTATCATCTTATGTTAGCATGAAGCTACATAGCATTGCTAAGCTAGTTATATAGTAGCAGTAGATTAGTTTTAAGATGATGTGGTGAAACTATTCATATTCAGTTTTACAGTGAGTGTATTGAGGGACTACACATCAACTCACCTCATCAAGATTTTCACATTGGAGCTGAAAATAAATTATAAAGACCTCGGCACCCCCTTATAAAAGCTTGCCCACCTTCTGGCCACCCCATGTATCAAGTCTAGCTCCGCCACTGCTGCATCTGCATTAAACTGAAATGACAGCTGCTAAAGGTGAAAATGTAGATTTATTAATTTGAATGAAAACATCCATTATCATTCTCTACATGTTTATAGGCATTTGTGTGTTCAAATATAAAATTTGATGCTACATTTAATTATTGTCAATTTTTAACAACATTTACGTGACAAAAATACCAAAAACAAAATACTATTTTGTGACTTGAATCAACCATTTAACACAGAAAATGAGGAGATATAATTTTATAATACAGAAACTGACATATTCATTAAAAAAGAGAGAGGCTGAGCAAATCACATACTCAAAAACTGTTTGGGCATCAACATTAGTCTACTAAAAATAACACTGATAATCCATTTCCTATGGAGCTATTAAGAGATGGCATATAGATTATATTCAAATTCTTTTTTTATCCTATTATGCACGTTATTCTGATAACAAAGACAATGTTTTTCAGGATTGATTAAGGTATTATAAGACTAAGGGTGTTCTTCTTTAATATTTTGATTATATTTAGCTGCATCCAGGGTTGGTTTAGGCTTGATTCCAAACTAGCACTGAGGTAGTGTATCCTCACAGATGAATAAATACAGACAAAAACACTGCAAGTTTAACCCAAAGGAAAACACATGCGGTATTCTAACACCCACTCCAGCAGTTTACTTTGATGCTGCTCCACACAAATCTTCACAAAAAAGGGGCAAATAGGAAAAAAACAAACAAAAAAAAAACCCAACAGCTCATGCACATCTACTGCAAAAGGTACAGCACATCTGCTCATATTCAAAAATCAACACAGCACACCCCCACCTCACCTCCACCAACACACATACAGAGACAAAAGAAATGCGGAGCGATTACACTGGCTGAGTGCAGGAGTCCACTGAGTACAGAGTGATTAGGTTTACAGTTTCAACCTTGGGGCAACCGAACACAGGGAACACAGCAGTGTATGTTTACGTGTGTTTGAGTGGGGTGCCTGAGGCCAGAAGCATTATTGTATGAGGGCTGGGTGTATTGTTTCAACCCTGAAGGGATTCTGTACACAGCGATCTGTTGACCCCTACGTGAATGCTCTTAAAACTGTTTTCACAGCCAAAGCTTCGGCACACTTTTCTATACTCTCTCAGAGAAAATGTATCATTTTGAGGGCAATTTTACAAACAAAGAGCATCAAGGACATTCTCTTATAACACTTTTACTCCTCTTTTGCTGTTGTCATTAATTTTATCACACCTCTCGTGTCCACTAACAGGAGTATAGCACCCGATTATGTATTTTATTGTCTCAAAAATCAGTTATTTAAACATTATTACCAATTACAGCCAGGAATATCCACCTGTATTTGGAGTATTGGGTGGGTTTTAGGTTTTGACATTTACGCTGCAGGTAGTGCTTTGTTGATTTGTTTGTTTCAAAATGTGCTCATGTGGTACCTACAGTATAGTAGATTTATAAGTAGAATAAAGGATGGAGACATCAAACTTCAATTGAATTGGTTGTGTTGAAGTAGTGAAACAACTAAAACACTGCAGGGTAGTGGCTAACCTTGGTTGGTGGTTTCTATTGAAGACTTCCAGGTTGCTTCTGAGTATAAAACATTGTTGCAGATCAAGTTATGGTACTGTCAACAACATTATAGACCATAGGTCAAAATCTCCGAAGTTTCAATGTTTAATTGCTTTTTCTACCACCATTATAACTTATGACAACCTGCAAAACACAAGAGTTATTTTACCTGTTTTTTCATTTCACACAATTAGAATTTAAAATGAAATACTAATAAACATGAGAACACAATGATTAATTGAACTGAAGACTTAATGTATCAATGGTTTTCCATTAAAAGCCTCATGTTCTAGAAGGTATTTTTAAATTAAACCTTAGGTTGTTAAGGGTTGATGCTTTGTAGATTGATGAATATTATGAGTCCAAAACACTTACTGCATTCAAGCCTAAAACAGAATAGGCCACTTTTTCTTTTTTTTCTTTATGCTTTAATGGTGGATTAACTTGATGGGTTTTGCCTTCTCAAATCTCTTATTGATACATTTTTAAGCCACAATGTACTTCGAAAGCATAAACCGCAACTGCAGATTTATAACTTTTTCAGCAGAGCTGATAGCAACCGCACCGTCAGAATAATCTCAGAATAATCTGCCCTTTCTTTCTTTATTTTTTTATCCACTCACAAAGTCCTATAGAGCTAATCTAATGTTAGTTCTGCTCAATGGAGGTAGATGACCTTTGAGTCAAGGTACTTTTAAATCTGCCATGCCCTGAACAACTAATGGTGTATGTGTGGTCTACGCAAGTGGGCACAACGAGCTTCACTGGCTACTTAATGGTGGCTGTTAAATCGAATTTGTTCCCCACCCTCTTAATTCCTTTTGTCTTTTTTTTCTGGTAATGTTTTTCAGAGGGAAGAATCCATTCAGTGGGTGGAAAAGAAGACGGAGGTGGGAGCCAGATGTACACTACAGTGTGTGTGTGTGTAAGTATGTGTGTTTGTGTATAGGTCCCCTTGGCTCAAAGAGGATAAGACAATGGTGTTTGCTGCTGGCTGGCTCCTTCCTCAGCTGACTCACACAAACATAAACATACCGTATGCACACACACACACACACACACACACACACACACTCCAGCTGGGACCTAGTGACAGGCACTAGGACTCAAATGCCCAGGTGGTGCAGGAAACCCTGGAGCTAAGCCCAGACTGGCATAGGAGCGACTGCCCACACACTTAAAAGAAATCATCGCACACACACACACTAACACATTACAAAATGCATTCATTTGCAAGACTTACACACACCTATAAAGCTCATGTTCTTGCAGACTGACACACATACACAAAAGCACACACATGCTTTCTCCCCCACCTTCTTGCAATTAACACTGCTCCTATAGCTTGAGGCACAGAGGAAATGAGGTTTTGGTTTTGTAACTATGTGTGTGTGTGAGAGAGAGAGAGAAAGAGAAGGAGGCAAAGAGAGTTGTAAGAGGTAGACGGATTAAGGAGGAGGTGGGTGGAAGGTTATGGTTGGTGGAGGAAATATAATGTGTGGCATGGAACTATGTACTCAGGGTACGGTAATGACTTTGCATGGGGGACTCAGTATGTCAGTGTATATGAGCGGCCGGATGTGTGTGCATACGTGTGTCCGCATTAAGTCATTCCCACCCTTTCCCTCTCCAAGTATCATGTTCAGAGGCTGCAGTTCATTCCTGTCTGTCTGATTGTGTTGTTGTGCAGTCATGGCTAATTACCTTGATAGTCTGTTGACAGCGCTGAGACAATTAAACAACCAAATGGAAAACAGGAGGGGGAACGTGTCTGAAATGTCCTCTCAGAGAGTTGAACTAAAGAGTGATTCATCTCCAACATGTGTTTATAATAGGAAATCGTTTACAGGAGAAAAGGATGGAGTTTGTTTAGCAAATTGTAGGATGCCTGCTCCGATGTTAGCAGCAGAGTTACAGCGATTAAGGGTTTGTTTGTTTTTGCTATCAAGACATCTAAGTGTACACATATTAAGAGGGCAGAAGAGCAATGCTGTCAAAACAATCATGAACTCATGCAAGATCTGCTGCTGTATTGTTGAACACCCAAATGGGTCGACTGCAGCCAGTAAAAGACAAATCAAACCCTAACTGTTTATCAGCCATCATAAAGCAAAATTAGGCAGTAACGTTTTAAAGCAGAACTAATCAAACCGTTTTAAGCACCAAAGCCGGAGCAATCTACTTGACAGTGTTGGCTAATTGTATGATCTTTGTGGACGGCTTAATTAGAATTGCCATTAAGGTTTAATGAAGTTGTCTAAACTGAATTAAAGGTAAGGGGTCAAGATTGCCTAAATGTGGGTATTTGATAAGGACCCAATTGTATTGTGTTATTTTTTTATTTAATTTTGTATGTACAGTATGAAAGGCAGCAGCAGTTTATTGCCTTGTTTTGGTTTGTGAGCCTTAATATTGCGTTGCCATCACAAAGTACGCTCTGCTGTGGTGTCAGAAAACAAACAACTTAATACTTGTCCTGATTTTTCTTTTATTTGGTTACTTTCTGAAAAAATGAAAAAGTTGACATTCTCATCAGTGCTTTATGTTTACTGTAGCATGCTGATGTACAGTCAGTGTATTCTGAATGTAGTTTCACTAGAATAAATCTAATAAAAATGTTTGGTGGCTGGAAAGAAGCACATGTAACACCACATCCAGTTCCACTTATGTCTTCCTGTCTTGTTTACTGTTGCAATATTCATTCTTCCCTTTCTTCTGCTCCAAATTTACTTTCTTTTCCTTTGGTCTGAATGTGCCAAACAGTTCAAAATTATTTTCGAAAACCAGCACCAGCATGGAGTTTGGCACCGGCTGGTTTAAAGGGTTATCAATAGACTAGCATGTCTGACAAAGCAACAATCATCACTTAGTGAGATGTATCAGGTAGAGGTTCATCCAGAGTGCCCACAATTTCTATTTGTATTTGCAACTGTACATGTAGGTGTATTGCATAAAGCTGACTGGCAAAAGATAAATCGTTTTATATAAGTGTTCAACAAATTATTACAGTAAATATGAATACTTAAAATTAATATTAGCTCAAGTTTGTCATAATCCCAGCAATAAACTTTAATCACAGTTACAGCTGCAAAGAAAATAACTTTAGGTAAGACGCATAATCATGTCGTAATCCATAACATGTGTAGCGAAATGAGTAAAATAATGCAGTCATTGTTCCATTTTTGAAGACTTATTGGGAAATTGTTGTTTACTGCTTTGGGCTACAGCTATTAGTCGTGAGATCAGCTTGCGAAATTTGCTTAAAGCACCATGAAGTTAAGCCTCATGTCCAAAAGCAAAGCTGTAGATGCAAAACATAAATTTATTCAAAAACTTACCATTTCTCACATCTTCTTTAAATTGTAATTTAATGATTTTGAGAAATGGTTAAGCTAAACTGGTAGCACTGCTTTTCCAAGATCTTTCCCACTAGGATTTTCTATTTCTAAACTGAGTCTCTAAATATGAACAACTCCCTAGGTTACATTGCGTTCCTTGCATAATCAGATTTAGAAGCCTAGCTTGCCTAAAATACATAAAAAAAACATTTCTTGCATCTGCAGACTGCATACATATTCTTTATCAGCCTCCCTGTTCTGCAGTACAGAAACCTGCATAAATATAAGGCTGGTCTGTCCCACAGATGATAGCATCATCCATTATGTTCACATGCTACATACAAATGGAATTAGCATAAACATGATTAAGGCATTAAGAGGGTTAGGGGTTAGCATTATTTGGAGATGGGGGGTTGGGCTGAGAAGAGGTTTACTGATGAATTGTGGGATTTTAACAATGAATTTTGAAACATGACACAAACAGAAAAGAATAAGAGGAGTTGGCATGCAGTGGAAGTTGTAAGCAGAAGTGAAGTCAGCTGTAAATGGTAAGCAGTGTCTGTCTAACCATCATTTCACCCTTGAGAGTGAATAAATTGCTGGTTTACACACAAAGAGCTTATGCTTTCGCATGGAAAATAGTCTCTTCACAACTTACTCCTCCAAGCAGTATACAAATTCCAGATTGATTGTGTTCCAGTGTTTCAGAAGAATACAAATATTCTCAAACAATTCACAGCATAAAAATGTGTTTAAACCTCTAAGCACTGTAACGTGCTCTCAGTCATTGTGGCGGGAGCTCAGTCGACCCGTGTCTCTGACGCAGTGAAAGAAATACAAGAAGGGCTAGCAGCAGGGCGAGCTTGGCGTCAGGGTTGTCTCTGTAGACTGATTCCAGATTGGGTGTTTGGGGGTTATGCAGGGGGGTTACAAGTAGATGTGTGATGGTGGAGGTACAGTTGGCATGGACGTTCACTTACTTAAGGCCAGACTGGAGGGGGCGTGTGCATGTGTGTGTATGTCTGGCTCCTGGTGTGTTGGCAGGATGTGTGCTGGCAGCACCCCAGTCTGACACCACTACAGTTGGTCCCCTCTGGATATCCTTCGTACCCTCTGCTCTCCTGTTCCACAACCTGCTTCCCTCCTCCCTCTTTCATCCTGGATGATGGCCTGAAAGCATTGTCAATCCTCTTTTCCCTTTCTTTCCACTCCTCTCTCTGTTGCTTGTTCAATTATCCACCGGTTTTCATTATTTATGAATTTTAAAAGCCAATACTGACATTTTGAGAGTAAAGATGCCACTGTTCAATATGCCGTATGGTTATAGCTGGCATTTAAAAGGAAAATTAATCCACAAAAGAAACTATAACTGAACAATGAAATAATGAAACAACAGCCAGCTCAGAAAATAAAACTTTATTGTAGGTTTTACAAGCCGTTTTCAGGCAGCTGTGTTCAGAGAGGAACAGCTATCATATTGGCAGTGGATGGCAATATATGATGTGTAATATATTAAAAAAAAAGCAATAACAGCTTGATGTGACAGCAGATTATATATATGCCTGAATAAATAAACAGATTTGCACAGTAGACCCATCCTCTGTTTCTGTTTGGGCCAATGCTTGTGCACCAAAAATCTTTCATGGGTTCAAATGTCTTCTTGAATAGAGCACATTTTTTATTAATATTTACAAGCAACTACATCTGTTATTTCATTAAAATGATAAGAAAAAAAGC
Organism: Melanotaenia boesemani; assembly: GCF_017639745.1. Taxonomy (NCBI): domain Eukaryota; kingdom Metazoa; phylum Chordata; class Actinopteri; order Atheriniformes; family Melanotaeniidae; genus Melanotaenia; species Melanotaenia boesemani. Next base: position 14,246,885 of record NC_055686.1, on the reverse strand, counting down.
AACAAAAAATGTATTTTTTTATTATAATTTTAAATTCAATAGATAGTATCTCCCAGCATTTACAATTTCTCTTTATTCATTGATAGCCCAAAGCCATTAGTAAGGTAGCATGAAAAATACACACACACACACTTTCCTACCAGTAACAGTCTTTCCTCTATCAGCACTCCCATGCCTGATGTCTTTATCCATTTTATTTTGCTTCTGTTCTACATTCAGGACAGTAGTCTTTTCTTTATTTACTGCAGGAATCCTGAGATGGCTGCAGTTTAACAGAATCAGAGGACAGGAGTTTCTGGTTATATCAGCCCCAGGTAAACAGCATACGTTTGGCTTCTGAGAATTGTGCTTTTGTGTGTGTGTGTGTGTGTGTGTGTGTGTGTGTGTGTGTGTGTGTGTGTGTGTGTGTGTGTGTGTGTGTGTGTGTGTGTGTTGTAATGGTAAGAAGGGGGAGTTGATAAAGATAGGGGGCCTTAAAACCACTAAAAAGTTTTACAACTTCACATCTGTGCAAAGTGAAGTCAAAATTTACCGTGAAGACACATTCTTTCTTTTGCTCTGTTTATCCCAAGTTGCTGCTTTGTACCCCACCTCCTCCTCAACACACTCAAGTACCCCCCCACCCCCCACCCCCCCATCAACGTCTCCCTCTCTGAAGACAACTTCTCCCCTCACCCCCATCCCTTTCCTCTGTGCCTCTCTGTGGCAGATGGGCACTGTGTGACAGCAAGGTCATTGGGTCACATCCACATGGGGTAGGGATCTCTTTTTGTGGGTGTGTGAGTATATATGAAGTGGGTCATTTGACCTTTTGCACACACACATGTAGTATAGTGTTTTTGTGTCTCTGTGAACCAAGCATTTACATTTGTCTATAGGTATATATACTTTAAAATGTGTGATTGATTTATGTTTGTCATGTTTGTGTGTAATAATTAGTATTATTTGTGTGTCACTGCATCTGTTGTTGCTAGTGTGAGTGTGTGCATGCATGTGTGTAAAAGAGTATCTAGTGCAACCGTGTGCAAGGAAATAGGGGGAAATGGTTTGTAACCCAAAGCAGTGACGTTTAGCCTCACCACGCACACACACATGTGGCCACACACACTCCCCTGCTGTGCCTGCAGTCTCAGACATGATATGCGTGACCATGTCTGTGTGGCACAGTCACGCATGTTTCCCTGAGTGTCTGAGCATATGTGCATATCAGAGTGTGTGGGTGAAAAAGAAACAGGCTGGATGGATGAGAGTATTTATATGCGAGAGGGTGTGTGATGGATGCAGTGTGTTTGTGTGTGTGAGTGCCATTGTGTGTGAGACAGAAGCCTGAGGGCATGCTCATCAGCAGAGAGACATAGATTTGCATAATGAAATTCCCCCTATCGCACTGCCGCAGAGGACAAAATAAAACAAGACCTTTAACAAACTCTTTAAACACCTAGGTGAATACAACAAACACACACACACATATTTCACCTCCTTCAGTCTTCGATTGTACCTCAAGCCTCACAAGAGGCTTTGGGAGTTTGTTACTATAGGTACCATAGCTCTTGTTTTGTGTGTTTGAGTGTGCCTCTTCTCACCTGCTGCACACTCGCATTGTGGAATATGAAAATAACAATGAAATACTTCGGCTTAGCAGTTGTTCTCCTCTTTAAAACAGGAAACCAGTATTGTAATGTGTGTGAAGACATTGAATTTTTCTGTACCCCAAACAAAGATGAGTCAGGAGCTCAATCAGCCTTCTGGCTTAATCTGTCATGATTCTTATCTGGTTATTTCACCAAATATTCTGCTCTAATGGACCAGTCAGCTGCAGCTGTTCAAGCATTCCTTACCTTTAACTTGGTCAGAAACATGCTGCATCAGTGTAAAAGGAAGAGGGTATCCCTGAAGCATTACATTAGGATGTACATGGTTCACTGAGCTGGCAACATAGCAGTCATGAGAAGGAAAGTGACTCATGGTAATGTAGAAAATGTTGGTGAAGATTACCTTTTCCTAACCTTAACCAAGTACTTCTAATTTCCAACATTAACACGGTACATTTAATCTGTGTGGAGGAAACTATTTGTTCTTACCAAATAAGCGTTGATGAATAAGTCTCAAACCAAACAAAATAGTCTTTCTGAGATTTATTAAGCCAATTGATCAGGGAGCAAATACCATGGAAAGTAGTTCACAGTAATCTGGTGTACTAGCTCAGAGAATTTTCTCTCTGTCACATCATTTATAGCACACAGAACTATTATCTCTTATGCAGTTCTTGACACACACAAATAGTTATCAGTAATTACATCATCAGCTGTCTGCACATTGTTCCTCTACACACTGACCTAGTTCTCATCAGCCAGACTGAGAGACATATCTGCAATGATGACAATAATCACATCACATCAATAGAACAGGAACTATTAGCTTCATATGGAAGTAGAGGCACATTGTATGATCAACCTCAGCCTCCACAAAAAAGGAGTAGAAGTAGTTGAACGAAATGAAGAAGATTGTTACACATGAGGGTAAGGTGTGGCAATCAATAATTGAAACCCAGGTGTGAAACCAGAACAGGAAATAAGGTTAACAAAATACATAAAAGGAGCCAAAGCTTTCAAAGTTAATCAGAACACAGAACAGGACAAATACAATATAACCTGAAGATGATAACAGAATAAGGTATTAATCCAAGAGACTGAGAAATAAACTAACGTCAACACAACAAAAGTCAGAAACCATAACAGTTACCTGCCATTGTTCACTGTTAGTGCAGCTGGTGCATCATTGTCTACTGCAGAAGGTTAACTGGCAATAAGCACCTGTTGCAGTTCCCTGTTTATTAGAAAGTGATGGTAAAGGGCTGTACAGTGCATGGAAAACTGATGTGGGGCCTACCTGTGTGTGTGAGTGTGTCGAAGTCAGTGAGTTCATGCTTTTGTGCACTATGGTGTTATCAGTGTATCTGTCAGGCGAGGTGATAACGGCAGGATGGGACCTTCACATGTGTACGCCTGGCAGTCAGGAAATCTCCCATCAACATGTTCTCTGCCTGCCTGACTGTGGTATGTGGTGCATGCTTCAACTGCAGAGAGGGAGTCCAGAGGAGCAGAGCGGGGGTCGGTCGAGGTGGGGAGAAAAGTTTGAGTAGCAAAAGAAAAAGGGAAGGCGAGAGAGGGAGAGAGATCAGTTGTTTTGGACACGCATCATTTTTCCTCCAAAGGACACTGGCAGCTGTTGTGTGTAATTGGGGGTGGGGTGAGCATGGAGAGGGGGGGTGGAGGGTTTTTAGAGGAACAGGAAAAAAGAGAGGAGAGAATAGAGGAGAAGGCTGTTAAAGCTTTGTGAGGGAAAAAATACTCCTTTAGGTGTCATGGAGAAAACCTAAGAGGGACAGGAGTGTGTGAGAGCATGGGAGAGGGGGAGGGCTGCAGGATCTATACAGAGACCACCTGTTTCATCAGAGGGGTAAAAAAAAACTCCAAAAAAACATAGATTGAGCATGTTGGCATGTTGACAGAAGCAATGGAGGATTTCACAGATCTTAAGATGTTATTCCTCTGTGTGCTTAGACACTATAGGCAGCATGCTCGAAGCAGGTCTGTTGAATGAAGCCTTCCATACACACTTATTTGGCATTTTTCAGCCTCTGAAACAATGCTTGTCCAAAATACTCTCCACAGTACTGTGTTGGTGATGAAAACAAAGCTTCCTGAAACACTGATTAGGTACTTCTGTGTAACTGCCATGTCCGTCGGCTGCATTGTCTCTTTGATTGCTAATTTTGCGTGTCAAATAAGGCAATCACAAGGGCTCCATGCAACAACATGGGGACAACTACTACACCTGGTTCGAATCAGCAAGCCAAAGAAGTGCAGGGCACTTATTATTTGAATAAGCATGACTGCTGAAATTTTACAGCAACTCAACAAGGTAAATTATGCTGGTTTTTGTTTTGTTCTTTTAAACTGGCAATCACCCCTTTAAAAGACTAAATGACAACATTCCAGACTTATTGAATCCTTCCTTGTAAAGATATATGCTGTTATAAAGCCTTCAGACTCACAAATCTTACACTGTGTCAACACATAGTCTTACCATTCAGACAGAGCTCAGGTTGCACAGACGTCTGAAGAACCAAGAACACAATAATCACAGCTAAATTTGAAAACATGGCCAAAAATAGACCGAAAAAATGTAAACAAATATATATTAGATTTTTACTTTCTCTATGCATCTGTAAAAACAGATGATAATATGACAGAGGGATTGATTTAAAAAGAAGCTAATATGTTTTGTCAGACACTCAAGACACAGACGCTTGGAAAAACAGACCTGAAATTGTGTTTGTGTCGACATGTCGCTTATCAGGATGCAGATTCATTGTCTTGCTGGTAACTTGAAAACACCTTCCCCAAAGCAACACAGCCCAAATTGCTTTTTTGTTGTTGTTGTTTGTACTACATGCAATATGAAAGCACACTTAGCCTTGGTTAATATTTATGATCAGACCACCTTAAGCTTGTTTAATGCCAAAAACAGTGAGATATGATAAAAAAATTTAAAAAAAAAATAAAAAAAAATAGCTTGCTATGTTACCATTTATCCTTTTTTTTTACTGAAGTAGAAGTATATGATCACAAATGTGTCATTGTAAAGCTGTGAGATAATTGTAGAAAAGAAACAGAGAAAGTGACTAAATACTTTTATTAATAAACAGGTCACTTTCATTTCTAAAAGGGTCTTGAGAAGCTGAATTTAACGTGTTCAATTCAATTCAAACACATTATTTGTCCCCATTTATCAGTTAAAAGCTCTTCTTCTGGAGAAGATGGAGGATCTTCTCCATGATCTTCTTACCTGTACCAATTAGACTGAGTGCCAAAACACAACCAAGACTTGAGGTTTCACTGGAATTGAGTCATCAACTGAGTCATCAAACGATAAACTCTGCTGTCAGACCAGCATCTTCTGAGATTTGATATAATAGTCTCTCCCAGATGTTCCCAGAGTTTAATATAAGTTTAATGTAATATAATGTAAGTATGTAGTGACTGGGTTCTATTATCACTTTGCTGTTAAAAGTGTTTTATATGTAGCTGCAGTCATGGATTTTCTCTTGGATTCCAGCTTCTTTATATTTAAGTAAAAAACTTAACATCTAAGTTTGATTGTTACTCTAATTTCGCCATAGATATGAATACATATAGTTTTTTGTTTTAACGCAGTGAGTGACTGACAACATATGTGGAGCATTCACTGCTCTAACCCTCTACCCTGTCAGCTGAAATAGGCTCCAGTCTAAGAAAGACCCATCCTTTAGCAGGTAGAGCTAATGGGAAAAGTGCAACATTTGCACCCAAAAGAAGAAATCTACCAGTTCCGTAATCGTATGTAATAAGATTTTATTTTTTGGAAATAATATGGTTTGTAGACCATAAACTGTAACCACTGCCGCCCCTACAAACTGTAAATGTCATGTCATGAAAGAGGGATGTGTTGTGGTATCCAAAAATGGCTAAATAGCAACATGTATTTTCACAAACTCATCAGTCTACTCTTTGTGTTATATTACACTCAGAAAACTACTCATAAGCTCTATAATTGAACAGGACATCAATACTCTGAAAATTGTGTTTTTAATGCAAGTGATAAGATGAGATTGTATCAAGCTGCAGCCTCCTGGGATAAAAACTAAAAACCTGCAGTTCCTTGAATGGGACACCGTGAGCCAATACGTAACATGACAATTTCTAATATCCAGTCAATAGATAATTAATTATTTTTAGATTTTCTTGGGCTGGTACTTTGTGTGACAATATACCTGGTGCATCTCAATATGTGACATGTAAGCTTGTTTGTGCCCTGTGGGTAGGCCTGTTTGCTCCATGACTGAGTGTGCATATAGCAGCATGTGTAAGTGTGCGAACACTTTACCATGCATTCATTAAAGCATGTGTCAAAGAGTATATAAAGAATTCGGAGATGTGTCTTTGCAATTCTGTAAGTACTTAAGTGACTGTAAGGCATCCATGTTTCTGCATAAGTATTTCTTAGCAGCGCAACATCATGTTCCTTTACTATTGTTAGGTTGAATGTTTGTGCACTCACCATCATTTATATGCAATTCAGTGTATATCTTGTGTTAAAATATGCACAAGAACTCTGTGGTGAGGCTTGTGTGGCTATATAAGTGCAGCTGTGCATGTTGGTGCATAATATGCTGTAAAAAACGAATCTATGTGCTTGCCTATGTGTGTACATGTGAAATATGGGTGGACATGTAGCTTTGGAGGACGTGTGCGGCTTTAAATGTTTTTTCAGCATCAAAGTCACACATGCATGTAATTTGTGTATATATAGTGGTTATATATATATATATATATATATATATATATATATATATATATATATATATATATATATTTTTATATATATATGTGTGCGTGTGTGTCTTTGTTATTTTTGTGGTTTTAGTGATTTTCACACCTCTCTTTCCCATTTAGAGACACTGAAGTGTTTTTTGACCCTTCATCCATCTCAACCCATCAATCCTGCCCCCATCCCAGAGATAAAAAGTCTCTCCAGCAGCCAAACTTCTTAACCTACACCACTTCACAACACTCTCCTCCTGCTATTACCAGCCACTTACCACACCTCACACACCAGTTTGAAAATCAATACTTTTACTATTTTACAAAGCAAAACTCCCTATCATTCAGCCCCCCCGATCTACACACGATATTCAAAGTCTTGACTCGACTACCAACACCCCCCACAACTGCTCACACACACACCCATACACACGAACTTTTGAAACAAAGCACGACGCACACCTTTGTCTGCAGCCAGCTGCACAGTGTGTAATCTGAAATGTGAGCGGTTTGAATGCAGGGCACGCATTCACGATGACACACTCGCACAGATAAACTTAATGAAGCCTTGGTGAATGTGAAGCACTAACCATACTGATGTTATTGGTACAGTGAGGAGCAAGGGCCCCCTTGGTATGCTGGCCTCACACACACTCTGACACACACACACACACATGTCCCGATTCTGGGCCTTGTGTTCTGTTTCCTTTGGCAACGGAAGTTCAGTATTTAAGAGAGCTGGTAGACAAAACAAATATCCCTCTCCACCCCTCTGTCTTTCAGTCCCTGTCTCCCATCATTCTCCAACTCCCTCTCAAGCTCTCTCACCCCATCTTCTGTATATCTTCCTCTCTCATCATCCTCTTTCCTCCTCCTCAGTTTTCTCATCTTATTTCAATCCCTATCATTTGTCTTTCCTTTTTTTTTCCATCTCCCTCTCCATCACCCCCTCTTGTATGCCCACTCTGCCCGGTTCGCACACTAACACGGCTCAGTGCCTCCCTGAACACACACCATTCTCCATGCCTATTGTTCCCCTGACAGCTTTTGTAGTTAGGAGAAAAAGCAACTTCTCCCCTCCTCCCTTCTCTCACCGTCTCCCAAATTCACCAACTCCCCTATTCTCTCCTCTCTGCCTGCCTTCACACTTTTACTCCCTCGTACCGTCGGCCTGCACCTCCACTGGTCCACACTCACTCACACACACATACACACATTCCACAAGCGTAAAGGTCAAAGGGTGCAGCTGCCTCAATAAAGAGATGGGGGAGGGAGAAAGGGTGAGAGATGGAGAGAGAGGTGGGTGATTCATTCACTTTCCTCTCTTTCTGCAGTGGGTAGGAGAGAGTTAGATCATTTGGGGGGTGGGAGGGAGGTTAGTGGCTCGCTTTTTGGCTTGTTTTGCTGTTTAGCAGTTGTTGTACTGCGTTCTCACACTCTGTTTACTCTCTTTGGCTGCAGCAGACGTAAACACAAACGGTTGGTTACAGCTATTTGCTAAAGAGCTTCTTGGCCGTAGCTTCTTTTTATTGATAACAGTCTGGATCCGCTGTTGGCTAATGGAGAAAATCCTCCACTGCTGCACTGACACTACTTTGTTCGTATGCCCATTTCTGACAAAAAGGATGAAGATTCCCACCTGGCTGCAACAGCTTGAAAAACATCAGTAAAAAACAAAAAGAAAAAGCCCCAGCAGTTTTTGTATTGGCCATGACTAAAAACTGGACTGTAACAGGAATATTGTTCCTTGGGCATCTAGGAAAATCTGGCTGGATCCACATGACAATAGATCCTTATAAGAGGTTGTACACGGCTTTATGAAAACTAAGGTTTAACTGGAAACTTGTGACCACACTTTTTTGTCTATTGACTTGATCTATTAGAACAAAACCTTCCAAGAACAGACTGGAAGAAAAGTTAACCTCAACTCAGATATTTACTTTTGTTTTAGTAGAATCAAGGTCTTACTTTAAAGTCCTGTTCACATGTTTACAAATGAATTCATCTTTTTTTAGCACCGTTTCAGATAAGCTGTAAATAGATCGCTGAAGGAGCAATGCAATTCGCTAGACACAATGAGAACAGCTGGTTATGTCTATAATATTGTCAGGAACTGCATGGAAACACAGTAGGCTACGTAACTTCAGCCTTTGTCTTAGCAAAAGTTTGCAAAACTGTCAAAGAGTAGCTGTAAATAATGGAATTAATCCTGGTTGAATTTAATTTTGCTGCTTCAGTCACATTGGCTTGACTTATTCAGGTACTGTATAGAGCAAAGTAATGCTATTTTAGAAACAGATCCAATTATAATACACAGCATATGAAAGGTTCGAGGTAATAAGACTTTAAATGGTATGTTCTTATGTTTTTCAAATATTTCACTTCCATGCCAATCAATGCTGAATCATTAGGCAGTAATAGATTTTAGAAATGCTAGTTTTACTGTTCCAATTGGTATTAATATGAAGATTAAAACATGTAGAACTCCCTCACTGTGGGCAAAAATGGACAATAATTTAAACATGAATACAGAAAATAAGAATATCACTAGATTTCAAAAGCATCATACATGTTTATAAAATCTATTCAATGTGTTCTTAGACATGATTTCTCTTGTACATGGACACCAAAAGAAATTAAATACAGAGTGTTTTGGGGTGGTACAGTTGTGTGGCTTCTAATTTGAATCCGGGATGAGGCCTTCCTGTGTGCATTTTGTTTAGGTACTTCCACAGTCCAAAAACAAACCTGTTATGTGGTTAAGAGGTATGTCTGTTTCAAACGTTGTCAAGCCTACATTGGCATGGTTGTTTGGCAATACATATACTAGAAGGGTAGTCTAGTAGAGGATAGTTCAGAGTTCAGAGGTGACTCCTTTATTTCAGCATTAGTTTCAGACCATTAAATTAATCAGGGCTCCTTCATCTTCTTCTTCTTTTTTTTTTTTTTTTTTACCTTTAGCTGGAAATGTTGCATAGATGCATAGATGCTGACATGCAAGCTATACTGCACAACACTGCCCCTGTGGTCTCCACTAATATTGCTCTGTTTGCTACTTCTGGCTATGCATCCACAAGCACACAGCCATAAAGGTCCATCCTTATGCATATTTAGAGTAATGCATGAATGAAGCTTTCACTGACTCTTAAGTGTGAGTGCTGTCACACTCATTTGCATCTGTGCTATACCCGCACTGGATTGTTATTCTGTCCAGGGTGAAACCTGACTGGCATATGGAGTGTGTTTTTTCCAGATGAGTAAAGCCAAAATTTATATTAAGAGATTAAAGATTTGTGTCATAGTAATAATGACTTACACAGGTTTATCTTCTGTTTGAGAATATCACTTTTTAAACTCGGTTTTGTTTTCACTTGTACTGTTTATGCTTTCACACACTGTTTGGTTGCATTTAGACAGCAGAGGCACCTAGTAAGGTTTAGGCATTTAAATGAATTGACTGGTTATTTCTTTGTTCAATGTAGGCTTTCTGACACTTTCCATAAAACAAATGTTACAAAAATAAAAGAAACAGTCCACTGAAACCTTTAAAAGTTATGATGCATGGGGGGGGGCACAAAGACAATTTCCACTTTTTTTTTTTTCATAATTATTTTGCAGCTAATTTTTCATCTTCCATCCTCAGAAAACTCCAATACAAGCCTCCTAAAAGTCCAACACTTCGGCAACTGTCCACTCGAGCTTTCTTGTGCGTTACAAAGTGAAACTCACCACAGGTTCCTTGCAAATGTTCCCGTTTGCCCCTCAGGAATGGTTTTTATCTTGCTCTCTGGTGGGGATAGTGGCTGTTTCAGCTGGTTGGACTCGCTTGCCTTTGTTCAGTTTACTCTTCTACTGCTGTTTGCAGTTTAGGATTTGTTATGGCTGAGAGGGCTGATGGCATAGTTCCCACTCCCCAGATGGTCCCACATTTCAAAACAACAACTCAAAGTATTCGTTTAAACTCAGCATACTTACTGGCGCTCCACTGGTCTTTTCCAGGTGTGCTGAATCAGTTGCTAGCTGTGATCATGATCTGTCCTAATGCGTGACATCACTTTAGACCTTTATATTACATTCCCTATCTAAACACAGCTAAAAAAAGGAAAGTAATTTCTTGGTAATGCTTTAGGTTGTACCATTTTGGACCTGGTAAACAGATGTCACATCTAAACCTTACAGATGCCTTTTTTATTCCATAAAAATCACTGCAGTGTTTCTACAGGGGCAGAGGGCGCCTGTAGTCATTTAAAAATGGCACATTGACCTTTGTAAAAGTGCCACAAACTGTCACAAAATGATTGATGACTTTAATATAAAAAAAATAAAACACAGTGGGATGTTGCTGATGGTAAAATATGTTCGATTTAATATCCTGTTAACACTTGTTTCTGGGTTACGGAAACCAGTCACAGGAAGTTCGAAGATCCGGTTGTGTGCCAGACAGCTGTGGCAAGGGAGGGAGAAAATTCGACTTTTACTGGCTGCTCCTACTACCAGCAGAGGCTAATGGGAGGCTGCCGCAGCACAAGTGGTGTGAAATCCTCCTTGATGGATTGAAAAGTGTCTTTAAGGATGCCAAAGCTCCCCTTTGCAAGCATGTCAAAGGGTGTGGTGCTAACCAGGATGACTTTGGCATGATCACATTTAGACTTGGCTGAGTGAAATTCTAATCAGATTCCCTTTGAACAGGATTTGCTTTGAACTCTGTTCGGGCATCATTTAGAGAAAGGTCTCCTGACACAATTTGATCGTGGAAATGTGTGCAGGTAGAAATCCACCTCCCTGTGGTTAGCCCTAAACTTTGAACTAGACATGAGAAACTTCCCAGCTCTTCACGCGCTCTCTCATCTTGTTATGAACACACTTCCTCACGGCAACGATGATGCATTAAAGGCTTGAAATAGGTGTGACATGAACAAATTTGTATGATGAAAACTGTTCTGTATCTTACATGTTTCTCTTCTCTACAAAAACAGAACAAGTCTTTCATTGTTAATTAGTTTGGCTGCGCAGTACAAGGTTCCAGCACATTCCTATCAAATTCCAGGGATACTTGAACTCAAATACATCTACAGATAAAGCAGATGCTACATGGAAGAAACGTCTTTCTTTCTCCCCTTCCCCCAACTCCTTTGGTAAAAATTACTTTCAGGGTCATGCTTTGTGAGGGATATCTACATATTTTTGTGCTTCAGTACATTGTACCACAAGGACATTTTCCATCACAGCCTTAGAAATGAATGCAAATAAAACAGAGCCACAAACAAGCTCTAAAAGATGTGCGTTTCTCATCCAAAAAGCCCCCCTTCATCACCAATTGCAAGAGCAAATTGCATGCTTTAGCTGTTAAGACTAATCCTGCCAGTCTGGCACCCGTTCACCCTAAAGCCTCTTCGTAAGTGGGGCTTTTACTGATCTGATTTGGGATTCTACAATAGCAAAGCTTTTTTTTATTGCTGCTCTGGTTGTCACTGATGGAGGTTTTACAGTGATAAGGACCACAAAATGCCATTTTTGCCATTTAAGTAAGAAAGATTGAAAGAGAGCGAAGTGCCACCTTCATTCTTATCAGTGCCTCCAATAAATATACAGCCCATGACACTTTTGAAGTTTTGTTTTTATCCTATATTTATGTGCCGGGAAACTGCTTTTATTCTTTTGCATTTACCTGACATACTATTTATCCATCAGAAGAAGGTTTTAATATAGAAAACACTGCTATAGTGTAGACTGCCAGTCAGAATTATGTTGGCTTTAAAGGATTTTTCATTTGGGTAAAATATTTTCTCTGAGCTGTTGTATGATAATGAGCTATTGGTAATATAAATATTTATTTTTGTATATTAAATCATTGACAGTGCTCTGTGTGCAGTGATTGTTTCATCATCAACTGACTGACAATGCCTTTAGGCAATGTGTCCCTTCATATAAATTTCCCCCTTTTTAAGTGGTGTAACAGCAGCAGTGTATGAAGCAGTTCAACCAACAAGGAGGTGGAATATATCTTACGTTTGTGCAATAGTCATGTAACACTATGAAAGGCACCAACCTTTACGTTTGATAAGAAAACTCCATTCCCTTCAGTTGTGGTCATTTTATGCATTTTTCCTCCTTGCACAAAATGCAAGACACATCAGCGGGGAAGATGTTGGTGAACAAATGCTTCAGCTGCAGGTTTCTCTATCTGCAAGACCACCCCGATGTCACTAACACAGCTTCTTTGTCAGAGAGCGAGGACATTCCTTCGCTTTAACAATGAACCTGAAATCTAAGTAGGTTTTTTTTTCTATAAATGAGGTGCCTGGCAAACTGGTGCATGAAACAATAGAAGGGTGTTTTGGAAATAAACTTCAATCATGACACACCAGCGAGTACTGAAGGGTTTGTTTTGTTGGGTTAGATTGGAAATTCTCTGAGAGTGTGGTTTATGTAAAGTCTACCTGGGTTTGTTTATGTGCTCTCAGTGTCAGTGTGAGAGTGAGGAATATATTTACGAACAATAAAGCTGTTGTGCTACAGCTGTGTATTGTCCTAAGGTGAAACTGTATTTGTGAATAACACCTGATAAAGTATATTCACAGAGTCATTATGTTACATATTGGAATCATTTTATCCTTTTTTAAAAAGTTAAATATGACACTATGAAATCACATTATTGTGTGCAAAACCACAAAAGCAGCAATATTATGTAAATTTGGTGAGTTGGTCAACTATGTCAAACTTTTAGCAGTTTACAGTGAAGCCGTATTTCCAAGTGAATATTATATGTTTAAACAGCAGGGGTCAGATGCATACAGTAAGCTATGCACACGCCATTTCCTGCAAACATATAAAGACTGACATGAGGAGCACAACAGCAGCAGAATTTAACATTTAACAAACCAGTTTCACAAACCAGGCTCGGTCTGGTAGTGCTTGCTTATCATCGTTAAGTTTTATAATAAACTTCATTTATATATGACTGTAGGCGTTAGAAATAACTGCATCTGTTTGACAGTGTGAGGCAGCTCTGGTTATTTAACCAGTGTTTAGGCTGTTGTTTCTGTCAGTGAGTTTGTTCCACTTTAGCTTCTTGAGTTGTGTGTAGAACTGGTTTTTCTGTAGCCCCGACCATGTCCTCATGTGAACTGATAGACTTTGTGGCCTCCTGTTTGTCATCAAACTATATCCCTTTATTTTTTTCTTAACCTCTGTTCTTACTTTTTCCATTCTGTGGTTTTTTGTTCTGCTTGTGTGTCTAAAGCTGGCATCACCAAATGAAACTTTACTGAACAGACTCTACATCACATTGGGGGAAATTGCTCTCCTTCACTTTTGCCTTTTCCTTGTGGTATAAAGTTTTTATGTGCAAATGTCAGAATAAAGGAGCGTCTTCTCCTTTTTATGGTGATAAATGAGGCAGAAATCCAGTTCGTGAAAGTAGTTTTCCAATAATTATGACTTCATTGTTTGGTTTTTAGCCTTAACTGGGTTAAATTAGACTTAATTGGCCTGATTTACTTGAACTCGTACTGAACTTGGTCACTTTCTCTGTCAAGTGCTCTGAGATTGTCTTTATTGTAAAGTGGTGCTATAAAAATAAACTGAATTGTAATAAAACCTTTTTAATCTGGCCAAAATAATTCATTTAGACAGTTTTGCCATGCAACTAAAAGTTTTATGCATCTGACATCTGGTCCCTCACTTCATACAGATGAAGACAGAAGTAACTCTCTAATTATAATCTATTGATTATACCAGATTTGCTTCTTCACACCTGCAGCTTACGACAATAACGATAACTTTTGCCTGTTTGGCCAACATTAAAAAAGAAGAGATCCTCACTGTGCAGATGTATTTGATGGGTTAATTGTGAGAAGACTGACTCAAACATTCTGGGCCAAGGTAAAACACCATCATTCAAAGCTGATGATTCCTGCTGGAGAAGTGAAAATAATTAGGAACTACATTTTCCTGAGATGGACTGCTATTAGAATGAAGAAAGGCAGGGAAACTAAATATCAGCCTGGCTGTTTTGTTCTAACTTAATCCCCTCTTTGTGCGCTGAGCTTACTACAGAAAAACATGCTCCAACAAGATGAGCAGAGAACAGGCAAAGGTTGGATTAATGTTTTTATTTTTCTCATAGTTTTTTTTCTCTCTTAGAAGAGAAACAGCCTTGATGGTGAAGGCCAGCTAATATTTTTGTTTAATGCAAAGCTATTTCTACATTAAAATAGGCTTGGGTTAGTGGAATGTAAAATTCAGGAAGGAGCAGCTACCATTATAATGAGCACTGCAAAGTGCACATCTTTTGCTTTTTATTATTATTATTATTATTTTAACCTCCAAAAATAACACAACATTAGGTGACGATATGTTTGGCATTGAGAATCATATGAGCCTGACTGATGGAGACAGTAAGCTTCAACTTTTGCTGCTGACATTAGTGCATTATTGCTGAAAAACATATAAATATCACTACATTCCTCTCCATAATACAATTTTTTGATTCATGCTGCAATATGGGCTTACATTAATAAAATTAGCATTAATTTAAATTGTTATTTTGATGTTTTAATGAAAAACACATTCTTTTTGCCTGTGAATTGTGCCTCCACACACACCAGAGCAATCCAAAGCTTGGCAAGCCTGCCATGATTAGTTAATGTAAATCATGATTAGACAATTGCAGCTCATGCAAGATGTATACCAAACTATCAATTTGATGCTGTTACTATGTGGAACAGAATATTATGCTTGTCTTAATTTTAAGAACTGTTTACGTCTAGAGAAAATCAGCAGAGGTAGTTGGGAATAGGACGGACTCTTTTAAAAGTAGCTGAGTATCAAATTTGGCGACAAAGTTTTTCTTTTTTTTATTGAACACAGCCTACTTTATTTATTTCCAAGAGCCTCGGTTGTATGCATGCACATGGTGTGTGTCTGTGCTGGAGGGGTTGGGGGCAGACAGGAGAGATGTTCGCGTGACAAGCAGAGGCACTGCTAAACTTTAGCTTGTCAGCAGCAGCAAGGGTTGCAGTGGCTCCATCCACTCAGGAATATTAACAAGTTAATCGTCTGAAATTAATGCTGTTATATCCTCTGGCCAAACGCATATACAACCTGCCCATCCTGCTCCCACCCACTGTGTAACCAAGCTATTTTCCTCCCTCTCTCCGAGTATCAGCTCCACATTAGCAAGATCGCAGCTGCACTTGTCATCGGACCTGTTATTAACTGTAACATTTTTCTCACTCTGTGTTTAGAAACTGAAAGATTTGGAGAGGTAGGAGAGGGAGAGCAGGAGAAAAACGGAGAGGTGTGAGAGTCAGGTGGCGAAAGAAGAGAGAGAAAGAGTTTGACAGAGAGGAGAACAGAAAACAGAGGAAGGAGAGAGGAGTAGGAGGGCAGCAAGAGCAATTTTCAGGCACCGAGACATAACTGCCAGCATCAGCACTGTAAAATCCTGGATTTTCAGCTGACGATTCCTCCTCTGCTGAGGTTTAATTACTCGCTCACTATACTATGTCCTCTTCTATGACAAAACCTTTGCATCTAATCAAATATCTTGACCTTTTAACCCTTCATCTCGCCTCGTTTCATGACATGACATTTCAGGACTGTCAGGTGCAAAACATCCCTGCACTCTGCAAAGCCTCCCTCTTCTGGAGGAGGGGGGCATAAAACACTACATTACATTAATCAATCTGACATTGCAATCACAGCAATGTTAGCCTGACTCATTATGCAGATTCCTGGGTATATTTCTTTGATTTTGAGCATCACTTTCTACCCACTTCTTCCTCTCCGCTTTTCCTTGACCTTCGCTTATTCCCATGGTAAACGCATCTTACTCGAGGATTGTTTCGTTGGTAAGTCAAGTGGGCCAATCCTCTGGTTTTAAGTTGTGCATCAGCAGCAAAGCTTTTCAAAATCTAATTTAGGGGATTATCTCTATTGATTTCACTTAAAACTGATTCTTTTCTCTTTCCTTCCTTCTGCTGCTGTGATAAAGTATCAGAGAAGGCAGCATGTGTGTGTATGTGTGTTTCTGTGTGTGCAGCACATCAGGCTTTCCTTCCTCCGCGGAGCTGAAGAGGAAGCTCAGTCGTCTCACTTGGCAACACACAGAGAGATGCAAGAGTGTGCGCACTCGTCTTTGTGTGCTGTGTCGTTCTAAGTTTTGGTGCCTATCTGCATCTGTCTGTGTGTGTTCATGCGGCACGCACACGCAGCTATCATCCTCCATGGCATTAATATTCATCTGTGTGTGCATATAGCAGAACAGATTAGCAGGAGTAATGATGAGCATGTAATGATAAGGGGACCATAGCAGTCCCGATAGTCTGAACAGGCCTCCTTTAAACCCGACTAAAAAGAAGCAAGCAAACTCATTATGGCTTAACAGCCATTAGATTAGCATTAGTTCCTCTTTGAAGGGAATATTGCTGCTGGTTTCCATGTGAGCCATTCAAGGAACATTATCACTACTGGCTTGCTTTTAGAGTTAGCAATTTGTTGTCAAGCTCTATCTTCTTTATTGTTGCCCATTTCCTTGTGCAATGCAGTGATGGCTGGTTAGAGTAAATCAGAAATACATACTGAACATCTAGTTCACATGTGGAACTAATCGACTGCTAAACTGCTGGAATGGTTTCTGATCTGGGGAAGTTGTGGCTGTATCACTAGACAAAAACACACCATATGAGATTCTGAAAGTCAGATAGGACATCAGCTGCCTTGCTATGAGGAAATGGACACCAAAAGGCATTAATTACCTCTTGATTTCTCTTCTTCTGGAGACATTTTAAGGCAACATGAGTTATTTTATCATTTTACATCCCTTTTAAAGATCCCAAAATCTTATATTTGAATGATTTTATTAATTCTATCGACTAAAAAAATTTTGTTTTTTTTTTTGTTTGCAACATAGATGACTGGTTTGGGTCATTAGGGGAATTTGTGCTTTCAGTTGTGTTAAAGGAGTTGCGCAGTCATTCAGGGGTTTTCACATACCATTACTGATTAGTTGGCTTTACTCTGACAGGAGGTAAATGGAGACATGAAAACTGCTATGAGATGCCACACAACTATGTCCCTAAAATGATTTTCGCTCTACACCAACCAAGTGCTGTTAGCTAGCCAGCTAGCATTAGCATTTTCCTGAACTGACAACTCATCTACCTATGACTCCAACCACTGAGAGGGGGAAGTGTGCAGATTTTTTAACAGTTTCCCACCATTTGGCTGCTGACAGTGTGCAACATGTACCCGCTGCTGTCAGTAGGTGTTCATCGCTGTTTTTGATTTTTATTTAAAAGGGTGAATAAAAAGTTTTAAAAGTGTTTTTAAAAAAGTTATTAAACTTACTTGAGGTGGTTTAGGTTTGTTTCAGCGACTTCATATGCTTTACAGGCAATGGGAAACAACTTTGCAAAATGTGTGTAACCTGGTCAATATTAAAATGAAGTTTCTTATCAGCTGTTTCTGGTCTGAGCAGGCAAACAACAAACACATGACTGACCACTTGTCACAAGTCTCTGGATTCCGATGTTTTTCCCTCCGTTTCACTTCTCTTTTTTCCCCTTACTGCATCGCCGGTCTTGTCTTACCTCTCTGTGAGAGTTCCTCTTATAATGTTATCTCAGTGTCATGTCCCCTTTGAACCTAGTTGGAATATTTCCTGCTGCAAATCCAGAGACTGACCTTTGTTGTAACTCTAAGATTTACCACCTTCTGAGCCACACCTGCACCTACAGTTTCCATTTGTCTTCCTGGAGAACTCACCTTGTGTCTATCTCCTCCAGTCCTGGAAACTCTCCCAAACCTGGAGCACTCACCTGTCTGCCTGTTTGCTGTGCCACTGACTCATCTAAGTACACTTCAGCAATTATTGATTTCTCGCTTTCTTCCCATCCTGTTCTTAATGATTTTTTTTTTTTTGGACTTCCTATTTGCACTTTGCTCTTTGAGTCCAAACTCAGATTTGTAATACTACTTTATTCCCAAAGATGATATAATATCCTAATTATTCAGAGATTTAAATCTCTAGGTTTGTTCCCAATTTACACTGCTTCGTCTACTGAATTGCGACAAAAATATAACTAATACCACCAACCTCTAAATGACAAACTCTATTTAGCTGCTTCAGTTTCAGGGCATTTTCTGGTATTACGAATGCAGGCTTCACTACCAAAATGTCATTATATTATTATATATAATATTAAAATTCATGTTGTGAAGAAGGTATTTGATATCAGGAATCAGTTGAGATAAACAGACTGCTGAGCCAGTTCTAATTAGAGAGCACATCTAAATTCTAAATCGCAGTTGCAGTAAATAATCTTTTTTGCTTTACAAGCTGCCTGTGATTGAGTTTTATAAGATTAGAGGTGAATACTTCCTGCTGCACTGTGTACAAAGGAAAGGAAAGGAGATGAAAATGAGAAAATTGCTGCAGAAGAATGTAGTGACTGCAGGTGTTTGGTAGATTAGCAGCCCCAGCAGGTCGCTGGCTGGATGGATGTTTGCTGTTTTCCAACCTGCATTGTGCTTGGCCTCCAAAACGCTCACACGTTGTCATGACAGAGGCGATGACAAGTGTCTTCCTAGATCAATGACGGTGTGTGGTATTGCAAAAAGGCCGCATTTGTATGCGGACATGCAGTGGAGTTTATGTAGGTGGGATCAGCGGATGGATGTGTGTGACGGATGGTAATCTACTCTCATGCATCGGAGATCAAAGGGCAAAAGCAGCTGCCTGGTCATTTTATCCTGGGCCACCCTGGTGGTACACCATGCTTTGGAAGGCCCTTGATAACACACACACGAACAGGCACATCCATAACCGGATGAAGTAAATTTTGGAGGGGCGCAAAAGACGGCAGTTGCCATAGAAATGTGCCACAAAGCTGGGGTAGGGGGAACAGAGGAGGAAGAGGGGTGTTGAGAGGGAGGCAGAGAATGAAATCAGCTCTGTCAATACGTTGCCAAGCAACACTCAACACTAACGAAGCTTGGTTTGATAACTTGTTGATAACACCAGTGGGAGAGCCAGTGTGTGTGTGTCTGAAATGGCGGTGTTATTAGCAGAGGCAATGAAAGACTCCCTGCTGAGACGAACCCAACGGAGAGATAAGGGGAGAGACCTGCTATTAAAGGCAGGGTTAGTGGGCCTCAGGAACTTTCTCTCAATCTCTGTCTTGCACACACTGGCAGAACAAAAGACCTCAGCAGACCCTCATGCAATAATGAATCACACAACAGGACCAAAAGAGTGGTGCTTAAACATTTTTGTTTGTTTTTTTATTCAATCTTTTTTTTCATTTTCCAAACCAGGAATGTACTAGTTTTTTTTCCTCTCTTAAGAGGTGTGTTCGAGGGGAGGGTTAGGGGTAAAGAAAGGGAGGAGATGGGTGGGGTTCAGGGGGTCGTCGTGATGAGTAGACAAGAGGGTAAAGGAGGAGCGAAGAAGAGGAGGAGAGGACACAAAAAAACCCTTCTCACACAGAGGTGTCCCAAATACAAAGTCTTAACACATCACATATGAGAGCCACCTCCATCCGTGGTCTCCGCTCACTGGCTGTTGGCACAAAGAAGCACACACACGCACACACACACACTACTTTCACCAACAAGGAGGTGAGGGAACTGATCTCTTTTTCTCTCTCTGCCCCATGTACCATAGAAACAGCACTTTCTTCTTTCTTTTTTAAGCATGACAACCAGCATCCGCGGTTTCTAGAAAAGCCTAAACGTTGAGTCGACCAAACACAAACAGTGAAAGCCAGAGAAACAACTTCGAAATTACATCAACATGGAAATAAAAATTAAAACAGATCTTTGAGTCCAGGAGATACTTGACATTTTGCTGAGAGGGAGAGGGAGTGAAATGGACAGAAAACAGGGTAGTAACTTTTTTTTTTTTTTTTTCGCCAAAGTTCAAGAAGTTTTGTTTTTTTCGTTGCGACAGCAACAATTTCTGAACAAAAAAATAGTCATTTTGGGTCTGACTGCTCCAAAATGTTGCTGAGGTTTTCAGAAAAAAAGAATAACAGACACTTCTTTTGGCTTGGGAGGATTTTTAGGTACTCTGAGCATGTTTAAATAGACACAGACTTAACAGGATACATAAAAAAAAAAACACAAGTCGGTAGTTGCACAAAAAGAAGAATTTGAAGTGTTTTTTTTTTTTCTTTTTTCTCTCAATTTTGATACAATCAAATACAATCCAAATTCCTCCGCCATGGTACAAAAACTATATCTGAACATCATCATGTGTTGAACAAAGTCATTTCAGATGAATGTGACACTTAAAATATTATATGATACTGATACAAAAACTGCAGAGAAATGTTGAAAGGTTCAGATTTAACACTGGCTTCACACAGGAAACATGGCAACAATACTGGAGGCTTTGCGTGTATATGTGTGTGTGTGTTTGTGTGTGTGTGTGTCTAAACAAATGATAAGCTTTCTGCTGCTACCCAGTTTACACATAAGCCATAAACATGTTTGAACAACACAAAACAGCTTTATTAGTATGCACATGTGAACATATTTCACCTCTGAACACAGCGACATGCCGTTGCTCTCTGAGGTCGAGGTGCTGGCCTTTAGTGTGTGTGTGTGTGTGTGTGTGTACGAAAGTGTGTGAGAGCATGTTAAGGAGAGGAGAAAACACAACACACCCAGTCACTCTTTTCATCCCTTCTATGTCCATCAGGTTAGTCTTAATCACAGAGACAATCCTTTGAAAGTAATCATGTTTTGTTTCGGGTGTGGGTGAAAGTGTGTATTGAGTGGATGCGTTTGCAGGAAAAACAAGCGAGAGGGAATGCGTGTCATTCAATGCAATCAGTAAGCATTTGTGACAGTCATTAAAATGTGTGAAATTTACGTTAGGTGTGTGTCTGTATGTTGAACAGAGAGAAATATTGTGTACTGGCTGTCTGGGGTTGTGCATCTCTATAATGAATGAGAGCATGTGTGTGTTGTGCGATACACAGAGATGCGTTTCAACACAAATTTTGGCGGAAAACAGGAACAAATCCGAAATGTGTCATCTCATGGTAACGTAAAGTGTGAAGGAGTTACATCACAGTGGATGTGAGTGTGTGTGTTTGTGATGAGGTCTCTCCTTTCCACAGTTAGAGTTCAGCTCCACTAAAATCCGTTTTGGCTGTCAGTCCTTCACCTCCGTTGAGGAGACTCTCCGTTCTTGTCTTCGCCAGCCACTCTTTCATCCACGCTCTCCATCCTTCCTTCATCTCTCACTCCTGCCGTTCCCATCCTCCCCTCAGCTTCCTGTCGTTAGCGTGCAACTGCTTCACAGTCCTTTCTTTTCCTCATCTCCCTTCCTCTCTCCGTCTAGGTTTTTTTTTTTAAAGTTCTGCATTCAGATGCTGCTTTATTCCTCCTCCTGAGACAGAGCTTTCTCTCCATTGTTCATCTTTTTCATTTCGTCCCCTCTTGCCTCCCCTTCCCCACCATCACCACCTCTCCCCCACCCCAGCTTCTTTTCATTTCTGCAACTTTTTTAAAAAATAGAAGAAAAACAAACAAAAAAAAAATTAAAAAAAACTTTCATCAATGGTTCTACCTCAACACTTCCACAAACAAGGTCTAGACCTCAAAACTACAGCATAGTACAAGGAGCTATAAAAATATACACAGAGTAGACCCTAGGGGAGAGGAGGAAGAGAAGGAGGGAGTGAATGAGAAAGAGAGGAGAGAGAAACAACTTCTGCTTGTCGGGTAA
Organism: Melanotaenia boesemani; assembly: GCF_017639745.1. Taxonomy (NCBI): domain Eukaryota; kingdom Metazoa; phylum Chordata; class Actinopteri; order Atheriniformes; family Melanotaeniidae; genus Melanotaenia; species Melanotaenia boesemani. Next base: position 14,224,778 of record NC_055686.1, on the reverse strand, counting down.
ATTAAACAAGAGATTAAATTAATAAACAACGCAAAAGGGAAAGGGAAGGGAATAAGGTCACTCGAAGTTGTGAAAACCAAAAAAAAATATCAGATAAAAAATGTGTAGTTTAACAGAGTGGGTAAAAATGATAAAACGATAGAAAACAGAAAAGAAACATCTAGAAATTATTTACTGGATATTCATATATATAATCTATAAGTGTTGATAGCCATAAAAAATCTCACTTTTTTGATATTTGCTCACTATTTTGTGTTTTGGTATTTAAGACAAGTCTAAAGAACACATACACTCACACACAATCACTCACATACAAAGCACACGCACACACACTAAACCCCAAGCACACATATGCAAACTTGCTGAAGCACACTAACTGCACACACACGTCTAATGTGGAGCAGTAGCGCCATAATTATTATCCAACTTGTATGCACATTCACACAGTCTCACACACATATTATTAAAATATACAAGATTCTGAGTGTCACCGATTGGTCAGGCCTCTTCAGGCCTTGGCTTGGTTAGAAACGCGCCGCTTGGGCGTTCCGATTGGGTGAGTCCAAGGCCCCTGTTTTTTTTTTTTTTCTCAGAAGAAACAAACACAAACAAACTAGGGTTTTATCATTGAGTTAGCGGCAGGGGCTGGTCTCTGGTTGGCTGACAGAGCTCTTGAGGGGGTGGGGTGGTGGGCTAGGCAGGTGTGGCCTCTGGGAATCAGAGTTCTCCGGTGCTGAGTGGGGTCAGGGGTGGAGCCTTTTTTTCCTCTTTCAGTTGAAGTTCTGTTTTAATCTTTTTTTTTTTTTAACATCACATGTCACAGCGCCAGACTCACACTAGAAAAAGAGTGTGTGTTGCTCATATGCGCTGGCGCAAAGGGGATGGTGCTTCAGTAACACACGGGCTGGGCTCATTGAGCTCTGAGTTAACAAGACAGGGGCACTCAGAGCCTCTTGCCCATTCGTGAGGGCCTTGTTAAGAAGGGTGCTGTACGGTTAAGACATTACCCCTTGTACACACTTAATGGCCCAGTTGTGTGAAAATGGGTTGGGGTGGTTTATTCAGCTAGAAACACAACTGTGGCCGGGGTTGCAGGCTCACAGGGCGAAAAGTGGGAGGGGGTGAGGGGTCCAAGGGACAATACTGGTAGTATTGAGGCGATTAGGGGTTAGAACTGTGATGGCAAGCTTTTCTGTGGCTTCATTTGGAGCAGGGGATTGGTTGGTAACAGGTGGAGGGAGGTGAGTGTGTCCAGTCGGCCAGAGCAGCGGTTGTCTCATACTTTGTAGTAAATGTTGGCCGGGCTTTGAGGCGGCATCTCCTGGACGATGTAGACAGGGTGCCCGTAGTCCCCGCTCACCTTCTCGTAGTGCGGGCAGTAGGCCGAGTCCGACGTCCGCAGAGGGATAATGATGTCGCTGGGCTCGGAGCCGTTGTTGTTAGAGCTGGTGATGCCTCCACCACCTCCCCGCTTGGGGCTGGTGAGGGAGGAGAGCGAAAGTGGGGGGTGGTGGGTATCCGAGTGCTTTGCGTGCCGCCGCCGGTAGCACACAATGCAGATCACAGCGGTGACCAGCAGGAGGAAGGCGGAGCCTCCCGCTGCACCAGCGATGAGTGCGATGTTAGAAGGCTGGAGGGGCCCATTCTCATCTCTGCCTCCATCAAAGGACCCTTGAGAGTGGGTGGAGTTCCCCGCGCCACCTGCAAAAAAACAGAGAACAATCTTACTCCAACGTGCACAGTATCTAAGCTTCGCTCACTACTTCTACTAAATCCGCCTATTAATCATGACAAATAAACCAGAGCAACAACACAGCTACTGATCACAAGTTGAGCTTTTCATGAGCTTTTGAAAGAAACACACCATTCTTCATGGCTCTGCACCACAATAACATGAGTAAGGCCGATGGTTTAGCTCAGTGAGAAGTGCGTTGACTTAACCCAGTGGAATGCAGCAAGTATGCAGCAAATCTCACAGAAGCTTATTTGTGGTCTCTTTATTGATGTGATGAAGTGGACAGCAGTGCATATAAAACAGGGAGGAATGTCCGCAGTGAGTGTGGCTGCACTCTACAGTATATGCTTTTGTGGAAAGCATGGCTAAACCACAGTGTGTATCAAGGTAACACACTATTTCCTTAACCTTAACAACTGTATTTACTTAGTATTACAGTCAACCACATAAAGGGGGCCTCCCAGCTCTGCTTCTACCCCCTGACCACACACCCTGACTGCCCGCTAGCCTTCCTGCCCGCCTGTCTGTCTTTTTATCTGTGTGTCTGTTTATCAAACTGTCTGTCAGGCTTTCCTTCTGTTAGTCTGTTCAATTCTCTCTCCATCCGTTACGTGTCTCCCTGAAACCAGAGATCATCACAGCCTGTGAGTTCTCAGTTGTCTCTGCAGGAGGTCGGGTCAGTACTCAGCAGGTGAACGCTGGTCTGGAGGTGTGTATGTGTGTGCATCTGTGCTTGTGTTTACAGAACGGGGGTGGGTCCAGCTCGGAACCGTGTGAGTGCGAGTTGTAAACTGGTTAAGGCCAAGATAGAGCATTTGGATTGGTCCATCATTATTCTTGGCACACATCCCTTGCTTTTCCTTCTTCCTTCATCTCCTCTATTTCCTCACCCCCCTCACTTGCTCCGTGGTCCTATCTATGTTTGGGTTATTTTAGCCATAATGACCTACCTTGCTCTAAGCTCAGCTCTAAGATATTGACATACACAACCGTGCTAGCAGACAAGGACAAGTCCTGCCTGGCCCCCTGTTGCGTCGGACTGAATGGGAGCATAGCTCTAATGCCGGACGTGGATTACACTCCCTACTCCTCCTCCTGCTTTCTTCCTCCCTCCATTAACCAAACATCCCTCACTCTCCATCTCCATTATGACTGCTGCTTTTCACTGGCTCTATTATATCCTCTTCCTTTACCTCTTCTCTTTCTTCTCTCACTCCCCCTATTTTCCATTTCTCTTCTGTCTTGAGGCCTTATTTTCCCTTTACTACCCTCTCTTTCAAATCATTTGTGAATTTCATCTTGGAGATGAATATGCAACAGGTCAGAAATGAAAGGTAATGTTTCTGAGCCCGCTGTCTTTTCTATTCTACTCAACTTTTTAAGCAAAGATGATATTCCAGATAAAAATAATTGCTCTTTGTAATATAATTTTAACCGTTTGGCAATGCAATGGACATTTGTTTAGTTTCAATTCCAATAATTTGCTAAAATAAAATTAAATCAGTGTCATGATGGCATCTTACTGCTACTTTCCCCAGAAAATCACACACTTTAATGCATGATTTCAGAATTGTCTTTTTACACTGGAGGCTGCAAATCTATACCCATCTATATCAACAGCTTGATTTTCTTTTCTTGCATACTATGAACCACTAATAAATTAAATAAAAAATACATTATTAACCCCAGGGGGGAGAAGAACACACAGAATAGGATGTGTTTATGTTGTTGTTTGGCTAAGAACTAAAATTCAAATCATGCTCTTGTCAACAACAATGGCTTTATCAGTTTTAATTAATTACTATTTATTTCACAGAAATAACTGGATTTCAGTTTATCCAGTTAAATTAAGTTGTTTTGCACAACAAAATATTTATATAGCCCTTGAGGAAAGCCAGAATATTAAACCTAAAACTATCCAAGCCGCCATGTTTTAAGCCCACAAGCAAATTTGCATAATGAAAACGAATACTGCTTTATTCCTCACACTATGCTGATAACAATCATCAGGAGCGCCTTATTCTGCAATAGGAAACAAATTTATGGACGTTTGTCCTCAATGGACTGTAAAGAGTGAATTAGTAGTGAGTGTATAATTGTCAGTGTGTTTTGATTTGGCTGAGTGGAAGTAGTTGCAAATTAGGTGACAGAGAAAGACAAGTATTTACTGTGCTTTACCCAGCTCCTATCCCAATGATTTCTAAAAAAAAATGTTTATAACCTGGGATGATTCACATGAAAACGATGAATTTTGCCAAAACTGTTGCTTTGGGAGTCAAAACAAATCGTTTCAAATGTGCAGTTAAGTGTGTGTTAATATGCTCCAGTCTGAGAGTCAAAAATGTGTGAAATCCCCTGTTATGTGTGTGATTAAGTCATTCATGTGGTGTTAGCAGTTTCACACATTCAAGCAAAGACAATAAATACTATTCTTGCAAACTTCACACATGTAGCTCCTACATATATGCAGGCAGTAAATGGAAAAGGTGTGAATGCAGCAATTCACGCGTTTGCTATGGTATACAAATTTAACATCACAAAAAGCTAGAAAAAAAAAGAAATGACTGCAGCTGAGAGTGAAATATGTTCTTTCCCCTCCACTAAATAACTTTTGAGATGAAGCATGAATCTAGCCTCTTGCCATTTTCATCTCCTTGTTGTATTCCTCTCTCTTCTTTGCTTTTCAATTATTCCTTTCTTTTTCCTTCTCCTTCTGTGCACATCTACTCACAGTTCTATCACTCCCTTATGCCTCTTCGTCTCTTCTCTCATCGTATAGTAATTCATGTTTTTTCTGTCGTTATTTCTCTGTTTCTCAGCAGAACTACAGAATCCAGGCCGTCTAAACTAATGACAACAATAACTCTCTGAAATGTCGCCACTGCTCTCGCCCTCTCTGCCTTCCTCCTCCCCCTGGCTCTTTCTTCTTTCTTCCTCCCTCTCTTTTTCTTGTCCTTCTCCCAAGGTAGCTATTAGCCATCCATTCCCCGCCCGCAGCACTTAGCTGGAAGGGCCGGGTGCAGAGACGAAGGAGGAGAGGGATAGAAGGCAGAGAGAAATATGGAATTAAACAGAGATCCGCAGATGTCACCGCTGCACATTCTCCATCTGTCGCTCTCCTCCCTCCCTCTCCCTGCTGCTTTCCTTTATATCTACCCGTCTTTGCTTATTCCCTCCATCCATTTTGTGGATGGATCTGCTGGGGATTATCTCCATTTGGTTTCCTGCTTACCTGGGTTTCTGTTGGTGGTGGTGCGTCCCGCTGGAGGCTCCTTCTTTGGAGGGAGTCCATATGGGCCTAGGGAGGAAAAATAAGGGTGGAATAAGAGGGGAATTATAGAATCCATCTCCTAACACTACCAAATCTCTCAGAACTGGAACCAACAGATGACATTAGCAAAGAAGAGACACAGCCAGAAAAAGTCATCGAGACTGAGGAGGTTTAATAAACACATCCCTCCTTTAACTTCTCATTATAGGACTACACATATTGACAGGGTTTCGATGTCGCGCATACAAGCTCTTTTCCATTTGTTTGAATGGGAAACTAAAGAGAGGCTGTTTGTTGTTTTGGCCTGAGTGAATTTTCACAAGGCCATAACGGCTTGTAATCTGTAGTCGCTAAATCAGGCCATCTGTCTAGCAAGCCCTCAGTGATGGTGATGGCATTAAAGTGCGTTTATGTGGTACATGCGCACACACACAGACACACACAAAATGCAGCCATTGTATAAGTGCTCATCCACAAAGCCGAAAGAGATGGTTCAGAAAATACTTATTTTGTTTGCCTCTGGGCCATCTGGCCAAAGTAAAATGCAGACCAAGAAGAGTATGATGTTGGTCTGTGATGATTCAGATCTGCAGTTCATGTGACATTTTATAAAAATGAAGTAACTGACTATTTAAGCTGCAGAAAAGGACATTATAGATATAGACATGGAGCGTTCATGGATGATAACGCAGTAAATCTTTGTTTACTCTTCTTAGTCATGTACAGCACAAAAAGTTGTAATGCTGGGATTTGCAAATGCAATAAAACAACATTGTATGCATTTAAGAAAATAGAAAACATCAATTGTTTAAAGTGAGATATTTTACTACTTAATCAAACACATCTCAAAAAAGTTGGGATGGGGACAATAAAAAGTAAGTAAAAATAACGAGCTGGAGGAATACACTGAAACTAATTAAGTTAATAATGAGCACCTCAGAAAGGTAAAATCTCTCAGATGTAAAGATGGGCAGTGTTTAGGCAAATTGGCAAAAACAAAACAACAACAAAAAATCTTAACAAATAATGATCCCCTGTGTATACTCACAAAACTTTGACTTTGTCATCACATATAGAAATACAATCAAAAGACTCTGAGAGTCTGAAGACATCTCTGTGCACAGGAGACACAGGCAAAAATCAATATTGGACAAACCGGCATTAAAAACAAGCATGATCCTAACATGGAAATCCTTCAAGAAAAAGGCTGTGCCATCCACAGATGCAGGTTAAAGCTCTGTCATGCAAATAGGAAGCTGTATGTGAACATGATCTCTAGGCCAAAGCTCATTTATAATGAACAGAGGCAAAGTGAAAAACTGTTCTTAGGTCAGAAAAAATCAAAGGGACCATTAGGTTTGTTATCAGTGCTCAGTTCAAAAGTATATGTATCTCTGATGGTATCAGGGTATGTTAGTGCCTGTGGAACATCTGGAATGATACCATCTATGCTGAAATATATGTACAAATTTCACAGCAACATATGCTGCTGACCAAACATCTTTCCTAGCTAGTATCCTATTTTAGACAGAAATGAGACATGCCTTTGCCAGTAACTGGTCTCCTCAGTTTCAAGATGTTTATAGACAATTATTTAAAGAAAAAGTTATGCTACACGGTTTAAAATGAGTTCAAAATTAGCCTTTTTTTGCCCACAATTGTAATTTATCTAATTTTCAATGTGTTTCCTTTGCTCTTTTGTGAACAAAACATGGCCTTATGAGCTCTTCAGATCATTACATTCTGTTTTTATTTACATTTTACACAACATTCTAACTTTTTTGGGTTGCATAAACTGATCTATGAGCTCATGTGCTTTCGGTCATCAACCTATATGTTCTGACATTTAGAACAGTGTAAGGCTATTGGCTTGCGGCTCCCTTTTGACAGTAAGCCAAACAGAAGTTGGGGGTGGTGCTGGCAGGATCAATAGGAACTGCTGTGTGGTCAGCAGGGGCCAGTGGAGGGAGACATGAAAAAGTGTGTGCGTGAATGTGACAAATGTGGAGAGCACGCAAAATAGATAAAGAAAGAAATAACAGAGGACAGGTCGATGTATGTGAGTGGGACAAAGGTGTAAATATGTGTGTTCCTCAAAGCAGAGCAGAGCGGCATATCTCATTGGAGATCACTGCAAGGCGGCATGCAGCTTATTTAGACGACAAACAACACAGACGTGACCTTTCAGCCACATAGCAGATAAGATGGAAAGACGGTGGAAAAGCGTGGAAATGAAAGAGCTGGAAAGAGAGCAGGCCGGCATGCAAAGTTAAAGGCAGGTGATGAGAAGAGGGAGAAGGGGAATTTGAAAAGGAAGCGAGTGAGTTTGTTTGAATGAAAAGGCGAATAGAGAAGAAAAAAAGAAGGAAAGGGGAAAGAAAACTGGCAATGGGGTTTATATATGTGTGTAAGGGGAAGGTAACTTTTCCATTGCCCGTGTGGTGAAAGAGCCAGGGGAAATAAAGCGTGTGAGGTGGTATTTCTATTGAGCTAAGCTGACTATGCTGATGTTACGGGCTGATAGAGCCACAACAGCGCCACTTGGCTCTTTGCTGAAGAGAACATTCAATACACCGGGCCTGATAACGCAGCACAGATCAAAGAAATAGAATTAGGCGAGTGTTTTTATGTGTGTGTATGTGAGGGCGGTTATGTGAAGGACAGGTGCCTATTATGAGCGGGAATGTGCAGGTCAGTGAAAATGCTTAAACTGGCCTTTTTTTGTGCTGCTTCCTTGAAAAATCAGCATGTGAGGGTCATTACCTAAGAATATTTTCCAAACAAATTAGAAGCGAGTCATTAAAAATCACTGACTGTGTGCTTCAACGCCAAATGGAGTCATTTTTGTAATCGTGTTTTCGCTGGCGGGTCTGCTGCATGGGAATGTGTGTGTTCTGTGTGTGTTCACATGCCTGCGTGGACACCTCTGCGTCCGTGTTGTGCGTTAATATTTTCGCATGTGTAAGCTAATGTTTATGCACAGATAGAGGTGTGTGTGCGTCCAGTATGAGTCAGTAGCAGTTAAAAGTCAGAGTGAGAAGGGAGTCAACAGGGCTCATTAGAGCTGACTGATCCCACACTTCTTCGCTGTTCTCACCACTTAACGAGCCCTAATATGCTCAGCAAGAACACACGTGCAGAAAGAAAGGCACAAGAGTGTGTGTGCTTGTGTGGCATGTGTGTGTAAGACAGAAGAAGATTAGAGAAATGATTTTAACGTGGAAAAGGCTGCAAGCTAGATAAGGTGGTCTAATGAATGTGTGCTGCTTTGCTCCGCGTAGATGTGGTGGACTGGAGCCAGCATGAGCCAATCATACTGCGTGTTAAGTGATTTGATTATGTGAGATGAACAAAAGAGAGTGAGTGTGAAGAACAGTCCATCACATGGACTATCGATGGAGATAAAACAGAAACAGAGGTGTGAGGACTTACTCTGTCCTACTTTCAGGACCACCTTCATGCCTTGCGTGGCACACACTCCTCCTCTCATGCTGTCCAGGCCATGACGTGTCCCATCTGACGTAGCTGGAGGGATAGAAACACAAAGTTGCACAATTAACCAAGTAGCAGGTTGGGGTACAGACCCAGAAACAACCCCCTAGTCATCCACTGAAGCCACACAACCCCACTCTCTCTCAGTCTACAGCCGAAGCAAACACTGGTCAGTCATTCCAGAGAGTCAGCGAGTGACATTTGCAGAGGCAGCGATTTAAAACTTCACCAGAAGCTCTGAAATGTCAAACTACGCGGCTGCAGCACTTTAATAAGTCCTCATTTAGCAGTCTGCTGGAATTCATTAACACCCCCGCCGAGCTGTATGGACTCAACCGCTCGCAATCAACTGCAATTGCTGCTCGGGCTGGAGGAAAAGCTGAAGGAAGGGAGGGTGGGGGGCAATCTGTAGAAGCAGACTGGCTGATGGGGGGAAAAAAAGGATGGTAATCCAATCAAGAGCGTATATGAAATAAAATGGAGCCCCTGAGACGCAAATCACTGTGTGATTTGAGTGAAAAACTGGACTTGATTTATTAGAATACAGACTGTGCTGGATGAGTCAAAGCTGCCATTGGTAATACCCCCATTACTATCACTGCTCATTTTTTAATTAAGAGAATTAAAGAAATTCTTTTCATTCATAATTGAGGGACTTAATGTGCATTTTAGGCTATGAAAGGATCTCTTCATGCTGGAGGAAATAAAATGCAACAATTCAGTGAAAATCATTTCAAATTCAGGACCCGTTCAGGAGTCAAAGAAGAATAATCAGTGCAGACAAAGTGCAGACAGAAAGCAGATGTGTGAGTGTGTGGGTGTTGTGTACTGTAAAAGGAGGTACAGTTTGTACTATTTTAACAAGTTTGAAAGTCAAAATTTGGTTTTTTTTTTCTCTCAAAGACAAGATTTAAAATTGGTTCTTTGATAAGTTGTCTGTGATTTGTAGACAAAACACTGGGTCATTCTTTGAGTTTGGTGCCTTTTCATGCATGAATGAGTTTTAGGTTTGTCTAAGAGGCTTAATAAGCAAATCAATCATTTAAAAATAGATAAATAAGCAAAAAATTTGCATTCCTCTGAAAATAGTGCAAGGACAAGACTGAAAATAAGTGAAAAAGTAGAAGTCCAAATAGAAACTCTTTATTGTTTAAGAGGACTTCAACACATTACAAGAAAGTCTGAATCCTTCATGACAAAATATATAAAGGAAATTAGGCACAATTCAATACTTTTTCACAGTAATATACATTTAAAAACTATAAATTATCAGTAATTGTTACGGTAAACTCTTAGGTGTCCAAAATACAGGACCCCACAAGTTTAAATCTTAAGCATCAAACATAAGGGCAAAAGCCAGGGTATAAAGGGAATAAAGTAAAGATAATTGGATTCGATTGTAATCTATGTGTTTGTGCTTAAATGCATACATTTCCCCTCTTATGTAAAGCATTTCAGCCAGTGCATTGCAGGTTGCAGAGGGTGACAGAGAGTTTAGGAAGAGGACGGCAAACAGAGGCAGACTGGGGGTGAGGGAAGGATAGAAGAACAGAAATATGAGAACACAGAGGAAGGAAAAGTGAGAAGTGACAAAAATGAGAGGCATTCATACTGAAGATCACACTTATTTCAGCTGATGTACCATCAGTTGCACAGCTGGTGTCAGTCTTTAACACAAATGCTCTCAAAATGTCTGGCTGTGTTTTCACTCACCACTCCAAATCACACAGGTGCAAATTTCTCTAACTGTCTTCAAAGTCTAAGACAACATAAAGCACCAGGTAAAAAAAAAATCCAGTAATCATACTCTCTCCTTCCATCACCCCTGCACACACCACCCACATATCCTTATTTTTGCTAGAGCTTAACCCTTACCTCACCATCCTTAAATATATGTATATATGGGGAGAGTGAAATCATTTTCCTCTGCCATTTTCCTTCAGGCTGTAGATTAGGCTGTCTGAAGTGAAGCAGGAAGGGAAGGATGGCGGGTTGAGAGAGAGAGAGAGAGAGAGAGAGAGAAAGGAAGGTGTGAAAAAGAAGCAGCTTTACTTCTAACACCTCGCTCTTTCTATATCTCTGCATCTCTGCAGGAGGCCGAGTGTGAAAGCAAGAAGAGGAGAAGAGCAGGTGGAGGTCAAGGCAAACAGCAGTGTGGTGGGAAAACCAGAAGACTGAGATGAGAAGGTGCTGTGCAAAAGTTTTGCACATTCCTGAAGTATTTTCACTATTTATTGTTTTGCCAAATCATTACAACTCTGAGTATTATTCTGCCCCAAACCTTTGAAATATCTTCCTTTACTCCAAGGACATTTTCACGGATTTTAAAGAAGTTCAAATGAATGAAACTGTGTGAAGCACAGTATTTGCCTTTCTTTTTTTTCTTTTATAAAAGGGCTCACAATTAAATTTATATGCTTTTCAAAGCTATTCACCTCAGATGTCATGCTCATGTTGTAGCATCATGTTATGAAGATTAATCAGATTTTTTAAATTAGCTTTAGATTCATGACATTTTGTTGTGGATGCTTTGTTGTCCAGCTCCCCTTTCAATTCCATCCTCTCTGATTTTTCAGATTTATGTAACATTTATTGCGCAATCAGTCAAAAACAGAATAATATTTTGTAGTCATGTAAGTCAAAATGAGAAAACTTCTTATCACGATGTAGAATTTATGTTTTTGGGGACGGATTTCTCTCTTATAAACAGACAAATACAACATCAATTACTTAAAATTCAGCTCCTGTACAAGCTTATAATTATGTATACAAATAATTATTTATTTATTTATTAAACTAAATCAACATAGCTGCATCACATTACCAAGTATTTTTTTTAAACAAATTTATTTCATACACCTATCCTGAAGCATGTTGTGCTTGAAAAATAAAGACAAAGATAAGAAAACAGAGAAAAATTCTGAATACATTCTTCTTACATTATTATTCCAAAATCCCTAAAAATATCACTCTTTACATAAGAGAGTTTTGAACAGAGATTTAGTAGATGACATAAGAGTGATCACATGTGCTCAGCCTCCATTATAACCCTGGTCAGGGGGCACTGGGAGAAATAACAGGACTGGGTTTCGGGATTATGAAAAGAGAGAAGAACTATGATTTCTGAGAGTAATAACTGCTGACACACGAAGGAGGAAAACAAGGTGACGAGAGGCGAGGGAGGTGAGGAAGACCAGGGAGGGGAAAGGAGTCGTGCGGAGAGGCGAGGCATGGAAGCTGATTGGCTGTGACAAGCTGTTGGTGATATGATGGAGACAGAAGACAATGTGAGATCATGGAGGGCCAAGGGGAAGTGGGAGGGAGATGAGAGGAAGAAGGGGGGAGGAATGGAGAAAAAAGTAGAGAGGTTAAAAACAGAAAGTAAGGAGAGAGTTTAAATGACATGATAGATGGCAGCGAGGTAAAAGACTCTAATGTCTCCATTATGGAAAAGTGCAGCAGTAATGGATATAAAGAAGAGGGAGACACAAAAAGGGACGGAGACAGAAGAGCCAAATTGAACCAGGAGAGCTTGTGATTTTGCAAATGCATGCTATTTTTTTAATCATCACAATCAACAGGTCACAAATATCACAAAGGCAGTTTTTGTTAAAGCAGCGAACTGTATCATGACAAATTCTCTTAAATCCATTAGGCGTGTTAGAGGTGCCACCATTTCTGCGAATCTCAATTTCACAGGAACAAAGCGAGGACAAAGATCCGCAGCTGTTTCGCCTTTGGATCCAAAAGTGTGCTCCTCCCAATCTCAGCTACGAAACGCAAATGTTTCAAAATTTCCAAGCACTTGAGGGGGAGAAGATATCAGCAAATCAAGGGAAAAATAATCACCAAACATCTGTGAAATCCAGATGAGAGACATAGATGAGGCGATGTAGGAGTTGGCGTGCTTCAAATCTTTCCCTCCTTAGTTTGGGAGGACAGAGAGAGTTAAAAAAAAAAAAAACAGATTAGATAAGAGGAGAAAGGAGGAAGAAAAAGCGAGAGGGAGGCGGGGGAGAGAGAGGAGGGATGAGTAATTGAGACAATGATCAGCAGTGATGGGGGAGATGAGAAGCGCCAGAGGACAGAGAAGAAGAAGGGCGTCGCTCTGCCACCCTCGTTCAACAGGAAGACAGGAGGGAGAGGCGGAGGAAGTAGAAAACTTAATTAATGAAATAATTCCGCAGTCAACCCCAATCAAACACAGAGCCGTGGCCCTGCACACGAGGAGGAGGCCAGCCATGCAGGCGGAGGGGGAGTGTGTATCTAGTCCATAGAAAAGATCACACAGAGGAGGAGAGTTTCTCTCTCTGTCTCTGCTTTACTAACAAGGTCAAGTTGGGCCAAGCTTCCTCTCTGCCTCCATTTTCACTCCTTAAGGGTGCCAACTGTAGTGTAAAAAATGGACAAATAATCAGACTTGGATGATGACTCATTCAGGAGCGTGAACCTCAGGTCCGAGTGATTGATGCCAGCTGCAGATGAAGAAGGAAAGTTATGTACTCCAGGAGTCACATTTTTGCATTAATACACTTTTCTGGACTCCATATTTGCTGTCTTATGCTGTTCTGCCTCCTCCTCTGAATTTTGCATTTTGCAGCTTTGAATATATATTGCACGCTGAGCGACAGCAGTCCCTTCCCCAGCAAAACATTCAATTCCATATGAGGGATGTGAGTTTGTAAAATGCTGATGTTATCATTTACACCTTGGAGTAGTTTGGAAGAGAGCTCACATTTTACGCTGCTGAGAAGACACGAGATATGCTTCTTTTACTGACTGATGTCATATCTTGTTGACTGAAATGTACTTTTGCTTTGGGGTTTTAGCTCCTAGATTAATATGTCATTTTTAGAAACTGATGTTAAAGATGGCAAAATTCTAAAACATGTCATTTTGATGTTTTCAGTTGCATGACACTGCATGACCAAGCATCCAACATGTTTCAATGCCATTGCAGATTTACTTAAGAAAATACTTTTCATTTGACAAGCATTGAGTGTTTTAGGGTGGTACCTGCACTTTTTCTTTCAGACTGCAATTAAATCCTCCTCCACCAAATCAGAGGTTCAGTAAGCAATTTTCTTAGAGCCTGAGAGGCAAAACCCAGGGCAAATAAAAACTAAAGAGCTGTCTAAAAAAGCTTCATGCTGTAATAAAACAGCAATAAACTAACCAGCATTTTTTCTCAACTGCTCTTTTCTCACATCTGAATGAGAGTTTCTTTATAGAACAACCAACTTTGACAGAAATGTACACAAACAAAATAAAATCTTTGGTGGAAAGTGAGGGTGATGAGCCCCCTGTCTGTACACTCAGTTGAAATCACACCCTTTTATTGTCCCAAGTCTAATTCTAGATGTTCTTATTACTTTTAAAATGGTACTCAGGCAGATTAATGTCACTCCTACTGCTTGAAAATCTGGCGGGTGCTGTTGTTAAGTCTTGTCTTGTCTTTTTTTTTTTTTTAATGATTGGAGAGACTGAGGTGGAGCTTTTTATGTACTGCTAAATAAATACTGTATGTGTGGCCAAGTTATTGCAGCATACCAAGCTAGCTACTCTGCTATGCTCTAAAATTACACACATGTTTTGAGCTTGAAGCAGCAAAGTTTATTTATTTATTTTTTTATATGATGGCAGCAGCATTAAAGGGAGCAAAACTGGGATTGTTGCGCACAGCAAACAGGCAGATTACACAACAAATAGAAAAAATAAACAAGCAAAGGAGAGCCAGGAAGGAACAAAGCACACTCTCGTTGTGCTCTCTCATGTTCCATGGGCAGAGACATCCTCATTAGCCTCTGGTGTGTGATGCTGTGTTGGCTGTGTCATGAGTGTGTCAGGTTAATAAATGCAATAACGGCAAGTGTAAATGCAGTGTTAGGTTTTGCTCAGGCCACATGATGCAAGCTGAGATTGGGGTTTGTTTGTGTCACTGTGCAGATGAGTGTTCCCATCTGTCCAAATCAACCAATCTGTAGCTTTGCTTTTAAAATCTTCCTTTTAGATGCACTTGTTTTGCTTTTGCACCACACTCTCCAGAGACAACCACAGAACTAAGTTTGTCACTCGGGTGGCCCAAAAGTTTGCGTGTTTGTGTTGTAAGCAGGCGTAGAATGATCTTTGGGGTGGGATTTACCAAATCCTTCCTGTTCCTTTGCTCTCTAAAACCTCCATGAGGTCCATGTGTGTCACCTAGATGATGAGGAGCATAAAAAAAAAAAAAAAACAATCTCCTATCCCTTGAGGCGGCACTGAAGGATTCAATCTCACTCCCTACTTCTCTCTGTGTCACCTAGTCTATCCCCCACCCTCCAAAAAATCTTACCGTCCAAATTTCCTGTAACTAAAAACGTCTTCATAAATCTCTTATGACACTTTTATAACCTGGCTATGACGCACTAACGAAGCTATCACAAGCCATTACCATGGCCTAGTGGTAAAGGCATTAAGTTGTGTACTGAAACAGAACAGGCATTATTTTAGCTCCCCCTTTAAAACAACTCACACATGAGCCCAGTATTATTTTCACTTGCATTCCACCTCTAAATACCCAACACACCATTACATCCAATATTGGATGAGATTTTCCAAAATTGTTTTTTTTTTGCAAAGGGTGCAAGTTTTCTGTACTATTGTTATAGACAAAAGGCCCAGTGTTGAGTATGTTGTGGTAGCTCTTGATCCACAGATTGGATCAGCTACAAGCAAGGGCACCTGCATGACTGGAGCCTCTGTTGCATGGAGACATGATGGCATGTGAGTGGTTTGAATATAGAATAAATACTACAAGTGTGAAATTGGTAGTGGTAGAGACTAAAATTGCAGATTTGTTGGCTTAATCACACCTAAACAACCAAATATAGAATATGAAGATACTTTGGTAACTATGGGTTACCAAGGTAGTTATAAACTTGGCACAAAAATGTGTTTGGTTGATATCTTTTTTTTTTTTTTTCTTATTTAAAAATACCATTTGGTGTCGTATATCCATTGTTGGGAAGCCTGATTAGTCGCCTTTACAACAAGGTGCTTCTGTGCCAAGTTTATCATTTAAAAGTTTTTTTTTTAAACCCAATTGATTCCTAGGTCAATGTTAAGTGGCAAGCAAAAAAGACATTTCTTTGAAAATGTTAAAGTGGAACAGGACTGAAAATGAGTTAAAAAAGAAAAAAAAGAAAAAGCAGCAAATGTCCAAAGAAAATTCTGAAAGACCTTCAGAAATCCAATAAAATTATTGCTCAAGACCACTTTAAAAGATTAAAGGAAAGTCTGTCTCCTTGAAAATGAAGTATAAAGAAATGAAGCATAGCTTGCGACTTTTCCACACTACTTTATACTCTTTAATTTGATCAATGCTGCACTTCCTAAGGGCAGAATAATTCCAAGAAAAAAAAAATCTAATTCTGTCATTTCTGATGGAAATACTCCACAATTTGTATTCTGATTTTAATTCCAGACAGTATAATTTATTATAACTCATCTCTAAAACTTTGATGTGTGGCTTTTAAACCGTCTTCCTGCAAGCTGCAGCACATGAAGTGAGGGGAACTAGCATAGGCCAACGTCATTGTAACAGGTTAAACTCGCATGATCAATCACATGCCAACCAGAGAGGCACACACAGAGTAAATTCTCACGCAAGCCAACAATTTCACTCATGCCTCCTCAGAGGAGACACCGTCTCCTAAAACTACAGGCATCAGCTGTCACACGCAACTCTCTCTCTCTCTCTCTCTCTCTCTCTCTCTCTCACACACACACACACACACACACACACAAAACCCACTGGGGGGAAATGATCTCAATATCTTTGCTTGCGTGCGGTTGATCTCTCCTCTGTGCTCGATGACATTTTAATTCTCAGCAGTTATTCTCTTTCCATCCATCCTGTTCTATTACAATCACCCTTCCACTGTCCACCTATCCCCCTCCTCCCTCTCATGCTGCATGCTCCCTCCCACTGTGTCTCCGTCTTTCAATGTTCTGTGAGCTTGAAGAGTGGGCGACTCACAATCACATCGCATTAACCTCCAGAACACAACACTCTGGGCCCTAAGTGGCAGCTTTCACCCCCCCTGCTGCCCATCGGAGCTCCAAAAAGAAGGACCTGAGTGAGGAATGTACCTGATCACTCCATCTGACAAACACTTACATGCACACGCAGCGCTGACAGCAAAAGTCTGATTGCTTGTGACAGATCTGCTGCCATTTCATGGCTTTGTTCTGATGTGCTGACTAAAAAACATTGTTAAAGGCCTAAAAAAATACTACTGCCTGCTGTCACTTTACCCTGGCATAAATCCATACCATAATTTGTGTGACAGTGCTGAATCTGCAGTAAGGATCATCCAGTCGAGAATTATCCTGTTGCATGTCAAGGTAACCTGTTTCATGTGGGCACAGGTCAGGAATGTTTATGAACGGCATTAAGTATTTGTGTGTGCAACAAAATCCTCTGCATCATAATCTGGTTGATGCGTGGCAGGTTGACAGTTGTGGACAATTGGAGCCTTATTCTGCATCACTAAGTATGTGTGTCCATATGTCAATAAACTATCTGTGCACTACATCTTAAAGCTGATTACAGCCTCTGCAAGAGGCATTTGTATAAATGCATAGATATATATGCATGTTAAAGGGAGGAGGAGAGTTATTACTGCTGTCAGAGAGGGAGATCATGAGTGGGCATAATCACAGACATTGATTTCTTCTCATTCATTCATAGCCTAATTAAATGACAGGAAACAAATCATAGCCTGACTCCCCATTTTGGGAAAAATAATCCACATCAACTAAATGTGACTGCCAGAGCATAGACATGCATAATGAAGCAAAAGAAAGACCGGCAGGGACAAAGCCGTGAGAAAAAAGAGCTAAAGCAAAAGAAAAGAAGGAACAGGACCATTAAAAGGAGGCCTAGTGACTGGGTGGATAAGCCTTGTGTAACGTCAGTAAAGTGCTAGCCATGTAGGACAGTCACGACCAATGTTCCTTACAACTGGGTCAATGTTTCCGTCCCGGGGCAGCGAGGGCATTTTGTGTGTTTTTTTTTTTTTGTATATGTACATGTGTGAATGTGTGTGTGTAGTAACTGTATCTGCAAGCTCCCTCAAAGCTACTAGAAACTGCCATCCCTGCAATCCCTGTCAAGTGTACCTCTGAGTGGACCTCCATGCATACTGAATGAATACTTCAATGACTACTTATCAATACTTAATGAATGCTTATCAGCGAATCCCTGAGTGACTTCTACAGCAGTGATTTTTTTAAGCCTTTTAAAAGGCATGCAAAGCCTTATGCGGCTCAGTAAATGACGCATACCAACGCTGCCGGGGTTGAAGGAAATGAGGACGAGCTGTCAGAGTGGGCCGGAGAGTCCATGGTCGCGTTTGAAGGTGTAAATGGGATCTTTTTTCAGCTAGGCAGAGGTGATGCTAGATTTGCAGGGGTCACACTCGAAGCTATTGCAGTGAATCTAGCTGTCTGCAGACCCCAGTGTTTATGTATGTCTGTCTATACGTATTCTTGTCTCCTGGTGTCTGCCAGCATGTGTCAATCTCCAGCTTTGTGTGCAAGCAAGTTGCCGTTCTCCATGATATCAGGCGCAAGATTGGAGGCCTGGAGAAATGGGTCAGCGCCAGCCTCATCGTCCCTTCTCGCTGTCTCTCCTGCTCTTTACTCGTGTTTTTTCCTCCCATTCTCTCTTATTCCCAAGTCGCTCCGAGAATAAAAACGAAACACCTCCGGTTGTCCACTCCTCCTGCGGCTGCCTGGATCTGGGTTAAACCAACAAAGTCCAGCACTTGCTCCTTCGTCTGTGTTTTCCAGTATGCTTGGCTGAGGATACACACATACAGTGTATTCATATGAATGTTTGGAGGAGAAAAAGCAGGCTGACACTTACTGCCTCGTGGCATAAAGACTAAGCCTCCTTAGCTGCACTGCAACCTCAGGAAACTTCTAGGAGCATGGGTCTTTTGAAGGCTGTTTTTCTTGACCCCTTTCATTTCCACTGCTGGAATCAGGCACTAAAAGGTCTAAGGGGCCAATACATAAACCTCTAAAGTGTGGCTCTGGTACAAAGTTAGTACATTTGAGATTAGCTGAAATCTTCAAGGTTAACATTTCTGATTGGTTATAAAAGTCATCATCTCAAATTTAACTTCATAACTAATAAAATCTATAAACTTCATATAAGAGGAATAGCTGTTAGTGTTGCCAAACAAAACATTCAAACTCAGCCTTTCATGCTGGCTTCAATTAATTGGGAAGACATTGATTCAGTACGAGCTTTGGTGGTCGAGTAAGCTCCGGAATAAATGAGAGGGAACACAGTTTGACAAGGAGGCAGTAAATCTAAACAAAGAAATGTTAATCTCCGATTGTTTCACCGTGGCTACCTTCTAAGGCACAGATAACAACACCCGCATTGATCAATTTTGATAGTACCGCTTCAGAGCACTTCTAGGTCTGGCTGCTATTTGTGTCTGTGTTGGCTTCGACTTCAGTGGAAACGTGAAAGACAAATTAGGTCCTTGAAAAATGCCTTGAAGCATTTAAGTCCCAATTTTAGCAACATTTTGGTTACTAAAAACCCACCATAATATATTTTTAGTAGTCTTTTGCCTCTGATACTTTGATGTTTCTAGTTCAGGGTCATGCTCATGGGGACTAGAGTTAAGTGTTTTATTATGGCGGTCCTACTCTCTCACACACACACACCTGTTACACAACGGTTGGAGAGGGCGAAACACAACAGGTAACATGATACTGCAGTCGTGACTAATAGGACTGTAAAAGTGACTCCCTCTATTCCTCTTAGATTAGTACCTCCATCATTCATCCTGTTGTCTTTTTTGGGCCGCTGCATCGCCCTCAAAACCCTCCCATTCGCTCTTCCTCAGAATGCCTTGTACTTGCACACTCCCACACACACAACTCAAAGAGAATTGCCCATTTACACACCTGTATAAGCACACGATCACTACATAAAAGCCCACAGTCTCACATTAGTCTGATTTACTGGCTCAATTTAAGCATGAATCCTGTGCAGTGAAGAGGAAAACAAGAGACAACTACACCTTAACTCCCCACTCTGCGTCTCCTGTCATTGTCATACTTTCATCACACAGGGAAATAAGAAAAAAGGTGTGTGTTGCAGCAATCATTTTCCTGACTCGAAGCTGCTATTCCTCCTTCTCCTTTCAATTATTGCCTTAATGTTTCCCCGTCTTTGTGGGAGCTTCCTCTCAGGCAGAACCTAACTGTGACATTGTTTGTCATTGCAGGATTACAGCTCTGGCGTCTCGCCACCAACATGCCGGAGAAGCGGAGGAGGCGACCCTCACAGCTTGCATGAGTTCTGGTTTGCCACAGGGTGCAAACCATTCGACAATAAGGAGAAGTCATGAATCGCTGTGTGTATCCGAAGCTGAAACTTCCCTTTGAGACACTAAGATTTCCTCATTGTAAGTGACTTTGAATCATCTTTGCAGCTTATATTGACTTTTTACAAACAGACTTTGTTGAAAAATTGGCACGAAACTGCTTAGGGAATGCCGGGAACACAGTTTGACTCAGTAGCCTGCAAGAGTATTTAGAGTGCAGTTATTCAGAGACCCTTTGGTGTCTTTTTGATTTTGTTTAAAATCCAAATTTAATAACTAATAAAGTAGTAAAACCATGTGAAGTATCACTTTCAGATGCTTCATCCCCACCCAAATCTGTCTTTATTTATTTATTTATTTATTTTATTTTATTTTATTTTATTTTATTTTATTTTATTTATCCATCTGTAAAAAGTCCCATAAAAATATGACGGAAACCTAAAACAAAAGCTCCATCGTCTTAAAGGCTCAGAGGGAATTTGGAGATTATTCCAAACTCCTCTATAAGGTAGTAAAAAAATAAAAATAACACTGAAAAAGTTTTGTCCTTTTTCTTAAGTTATGGGCTACTTGAGTGAAGGACAAAGGTCTGGTAAAACAGGAAGCCTGGAATGATGAAGAAAAGAGGGAAGTGGGTCAAACAGTCTGAAGGGAGGAACGTGACAGCGATCTGTAGCATGCAGCGGGAGAGAGAGAAAGTGAGAGCGAGTGGGAAGATGGCCGCCGAGACGGGAGAGGTTTCTAAATTAAGAGGGAGTGAAGCAGAAGGGTGTGAAGGTGGAGGAAGAGTGAGAGTGAAAACCTGAGACAAAGACAGGAAAAAGGAGGAATCCACTGGAGGCAGGGTCTTCTAAAGAAAAAGGCTTCTTGAATTTAATTTCTTCCTGGTGATATTAATGGCAAATGTCAGCGACTCAGAACTTACAGGAGGTTAACGTTGCTAAATACACACAAACTTGTGTATGAACACTGTCAAAGACCCGGTTTTCCCTCCTCAGACAATGACTTTTGGAAGGAGGCAGTGACAGAGTGGGCCTGCAGAGGAGCTGTACATCTTAAAGACTGTAATTACACAAAACTGTCAGTCTAATTAAGGCTTTTAATGAACTCTGTGAGAGCTCAGAAAGGACAAAAACCACCAGCCGCTGAAACACGAGCGTGTTTGTTTGTGTGTGTGAGTGATAAATGATGCCCTCAAAGAAGAATGTGCACATTAACAACAACACAATCAAACATTTTAATGAGGCTGAGTTCAGCTTTGAGGTCCACCATCTAATAAACATGTGCACCTTTAAGGGTCTCTCATCTCCCTTTGCAACGGATGCACACACACAAAAAAAAAAAAACCCAAAAAAAACCACAGAACTAATTATTCCTGTCACTTTCTACGGTGATAAAGTGTTAAAGTCCTGCCCGCTTCAGAGGCGTGTCTGGACCTAAAGGAAAGACCTTTAAAACTATTGGATTTGCAATTAAGTAAAACTTTATTTAAGATTTAGCTAAAATGCTTCTCAAAAGAAAATTTATCTATATTATACATCATTAAGCATGGCTGTTTAAACTCTTGGCTGCCCTCTTGTCCTGGCTGGCCTGGTATATAGGAAAACAAACCGCAGTCAAAGACTGGAAAACTGTTGGGTGTTGATCTAGAGGCAGATACAAAGCAAAAGTGAATAATCACTTAAAATTTTGCTGTGGGTGGGCAAGCTCAATTATGTGTAATGATGGCATAAAGCACACCACTGTGTTTAATTTAGTTTTCAAAAACATGAGGCATTTCATGTTTTTTTTTTGTTTTTTTTTTTTTTTTTAATTCGCCCAACTTTTGAGATGTGACACATATCCAATCCAAACTGAGTTGTATTTTCATGTGTTATTAATGGATGTGTGTTAAGTTTACACCACAGATCCTCTATGTATATATATATATATATATATATATATATATATATATATATATATATATATATATATATATATAAAGACAGCAAATGTATAATAAGTGCTCTATCATGGTTTGTGTGAATAAATGAACGACACATTTTAAAGATTTTTGTAGAACTTAATTCACTTAAAAGGCATTACATAGACCTGTTACATAGATTACATAAAAATAACCTAATTTCTAAAAATGGAAAAATGGAAAATAGAATATGAAGTCAGCATTACTCCCTAAATAAAGAAAATTATCTTTTATATAATTTGGCTGAAAGGGTGCTGATTAAGTAGGAAAATGGGAGCTAAATGCCTTTTGTCTTCTGCAACAGACCAGATCTCATTGTTGTATTAAGCTGCCTAGCTGGTTATAACAACAGTAGTATTAGTTGCTGCAGAAAAATAATACTTTTAGTGGCTGCAAGTTGGACTTTAATAAGGTAATACGAAGCGTAACTACAGTAATAGCATTACTAAAAACAACATACTAATGGAAGTGTTGAGGAGTGTATCAACAGCAGTACATGCAGTCATTGTGCATTAGAGTTCATGAAATAGTAGTAACTTTAAAAGCATGTGGCTAATACTGTAGTATAAAAGTATTCTTTTCTAACAGAGGAATACTATCCGCAATTACATGAGTATTTTACATTTTCTGCTCAGTCTATCTGTTGTAATTTATAGATGTTAATTTAATCTAATCTCCCAGTATAATAAAAATCTGCTTTTTATGCATTAAATTTCTAAACATTTTCACAAACTGCAAACAAAGAAAACCAAAGCAAGTCTTGAAAGTTGCACACTGAAAAGTAAAAAGAAATATATATATGTATATATATTTATATTTGACTTTTTTTTTATCTATCTTAAAAGTTATTTTAAAATTTTTTCAAGCCTTTATTTAGTGTTTTTACATTACACTTCATTACTTTTTGGCTCAATGAAACATGGTTATAATTGAGTTATTCTAGAGGAAGTTTTGCTCAGCATATTATTTTTCCCTTGCAAGTTCATACTTCCTTAAAAACATAGCACAGTTTTCTCTGTCCTAACCAGTATGACAACAGGGACTGTCATCAGACTCCCATCATCCACTTATAATGTCAGTGAGTGTGAGTGGGGTCTTTTGGCAAGGAAACACCGATTAATGCTAATAAATTACAGTCATCTGTTGTTAATTATTTGATGGCATCTACTGTTAATTTACATGAAAACAGAAAATTCAGCTGTAAATTACAGTTCTTACGAAACAGAGTGAGACACTCCTTTAAAACAAAGATTTAATCACAAGAATTTTCACAATGTTATTATCACTGCATTGCATCAACTCAAAGTGGTGGAATGTAAGTCTCTTAAAACAAGTTTGCTTGACAGGTCAATTTCTTCTTCTCAAAATGACATTTCATCAGTTCATCTATTTACATCAACCAATCAGTGTGAACAACGACGTCATCATCATTCCACAAATTCACCACTCCGAGTGACGGCTTCACTGATCAAACAACAGAGTAAATGCTTGACAGAAAATACTATTTTAATGTTGATGAATTAGTTATCTATGATTACTAGTTAACCACATGCATAAGTTAAAAGTTTTAAGTCCTGCTTTATGGAAGCAGCTTTTAAAAAGAAAGAAGAAAAAAAAAATATTTATTTGCTTGAAAGTAAAACACGGTTATGAATTATGACTGGTATTAGACGACAATGCATAGAGAGATGAAGGGAAATGCCTTATAACAATAGAACTAGAACTTTCTGCCAGTATAAAAAGGTCTGTTATTCATAATTCATGCTTTAATCCCTTGGCCACCAGGTCAATCTCAGCACTAGTGTGTTAAGCTACTTCTTTTTGTGTAACCCCCGCTAGAGATGCTCTCTCTCAAAAGCCTAGCGTTGCTCAAGCTTTACTTCTACAGAGCTTCAGGAGCTTCGTTATTCTCTCCAACACTGTTAAATCTTGTAAAACTTTGTCTCATTATTTAAAAGGAATATTTTGACTATCTATACAATACTATATTTTGACAATGTGACCATTTTAGGAGGGAACAGCAAGGGTTCTAATAACAAGCAAAGCAAATTTGAAGCAATGTTTTTAAAGTTGAAAAAAAGGAAAGAAAGAAAGATATCAGACATGCTTAAGGCAACTAAATTAAGCTGTGTAGTTTTAACAAAGGGTGGCAGTATAAGTTACATCACTAATAGTTGTAATTCAGTAGAAGAAGTAGTTTTCCTAACTGGAAACAAATATTGAGATGAGAAAATGATAAATAAATAAAACAGCTCCAATGAACATCCACAACAGGAAATAAAAAGAGATTTTCTCTTGGAATTATGCACATCTGTGGAAATATCTAAGATATTACATTATGTCTGGAAAGATTGGTGGTCAGTCACTTTAGTTTATTGTTTGCTAACTCAGAAACAGCTGAGTCACTGTTGATTTATTCTTTGCGAAAGCAAAATGGCAAAAGCTTTTTTTTTTTCGTTCCCTCAAACATGCGTCAAGTTTTCTCTTTTTTTAAAGCAAGTGAATAAATGTTTTTGCGCATGTGTAGAACTTTTTCTTCTAAATGCAAATCAAAAACAGCCATGGAAACCTGACTACTGCCATTATCCATTTTAGGGCCTCAATTCTACGGTAAAGAATCGCAGCGAACAAAGAAAACAGTCTCTTTTCTTCCTGCCTCAAGCTTTCTTCTCTCATTGCATGCCATTCTGTCAACCAGCAGCTATGTCATATACTGTACACATACACACACACTTTAAACCTGGCTCGGTTTTAGTGTTTAAATGCACCAGCCAAAACTGAACTATAACACAATCCTGACGAGCATGGAGGTCCCTCTAATGGATCAACACAGTGTCTACACAATTCGCCAGTGTGTGCCTGTGTGTGTATGTGTTTGATTGCCTTAAATGTCCTTGAACCATGACTGTAATACCAGAAATCTGAGTTGTACATCTGTGTGTGTGTGTGTGTGTGTGTGTGTGTGTGTGTGTGTGTGTGTGTGTGTGTGTGTGTGTGTGTGTGTGTGTGTGTGTGTGTGTGTGTGTGCTCTTTCGTCTGTAATGTAATATACAAAGGAATTGTGAAATGTTTTACTAATCTTTACCAGTCCAATTCCTCTACTTCATCACCCCCACCTCCACCATTCTTGTTTCCAAAAGAGGAAAACAGAAGAAAAACACACACACACACACACACACACACATACATAATCACACACATATACAAAACATGAGAGCCAGCCAGCCGAAATAATACATCTTGACATCTGTGCCTGCATACTGCTCGAGGGAGAGATTGGAGAGAGAGAAAGTGGAGAGAAGAGAGGTGGAATATGAAGGGGAAGATGATGGACAGCAGAAAGCATAGGGACAATTATGTACTGTTTGTGTGTGTGGATGTACACTTACTGTGTGTATGTTTTGATATGTGCGCAAATGTAAGGGAAAGAGATTGATGATAGCTGTATTTGTTGAGCTCCTCTATGATTAAAGCAGCTTGCTAAAAAATCTGTAGCTGCATGGCAGTATGTCTCTTGTTTTTGTTTTATTTTACCGGTTGTGCACATTTGGGCATCTGTTTGTCTTTGCTTTTCAGACATGCAGGTGTATTTGTACTATGTATTTTTTAGTCTACGTTTTAACTTGTGTGCAACTCACAAGCATGTCATGAAGTAACCACATGGGAGCGCGTCTGTATCGCATCTCTTCCATAAATGTGTGTTTTAGCATTTAATCTTGCAGTTCCGTTTGCTTAAGCAAAGTCATCCGCTGATGTCTGGCTCATGCAGGACAGGAAAAACTTGTGCTTATTAGTCCAACGGTCCTGAGGTATGTTTGCATTCTTGGCTGTTTGATGTCTAGTTTATTTTGTCTGACGCGTGAAAGATACTTGTGTCTTTGTGCCACCTCAGTATTCAATTTCAAGTTCTTATCAGCTCGATAAGATCATTCTCAGTCAAAGTGGATAAAAGCAAGCGGGTAAAACAAAGCTTTATAGCAAATATAACAAGTAAAGAAATGGCAGAGCATTACAGGAATGTTTCTGGATTAAAAAAACTCAACTTGACAATGAGCAGTCCATGTGACTGACCCATAAAATAAAAAGGTCACAGGACTGATCCATTGTTCAAGCGCAGTGCCCTTGAGGGAAATACAATATGATGTGCACTCACCATGAAGCCTAATCCCTGAAACAATAATATGATCTATCATTGATTATTATGCTTTTTACTTTACTTGTAATGACGATCACTCAAGCGCACTTCAGCACAGTGTGCATGCATGAGTTATTTATGACAGAAAGCTTTTATGTAATAAAAATATATTGCTCTGTTTTAACTTTTTTTTCTCCCTACAATGTGTCAAATTTATCATCACGCTACATCAAGTCACTAAAAGAAAAAATCTTGTTTACTGATACCATCTCTTGACTCATGCATGGGAAATTTGCAGGTTAAAATCTGTCTTTCGTGCTGCATTCGACTTCGGCAGAGGACCAAAAAAGAGGTGAGAGAGCGTTTCAAAGAGTAATGAGAGCGCTGGGCAGAAACAGCGCTGGAGACGGGGTGAAAGAAATACTAAAAGACAGAGACAGACAAATACAAACGGAGAAGGAGAAGGAAAAAGCTTCCCACCTCAGTAAAACTTTTACCGGGTTCAAGTATGTGGGTTTCGAGTGTAAAAACTGGGGGACCAATTCATATTTTAAATGTGCCACTTGCATGTAGCACTGACAGCACACACCAAACTCCTGCAGGACCGCAAGCCCACCAGTGTTACCTCCAGTGTTACCTCTGAGGGCTTCTTGAAGCTCTTTTATAGGCCTGATTTTCTCTTTTATTAAAGGCTTCAGTAGAATGCCTGAACATGGCAGATGGCTGATATTTCCACTCACAAACTGACTGACAAAACCTCAAATAACAAGATCTGACTAGATGGTGGAAAGATTAAAATAAGGGAGGTGTACTCCTTCCACTCATGAAACAGAGTGCCCCTCAGTGTCAGTACTTCATTGAGGGGTACTTAGCTAAAAATCTACTTAGCTAAAAATACAAACTCCACTAGAAGACTTTTTTTTTTTTTTTAAGAGACGCAATCCTAAAAAACAGGCACAATCATGTTATTATTCCATATAACACCCAAACCCTAAATAAACTATGACTAATGTGTCACTTGGTGTCATATTTACGGGTTGAGCAACCTTTTTTCTTTGGGGCGTCGCCAAAACTTCTTCGATTACTTTATCAGTAATCCATTTAAAGCAGCTCGTACAGAGTGCGATAAATCTGTCCCGCTCCTCTAATCTTCAATTCATCACACATTTCCTAATCACACTCCAGAAATAACAAACCTGGAATGACTTAGTCTCTTCTTTCTTTATAACAAGAGCCGAGCCAAATGGAAGCTATCAAAGGTTTATGACGTGCACATGAATCACTAAAGACTCCCAAACTACCCTGTTTGTCTTGCTGTACTGTAGAATAAAATGAAAAAAAAAAGTCTTTACTTTTAATTAAAGCTTCAAATGATTTAAAATTGAGCTGCAATAATGTAATGCTGCTTTTTTGGCAAGGTCAGGCTTGTAAAAACAGTTCCTAAATCTTCAAAGGGACAAACCTGGATAAATAAAGGTTAAACCAATAAAACAAGACTGTGCATTCTCTATTAAACCCGGCCTTTCCTCCCAGGAGGTTGGCTTCCAGAAGCAGTGACAGCAGAACTGTTGCTAAAGATGAGGTAAGATGCTATTTGCCACAACAGGGCCCTCTTCTTTTGCAGCGCCACCAAGAGAGCAACCAAGCGAGGCTGGAGGTGCCCATGAATTAGTTCACTGTTTTCACTCATTATACCAAACTGACTGCCTCACTTTTTCTCTGTCTTTATTTACACTCTTTTCTTCATCTCCGACTTTTCTGGCACCACACACACACATACACACAAAGCCAACAAAGACCCCGCTCATAATGAGGGCATAACGGTGTCTGAGTGTGTGTTATTCTTTGTGTGGTTTGTGTGTGTGTGTGCAGAGGGAGGAGGATTATGGCAGTTCCAAAGCTGTGAATAGGGGCCAGGCTGGGCCTTGGCCCTGGCTGAATTAATTACTCTAATTAGCTCCTTAATTGCATATATTAAACCAATGGTTAGCAGGGCTGGAGCCGCGGTTAGGGCCTGGATCTAAAGCTGGAAGCCGGAGGTGGGTACATGCGGACAAAAGGGTATTACACACAAACACATGCACACATACACGGAAAGAAGTGGGAAAACAAGCTCCGCCTTCACCCAACCACTTGAGATTGTTTGAAGCGGAGAAACAAGACCAAGGCCTCCCCGCCTCGGTGAGGGAATTCAATTATTCTAACCTCCCCCTTCATCAATATATAATCACTGCATACTGCAGCAGCAGATGTGTGGTCCTAATATGGACAATAAGCCCTCCCCCTAGAGGGAACAGACAGGAATAATACTAAAACTACAGGGACCACTTACAGTCATCTTTGTCTGAAGCTCTGCAGTATATCACTTACTTGCTCACTTCATACAGTGTTCAAGATTCCAAACCTCTCTGCTGGTTTGTGAGCAACGCGCCTCGCCCTGTCTGACCCTCGCAACACATCACACAGACCTGCATGGACCATAACGACATCAGAGCCATTAGTTCCACTGCTCGCTCCACTTCCCGGCATTTGTGGACCATGCTTTACTTGCGTTCTACATAATTATCCAACCGACATCATGCATCAAATTAAAGTTTTTTGGCTTGGGTTGACCCTCAAGTAAAAACTGAAGCAGGTTTTGAGGGAGTGAGAGGTGGGAGGGGAATCATTTGGGCTCCAACATTAAGAGGAGGGGGTAAAAAATGGCAAAAAATGCCTTCTTGTGTTTGTGTAATGCACCCAAAATATCTCACAACAATAGCGATTAGTTAGGAACAAGTACACAGGCAGTCCACTAATGAATCTCCCTTCAATAAACAAGTGGAGCACATACGCACATGCATGCACGCACATAGCATGCACGTGCACGCACACAGAGTGATAATGATGTTCTTTGTGGAGTTTTTGGGGGTAATTAGGACTGCTTAAATGGTGGGTAAAAAGGATTTGCAGCTGATTGTTTGTCCTTGTGTGTTTGAGCCGTTGGCCCTCTTGCTCCGCTGAGTGTCAACACTGTCTCCTTCTACTGTCTCCTCACAGCACACAAAAATCCTTTTTCTCTTCATCCCGTCCAAAAGCCGAGCCTTCCCCTGCCTCCCTCAATTCCTCCCGCTCTTCTTCTGCATGCTCAAATTATTCTAGCTTGTCACTTTCCCCTATAATTTACACACTCTCTCACTTTTCCTCCTACCCGCCTCCTCTTCCTCTCCATCTTCGTCTGCTGAACAGCTGGTGCTTGGTCCAATTGTGCCGCAGGAACACCATAATCTGCCTCACGCATGCCAAAGATCATGTCTGCAAGGTTACTTACATGAAAAAGATAAAAAAAAAACACCAGCCATGTCTTCTTAGAGAAAAACCAAGTATATTTTAAGGAACAGGCTAACAAGACTTTATCCTTAGAGTAAAATTTAACAATACCAAAGATCACATTCTGCATAAAATGCAGAGCTGAAGTCAGGATGTGGTTAGCCCAGCTTTGAAAAAAAGTGGAAACTGCAAGTTTGCAATCGTCTAAAGTGCTCAGCAACTCCTGTTTTAATTAGAGATGCAGCACAGATGCTAGTCAGGAACCCAGAGTGTAAATCTCCCTTGCATTGCTTAAGGCTGTTTTCTTGTCTATTCATCTTTAGTTACATGAACAGGAAACAGAATTTACTGTGCAAGTGCTGAGAAATCCCTGATTTCTTTATATATTGTAGGACAAACAGGAAGTATTTGCAACAATTTACTGTAATGTGCAAAGAATAATAGAAATACACAATAAGGCAAAAAGGATTCATCCCTCCATCAGACCTGTTGCCACTGATTTTCAGTTCAGTTTTTGAATCCGTTGGCATGACTTAGACTTTTCTCACTGTTGCCCTTAATAACTTGACAGCCACCCTTCTGTGAAGACCATTTCTGATGAGGCTTCAATGACAGTAGACGTAAACTGAAAGGCCTCTGTCAGGTCATTGCTGGATTTGGATTTTAGGAGCCAATAACTTTTTAAAAAACACAGTGCTGTTACAAAAACAATATATAAGTGTGCCAAACTGTGTTATCGTTCCCATTTTTGTAGGTGCAGCTAAAGAAAAGCAAACATTTTGTGACTTTTGTGACAAACTGCTGATAAAAAAAGTGTCTAAAGACACAGACTAAAGGTTCTTTGTTCTGTGTACACAAAAGACAAAAGATAACACTCATCTCTTTAGTTAAGGAATATTTTATAATTGAAAGACCTATAGGTCAGTGTGAAGTGGTTTAACAAACACACAAAACATATTCCTTTGGCATAGGGACTGGACTGGATATGAGTGAAACATCAGCCAAAGCAAAACTTTGACAGACCTCAAGAAAGCCTATAGAACTAACTTAAGGTTAGTATATATATATATATATGGGATATATATGTAGGAAATAAACTATGAGATAGTAGGATCCTGTATCTTCTCTGCTTTTTCAAACATTTTTCTGTGTTTTGTCTTCAGTTTCAGACACAACCAGGCAAAGCTTCACTGTTTCCTACTTTCATGCTAAGCTAAGCTAACCTTGCTTGAGGCAGCTTTTACACAAAAAGAGAATGTGTAATTTAAAAAAAAAATAGTGAACAGATGGGTTACTGAGAAAAGTTTCATCATTAAGTTCATCAGTGTGTGAAAACAAACACACACATCGTGTCTGCATGTGTGTTGAGCCAAACATCTGTCTGTGTGAACATGCTCATTATGATGATCAGAGGTCATGTTTGCGTGAACCTGGGCACTAAATCATGGCTATATTAGCAGGGTAATACGTTCTACTGATGGCAGAGGTCAGTCGAGAGGTGCGCTTGTTTTAACCCCCCTCCCTCTATGCCTGATTGCCGGGAAACATCCTTCTGCAAAAGGTCCCTCAGCAGAAGGCAGCAGCACAATGTCGCCTTTGTTTGTCAAGCTGCGACAGGGAACAAGAGAAGTTTGTGTATCTGTGTGTACATGTGTTTGTGTATGTGTGAGCCATACAGACAGTGTTGGAAGGTTAAATGAATCATACAATGTTAACCAGGCCCAATCCAATTAGGGAGGGATTCTTCTTGTCTGACCTTTAGCAGGAGAGACGTATTCACACTCATTCATGCAATCAATCCCAACTCCACCACCGAAAACTGTACACACAAACTTTCACAAACAACACCCTCAGCAATCCACGCACAGATATGACAGTCACGCAAGCTACACACAAACACCCACAAAGGCACCCGACAACCACACATGTACACACATACACACACAATCTCGCAGACAGTAGTGGTGCTCTGATTGCTGACCTAAATCAGCCAGGCGATCTGTCACTTTCTCTTACTCACACTCAGCACACATCTTTTTTTCATCTTTTTTCCTCCCCTTTCTTTCCTCTCCTTTTTTTCTTGCCCAAATATCCCTCATTCTCTCCCACTGTCACTTCACATCAACTCACTCCTGTCCGTCTTCTTTTTAATCTTAACAGACAAGCCAGCTTTTGCCCTATTTGTACCATAAATATGAGGTCGACATATGGCGTATGTTTACAGTACTTTTGCAAGGGTCTGCATACTGTATTTTCTATGCATATAATGAAGATACATGCAAGGAACCTTCAGGGAGTTTCAGGTGTAATCATTTAACACTTGAGTTGAGTACTATTATTTTAAATTAAGTCATCTTTTCAGCTATCCTTTTTTCCCTTATCCACCGAGAGATGCTGATAAACTTTATCTCTAGGGGGGAAATTAGTTGGATTTATTGCACCAAACCTCTCCTGGCCTATTCTATTCCATTTTCCACTTTTGCACTTTATTTGAGGTTATTTTCACACATGAGAGTTTAACAGAGGCAGCTCGCCCTAAGAATTTGATGTGTTTGGTGGAGTGTGAAAAATGTGTTGCAAGCTAGAAAAGCAGTCTCAAACCCACCTCAAAATAGTTGACTTGCTAGAAGCACACTAAAGGCATGTCCCCTGGGGGCCACAAATAAATGTGAAAGTATAAACATACTTGAAGTTGAAAAATGTATCACAGTTTAGCACAGCTTGATTCAGGGTGGTCTGTATGGAAAAACTCTTGTTTGCAGATGTCTTTTCTTGAGTTTTAGGGGAAGAATAAAGAGTTATTTGCACACCATGAGGTGAGATTGTGTGCAGACAAATGAATAGAAAAAAACATTATAAAAAGTCAACATTAAGTTAGAGGCTGGGCCAGCATTTGCCACCAAAATAGTACCAAAGCTTCTTGAAAGTTAGAGCTCTACTGGACCAATGAATCACCTGTCTTGTAGAGTAAATCTTCACTTTGGTGGGTTGATCAGTTTGCAGACAAACTGGGCAAGTTTACTTGAACCCATATCAGCAAAATGTCCCCTACAACATTAAACAAAAGTTTAATTTCTGTACCAAAAGGTACAACAAACAGCTACCCCTATGAAATGGACTCCAAGGCTGGGTGCTTTTTTGGATGCTTGTGCCCTTCCTAATTCTTGCCAAACTAGGCACACACTTCATAAGTGGTGCATTAAAAAAAAAAAACTGCAGGGAGGAGTGTGTTAAGTAGGTCTGCCCTCCAGACAACTCTGCAAGCCATCAAAACCCAAGCAGGTACAGCTTTTGTAAATGTTACGGACAACATTGTGTTGCCATGCTTGACAATATGCAGTGTAGTTCACATGCAACTTCAGTTTTATACCTGCGATGTAACAGTGTCATTTTCTCAACAGTGGCACATACTGTTTGGGATGATGACTGCACTGAGCCCTGCATATCTCAAGCACTGGTACAAATGGTTATGGAGCTGCCTTGACAACATAATTTTGTCGTTCAATGACTAAAATCGGCAAATGTAAAGTCAAAGGTTCAGGTTTGTTCTTTCATTTGTCAACAGACAAGTAAAAAAGAACCAGAAATCCTCCCTGCTCACTTCATGTGGTCATCTTATTTCCTTCACCCTTTGATCTCCCTCCTTGGAACATCTCTTGCTTTCCTCTCCCCTGTGTCTGTGCTTGCTTTAGAGCCTGGCAGGAGGCTCAAATCAGAGAGCTTAAACTTGATCAAATATTCAACAGATATAGATTTCCCTGAGTCCCTCGATCCTCCACCTCCTCCACTCAACTTTTTTCCATCCCTCCATCCTTTCTTTCATTCTTTTGGTCCTCTCACTAGTCATAGGCAAGTTGTGCACAAAACCCATGCAGCCATGCTTGTACGTACATGGGAAATCATAAAGGAGAGTGGCAAAGAGGTGTAGCTCATTTAGACTGCAGTGCAGCGTTTCTCTACGCTTCCTCTCCCTTATTGTCTCCTGTCCTCTGCTGTCTATTTCACTCCCTGTTTTGCTGTTGTTTTCCATCTTTATCGTTTCATCTGTGCCTCACTCCTTATCATTCTCTCCTCTCTCTCTCGCTGTCCTCCCTTCTTTTCCCCCATCTGGATTCTGTGTCATTTACTTCAGCTTAACCCTGATAAATAAACCAGTGAGTACCTCTGCATTATTGAGCACTTTAACATTGCTGTCTGCACTCTCTACGTCTGCCCCTGAGTGTCCAGCAATTAGACCACACACACACACACACTCTTAGCCACAATCTGCTCCACATTTCTGGCTGAAAGGGTTAAATAGACTAAACAAATACATGTGACAGACAGATGGGTAGAGAAGAACAAGAGCAAGAGCACAAAACTGCAAGAAATAAAATGACCTGAAAAGAGAGTGAGATGCTACTGTATGCAAATAAAAACCACGTGCACCAAGAGACCTTACAACACCAGTCAAAAACTTCCCCAAAGAGTTACACATATGTACAAGCACACAATTATTACTTGGATTGCAGGATCCAGTCAGCTTCTCTATTATTCATATTAACGGTGTGGGGTTGTTTATCTCTGTCATTGTGTGACTGCAATAACCAGAGCTGTGCAAAGCCCCGGGGGCCCTGCTCCATAAGCACACCATGGGGAGTCATCCATGCACACACATCAAGACAGTAAAGCACCTTTGTGTCTGTCCTGCACATCCATGCATGCACCTGCTGGCCGCATACTCACACACAAAACATACCTGTATCTGCCCCAAATATGCACACACACACACACGCTTATACAAACACTGCCATCTGTCACAGAATGCAATAACATCAACGCTGAAGTCCCACAACAACTGACCCGCTCACCACGACAGATCTGACTAAACTTTGTGTGTATGTGAACATATGTCAGTCTTTTGGGATAGTTGTGTGTGAGTGTGTGTGTGTGTGTGAGTGAAAGAGACAGAGAGATATTTTGAAGTTATTTTGTGTGTATTTACAGCCACAGATCTGCTTGTATGCCAATGTGTGTGTGTGACTGCATATATTTATGAGAAAGCCCAAGTGTATGGTGATGTGAGCACGCATATGTTAGTGTGAGCACCAAAGATTACTGACAAAGTGTATGTGCGTGAGAGAGAAAGGGAATGAAACAGATCATTCACATTTGAGGTCATATGCAAGTTGACTGCAAGCCTGCAATCATTCGCTGCAAGTTGGTGTGCACGATAACATGCATGTGTGTGTTTCCCATTCCCCTGACAGCAGCAGTGGTGATTGAAAGTGACCGCGCTGTTTCAGTGTCACCCTACAGAGGAGATGCAGTGGCTCAACAGCCACGCGCACAATGACAAACCTCGGCTTGTCTGTTGTCATCTCATATCTCTCTTGCTTTTTTTCTTTCCATCTTACTTCAATCCTTTCATCCTTAAACATGTACACAGTATTCAAACTTCTCTTCCCTTCTTCCTTTCCTTAATGTGAGTCAGCCTGTCTGCATCTTTCCACTCCTTGCTTTCATTACTCAGTCTCCAAAGCTAACTGCATCTTGTTTGACTGCTAGCAAAGCACAGTTTTTGTGATTTATTCTAGCCAGTTTTATTACAAAATGGGTGGTGTTTTCCACATCGGATCATAAAGTAAAAGTGATTTTTACTGCAGAATTAAAGAAAAGTGATTCAGTGCACTCAAGTAACAC
This sequence comes from Melanotaenia boesemani, assembly GCF_017639745.1. Taxonomy (NCBI): domain Eukaryota; kingdom Metazoa; phylum Chordata; class Actinopteri; order Atheriniformes; family Melanotaeniidae; genus Melanotaenia; species Melanotaenia boesemani. The sequence goes on along the minus strand of NC_055686.1, from coordinate 14,189,798 downwards.
TTTTGGCTTTTTGGTTTGAAGTGCATGCACCCTTCTGATCATTTTTTCCCTGTGTCTTGGTTTACAAATCCATCTTTATATAACATAAGGCTCTGTTGTGGATAAATGTTGCACACAAGCTGCACATTGTCACTGAAAATTAATCTGAAAAGCTCCACGCTTCAGGATATGTTTGACCAAATTACAAAAAGAAAACCTCTGGATAATCCATAATATGAGTTGTCATCAGGTTTCACGGGGCAACTGCTTCAAATAAAAACAGTTTACAGAGAGTCCTACAGTCAGTAAAACACCAGTATCCACACTCTCCTACCTCCTTAGAAACATCTCAAACACCTAATATCTGTGCAATTTCGCATGTGATAGTTTAGAGTAATGAAAAGGTAAGAGTGTAACAATTTGTAAAGGAAAAACAAAGGAATATGATGTTTTTTATGCCCTAACTATTTAGTAACTACAATTTTTATCACGCATGAGAGCTTTATGTAATGCAAAACATTGCATGAATCTAATTATTTGCATTGTAATGAAAAGTGAAGAAAGATTTGTTAAAATGTGTTTATTAGGGAACATGAACATTTTTGCCAATACTGATATCCAATATTAATTTACTTGTTATGGCAGATAAATGTTGCTTACCAATATCTATATCTTTTTTAAAAAGATTACGATGTTCAAATTCTGTACAAAATGAAAGCTAATGTTGGCAGTGTTAGCTTCCCACCATTGTGTGAGAACCTCTGAATGGTGGTTTTTTAGATGACATATGAAATTAGTGGTGTTGAATGATTTGATGCGGCTTCCTCCTCACATTGTTTTGACTTTGCAAGTATTGCATTCTGCTTTTTTTGTTATCTTCTTTCGACACCGTGAAAAATGACCACACTGCTGACGTTGCTTGTCTGCTGCAGTTAAACGCCCCACAATGCTGTGCTGCATCATTATCACTGTCACATGTCCAAACAAATACCTCCTCCTCCCGACTCACATACACAAACAAACAAAAAACAGATGTAAATAAATATCAGTTGTTCATATTGGCTCAGTTTTACTTATCAGACTGATACCTCTATGTTAAAAAAAATTACAAACATTATCGTGCATCTCTAGTAAATATCAGGATTTGTTGTACTGGTGAAGGATAAATGGCACAAAGCGCAAATAAAAAAAGCTTCAAACTCACCAAAAAACATCTTTCAAGATGAATATTCCTTTGGACTGATGCAGCTGTAACTACAAACCTCTATCAAATCAGAGTAAAATATGTGAACATAATCTCTCCAAAGTTAAACTCTGATAAATAAAGTGAGGCAGAACAAAATTAGAGGTTTTAGTACGATTACCTCAGGCAATGCCTCCAAAATGGTCATTATAGCCCAGTTTGGCTCACTTTTACCATCTGTTCTCAGCTTTCCCAGTTGGGGGAATTGGTTAAACAACTTTTTTGAGTGTTTATTGTAAAACTTTCTGGAGTGAGACTGCACTGCATGAACAGATGTTTCTGTGTAATTTGGATAAATTGACCTTTTGAATCAATCTCATCTTTAAAAGAATCTCTCCTGTTCTCATCTTCTGCTGCCAACACAGTAAGCTGCAAGGAGATGGCTTTGAGTTGAAGTTCTCATTAAGCAGATGTGTCATCAAGACGCCTCTCCAACAGTGCATGTGTTTGTGTGTGTGCGTATGAGCATGCACACACCGAGTTTGTTACACAAGGCTGCCTGTTGTCAAAAGATTCTTTAAAAGCAGTGAAAGGCATGATCTGCAGTAAGAATGATGCGTTGAGCAAGTGTGTATATGTGTGTGTGTGTGTGTGTGTGGAAGGATTTGAATGGTGAAAGACATGAGGGTGGAGAAGCTGAGGAAGCAACAGACAAAACAGTGGGTGAAAGACGGAGGGAGAGAGATGGGTTTACATAAACTCTGACCTCATGTTAAGAATGAAAACATCAATCAATAAGTATGACAAATCAATTCCCAACTCTTTCTCTCCTCTCGCCAGGATGCGGAAGTAGAGAATAACACTTAATGAGATTCAAGTAATCTGATTACAAAACAGTGGCATCTGTGATGCATTAGAGACTATAAAAACATGTCAAATTTAGATTTTCTCAGACTACTGGATAGATTTTATCAAATCAAATTGGTTTCTCTTTCAATAATCAGTGATGCTTTTTACTGATGATCTCTAAGTGGAAATCAGAACACAGAGTTTTGTTCTGACGTTACGTGTTTACTATATTCACAGGAAACTGTTCATCCGGTGGGATTTAAGCAAGTTACAGGTAATCGGTAATGAGTTTAACTTTAAAATGAACCTCCACTGACCTGCTTCCTCCTGCTGCTCCACCAGACACCCTCACATCTCTGTCTATGCATTAATCATGCTGCCCACTCTTCAGTGTGCAAATGAAATTACAGTATGGTGTAGGTCTTAATTAAAATAAGATTACCCTGAGGCTTCCACTGCTTTAACATTCATGAACAAACATACTTGCTCTAGCTACACTTATTGACTAACCAGGTTTTATAGAGTTTTTGGTGTTTTGTAATATCCACTGACATGGCCAGTTAGCACACAAAAGGCACAACAGATATATAGCTCTAAATCAGCAGTTGGATTAAGTGTCATTAATTATCTCACACCCTCATTAAGCGCACATAAACCTCTTGTGAAAGACTCACAACAACCCATTAATGATAAACTATCAAAAGGATCCCTGCTCACTATACACACACAATCTACAGATGTTATCAATACTTATCACTACCAAATGCTCTCACCGACCAGCAACTCCCCCCCCCCATCTCATCACCTCTCCTAGCCTCCCTTCTCAAACGCGCAAGTAAACATCTTTCTTTGTGTGTGAGCGTGTGTGTGTGACCTTGTGTCGCAGCCGTCAATTGATCGAGCCAGAGCTGTCAATCGATCAGTCTGGTCTGTGAGTGTGGAGATAAAGGTGTTTCTGTCTCAAGACTACTGATTGTGAGAAGAGAGGCAAACAAAACAGCACGAATGTGGCCCTGCGCTTCTGTTGCTTTTCCAACACGTTATACAAGTGCATTAGCTTCAAGGCAAGAGAGTTTTGTTATGGCTTTATGCACAAAAAGCAGCCAACAGGGTGTGTTCGACACATAGTCGCTATCCGCTGAATCGTGTAAAGATGAGATCTGAACCGTGGACGGTTTCGACATTTGTGAAATGCGGAAGATTAAAAGAAAACAAAGCAGCCTTGTTCTCGAAAACTAAAAATCTATGGTGAATGGTGTGTAGCTGGTAAACACCTGAGAACATGAGGACCTGAATGAAAATATTCGAAAACAGTTCTTTACCCTACCAATAATCTTTAACATGATGCTGCGCCTTTGTATGTAAGGTATGGAAGCAGACTGGGGAGTAAAAGCTGGTGCACTTCTGAACTATTAGCAGATGTAGTTGCAAAACCAAATCATTGTGTGTGTCTAAGTGATGGTGGAACAAGCCACTCTACTACTGCCACTCCTGTAACTCCTGTAACAAGGAAAAATTGGCAAAGAAAAACAACAGCTTCATTGTTATGGTTTAGCTCAATCTTCTTCTGGAAAAAGATCCTGTCGTTCGATTTTACGCCCAAGATTCTGTTTAACACAGTGCAGAAGAAGAACCTATGTAAACTTGTGTTTTCTGAAGCTATGAGTTGTTGGACTTCTGAATAAAGGCAGCACTTAAATCACAAAAATATCTATGATTCATACAGTCAGTCTATACCATAAACACTGTGGGCTGCCATCTTGTCAAGTAGGATGTTTTGTGAACTTCTACACAGTAGTGAGCGCATATTGGACTTCAAAAGATGCAGTATTTAATAGTGCACCAAGGGATTTTAAATCAGGAACATAGTTAAATTTAGCTATCTGAGACTCTGTTTTATGCACCCTCTAAGTGTCAGCTTGCAGCCATATTTGATGGTTTGTTCTGGTTCTGCTGTTAAACATCTGTGAGTCACTGAGTAAAGAAAATCAGTAGATATATAACTGTATTCACCTTCATCCCGGCTTATCAGGACCATCTTCTGGTATTTTTGGTTGCCTGGGTGCACATTCAATACAGTGAAACGCACATACAGACAACATTGCGCCACTTCCACATCTAATGTAAGAGAAATATTTGTTTACAGATATTGAAGCAGGGTGCAGGATAAGCATGCTGAGTGCCTCACCTCTTTTTACAAGCATGCCGGGTAGGAGGACTGATAGTGAAAGCCAAGTGTACCAAAAACTAGCGAATAAATATAGAACACAAAGAGGCACGAGGGACTAGACAGACTTCGAAAGATCTTATATTCTCTTTGTTTCTTTCTATCTATGTCCCAGCTTCCTCCTCCTGGCGCCACTCCTCCTATCCTATCCTTTCAGTTCTTTCCCCCCAACAGCAGACAAAAAGAAACGACGAGAGCATTTGCACACCTGAGTGAATAGAGCTTGCAGGTGCGTGGGCGTAGAGTTGTGGGAATAAAACAGGGTCTCTCTCTTTGTCTATCCTGCTCAAACTGATGCTCCTGAGGTGTTTTTACAGTACTGGTGTTTGTATTGGAAACTTGTGGGCGGCGGGAGTATGCGCATGCACGCACGAGCTCTGTGTGTGTGCATGCATTACTCTAGTTGTGAGCGTTAAACGCTCTTGGCTCTTGGTCTGTGTTTAAAAACAACCTCCAGCTTTCATCTGACGCGACCTTTTACTTGCAGATTGTTCCATCTGATACAAACACTTGGTCTGGCTCGACTTGATGACCTCATCAGGTCTTTACAAAGTCTAACTCCAAACAAACATTTTGAATAAACCAAAACAAAACCCTGCATTGCTATCTGCGGTCACTGCACGGCTGCCATTAACAATAAACAGACCTGTGGCCTGCACAGCAGCCACACAGGACAAAGACATGGTAATGATAGACTCCCTTAGAGGCGACACGGGGGCACACATGTAAACACAAATCCCACACAAGTGGCAAACTAAGAGTCACTGCAAGAAATCAAATGGGAAAAAACTCAAATTTAAAATACAACAGAAATGTGACATTTAAATTAAATTATTTATTTGGAAGAAATACCCTTAAATCTCCTGGAGCCCACACTGGTCATTTTTGGCAGTGCATCCATCTGCGAACTGGATCACACACAATCCTCAAACCCAATTACTCTAAACACACCCGCCCAATCAGCATCATCATCATCAAAATAAACAAACACACTCAGGCACAATCAAAATCAACCATGCAATCATAACAACCCCCCCATCACCACCCACACCCTGCAATAAGGATCAACACACCCACTTGTAAACACACACATGCGGTCTCTCCACTCCCTAACATTCCCTCTGCTTCCTCAACTCACCGATGATGTAGTAGTCGTGCATGCTCTTGAACTCGTGGCCCCAGAGGTTAGGAGAGAACTCCTGGAACTTGATGGTGAAGCGACGCTCTCGCGTGGGTTCGTCACAGGTGAGCACGATGTTGGGCGGTCCCATCACCTCACAGCGGTCTGCTTGTTCCCGTGACGACACGAGGTAAAGTTTGTAGAACTCGTACTCTGGGGTGGACCTAGCAGTGTCCAAAGGGGGGCAGATGAGGTCCAGCCGGTCCCCAATCTGAGGGTAGAGCACATAACCCTTGTCATCCCTGAACCTGGGTGGAAGGAAGCAAGAAAATAGGAAGAAAAAAATTAGTCAGGGGAGTAAGAAAGGCAGGAATCATTGATTAAAGTCTTTATAAACCAGTTTAGAGCCACCTGTCCTTGCTGCTGAACAAGCAACAGATGGGCTTTAGTGCGCTCATTTCTCCTACTTTCTTATTTTCCTCCCTCATGGAAAACAGGTGTCTATACAGAGGAAGAGCTGTGCCGCCAGCAGCACAAATATAATGATCCACACACTGAAAATAACCACCACAAAAACCAACAAAGACTAGTATTTTCTCTTTATAAATAACGTTGAGTTCAGAGGTGTGATAAAAGACAGCAATAAAACATGTATGTAAGCAATCAAATATATGAAAACTTCAAGAGGAAAAGATGCAATGAGGCTTTGTTGAACTCATGCTTTGTTTGTTTGTTTTTGTTAAAATAGGATGGTAGGTTTTTTGTCTAAAAAAATAACTGAAAATGAGCCATTGGCAGCCAAGAATGATAAATTTTTATCATGCAGTCTCTGGGTTTATACAAAGCTGACCTTTCTGTATCTTCATTTAATGGAGTTTATTCTTATGGGTGATTTGAGACAACCAGCAGATGACAAAGTGTCATTTAAATATATTTTCCACAAAACATATCTAACAGTAAAGCTAATGTCAAAGTCCACATGGATGTGAAATGATGCATATGGTTCTATTTAAACTATACATTTCATAACAAATATCAGGAAAGGAAAAGAAGAAGAAACAATTTTGTACTTAAACTGCATGGCCAGCTTTAAATTTTGGCAACACACAGATGAAAACACATGTTTAAAGCATTTACATTTTTTAAATACTTTTCTTTGCAAAGAACATTTCTCTCTGAGCTCTTTTTTTTTTTTTTTTTTCGCAGCATTTATATTTGGAAGTGAGAACTGAGGCATGTCCATGGAGAAAGAAACAGGCAGACAGCTATCTCAGCAGATCGGCAGAACAAAGAGCAAAGCTGCCAATGCCAAACCTCAGGTATGCAAAGTTAATTAATTTGGTAATTAGCTGTCTTGGTTTCACTCTGTCATCTAGTTTGGTATGAAGAACATTTAGTTTGTTTGTTTGGTGCTTTGATGCTAGTCATCTACAGCATCACATGATTTCATTCCATAATTCTTGGCTTTAGTACAGTTTATTATTATTAGCGCAGAATTCTTGTGGGTTTCAGCGAACAGCTTTGATCTTACATGTCATTCACTTTGTTGTCAGGAGCTCTTTCACAAGTACATTTGAATTTAATCTACTGACATGGGGAGCATTTTGCTCAGTGTGACTACAGCTTGCAGAGGTCTTTCCAGAGTTGAAAATGTGAAACATAGGCATCAGGAGGACATAAACTCAGCAAATGACTCAGACACTGTCATCTCCCTCACAGCACATCTGTCATCTCTGGATGATAATAAGGTCAAATGCTTTGAGGTATAAACTTAACTCCTGGGGATTTTTGATTATTTTAATGCACCTTGCTTATATTGTTTGTGAGCAGTGGGAAACAGAAAGTAAGATATACACTACCATTATGATATTATCACATTTTGAAAGGAGAATTACTACTGACTGGAAGACTGGTCTGTTTATAGCAGCAGAGGTTTGAACGTTTTAGTATTTGCGCAGAATCTTAAGTGACACTTTGATGTGGAAGTGGGAGGCAGCAAATGTCTGTGAAGTTAAGGGGCCTGTTTTTTGCTACCTCTACCTCAGATGCTGTTTCTCTTTCCAACAAATTTACACCATTAAGACATGCTTAATTATTCTCACTGTTCTCCTGTCAGACAACCATTTGAGTATTAGGAATAAACAATACTGGAATCAAAGCACACAAGGACAATGAAGGATGTTACATAACAGCACTGTCAAAATAGACTAATCGTGCAAGTGTCGATAAGCAAACACTGACAGTTTCATTTGTTACATTAAAAAAAATCACTTTTCAGCTAGGCCTGTCACAGTTGTTACATGATTTGCTGATCACAATGATTTAAGCTTGCATCAATTAACTTCCGTAACTCCTGGAGCTGTTTCCATTTGCCTGTAAAAAAAAATAATTTGTTTTAGCTTATTATCATATCCTGTTCTATTCATCTCAGAGTGTTTAGCTTGTATATTTGACCAACTGTATTTATTCCAGCATCTGTTGGCAGTTATTGGTTTTTGCTGTAAAACCAACCGAGTGGGCAGTTTTGGTTTGAAGCCAAAATGAAAAGGACAATCCAGTAGCTTGGAGCAGCAGATTTGTCAGGTTTTATGTAAAAATATGATGGTGAAAGTGTAAATACCACAAAATTTAAAAAATATATTTATTTTTTGCATATGCAACAAAAAAGAACTATTTGTGAGATCATTTTAATGACAACTATCAACTAAAATAAAACATCTAGTGTCTAAATCGAAGGTTACTTAAGTTTTTTTTTTTTTTCTTTCATAACCCTTTTGAAATGATAATATTAGGAAGCACTGAAAATAAGACAATTTGATTTTTGGTAATGAAGTTAGCTAGAAAAGGAAGAACTTCTTTTACATCCAGAATGCTTCTCATTAGCACTGACAGGAAAAGTAAACCAGTAATTTAATTCTGCTCTAACAGGTAAAGTGACTTGTTTTTTGTTTTGTTTTTTAACATTGGGGTCAAGTTAGAAGAATTCTACATTTCTTTTAATGAAACTCGATGGTGTCTCTATTAGAAACGCATACAAATGCAAAAGATGAGATAGGTGACTTGTCTCATATTTTTACTATAGCTGAATTTTACTGACAATATGTATTAAAATAGAAATAAACTCTTCAAACCAATTCATATGTTCAAACACAAAATTGTATTTCCTGCTCTATTTTCAGGGAGCTTGCCAAATGAGCAGATTTTGCTGCCCAAAACCACATAAATTAAATTGGGCTTGACAGTTTTTTTTATTTTTTATCCCTCTCTGAGCAGCACTACCTCTCCTCCAGAAGAATTGACTACTGGCCTCAATAAAACTTGACAAGGCTAATTGTCTATGCTAAAAGCCCCTTGAGGCTGTTGTAGCATGAGCATTGAGCTAAATGCTAACATCAGTTAGCTATGCTAATATGCTTATGTTTAGCAGGCATAACACCAACTTTAAAGTTTAGCCTGCTAACATTATTTTATTAAAAATTCTCAGTAAATTATTTCGAACATATTTCAGGCTATGTGAGCTAGCTAAACGTATTTATAAACTTGATCTTTTTGAAGTTGCCTAACAGTCTGAGAACTATCATTGTACTTATTAGCTTCACCCACTTTTGTTTTATTTTATTTAAAGTTAACATATTTGCCCAAAAAGGAGGAGTAGGAGCCACAGCACTATTTAAACTATCAAACAAGGTTCTAACACATCCTACACCACCATGCAGGGAAAGTGGCTTCTAAAATTTGATGATGGATGTGGTGCTCCATGAGAACTTTCTTTTATAACCTAAGCCTAAATTTCCCTTTTCTATAGAGAGCTCCTTGGTCTTCATGGTGTCACTTTCTTGATGGTGCCTCTTAATTAGTGGTGTTACAGCACAGGTGTGTGTATTTATATAATGAGCTCATGTGACACTTAGATTGCACACAGGTGGACTTTATTTAACTTATAATGGGATTTCTGAAGGTAATTAGTAGCACCTGAGCTTATTTAGGGGCTTTATATCAAGGGGAATGAACACATGTACATACATGCTCCTAAAATCAATTTAAATTATAGGTTGTAATGGAAAAAGAGATGGGCAATGTATACCTTTGCAGTGAATACTTTCACAACAAAAGTCTTTGCAAGCCACTGTACATCTACCTCTCAGCTTTGTAAGCTCCTCTTGCTTTAAAATGAGATGTGAGCTTTATCTGTTGGCATGTTTGGCTGACAGCCTACACTGAAGGAAAACTTGAAAATGTAGACTGAATGGCAGAGGAGCTCAGACTGGCTCAGAGGCCTGCTGGGAAGCCACTGTTCCACTTCTCATTACCCAGGTCACTTGGGGTTATCAGGCCATACTTAGACTGGAAAGGCAGGCGCTCAGCTTCACTCAACACTTATAAACACACACATATCTCCCCTTCCTGTTGGCTTCAGACTGGTATTCACACCATTTATAGAGTATTAAATGTAAACATGGTGGTAGTTCCTCAGGCTTCAGCAGTAAAGCCTTCACAGAAAAATCTGTTTCACACACAAGCCCAAACAAATGCCCCCTGATCTAAACACAAAAGGTTTGCCCATGCACATCCACCCACATCCAAAAACACAGATTTAGTTTGCCCCAAACATGAACAACAAAATCAACTGACACATACACTTTTAGGAAAAACAAGCACCTTTTGCTTCCTGCATGACGCATTGTGTGAGGTTTATCTGAGTCACAGCCTAGCTGCAATGCAGAATGGCAGCGCAAACACACACACACACACACACAAAGAAAGAGATATGTTCAGAGGTAAAATGCTACTGGGCAGGTAGTGCTTGTAAATGAAAGGAAGAAGTAAAACGGGAGAGAGCAGGAGGGTGTGGAAAAATATTGAACAGAGTTACGTAGCAACAAAAAGGAAAAAATACTGATAGATATCTTAAAATACACCACACAGGAGGAAGTAAAGACATGTAAGAAAGACAGAGAAAGAATAAAAGAGAGATTTAAGTCAGTGTGACTTCCAGCACATTCCTGAGACGGAGCTGGATTTTCTGATGGGCTCCACCTTCAGTGTTAGGTTTGTTGAGTTAACTCAGGTTAACCTACCTGTCATGTGTGTAACTAAATGATAGCATCTGTATGCACTGTAAACAGAATGGACTGTTGAGACCATGGCCCAATCTAATCAGGATGTACAGGAAGAAAAACAGCACGTATTTACCTCACATTTTCACACTTTCCCTCGTGTGTGACTTTAGTGTCAACAGACCTAGACTGCATTTAAGCATCAAGTGGGGTAATATATCACCATTTATGTGTAGTTTTTTTTCTTTTTTTTAATCGAAAGTCCAGTTAGAAACTGCAGGATAGTTTGTGAGTCTTCTGAACCTGAGAGATGCAGCAATGTTGTAAAACTCACTTTCACTAAGGACGTAAAGACCAGAGGAGGAAGAGTCAGAGAGCAGAGAGGAAAAAGTGAAATGAGGTGAACCTATAAACAGCTTTATAGAGTTCCTCTATGGCCACATCTAAATAAATCATCCCATTCAGAAACAGCCCTGAGCAACATTACATTTTCTCTTTGCTCTTTTCTTTTTAGGCACATTTCACTCTGAGTGTCTGTAGATTTTTTTTTTTTTTAATCCTTTCGCTCCCTCTCATCTCTCTTGCTGTCCACTCTGCCTCGCTCCGTCTCCCCTTCCCTTTTTCTCAGCCGTTAACAATAGAGCCATTCATGTGGCCACACTTTGAAACATGGCGTGGGAGGTTGGAGGAGGCCAGAGGTGACACTGAGGGGGGAGAGCAGAGAGGGAAGGCGGAGGAAGAGGAGATGGAGGGAGGCGGCGGGGGTGAGCTTTCAAACCTTTTCTTCTCTGTGCTCTTTTATGAGGGCAGAAACATCATTTTCTCAACCCGAGTGTCGCCCTACCACGACCCCGAGCTGAGCTGAGAAGACTCAAGTGTCACTCTCTCTAAACCCCCCACCCTGCCTCGACCTCTTACACCTCCTGATCATCATCCTCCATTCCTCACCCACTCTTTCAAATCAGAAACTTCTTCAATTTTGCACGACAAGGAGTTTGTCTCTTATCATTGCCAGTTCCAGTAAGCTTCACTAAATGTGCAACAGTAGTGGTGCATGCATTGCTCTCTACATCTGAATGTTGTCTACCTGCTCTGGGCAGCATATCGGACCGCTTAAGCATTTCCCAGATTCCACAGCGGCAACCCGAGCCATGTCCAGACCAGATCTATGTGTGCAGGTGCAGTGGGGCCGAGGTAAGACAAGGGATGGGGTGTGCGAACATGAGAATTTGACGGGAAGGCGGTTTGTTTGATAGTCAGCTGAATATGAGCCCAAAGTCCGTGAGAGAGTGGGTACAAAGAGAGAGAAAAAGAAGCAGGAGGAAAAAGAGATAGAAGTGATAAAAGTTTCAAACATACACAAAAAGAATGAAATTGGGCACGTGCACAAATGTCTGATGCAAAAAGAACAAGAAAAAAAAATCTATGCTGACTTTATCGGGAACTCATCTTCTAAAGGGGTTTGTTGCTGAGCTAACCACAACCTGGTGTGAGAGGGAAGCCAAGCAGAGACACCAAATGACCGATCTATTAGAGGATAAAAAACGACGGCAGTATTCAGTTCTGTGGCGGGGGGAGATTTATGGCGGGCCCTGCGCATAAAGCTGTCTGCACAAATCTCATGGTATACACAGCGTAATCACACACACACTGGGGCCCTGAGTGACCTTTCCCTCCCCCCTTTTTAATGTACACACGCTGTCAAATGCACGGCAGGGGAGCACGCACTCTAAAGAGCGGCAAACCGATCGGCCATGGGAGGAATACATGCTCTGCAAGACAGGCGTGCACGCACACACACCCGCTGAGCTGCAACACCTGCAGGCCATCTAGTAGCTGTCTAAAGCAAATCCGCTGGGTCTCATTTGCTGGAGTGGTGCTTTCCAAAGAATGCCACAATGAGCAAACACACACACTCTCACAGCGGAAAACGTCCATTTTAAACTTGTCATTTGAGCTCACATGGAATATTTGATGAAACAAATGAGACTTTCAACCAATCCTCCACCAAAATCTGTTTTCTTCCAATGAGCTTTAATGAACGTCCAATCAGACACGCGTTGAAGTCTAGAAAGGTTGACAAATGGCTCCTCCGGTATGAATACAATGATTGAAAAGATTTGGAAAAGTTAAATTATCTCACTCCACTGACGGACGGCTTTAGCCGCTTTAAGAAAAATATTATTTCAAGCCTCGGTGCTGGATTAAATCACTTGCCACGAAGGAGAGGAGACTATCATTTTCCACTCTTCTGCTGGAGCAATCAGTAGCTCTATATGCTCCCCAGCTCAGAAACACCAACAATATTTAATTTGAAACATGTGCTCCAGTGTATATAAAACATGAATTCACCAAACGCTCAATCTGTCTTTTGAAACAGGATTTGTTGGAACAGCACTTCCATCCCGCTGACCCGTCATGCTCTGCACATCTCACCTACATCTTTTCCCTGCCCCTTCATCTGATAGGTTTACAATAAAAGATTCAGGAGCTTTTCAGTTATACTCATGTTGTGCTCTTTCATCTTGACCTTAGCTTTGATCACTTGTATGACTGTGGAAGCTGTCTGAAACCCATTTTGCAAGTTGAACCTGAGGCCTTGCATAAAGAAAAATACTATTATCATCTGCAGGTGCGTGACTGTGTAGGGTCATCCTGTAAAATATTACAGAATTAATACTGTATTCATGTTTCAGATAAAAGGAAAAGGACCTGTAGCTTCTTAAACAGAAGGAAGCAGCAGGAACATTCCTGCACTTTGACACATCATTTGTTATCTTAAACTGTTGCAGGATGCAACAATCAACTGGTAAAATTCAGCTATTTAATTCGGCATCATCTGACATCTTTTAGCTGCAGAGTCGGTGGCTTCTGCTTCCATAAGTGCATAGGCCCGTCAGATGGTTTTAAAATATCCATAATCATTATTACTGTCTTCATTAAAGAACCATATACCCTGGAGAAGAGCTGCAGAAAGTGGTCTTTGACTGTGTGTATAGAGCTGCAGAGAGATGGAGACACATTTGTATGAGATAAAGGGAGACAGAGAAGAGTTAGGAAGGGACAGAGAGGGGCGAGAGAGAGCCATAATGTAAATTGATGAGAGTTTGAGTCTCTCTAGAAGCCATGGCCCAGATACCTCTGAACATTTCTATTATAGATGAAACGCTGGAATGAATGTGAGTTCGACGAGGACTGGAAGTGATAGAATGAAAGTTATTCGTTGACTAGCTGGTGGAGTCAAAAACAAAGCTGAAAAGGAGAGTCAATGTCAGATTTATACTGAGCGGATGAACGCCCATGATCTTACTCCTCATGAGTCGCATAACCCTTAAGCTTCTGTTTTCAAAGTGAATTTTAAGTCCCGTCATCATTTTCTAACTCTTACCAAGCCAGTTTGCTACCTAAATGTGCCCAGTGGAGTTGAAATGAAAGAAAAAATGGCTTCACACAGGCCTCATGAGGAATATGAACCAGTCTCCAAAATAATTTACAGGCAACATGTAAGGAAATACAATGAGGTGAAATGGATGTTAAAGGGAGAAATAGAAAATGGAAGATGATAGATAAGACATAAGAAGCAGTGTGAACAAGTAGACAGGAGCACAAGGTTGATGTAAAGTCAGTGAGCGTTGAAAAGCCCTCAGGAATGTTGCTAGTGAGAAACAACAACGGCTCTAATGGCTTCCATATGGCGAGAGAGAGGAGAAGAGAGGGGCGACAGAAAAAGCGGGGGTGAAAAGAAAAGGTAAAGCCATGCTGATGAGTCTTCCAGCAGGAGGGAGAAGCAGACAGAGACGGGAGGTAGCAGTCAGCAGGAAGGGATGCGCAGCCTTGTTTGAATAGTTAGTTGGCATCATGGGACTTTGAAGGTAACTGTGCCCTTGTCATTGCTCACACACACGCACACACACACACTCATCTTGCTGTCCGGAGGCGGTCCAGCATGCTGCAGCGTCGATGTCACATCCAGTACATATCACACTCCGGATAACCACAGAGACACGGGATGGAGGCACACTGGATGCCTTGGCATTTGAAAAGACCACGTACGCACACACACACAAATGCAGCACACATTGTGTGTGTCTCTCTCATAAACACACACGCACACACGCCCTTCAACTCTCTGCTCATGCTGTGTTCAATACATTCTGTTCAATACAATGCAGCAGATAAGCGTATCACATTAAGTTGAAACTTGTAGCTGTATCATGAAGAGAAACTAGAGATAACTAACCAACTGGAGAGAGAGAGAGAGAGAGAGAGAGAGAGAGCGAGAGAGAGAGAGAGAGAGAGAGAGAGAGACTTCTCCTCTTTGAACAAAGCTGAACAACGCAGCCATATTCAGGTCAAGAGAAACTTTTCTCAAGCAAACATCCTTCTTTCTTTTCTTCCTCATCTCTTTCTCATTTGCATCCTGTTTTTTATGTTGCTACTTCTGCATCTTCATCTCAGAACTTTACTTCACTGCTTCTTCTGACTCCTGCAAACTATAAGTGAGTTCTAGAAAATGCTCTATATTCTGTCTCTTATGTCTCTGCAAGCCCCTTCTTTGCTCTATTTCTTATTCCTCCACTTCTCCATATCTTTCTTCAATTGCATCTTTCTTTTCTTTACAACAAACTACAAGCCAGCTCACTTTTAAATGCTTTTCTTTGGCATTATCGTCCTTAAAAGTGCTAAAGCAATACTAAAGCTCTATAATAAAAACTGCTATATATAACGCATAATCAATACAATGTGATTAGGCTCATTTGCACATTGAGTTAATAAGTGAACATCTTTCTGTCCTAAGAGAACTTATTTAATGTGCAGAATGGATTTCTGATTATTATCTTTCCCATTATTCTTATTTAAAGTGCCCATGAGATCAAATCAGATTTTTTTTTATATCATTTGTAGTATGTGTCATACACCATTATCTGGTCCCATATGGCGAAAACTCATTTTAAAGCTATTACTAATGGCATTTGGGAAAAAATGTTCATGACTCATCCTACACTCGGGGGCGTATATTAACTTTGCCTCCAATGAAATGATTTTTTTCTATTCTTTCAGGAGTAAGCAGTGACTGATAAGGCCACCAGAGCTGACCAGAGAAAATGGTTTGCCAAACTCCTTAGCATTTGTTTTTTTTTGTTTTTTTTAAAGAAACACATAAAAATGTGTGGGCAAATATGATTTCACAAGCTGTTTTGAAGGGAAATTGAACTAACTTCACTATTAAATTAGATAAAATCTCAATTTTGATCTCACCAGATCAAATTAGGACACTACATGTGAAAACATTACATCAAGATAAAAGTTCTCAGCTTCGTAGCAATGATTGTTTTATAGGTTTTGACTTTTTTTTCCCAGGCTAGGAAACTGGACAATTTTTTCAACTCATACAAAAAGACAGATTTCCTCCTTGAATAACAGTATCAGTTACCGCTGGCTGTATTTTACATGTCTGAAAATTAACTTGATGACTTACCAGCAACCATAAAGCCACAGAGACCCTTTTTTTTGTTTGTTTCTAAAAGGAAACCTAACCATCCCTCTGGGTGATCACATGAATGTCAGACTTTTAACATCCTTTTTCATGTTTTCACATCGTCTTCACTCCTAAACCATCTCGAACCACCGTTCCTTTCCTACTCCTATATCTCCTCCCCTCTCACGTGCCCTGTTATTTTTTTTAGCACGTCCTCCAGATGATTTGCAGCAGTCTGCATTGGTCCCATTAAGGTGGTCTAGTGGAGGTGTATGGTGATGGAGCACTGCAGGCCCTGACAGCTTAGTGTGTGTCCACATGTGTCTCTGCGTGTGTGTGCAAATATGTAAGGGTGGAAAAAAGGAATTGAAGACCCACACAGTCCACAAATAGATTCACCTTCATATATGTAGCCTTTTAACAGACCCTAAAGGAGACTCTTGAGATACAGTGCAGACCCCCTACTACTCCCACTGCGGTCTTCAGTGTGTTTAAGTATATAGCTTATGATTACATACATATATACACACACCTATACATCCATGGATAGTGGCAGCTGGTGTTTACGCATGGTGTGAGAAAGGTCTTCCACTCATTCACTCCAACCACCTCACTAATTTAATTAGGTCACCCTGGGCTCTGGAGGAATGACGGTTCTAATGCATGCAGTGCCTTTCATTCTCATTCTCTGCACTTTACTCACACACAGAAAGAGAAACATCTACTATTCGTCCCACTGGGAGTAAAGGAGTGAGGTGAGATGCTGACCTGGCACAGAGTGGGTCACCTACATTTCCAGAGCTCCCTGTGTGTATTTGAGGGCATCCACATGCGTTCATGCATGTAGCCAACTCTCCCGAGGGGCCACACTCCCCATCTGTGACCTCAGAGGACTAGTTGTGTGTGAATGTGTGTGCATGTGAATATGTGTGTGGAGTTTCAACTTTGCTCCACAGAGGCCACAGGGTGCAGGGAGTCTGAAACTTTAGCTAAAGGCGACTCAGCTTAAGCTCAGTCAGGCCACAGTGTCAGGAGTGCAATGTAATCCATAGGGGGCCCCTGGGGGCCACCAAGTATGCAGGACTCCTGGGACATAGCGTTTCTTTCTTTTACAAGGCAAGTCAAAGGGCATGGAAGTAATTTTTGAATGTTTATCTGTGTGGGGACACATTTTGGGTTTTGTTCAGTTTAAAGAATCAGGCTGCGGTTATTCAATAACTTCTATTGTCAGAAAATCTCATGAAAACAAACAAATGGTGAATTTCTCACTGTTTAGCTTTTTCTGTATTTGCCACAGATGTGTAGATTATCTTAAACAGACACTTTTAAAAACATGTGGGCACATCCTCATTGAAAACAAGTTGGTTTATGTCAGGGGAACATTAATAAGGAGCAGATCAATGACATCTGTGTGTTTTTGCTGCATTGCAAAGAAGTCTGAAGCAACACTTAACCCACCGCTGGAAATGGGAGTCTAGCTTCCATTCTGTTTCCCCACGGCTGCTAGAAGCACCACCAGACTCCCAGAATCCTCCTCCAACTCCCGTGGAAAGCATCTTAAAGCGATTTAGGGCTCAAACCCTCTTTTTTTTTTGTTATCTTCCTCTCCACTTATTACCGCCCAAACGTCTGAAGACAGATTTAAGGGCTTAGGGGAAAGCGCTGGAGCGACAGTCCCGGCTCGACCCGGGGCAGAGCCGTGTGGTAAAATCAACAGTTAGCCTGCTGTAAGAGAAGTCAGTCAGGAAAGCTGCATCCAAAAGAGAGGGGTGTGCGGGGTCTAAAAATGCCAAACTTATACACCTAACATGCACACACACACACATACCTGAAAGAGAGACCTTCAGGGTCGTCAAAAATCCTATTCACTCCCGTCAGGAAATTGAAGAGTGTCATGCCAATATTTCATTGCTGATAGCTTAGCCAGAATGTGTGTGTATCAGATTGTGTGTGCATTGCTGTGCGTGGGTGTGTGCTTGAGCACGTCCATGTGCATACCACACCACTTCTATCCCTCTTTATTGTCTAAAGAGAGCCTTTTTCAAAAGTCACCTGGGTATTTTCAAGGGGCCTGTCTAATTCATGCAGGTGAAGTGTTTTAAAGTTCCATTCCCCATTTACCTGCAGGGCCTAAAAAACCCACAACACTCCCCCCTCCTATTCCTCCTCCTCCTCTCCTTTACTTTTATTCCAACTTCTATCCCATTTGTCCTTCACTTCTCTCCTGTCGCTCCACACCTGCCTCCTGCACCTCTTCTCTTTCTTTCCATCTTTTCCCCATCTCTCCTTCACTCCCCACCTCTCTTGCTTTCTTTTTACCTCATCCATAGCTCACCCCCCCCCCCCCTTCTCTTTGCTTCTCATAGTGTTTGAAGCAGAGTGTTTGTCTCTAGGGCTGGATGATTGACAGCTGAGAGAGAGCCAGGCAGCTCTCTGGTGACAGATAAGGACTTTGGCTCTATTACTCACTGGGTCCCATAGACACACACACACACACACACACACACACACACAAACATTCACGCACATATATAAACTCTCACCCATCCTCCCACGTGCACATGGATTCACTTACAAGCGTGCACACTGGCAGAAACACACTGTGGGTCCCATGCTGCTTGTGCAGTTCGGCAGGGAGCAGGCAAACCTATTTGCATTAGGAAGCGGTGTGTAAAATAAATAAAGAATCGGATGAATCGAGGAATAAATAGACAGGAGGCACGGCTGGGGATGAGTGTGACTGATTTGCAGAATGTGTGTGTATATGTGTGTATGTGTGTGCTCTCTTTTTGAACCTCTGGGCTCCCAAGTGAGGAGAGCAGCAGAGCAGCAAGAGAAACACCCTGCACACCCTGTTGAACACACATACAAACACACACAGAGTCAAATATAAATGAAAGGATTCAACAGAGCACAAGTCATTATGGTAATGAAAAATGAAAGGGTCTAAAAATACTTTTGATATTCCATCCTTTGTTTCAGGAAACTCCAGAGAGACCACTGGCTGGTGATGAGCAAGAAAATCATGAGATAAAGAAAAAGAGAGGTGGTTTTGTTTTTTCCTCCTAACTGCTTTTCCATGAACATATCCCTCCGCAGACGCCCAAATCTCTGGTTTGCAACACTCAGCTTGCTTCAAAGAAGAAAAACTGAATTGAGTGCAACTGGTTCAATTTGGGTAGTCGACATGTTTATGTTCTTGGCACGAATAAGAAAAGAAAAAAAGAAGACGCCTTGGTGACTTGTTGATTGACAGTTTAAAGTCAGACGAAGATGAGGAGAAGGAGAAGCAGCTGGCGCGTAAACAGGTGCAACATCAGATACGGAGCGGAAAAACATTAGAAAAGTGGAAAAAATAAGAGAAAAACACGGAGAATTCACTTAAGTAAGTTTGTGTTAAAGTTAGAAAAATAATTTTAGTGTGAGGGAAACTAAGATGAGGCACGAAAAGAAGGAGCTACAGGTGTGAGTGACAGGGGAGGAAAAGGGGAGAAGGAGAAGGGAAAAGCACGAGTAAGGAATAATTAGTCCCACCCCCCGCTGAGGAAGGTGGCAGGTGAAAGGACGATTGGAGGGAAAATGAAAGGGAAAGATGGATGGGTGGTGGGGAGATGAAGGAGGGACCGGTCGAAGGCAAGGACACGGTGACATAGCAGAGGAAAGGGAAAAAGACAGAGAGAGCGAAGGCATGACTAAAGAGATGGCAGGCTCAGTGTGAGAGAAAGACAGAAGAAAGGAGAGGAGGGCAGCCTGGAGCACAGGGGTTTAAAAGTGAGGAGAGAAAAAGGAGAAGGAGAGAAGGAGGAGGTGACAGAGATAGACGCTGAGCATGAAAATGGCCTTTGTCATCCTTTCTCAAGCACAGCACCGGAAGACAAAGGGAGCGTCAGCGCGATCTGCTTTTTCCAGCATCTCTTAGATGACAATAGGCATTTGTCTCCTCATCAGAAAAAGGAGGGAGAAGAAAGTACCGAACACACTGTTCTTCATGTCTGCTCCTTCTCACTCGCTTCTTATCTTTGTCCTCCTTAGTCTTGCTTCTTCTTCCAACCTCCTCCCCATCATTCTTACAAATCTAAAAGCACCTTTTAATTCTGTTCTCTCCCGCAACCCGACGTGAACAGCTCCAAATCTCTGTTAAAAGCAGTGCAGTTGAGAGTGAGTGGGTGCAGGAAAACACCTTCCCCACCCGTCTGCTATATTTGAGGTTGGAGGTTAAGGGTCATGCTTGAGTGCTGATTGTGCATCCAGCCAGACAAAGCAGATTAACACACACACATACAGAGCGGGCAGTGGTATGTCAGCCCCTTGACCTCCCCCCTCCCCCCTCCTCCTGGCTTGTCCCTGGGTTCCCCTATCTCATTGGGTGAGATGGTATCATATGTTGCAATTTGCACCAATGGGAGGTCAATGCCCCAATTGTGTCAGTGGTCAAACTCCATCTTACAACGGGCAGTGATGTCAGCTCAGAGTTAGTATTCAAAGCAAACAGATTAACAAAGAGCATCATTTGGTTTGTTCATTGCATTCTCCCGCTATCATAGATCAGCATGTTTGTCACTTAGTGGATATTTCTGTGTGCTAAACACACCTTTATCTTATTATCCTTATTTAATGTAGCATTGAACCCTTTGCTGGTGCCATTCGTTCTGCACTGATCCATTAAGGCAAAAAGTTTAACTCAGGAAGAATCTGCAGCATGCTAGAAGTAAGAGTGGGAGACATATTTTATTGTAAAATTATGATCCACAATCTGAATTATAATTCAGATCCAAAGCACTTCAACATGAGGCCTTAACTCTGGATGTTTCTCCGATCACCTGTTTCTGTTCACAGCAAGTTATCTGAGCAGGGTTTAAATGAACTTAATCACCCCATTAAGACTGATTACTCTGTGGTGTCATATTTAAATGAAAGATTAAGATTGCTTGGTCATTTAGTGAGAAACTGTGATTATAGCTTTGCCAACCCGAGATCTCTTCAACACCAATATAGTTTCTCAAGCTGCAAGGAATCAAAATTTCTGCAGAAATTAGTTAATCATTAATTGTTGATCATTTTTTCTTTTCCCCTTTGACCTCAAAAGGGATTTTGTTGCTTTTGTGAAGATTTTGATCACATCAAAATCCTCACCGCTAAGGATTTCTAATCCATGAGGGGTTAAAATGTGTTTATGTTTGCTGTTGTTTTTATTATTGTTGTTGTTTCAGAATGATGATGACTGTATGCTCTTAAATAAAAATAAAAAAGCAGAAAAGGAAAATATCTGACTACTTCAGGACTCCGGTCCTAAAGAACCACTGTCCTCCAGGTTTTAGGCCCTGTTCACACTTCAGGTAAAAGTGATCCAAGTTTTTTTTCCATATATGTGACCCATATCTGATCTTTTATTAAAGATTGAACAACACAAATCCAATTTTTTCTTATCTGACCCAGGCAAGGTATCTAATCCAGTAATATATATCCAATCTTTTTCAAAGCGACCTCAGTGTGAACGGTCGTGTCGCATTTCATCTGACTTCCACATCATTGAAGTGAGACAAACATTACAATTCCATACTGAAAGAGACAAAATCCAGGAAGATCTAATGCAAACAATGGACGGAACTTTCCGGCTCTGAATGCAGAACAACTTCTAAACTGATACACACACGTTAACAAGTGTAGCATCAATATTTACTTCTATAAACACAGCGCGCCGTCTGTGACGTCACGTTTTCCTCTGTGCATGCAGGTCACTTCAGGGCCATGTACAGTTCACACTTAGGTGTGATGTTTAAATGATATTGTGAACAAGCGCACACACACACACAACAAGGGATTTCTCCAAAAATCAGATTTGAGACTTAAGACCTGCAGTGTCAACGTAATCTTAGATTATGCCTTGCTTCAACACCTGACTCAAATTAACGGATCATTGTACAGAACTTGACATCTGGTTGATGGATCCATTTAATTTGAATAAGGTGTGTTGGAGCAGGGAAGCATCTAAAGCCTGCAGGATGGTGGCCCACGAGGGCCAGAGTTGAAGAGACCTGCACCAATGTCAAAGCAGTGAAATGAAATTCAACTTGAGGTGGCTGATTTTCTAATGCACCAGAATCAAGAAAACTGACTTGATTTAGGCAAAAGAATAAAACTTTTTAAAGTTTATCGAACTTGCAGCACTTTACAATCAACTTACTACAGATAGAAAAAGATTTGAGAGCATAAAAAAAGAAAGCAAGAAAATACCCAAGAAAAGAATGTAAAACAACAACAGATCTGTTTTGATTCCTTCATTCCACAGTTGATCTGTGTGTGAGGTCCTCCTTCTGATCTGGCATCAGTGGGCAGCTCTGCTAGCGTGTTTAGAAGTGCTAAATGCCCCCTGACCTGCTGCAGTCTGTTATTAGACCCTCCGACTGCCAGGCCTGCTAACTCGCACTGGCATCAATGCCCACGCCTGGCAACAGTCACAAATCGGTCCACAAACACACACGTGCAAACACTTACAGACAAACATGTTTCACACTGACACACATTACCCGTCGGGCACTCAGCAGAGGGTAAATAGCCAGTGATCCTCCTCTGCTTTTCGCCTTATCAGTGAGTCGCGTTCCGCCTTAGCCATGCATACTGTACAGTCATTAATCATGATTCTCATTAATTATCTATGCACCCGGCTGGCTAATTAACACATCAGCTCAAGCAGAACTAATGCTGCATGCAAGTTCACCTCCCACTCACACCCAACATTCCCCTTCCCACATACACACACACCCTACAAACCAACTCCAACCCCTGCCTCTATCAAACTTTAGTTACCGTCAGCTGCAAGGAAGAATCCAACTCATGAGAAAAACGATTAATCTGACAAAAAAGTTCAGGAAAAGGCAAGGGGCATCGAGACAGACCGCAAGCTGCAGACTGCAGGAGAATTCAGCTCTCTATTCGCTGTGCATGGTTAGTATTTTCTGTTGTAATTTACATCTTTGCTGAAGCTACATTTGCTCCTGTTGTCATGTCATTTTAGTGTTTTGCTCCAGTTTATTTCCCAGAATTTCTTTCGACAAGCCCTTAGTGAATGGACACAAACTGTATTTGTCACTACACACAGGAAGGGATAGCAGTCCGCTAGCTTATAACCCTGATGCATGCTTAATGAAAATCCCATAGTGTCTTCAAACAGACGCAACTTATTTTACATGATTGGTATTTTGCTTTATAAATGACTGTGTTAGTGAGCAATGTTCTGTTGTGGCATTACCGAATTAATTTACATGCCTTCAATAGCTGTTTTTTTTCACTTCTCAAATGTGGCAGAAAAGAAAATGCAAATGAGACATGTTTCCCTTTAGCTGGTTAGGAGCAAAGAAAAAAGAAACAAGGCTGCACTGTGATGTCTGAAAATGGCAGAGCTGAATGTTTTCTGGTTATAAAAGTTGTAATAAACAAGATGTGGCTGACATCAACATAGCAAGTCACCTAGGTCACATAGGAAAGAATACTAATTGATCTTCTTTTAATGGAAACAGAAAAGTCATAACATTATTTTACAAAAGATGTTTCTATCTCTCATTATTGACTACAAGGCGCCTCATAGCCCTCTTTTCCTTATATTTTTTGACCTAGTTTACATCACAGTATGATAATATGAAAAAGTTATACAACTCAAAACTAATAATATGTTTTAACAGTTTGGATTAAACACAAGACTGACTGTATATGTGAGAAAAGCTGGAGAGACACAACCTAGAACATGAATGATAACAAGAAAGGAAAAAAACCAAGGAGGATTTATACAGAAATACAGAAGGGGTTAATTACTAATGAGGTGCAAGTGTGGTAATTAGGAAACAGAAACCAGGTGCAACAGAAGAGTTAGAAATAAACTGAACCAAATACACAAGGGGATAGACTAAAATAAAAAAAAAAAAATAAAAAAAACAGGCAGTATGACCAGCTTGACTATAAATTAAACCAGAACAAGGAATCTTAACACACACACACACACACACACAAAAACACATGAGAAATTAAAATCTAACAAGAACTGGACCAAAAGCAGAACTGAATCCCACAGATCATAACTCAAAAGCTTCAACCACAAGAAACCAGGAGACTGAATTATTGCCCTTTGTAAATCACAAAGGATGGTCCAGAGTAGGGATCCCCAACTACAGTCCTTGAGGGCCACCGTTTTGCATGTTTTAGATGTTTTCCTGCTGTAAAACAACTGACTCAGATCAATGGGTCTCTAAGAGGCTTGTGAAGCTCTCTACAGAACAGTGACCCTTGAGGACCTGAGTTGAGGACCAGTGTTTCCTATATTAAAGGAGATAATAAAGGAAGGACTGAAATTGCTTTCCTTTGCATTTAGAGAACATGATCACTTCAGATCATGGCTGTCTCTGATATACTTCAATCATTCAGTAAGGAACATTACACAGAGATAAAAGGAATATTTCAGCCAGACTCTATGTTTTGAAGTTTGCTTGTTGTAATGAAAAAATGTTGATTAAAGGCCTCTGCAGATGTATTTAAGCCGATTTACTTCCAAAAACACCTTGCTTACAGATCCCAAAGAACTTAATCTGAATGAGAACTTTTGCAATCTTTGCTCTGCAGGAAGATGAGGCCTCAAGCACCTCACACTGATCACAAATTTTAATTACATGGTTCATATTTTGGGGACTTTTCTTTTCAGTTTCATAATTATGGACAAATGAGAGTAGAAGTAGGTAAAGATTCAATAATATCGATTCAGACCCATCCTGTTTTGGAGTACAGAAAAAGTGCTGCATCCTGCTGGGATTTCTGGCCACTATGTGGTTTATATGCTGGTCCAGCCTCCACAGTATTTACTCCCTTTAATCTCCCATGAGGCCTTGGGCTAGAGTGGGATATGTGCCTCAGGGTAAAATAGAGGGTAATTCACACTGAGACATGGAATTATAATGTTTCCATGCATGAAGCCTCTGAATAATTTACAACATTGAATGGCTTAACATTACTCATCCCACACACACACACACACACACACACACACCCACACACAGGTCTGCAGCCGCCCAGGTTGTGGTGCAGATTTAGTTGTCCCCCTCGCCTCACCAATCTCTCACTGGTGCATCACTAAATACAGTCCCCTCATCTCATTCTTTCTGACAGGCTGTGCAGCATGTAATTATGTCCCCTCTGAAACCAGGGCAGTTATCTCACACACTTGTCTGGGTCATTATTCCGTCAGGCTCTGGCTTCTTTTCTGCCCACACCCTCTCAGTGCCTCCCCCTCCACCTCTCTCATGCACAACCTGCCCTTTCAGCCGAGCTCTGATTTCTCTATCCCCTCTTCTTCATATCTCTGTCTCCTTCTCTATCTCTCTCTCTCTATGGGCCAGGAGCCTGAATGAGAGAAATAAGGAGGAGAGAAAGAGGCGCTCTGACATTAACGAGATTGCTCGTTAAGAAAGGAGGGAGGTTGGGGGGTGGAAAATGGAGTGGCTGTAATTGGGAGGTTTTTGAAAAGGAGAAAAAGAAAGGACAGAATTAGGTTTCCATCCAGGCCCTATCTGAGAGCATGTGTGGGAAGATACAGAGGGGACTAAATATAAGGTGAGAAAATGACTTGTTGGATTTCTCAAGAGGTGCTTAAGGTCAGACACACCTATCAATCAGGTTCATACAAAGACACAAGTCTGACCCCCCCAGACACCTCTTTGCCTCTCCTTCTGTCTCTCTATAGAGACAAAGGAACACTTTACAGTAACAGGCTTCTGGAGAATATTTCCTCCGAGGACTTGTAGCTGCTGCGCTGTCAGCAGGCCCATCACAGAAATGCATTCCACTGGCATTTCACTTCTTGTTGAGCAGAGAGGCTTGAAAGCTGCCTCACAACACCACACACATCCTGCAGAGATGGGTTATAGTAACAAAGAAGCAACAAGTTTTCTCCCCATGTGTCTCTTCTGTAATGGATTAAACCTCATCTTTCAATGGTCTTTTGAACTTCTTCTTCAAGTCAAACTACTTTTGTACATAGACTTAAGTTTTATTGTCTGTATGAAGAAGTGTCCCCATTTCTTAAAGCGCAAATATGTACTAGTCAGTGTGTGTATGTGTGTAAATCAATGTAATCCTTCGCAGTGGGATGCACTTCTTTCTTTCTGTGCCAGATGACGAGAGATTCTGCCAAATTCGATGGGCAAATGAGTCTCTTAGCCACACATCGAAAATCATACATTGGCATGTCACACATGCATATAGGACACAAAGAGCTTCTGTATATGTGTGTCTGTGTGCGCACAGACACGCAAACACACTCTCTTGGCTGGATGTGCAAAGGTTTATTCTTGTCTATAGGTCTGGAAGAAATGTTGGGGAGGATTAGGGAGAGAGCCCGCAGAGAGGTAGATGGAGGAGGGATGGGCAGATGAAGAAGGAAAAGAGGAGAAAAAAGTGAAGTTTAAGTAAAATTAGAAAATTAGATGCAGAAGCATGGTGAGGGAGGAATAAAAGCAGGCCAAGCTGGTGCAATGAAAGAGTTAATACCAAGGTTCATACAGCAGGATGGATTATCTCTACCTCTGTTGCCCCCACCCCCACCCCACCCACCGTCCTGCTCCAATCTCCCCATTGTGTGTCTGTGTAGAGCTCTATAGAAGAAATTCCCTCTTTTTCTTCTGGTAAATTAATAATATGAAGCTCTTGATCCCTCTCAGTCTGCTTTATCCCTGTGTTTGCCCCCCATCTCCTCTTTATTTCAGAGTATTCCTTGATTCTATTATTCTCTTGGCTGTATGTTTGAGTTACAGGAGTAGATGCTGGTGTGTGCATGTGAGCATGTATTCAAAGGAAGCTACACCAAACGGAGCATGAGATTTTTTTTTTTTCCTTGGTGGTGATAGACTGAAGAGTATGAAAGAGAGATGGAGTAAGAAACTCAAGAGCAATGGAGAAAGTAGGGTGAGAATGGGGGAAGAGAAAGTGATGAAAGCGAGGAGGTGTGAGATGAGACCAAATAGATCAGAGTCACAGTTTCTAATAAGAGCTATGACACATTCTCATCTTCCACCATTCCACCCTCTGTTTTCCCTCCTCTCTATTCTGTTTTGGACAACTCTGAAAAACCAGCAGCCTCTATCGCATCATTCAATGAAAACTAATCGTGGACAGAATTATTAATTGAATTTATGATCAAATGATTAGAAATACAAAATATCAGTGCAGCCTTGTGCACACAGATTACCCGCTGGCTTCTGTGCAGACCATTTATGGATTTTGGACTCACTTGTGGAAATCTTAGCTTTTGCTTCTGCTCCTTTTTTCAGAGCTTGGCCACAGCTCCTCATACGTTTGAGCAACAAACTTACATGGTTATACTTTAATAGCACTAAAGCATGACAAATGTAGAACTGTAAATGTAAACCATAGCCCTACAGTCCCCGGTTGTTTTCAATGTGTAATGACTCACACATAAATGAGCTGTGCTTTGCCCCTGTGTCTGTATCCAGCCTTTAGATTCGGCTGTCAGTATTTCTATACTTTCTACATGAATCTCCATTTCATTGGTTTTAATATCAGCCATGAGTTACATCACTTTCTGACTGCTTTCAGGAATATCAGTGCGGCTTTTTGTTGCCGCTTTCCATTTTAACTGTACATGATTGCACCAGAGGGAGGATTTTATTGTTATGTGTTTATTGTTACTGGTAACTGTGGCACTATTTGTATTTGTATAAAGTAAGTTAGTAAATGCTCAGACTAAAATCAGTCCAACAAGGTGAAAGTTTGTTCATTTGTGAATTTTAGTCCAGTGAGTCAAATTTAAGTAACAGATCTGTGAATTATTAAGGTTTATAATACGTCATATGGTTTATGAGTTATCACAAAGGCAATCATTATCATTTGTCTGGGTAATCTGAAGAGAAAGAGCTTTCTTACAGATGAGCAATAGTGCATTAATGTGTGATTCCAGCAAGGTTAGTAATGGGTGCAGGATCTTTTTTATGGCTTGTGGTTCAGCTGAACCGGATTCAACTTTTTAACCAGATGAGCCTGGTTGTTTTTTGTGATGGTACCTGCATTTTTTGAGACGACAATTCGTCACACATAGAAGAAAATGAGCAGAAAAGGGCAGTAATTTTGCCAAATAAAAACACGACATGCATTTCCATGTTATTTGATCAGCTATTCAGATTTTAATATAATAGGAGTGAATGCAGGACAGACTTGTGGAGAACATCAACATTTGTCATGTTGTGAGGTGAATGAAATAATATTTTTCCACTAGGATTTAATAATATTAACTGATAAGTGATGAACCTCTGCCCAGTACTCTGTAAGACTGGATGCTGGCCCAGTAAAACACTGTTACTCAGTCTCCTTTCCACACTTCCTCACCCCTCGATTTTTCTCTGCCTCCCCTTGCTTTGTTTCTGCATCTCTGCCAGTGGATGTCTTTAATCAAAGCATCAATCAGAGAACAACACGTGTAAGAGAATGAAGTTAAATCTAATACAAGATACACAAGATAACACAGCTGTTAAAACCATCAACTGTCTGCCAGATAACAACCCTGTCACCCACATTAAGTTTCTCTCCTCTCCATCACTTCCACTCTTCATCGTTGTCTAATCTTACTCTGTTAATGGTAAAATAAATGGTTGTTAAATTTCTCCATCTTTTCATCAATTTTCTTCTTTTTTTTCATTTAAGTCACTTTGAATTATAGTCTCCTTCGGGGTGATTATTGTTAACAAGAAGTCTGAATCTAACCATTTCAAATGGATAAATTGAAATGAGATTTAAGATTATGGCACAATAAATCTTAACTAAAAAGCTGCAGCCTTTAGCTGGTGAGGAAATGCCAAAGAGAGAGAGGTTACTTTATCATGTTTTTGCACACAAAAATACCTTTAAAATATGGCAATTTAAAGAAAAAATAGGCTTAAATCAAATAAACCCTTAAGAAAAATATTAAATGAGCAAAAGATGGGAACTTGATTACAACCTGTAATGAAACTGAGCGTTAATTAAACACTGCGGTGGCACTGTAAGAGCCTTGACCTTTTCAATCCCCTTTTCACAGCTAGCACAAAGACAAATCTTCATTTCTCCCATGCAGACCCAACAGCCGATTGTTGGATTAAAGCGACGAGATTATTCAAGGGATTGAGGCAGATTAACCAGCTGAACTCGTGCAACAAACAGTGACCTGCTAGCCAAACTCCACAGATTATCTATCAGGGAGCAGAGCACCAAACAACTAGACACAAACCATGCAAAACAGAGTCAATTTAAAAACAAAAGCAGACACGACAGCAAGAGATACAACAGGAGTAAAGGTGGGCCAACCGGTTAAGGGAGGTGAAGAGTGAAGGCTCGTCTCAGCAGTGATAGACGCTTAAGCTTAACAGACATTTAACAGACAGATAGATGGAGAGATAGTGCAGAAAACAGTGAATTAATGGAGGGTGACTACAGGAAGAGAGGCTTCTGTCACCACCTGCAGCAGCCGCAGGAGGCAGCGCTTGGATTTTAAACAGCACAGTTAAAGACACAGTGATAAGATAGGACTGCAAGCTATTCATCACATTTGAAGTAAAAATGACATTTAGCCAGATGACAGCTTGGTATTTCTGTATAGAGAGAATATTTCTGTGTGGCCAAAAATGTGTAAAAAATGGTGCAAAATGAAGGCTTGTATTGGTAATTTTCGGTATCATGTTCTTATATTTGACCTAAGTCCGACTTCCCTTGTAGTCTTAAAGTCGTAGCTATTTTATGTCTAGAACTGTCAAAATCATTGGATTATTTCTGCACAAGTCATTTTTCCTGTGTGTGCTTGCAAAGGAAATTCCTCCATCTAAGCACGGGACACCTGTCACACTCTTCAAGTCAGACACAGAAACACACAAACAAACACCTGTCCCTTGTCTAGGTAAGGAATAATCTGCAGGTGGGAGGAAGAGATAGAGAAAGAGTGTCAAGGGCTTTGGAAAGAGCGAAATGGGGCTTATGAAGGACAGAGGTGGTACGGATGGAAAGCTGAAGATAAACTGAGCTTCAGACAGCAAAGCACTTTGTTGTAGGAGGACAGTGGACAAGGGGACCGTCAGGAAAGTTTGAAGGTAGAAAACAGGGGCAGGACATGAGAAGAGAGAGGCAAAAAATGCAAAAGGAGGAGAGAAAAAGAGATGGATGAGGGAGAGAAGGGAGGGTCCATGGGTTCATAATCCCCTTACAGACAGCTTTGTTGAGTGATTGACGGCCCAGTGCGCCACATTAGAGCTAGAGTACAGGGGGGGCCCACCATGACTGGAGGGATTATCTCTCCCCCTTGCTAGCATCCCCCTTCTTCTAAACACCACCTCATCATCACCTCATCACCTCCCTCTCAATAGGGTCAAGTGGTACAGGCCAGTTTTTGTTGTTTTCACTCTCTTTTTTAATGCACGTTCAAAAAACCTCGCTTTGTCTCCCATGATTGTGTTGTTTTGCAAATAATGCTTAATGTGTTGATGGAGGGTAGGGAGGGGGGACAATAAGCAGCAGGAGGGGGAGGTTGTACACAAGCCCACGCAGGGCATGTACACAAGAGCACCCACCCACGCATGACGCATGCCTGACATCCACACAACACAAACAGGCACACACACACATAAAACTCAAGTCTATTCAGCATGTAAGGGCATCATGAGGCTGCACAGGCACTTAAACAAGACCTTGAGTGAATTATTTTGCTTAAGCTAAATACCACCATAATAGAGTTAGCTCACCCATTGCAAAAATGATTAGACACAAGGAGAAAGCTAAGGTTTTGATTAAAAAGAGATAACATTAAAAAATACTTTTGAATTACAGCACTTTTGCACGATAGTGGCGTCGTTTGGCTGCTCTACAGCAGCTGCATTAAGGCTTTGAGAAATCGGATAATGTGTATGATTTACCAAGTGCCAGAATGCACCTCAGAGACTGGACGAGTTGCAGTGCTCAGCTGTGTACACAAACAGTGCACACATATACAACGGCCACCCAGGACTAAGGCTCCAGATGGGCTAGGCCTAGCAGGGACCAGTGGCTTTACTGAGACATGCAAAATGGGCAACCAAACGCAAACAGTTGTGTGTGTTAGGCAGACGCACTCTCTGGAAAACCCACACACCCGAATGATTATCCATGCCACAAGCATCACATACATACATATAAGGGTGCACAAACAGCCCCAAAAGGCATGGGATGGAACATGTTCGGCAGATTGACCCTCAGTCATGTCACTCATCCATCAAATGAAAGCCAAAGAATACAAGAGAGCGACTGTCCAAAAGGGAAGGCTTTTGTCCCATCTACCCCTTTTCCCCCGTGAGCACCAGCATTCTTCTGACTTGATTTTCTTTGTGGGGAAGGAAAGAGAGAGGGAGGAAAGAATGGAAGGATGAAAGAAAATAAGAAAGGAGAGCGCTCCATCTGTTGCCCCCTCCCCTCCTGTGGATGGGGACCTGCAATACAGCTGCACTTCAATGGAGAGCAAGCCTGATAAAGAGGAGGAAAGAAAGAACAACTTTTGGTTGGGAAGTTAGAAGATAGGGTAGTTAATGAGGGTATGGCTTCCTGATTTGTGGAGAACTTTGCAATAGGGTGCGGGGTACACCTTTTTGCATG
Organism: Melanotaenia boesemani; assembly: GCF_017639745.1. Lineage (NCBI taxonomy): Eukaryota > Metazoa > Chordata > Actinopteri > Atheriniformes > Melanotaeniidae > Melanotaenia > Melanotaenia boesemani. Next base: position 14,158,262 of record NC_055686.1, on the reverse strand, counting down.
AGTGTGTGTGTGTGTGTGTGTGTGTGTGTGAACGGAGAGCTCGTGTTGACAGCCAGGCTTAAATTGCTTTGACACCACTGTGATAGGCAATCTTGATTATTCAATCTGTCTTTAGTACAGAGGTTCTTTTTACTGCTGGACAGTGATGAGCAAATGAGGAAAAACAGAGAGCACAGATCAGGAACCACCCACAAAGACATAGAGTAACAAAAGAACAAAAAGGAATAGAGGAGGAGGAGGAGATGAGCGCAATTAAAAAAAAAGAAGAAGAAGAAGTGGGAATAAATTTTACTCTCTGCCAGCCAGCTGTAACATGATAACGGCTTGGATATGTAGCGAAGGAAACTTACACTGCTGGTGAGTCAGGCAATGAGAAAGAAAGCAAAGGAAAAGACAAAGAAAATGAAAGGGGGATTAGCGCAGAGAAGTGGACTGGTTTTGCAGACGACGAGAGGGCTAAGAGTGCGTGTGGGAGAGTGTGAAGCCAGAGAGTCGAGTGTGTGTGAGGGCTTTCAGTGGAAGCTCTGGGAGGGGAGCTCTTTTGTTCATTGGAAGCAGCATGAGGAGGGAGAAGTGAAGGAGGGAGAGTAGAGATGAAGGAGTGGAAGAAGGGAGTGAGGGATATGCTACTGACGAAAAGAGAGGGGGAGGTGGAGCGTACCTCTGAGGAAATTCAACCCCTCTGTTTGGACTTATTCCAGCACTGGAAGCAATAACATTTTTCATCTGTGCATGCATGAGTATGTGTGTGTATATACAAGCTTTCTACTGTGTGTATGCATGCCTGGATGTGTGTATGCATGTGTATATTAACAATGGTGTGTGTTAATGTTGACTGCAAGACATGAGGACAAAAGCAAGAGAAAGAAAGAAGAGAGAATGCTAAAGCTGCTAAAAAGTGACATTTCAAAAGCACACACGGTCACATTTTATGAGGGATATGGAAGAGCCAACAACAATCTACTGCATCGCTCTTTCTATACAACAAAGCACCACAGTGGACTTCTCATGCTGCAAATAAAAAAAAGAAAGAAAACACTTGGAAGCTCTCAGCTATTTGACTTCAGCTATTTGACACTTAAATCATTGCTTCAGACTGAAATACTTTCATCAGCAAAATGTCTGCTTTCAGGAAGTGGGAAAAGTCATTTTGGGCTGACAACCATGAATTTTTGAGATTATCTATTGCACATCTGAAAAGGTTTCATAGCTTGGCTAATAATCTCAGCTTTTGAGAACAATAAAGCTCTTTAACAGGCATGAAACTCTATGCAACTTTAGGAAAACAAAATGAAAAGTCAAGTAGGCTATAGAGGCTATTTTATGAACCCTTGCTCATCTAATATACTCTTGAATTTTTCTGCAATATAATTTCTAAATCTCCTTTAACACCTGTCTAATAAACTAGCTTTAAAGTGAATGCTTCTTTGCTTCTGTTACAAACATGTCAGAATTTGCTAGCTACTATGCTTTTCCATTTAGTAGCTGCAGACCACTATTTGTCCAAGGTCTACTCTATCGTATGTATTGCAACTGCCACATTTTATGTTATTTTAATGGTAATACTTGAAACAATTACATTAAATCTAGCTAAACTAACTTTATAGTATGCAGCTGGGACAAGGCAGCTATTAGCTTATCCATTAGCCATAAATGTAGACACTTTTAAAGTTCTTAAACAAAACTTCTAAAATCAAAATATAATAACTTAAATTAATAACAGAATATTTGGGTAGGGATGTAGGGCATTATATTTGTTGATGATTGCCAGTATTTTTGTTCAACTTAATTTCAGAAAATATTAGTTTTAGTGGAAATGGCTAAGCCTCTTGTTACAGCTCCTCGTATTGTAGCCCAGGGACATCTGCAGTCATAAAATATGATGATTGCATACCTACTCTGGAAATTTCCTTGGATAAACATTTTGGGGGAAGTCTGGCTTGCTGTTTCACCATGCTTCCATTTCTGATGCTAGGCTAAAATTATGGGTATAGAGCTCAGATGCAATGGGTCTTTTCATATAGGTAAGTACCACATATCCTAGAATATTATTAAACTTAGACTGAAATTAATATGAACTGTGACCACAGCTTAATCCACTGTTCTTCTTCTCAATATCTTGAGACTAAACCTTTCTGTCACAAATGATATTTAAAACCAGCAACTTAAACAGAAAAATCTGTCATGAGCTATCTTCCATCTCAATACATTATTTCTACAAAGAAGATTTTTAGTGGTGGCTAAACTTCCCTCATATGAAGACCAAACCTGTGCCTACAAAACATGAGAGTTCATCTTAATCTGACATTCCCATCACAAGATTGCATTTTTTTTTTCATGTCAGTTCCACTTAAATTATATCTTATGCAGAACCCAGGAAATGAAGCATGAGTTTTCCCCTCAAAGCAAGCCAAGGTCAGTTTCCCCACAGACTATAACAATGATGGGCTAATGCCGAAGCCAGATGCTCTATACTCACTGTACGGTCTTTTAACTCCTAATTAGAACTATGCATACGTGCACACACTCAAGCATCTGAGGAAAAGAAAGCGTGAAGCCTGGAAAAATAATCAAGGTGCTGAGAGTCAGGCATGGAGAATATTGCAAAAGATCTGAGGTAGAGACTTAGGCCTGCAAATACATGTGCCAATAAATGTGTTCGTTTATTAGGAAGCCAAGTTTCAAGATGACTGGTTGTTACTGACATGGGGTAGACCAGGACAGGGTTTCCCACCAAAGCCTCTTAGCATGAGGATCATCTCTGACCCATTGTAAGTAAATGGTAAAGATTATGTTGAAGCTAAGATGCTTGGGAGTAACAGGTCTCCACATATCCCACACAAAAGACCAGACATCCATTACACAGCCAGAGGGACCCCCCTGCCATCACCATGGACTCACACACACATGCACGCACACATAAAAACCATGCATCATTACATGGCTGAGTATAGCTGTTCTGCTCTGTTACCAGGCTCCTTACAGGGTGATTCATGTATGCTTACTTTTGCAGCTGAGTTTATTTCTGCAAATCTCATGGAAACAGCTTCTTATGCCATAAATATAAGAGCAAAATGAGTTATTTAAAGAAAATACCACCTGTAACCACTTCATCACTTGCAAATGCAGCTTCTGGCTGTGGGCTTTGCATTTCTAGGTCCATGTTGTTGTTTGACAGCATATTTGTGTTATCCTTGACATGACTTATTGAGATTGTGTTCCACCTCAGCTACAATGGAGTAGAATAAAAGGAAAAGATCCTGGCGAGCATCAGGTTTTGGAGCATCAAATCAAAGCGCATCAAAGAGTAAGGGTTCCAAGACTCACAAACAATATAACAGGGTGAAATCCATCACACCCTTTGATTGTAGTGGCAATGGACCACGATGAAAGTTGAGTTTTGAAAAAGAAACATGATCCTCAAGAACAGCTCAAAAAAACTCTATGTCAAACATTTGCTGCATTATTATCATCCCTGTTTTGACTTTTCTGCACTGGTTGAACCATATTGGTGGGTAACATGCAGAAAAACAGGAAGAGAAGACAATGTTGGCTCAACCCATTAAATGTAAATTACAGCATTTCATCTTGGAATGAAATAAACTTAAAAATTGATTATTGAGTCGAACAGCAGTTCTTCTGTTACAGGGATTGATTTAGTTTTCGACAAATCAAGTCTATCAACACACTGCTCTGCAACGTGGCAGATTTCAGTCTGTGTCATGCATACTCTATGCAGAGTTTAAGCACAATATGTGTTTGCATGTATCATCTTCTAATATGAAAGGTAGTAGATAGAAATTGGGGAAACTGCTAGTCTCTCCATCTCTCCATGATAAATTGATCAAAGAGCTCACTCTGCCCTAAAAGCCAGTGAATTCCTTCAAAGCTTACCAGGTTTCATGCTGGACTTCACAGGGATAAATATTATGGGACGTGTCAGTAATGAGGAATGAGGGGCCAGCTCAGTTGTAGCTGAGCAGGAAGCAGCTAGTCATGCTAGTGACCTACAGATCATCAGTCACTCTCTGTCTGAGCTGCGTCACATCAACCAGTACTTTTGTCAAACCCGGCCATGCTTCCAAGCCATCCATCTCTCTCTTCAGTTCCCTTCCCTCGCGTTGTTTCGTGCTTTTTGTTCTCCTTTCTGAAACTGTCAGCTCTCTGTTCTCCTCTATCTTTGCCTCATCTCACCCTGACGACACCCACTTCTTCTATTTTTGCCCTCTTGCTCATATCAGTCGAAGATGTTTGCCAAAACTTCAGCTGTGACAAGGCACAGCTGTCTGCCGGCAGACCCGCTCATTTGTCTCTCTTGTGTAGACACACACACACAAGCTCTCGTCTTAACATTCAGTTACAAAACCATTTTAGGCCTGTGTCCAAGCATAGCGCTGCGTTGATGTCCATTGGCAGACGGCAAGAAGGGGCTGATGGAGTTTTGATGTTGATGAAATTGACAGAATGTAAAGGCTGACAACGGTATGAATTTTGGCAGGAATGAAGAGTTGGCTGGAAGATAAAAGCACAAAAACATTTGCCTTTGTTTTGCATTTTCGAGTTATGCATAACTGTACACTGGGATATGCAAATGAAAACTCCACCTTGATGTAGATTAGGGGGGAAACGGGTGTAAGAATGTAAAACACGAAGAGAAAATCGTCTTTTTAACAAGTTCATTCCAAGACTAAAATATTTATTTTCACAAAATGTTTATGTTTTTTAAATAATTTACCAGGATTGTATGACTAATTTTCTTTATTTTAATTTAAAAAAAATCCAGATATTGCTTGAAGCAAATTATACAGAACAACTGAGAACTTGTAACTCTTAACACGCAGGTTGGTATTAGTGGTACAAACACACACACGCCAGCACATCTTCTGTCACAAACCAGAATCCAGGCACGCAAAGAAACAACAGTTTCTAACTCCCTCCTGCTGTTATGCTGTTTATCTGGGATGATGCCGGAGCCACTGCTGCGATATGAGCCCAACCTAGCGTTGTGGAGATGTGCCGAGCAGCAGTAGAGCTGGGAGTCTCGTGATACAGAGTCTAAACTAAGCAAAGGAGCAAAAAAAGAGGGAGAAGATAGATGAAAGAGGACGGGGCATGAAGGAAAAATGGGTTAAATAAAGAGCTAAGAGACAAAAGAAGAAAGTGAAAGAATAAACAGAGAAGGTGATGAACACTGGGACAGAGGTTGCACTTATAATTTCATACCCCAGTCTATAAAGTCTTAACTTCCCAGTCCACCAGTTTGACTCTCCATGTCACCCATGGTGGGGGGGAGTTGACCTGGCCCAGTCCAAATGCTGCCAGGAGGATTGGATGATCCTGCTTAGGCAGGGTGTGCTGTGAAGCAAGCTAATGAGAGGCCTGTGTGTGTGTGGGTGTGTGTGTGTGTGTGTGTGTGTGTGTGTGTGTGTGTGTGTGTGTGTGTGTGTGTGTGTGTGTGTGTTGGCTGGCCTTGCTAAGGGGCTCTGGGTTCAGCCACCCAGGGCAATCTGCCCAGTGATGGAGGGACACATGTGACCCCCCCCTTAAGACCTGCGGCCTGGATTACTGTTGCTACCACTACCACTCCATGTAAGCCTGTTTGTTTTTGTCCATACATACTTTTCCATGGGAAAAAAAAGTTGCTAGTTTCTTTGTGTGGTTCAACTTTTGAACTAGCTCAGCCAGCTGCACGCTGTTAATATCCTTCATCCTAATCATCAGCACTTTTAACAATTACCAAAATCCCAAAGTCATTTCTGAAGCTCAGGGGAAAGGGGGGAGTAAATTAGTTCTGAAGCTAACCCCAGCACATTTACAACAGTGCTTTACAGCTCTTATGATGTTGATGAATGTGCACTGCCCCTGCCAAGTAAACACGTAATTGAGTGATGAAATAATGAATGAATTCCGCGTGAAGCCTGACATTAACCTCACCTCCCCGGTGTAAGTGCGTGAGCATCTGCCCCCATGTTTACAGCCTTTTACTGTGTGTTTAATGCTCACTTGCACATGCAACAAAGGAGATACATTAGGACCACACAGTCTTTACACATGTGTCCAACAGAGGTGGGAGGGAGGGGAGGGTCAAGCCCCGTGAGGCTCATTTATGTGCTTGTGCACAGGCATCTGTCGAGCATGAGTGGCTGCAACAGATCAGTCTGATCACGTGTCTGGATTTTTTATAGTCCAACTGCATACCTGTGTGTGCATCTGCCTGCCCACAATGCCCAAAGAAAGAAAGAAAAACGGGGTAAAACGATTTCAGCCTCTGGGTTGGTTGGCTGCTTTCTTTTTCTCCTTCCCCTGGCCTTTCCATCCTGCCACATCAGCTGAACCTCCTTTTCACAGCTCCTGTTGCTCTCAGCTCGTAAACTCGTGCACACTCCTCTTTTTCACCAATGGGAGAGGGAGGTAGGAAGAAAAAGAGAGTGAGGGGGAAGCTGTTGCCTGCTTGGGCTAACGGGCGGCTTGAGCAGTGTGGTTCATATTCTCATCTTCTCTCCACAACATTCCCTTTTCTTGTTTTTATACTCTTGGCTAAAATGGAAAACTACTCAGTGGATACTGTCTAATCATTTTGCCTAAGGATGTAGGCTGTAGGCTTATCCAAATAGTGCGGATGCATGCATTATTCATGAAAGGGCGTTTTTCACACAGGTGAAAACGGGTGTGGAGTTTTGGGCAATGGAATGCCGCTCCTTGGATATGACATCCTGTTTGACCTACTAACACTTATTGCACTCTCTGCGCTCAGTCCCATGCCCTTACCATGAAGATTTCCAGTAATTCCAGTTTTTTTTCTCCTCTTTTTTTTTTTTAGTTGAAACACTTAGCCTAGTTAGCTAGTCTTTTATCCGGCGCCAATTAGTCTGCGATTAATGAATTATTGAGAACCAGGAAGGGGGGATTAAATTTTAATGTGGATCTTAGGGGGAATAGTTGTATTACAAGCCACCGCAAGCACGAGCAAGGAGACGCCCACCCTCAGCAGCCGTTTACAATAATCTACAATCGTTTATTAAAGTATGAAAAGAGATAAGAAGAGGAGAGGCTGCAAGCAAAAAGGAGGCAATTGAGAGATTTTTGGCCTTTAGAGCAGGTGCTGATATCAAACTTGCAAAAGGGCAAAAACCTACAAAATTCCATAAGCTGTGATCAGAGGAGTGACAAAAGCCAACATTCTCTTGATCTGAGTTTATATTCTGTTCATGCATGTGTTTGAAAATGTGTGTCCAGCAATGTGACCTGTGTTAGTGACCTGGCACCCCATCGCATGCTCCATCCCCATGCCCCAGACTCCTGAGCAGTAATGTAAGATTCGATCTTTCATTAGGGCAGCCATGTAAGACCAATAATGGAAGATGCTGAGATAAGGATAATGTATGTGTGGGTGTTGGGAGTTCTTCCCAAGGTGATCGTTCCAGTTCAGTTCCCTCTTCCTCGAGCAGAAACTGTATTGGCACTTGAGACTTAACTGGTATTGATTTACTTAGGGTTCTGAGTGTCTTTACCTCCTCTTTGCTCTCCCCTCTCCCTTCTTCTGTTTTCTATTTCATCTCACAACACCTGTCTTTGTTTATATTCCTCCCCCCAAACCTGTTTCCTTTTCTTTCCGTCAGGCCATAGTCATTTCAGCTGATGGAGGAGTCAATAAAAGTGTCAATGCAGCACATGATTAACCTAAAACTTTTAGCTTTTATTTATCATGCACACAAGCGCACCCCAGCCTTTCTTTTTTCGGCTCACTTCTGTCATCCCTAACACATTTTTTGGGTGCATCAGTGGCTGCTGTAGCGCCATAATTAGTGGCTGGATGTGACACATGTTTCCAATTTGCTACGTCTGGTCACTGCAGTGAAGCGAGGGAGTGACGGAGCGAAGAAGAGATAGAGACAGACGGAAACTGACAGGGGGAAAAAGACAGAGAGAGTAATGGAGACAGGGTGGAGAGAGGGGGAGCGTACAGGAAATAAAGACAGCAGTGGAGGGAGAAAATATTAAAAAGGACAGCGAAAAGGAGATGAGGGCTCACAATGGTGAAAAGAGAGACAGGAAGGGAAGGTGGGAGCAAGGCTGCAGGTGGACGGTCTGAACTTCAAAGCAGTGTATCCAGCAGAGTTCTACAGGTTAACAACGTGACCGTCCATTTGCTGCCCAGACAAGATGTGAACCATGCCTGCTCTCCAGCACCTGACTGATACAGACTACTCCTTCTGCTTACTTTTTGCCTCATTTCAGAAGTACAAACCAAATGTGTGTGGGCTTTAGGAGCTTATCATTGGAAGATGCACCCTATTTGAACAAGCTTTGAGCATATTTCAGCCCAGAGCCAAAAGCTATTTGGCCCTGAGGCGACTGAAAGTAAAGTAAAGCTCTAGTCAAGTTGAGAGCAAGGAGAAACAAGTACAAGAAAGTATGTAAAAGGACTAAGAAAATAAACTCAAGGAATGACTAAGCTGATTAACTATGAATAGTAAGCTCCATGAATAAGCTTCATAGTATACAAAAGGCTTTGTACTTTGAATATATGAGTGAGCAAATCGGTGGGAATGACTGTGAAGTCTGGCGTCAAAGCCACCACCCATCTAATTGCCAGCCAGGCCCATTCACTAAGCCCCAACATACACCTAACACTAAACTCCATTAGGAGACAATACTGTGGAATCACCTGTAAGGCCTCAGAGGTCTGAGTTTTAGCTTCTCAGTGGAAATTACCCTTCCGTGTCCAACTCTACTCCCTGTTGGGTGAATCCACCCGCTGCTGACAAAAAGCCCTCATTAAGGGCTTCACGGCTCGCTCCACAGCAGGGGTCTACGTAGTCACATCTGTGGAGAGGTGAAGGGACAAGGCAGGCAGCCTACAGCACATGGACGCACTGGAAACAAGCTAGTCCCTGTAAGAGCCTCTGGCAGGGGTGTGAGCTGAGGATGGCCTGGGGGCTTGAGCCCAAAATATCTCTTTTCTTCCTTATAGTTAAGTGTAATGTAGCCATAATACGAAATACAAGCTATTCAAAAACAGTGTTCAGTTTCGACAGTTTTATCAAGCTGGAAAATATCTTTGTTCCAATTTATCCTCAGAAATGAATCTCTTTACTTCCATACAAGCTGCCTCATTACTCTAAAGCTCCCCCCTTAAGGCCACCAGGTCAATTCAAGACATGGGGAAATTGGCAGAGGTGTGAGAAAAGTGGTGTCAGCCGTTAGGGCTGGAGGTGTTTTAAATGGCATTTCCTCAGCTAATGCCTGACACCTTCACCAGAGGAAAAAAGAAGAAGAAAAAAATGCAAATGAGCATTGCGGAGTGGGCACACTGGGTGTTTCAGAGGCCTGAGGGCCGGGGCCTGTACTTTAATCAAGGTCATCCAGCAACAGCAATTAGAGCATCACATGAGTCTTTATTGTACTAAACACAGCTTCCACCTTTTCTTTGGCCCGGTGACTTTTCCAGTAAGAAAAACTGCAGCTGGATTATCCACAATAATCAATGTGAGTGTGACGAATTCAGAGCAGCTGTTACAGAGCGGCCAGTTCCAGTTCAAGATCTATACATTTATTAGATTACTCTGTTTAGATTCCATTAGAAAACAATTATGATAGGATGATGTTATTTTTGGAAGGACTGTGCAACAAACTGGTCGCTTGAAAATCTTTAAAAAAAAAAAAAATACAATGATGCGTTCAAAGAGGTTTAAGTAGGTTTGCACATGCACTGTGTCAACTGCTGCCCTTTGCTTAACTTCATGCCATGTTGCTTTACTTATTAATGGAGTTGCTTGAATCCATTACATCATCTCCTCAGTCAAGTTCTTTTTCACACTCATGAGTTGTTTCTGGATCACAAATTTGAAGTTATTAGTTTAGGAGTCAAATATTCAAGGTCTGCATCGCTCTTACCTCTCGTTCAAGGAATTCCAGTAGATGGGTTCCATATTGCTGGCCGTCGTCCCCAGTAAATCCAGTAAGAATACCAGCAGGATCCACAATCCATTCCCACTTCTTCGAAACGCCATTTCAACCCTGACACCCAGCATATGCATCCCCATCTAATAATGTGCTGCGCTTGTTGCAAGGAGACTCTCAAAACAATGGATGCGTAACAGCCGAGCAGGCTATGGGTAGATAGTCAAAGTGTGAAGAGAGCGCCTGCTACACAAAACCACATGGATCCAAAAAGAAATGGGTGAAAGTGTGCGGGATCGCAATAAGAAACACTTGAATATAAAGGAGAAACTTGCTCAAATCCGTGCGTCTGGAGCTCCAGAAACGACGGGTTTACTGCGCGTCCACGGCCGTACTATTTCAGTCCCAATCCCATGACTTTCCCATTAATTTGTCATTAGCCGTCCATTCTCCAAAGCAGTACTCCTATGCGCAAGTTCAACTCCACAGAATCAGAATTACTAAAAACAAAAAAGGGACAAAAAAAAGAAAAAAAGAAGAAAATTATTGCTTCCAAAGAGCAATTTCTGTTGCCTTATGGTGCACCCTAATTGTCTTTTTTCCGAACAATGTTCCCTTGTTCTCTTTGCCGACTCTGTCTGATTTCTCTCCCATTACCTCGTTTGCTTGCAAGAATCGTCCTCCAAACACAGGCTGGTCTGAAAAGGAATATTGTTAGTCTTTTGTTGGAACACAGTCGATGTGAGGCCAAAACTGTGAAGGTAAAACGTCTACAACGAAAAAGATGTCACTCGTGTCCACAGCTCCATCCTCATAGACATGTTGATGCTCGGCGGGATCAGTCTATGCGCATTACAATCCTTATTCTGCCTCTTTGTTTAAAAAATAGATTTATACGGACTGTAAATCCTTCAAAATACATTCGTTGAAAATAGGTCAAATGAAAAGATAGAGATCCAAATCGATGATAAATCCGAAAATCAATTCAAACAATAACACAAGAAAAACTGAAAGAAACAAACCAAAGAGCTAGAAAAGCGTGTGCACTCTTATAAAGCCACACACAGGCAGATGTGAAACTTGTTAAGTAATTTAAAACCAAAATAAAAATAAGATGCGAGCTGTGCGCATTAGTCCAGATGGAAATGGACGTCTATCTGATGTAGCGCGTCATTTGGAGAGCTGAACGTGTCGCTTCTCGGCAAGAGGAACGCGCTTCGTGCGCTATCTCATCCGTCTCTCTGCCTCAAAATCCCACTGGTTTGACTTGCCCTAATGCTCGTAGCGCATTGACAGACCGACTGGTTTGTTTGAGAGGAGGAGGAGGGAAAAGGGGACGTGGATGAATGGGAAAAAAATCCCCATCCTCCGACTAGCAGGCAGGGCGCACTGGCGGAGCGCAATTCTTCCAGGCTTTTGCGGAGTGGGGGGCGGTATCGAGTCCCTTTTCAGCGCCTCCTCTCTCCTCCTCCTCTAAGAAGTTTCAGGGGGACCCCGACTCGGACACTTGGACTCCCCGGCGCTCTATTCTGCCTTCTTTCAAACACTAAAAAAGAACACCCCCCACACCACCACTGACGCTCACCAACGTGCGCTCTCAAATCTGCTAATGGAAGAGCAACAGCGCCCTCAATGCATTTTCTGAGCGTCACAGGAAGGTTGAACAGAAAAAAAAGCTCCAGATGCAATTTTAGAAGGATATTATGCAAATATCACAATGAAGCCATATTCTGTAGCAGCACTTACAGAAGAAATGTGTCTCAAAGAACAGCATGAGCTCCCACCATGACTCCCTGTGGCTGAATTAAAGGAAAGCTATAACATCATTTTGGAAAAAGTGCAATTACATACTCACAACTTGAGTTACTTGCATATTTCAGAAGAGGGGAGGTGGGGTAAATGTCTCCTCTAGAAGACTATGTTGGGAATCACTGGACTGACCTCACCTCATACATCTACAGCCCAGTCTAAACAAAAAGAATCCTTTCTGCCTGTGTGGGAGCATGTGGTCTTTTTTGTCTGCCCACCAGTTGACAGCACAGAGGGAAGAGTCCTGACATCCACTTCAAAGCGGGCAGTTTAGCTTGATGAGTAGCAGTGAGGAGCTGGATGACATGCTCTGCTGAGGGCCACACACACCAATGTTTACACTGAGGCCCCTGTCTAGCCACTAATACCACTTTACACAGAGAAAGAGACTGAAGGGCTTTCAAAGCTGTGGCTGTACTGCCCTCATGTGGTGGTTCAGGTGCATGAGCCTCAGAGTTGTTGGAGAAACAAAGGCCCAATCCTCCTCTTGGCTCTACCACTCGGTTTTGTAAAATAATGGTGCCCCTTTTTCTTTACGGATCAAGGAGTAGTGCTCTTCTAGCCTTTGAACTGGGGTGCTGGTGGCCATTTGGATGGCTAGATGACCACTACTCTTTGATCTCCAAAAGAAAAAGGAATGAAAACGGGGGCATAGAAATTGGGAAAGGGGCCATGGGATCAAAATTCCCCTCAAAATTATGTTATTATTTTATATGATTTCAGCATCTTAGTATTGCAGTCTGTTGAATTATTTGAAGGGACTTTGGTTAAAAACTCATGCAGTCTAAGCCCATACTTCGCTAGCATGAACTGTTCATTTATAACCTCTTTTTTTCCACTAAAGTACCGGAACCTCATATGTGCTTTTTTTTTCTTCTTCTTTTAACTTTTACCTGAAAAACAACTTAAATTTTAGACAGCAACAGTTCACATCTAAAAGAATAAAGTATTGGTCACTGTGCAGAACATTAAGTCCTCTTAAAAGCTGAGATTTGAAAATTTTTGCAGAAATTGACATTTTTCTGTCGACTAATATGACGTTTAACAACATAATTTAATATGTCACCCTCTTTTTCTGACTTAGGAATTTCACTGTCAACACCGTAGTGCTTAAATGACATTTCTATCCAAGAAACCTATCCTTCATGAGGACTTTGATCCACATGACTCCCACTCCTGCCAGCAATGCTTTAGTGTAGTGATCCATCAGCTCCCCAAACTGTAGATAAGTGCAACACAGCTACAGCTACCCACTGAGAGACAGAAACAAGGAGAGGAAGAGACTTTTATTCTTTGTCATTGAAAGTATTTCCCTTCACATCAACGGAGATGGGAAAAAGCTTGTCGCGCCACCAACACCTCCTGCTGTTCCTGCACAACCAGGGAAATGAAAGTGACTCAGAGACAGAGGAAAGTATCAAGAAGTAAGAGGAAATTATGTCTAAAGAAAATAGCACGCCTAAAGCTGATTTGGTGTCATGCTCAAGGGCACTGCGGCAAAACAGATGAGTGATCATGCAGGGGGAGCAAACTAGAGTCTGCAGACGGATGAATAATTTGCAAGAAAAAGACGAAAGCTCAGGCATTTCCTCCGCCTGGCAAAATTACAGCATGCTTTTGTCAAGGATTGTAATTGCAGACTCTGACATCTAAACAAGAAACAAACACAGGGAGGAGGTTTTAAAGAGATGGACAGAGAGAAAGAAAGGAGAAGGAAAGAAAAAAGAGAGCAGAGATGGAGCTGTTTCTGTTTCTCTGACCTCCAGAAACCTTGGCAGGGCAGATGACAGAGCTAAATGTAGTGGAGGAGGATAGACCGGTTTAGAGACAACAGCAGTTCAGAGGTGGAGCTGGCATGGAAAACAAACCTTCTGCTCTGTCTGGGAATCTATCTGTGTGGGAAAACTAACTGGCTTGTGGTTTTCTGTTTTAAAAACCGCTGAGCTTCAAGAAACCACAAGCACCAGATCTGCAGTCCTGTTGGGATACCTTAACGCACCGCGAGCAGCGATATGTGAGAGGACAGTGGAGTCCTCTGTTTGATATTCACTCATTGCTGGTATGTTGGGGTTTATTAGTGCTCATTTATTCAGGCTGACCTCATTTATTGCACCGACCTTCAACTCTTCTTCATAACCACATCCTCTCCCTGGTGACTGTAGTTACAGTCTGCACCAGCTGCCAGACTCCACACACATACTCTCACATTACTTACCATAAACACACATACATGCATTAACACAACCTCAAGCATCGCTTTCATCAAACATGCGTAGCTGAAAACATAAGCAATTACAGTAAGTGCATGGCTGATATGAGGCATGTAGTGTAAGGATTGAGGTTAAAGGAAGACTGATGCACACACACATACACACACAAACCAGCACCGACACTGATGGCAGAGGCAATACAAAAACCTCAAACGGGAAAATATGCACCCTGATGGGAATAAAATTTCACACCAAGGGTGGTACAGATGTGTGCATGTGTTTGGGAGCGTGTGTGTGTGTGTGCGAGGATGTGGGTCGTGGTTAGGTTATGGTACCCTCGCCCATCTTGCAGTGGATAGATCTCAGCTGCATGTTTTTATTCTTCAGCATCTGTCTATCTTTGCGAGCTCCCTTCTCTTTCTCCCTCTTCAACGCACACACCGCAGCAACAAAACACTCCTCAGCTGCCAGCACACACACCTCCTCGTGGCTGCTTGTGACACAGAGAGAGAAAGGTGGCGGCAGTGGGACTAAATAAGGGCAGGAGAGAGGCTGAGCAACATGTGATAAGCACACCACACATATGGATCGTATGGATTCTGCATCAGTAAACAATTTGTACCTGACAGATGACCTCTCACACACACACACTTACTTACATTTGCATACTGAGCCAATCTGTTTGTGCAGCTTTTGCTATACTTGAGAGGACTGTCCTTTGACTACATCCATTCTTCATGCGGTAATACTAGCCCTTGTCCAAATCTACCTAAATCTAGGTCTTATTTCATCACATTGAAGAGAACACCACCTGATGCAGTGTGCAGCCACTTTCTAAATCTGCTTAGTTATTTAGTGCTTTTGGACACTTAAGACCCAAAATGCACCATAAGAACTGAGTAAATGTATTTCTTTTTGCTTTGTCTCAGTAAAGAAGTATTGGAAACGACAGCCTTAAATCTCACCTTGACATCCCTCAGTGATGGCAGGACTTCCCGGATGGCTGGGCAAGAATAAAAGAGGCCAGTCTCATTGGACACCTGAGACCATCCCTGAACAGAGACATGCATGACTGCCTGTTATCACAGGACCTCAAGTCTAGGCTTCAGTCAGGTGATAGCAAACTAAACATCTCTTTGACAGATGAGCAATTCCATCCACAGGGGAAGGCCAAAATGTGGAGCTTGAAAGCTTTAAAAGCACCAAAAATGGACCTTGTTTCCCAAAAAGCCTTTTAAAAACTCCAATGAATTGCGAGAAGAGAAAAAATTTGAAGAAGATACAAACTAAGTTGTCAGCGCTCAATCCACAGGCCGATTTTTCAACCTGAAAATTTCAAGTTGCTTCATCTGAAAGAACGTAAGCAAAAATCAATAGTTTTTCAGGCTATACATTTTATTAAACACTAAATAAGAGTCAGAAAAAAACTGACTTTGACAAGAGGAACATAATCACATAAGTATACACAAAACCTGTCTAACCACTCTGTTTACAACCCCTCAGATGCCCTCAGAATGGAAATCGAACCCTTTTCAGCACTAGAACATTAGAGAAAAACTGGAGCAACGCACGTTTTAGAAAAAGAAAAAAAACTCAATGAAGCTGCAAAGAATTATTTGCTATGTGAAGAAATAGTGCACACACACACACACACACACACACACACACACACACATATATATATATATATATATATATGGAGGTATACAACAGACTGTTGTGCCAAATATCTGAGTTTGAGTGCTTCGTTACACACACTTTACGTTCAAACTAGCATGGTGAAAAAGCATAACTAATAGTTTTCTGTTTTATAACTTTTCCCTCCGAGTTCAGACACCTACTTCAGTTAAAAAGACCTTCGCAAAGAGCGGGATACAATCAGTCCAAATTGGCCTCTATTATCTGCAACAGAGAGATTTATGAGCTGTTTAAAAGGCTGCAACTAAAGTTCGACTCTACGTTTTGGCTACATTTTAGTCTGGGTTGCTGCTGTTCACAGTCGTTTCCTAAGAACATATTTTACCCCTCTAAAAACATCATTGAGCCACATGGATCCCTCACTGCCATGTGTTTTGCATTGTTACTTCAAATAAATCCCCTAAATACAACCCTGCTGCCTTATACGCAGTCATTAGTACACTGCATTTATATTCATTTATGAAAAAAGTCTTTGACAAATGTGTACCTGGAACATTTGCTAAGAGAAAATTTAGTGTCTAGGTGCTCCAGGAAACGATTCAACCATTTATAACTTTTAAAAATAAAGTTACAAATGACTTATTTAACTTTTAATGATTACATTTCCAGTAAGAACATAGGAAAATGTAGAGAGACAAATTGGTGCAGAGTCATGTTTTGTCTTTTTTTTTTTTTTTTTTTTTTTTGTCTCCATGAAAAATCTGTGTGAGGTGATGATCACCTACAAAATTAGTGGGAAGTTTGCCTTTAGGGCTTTCTGCCAGGAAACCTTTAGGAAGCCGGTTGAGTGAATATTAAAAAGTATTATTTCTGTAAATACAGGAGGATTTGGTGAATGAGACTGTAGGACGTTTACCCTGGAGACTGGGGTTTGTATCCTGTGTTTAATCTTTTAGAAAACATTAGGTAGGCCTAGTTTGATTAGGATTAGGCAATATAAATACAAAGTTATTCATTTTTTGCCACAAATTTGGTGTGTTTTCATTTTTTAAATGCCTTGTGTTCCTTTACAATAACTAAATGTTAGAAAGCCTTTCTGGAAGAAAACTGTTTCCCGTGTGCTCAACATTGTCACTTGAGAAGATGTTTTACTGTCTCTATGAGGACCTCTGTCAGAAGAATACACACTTTCACACACAACAAACACATCTTTCCTAACTTGGATTTTGGCTTTCACATCCTCTGCATGACTTCATCTCCCATCCTATGCCAGCCTTCTCAGGTTATCAGCAGGACGCCTCCTTGTTCCACCTAATCTCCTCCTCCATCTGTCTCCTCAGCACCTTGCAGAGCTCTTCTGGCCTGACCCACTGCTCCACCTGTGCCCCACTCTCACCCCAGCCTCCTAGCTTCCGTCAATGGGAAAGGGAGGCTGGTTATGAGAGGGTGTGGAAAATGGATGCATGCTGGGATGAGAATTGTTCATGCAGCCTGAGGGCACGTAGAAGGATGAATTCAGGCCCTACTGCTCTACCTTTCCCCAGAGTGCAATTACACAAGCAATTACTCTCCCTGGGCATCACACACCCTCTAAACCTCCAAGATCACATCCAATCTGCCAGGGCCGACCGGGAGACTGGATTCTTAATGTACTTCAATAGGTTCTCTCTCTCGATAACTAGCTACGGAAATCGCCAGAAGGAATGTGTGTAGAGCAGGAAGAGGATATAGAGAGAAGATGAGAAGATGAGAGAAGGATGAGGTAAAGGCAAGGGGATGTAGTAACACATGCTTACTTTATATTTTATATGTATGAGGGCTTATTTATGTGTGAGAGAAATATTAATGCAAAACCACTCGTCTCTACTTGTCTGCAGCTGTAGAATATGATGATATGACACATCTCTAGTCTGTATTAATCTTCCAAGCTATTTCCGATAGATATCCGTATGTGCGTGCCTCCACATCTGGAGTGAATAGAGGATCAGACTCCAGGGTGAAATGAAACCTCTGCTGCTGTGCTTTTTCCTGGCTTCAGAGCATGTGCAGGATTGCAGGTGCCAATTATTTTCACATCTAATGTAAACCAGAGAACAAGGACACGTCAATCACAGCTGCAGCCTTTTGGAATGGAAATGGGATGCATTCATAGGAATGCAGCTATTTTGGCGGCTGATGAAATGAGTCGGTTGGGGCTTATAAAAATATCCCTGCAGATTCAGGACTTGTAAGGGAAGCCTCAAGTCATCTGAACTTCAGACCGGTCCATCTGTAATGAGCAGAAATTGTGGCAGTGACGTGAAAATGATCATCTGAAACAGACAGGGCACAATAAGGTGTTTCAGTTACGCATCAGTCTCATGAAGACATCTATTATTTTGAGATTTAGCTTCTGTCATGAGAAGCAGTCATTGATCATCTGTGTGAAAGCATCTTAAAACAAAGCAAAAATAGTTACTGTATCAATTTATTTAATGATATATTTCAATATATTGGTGTTTTAACCAAATATGATAAAAAAAAACTCAAATAAAAATGTGTTTTAGATACTATTATAATAATCATGTATGACATTTTAATGTTTAAGTGCCTTTGTGAAAAGACCATAAGCATTGATGCATATTATTATTTTATTACTATTATTATTTGTAATATTTTTGTTTTTAAGCTGATCCATTTTTTTGTCATGTTTTATTGTACTTCGTCTTGTCTTCTGTGTTTCACCATGTGGGAAATTCAGAACAGGGTGCACACCCACCCAAACAACAACCACCACTATCAAGCAGGTGAAGTGAAAACAATGTATTACTTGAGGATTATGGGTATTATTTCCAAGGATTACAAAAATTTCTGAATTTAAATGGACTTAGTTTCACAGCTGTGGTGTGGGGAAATAAGTCTTTAGTTAGAAACTGGAGGAAGCAGGGAGGTAATTATTTAAAAAAGTATCTCATTATGACATCTAGCTCTTTTAATTACATTTTTCATTTGTCTGGTATTTGTAAGAAACTGCTTCAAAATCTATTTAAAGGTCCTTGAATGATAATCTTAGTTTGGAAAAGATTTTTTTGTCTCCATGGACAGATGTTTGTCAAGAAACACAGCTAACTTGCATCACATATAAGAGAAAGGAGTTAACTAAATTTTACTTTCCAGGTGGGCTGCTTTCTTTTCAGTAGTACCAGTAAAGAAAAACAAATCTTAGGCTACATCTTTTGGTTTAAGCTCAGATTTGCAATCAGTAAGTTCTCCATTGTAAAAATTTGACTGGAATGCCCTGGAAAATTGGATTTCCAGCTCAGAAAGAAGGAGGAACCTTATCAGACCTAAGCTGAAAATCCAATATGACTTCCTCACACATGGAAAGCAGCAATAGTGGCAGTAATGACCATTTATTAGCACTAAAATGTCCATGCTTATAGTACTGCTCAAAATATATATAGCTAAACATGTTGCTACAGAGTTTGTGAGCACAAAATACAGGTCAGCGTGTTGTTATCCAGTTGTTTTGCTACTAGCTAAGTAGCTAGCTAAAGCATTGAGCAAATACTGCTGGGTATTTTAACTTCTAACGCTTTACATTATGCCCACTTCCAACATGAGTTAAACACAGAATTACTGCAGACTGGCCAACTACTATAAAACTAGAGAGAAACTAACTTAAAGATGTGTATAGGGTTATGATTAACATTCTATGCATGCGACAGAATTTTTGACATTCAGCGACCCAAAAGAATCACCTCACTGTTTAAATTTCTTACATATTCTCCTCTTTTTCTGCTAAATGTCACTAAAGAAGTTTATAGTAAACGCCTGAAAAAGTTATTACCTGGTAGGAATTATACTTTAATGTATCACAGAACCAATTAAATTCCAAATAAATACTCAGGGGCACATAAATAGATAAATATAGATCCAATGCAGCTTGAAACTGAATCTTGCTGTAGCTCTTCAGGGCAAGTCATGGGATCACCAAAAACAGGGAGTCAGCCTCAGGGCACAAGCAATATTCCCATCAACTTTATAGAGATCCAATTATTCTTGTTGACCTGTGAAACACCTGGAAAAGTGACAAAATATCCACCTGCATAGACACAAACTGCTGAATTCAGGCATTGATGTTTTCATATAAGTCAATGAGAAACATTTAAATTAACTCCAAGTA
This sequence comes from Melanotaenia boesemani, assembly GCF_017639745.1. NCBI lineage: Eukaryota > Metazoa > Chordata > Actinopteri > Atheriniformes > Melanotaeniidae > Melanotaenia > Melanotaenia boesemani. The sequence goes on along the minus strand of NC_055686.1, from coordinate 14,138,537 downwards.
TCAAAATTAAGTACTAATTTGGTATTGGAGACAGACAACTGCGTATGCTTTAGTTAATAGTTTGGATCAGCTCATATTTTGAGAAAGCATTGCAGGAAATCCACAAGTGGACAACTGATGCTGGTTTTCACTCAGCGGAAGGTCCCGTTGTTGACATTGTTGGCTTATTGGGGCTATAATAGGAACATCACCACTGTTAACATCACTCATTACACCTCTGCTGTTTCTAGTCTAACAAAAAAAGTGTTCTCTAAAAAAGATCTGTTGTCCAAATACAAATGTCTGTGGATCTTCGGTGAAAATGAAGGTAAATTTCACACAAAGAGGTGTGAGCCAAGACTCAAGCCATGTAGCTTCTTCTTGTGATGTGTGTTGCTGCTCTGAATCTATAGACCACATAAAAATAAAGCAGCTGGAAGTTCTCCACTCCCATCTGCAAAAGTCCAAATATTTACATACATTTAGATTTTTATCACACTAGTTTACTAGTGTGCGGTCCAACCTGTTACTGGTACTAGTAACAGGTTGGACCGCCTTCTGCTTTCAGAACTGCCTCAGACATGGTGGTCCATATTAATATTATAATACAGTTACACATCCCAAAGCTGCTCTGTTGGACTGAGATCTGGTGACTGTGGAGGCCAGCGGAGTACAATGAACTCACTCTCGTGTTCAGGAAACCAGTTGGAGATGATTTGAGTTTTCTGACATGGTGCGTTATCCTGCTGGACGTAGTCAGCACACTGTAGTCATGAAGGGCTGGACATGGTCAGCAACAATACCCAGGTAGGCTGTGGTGGTAAAACAATGCTCAGTTAGTACCAAGGGGCTCAAGAGTGGCACCTGGTGTGGTCTTCTCCTGTAGCCCATCTGCTGTTTAAAGAAGGTATTCTGCATGCCTTGGCTAAAGAGTATTGTTGACTTTCCGTAATCTCCAACTTGTCTGCCCCTCCTTCACTGACATCAACAAGGTATTTTCATCCAGAAAGCTGCTGCTCGCTGGATATTTTCTCTCTCAGACCATTCCCTGTGAACCCTAGAGATAGTTGTGTGTGAAGATCCCAGTAGATCATCTATCACCACCAACCACGCTATGTTCAAAGTGACTTAAATACCTTTTTTTTCCTTACTCTGATACTCTTGCCTTTGAACTTGAGCAAGTCATATTGATCATGTCTACATGACTAAATGCAGACTTGCTGCCATGTGATTGGCTGAATAACTAATATTAACAAGCAATTGAACAAGTGTATATAATAAAGTAGTCAATGAGTGTGTTCTTAATTTTTTGTGTGTTTTGGCTGCACTGATGTACAACACTAACTGTAAAGGCTTCTCTAAAGGTGACCTGTATGCCGCAGTACCATGCCTCATATTTCATAAACCATCACAAGAACAATAATCCTTCCTCCTGTTTTTGTTGTCAGAGGCAAACTGATGATAAATGTCATAAGTTAATCAACAGATGAATTTATAGTCAGTGGCTTCATTTCATATACACGTCTTCTGGTGGTACATAAGGTTGTAAATCTTTAAAGAGTTGATCAGGTCACCGCGTGTCTAAACACTTTACATTTCCTCCATGTCTGAGCTGTAGATTGAGCAATGCACTGAATAAAGTGGCAGCTCAGGAGATGCTGCACATAATCTATTAGCTCTGAAGAAAAGTGGATGTAACAACTCTGCTCCTATGGTGTGTCAAAGCTGGGTCAGAGCGAAGCCTTGTGCTAAGCGCCTGACAAACACATTCAAAGTCTGGCAGAGATAAAGGAGCCTCCCCCCCTTTGACATTTTGAGAAATGCCATGTATGACAACCTCTAAAAGCTACAAGAAGCCCGTTCCTCCTGCTTCATGCTCTAAAAAGCATTTTTTTTTTCCTTTCAAAGGCAGCATGAGTGTGTCAAACCAGAGCGCGGTCTGAACATTTTAGCAGCTCCAGCTTCAGAGCAGCGAGCTCCTCTTCCAAAATCTTCCTGCTAATTCAGCTGGGGTCACGCTGCTGCTGAGTGTTTGTTTTTTGAGGCAGCCAGTCATTTGAATAATTGTTTTAAAATGTCTTTCTTAATATCAAAATCCCATTACTTATTATTCAGCACACTCCTTGGCGATGAGCGTGGTAACTGTTGAGTTTTTGTGCGTGCGCCCGTCTAATGGAAAGCACTTACGCGAGGCCACGGAGACTCGCTCAGGATGCGGTGTAAATGGAAACTCAGAACACAGAAAACGCAGACCACTTGATGTGGATTGGCTCATTAACTGCACAAGTGGAAAGACTACACTGCAGGCACCCTGGGAGGAAGATAACGGCTTCGCTGTCATCTGTGTGACGGCAAGGTTTGGCTGGAAGGTTTTCTAAACATATATTCAGAATTTAATTAAAGATGAGCATTCCTCAGTGTCTTCTCAAGTATTTCAGTCTTAGGTGGGGAGAATATACCTCAGGGGATTTATTTAGTCATGGAACTTTCTGATTGCTAAGTACACTTAATATAATCCACATTTATCAGATGCAGTTTTGGGAAACAACGATAAAACCTCCATTTTACACTCTGGAATATATTTCATGTGCATTTGGCATTAGATTAAACCATCCTCTTGGTTAAAAAAAAACTTCAGAATAAAATGTAAATCATAGGACTTAAAATGAAAGGGAAATGTGGAAAGAATAATTAAGAAGATTAATCCAATTTACAGCTGTTCATAAACGTGTTTCTGTTACACTGCAGCTGGACAACGCCCACTCTGTAAATGCCTAGATTTTTAATCAAGACTATTTCTCCTGTACGAGGAGCACTTTACTCACTCAAATTGCTTTCATATATTATATTTTACAATGGTGTTATACATCAACACCCACATGAGCAGTAGTATTAAATCTAATCAGTGCACAAGCTGTCAACACAGCAACCTGACCTTATAAAACTGACACGGCGAACATGCCAGCTGCAGCATCATGGCTGCCATTTTGCATGTCTTTGCTGAGAACAGCTGTTGCTGCTGGTTTATGGGGGCTATTAGAGAGAACTAAACAATATGAGATGAACAAATCCAAACAAATGAGCTTAAACATGAAAAAAATGCCCTGTTCTTGTGGAGCAGAGTTAAACTGAGAGCTGAGCGATCCCTCATGGGCGCCAGATTTTTCATGTCATATGTTCTCTGAGCAGCTAAGACCACTTTTCAACCAGATTAAATGCAGGTTAAGAATAAAAAACATAGCTGTTTTGTTTAGCAGATACTGATAGGTGAAATGGCTCCATAATGTCATAATGTAAACCTAAAATAAACTGCACTTATTGTTGTAATGCATGTGCACATTTAGAGAAGAAAATCTCTCACTTACAGCAACCTAACAAGCACACAATATGGCGGATGTCATCCAGACATAAGGTGTGGATGACAGGTGTTAAGAATTTCTGTAGGTTTCTCTTGTCTTTGGTATAATAAGACCAAGGGGCTTATTGATGACTGTGGCTACATCCATCTCTTATACTTTTGTGTAGCTCAGTAGGTTACAAAGAGCTGTCAAAAAGAGATCCCGAATTTAACCTCAGGTCATTAGCTTTTTCTTTTATATTGGTTGAAAGGGCAATGATTACACATTTTAGTTTAATCATTCTTCACATTCCAACCAATTTCAAAGTCTTTTCACTGGTACACAAAGTCAGTAATAAAATTTATTTTGAAAGTTAAAAAAAAAAAAAAGGCTGACTGAGATAAAATAGGTCTGCGTGATGCCCTTTTCACACTGTACAGAAAACATTTATCCAAAGCAGCTTTTTAAAATGTGACTTCATTAATTCATTATTCTGAGCATATTCCACCTCTTTACTCAGACATGTTGAACATCTTTCATGCATCTATTTTACTTTTTATTTATGGACTGAACTGATTCAACCTTCTGGATCTTCACATCATTACTGCTTTATGCTGCTAATAGACACCCAGAAGTGATAAGTACCATTACATTACATGCACACACACTTTATTCTCCGGTAGTGTCAGTCCAGAACATCAAAGAAAGGCAGCAGCAATCATTACACCACTGGATTATTTATTACACTTGCTTGGCATTTTTCTCTTTTTGTGTGCCCCCAATTTTCAGTCTTGTCGTCTCTCTACCTACTTTCCTTTCCCAAGGCGAAGATGGTTGCTAAGCAACCCGCACAACACAACAGCGCAGCTCTCCAACTTGGCTCTCTGCTCGACGTGTCCCTGTGGTGTCAGACAATCAAATACATGAGTGTGCTTTCAAACAGAATATGTGTGGGGAAAGGTGAAACCTATGAATAGTTTCCACCTCATAAGCCAAAGTCCCTTTAGGCTTTAAGAGCTGCCTCTTGACTCAGTAGTAACATCATCTTGCATTCATCAAGGAACTCTAAAGTACCTTTAACAGAAGATACAAAAAGAAAATATCCATGAATTTGTTGAGATATGATTTTAATTCGAACCAGCCACCACCTCCGTTATGGACAGACATTTATCTAGAGACTTATTTGGCATCTTCAAGGCCTGAAGGGTCCTAATGCTTCTCAACAAGCCAGAAATATGTGTTGTATCGTGTAATAATAGATCATAAAATTATAGCTACTATTGCTTGGCAACAGATTTGTGTTCCAAGAAGTGTAAACTGATTCATTTCTCTGTCTAAAGATACAAGGGCTTGCACTGGAGCGTGGAAAGCCTCTAACAAAACCTGCAAAGATGCTCTACAGCAAAGCAAACGCCCACCATTGGCAACAAAAGCATTAAGAGAATCATTGCAGTCCTAAAGCAGATCCTTAGACATGATGTGTTTTGTGCTGCTGCATCACTATTTACACCCAAGTACAAATGTAATCCGACCACAACTGGTAGAAAAGACAAAACAAAACCAAAACAGAAACTCGTTCACCAGGTACACCCAAAAATGAAAGACTTTTACCAACTGGAACGACGTTAAGCTAGCTGCTTATAGAGAGTACATTCAAAGAATCATCATGGCTTTACAAAAATATACATTTGTGGTCTCGCACAGAGCGACGCAACTTGGTGCATCAGTTACATTTAAAGACAAAAGGTAAAAACAGGAGATTGCTCGGTTTACAAAAGCAAAGCTCAAGACACAAATGGCACTTACAGTTACTATAGCAGAGAGAAATCTCCAGGGCAGCATTACAGCCAAACACACACAAACAAACACTCCCCCAGTTACAACTCAGATCAGTGGATGGACACTAAGCTGCTTCACAATACAGTCAAAGGCTGGAAATGGATTACTGAAATAAAATAAAAGGTAAACAAGAGATTTGTAACACTTCATTAAATCTAGACTGGGTTCTAAAAACAAATACTCGCCAATTACACAACTAAAATTGTAAGTACTGGTTTCTAATCCACTTCTTACCAGCCTCTTATCACAACCCGAGTAAGGACTTCAGCCCTGAAGGTCTGTTATGTACCGAGCCTGCGTGGAAGGCTTCCACATGTTAATGCTGGAATTCAGAGCATTGCGTCTGGGACAGGTGATATCAAAGTCAAATCTAAAAACTGTAAACAGACTGTTTACAAATGATCCAGTAATGTTTTTCCCATCATGTGTCTGATGGCAAAGACAATAAGACAATAATTAAGTTAATGCAAACGTCCCCCCAAAAACAGATATGGCATGTCAGGTGTAACTCAGTTTGTGTGAGCTGGCTGAACGAACAGTCTCAGGCCTCTGGCACAGCTGCCTTCTGGTTTTGGTTCTCCTCGGCTGGAGGGCCGAGCGGTCCGGCCCACCACAGAGTCAGGGCGTTGTCTTGCTGGTTCTCCTGCTGTGACATCACAGCTCCGCCTCCCTCTGTGTCAGAGGCCGAGTCACCCTCGCTGTCGCCGGGCCACGGGAACTGCCGCTGGCCGCTGGATGTCGCCAGCAGCGGCATGAAGGGATGAATGCTGTGGAAAGGGAGGGGGGTTACATTAAATAGTAGTAGTAGAGGAAATAAGTGGATCGTTTCCCATTTATTCAACAGATTCTATATATAATTCCACCATATTACAATCCCACTATATGAAAAATCTCCATCAGCGAACTTAGTAAACTGAAAGAAATTTGACAGATATTTCAGTTTTTTCCATGATTCCAGTAATCTTAAAGCAGTTATAAGCTTCTCTAAATAACATCTCCTGAAATTAGAAGCTGTTCTCTCCCTAAAAGACCTTGTTTATGACCTACATTTTTGTTAAAAATAACTGGGGGACACAATCACTGATAAACAGGCAGCACAACAGCGACGCTGCACAGGGGAGAAAGCAGCTGGGTTTACATGGATATGTTGGACAAAGTAAAGCTAAATTAAGTGAACCACTGCCAGAAAAGCTGTGTGCGAGTGTGTGCATGCTCTTTTCCTTCCTCTCAGATAAGTTGTAGCCCACGGCACTGAGAGCAAGCGCACTGCAGCTGGCAATGGAAGAGTTTTTAATTTTTTTCAATAGATTCGCCCATGTTTAAAGATACTAATTTTGGTGTAAAAGTGTTAAACGTACAGTGAAGCTGCAGCTCTGTGAGCTTTCCAAGAGTAATTTTACATACAAGTACCGCTAATATTAAAACATTGTTGTCAGTCTCATCGTATTTGCTGTGTCATTAATAAAACTGAAAACCTACTTTGCAACATAAGATTTTATACCTGATGCCATTGGTGCAGTCCCAGTGGGCCTTGAACTTCAGCTGAGGTTGTAGGAGTTCTTCGTTCCCATCAGGAGGAGCTGTTTGAGTATCCCAAACTGATACCACTCCCTCTGTGTTGCCACTCAGCAGGTATCTGCCTGACCTGAACACACACAACAAAACACAAGTGTGCAAATGTAAACACAATGCAACGGCCTATGTGTCACTATGATCAGAACTGAATATTCACACACTGAGTGGGTGAAAGGTTGTGTTACAATCATGTGACTGAGCAGAGTTCTGTTCAGGAGGGTCAACTTACTGGTCCAGGTCGAAGTAGATGCGCTGGTTAGTGGCCACATTCCTCGTTAGAGAAAATACTACTTTTCCCGGGTCTCTCAGGTCCCAGCACAGGATCTCTGGATCCTATCCACACACACACACATACACAAACCAACATCTGGTTTGTATCGACTGTGGAGACTCTCCGTTGCCACAATGCATTCCCCCTCCCTTTAACTTGACCATAATCATCACAACTGAATGCCTCCTCTGACCCTAAAACCAAATCTTACCCTAAAAAAAAACAAAAAAAAACAAACAAAAACATTTTGTACCCATGGGGATAAAAATGTCCCCTTAAAGTGGTGTGTAGTCTGACTTTTGTCCCAACAGTTAGGAAAAAGTTAGGAAAAAGCCAGAACAGACTAACTACAGTCAGTTCCTTTGTTATAAACTAATGATCTAACCCCAGATTCTATCGTAAACCAGACAAAACAAATAAAATAAAATAAATAAATAAAACTGGAAAGCAGTTTATTATTTAATACACTAAAAATTATTACTTTTAACAGTAATAAATGCACGCATAAATACAAAAAAAATATATTATTTTTTACTGAATGTAAATGGAAGATAACCAATTCTGTATTTTCTATTAAAATGAACCTGAACTGAAAGAGAAGGAAACTTTACTCCTCTCTTCAGGGAAATGACACTATTGTGGTACAAAATAAACAAGTGATAATGGTTATAAGCAGTCACTGTGTAGGGCCTAGTGTTAATTTCGTTAAAGAAAACTAAACAAAAATATTTTCATCAAAGCGCATTTTTCACCGGACGAAAACTAGACTAGACAAGTCTAAAATCCCCATTAAAAAACAATAACTGGGACTAAATCAGAATGTATGTTCGTGGACTAATAAAGACGAGACAAAAATGTAGTTCACTAAATAAAAATTGGGCTAAAATCTATGGACATTTTAGTTCAACAAAGACGAGACGAAAATGATAATATTATACGATACGATTTTGTCAAATCCTCTCTCCTCCTCGGCTCTTCCGCCACACACACAGTGACACACCCCCTCAGTGTTGCCAACTTAGCGACTTTGTCGCTTTAATTAAGAAGTTTTCAAACCCCTATAGTGACTTTTTTTTTTTTACTCACAAAAGCGACTAGCGACAAATCTAGCTACTTTTTCTGGTAGTATTGGAGACTTTGGAAACTGACGTGAATGAACATAGTTTACTGTTTTCAATGTGGAGTCAGTGCTGCACAGACCCCTCCCCGTCCAAAAGGAGGCTTGGTCCTAGCAGCAGCACACAGCTGCAGTCAGCCACTTGTTGATATTGTGTGTGAAGTTAAATTTATGCTAACGTAGATTTGGTGACATTAAATGCTGTTCTGTTTGTCTTCAGGTTTCTATCACAAGGACATTTGATTTGAATTTATATATTATAAATAAATGCATGCAAACATAAAAATGCCTGCAATTATTTCTGCATAAAATAGGATAGTTATGTTTAAAGTATGAGTTTGAAATGGACTGTTAAATGTAGTTTAACAATGTTAAATTACATTTAATTAACTACTAACAATATTCAATATTATCTGCTGATAAAAAAGTAGAAGGGTGAAATGATTGTCCTGACTAAAACTAGACAAATTATGTTTTCTTGGACTAAAATAAAGTCTAAAATGCTCGACTTGTAGTCGACTGAAACTTGACTAAATAAAAACAGGATGAAGTTGACTAAATGTAATAAAAACTAATAAGCGCGACTAAAACTGGACTAAAATAAAATGAACACTAGAATAGTAGATACAAGTTGCTCCAGTGATTTACTAATTAACATTTAACTGAATTAATGGTGGTGGTTGCTTTATCTCAAATGAGCATTTTTTAAAAGTAGCTAAAAAGCATAACTGCTAAATTATCCCACTGTCATATCCGTTGAGTATACTGGTAAAATTATTCTTGTGAAATCTTTCAGACTGCGACTTTTAGGGGAATGCCTTAATGATGAATGAACTCAATACCTGCTGAGTCATGCAATCTCAACCCAATTTTTCTACAAAACATGGATAATGCAGAGCAGAAATCTGTCACAGACACCACCTGATTTTGTTTTCTGCAACATTTATGGCAGCATTATTCCCTCCAGCTCTTTGTTCTACATGACAGTGTGTGTGTGCATGTTCACCTTGCGCCCGCCGGTGTACAGGTAGTTACCATCAGGGGAGAAGAGCAGATGGGTGAGGCCTCCGTGGTGGCGGGTCGGCAGCAGAGCCAGCAGGGTGCCATCCTGACAGGAGTAGAGGCCGGCGCAGCGGGAGTATGAGCCGCAGGCGTACACAGATTGACAAGGGCTGAAAGCGAAGCAGGAGATGATGCCACTCTGGCCCTGCTTCTTCACTGCAGTGAAGACAAAAAAAAACGACGTTTCAGAGCTTTTACATTTCATTGGTTTCAATCTAAATACATCCGATTCCTTTTGACAGCTCCTATATTCTCCATTAAAATTAAAGTATAAAGTCAAACTTTTTAAAAATCTTATTTACTCTTCAGGAAATGTCCTGCTGCTCGTTTTTGCCACAAAAAAAGCTGAAATTTGTTATCAATTGTAAGACTGACTAAACTCTTCTTATAAATGGACAGGGCTTATGTAAACCACATTATTTCATTTCATGGAGTAAAAACACAGAAATAAGTCATTATTTGATACATCTGTTTACAGCTTTTACGCTATCTGAAAAACAATCCTTTGTCTTATATACCATGCCACTTCAAGAAACAAACAATGATTACAGAAATCAGGAAATCTATATAAAAACTAAACTTCAACTACAAAATATACATTCACCCTCATTCTGGACATCCAAAAAAACATTCTGCAAAGTGAAGTTGTTTGAAAAGCATGAGTAAGATAAATAAGCCAACACAATAAACATTTAGTTCTCTTTAGTTTTGGTCCAAAGAACAGAATAAAAACTCTCCTTGTCAGTTCGTTCAAGGAGACTTCAGCCTGTGAGGAGTAACAGCCAGCTGTCAAACTGCTGCAACTTAATGAAAAGAAGAAACAATCGACTTCAGGCAACGTTTTCCACAATGTCCCTGTTTACTTATTTGTTCGTCTAGGGCTTTAATTTTCAGAGAATATTGCTATGATTTTTTTAAGCATTCTGTAACAACCTTGAATGTCCTTGAATAGTTTTAAAACAATACCTGCTCACGTGTTTTGTATTATAATCTAATATTTAGTAGACTCAATGGCCATTAATTACAGTCAATCCAAATGAAAGGAAAGGATCACCCATTTGGGACCCATGACAGCAATTTAGATGGTTATTATTTCTAAAACTTACAATCCTGTAATAAAAATATACAACATCCACCTAAAAAAGAAGCTATGAGCTTTACAGGTGAGAACCTTGATATCAGCCGATAACTCACCTACAGTTGGCCGCTCCTCGCAGTCTCTTCCGGGGCGTTCGGTGTGGAAGACCCTGACCGTTTTATCGAAGCCGCAGTAGAGCTGCGCTCCATCCGGCGAAAAGCAGAGCGAGTGAGCTGCTGTCAGCTCATCCAGGTGATTGTAGGGTCGGAAACTGGCTCGCACCTCCCCGTAAAACGCATCCCACACGTGCACTGGGTTGTCACGGCTACTGCTGGCAAGACTAGGGAAAAATAATGGAGAACAGGCAAAAAGGAGTAAATTATCAACATACAGGTAATAGTTTATTACACACAGGTTGATAAGAACCAAGAGCAGTTAATGAAATGAATCCTGTGGGTATTTGGACGGCCAGCCTCACACAAAAGAGTAATTTTACAGGTGCACCTTATAAAAAACATTTAATATGCAAAGCAAGAACAAAGATTTATTACTGTCTTCCAAAGCTATGAGGAGACAATAAAACGAGAACAAAACAGATGCAAATAAAAAAGGCTGCCAACATATTTCTGAAGTGTTTCTATGAGCAAAACATTTAGTGTGAATTATGTTCTTGTTCCACTCACAAACCTCACCTCATCCTCCTGCCCATAACAATGCATCAAAACACACACACACACACACACACACACACACACACACACACACACACACACACACACACACACACACACACACAGCACTGCGCTCCGCCTCATTATGGAGACATGAACATTGCACTTTCTTATTGATTCAAATCAAGGCCAAAAACCGAGCCATGTCTTTTTAACTCTAATTATTGGGCACTGAACAAATGCTGAAGCATCACTGCGGCTCAATTAGACAAAGGAAATTAGCCTCTGTGCTGCCGCAGCGTTCTGTTATGACCCCTCTGAGCCACGGCTTTATTCCAGAGCAGGGAAATGCCCAATTATAATGCTAGACTGCTGCTAGCTTGGAGTGATGCCTAGAACTCAGTGCAACTTAACCGAACCATAACAGGGGCCCTTATTCCCTCTCTGCAGGAGGGACAGCAACAACACACAGCTTTTGGCAGACGAAGAGTTCAAGGAGCGCGAGGGGAGGAACAAAATGACGACGTGAAAAGAGAGCGAAGCAGTCAGGCGGGAGACCAGATTGGTTGTAGAAGTTTTTAATAAATTGCAACCACACTCTTTTATCTGACTACCTAAGCCCTTAACAACGCAGCATGTCTGACTACCTGGCTGTGCCCTGCAGGTGGTCCTCTCTGATAGGTGGCAGCGATTTAAAGACAATCAAGAGTGTGTGCTGTCAGCTCCTACTGTCTTCCTCTAGATGAGCAGGTCTTACCACTTTGGCTCATACACTAAAGGCTCTCATGTGGTTGACTACCCATATGAGACATTTGTTGATCATTTTGATGCTAACACGCTAACTTTCATCTCTTGATCTCCAGCTCTTGACACCCTAACCTTCATTCCCTCCCTCAGGGAAAGCTGCTTATTGTTAGCATGGAGCGATGTCAATGCTGGGGCTTGATCAGAGGAAACTGCCAGAGGGTGGAGGCTGTAAACGGGAGATGATGGGAGCTGGGAGAGGAGGGGAGAAAACAGTGAAAACTGTTGGCAACTTGACCTCAGCTCGTTAGCGCGGTCGCAGCTCTCTTACCGCAGACGATCAGCGTTCTCCAGTGACGGCTGGGTGTTGCTGATGCTGGCTTTGCTTCACAGCCCAAAACCAACACACAGTGATGACATAATTACCACATGCATGCTTGCGCACAAGAGGCAAAAAAAAAGAAGCCTCCAGTTAGGGAAGCATGAGGCCCTTTAGGTGTTTGTCTACATTTGGGAGTGCTGTTAGAGGGCTGAATCATGTTGAAATGCACTGCGGGCCTCAAACAGCAGAGCAGATTGTGACAAGAAGAAGGCCAACCTTTCACTCTTTGGAGACATCAAAAGGCTTTTACAGCTTTTTACCACACAGCATCCAGTTCCCATAATGACTAATACTGAGAAGATCAAACAATGACTCACATGTCTACAAAGGTATCGTCAAAATGTGGACAGTCCTGTGAGCTCTACAAAGGTCAAAGTGATTTTTTTTCCCCTTTTTCTCCACAGTCAACATTAATCCCACTTTAACTTTCTAAATCTGGAAACCAAAGATGGCGACTTTCCTTTTTATGCAAACATCACCATCTGCCAGGTGACCTTCAAATGTCTCATCAATCCAGCTTCATGGAGACGAAGCTTAAAGAATGGTCATAGAAAGTCCATAGAGCCTCTTTTTTCTGAGCTAGGCACTCAGGAGTGCATCTTCCTGGTGTTTCATGGAAGACAAAAAAGATCTGACTCACCCCTTTTTTTCTACCTTTTTCCTTTAGCTACCATGACAACAATATCTCAAAAACACAGCTATACTTTAACCTCTTTATAACATTAAACAGAGGTTATAACAGATTGAGTCCAGTTCCAGGCCAAATTAAGGTTTAACAAGAAACAATATTAATCAGGAATCCTTTGAGAGGGCTGCAGTGTCCATGAGAAACTGTCCAGAAGGACAATCCATACTGCGGCGTGCATGAAAAACCATCACTTAATGGCACAGACAGTTCAGCCTCATCTCAGTGTAAATATTGCAAAGTTCCTGATCTGCTTCCAGCCTGTAATCTGATATAAAGCCCCCCTAATGAAACCAGCGTTTTTTTTTTGTTTTTTTTTTTTAAATCAAGAGTTCAAATAATTTCCAACTTGAAGCGTCTTCAGTGTCTGAGACAAGACGATCAATGCAGGGCTTTTCCTCAACACGGCTGCATGTAGGTGAATATGCCCTCTCCTTACTGGGAAAATAAATGCTATGGACACTAACCCTTAGCCAATATCAAGTTCAACTCACAAGCATGTGTCCGGCTCCAACGAGTTCATCTTTGGGAACCAGCAGTAATCGTAGATGGTGTCTCCTTCAGCCATCCTCAGCACCGGATTCTGACACAACGAGCAGAAAACAGGTGTAAGCATAACGATTGTATCAATACTTCATTCTTGTTGCTCTTATTTGTTCTTAACAATTTTAGTTTTTTTTTTTAATCTTTGCTTATACTTTCTTTTTTAACTCCAGTGTTTTCCTCACAGGTATCCCTCATGGGGATCGTCCATGCCGGAGGCTTTGTCTGCTTGCTCTGCCGGGTAATTACCATTGGAATCGCCCTTGTCTGAGTGGCTTGGGGTCCTGTGCTGCATGGCCCTATGGCTACTGTGTTGGACCCCGGCCTGCCCTTATCTGGGCGATTCTTGTGGTGGCGGCTTCTGTGGTTGTGGGTGGAATGGCTCCCCGTGTGGACAGGAGATTGTTTCCTCACAGCAGAATTAGGACAGATTTTTCTATTAATATTCAGTTAGGAGACGGGGTGTGTGCCCACACGTGAGAAAAAGAGTGGGATCAGTGTGTTTAAACTGTTTGCATAATAAAAAATAAGTAAAAAAAAAACAAAAAAAAAACAACAACTTATTTTTACTGTGTAAAGTACTTTGTGCTCCTCTTGTATGAAAAGTGCTTTACAAATAATTAGAAAAACAGACTTAAATTTATTAACTTCATCGCAAAATGTGATCAAATGAATGTGCTGAGTGTTAATATGGGTAAACTTGAAAAACGATAGAACCTTTTATAAATTACAGTTCATACAACTAAGACAAAAATATCATGCATTTATTTATTGAGGAAAAATATAAAATCCTACAAAGTTTCGAGTAGCAACAGTCTGTTAACCTCAAGGATGAACAATCAGGATGACAATCAAGTGTAAATGGGTGTTTTGTTTTATGTAAAAAAAACAGGGATCTGTCAGATTCTGAGCATCACGACAGGTTTTTGGATGTCAAATATGGTATGAAAAAGAACATATCGGAAGCTTTTGACACTCCTCTGCCAGTGAAAAGGTTAGAAAACATCTGTTAAGAGTTAGGACCACACTGATCTACAGTTGGACAAACTGCACAGAAACAAAGGAAATTCAAGGCAACAATTACCCTCCCCCAAAGTGATTTTCCAGCAAAGATCACTCCAAACACCAGACAACTGAAACGGTTTTCACAGATGCACTATGGCCCTGAATACTTCCAGACAATTTTCAAAGTGGTTGCATACGAGAAAGCAAATGTCTACAACATTTAGTGTAGACTTGTGACAGTTTATTTAGCTACATAGTCCTGAAGTGTGAGAACAGCAAGCAATTCTCCAGATATTTCAAGATGAGCCAATGTGCATGCTGATAGCAGCTGGAGCTTTACACTGCAGGCCTGAATGATTTGTTTCTCTCACTCCAAGACATTTGCATAAATTCTTGCTGCTGGAAAAAACACTGTATATTTAATGACTCATGTCCCAACTCCTGAGTGCTCTAACCCAGGTGGCACTCAGAACCTACTGCTGTAAAGTGTGAACAAAATCTGAACCTGACTGAATAGTTGCAAAGGTTCAAACAGCTTGATAGTGTGTGAAGTCACTTAGACACTATGCGTAACTTCAAAGTAAATTAAGGTCTCTCGCCCATGTGTTAAGATGATGCGTGCACCAACAAGATAGCACTGAACAACAATGGTGTGGAAGACATGGCTGCTTTTAATAAACATCACTACAGTCCATCTGCAATTTTTGATCACACAAAAAATGGAGCGTTGTCAAAAACAAAGATAAAACACTTCGATTAGAGTTAGAAGTGTTAGGAACTGAACAAAACCCCGGATTCCAAGACAAAACCATAATACCATCTGTGAAACATGGTGGTGACAGTATTATGGTTTGTGGCTGTTTGCTATGTTCCAGCTAGGACAGCTTGAACATTGAGACTGGAAGTTATCAATTTACCAGCCAATCTAGGTTCCTACCCTCACTTACTGTTACGAGCTGTGGGTAGCAACTGAAAGAACGGGATCAAAGATTAAAATGGCTAAAATGAGTTTCCTCTGTAGAGTGTCTGGGCTCTCCCTTAGAGATAGGCTGAGAACAGATGAAGAGGCTTGTGTGTCTGGTTACGAGGCCTCTGGGAAGCTTTAATGGTGAGGTGTTCTGGGCATGTCCCAACAGCAGGAGACCCCAGGTAAGACCCAGACTGGAAGGACTACATCTCTCAGCTTGGCTTGTATTGCCTAGGGACCCCTAGGTCCCTAGTGGCCATAGGGCCATGAAGAAGTGGCCATGAAGAGGGAAGTCTGGGATTTTCTGTTTAAGTAGCTGCCACCTCAATAAATTTTAGAGGAAAGATGTCAAGAAATCTGTCAATGAACAGAGCTTCCAGAGAAAGTTGGTTATGGAGTGAGACAACAAACCCTGTCAGCACATGAGTTTTTCAAGGAAAGAATTTAAATATCCCAAAGATATTCATCTAATAAAAATGTCAATCAGTTAATGTGAGGAAAAACATTACCTGGAAATTAAACTGTTTTACTCAGGGAAAAAAAAGGTCCCCTCACAGATAATTTACCACTCAGACATGCAAAATAAGATGATTTTCCTCAAAAAAGAAAAATACATTACCCAGTGTAACATTGGGTCACATCTGTTGGGCAGGGTTCTCTTTTTCTACTTTAGTGATGCATTTATGGAAAAATCACATGTCCCATATTTCACCTGAGAATTAATCTTACATTCTAAAGAGTTCACAAACTTTCACACACCACTGCAGGCGAGAACATCACCAGCTTCACCAGCAAAGGGAGCAATGTTTGAGAAACAAAGCAATCAGCACTCAATTTTCTACCCTTATCACAAAGGCTGGGAGATCTCTGTAATGGGAGAAAATGGATTTCATTTCAATTATTTTTATTCAGTGATCCCAATCTGCCAGCCTGTAATAGAATAGGGAGTTTTGCTTGATATTTCCCCAAACACAATAGAAATTATGTGCATTTTCATCTTCCTGGTAAGTCTCTAGGATAGGTTTCTCCAGTAGCTGCCTTAAAATGATTGTAACAACAAATAAGAAAACAGCCTTTAACAACATACTGCTGTTGTATAAATGCACACAAAACAGATTGGTGCTTAAAATATATATTTCATAAATAATAGAGGTAGGAATAAATTGTGTCAAGACATTTCCTGCCTTTACAACTCAACTTAAAACAGTATTTAAATGGGCATGCTTTCACAATATTCACGAGTTTTGTTTTTTTTACTACCCAGTAGAATCCCGCTTGGCAAGCTCACCATTTCAGGAATCAAGTCCCAGTTGTTGCTGTAAATCTCAGGAGGGAGATTGTACACACGCAGTACATTGTCTGCACTGTTGGTCAGGATACAGGAACCATCAGGGGCCCTGGGTTTAGAGATGACAAAGGATGACAATGACATGAAGGCACACTGACCTTTATCCGAGAGAAACATGAACTCAAGGTTGCATCATGCTGAATTTGCAGGCAGTGAGCAGAGACAGAAAACAGGAATGTTGGTTTCACACTCATCATTTACATCAGGGGCATGTTTTAGTTTATGCATCACTTGGGTACGCAGGTGAGTTGGACTAAAACATGAATGTGTAGCATTTAGCTATTATAATAATAAAGAACATGCTCAACTGAATGATTGCTTTAACTTAAGATTAAGAATACCAGTTTCCATTTTGACCTTATTAAGCAAGACAAATATAGCAGAACTTATCCTTCACCTTTGAATGGGTTGGAAAATTTAACTGTAATCCATCAAACTTCTATAGGAGCAACATATAAAATCAAGCTAGCTAGACGCAGTCTGAAATTTAGAAATTTTTGGCATGTTTTGGGCCATTTTTATTTGAAAAGAAATTACCATTTGCAGCCTTTAAGGTAATTTTCTTGGAAGTTGGAGTACTCCGTCCATGATCCAGTCAACATCTGGGGGTTCTGGGTAAAATCCAAGCTAAGGCTAAAGGCAAAGAGATAAGGACAAGTCCAGAGTGAAGGATTTAAAAGATTAACACCCATACATTCCACAAGATCAACAAATTGAGAGCAAAAATGCATCTAGTTGGACACAAATAAATTCATATTTTGGTTTTCTAAATGCTCTGATGTGGTTCTGCCTCAGTGCTCCACCAAAATGTCTAGCTGTTATGGTTTCTTGCTGCCATTTAGCAGCAGTCTTAAAACTTTGTGGAGGAATGTGAGGCATGAGCTACTCCTGTATGTTTTGCTGCTGTTGTTGGTGGAACCATCGTCTGCGTTTTTTAGCTGTGTTTCTTCTTAATTTGCTTCCGTAACAAATCTGCTGAGATTGTCTCACTTCCTGTTCAAAATTCAGCTGAAGTGTAGTGTTATCTCTGAAAACTATGCATTGTTAGGTTTTTGGAAGACTTCTCAGTAGCCCTTTTTTAACTGATTCAATGTACCCAAAAAACTTCCCCACTACATGGGAGGAAACTGACAGACAGGCATGCGCATGATGTATGAAGCTGGTTTAAGGGGATGAATTTAAAAAACACAAGACTTAAACCACAATGGTTCTGCATGGCGGTGTGGTGGCTAGCGCCTCACAGCAAGAATATACCCAGTTTGAACCTCAGTTGGGGCCTCTGTGAAATTTGTATGTACATCAGCTTCTTCCCACCTTCCAAAAACATGCATGTTAATTTAACTGGTGATTCTAAACTGGTTTTAGGAGTGAGTAGGCTGTCTGTCCATGTTGTCCAGAACGTTCCCTGCCTCTCATCAGATAAAAGCTGGGATAGGCACCCCTGTGACCCTGAACTAGATTTGGGCATCGAGTAAGGATAGGTTGATAAACCACAAGGTGAACTTGCAAAAAGCTCAAGAAGTCTAGTGCAAGAACTAAACCTCTCTTTTTAATGGAGCTTAATTCTATCTTTTGTTTTTTTTTTTTACCTGAGCCATTTTCTCCTAATTCTGCTATTTTAAAGTATGTCAAATACATAATTAGTTAATGCTGTGGAGCTTTTTACTGCTCAGCTTTAAAATGAGTGCCATTGCAAAAGAAGCAATAATAGAGTAACAAATATAGCATTAGTGTTAAAATAGCTTCATATGAAAATATATACATTACAAATAAAACTGTAGGCTGTTTAAAAATCTTTTGATCAGCAAATGAAAAAATTGATAAAGGAAAACTTTGTTTACAGTCTTGTTTAAATGCAGACAGCTTGCAGCTTACTTTAGGATGTTATTATACTCAAACAATCTGCCTGTTTACTAGAAGTAATTAGTCATTTTTTTTACATTTTTTTTTTTATTTCAAAGCCACATTTTCAACCACAGCCTAAATGCCTCTGAAGTTTGACACTCTGGAGGCAATCTAGCATTTCACTCCTTCCGTGACTAAATATAGACTTCAGCCTTCTGGTGAAATATTGTTTTATTCGTCTAAACCATCAGTAAAGCACAAATGTGTTGACTTGTGGTAAGAAAATCTCACATGTTAAAGAGATCTAACCATTCAGACAATGAGCAATCTCATATTTGGCCTTTAGGGGGCATTATAACTGAGCAGAATTTTTAAAAATGGCAGACAAAATGTAGGGTCTTTTTATTTTAATTTAAACTATTCTGCAATAACAACAAAAACTATTCTATATACAATAAAACAATTTCTCACACTTCACTAAAAAAATTTATCTAAAGATTAAAGCACTGCAGTAGACACACTGAAGCTTCTTCCTGCCTTTCACAAACGTGTATTTAACTCTTCTTTAAATAGTTCACTTGATGTCTTGTTGTGTCATCTGATGCATCTTCACTTCTAGTTACGTGAGTAAGGAAGTTAAAAATAAACTGTTTGCCTTCACTTACTGTTGCCCGACACTGGGACTGTCTGCAGATCTGTCACCGTTGTGCTCATCCTCTGGTTTCAACGCTTCTTTATCAGGGACATCATGACCTCCATCTCCATTCTGATGGCATTCAGCTACACCTTTATCAAGGACACTTAATTCTTCACCTCCTTGATTTTCCTCCTCACACTGAAGAGGCCATGTTCCTTGCAACACAATGTAAACACAATGCACATAAACTGAAATGTCAACCTGTGTTGAATTTCTAAAATGTTATCATGAATGCACAAATTATGCAGATCATCTGAATTAATACTCTACTTTGTGGAGATGGGGTGGGGTTTTCCTGTAACAAGTCTGCAGCCTGTGCTGGCATTTCTTCCTGGATTTTTACAGGCTCCTCAACCAGCACCTGGTCCTCTTCACTCATTCTGGACCGCTTGGCAGACGGTGGGGCCCCTTCTTCTGTGGTCTCCCCTACTTCTACACAATCTGATTCAGGAAGTATGGGTGGGACCTGTTGAGGGGGTTCGCTATCTGCTTCAGCGTCCTGCCCTATACCTGTCACACCTCCACTTTCACCACCTCCAGCTGAATCAGACATAACTTTGCTTGCTTAATCTCCTCAATCAAATTCTCCACTTAGTGTTCAAGTGACCTGTGTCCAGTGGTTGGCTGTCAGACGTGGGTGAGGTAAGTGCTACTAGGATAGTGCTTCTTCCTGCAGTGCGGATGGTTGAGTCTGTTGGGGTTTGAGGACATCACAGCACCCACCCACCTGTTAAATAGTAAGGCAGACAATAATGAGGGCGGGGAACAAAACATTCAATGAACTCATGCAATTGCCAAAATACTGCAGCAGCAGCAGCATTAAAGCACGTTTACAAAGATCTGAAGATTAAATAAACGTGATGTTATTTGAAGCGACACAACCTAGCTCTAAAACGCTCTTGGACTTGTGGTAAGTCGTGACGAGCCACTTCAAACCATCATTTGGCCATTTTTACATTAACGGCACGATATACTACGCCAAATGTCACATATTAAGCTCCACGCAAGTCCTGCTCCTTTTACACAGCTGGAATGACGGCTGCAAACATCACAAATAGCTCCCATTGCCTTTGTCGTCTCTGTCAATGGACTGTTAATCACAACACTTTAGCTCGCGTTAGCATTAGCCTCTGCTAACATGCTAGAGCTACATACCTGCGTTATGGTTTGCCTGGCCGCTTGTTTTGATTGCAGTTTGGCTTTAAGCAGTCTCCTCCTCGATGCTTCTAGAGCTTCACGCGAGGAAGGAGAAAACAACGAGCCCACGAAAACTTGCCAATGTCCTGCTGTGGAACTTTGTTTCTGCTCACTAGCTCATAACGAGAAGTTGTAAACACACTGAAGCGGCCATGTGTTTCAAACTATCGCGAGAGTTCCGTTCAAAGGGTTGATCTCCTTTCCGTTTCTCGATAGGCTTAACCCGTTTGAAATTACCACTCAAAATCATGTACCTCAAAATAAAAAAAAATACTGAATCAGTCACAACTAAATGCTATTTATTTAGTATTTATTTTGTTCTTCAAACAAGAGTCAAACTATTTACACATTTTTCAGTTGTTCATTTTTTCATTACAGGTATGCTGTTATCTTAACAACATTCAAAGACTTATTAAGCAGAGGAGATGAGCTGAATGAGTACATTTGTTGTTCAATAAGAATTTGGATCTACAGTTAACTGTCAAAAGATCGTTTCAGCAACAGCAACCAATCATCCAGGGTTTTCTCACGACACAGTACTGCAGTTTATCTAATAATAAAAGCCACTGTAGTGCAGTAAAATGACAGACTGATCACTGATATATCTATACCACACAATACCATCTCTTTAAAAAGGTCACACAGCTATTTTTAAAGTCCTTTTCAATTAAAGCTTTGTGGAATCTCCACATTCTTACTGGAATTACATTTTCTCTTTTAATTTATTTACCATTAAGTATCTGTTTAATAGTAAAGGCAATTTGCAGCCTACTGCATATACTTCAGTTTAGGCTTTTATCAATGGCTGAATACTAGCCCAAAAATATCATCAAATCAAAAAAGTACAAGAGTACAACAAGTCTGATGGTATGCAATTAGTATCAGGTGACATTTAAATTAAAATCTAATTTTCTGAACTTATCAAGGGCAGAAAACAAAACTATCAGCAGACTAAAAACATGAATATTTTAAATCAATTTAGATATAAATGCACAGCGAAAACCACTTAAGATTTCTTTTCAGATTCAGACACAGCTGACAGATCAACTCCTTATCCATCCAGTGCCATCAACGACAGTCAGCAGCACTAACAAAGAAGGTCAAGGTGTAACCTATTTTAAAGGTTTAGTGTCAAAATCCACAAACATTACAAATCACACAAGCGTGCTATTGCAGTCACTCTAATACGAGCCTGAGTGGTCTCAAAATTGTGAATAAAAGTACCATTACTGTATCTTTCAAAACCTACAAGCCTCCTGGAGTGTGTGAATATATATAGATATGAAAAACAAAAATCCAAATTTGTTAACTCATCTCTAATTAAGGATGACCAATTTGCCCAAAGCAACAGGTCAGTTTTATGTGACCCATTCAGCTCAGCTCCAGACAGTACAGACCTCAGCCCTTTGAGCCTGCACCTTCAGCAATAATCTAAACAGGAAATCTGAACAAATTCACTCTCCATTTTAATGAAAAACAAAAAAAGGAAACAAATGCCAACCACCAGTAAAATTAGATCAAAAAACACTTGCTGCTCTATTCTGTAGTTAACTAGTAACTTTAAGGTGTATGAATGTATGAGTAGCAGGTCTATACATGACAAATCTTGTTGAAGCTTTCTTATGCTTGCGTAGTCAACAAGGTGGTTTCCAACTTAAAGTTATCACTTGGAGAACATTTTCAGTTAGCCATTCAAGACTGAACTATACAATTTAAGGCATGTTGAACAGTTATAAAGCAAAAACCCACTATGAGAGAAAAATCAAAACACAAGCTTTTACATTATTTACAGAGCTCTGCATGTATATTGATGAGCATTGCCTCTTGTGTGTCTTTGTGTGTTTGATATTAATGTATCCCTGTTATGTGTGCAGACATGGTTCCAGAAGAGAGCCAGTATAACTTTAGCTGTAACTTTTGCCGTGCATGTAGTGTGTCTGCCGCTCCTTTGGACACTAGAATTTCTGCAACATGTTTTGTGTTTTATCACGTTAAAGAGTTTCAATTTTTTTGTTGTACAATTCTATCAGTTCATCCACTTCCACAGCTGCAGGCGTTGCTGGTGGCTGAGATGGAATTCAACCATGTCGATCAAAGCTCCTTCGAAAATCTGACTGAGGTCTGAGCAGGAGGGCGCGTCCTCTGCTGGCTGGTGAGAAGACCTCTTCACAACCACCCGAGAGTTTCAGGCTGAGGGTGGATCATGACACCTGGGCAGGCACGTGCCTTTTTCCTCTTCTTCCTTGTTGGGAGAGCTTCTGATCAAATCCTGAACCAACTCTTCCTGACACAGATGGAATCAATGGGTGATCATCTGTTATCTGTCCAACCGATTAATGCCGACGCCTTGCCCAGTCCGACGTCAAGACAAGTGTCTTAGGGCTGAAGTTCAAAGGGACAGGTTTAGTTTCACTGATTCGTGGGCTGGCTGTAGATAAAAATCCTCCTCGCAGAGGGCAGCAAATAAAGCACAGCCAGACACCTATGAGAGGACACAAAGAGCAGAAGACACCGTCACCACATTCTCCAAACAACCTAAGATGAACAGACTGAAAACAAAATAACAATCTAGCAAATGAAGACAATAATATCTTACCATACACTTCTCCTCTTGCAGTTGCTCTGCAGCTCCCTAGGCAACCATCAGGCTGGGACACGATGTGGAAGCATCCTTGCCAACAGTTCTTCAAACCAGGGTCTGCCTCTTTTGTACATGTTAAACACTCTTGGCGGGCTCTTTTGTGGTCACTGCAACATCCATTTTGATAAGTAACCAGTCAAGTCTTGGAGCCACTGTGGCACGTCTGACAACTCAGTCCAATGTGGGTTTCCCTTCCATCCCCAATTATTTCAAGGTTACTGGCAAACTAAGGGAAACTCACAGAGTGTCCATCTAAAACTATATTGAAAAAGATTGGTTTTCATGAAGAACATTCATTCCAAGGTCTCATGAATTTTCCTTCATCCATTTGCAAATTTTCTTTCTATTCTGAAAGGTAATACAAAAATATGGTTATATACAGGAGGTGAGAGAAGACGGGCTTCTCGAGTCTCTTTTTTTTCTGTTTGGGAATTTCTTTTCAGTGACTGTCAAAGTCGTAGCGATCCTCCCGTTGTAATTGTGCTCCCATCCCCAAAATTGTACCTCACAGCTTGAATGAACAAAAGTGCATAGGTGAGTTGGTGAGGGCAAGGTGTGAGTGCTTCTGAGGGTTGAGGTGAAGACGAGCGCACAAACCAGGTGTACTCCTATTGCCCTCTCAGTTCCCCTCTCGGGTTACGTGTCCCGGCACTCCGCTCTCCGCAAACCAAAGCCCATCCTTGATTTTTCTGCCTCCGTTGATCATCGAGTCTAAGGACAAGATGACCCAAGAAAAATAAAAGAAAATACAAAATAGAGGCCAAGTTCAAAGAGCTTGTCCATGTGATGCCTGCCACTCGTCCTCAAATAATAACACAAAAAAAAAAAAAGAAATGAAACCCCAACACCATTCAGTGTCCATATGGCAGAAGCGCACTTGCAAACCCACCCATCTTATGTGGGAACAAAAAAAAAATAAAAAATTAAAAATAAAAAACAAAACTGCACCCACAAGTTATCCATGTGGCTTGTAAACAACCAAAGCTCCAGTATGGAATAGAAAGAGTCCTTTCTTTTAATTCTGAGTCACTACGACCAGGATTGTAGAGGCAGTGTGTTCAACTGTATCCATCCCGAGTTTTTTTTTTCCTTCCCCATTGTAATGAAAACCTCTTTGAAATTTTTTTTTTTTTGTATTTCATTTCCATTTTGAAATCTTCTGAGGAAAAAAAAAATCTGTTATCAGCACGAGTTTCTTGTCATTTTTTGGAATACATTCAATATTTTCTTAAGAAAGAAATAATACACACTTCACATGGCAATAATGACACAAAAATGAAAAACAAATTAAGGAAAAAAAAAATTCAAAACACACAACAAAAATAGCAGCCCCAAGTGCTCATTATCTTAGTCCAAATACTTTTTAAACTTTGTATATAATGTATATATTCCATATATATTTTTCATTTTTAAAAAAAGAAAACTCGTCATTATCAAATTGCAACAACGAATAAGTAACACAATATGCTAACATTTCATGCACCATTCTGTGCACTTGCACATTAAGATGCAGTATGTTTTTGTTTTTTTGTGTTTTTCTTTTTTTTTTTCCAGCGTCAGAAACTCGACACCTTTCATTCACAAGTTCAAGAGCTGACAAAAGGCAACGTGATCACACCCCAGGAAAAGACTGGACTAATCTTTCGATGGATCACTCCTAGACTGAACTACAAATTTCTTTTTAAACAATATAAACTTACATACAATGTGCTGAGCACCTCACACATCACACTCGCTCTCAAAAAGAGTTAATGTCTCAATGGCCATGCACCCTATCAAAGTTCTTAGGCACAAATGTGCATTCATACACATAAAAAAATAAGCACATGTATTCAAAATGAGTACCTGTAGTCTTAACTCATTTCTATGAACAGTAAATGAACATGTCATGTAAAACACAAGCACACAGAATCTTAGACGCACACACCAACGTCCCTCATGATTCACCATGTCTGCCGGTTTTTACAGGTGTACAGACAGCACAGAAACTGAGGGAAATGAACTAGTGGTGGCCATCATGTGATGAGAACAAAGCTAACATTTACAAATGAATGCATTTATACTGTTTTTTTTTTCTCTAACTGGTGATGAAGAGCTGGTGAGAGAAAGGATTTTTGTGCAATTGCCCTCTCTCTCTCATTCAGTCACACTCAAAACAAACAGATCAAATCCCTGTTTGGAAAGGGACAGAGACAAACACTGAAAACATGAATACAAATTACCAAAAAAAAAAGAAAAAAGAAAAAAAAAAAAAAGACAAATGGCCTCTTATGTTTCATAAATCTTAAGCGAAAAAAAAAAAAAAAAAAAAACATTGTGCAGACTGTATATTACTGACACAACCCAACACAAATCAGACACACGCACACACACCCACTCTTACACATTCACAAAAATATTCACTTCTATCACTAACCCCATTTGTTTGAATTTTTTTGTTGTTTTTTGTCATTTCTTTTTTTTAGGCAAGTGCAAATCTTCAAGTTTTTTTATAATCCATTTTTTCAATAGCTTTACTTTTTATATAAACGTAAAAAAATGCTCAACAAGAGAAATATCAACAGTGTTTGTCTTTTGAGAAAGGATTTGCTCTCTGATAAGGTTTCAACTAAAGGTCCCCCTGACTTTGAAAACCTAACAGCTTGACTATTCACCACCCCGCCCACCCCCCCCTTCCAGTTCCGATGCACACAGATCATGTGTATGTACACATACCATATGTGCATTGATTCCAAAACCACACGAGAAAAAAAAACAAAAAAAACAAAAACATCTATTCAAATCCCATCTCAATAAAGTGCATTAGTTCAGTATAAGGTGCTTAATCTTTTGAGTGCCAGAGGATACCCATCTCAACCTCACCCCATCTCACCCACCTCTCCCCTGCTCTAGTGATCAACTGATGCAACAGGGAGCCCATTTTTTCTCTCTATTCAAAGGTTATCAGGGAAAGAGAGACATCTAAATGCCTCCACCCTGCATATCCCCTTACGCTCGCTCCCTTTCCGAGCCCACCCGTCCACCCGCCCCCGGTTCCCCCAGCAGTGCACATTCGTCATCAGGTTTGTCTGATTAAAAGAAAGGCCTCAGGTAGCTATTGCTGCTGCGCTGCGTCACATCAGTAATCCTCCACCATCTCCATCTCATTCAGGCTCAGACACTCGCCCGTGTTGTGGAATGAGTACCCTGCAGGGAGGAGGAGAAGGGGGGGTGAGCAGAGAGGAGAGAAAGGATGGAGAGTAATGTGAGATCAGAGGAGGATGGGACAAGAGAGTAGGGGGGACGGCTTTGCCAGTGTTGGCAGGGAGACGTCAAATCTTAAGGGTTTAAACCTCATTTATATAATCTCAAAAATAAGCAAATGCTATCTCAATACTTCAGGACAAACCTTTGTATGTCAATTTTTCAACGGTTGAAGCTAGACAGAACTGTTACAGATAACAAGCTATGTTGTGTGACAAATAGACAAAAACATGGAGGTATGCATAAATAAATTTAAAGCATAAACAGAAAAGCCCACTCACAGAGCCTGCAGGCAACAGCTGCACTTTGTTAAGACATTTTCATTCCAGGAAAAACTACATTTCCATTTTGAGGTGTGTGGGTTTTGCATGTGACAGGTTGTGTTTTGTATAATGCAATACTAATAATGCTGATTCAAATTTACTCCAAACTAGTAATGCATAGATTGACCATTTGCAGATAAATTAAAGTCACTTACCTAAGATGCTGGGGTCAGAGTGCAGCATCATGGGCTGTTTCTTCTTCATTTTCCCCCCCTGGTTGTCATAGAGACCAGCTTTGCCCATGTGGTTGGCCTGGAACATGGACTGCAGAGTGCTTGGATTCATACCTCGCATCGAGTCCTTAGGAGAAAATAAAATTAGGTTTAAAAGAGATGACTGGAAAAATTAATCATCATGTGGAAGTGACTCTTGTGATTTCATTTTAATTTAAAAGCCAGGCGAAGCCATTGTTTAACAAACAAAGGACATTTCCTTTATTTCATAGCTTTTTTTTCTTAATTCTGCTTTTGTCACAAAGGTCCCATCAAAATTTAGATCAATGAAACTGTGTCATGTAATGATCAAGTAAAACAGATGTCTGCTTTTGGAGGAGTCAAGATATCTGGGTTTACCTGCAGAGGGAAGTTCATGTTCAATCCACCCACTTCCTTTGATAACTGGGAAACAAAGAGATAAGGATTTGGATTTATCTCTCAAATGTACAAAATATTCACAACTTCTTAAGTTAATTAAATGCATCACTTCAAGGACCAGTCAAGGTAGCAAAGTGGACATCACATTTCTGTGTTGTAGAAAATGAATTAAAGTGCAAACTAAATTCATTTTTAGTGTTATTTAGTTTATAGTTTACCCATCTTTGTTCTATAAACCCAAAGCAAAGTCTGTGCCAGTGTTTCAATCAGGAGGAGGCCGTTTTCTTTTGAGCTCAGGCCTACCTGTTGCTGCTGTCTCTGTTGGTTGGCTTTCTGTTTGGCACGTCGCTCCAGAAACTGTTTGGCGAACTCTTTGGCTTCCACTGTGTCTCCAAGGTAGGACCGGATGAAATCCAGCACTGCATAGGGAGACTCCACCTCCTTCAGGTATGCTACAATTGTAGCAACTTAAGGAAGACACAATAAGCAGACGTGAGTAAATTATATCCATGTTGCATATTAATCTGACTGACCGTATATTTAAAGTGGACCTGGTATGATCATTTCCAGTCATTTTATTCTTTTT
Organism: Melanotaenia boesemani; assembly: GCF_017639745.1. Lineage (NCBI taxonomy): Eukaryota > Metazoa > Chordata > Actinopteri > Atheriniformes > Melanotaeniidae > Melanotaenia > Melanotaenia boesemani. The sequence continues at coordinate 14,110,808 of NC_055686.1, read as the reverse complement.
ACTGGGCACCAACAGATTCATTTTGCAACCATCATAACTCAAAAGTACTGCCCTGAGAACAGGATTTGGGAGAAATGTCTTCTACAGTCAGGAAAATTTAAAGCCTCTGTTGAGAGGAAATGTTTATGTGTAACACCTCAAAATCTAGCCGTATATGTTAAAGCCAGACGAGAACCAGAACAGCACAACGAAGACGACAGCAGTGCATCTCTGTTAGGTAAATGTGCTCATTATCGTGCAGTTGTGTCAAATTATAGATTATAGCATCTTTCGCTTCCTCCGGGTATATTTATTTTTCTGTATGCTCCTGTGTTAATAGGTGCAGATGTGGAAAGTGTGATAAAAATGTCAACTGAGGCAGAAAACATCTGCTTTCAAGATCTAGAAAGCTAATGATGCTTACACACTCTCCTGTTACCTGAGGCCAAGCTACTAATTGCTTTTCAATATGTGAAGTGCAAATTATGGTTGCTTGTGTGAGTAACTATTTCTGAAAGGTTGGGAGAATATATGGATTGCCACATGAACACATTTATTAAAACCAAGTACTGTTAGCCCCTTTAGCTTCCTTTTCACTTAGTGTACCCATGATGTTTGTGCTAAAATCTGTTCATACAACAGACTTTTGAAACGGCTCATCTACAGTTTAAGGTTAAGATTTTGCCCTTTTAATATTGGAACAGCCTCACCTTTTGCTCTGATCTCTCCACACAGCTAGCATCGTACAGCATTGTTAATAAAAGATGTTTGTGAAGTGTACTGAACAAATCTAAACATTTTCTCTACTGCTTCACAAAACTGCATCAACTAATTCACAATTGCCAGGGCTTTAGAGAAGCTTAACTCAAAACCAAACTTGGAGACCCTCTCCAAAACAAAAAGAAACACGTGGTGCTTTGAGTAGTGGTGCATCAGTTGTTCTTTACATAGCAAAATAAGACTACAGGAGAAACTCTACATAATCTTGACATGGCTAAATATGTATAAACTGAAAGCTTACCATCCAGAGAGGAGGAGGAGTTATTGGCAGAGGTGTTGAGAGCGTGCAACATCTGTTCACACCAGGTGGTGAAGCCATCTTGAGGCTTCATGCCCTGCAGGAGCTTCAGCAGCTTCTCCTCCTCCTCTGTCCTCTTACGACGCATCATGTACTGATCACTGAAGACAGAAGGATAAAATCATCTATTAATGATTGAAAGTCAGGAAAACATGCCTTATAAGTAAAAAAAATATTCATTTAAGAGATTCTTTGTTCACATTTTTAATCAAATCAACCCACTCTGTTTCAGTGATATAATCTGATGTTACATACGTGAGGGAGGGGCTGCTGCGGCTATTCTTCAAGCCCATGTTGTTGTTGCTGCTCCCACGCAGGCTGCTCTGGTTCTTCAGAGCCTCATCCCACATGCCCATGCTGCCTGAAGAGCCTCCACTCCCACCCTTACCCTCCATACCACTACCCCACATGCCAACACCCTCCACCCACTGCCCTCCCATGGAGGAGCTCCCCATAGACATACCAGGGTGCTGAAGGAGAAGAGACGAAGCAGGTTTAACATATCATCAACAACCTGTAACTCACCATTTGCATTTTCCATCAACATGGTAAAATGATCCCTGTACGACTCCACAGACACTCACTCTGTCTCTCTGCTGCTGGGCTCTCTGCTGCTGCTGCTGCTGCTTCAGGAGCCTCTCTGTCTCCTGTTGTATTTCCAGCAAAGCCAGAGCCGGGGGCTTTCCTGCCTTTGAAAGCCCAGAAGAGGAAGCTCCGCTCCAACTTGAGCCACCTGCCCCGGGCCCCTGCTGCTGAGGGGTCTGCTGCAGCAACTTCATGATCAGTTCCTGCTGCTGACGACACTGTGGGAAAAGTAACATTATGTAAAACCTGTAGTTCTCTTTCATTTTTTAGAACATTCAGAAGAGCATTTAAAATCTCTCTTAAAATGAATCATATGTCATGTGCTGCCAACATCTCTATTTATTCATTTCTACTCTGAAGTGGACAAAAATGAATACAAATCTCAATCTGTTTGTAAGAGAACAGATAAACGGAATTTCCCCATTATTCATCTCACCTGCTTGCGTCTGAAGAGTTCCTCCTCTTCCCTTCTTTTCTGCTCCTCCTGTTGCCTCCTCTTTTCCTCCCTTCGCTTACGCTGCTCCTCCTCCTCACGCTTCGCCCTGAGTTCAGCGTCTCGCCTCTCCTGCTGGAGCTAAGAGGAAGATATAGAATCAACTGACTGAGTGGAAATGTTTTACCTGGTCCTGGCTTACACATTAATCCGTGTCAATGTTTAGCTTAATCCATTCTGAGCAGGGTTAGTAGAAGTGCAACTAATCTCTAGATTTATTCAATAAGTGATAGGAAACTCCTTGAAATCATTACAAATCAAAGTTTCAGCAAATAAACATATTTAATAAAAGATAAATTGTATGACTTACAAGTGAACTCACCTTCTGAAGCTGTTCGAGAGTTGGACCCTGAGTAGAAGGATTCATTGTTATGTCCCAAAGACTGGCTTCACCGCCTACATGGAAATGATTGAGGGTACATTTAACAGCAGTGGCTACAATCCCTTTTCATTTTAATTGTATCTTGTTTATGGAAAAACAGCAGCAGTCCAACTGTACCCGACGGCTGTGAAGCTGAGGTATGCATGTCCCACATGGACCCTGTATCTGGCACTGACATCGACCTGTTCATCGAAGGCATCACACCCTGCTCACTGCACCTGGGATATACAGTAAAATGCAAAAAGTTATTTTGAGATGACTACCTCCATTCCCTCTTACGTGACAATATGATAAATAATGTGCACAAGTGTGTAATTGTAAGGGTCAATTTATTTCTGCATCCATTTGGCCCACCTGTTAATGAGCTGGAATAGCTGCTGCTGTTGGAGCTGTTGATAAAGAGCTGCGGCTGCAAGCTCCTGTTGCTTTTTCAGGCGTTCCTGGTCCAGGTTTCCCTAAATAAAAAAATAAAGGGGGGCGTCAACATATCAGTAGCAGTTTTAAATTCATGGGGAAAAAAAAAACAAATGAATCTACAATATTTTAGCTTGTAATTAGTTTTCTTTTGCATCTAACGAGATTATTTATTGATATCAACTATGTACATTATTAAGCAAGCAGGGACACATGACCCTGACTTGAATGTTTTGTATGCTGTAGCGTATGTTTAGTTCTGCTTAAAACAAACAAAAAAAGGCTATTTTATTTCCACAGCCTATCTATTAGTGTGCCCTCTAATCTGCATCTTCCCCTTCCCATCTTCTAGGTTGGCTGAGCTCTGACTCACAGTCCCGGCGGGCCCCCGGTTGGGCTGCGGGCGCTGCGTTGGTGGGAGCTGTCTCACCAGCAGGGGCGGCGGAGAGGGCCCTGGGGCAAAGGGCACGCGGCCCCACATCTTGATGACGTCCCCCAGGGGCTGAAAACCCTCGTCACAGCCCCGTTTTACCAGCAAGCTCATGGTGAAATAGCCAGCCTGGAACCACTCGCACATCTCAACTGTGGTGAACGGACCTGATTGTGGAGCAGGACAGAGAATGTTTTTTTCTGCCCCTCACTTTTCATTACAATTATTTTAAATCACATATTCATTAAATCTTTCAAAATAGTACAACACATAATGTTTATATGAACAAGTAACTAATAATGTACCCTGGATTTCTCCCTGGGGGTCCTTGTAGAACCACTTCATGGCAGCCTCATGACCTAATGGCAGAGCTGCTGCAGTGTTCCTGCTCTCCTGCTGCTGCAGAGCCTGGGTGAAACATTCCTCCTCCAAAGAGGTGTCCTGAAGGGAAGCCACCATCTTCTCTGCTTCCTGCACAAATACAAACACATTTTCATTATTTATTTAACACTAACAATCTTGCAGGAATATAAACGCGGAGCTTTGGTTGCTATGAACAACTTTCATTGAGCTGCTTCTGCAAATGAGCTAAAAAAAAAAAAAAAAACACTATTTATGGGATCACACTGATGAAGCTTGGCTGAAGTAAAAAAGGTAGTAAAAGCTTTTGATTTTAGCTGGGGAAAAAATAGCCAAGACAGATGGAAAACAGTCAACCCAACACATATAATAAAAGAGGTCAGATCTTTTTGCAACTCAACCACTCATTACAGCCCTCATCTGGCCATCAGAAACGCATTCCTGCTGTTCATACCTGTTGCAGATGTTTCATGCCATCATCATCCTCTGTATCACCTCCAGAAGGAGGCAAGAGAGGAGCAGCAGAGGAAGGAGGTGGAGGAGGTAAGCTGGAGGAGGTGGTGGCAATAGGGCTCAGCTGGGTCTTGGAGCCCCCAATGGGAGCCAAGTCTGATACAAAAACAACAAAAAACAAGAATCATGAGCAAAACAATGGCTTCTATTTTTAGTGTTTCTGTTTAATGGGCTGGTGATTAATGTGAGCGGTAGAGCCACCTACTGGCTCTGTATCCATACAGCATGAACAGCAGCTTCAGTAAACAAGATATTAAATAACTGGGGCTAAACAGATGCTATATCAAACCAAAATATTATCCTTGCCAAATTTTGGACACAGTCATATGACTACAAGAGCTAAATAGAGAGGAAAGGATCTGGGACACGAATTCTGAAGCTTCAAATCATGAGCTGCATTTCATATGTAAACTCAGGTTTGGACAATAAATACAAACTTGTTTTGAATGAGCAGCTGGATCCAAACTTATTACTAGTACTTTATAGGTATTGTTTAAGAAGTTTCTGCATGAATACATCTACGCTGACAAGAATTAAGAACAAGAAACAAACAACTCGCTGAAAGCAAAAAATACAGCTGCAGACTAGATTCATATTTGAAACGCAGCAGCTCCTAAGTCTACATTCAACACCGTAAAATACTGAATATTTGGTAGAAAATATACCATCGCCAGGTGCGCTGTTGGCCTTGACCGAGTGGCTGTTACTCAGCGGAGTGTTATCCACCACTTGGCCAACATTCCCAGGTTGGGACTCCAGAGAAGGAGGGGCACAGAGGGCTGGAGGAGATGATGAGGGTGACGCTGGCTTTGTCTTGACATCTCCTACACCAGACATGGCGTCTTTACACTCTGTAAGAACAGAAAGACGGAACAATTGTTGGTTATCAGTTTCTCTTTGTACCATCCCAATTAAAGAAAACAGTGTATAATAATGTACAAACCCTGTCTAAACAATACAAAAAAAACATGAAGAATTTCCCCTCACCCTTGTCTTTGTCTCCTTCAGCACTGTTCCTTTCTGTGTCAGGGTGGCTCTCCTCCTCATCCTCCTCCTCCTCAATGCCCTTAAAGTCCAGCTCCTCCTCTAGGATTGTCTCCTTGCCACCCTTCTATAGCAGAGGAATAAAAACAAAAAATACATTATGATTATATGCTTCAGATCTATCAACTAACACACAAATTTGTACATAAAATAATTATAAAAAGGTGGAAACATGACTAGTCACAAACATGGTCTGAACTGAGCTCAACATGAAATGTCACCTGAAGCCATTTTCAGTTTTTTTTTATTCTATAACTGCACCACATGCTGGCTGCATAAAAGGTGCTGAAAGCATTAATATTTCAGAGAGTAGGTACTCCTTTCGAGGAAGAAAAAAATTATTTCAAATACCTTCAGGGGCATGAAAGCTCCAGATGAATCAAAAGTGCCCATCTCTCCATCCTCCTCATCCGTACACCACTCAGGCAGGCCATCCCTGTCGTCCTCTAGTCCCTCACTCCCTGCACGTCGGCGGCCAGCACCGTGACCATCAGAGTCCCGGAAGTCAAAATCAAACTTCCGACGACGCCCTTCGCCTGGACCGCTGTGGTCCCGCCAGCCTGCTGAGCGAGGACCACCATCTAACAAGGACACAGGCAGCATTCAGACTTCTAAGCAAGTTTTTATCACAAAGATTAAGTTTCAATAATGTGATTAAGTCTGTGGGATACGTTGCTGTAAGCTGCAGTTGTGTTACTAACCAGCTTCGGTGTAGTGTGTAAGGTGAATTTGAGTACAAATGTCATGCAGTCAGCTAAACCTGCTTCTTGCCTCTAGATGTCACTAGAACCAACTTCACAAAGAGAACACTGTACAGCAATGAAATAAGTATTTCACTGTGAACTGCCTGCTTCATATTAAAAATTCAGTCATTATTAAAAAGCATGATGCATGTCCCGTTCTCACAGTAACTGTATAATTAAACATATTTCTGACTTCTGACCAACCTTGACCATTTTTCCTGACAGCTTCGATTTATTACTGATTACATGACATTTTTTAATACATTCAACAATAAAGTTTTAAATAATGCAGAATAAAAATGAATAAATATGTAACCTTAATTTTGAGTATTTACTGGTAACTGTGTTGCCAACATAAATAGCTCAGCTGAATTCATTTTGATACAATCATTCAAAAACTATGCATCAAAGTTAATATTAAAAATGAGATATTGTTGGTAAACAAACCTTTCTAAACTGCAGCTAATCATGGATAAATAAGATTCTGTGTAAAATGTGCTTATTGCCTGCAAAGAACATTAAAATCAACTAATAAATCTTTTTGTGTGTGTGTGTGTATAATTCCTGTTCCCAATAGAGTTTGAGGTATTAGTAATATAAATAAATGTTTGGATTTCTCGTACCATCCCTGCGGGACCCAGCAAGTCTCCAATTGCTGCCCGGCTCCCCCTCGTCCTCCTCCTGCTCCTCTCGGAGGGTGCGCCAGTTATCGCTGTCAGCCCTTGTGTACTCTTTCCTCCCAGGACCCCCGGGACCTGCAGTTTCTTCAAAGCCAGGACGCCCCACCTCCCGCCGCAGCGGCTTCTCAAATCGACGCTCACCCCTGAGAAAAGGCGGGAAATAGTTAGAAAATTACATCCTCTAAGAGATAAACAGAAAGTTTTACCCTAGAGAAATACCCCCTGCCAACACTTGGACTGGAGCAAAAAGATATCCACACAGATGTTTCACTTTTGTTAAAGTACATCATAAGATAAACCATTTCCTAAGAGCAGAAACTTTCTAAATATCTAAGCAGGTTTTGTAGGTTATTACATAGGATGACGGCTCCTGTCAGCAGTGCCAACTGTACAAAGAAGCCCTTGAAGTCGCAATCTTAAAAACATTTCTGAGAGCACTAGTGTTAGTTCAGGTAGTTTAAGCAGATTTTCCCCTTACCGGTCATCCCAACTCTGGCTGCGGTGTATCTCTCGGACACTGCGACCGAAACCCACCTCTGCATCTTCAATACTTCTTTGGTAGAATCCACCTTCACCCCGACCACGACCTGTTTATGAGCACAGAGAGGCGGGCATTGTTATTCTAAGCAAATATAGAAAAGTAGTAACAAACTTCAATACTTTGACAGAGAGTAGAAACCAAGCGGCATCATTCTTCATAGTAGTTCTCTTTGCTGAACCAGAAGCCACATGTTTACACTGGCATGTGCTGAAAGCTGTGAGTGGACAAGGTGAGTTCATAAGCCCAGAGGTTTTTAGACAGGTGTGGCTGGACAAAAGGCTGACTATTTAAACAGGCCAAAAGGAAGTGTGCTGCATCAAGATGGTGGAAGAAAGAAAGGAAATACACACTTGAGTAGCTGCCTTGAATAGCTCTACACTTGAATAATAGCTATTGTAGTTTCAGCCAAGAGTTTGGGCAGAATTTTTGTTGTTGTTGAACGCGTCAGCAGATTCATTGTAAGTGTGCTCAGACTAAATCAATGCTTTATTAGTTTTACTCTCCTCTACTGGCCTTTTTATTCCCCCCCCCTTACCTCGACCACCTCGCGTGGCCCCTCGTCCACGAACCACTCCAGCTGGGGCAGCCCCACCTACCCCTTTTCCCATGAGCCTCAGCACTGCCACACTGTTCACAGACATGGAGAAGTTCCTCTGTAGAGTGAGTGAAAAGAGCAAAAGAAAAGAATGTGAGGAATGTGAGCTCATAGGCACATCTGTCTACCAACAGAACGGCTTGTTTTGGAGCTGAGGCTGCGTTATGTGACATGCCGCATAATAACTCCTAAAGGCCATCGTTTGCAGGTATCAGTGCACTTGTAAATGTGTGTTGTGGCAGACCTGCTCCTCCTCAGTGAGAGGCACCAGTGCCAATGGCTGCATGGGCTCATCTTGCAGAATAGCAGCAAACTCCTTATCCTGCATGTCCTCTGGGACCTACAAACAACAACAACAGTAGGTGTTTAAGAGGGCCAACCTCTCTTATAATTGCAACACTAACCCACAGCATGCCGTCATTATAGAGGAGACAACAGTTTTAAACCACAATGTTTAAAAGGGGCATCATTAATCTTTTGTAGCCATTTAAACATTGCGGAATTCAGAGAGACATTAGGAAAAAAACAAAACTGATATTAAAAGTTATGAATTCTTCATTAACCTTGTTGTCTTTGATATAAAGTGCTAACATCTCCTCTCGGCCGTAGCGATACTCGGCCAGCTTGTACTTTGGCATGGCGGGGGAAGGAGGGGGAGACGTCACACTCCCCCCACTGGACAGTGCACGAAGCCTGTGTGAGGAAGAGCACACCAACCATTAAGAAAAAAACAAGGTTAAAAACCTATATCTCACAAAAATGTAGAAACAGCTCTTTAGAAATAACCTGGCTTCTAATCTTGTTTTGATAAGACGAGGAACGAAAAAGTTTGTCCACCGTCAGTAGAATTCCTTTTAAACTTAATTGGATTGGGGGGAAAAAAAAAGTCTTATCATATTCATCTTGCAGCAGAGAAGGAAGAATTCAGTAAATGTTCGCTGCCAAAAAACCATACTCCTACGCAGCGCCCCCCCAATCTACTTCGGTCCAACACAGATATAGTAGCTTTCCAATCTCAAGATTTCATTTTACAAAGCTTTTACTAGAAAACTGGCTTCCAAGGTTTAACAATGGCTCCATTCACATGCCTTTACAAAGTGTGTCATTGATTCATAGTCGCACATCAAAACCATATGCAGCTCAGAGATGTAGTGGTGGGTGTGTGGTATAAAAACGTTACGGAAAACATAATCAAAGATCAACTGGTGTCATTAAACATATCAGAGAGGATAAAACAAGTAGAGACACAATTTATATGCAAAATAAGAATAGAGCCAAAGAGCTAGTGGGTGGGGATAGTCAGAAATAAGTGGCATCCACTTCACTTGTTTTTACTTTTGTAAAACATGATGTGACAAGCTGGAATCTGGAATATTTTAACACACATTTACACATTCATTGTCCTTTTACTTAAAGAAGCTGGTTTAATAAATCTAACACCCATCTAAATTCATGGCTGATTGCTTTCAACACAACAGCTAATATACTCGCTTACACTACTGCCAAAAAAAAAACTGAAATAGTCTAAATAAATAACAGATTTATGATGCCAAAATGCTTGAATAGGCTTGTAAATGTGCTGGACAGACCGCTGTATGCAGTGAGCACACGAGCTCGCTCTGTAGTCATATTAAAAGGGTACAAGGAGAGGAAAGCAGCTGCAGATGTGTAAAGAGGGAAATATTCTGTGAGGCTGGCAGAGCACCAAGAATGCACACAGCAGTCACAGGCCCAAAGAGATGGAGTGCTACCAAACTGAGACTACACCCACAACCCCCTCCACACTTAATTGCTATACAAACATCCACTGAGGAAGAAACAGGAGAAAGACAGAAAGGATGCTGCTGGACAATGCCTACATTTTGATACCATATAAACCACGTATACAGACCCAGTCAACTCTACCATTATTGTTACTTTCAAAAAGATAGATATGATTTACTAGCAAACAGTGATGGTTGGCTGGTGTCTTCTAGAAAAACCAGTTTAGACAACATTTTCACCATAAACAAAGCTACATATCCATTTAAACAAAGCACTTTGGATGCAAATTTAAATCATTAGAGGGTGTCTTATAAAAGATAAACCAGTCGATTCACAGAATATACTGGGATTTCTAGAGTAGGGCTGCAACGATTAGTCGACATTGAATTTACCCGTCAACTATTGTTTGCCCAAAAAAAAAAAAAACCTAGAGAGTGAGACATCATCTTCTTCCCTATCTCTGCTGAGAGTTGCTCAATGCACATGTGTTAAAAAAAAAAAAGAAAAACCCCAACAGTGTTAAACATTGTCTTCTTTTCTTATCTTTGCTAAGAGTTGCACATGTGCAATAAAGTCCGCCAGGAGAAAAATATGGCAGCTGACCAGGGAATAAAACGGTGGCAGAGGACGTCAAAAGTCTGAAATAATTTCATGTTAAACTTACAAAGTAAATTAAATACATGTAAGATTTGTAAAGATTTGCATATCATGGAAGTACGTCTGCAACGCTTGAACATTTAAAGAGGAGGCAGGTCGGACTTACATAACAACCTCATGCAAGATTTCAAATAAGAAGAAATAAGATCCATTTAATAATTATGAGATACATAATCTGATTGGTCGACTAGTTGTTTTAATAGTCGATGACTTATCGTCCATCAGAATAGTACTTAGTTGCAGCCCTGTTCTAGAGGATAAGTCCCAAGATTAAATGGTCACATTCATGAAAATATTTGCCTTTTAGAGACTGGTAGATTAAGGCAAATTATTTTATTAAGGAAGAAAACTAACAACTTTTATCTTGCCAAAAAAAATAAATAAATAAATAAAAAATCTCCACTAGCACACAAACACCATCACATACATTTTGTTTTTAATCAAGAAATACTTCCAGGTATTCAACAGTATAAATAAACCAACTGAAATATATATAAACTGAAATCAGATTGATTTACCATTCTGGGCCGAAGTTAAGAGTCTCAGCAGTCATATTCCTCACGTCCACACAGAACTGAGTATCTGTAGCAAGGAGAGCGAGAGAGAGAGAGAAAAAAAAAACAGTATTAATGCACACACTTAGGAAATACGCATGACTAACAGGGATACATGTTCATTTTCTTACCCTGTCCAGATAATCGGAGCAGGCTGGACTGGGCTGGACCAGGCTAGAGTTGGCTGGCTTTAGTTAGGCTTAGGTGACTAGAAGGCTGAGCGGTGCTTAGGCTGTGGTCACAGAGCTCCCCAAACACACAGAGACAAAGAGAATAGCTGCCAGTTTCAGGTGCTTGAGGAATACCAGGTTATCAGGTCCTAACTAGTTAAGGAAGGGGTTTCAATGAGAGTTTGGAGAATGGAAGCTCCTGCTACTCACAGCCGAAAAAGGTAGATTATCTTTTTTTAAAAAAAAAAGAAAAAGAAAAAAAGAACAAAAAAAAAAAAGAACCTTGGAAATCAACAGTGGAACAAAATAAAACACTCTTGAAGCAATGTTTTCGTTCTTTTGTTTTACAGCAGTTATATCTCACATTAAAGTTAAAAATATGAACTGATTAATCAAAAACGAAAACGCTCGAACAACAACAAAAAAAAAGAACAAAAAAAAAAAAAAACAGCTGAAACAAAGCAACTGGCTGCTGGAACAGCTGCCAAAAGCAGACGCAAGTCGCACTCCTCTTCTCCTTTCTTACTCCCCCTCCGTGCCTTTTTCCTCTCGCTCCAGCTGAAATGTGGATAGATGGAGACCCTCCAGGTATCTCCTTTATATCTCGTCCTCCTCCCTTTGCACCACTGCAAAAAAAAGAAAAAATTAAGTTTAGAGATGGAATCAGAGAAAGTAAAAAAGGAAAAATACAAAACTGAAATTATATATATATATATATATATATATATATATAATTTAAAAAATGCACTTTATTTTATTTTATTTCAATAAAAAATGCACTTTATAAATTAACGTTTTACTCCTCTGCCACAAAGCATTGGCAAACACATCTCAGATGCTCTGAAAGCTCCTTGCTGGGTTTGATAAATCTACAACAGCATACTGAATGGAGAGGAAAGCAAGTATTCCTTCAATGAATAAATAAAAACACTGCCAATCGTTTTTCCATGTGGAAACGTAGAGTATTTAAGTAATGCTGTGAAACAGCTGCTTCTTAAATCATGCTGTGGCTGTGAAGAGTTCTTGAAAATGTCATGGTAACAAAAACATCTAAGCAGCTAAATTTTATTTGCTCATTCTTACACAGGCGAACAATGCATTCTTCGAGTTAATGCATTTTCATCATTCTTTCATCTTCTTTCTATTCATATAAGATGCAGTTCAGACCAATGTCTTGTTAAATGGATAGACGAGCTATTCCTTTACCGCTTTTAATCTTGATATTTAGTTTTAGTAGAACTTTTATAGGATCAACTGGAAGTTTTCTTGCAGGTGCATCAGATCAGTGTTTAAATGTTAAAAGAAAATGGTAGAAATGTGATAGTTTGCAATCAGCTGCATAGATCCTTGAGATCCTTATGAGGACAACATATATGTTGGATTAATCTTTCCAAACTTTCCCAGATGAACAAAGACATTAACACTTCTATTTTAAATACTGCAGAACAGATCTAAAATTAATGAAAATTTTGCATGACTCTTTATAATTTGTTGCAAAATGTAAAATACGTATTGTGATGAGAAAATGTACAGCTCTGAAATATTTTGTTGGGTCCAGATCAAAGTCTCCTAACATGCTTAAATTTACATTTAAAAGGATTTGTACTTATTTAAATTTAGTCTTTTCAACCTAATTGACAGATTGTTATATTTAATATATTCTTCAACTATTTACTCCCAAGTTCAGAAAGCATCAAGTCCCAAAGTACTGTAATAAAGACACTACGTCAACTTTAAATGAAGTCTGGCAGACATAATGAACAGCTTCACTAGGAAAATTAGAAAACTACAAGATGGTTGGAGTGAATTAGCTTAATATGTACACTGATAATAGCACCGTTTATATCTGAGCTTGGTACCAACCACGAACAAGTTAAAAGTGATACTTGCTCGTCATCACTAGTAAACCTATTGACACCAATCTTTCCCAAGCAAAAATGAGCATTAGCACATCTGCTTTGCTTACAAGTTTATTAGCTTTATAGTCACTACACTGTAATTTAAGGACATCTTTTAAAAAATAAATAAATAAACACAATGGCTAAATTAAGACATTTGATTAAGAAAAATCTAAGCTGGGCTGGTTTCCTTCAGCAAATAGAGCAACTGAAAAAAAGACGCTTTAAGCTCATAATAAAATACCTGATCTGCAACTGAACCATAAAACTAGATAAGACAGGCTCCAGTTATCCCAAGTATATCTTTCCTTTAGATCAGTGGTGTACATGACATTAATTCCTGTGACTTAGGACAGCTAAATTTTTCAGCAGCTGTATACATTTACAATAATAGGCTGGGAAAATAAAGTTAAGTTAAAGTAATTTAGTTAAATAGTTTGCTACCTATAATCCTCATTTCTTTAAAGTCACCATAAAATATTCAAGTTCTTTTATAAAAGTTTTTCACCAAATGTCTCATACAAATATTGAAGAGAAAACTACTTTCAAAAATACATTTATGACTCCTCCTGTGGCCAAAGGCTTTTAATAATTTTATATCTAAAAAAGAAAAAAAGGAAAAAAAAAAAAAAAAAAAAACTTGAACATTTTAAATTTCAGCAGAGCTGATGTGGACTGATAGGCAGTACCGGCCCAGGTTAGCAAAACTGGCCAATCAGACCATACTGAGATTATAAGTAGTGGCTGGTTTCTTTAGTCTGTTTTTAGAGAAAACATGGAATATTGTGGAGCTGTATTAAAGTGACGTGGCATCTAAATAAGGACGGCCAACGGAGCCTTGATGCGCTCCTCTTACAGAGCTGACCTCCACCTCTGAAACGCACGGTTATGAGGAAGTACTTCCTTATGATTGGTCAGTTTGTGATTACGTGTTTCCAGATTTCTGGATCTTCTCTATGAATTTGTGCAGTAACCGGAAGAAAAAAAAATGCAACACGATGCCATAACCCTACACTGAAGTTTGAGAACACATTTGTCCAGCATCAGCTATGCCAGTCCTACAATTTGCAGACGACATGCTAATATAAATCAGTGTTGTTTTCACAGACAAGCAATTAATTCACTCATATATGAATCATGGCGGCAGTGTTGACAATGGGGTTTGGTGGAAGCGATGAATCGATATATAGACATATTTTAACTACAATCCATCATAATTTCACTGGCAGACTAGCTCAAGTTGAGTATATGTGTTCCTCATCCATTGCTCATATTTTGGGCATGTGTATGTTCAGGGTGTAGTATTGCACTTCAGAAAATTCTCAGAAATAAAGCCAGTTACCAAAGTACGGATGTTGTTGCACTTTGCTATTTTGGAGTAGTTGATTCCACAGGTAGCACTTTATCTGTGCAATGCATAACCCTAAGTAGATCAGAAAGTATTTGCTGTTGGTTGGGAAAGCTTCTAAGTCTAAAACCATACCTTTGAATTTTGTAATTATTGATGAAAATAACCAAACAACAAGCTCACAATGTGTTGCTATATATTTATAAATCTGCTATTTTCTTGTGTGACATGTTTCTATGATGAAGTAGGGCATCAATTCATGAAAAAAGATGAAATATAGAAATAAAATGTTTCTACCCAACAACAATTATGTATAGCGCGGCAGCATTGCATCTCTGTTGATGGGAAAGTCTCGGCTAAAGCTATCAATCTGGTAACGGATCTGGTTATTATGCAAAAGCATTAAGGTTAACTTGTTTTATGAATTGCAATACTTGTTATAACCTGCCAACCTTGATTCCACTTTTTAATACGTATTGCTGACCTAAATTAATTTGTTAAAAGACTAATACTTTTTTTTTTATTTGACTAAAACTAGACTAAAAACCTTTTGAGTTTTCATCAACTAAAACTGGACTAAAACTATCAAACTTAGAAATGACTAAAATGTAACTAAAACTAATACGCATGTTCAGCCTGAAGACTAAAACTAAGACTAAAACTGAGATGCCTGCCAAAAACAACACTGGTATAAATCCAGCTAAAGTTAACCATTTGATGTAAAACTGTAAATAGGGCTGAACAACATAATAAATCTTAGCCTCATTACAATGTTTCCCCTAGGTTTGTGTCGCATTGTTAATAAAATTAACTTGACCTTCTTATATATTCTAATAGAAAGGAAAACACAACATTACAGTATCAGCATGTGCAACATTAAGATTGCATTATGGAAATGCAGCATTTCCCCTACAGACTCTCAGTCGTGGCGGGCCACCAAGGCAATATTGTTAGCGCCTCACCTTTAAAATGCAGAGAATTAAATAGTTTCACATGGACAGCATGAAAATTTCTTAATTGAACCTGCATTGCCTCCAGATGTGCAGCAACAGTAGGCTACTCTGCTGTCAGAGACCTGATCTGCATGTGAACACAGCATGCAGAGTGTGGAGACAGGGAGAGGGGTGGAGCTTAATTAAACTTAATAAGTTAAGCCCACAGGGAAAGTAAACTTCGAGAGCCTCTGACAAGCTTATTACGTATGGAGTCTGGAGAGTGGAAAGCTAGCTGCTGATAAGTTACTTTAGATTTCACAAGTTGAATAGAAATTCCAATAAAGATATTAATGATTAACAGCAAGCTTGATGGTATGTGACATTAAGTAATTGGTCCTAACATGACCGTAGGCAAAATATAGTTGACACTGGTTAGCCTAAACAATGTACGCTATCGTATGCAGCTAAAAACTGTTGTATGGGAAAACAGTGAAATGACTGGTTATACAACATTTTCATTGTAGATATTTGGACTTAAAAGCAGGACAAAAGCTGGTGTATTTAGTGAAGACTGCATTCAGCTATAGTAAGTTAAGCTCTAGTGCATGTTCTAATGTTAACCAGCACGCACAAAACAAAAGTGGAATGCAACAGAGCTTAACACCATTTTAAAAAAAAAGGTTATTTATACATTACAAATTAAGTCATTGTTGCAATATGCACCAAGAATACAGCTTATCAAATTTCCCCTGCATGCAGCTCTAGTTGCAAACGAACAAGATAATCTGTGTCTTTATAGGATGTTCAGGACTTCTGGAAAAATGGGATTAAATAACATTTTTAGGATCAAAAGTATCAATAGACATTTTCCTTTATATCACTAATCAACATTATTGTTTTAGCCATGTGAGTACAGAGGTAACATTTGGAAAGGGACCGTTTTTAAATTGCTATCAAAATAAATATTGTGCCGACACTGCGAACAAAAAAAAATCTTTGAACACGAGTGCCTCCTGTAAGAAACTGTAAACTTCTTAAGGTTGAGAGGGGTAGGATGATTACGCAACCCCTTAGAGCAGGGTTACTCAACCTCGTCCTACGAGAGCCGCAATCCAGCAGGTTTTCAATACATTCCTGCTTCAACAAATCAAATTAAATGGCTTTAAAAGCCTACCAAGTTCTGCACAATGACTCGTTAATTCAGTCAGGTGTGTTGGAGCAGGAATACATGAAAAACCAGCTGGACTGCGGCTTTCGTATACCTGGATTAAGTAACTCTGCCTTAGAAGGACAAAGTTAAACTTAAATTATGTGAATTTATTTTAATACAATAAACATTATTGAAACTTAATGAATGTTAATATATTTACTGTTTCAATACTCTTAGATGTTTATAGTTTCATAGTAGAACAATTCAGCACAGCATTTCTACAATCAATGAATCTTATGGATCAAACTGATGTGATGCAATACCTGTGTTTTAGTGCCATTTGTTTGCCAGCTAAATTAACCAAAAACCTTTGGGCTGAATTTCATAAAACTTTATGGACAGTGATGAAATCACTCCATTTTTCCACTCAAGTTTTTGCAAAAACTGTTTGGAATTATGTTAGTGGCCGTTTTTTTTTTTTTTTTTTTTTTGAGCCGTCTATGTCAAGTGTGGGGTTTTCCACAAGTTGGTGTGCATCGCTACTGCAGCCGAACACCACAATGCACTTAAAGATCAAGTCCAACGAAATTTGACTGCAGTGATGTGTTAACTTTCATCTATAAGCAGCATTAAACAGATTCAGTAACATGACTAATAATACTGCAAAAACAGATGTTAAGAACTACGGATGTTGGATGTTGACTGGTCCAGCTTGCATTCCAAGGCATTGTGTGGGTATTAATTATTAACTTTCTTTAAGGATTAATCTGCTGGAGGTTACACTGGCCACTATTTGCGTTTGCACAGTTTGGATGTCAAACTACAGTGACTTCAGCACCATGTGGTGGTAAACTTGAGGTTTAAATAAAAATAAATAAAATAAAACTTTTTAAAGTACTGTTTTTAAATATGCATAATATAATTTTTAATAGATGCATTTTGACGATATGGATTAATTTTAGAAATATATATTAATATTCAGTAATAAAACGTGAATTAAAGTTGGATCGATTCCTATCAAGCAGACGTGACCCACGGAGAACAGTTTCAGAGAATACCGCCACAAATCAAGACACACAATTATTTATATATATTTGGTTAAACTACTTTAGCCCGATTTTAAATTTCTAGTCCAACTGGTCTCTCATAAAACTAAAGCAAGGTCACAAGCAGAGACATTGATTACAGAACATTAAATATCTTGTCGATTTAAATAACATGTTGGGCAAATCGCAACGTGGCGGGACGCTTATTTTAGATCGCTTTAAAGTAATATCTTACGAATAACTACCATTCGTGGAACACCTATTTGTTACTTTGCCGAAAAGTAAAATGCTAAGTACCCATAGGCGGCTAACATTAATATAGCTCGTGTTGACATTAGCTAACGTTAGTTGTTACATGCTAGGTTAGCAAATACATTGTTCGTCTTTTGAGCTAATTACAGCATATTCATTTGTGGGACGAGAACATTTTTCAATTACGAGATATTTTTCAGTCATAACTGCTTTAATATAAACACATTTCAGTTGCAGAACGGACACGGCTTGCTGCCTAAACTAGCACAAGGTATGCGTTGATCGTTAAGGCCTTGGCTTGCAGGTTCAAATGACACCAAATATGATGGCGGAGGGGGTGGAGTGTTGGGATCAGACTTCCCGGCCTGCTCCGCCAATGTGCAAACGACCACCTCCACTCCGCTGTTACTGGCAATTTCAAGCTAAAGCGATGTAAACAAAACATACAATCGTACAATCAATAAAGTTTCAGCGGTAAGATTAGTTGGTAAAAAATGGTTTTATAGCCGATAACCCATTCTTGCTGCAGGAGCCGAGGTTAGCTTGTTAGCTAACGCTAGCATGCTAGCTAAAAAGACAAGCTGAGAAGAGGAACCATGGCTTACCTTCTCTGTTTATAGCTACCAGACTGGTCTGTCTGCACGGCGCGTCTACAGCCAATATATCGTATGCATTGGTCTCTTTAAACTCTGTAAACGTATTCATTCGATAGAATAGTACTTTCAGAAAGTCGTGCTCTGCGTTTTTATTTATTAATTTTGTCCCCTCTCCTCCAACGGCCGCTGCTGCGTATCAGTATATGTCTGCTGGCTCTCAGTCGCTGCTCCTCTTGTTGTTTGTGTTTCGGAAACATGGCCGTCCGTGTGACACCACGTGACTGGACATTGACAAGCGGCTAACCAATGTTGTAGCAGGACAAACACACCCCTATTTACCAGCTTGGACATTGTGATGCTTGCGGCATGTAACAGCGTTTTTTGAAGCTGTATTAGTTTAATTAGCCAGTAAGCTGCAAAGCGAAGTGAGCTTATGCATGTTATTAAACGGTAAGGACTTACCTCCAAAACAACCAGCACGCGTGGTAGTAACGTGTAGCACAATAGTGATATTAAATTATTTTAATGAGCCCATCTGTCACACGCACCGTGCTTAAAATGCATAATAAAAGATTTGGGTAATTACCAGTATTCTAAGTTTAGTGACTAAAATCGAGCATGTCCAATTGGTCAGACAAGCAGTAGTAAAGTTTTGTCTTAAGAGGGCGCTGTTGGACAAATTAAGAGAATACTAAATCCCACATATATATTAATACTTTATATATTAATACTATATTATATGTGGTGCTGGATATTTGTCAGTTTAATACAGTTTAATACATTTTCAACTTTAAAAATATTCATCAGTCTGGCTAATTTTCATTGCAATTTCCCTCTGGAATTAATGAATCATTTTTAATTCATTTGTCAATTAATTCAAAGCATCGGAAGTTATAAAGTGGAAATTATATTAAAAAAAAAACATTTTGAACAATTTACAGTTCAGACAAACATGGCATGTTGAAAAGAAGCTTAGTGCTGCAAGAAAGGAAGAAAAAAAAGGAAGAAGCTCAATGCAAGATGTAAGCTGAAGAAAACACAGTCAATATAGGGAAAATTTAAACAAACACATCCCAAAAACAAAAATTAAACTCTAGCAGGACATTTTAAACTTGATATCTAAATTATATGTTTTAATAGCATTGAGAAAGCCTAATTATCAAATAGATTTCCTAAAGAATAAATTTACACATGCCCATTTGAAATGATAACTCATTCTCTTGGTGTTATGAAGTAAGGCTCTCTGTAGAGGTTAAAAAACATGCATACGCTGTAGTTTTATGCATCTGCAGTTCCAAAACAAAAAGGGTAAATGGTACAACAAGAAAATAATAATAAAAGAAAGAGGAACATGTTGCAACTAATTAGGTTAATTGGCAGCAGGTCATTAATATAGTAATATGGTCAGGTAAATAAAGAGCATTTTAGAGAGCTAGAGTCTCTCAGAAGTAGAGATACACAGACATTCAGCAGTCAATTGTGAAGCAAATTGTACAAAAATTGTTCTGCAAATTTATAGTTTTCATTGCCATCAAAAAATTTCAAGAATCTGGAGACATTTCTGTGTGTGAGAGATACTATCAAAATCAATTTTATAAACTAGTGATCTTTCAGCCCTTTAGCAGCACTGAATCATGGAAACCACTTCACAGACTTATGGAACACTTCAATACATCATATGAGATCAAGATTCAGCAAACCCTTTTTTTCTGACCCAAGGCTCATTAAAACTGGGCTATGGCAAAATGGCAAACTGTTGTTTTGTCATACAAACTGAAATTTGAAATTGTTTTAGAACTATATGAACTCCCATCCAGATAAGTCTTCTTCAGGCAAGGTCTTGCATATTTCAGAAAGATAATGTTAAACCACACACTACAGCAGCATTGCTTCATTTTACTCCAAACTTTTAAACCCACCAACAAATATTTTTAGCAGTTTGAATAAATGACTGAGTCCAGATCAGACAATATTCCTCCTCCAAGAGTCCAACAACATGTTTCCTCAGTTCCCAGACTGTTATCAAGTGTGTTAAGAAGGGATGCTACACAGTAGTAAACATGGCCCTTTATGGGCAGATGTGTTGTTACCATCAAATTCAGGATGTGTTAATATTTTTCATGGAGTGGTAAAATATAAGTTGATTTATTTTCTTTCTTTATTGATTGTGAATAAAATATTGACTTATAATAATTTTATTATTTTTATATTTACATTTTAAAGACTGCTCCAATCCTTTTCAAGATGGATTTATCTTTTTAAATGTTCCTATGAGGGTGACTATTTCCAAATAAATTGAGTTTTGATTAATTAATTCTAAAATTAAGTAATGCACAGCCTGGAAAAGAGCCATATAAGTCTGACCCTTCTTGCTTGCCCATGGTTCATAACAAAGGGCAGAGGATTAGCATTATTAAGATTACCTTGGTTCATCCTGTACTCTAAACAAGTAGCTCCTCTCAGCCCTGGGGCGCAGGCAGCTTTCTCAGAAAAATATAAGTTGTCCTGATTTATAGGACACACAGAGGCAGCCAATTTAACTGACTGAGTTAGTGTTTGATCTGAAGAGGTTGTTCTCTCAGTTGTACCAGTGATTGTCTTCATCCTTCACCTTGATCTTCAACTTTGTTTGCAGGAATATTTTAGCTATGGCAAAGTGGAAGTCTTTGTTCCAGTGGGGATTGTTGTTGTTGTTGGAGATGACTTTGGTTTGGAAAAGTTCTTGCACATTAACACATCAGCATCTCTGTGATGGTAAGGTGTGCAAGGCATTGCTGTTGAGCTGCTACTGACAAGAGTAGCGGGTCACTGACCCACATGCATTGATCATGAGAGCTGGAAGTAAATCCTTAAACACATGAGTGAAACTTTCTGTAGATTATTATGGAAAATATAGTTTTTACTTGCCTTTTTCCAGTCCCACCTTATATGAAGGAACTTTAATCAGCTATTAAAAAGAGGCTGAAGACCTACATTTTTAGCTTAGTTTTTAACAGACATTTTATTAGATTCTATTTTAGTCTGTTTCATTTATTTATTTTATCATCCTCTTACAGATTTGTTTCCTATCTATGATTTAAATATATACTTTTTGCATTAATTTTAAATACCACCTATGTATATGGCTCCAAAGTGCACTATTTGCATGAACTCCTTTATTTTTTATATTTTATACTTTATTGTTTTTTGTTTTGTCTTATTGTCTAACCTCTTTAACGCCAGTGTGTTCCTCATGGGAATCCTCCATGCCTGCTTCGTCTGCAGGGTAGCTGATGCAGTGATCGCCCTTGACTGGGTGGCTGAGGTTCCTGCACTGCAGCTCTATGACTGCGCCACTTCCTGCTCTGGTCTGGGTGGTTTCCAATGGTGGCAGTGCGGTCATGAGCATGAGTGGGCTGGCTCCCAGTGTGAACAGATCCCTAAGATATCATTTCCTCACAGCAGCGTCAAGCCAGATGATTATTTCCATATTAATATTCAGACAGAAGCTACAGGTTACAGAGCAAAATAGGATGGAGGGTATGGGTGGCTTTTTTTTTGGGGGGGGGGGGGGGGGGGGGGGGGGGGTCATGCATGTTGTGTGATGTGGCTCAAATACAAAACCATAGATGTTCCAGCAGTTGACTTTTTCTTTAAAAGCTTTTGTAAGAAAGAATCTAAAACATCAAGTGAAGGAATGCCCACAGACAGCAGGAAGCATTATTATCTTTGCAGTGTCCACAAGTTTACTAGTTTATTGCCTTACTGTGATTACATACTTAATTTATTACTAAAATAAAGAATGAACACAGATGCCTGTGCAGTCATGACTGCACAGAAATAGTTGGACTAGATAAGTTAGCAGCCAATAGATCCACTCTGAGCCACTCCTGCTTTGCATACTCTCTCTGTCCAGCTGTCACACTTCACTAAACTGGTAAGAGCACACAAAATACAAGACAAAAGATCCTCCCTCATTATGGAATTTATTCATTCTTATTACTGTTTGACAGATTCCCCATGATGAGAAAAGTTGTTTTTAAAGCTATTGAAGCTGTGTGAGGATGCATCTGTTGTGCACCTGCATCCTGTTCTTCACCTTGCTGATGGTGTCTCGCCAGGTGAGTGCCACTGTGTCAAACAGCTTCAATGACTGCAGCCATTTTTTCTACATGCAAACACCACCTGCAGGGATCAGAGGAGCAAACCTGAAGAGGATCTGCCAGAAGTATGCTGACAAACTGCGCTATGCCACGTTGTATGACAGCAGTCTCCATCTCCCGCTCTACTCAGCCTACATTTTTAAGAAGTCTGATGGGAAGAGGAGGGTGGACACACCCTGGATGTATGAGCCTCAGGTAGAGAGACCAGAATAGTGTTTGTTAATTACCAAAAACCCTGATAGTAGCTGGACTTTTTTTTTTTTTTTTTTTGTTAGGTTGTTTTTTTAGGACATAATGACATTCTGTTTAAAAATAACAGGCTGAAATAGGTGAAAATCTGTTTATATTTCTATATAGTTTCTCTTATTAATTATTAAGTTATCATATATGTTACTTAAGAGTCAACATATTGCAAATGAAACAGGACTTGTGTTGATGAGACCAGAAATGCTTTAAAATAAGAGCTAGCAAGCAATTAGTGCAGCTTCTCAGGATACCAAAACAGTTTGGGCATGTAGTCCTAAGGTTTAAAGACATAATTTGGCCCAAGAAGGACATAGCTGAAGCCTTAAAGACGGTCCAAGTACTCTGGCTCATGTGCTGATGTTAAAGCTACATTAGGTCAGTTGTCTAAATTCTGGTCAAAACACATGGGATATTGAACTTCTGCTACATGTCAATGTTTGGTCCAAACTGTCCTTTCATTAAAAAATAAAATAAAATAAAAACTACATGAATAATCTAGCCAAATCTGTCATACAACTGGGCCAGTTTTTGGCAGTTTTTTCTTAAAGTATTGCTAACTGTGCTAACTAAGCCTCAAACTAGTAGCTAAATGGGCTAATACTGAACAGATAGATAGATAGATAGATAGATAGACAGACAGACAGACAGACAGACAGACAGACAGACAGACAGACAGACAGACAGACAGACAGACAGACAGACAGATAGATAGATAGATAGATAGATAGATAGATAGACAGACAGACAGACAGACAGACAGACAGACAGATAGACAGATAGACAGATAGATAGATAGATAGATAGATTTAGGTAAAATGAAAAACAGAAAAACAACAGCAGAGATTAAAACTTGTAGCTACAGAAAAATACCAGTACAGCATTAAGTTTAAAAAGTTAAGTTTCTCATATTTCTTTTCCTTTCAGCTGGTTTCTGATGATGAAAGTAGTAACATGAGGGGGCTTCCCCTGAGTGAACACACTCCCCCTCTGATTGAGAACAGTCAGGCTGTACTGGAGGACTACATAGATGCTGTAGAATACAGACGTGGCCCCCTGAATCCAGACCAGCACCAAGCGGAGCCAGATGACAAATCCTCCACCTACACCTTGACCAATGTCGTCCCACTAATCACAGACTTACTGGACACTTCTTGGAACCCATACTTGGATGTAATCCGTCGACGCCTTAACAACTTCTGCCATGGCAAATCTTTTATTGTCACAGGGGTCACCGTTTCAGGGGCCACTATACAGCGAAATAACAGGGACCACCTGGGAATCCCAAAACACTTATGGTTTGCATACTGCTGCCCAAGATTTGACCGTAACGCCCCGTATGAGGTGAGGTTTATGTTCCCTACCTATGGGGGCTATGCACTTAATGAACGGACTGGTTACAGTGTGGTGGAAGTACCACTCAAGACTCTGGAGAGTTTCCTGAGGAGTCAGGCAAACATAGACAGTGACATGATCATTTTCTACAAGGGTTGTGTGTCAGAAAACACCTTCAACAAGAAGAAGAGAAGTGGCCTGACCAGCGTTGAAATGCAGCCAAAATAATAGAGGAACTCCATTAAAATGTGACCATTGTATCAACAAGATTTATCCTAATAAACTTCAACAGAATCAGTGTTAAGTATTTTACCTTCAAGTACAGGCTAAAACATTCATTCTGACATTGTCTTTCATGCATTATTTTATTTTATTTTATTTTATTTTAAATTGATTATTTATTTTACAAATTGCAATGCAATAAAATCCTATTACTGTTTAATTGCAAAATTTTCAGTATGTAGTACTCCGATATTTTACTCCATCACTAAAAAGCATTGAAAATTGGTTTTACCCTGTAGTTAATAAAATCTATTTATTACTGGCAATTTAAAACTTTACACTAGATATGTTTTTGTTTCTTTTTTTTAATTTTGCAAAAGTAAAACAGATTACTAACATATCTCTAAAATAACTATGACTGGACTTTTTTGTAGTCCGTTATGTTATATATATATATATATATATATATATATATATATATATATATATATATATATATATATATATATATATATATATATATGTATATATATAAAGAAGTCTTCATTTTTAAAAATAATTTGGGAAATTGATTTTTGATGGCCTAATGTTGCATTTTTCAGTGTAAATTTTAAAGGTGCACCTAAAAACATTTTATATAATTTCATATAGTAAGTGTATGTTACTATATATGTGTATGTTTGTATGTATAGTAAGTTAATGACTGATACAAATCTTTCTTTGTGACTTTCAGTGGGAGCTGTATTGTAATTTAATCAAATATAATGCAGGCTAAATCCAGCTCAAATCATAGTGAATACAAATGATTTTACTGCATTGTAAGCTGTCGTATAAGCAGCGTGTTTACTTTCATTTGGTGATGTACTGGTGTTTGCAGAAGAGGGTATGCACTAAATTCCTGCCTCCATGTCTTTCCTTTAAGTTGCCTGCACAGCACTGTGTAAGGACCTTGTCATAAACAGCAACATATAAGACTACGCTACCATATCTGGCTTGCTCTTGACTTCAGACAATGAAAATAATTTAGAAATTCATACTAACCAGATTTTGCTGTCGCAGTCAGTGTAGCATGCTATGTAATATGTAAAACTAGTACCCATTATCTTCTCCATACATGCAAATATTCTCTACTCTGTAAAGTCTATGTGGCAGTTCATTCTGCTGTTAACTGGAATATTGATGATCATTAAATAATCCTGAAAATACTTATTTGTTTGGGTGGTGTACTTTATCATCCATGTTAATTCCATTCATGAAAAATTCCAAGTAAAAAAATGTATATTTTTGCATCATAATGTGAGTAAAAGCAATACAGCAGGTAAACTGGAGGGGAGTTGTAAGGCATGACCTATGCTTCTTTGTCTATGAGTGGCTTTTTCATTGACTGACTGGTTTTAAGTCCAATAAACATGGTTAAACAAATTGACTCGTCCAGTTAAAACACCAGTATCGATCATTTAACAAAAGCAATATTTTGGTCTGCCCCTCAATATGTAACAAAGAAAAAAAAGATTTTTTTTAGCACATTGCTGAACATCAGAGTTTATATGACTAATGTTGGCTGAAAAATAAGTAAGTGTACTCCATATACCTGCCTATATGCTGCACTACACCAAATGCTAATCCATCTCTGACCATTGTAAATCTCATTCACTCAAGAATTATATGCAGTTAATTCCACGAATGGGTTTAAGGAGGAAAAAAGGAAATTTCCATCTCTTTTCCCCCACTAATGAGAGAGAAGTTGATGCATTTGCAAGAGCTGTTTTGTGTCCTTGTTCCACTCAGTGTGGGTGGATCCGTTGAGGTGCAAGATGTGCATTGCTTTGCATATTGAGCCCTGATTACAGAGGAAAGTGTGTGACCTCTTAACTGTTGCACTGAGCTCCACTGACAGTTATAGAGACACGTTTGATCATTTGCAGCAGATCTCAGAATTATATCTGATATATTAGACATTCAATAGCTAAACCATCATCAGATCTCTCCTGAAAATGACATTGTGGGTACAAATGGTTTTCCTGCTTGTCAACCTAGCAGCAGCAGTGAGAGGGAGAGTGGAAAAAGAGCTGTCTCCAGAGTGCAGAGAATTCCTCTACATGGGAACACCGCCGTCAGGACTGGAACACCAATCCATCCAGTACATCTGTCAACTTTACAACAAGAAGCCACGCTATGTTACTCTGTACAGCACTATGGATCATATACCTATCTACTCTGCCTACATCTTTAAACGCTCAGATGGGGAGAAATGTGTGGACATTCCCTGGATGTACGAGCCTCAGGTAAAGAAGACTAGAAAACTAACATATGTAGCAAAGCCTCTATATACGAGCAGCATCCACTAATCATCATTTCTCAGTTTGAAATGTCTCTATTCTTTCATTTTCTGCAGATATGTTATAATATTTGGTCATGCTCATTCTTTTGATTGCATCTGCTCTGTCACTTTGCACAGCTTTCCACCTCTGTTGACACAGATGAAATGCAGCCCTTTCCACAAGGTTACATGCACAGGAATTTCGAAGACTCCCAAGCAATTCTTGACGATTATACAAATGCAGTACATTATGAGCGAGGTACTCTCAATCCAGACGAACATCAGGATGAACCTGACGACAAGGCCTCCACTTACACCCTCACCAATGTGGTGCCCATGGTGCCCAACTTCAGCAACAGAGTCTGGAACAAACAGGAGCACATCATCCGCAAACGACTTAACAACTACTGCCGTGGAACAGCTTACATTGTGACTGGTATCACCACCTCGGGGAAGATGATCCACAGGAAAAACATGAAACGAATCGCAGTTCCCACCTATGTTTGGTCAGCTTATTGCTGTGTTAACTACGACCACAACACCCCTTATAATGAACGGTATAAGTTCCCATCGTTTGCTCACTATGGTCTCAATGAGGAAGAGAACAACAACATTGTGGAAATCTCCGTCCAGAAGCTGAAGGAGTTTCTTAAGAGGACAACCTTTGTAAACCAGAACTTTCAGATCTTTGTAGAAGACTGTGTCCCACCAGCATCCAGTAAAATTAACTAAGAAAATGTTCATATTTAAGGTAGCAATATGTCATTGTTCTTTATGTAAGAAAGACACAACCTTTAATAATATAATGATAACTAGACTCTATTTAAATTTAGAAGTAAATCATGACAATGTGACAGTCTGAAATTAAAGCAGAATTCTACAATCATCATTGATTTAAACCTTCATGTTTTCTATTGTTGTATATTAAATTTCACAGCTTCACAAGCCATGTTTGGCTTGTGAACATTCACATTCATGTTTTGACATGTTGCAACATGAAAAACTGGTAAAACGTTCCCCTTTTACAAACTCACACATCAGAACTAGTTTGTAAGATGTGCTCTTGTCTTAATCTGGGGTGGCTTGTTTTCTATTCTTTTTTCTTTTTTTTCAGACATAAACCCCTCAAATGTAAAAGAAACAGTTCATTATTATGATGTTAGGCTTGTTCACATTAAATGTGCCACAAATCACTGAATTAAAAAGAACAGAAAAATAGAAAGTGAAGCACAAAAGCTATTTTATTGTGCAGTGAGGCTGCATGCAAAACACAAAGCTGTGCAACCTGAATGGCATGCAGTTGATCAGCTTCAACTGTGCTTTTCTGAATGTCGGTTGTGAGCAACATCTACCAGACAGCCCTATCAAGTCATAAAAATATTGGATATTATTACACATTTTCCTTATTCCCATCAGATAACCTTGAAAAACATAAAGACCGTTTTGTATTGCTGATACCTTCATATGCATACAGTCTGTATCTCTACCACAGTGGTGCTCTTTCTGTACTTACTTTTGTCTGATCACAATAAAGCAAAAGGAACCTGTTACACCCTCTTTGCATTTCTTATGTATTCCTACATCCAGGATTCTCAAACTCAAGGCTTTAAGGGCTTCTGCCCTGCAGGTTTTAAAAGTTTACCAGCATCAACACACCTGACTGAATGGGTCATTGAGAAGAACTTAACAACAAGCTGTTGAATCTATTTCATTTGAATCAGTTAAGCTGGAGAAGGAAAGATCTAAAACATATAGGACAGTGGTCCTATAAGGACTAGACTTGCAGGGGTCCTCGAGAGCCACAATCCTGCAGGTTTTCTAAAGTTCTCTGCTCCAGCACATCTGACTCAAATTAAATGGATCCAACAGCCTATAAGGATCTGCACAATGACTCATTACTCAGGTGTGTTGGAGCATGGCACATAAATATTTGCCAACTATACTGTTCTATCTAAAAAAAGAAACAAACAAGAAAATATATATTTATATGACTGTACCACTATTGTATAACTTTTCTGAAGATTAAACATTTCTTGCTTTTATAGTCTGTTAATCATCATAATCGTGCAGAGAGAGCTTAAAGATAATATTTAAAAATATATTTAGGTTTTTTTTTAAATTATTCTCCAAAGCAACTGTTGATGGTGTTTAATGTAAAAATAAGTGGAGGCTGTTTGGATAATTAGAAGTAACTTTCCTTGTCTCTTATTACTCAGATTGGCTTTGCAATGCCATTTGTTATTCCAACTGTTGTGCCTAATCAATACTATTTCCTTAAATGAAAAGCCAAACTGATTACTATCATTACTGGTACTTATTAACAATCTTTTTTATTATTAAGTTATGATTGTATATTTTTGCATTGTAGTCCAACACAGAAGACATTAGACTATGACCATGATAATGAACCCAAATGCTCCCCTTATTGTATTGAACAGTAATTATTAATACACCTGTACTTTTCATACATGTCAGTGATGAGAAAAGGGCCATACTCAAATGCTCTCCTTGACTGATAACATTTACTGCTTCTGAACTACTCGTACAACTATTTGAATTTATGTAAAGGACGTTACAATGGGAGACCAGTTTGCTGGAAGCACAGATGAGGCAAGAAGGGAAATGTTGAGTATGATAGAGCTGAGACAGAGGCTGGTTCTGTTAGACGGTAGTGGATTTGCAGCGAGTACAAGCAGAAGCAGTGAAGGCTAAAAAGACACAAAAACTAAACAACAGAGGAAAAGTGAGCTGCAGCGATGGCACCGACATCTGCAAACCGTGCTGCAACCCTGGCAGCTGTCACAGCTGTGCTGACCTGTGTGTTGCTACAGGGGGTTCAGGCAGGAGTAGTGGAGGATTTTAACCATGTGGAGAGATGTAAGGACTCTTTATATCTGGGAACTCCACCAAGAGGCTACCTCAGCAACTCTTATAAGAAGATCTGCCAGAGATATGAGGATAAACCCCGCTACATCACACTGTACGACCCCCACAAACATATCCCCATCTACTCTGCCTACATATTCAAGAAGTCAGATGGTGAGAAGAAAGTAGATTTCCCTTGGATGTTTGAGCCTCAGGTAAGTTGAAGCTTGTACAAAAACAAAATGCTAATTCAGTTATCAGTTTGCAGTGTTTCCAGTCTGTGCTATGATGCATCAAGCTTGTTTATACTATCTGTCTCATATTGCACTATATTATATTGTCTTTATAAAGAGGAAGGCATCAAACAAATATCTGCAGCATTTGTTTGTACTGACACTTCAAAACAACTTTAGAGCACAGGCGCAAGTCCTGTTGTTAAGGGCAACCAGTTAAGCTTGAGATAAGCTTTCTTTTTATTGGCTATAGACTGAATTAATATGATACTGTTGCCATTACTACACATGCAAAATTGTGACTTGTGTGATAAGAACATGTGATAAAACTGTATTACAACAGATGTCTTTGTGTTTTTTCACTCTCATAGTGATGAAACTGTGGAAGACATCATTCCTTTGTCAGAATTAAAGCCACATTCTTTTATAAAAGGGTCAAATGACTTGATTTACTTTGTGTATAAATGATGCTCTGCAGAAGAAAGACTGGTGTTTATGTAGATGATGTATAGCTCTCTGCAGATGCAAGGAATAAAACCTATAAAGAGCAACAACCATTTAATTCTGCAGATCTTTTTATTTTGCAGAATGTTCACCAAAGTTGTCAATATGTTCAAAAGATCTTATCTTTCTACCTTTTTATAGTTGGCCTCAGAAAAGAGCAGCAGCAATATGGAGTCCTTCCCCCAATCTTCAAGCATGCATATGAACTTTGAGGACACCCAGGCAGTCCTGGAGGACTATGCTGATGTTGTTCAGTATGAACGAGGCCAACTAAATCCAGACGAACACCAAGCCAGTCCTCTAGACAAAGCGTCCACCTACAGCTTGACAAACGTGGTTCCTCAGATCAGAGAGTTCAACTTGGGTCCCTGGGCTGAACATCAAGACCTTATCCGCAAACGCCTCAACAACTACTGCCGTGGCAAAGCCTTTGTGGTCACCGGGGTGACCACTTCTGGACACACGATCCGTCGGAACAACCTGGACCGTGTGGCAGTTCCAGAGTACATGTGGTCGGCCTACTGCTGCACAGAGTTTGACCAAAATGCTCCGTACTTTGTGCGCTACAAGTTCCCTGTGTTTGGAGCCTATGGGCTCAATGATCGTGTCAACAATCACATGGTGGAAGTTCCTCTCAAGAACCTGGAGAAATTTCTAAAGGGAAGGATGGAGGTGGACAAGAACTTCCAGATTTTCTATAACGACTGTGTGCCAGATAACTGAGATGAAGTTATTATATGTTATTATTCAGGTTTTAGGTGTGTTAGAAATTTAGGATTTGATTGTAAAAGAAATCTGAGGTTGTCAAATTCAAATATTTGTCAAATTGCACCAGAAATAAAATGAATATTTAATCTGAGCCTGCACAGAGTCTTCTCTGGACTGTATTACTGATAAATTATTCAGTATGTAAAAATCTTAAGATTAAGTTATGTTGATTACAATATCTGAGAAAATGAACAAGAGATCCCAAAATTAACTTTTTAAAAGCAAATCCAAACAGAAAAGACAGTTTTCCCATTTGAAAACATTAAGCCAAAGAAAAACTTCCTTCTTTTCATTGAAAAACAATAAATTAAGTGGCAGAGTACTAATTAAATCAGGTTTTAGATAAATATATAAAGGTATTTTAATTCTGTTCTACACTTGTGATGCCTGATGTGAACTAATTTACGTCATATTCACTTAATTTAGAACATAGAGTGCTATCATTGATAACAATAAATTAATTATATCCAATTAAAATCCAAATATATAAATATCAATAACAATTATTTTATGAATTTGTATATTCACATTACAGCAACAGTCCTGATTTCACTGACATTGACAACAGGTAGGTCTGTGATTCAGCAGGATGCTAATGGAGAATATGATGAACCCACAATCCACACATGTCCCATAAGATATTTGAAACATTTATGGCTCTGTCATGGTCACTTTCTGGCAGTCTGAGGCATGCAAAGGTTATAAAATGAGGACTGATCCAGAGATGACACTCGTTTCCAGGCCACCCATCCTCGCCTCTGCAGCTCTGTCTTCTCCAGCTGACATCCGTAGTAGTGAGGGTCAGCAACTAATAAGTAGCTCCCCTTGTTGCCAGTGTACACTCCTAATACCCCCTTAGAGGAATTGTCCCTGTCTCCTCCCATCATGACAGGAGATCCATGCTTCTCAAAGTGCTGATGGAGCTCTTCCACGGCAACATTTTCTAACTCAGTTCCTCCACCTCTGACGTGCACTAATTTACAGGGAACATCGTAGAAATAGTCCAGCACCAAGGAAGCTTCAAATGTTCCTATCCAGTCCCTAGAGCCCAAGAAGGTTTTTGGCTTGTCCCCCATTGCAACCAAGGCTTGTTGAATATCTAGAAGACAGGGTACAGGTTTGTTGTTGTTTTTATGCTGAGGCACGTTATGGCAAAGCCATGAAGCCATGGTTTGAATGGTACGGTAACCGCATCCCCAGCCTCTGTCATCTTGTCCATCACAGCCATAATGGAAGTAGAGATAATCTCCTTTTATCGTAGTGCATTTCGCATCATCTGTACGTGGATTAGGAAGACCAGTGTGCACACTTTTCGATAATGTCTTGACTTGCTTAATCAATCCGTTCTCAGCTTCACTTCCACCCCAGTCAATTTTCTCCTCAGATGCCGCTGCTTCCACCTTTTCATCCATTTTTTCGTCTGTTTCTACCAAGCATACAAAACGCTTTTAGACAAAAGCCACTGATCAGCAGTCCCTGAAAGAGACAGCTCACCATACAGTCATCTTGTGTAACAACAATAACAGTCCTGACGGTGAACAAACAGCAACACGAGTTCCGAACGATGATGCCTTGAGAAGCAGTTAGTCTTTTCAAGACCGTAGTTACAAACGATGCATACTATCAGTTTATGCCATTTGAAAGTTAAGGTACAATAGTAGCTGCTACAGTTTGACTGAAAATAGTAATAAATATCACTAACATTTAGCTTAAAGAAATTTCTAGAGGGCATCTAATATTATGTGAAATTAATGCAGAACATTTTATACCACAACATTTTCGGCAGTCTTTGAAGGCAGCATCCTGTATCCTCAATTTAGCACACCTGACTGAAATAACGTTAATTAGCGAATGTTACTCGTTAGCTAGTTTTATTCCCTTAACAATGACCACTACAGTAAAATATAGCGAATTTATAAAAATTTCAGCGATTTTGCTGTGTTTTTGTGGCGTAGTTTTGGCTGAAAAAAGTACTGAAGGAAACCGGGAGAGCGACGGACTTGAAATAGAGTGTGAAGAAATTAAAGTGAGAATAACAGTGAAACGGACGTTTTTCCAAGAAAGACGCATTCCTTTTAAACCGGAGTTTCTGCGACTTGGCGTAAGCTCAATGCAGACCAGTTCCTGCGGTCCACAGAGAACATCTGACACTGTTATGGTCATTACCGCCGGGCTCCAAGACTGTGGGACTGAGTCCAGTGTAAGAGAAGAGAGACTATGCTGATCTTCCTTGTGTTAAGAGCGCAAAATGGAGACGATTAAATCCATATAAGTAGAAGGAAACTTAAATTAGCATTGCCCCACTGCAACTGTTTCCAGGGATAATGCTGAATATACAATACTGTTGGGTTGGGAAGAACTATGACTGAGTCAGTTCTTATCTTTCCCATCTATTAAAGTAGTCTTGAGTTTTTCTTTTATATCTTCCTTAGCTGTTGTTGGGATTGAGCCTGTGTTGTATGCACATAAGAAAACACTTAAAGAATAAAAGCATTTTGCAAAGATGTGCAAGTATTTCCCATTTTAACCAAATTATGATATAATTAAGCAAAATTGAGCTTAATATTAAATTCTATAAAGGTATTTATTCATAATTACTTCTCCAGGTTCATGGTGATTGGCTTGTGTACTCCAACCAGCTGTTACTGTTACCTGCTGTGGTTCCTACATCTACAGGCAGTGTGATAGTTCGAAGAGTGACTACTGTCATACCCATTGAGTGCCATTACGAGAGGTAAGACTAATGTATGTGGCTGATTCCAGTTTTGTCAAAGCATTTTGTTGCAGAGGCCTCAACACTTTTGATGTTTTTTGAGAACAGGAAGCAGGAAGTTAAAGGGCAACCATTACAACCAACCTGGGTACCGATGACATCCACTGTTGCTGCAATTGGCCTTCTTAACTTCTCCCTCCGTATCATGGCAGGTGAAATTATTGTCTTTATGTAATCTAGACTGCATCAGAGGAGATTCCTCTGACACCTGGAAACTAAACCTTGTACTAGGAATAAAGATGTGTTTGTTCTTACACAGATGGTTGTACTTCTTCACGCAGTTCCTCAGTATATCAGCAGGGGGAAGCAGTGTTCCTGGAGGCCAGCGTAGAGGCGCAGCTGCACCCTTCCCTTACTCTATATGTTGATTATTGTGTTGCAACACTGAATCCTGACCCTCTATCACGGCCGAGCTACAGGTTTATTGACAAGCATGGGTCAGTTTATTTCAGTTAATTAAAAAAAATACAAGTTAAAGAAATAATCATGGTTGATTAGTTTTATCTAATAATTACAATGAGGCGTTTAATCTCAAATGGAAATTTGCAGATTACTTGTCTCACAGCATTTTATTAAACAAACTAGACACATTATGCCTAAAGTGAACTCTTCCATTGTAGATGTCATATGGACAGTGCACTGCCAGGGTCTTCCTCTAGATTTCTTCCTCGAGAGCAAAATAACAAACTGTGCTTCAGTGTCCAAGCTTTCCACTTCAACCAGATGCATGGAGAGCAGGTAACTGAACAACAGCTGCTTTATTTCTTCAGCTGCATTTCAGGAATGTAGTTTAATTAGTCTTGGAATATTTCTGATTTAATTCCTAACTTGATTGTTTTTCATTCTTGTAGATGTTCATCAGTTGCCATCTCGGGGCCACTCTGAAACAAAAGTCACACAGTTACCTAAATAAAACCTGCTTCTTCCACGGACCCACCTTCAGGTTAGGCTGCTAAACAGTAAAAAATAAATAAATAAAAATAGGAAAAAAAAGTTCTAAACCATTATTATTCGTCAGCTTTTGCGGTTTAATACCCTTGATGCACAGTGGATCTTTAATTTTTAAGCTGGTGCTTCACATCAGATTGGTTTTGAGGATGTTTCCTTGTTGTTCAGCTGGCGTGCCACAGAGGGAGACAGTGCTCTGTGTGAATGTTGTGACTCAAGCTGCTTGAGGCCAACTAAAGAGAAGAACTATGGAGATACAACTCAACCAGACACAGGTTGCTCAGCCCTTCACAAACAAATGCAACATAGTCTTTGAATTCACAAGATGTTCTAATGGCAACATGGTCACTAACTAGTGTCTGTGTTTTACTTTTGTTCTTAAATAGGAGAGAAGCATGAGGCTGACAGGACTGTTGGACCAATTCACACTTTGCATCACTCCTACTGGACAGGTCGAATGTCGGTCAGTCACTGAAGAAGCTTTACCCCAACTTCAGATTTAGGTGGGTAGGCCTAAAGGGACTGTTGAGACCTAAAACTAGGAATTTTCTTTTCTAATGACTCGGTTGATGTAAATTTTTCATATGGAAGCTGAACAGTTAAGCCGTCATGAGCAAACTGAGTCACTTACAAATGATTTCAACCCTTTACAAGAGGGAGTTATTTTTGATTACCTTCCATCATGCAGGCTGTTTTCAGCAGTCTTAAAGCTGAAAAGACTCATGTAAGGAAAGTTTTCCTAATCTTGAAAGAGGATGCTTTTCTCAAACGGTATAATTTAAATGATAGCTGCAATATCTGAAAATGACTTTTTCATGACTTTTTCATATGTCTGACCAAGGGACAGACAAAAAGGTTTACCAAAATCATTACTCTAACCGATGCTTTAACATCAGAATAAGCTACTATTGTTTGCGGTCATACACTTTTATTTATCTTTAGTTTGTGCAACATTTGAATCTGAATGATGCTATAATAAAATCACTGACTAATCTGAGATGGAGAGGATAATTGTATCATTATAGAAGAAAAAACCATGACAGGGTGGAAGCATACCTATGATGACTTCCCAGAACCAGGGAGAAGAACTACAATGGAATCTAAAATAATCCTGTGAGCAACAAGCTTACAAGAATAAACAGACACTTGGGTAAGAATGGGACAGCTATGTGGTAATGTATGTGCTCTGTGTCCTCCGTCTATAGAAGAAACACTTGTGTGGTCCTGTGAGAGGAAATGCGACTGACCAGATGGGAAACCTGATAGATTTCATGTTCCAGTGACTTTTTTCCATGACAGCAGAACTACAGTTTTTCTTTATCAAAAGCATGAAATAAGTAACATTTATGTAATCACCAACTCCCTTTTAATGCTTTAATGTTCAAACTAAGAGAAATCTCTTATTTTAAATGCATTTTTCTTTTCATTCAGACAATAAGAAATGTTTTAACAAATGGCTGGAATAAGTTAATATACTAACAATAGCTAAATGATCAAAACTTGAAACCATAATGGGATAACAATGTTGCATGATACTTGTAGTTTGTACATCTATAGTATGCAAGTCTAGTTTATCTGCCTGATGACAAACCATCAATTCCATCCACCCATTTTCCACCGTCTTATCCAGAGTCTGTTTGTTGGGGCAGCAGCCTAACCAGCGAAGCCCAACTACCCTTTCCCCGGTCACTTCTTCCAGCTCATCCAGAGGGATCAAAAGCATTTCTAGGCCAGTGAAGAGACGTATTCCCTCTATGTCCTGGGTCTTCGCTGGGTCTCCTTCTGGTGCAACCTACCCGTAACACCAGAGAGGTGTCCAGAAGGCAGATGCCCAAGCCACTTCATCTGGCTCATCTCAATGCTGACCAAAAGTGGTGGAGCAGTGGTTCTGCTCTGAACCCGCCCCGCCCCCCAGAGGAAACTCATTTCAGCCGCTTGTAATCACAATCTTGTTTTCTCAGTTGGTCACTACCCACAGCTTGAGACCATAAGTGAGGGTAGGAACATAGATCGACCAGTAAATCGAGAGCTTTGGCCCAGCTTCTTCTTCACCTTGACAGACCAATGCAGTGCAGAGTCCAAACCACTGCTGGCACAGCGCCATTTTGCCCATTGATTTTTCTCACTCCTTCTTTTCCTCAGTTGTGAACAATACTCTGAGATACTTAAATTCCTCCACTAGGGGCATGATCTAATTTCTGATCCGGAGAGGACACTTATTCTCATCCCTACCACTTCACACTCATTCCAGAATAGTTCCAGAGAGAGTTGGAGATCATGGCCCGATGATGCCAGCAGAACCACATCATCTGCAAAGAGCAGAGACCCAATCTTGAGACCAACAAACAGGATACCCTCAAGACCTCAACTGTGCCTAGAAATTCTTTCCATAAAAGCTATGAACAGAACCTGTGACAAAGGCCAGCCTTGGCAGAGACCAACCCTCACCAGGAGCTAATCCAACTTACTGATGGCAATACAGACCAAGCTTTCACACAGGTTGTATGGGGACTGGACAGCTCGTACAAAGGGATTCACTATTCCATACTCTTGAAGCACCCTGTACAGAACTCCCTGGTGGACATGGTGGAAAGCTTCTTAAAGTCCTCAAAGCACATGTAGACTGGTGGGCAAACTCCCAATGACCCTGCAGAGGTTCTAATGCTTGTCCATTGTTCCTCAGCTGGGATGAAAATCACAACTGCTCCTCCTCCAATCCACGGTTCAAGTATCCAAAGGACCCCACTTTCCAGAACCCCTAAATAGACCTTAGCAGCGAGGCTGAGGAATATGATCCTCCTGTAGTTGGAACACATCCTTTGGTCCATCTCATTAGTTTCACTCGGACAGGTTACCTTTTATCTTTTACATCCAACAATATACAAGTTATAGAAGTCTTTTAAAGTCTGACACTCTGGCCTCCACTCCAGTTGAATTCAGGATAAAAGAAGCTATGTCTACTCTTTCTGGTTCTAGCTAACTTCCTGGATGTTTATAAGATAACTGGTTTAATCCCAAGATAACTGCATATTGTTTTTTTTATAAGTCCCTGGGGGTCCTTGTTGTTTCAGAGCCTTTTTTTTTTTGGTGGGAAAAGCAGACTCCCTTAGAACTGATGTGTAACACTGGGTGTCAAACGTATGGCCTTAGGACCAAAACTGGCCTGCCAGTGGCTCCAATCTGGCCCATGGGATGTTTAAATGACAGAAAATATCAACTGCCATTTTTTAAATAAAAGCAAATGCAAGTCCTACTTTCTATGTGAGATTGGATTTTTTTTTCCTGTTTATAACTCATTAACAAGGGCAGGGGGATAACTTTTTTTTTTTTTTATATATCTTAAGAGATTTCAGATCAGTTTGAATTAGGAGGTTAGTTGAGGTGGTCAGAATTACTACACAGATGTGGAAAGGGATGGACATTTAGAACAACTTCTAGCTTTTACAAGTTTATTATTTTATGTGATTTTATAGATCCATTGTCATTTGTAAACTGATTATGTTTTTTTTCTTTTGACAGTGACAACCACCCAATGGTAAAATCACAAAGATAAATCTAAAGAGAAAAAAAAAAGATAAACAACAAAGAAAATCTACTAACACCAAAAGGGAAAAGGAAAAATATATACACTGCTCAAAAAAATAAAGGGAACACCTCAACAACACAATGTAACTCCGTCAATCACACTTCTGTGAAATCAAACTGTCCACCTAGGAAGCAACACTGATAGATAGACACCAGGTGGAAATTATAGGCAATTAGCAAGACACCCCCAATAAAGTAGTGGTTCTACAGGTGGTGACCACAGACCACTTCTCAGTTCCTGCTTTCTGGCTGATGTCTTGTTCACTTTTTTCAAAATGACCTCCAGCAGGCCACAGATGTGCATGTGTCTACTCAAATGGTCAGAAACAGACTCCATGAGGGTGGTATGAGGGTCCGATGTCCACAGGTGGGGGTTGTGCTTACAGCCCAACACCATGCAGGACATTTGGTATTTGCCAGAGAACACAAACAGCTTTGCCACTGGCACCCTGTGTTCTTCACAGATGAAAGCAGGTTCGCACTGAGCACATGTGACAGACGTTAGAGTCTGGAGACACCGTGGAGAACGTTCTGCTGCCTGCAACATCCTCCAGCATGACCGGTTTGGCAGTGGGTCAGTAATGGTGTGGGGTGGCATTTCTTTGGGGGGCTGCACAGCCCTCCATGTGCTCGCCAGAGGTAGCCTGACTGCCATTAGGTACCGAGATGAGATCCTCAGACCCCTTGTAAGACCATATGCTGGTGCAGTTGGCCCTGGGTTCCTCCTAATGCAAGACAATGCTAGACCTCATGTGGCTGGAGTGTGTCAGCAGTTCCTGCATTGATGCTGTGGACTGGCCCGCCGGTTCCCCTGACCTGAATCCAATTGAGCACATGTGGGACATCATGTCTCGCTCCATCCACCAACGCCACTTTGCATCACAGACTGTCCAGATGTTGGCGGATGCTTTAGTCCAGGTCTGGGAGGAAATCCCTCAGGAGACCATCCGCCACCTCATCAGAAGCATGCTCACACGTTGTAGGTAGGTCACACAGACACATGGAGGCCACACACACTACTGAGCCTCATTTTGACTTGTTTTAAGGACATTGCATCAAAGCTGGATCAGCCTGTAGTGTGTTTTTCCATTTTAATTTTGAGTGTGACTCCAAATCCGGACCTCCATGGGTTAATTCATTTGATTTCCATTAATAATTTTTTGTGTGATTTTGTTGTCAGCACATTCAACTATGTCAAGAACAAAGTGTTTAATAAGAATATTTCATTCATTCAGATCCAGGATGTGTTATTTTAGTGTTCATTTATTTTTTGAGCAGTGTATTTCAACAAATTAAAAGTAGGAAAACAGGAAATGGAGAGAATAATAACATTTATACAGAGGGGAAAAAAAAGTAAAGGCTCACGTGTGCTACCTCAGCAAAAGGGTGTTTGTAAGTGGGGAGGGCATGCCTCTATCAGAGTAGGTGAGTGTGACCAAGTATGTCAATGTCTGTAATCTATGTCCATTACAAGTCTTGAGAGGGGGAGGATCTATAAGAATGCAAACTTTTAAAAATATATATCATACATTTATAACTCTGGAGCAAATAACAAAGAACTGAGAACAATAAAGCCCAATAATGGGTAATGGTGGCTCCGTATCCTTTTCCAAGCCTGGTGCAAGCTGGCCCCCACACACACTAACTCATGGTGGACCACCACAGGGCACAAGGCCAAGCCATCCTCTGCTCTTCCGAACCTCCCCCCAGGCCTCCACATTCACATCACACTTAGGCCAACCCTGATATGATATAAATGAGAGAAGTTAAGTATCTCAGCTGAGTACATTAAAACAAAACAAACAAAAAAATAGCACTGCAGTCAAAGGACCCGACTCAACAAGCCCCAAGACTATCCAGCCACCGCTGTCCCATTCAAAGCCCAACCGGCCACCAGTATTTTTCATTTAATTTAATTAAAAACTCTGAATAAAGTGTTTTTTTTGTTTGTTTGTTTTTTTTTTTCCAATGAAGCAATTTATTATATCACTAGTTGTTTCCATTACTGGAGTATTTTTATTTTTGTAAGTATGGTTAAGAAAACTAGTTCCTGTTTATAATGAGTTCTATTTTAGTAATATTGCCATCACATGGAGCACAATGAGACGTGTGAACTCTTAACACCAACAGAATGGGACTTGGATTATATGTATATATCCAGGAGGTGGTGTCAGCTGTGCCATCAGTTTCATTCTTATGGATGTAATGTCATGACCATCTCAAGGACGTTGCTTTAAATTTAGTACAAACATTCTCTTGCATAATTAAAGAAAAAAAAATTAAGGAGTCTATCCGAAGCAGCTTAGAAATGACTGCTTCCCTAATCAGAATATGCCTTTGTCAACATCTGGTGTTTGGGAATTGCATATCAAATCACTGTGACTCAGTGCAGAGGGGGAGATTTGGATTGCCTGAGGCATTTTTGTGTTATCATGGCAACAATATTGTGGTTTAACTCAATCAGCTTTTTACAAGGAAGTTGACCGTTATGTTGTCCCACTGAGTTTGCATGTGAATGCACTGGGCATCAGCTGAAAATGAGCAAAACAGTATGTGGGTCGACTGTAACATACACAGTAGACTTCAGTTAACAGGTGACGTAGAAATCATCTACGAACAACTGACCTCGTCATTTAGCAACATTACTGTAGCATGAAATAAAATGTTTGAAATGTTAAAAAGGAAATAAATTGAAACAACTGATTACTGAAAATGTGGGGAATATAATTTCATTAGAATCAATTAAAATAGATACTGAAAGGTGGGAATATGAGACATAGGAAACATCCAGCATGTTCCCCCAGACTCTGTGAAGCCATGCGTTATATGGTACAAAAACAGGCTGGTTAGATATGTAGATATGAAATGAAAAAAACTTCAACAGAGGGACCGTCAACTGATTTTATCCTGACTGATTTGTCAGCATTAAAAAGGCTGAAGCTGAAGATATGACAACGTTTGGTTATACAGAAGCTACAGAAACATTCAACAGTTAAAACACATCGAGATGAAAGCAACATAGAAGGAAGGTTCAAAACCTTTCAGCATGTAACCTCCTTCTTATTAGTCCATTTCAAGCTCATTTATTTTCTTTGCTTTTCTTGTCTCCTTATATGATAATGTTCAAAGTGAAATCTGGTTGTCATCAGTAAGCACAGTATAGTATCGACATCTCTGACATTGTTGGGCTTAGTTCAAGGAAAATGAGAATAATATGGAACTTGTATTGTTGTCTTGGGAGGTTCAATTACTTGGTTAGTGTTTTTTTAAGCATCACGTTAGCTATCCTCAAACTGTGGACTGCCAGCTTCTATGTGGGGGTGGGTGATCTGAGATGTGCTACAAATGGCAAGGGGTGCAGGAATGCCAGTTTACTGCATTTAAATCCAAAACAATACATTATGGTGCACACAGTGCGAGTTTACATTTAGAAATGCAATATACGCTGAATACTTCAGGTGTAAAGTTAGAATGAAACCTAGTAATTATTAATTATTCTTTGGGCTTATGGCGCTGTTATTGTTGAATCTAAATGCATCAAAGAAAGCTCATGCAAGGTTTTATGAAACAGGTGAAAGGTCAAGGTGCTAATGTAAAACCGTGTTTCAAACCATACAGGGTTTGTAGTCATGGCCAGCTAGTCAGGGAAATAGCAGAAAGGACATCCAAAAGTGGGGAAAGATTATGAAGTGGAATTTAGAAGTGATGAAAGGTCCATTAGATAACAGAAGGTGTGAGGCTAGGGCCTGCGAATGCCAGATATCATTGGTGCAAGTCTATGATAACACATGATGATGATAAATGGCCAGTAGCCTAATCTTTTTTGGAAAGAAAATATTTTGGATCTTAAAGTTGATGCTTCACCTTACATGTGTGTATATATATACTGCTAAAAAATAAATAAGAACATTTAAACAACATATCTTAGATCTTGATGAATGAAATGTTCTTGTTGAAAAACTTTATTCATTACATAGTGGAATATTTTGTGAAGAAAATAAAAGAATGATCAATGGAAATTAAAATCAATAAGCCACAGAGGTATGGATTCAGAATCATACTCAAAATAAAAGTGGAGAAATCAGATCACAGGCAGACCCAACTTATGTGGAAATTCCTCAAGACAATTCAGAATGATATTCAGTGATGTGTGTGGCCTCATGAACCTGTATGCATTCCCTACCTACAACATCTGGTCTCCTGATAAGATGACAAATGTTCTCCTGAGGTTTCTACTCCCTGACCTGGGTCAGGAAATCATGTTGTCCTCCCATGGCCCTCTCCACATCTGCTGGTATACTGGCCTGTCTCCTGGTATCTTCTCCGTGCTCTTGACACTGTGCTGGGGGACACAGCAAACCTTTTTGCCAAGCGTACCTTGATGTTCCATCCTGGATGAGCTGCACTTCTTGAGAAACTTCTGTGGGTTGCAGATATGTTACCTCTAGTGGTGAGGGCACTGACAAAATGCAAATGTGTCCAAGAATCAGCCAGAAAGGATTGAGCAGTGTATATAATCTATCTCAGAGGTGCCCAAGTTCTATCCTCCAGAGCTACTACCCTCTAACGTTTGGATGCATACCTTCTCCAACACACCTGCTCGCACCTCCTCTCGAGGGCTGGATTTGGGTACTCCTGATTTACCTTATATCTGTAGATGGAGAAAGATAGATGTGTGTGTCTGTGTGTGTGATGTTTTTAGCCATGTTTATGAAGTGGCTAAGTTATTTGAAATGATACTCTCAATAAATTTGAATATTTCAGAACTGATAACATACATATACAGTTGTCTAAATTACCATGATGCTTACTTGGATACTTGTAATGAGTAATTAGTTTGGTAATCTCCTTAATTTAAACTAGAGTTATCAACTGATAAGTTTTCTTTTGTCTCAGTATTTTGTAGACCCTTATTTATTTGACCCTGGGCCATTACTTCCTTTCTGTGAAAACGGGGTAAAAGCTGCCTTATGTAAACAAAACCTTATTTATTTAGTTATTTATTAGCAAAAGCTAAGCCAAAATGCTGAAGCAGTGTGCAAATAACTTGGTGCTTTCAAAGAAATGAAGAGGGTTTGATGCAGCCAAGTGAAGCTAATCAAACTGACTTAACTGATCATCACCACCTCTATAAAGATAGAAATTTTATTAATTAGTTGGTCTGGAGCAGAAATCCCCAACTCTGGACCTCTTGGCCCAGTGTCCTGCAGGTTTTAGATGTTGGCCTGCTTCAACACACCTGACTCAAATTAATTGGGCATCAAGAAGGGATGTCCAAAGAAGGAAGCTACATCTTATCTAAAAATGATCTAAAATGTGATTTACTGGAGCTTTAATCTTACTACCCTCCTGAGGAACTAAAGCTCCAGACCATTTGCTTCCCTTTCAGTTTCTGCCTGTGCTTAATCCTGTGAGCCCTGATTTATTCAATGTGTCCTAAGATTTTTCTGACCTCTGTTGTCCTGTATACAGTTGCTATTTGGGTAAGTGTCAGGACGTCATTAATGAAGTGCATCCCAGTCACTTCTGATAAAAGTCCATATGCTTGAACTCATAATGGGCTTGCTGGCCGTCACAGGAAGTGCATCACACTACAAGCCACTTGAATACACAAAATAATCTTGATGGGCCAGATTTAGTCTTCTAGTTGAAAGAATTCCCTCCAGGCTTTTTGATTTGCGCACCTGTTTACGACATTGTTGTGTTGTTTACCAGAGAGGAGTTCCAGGAGCATTTGGAGGGCCATACCTGCTCTGGTTTAAGATCACAATATGTTCAATAGAATCATAGAACTCTTGTCAAAGTAGACGCCTGCAATCTGAAACAATAACTTCCGACCTCAGCGGCTACGGTCTCGACCCCTGCCTTGGCTCCTGTGTTGCTTGCTGTCGGTCCCCCTATTCTTTTATTACAGCTTCCTGTCTTGTGTCGCGCCAGAGGAGGAGACTTATCTGGCTGTGAGCCCAAAAACTTGGATGAGAAAGTGAAACACATAGACACACACATGCACACACACACAAAGATAGGCATGCACTTTCACTGCCTCCTATGCATGTTACAGTCCCCCCCCCTGATAAATTGTTTACATACTCTCCTACTGTCTTTAATTAACCAGCTGCAGGCAAGTTTATCCTGAGTGTCACATATTCTCTGTTCCATTTATATGGTCCTAAATTCATTAACTGTGTCCCAATCCAGACTAGGAGTCACTGTGACTGGACACCCCTGCCCCCACACTCACCACACATCCCTCACCTCCCACCCCAGTCCCCTGCTCTGGTCATGAAGCATGGCTCTCAGCACGTACCTGGTCTCCCTCTACTCTCTTTCATGTTGCCTCAGACATAAGCAAACAGTCCTCTGAGCAAACAGTACAACCAAGCTGTCAACACTGTCTTCAGCTTAGCACTGAAGTGACAGTGTAGCATCAAAGCTGACTCATACGAAGCTGATGAGTAGGGATATTTCCACATTTAAGTACACATATTTTGA
This sequence comes from Melanotaenia boesemani, assembly GCF_017639745.1. Lineage (NCBI taxonomy): Eukaryota > Metazoa > Chordata > Actinopteri > Atheriniformes > Melanotaeniidae > Melanotaenia > Melanotaenia boesemani. The sequence goes on along the minus strand of NC_055686.1, from coordinate 14,066,171 downwards.
AGGTCTTGGTTTTATTTTAATTTCATGTGTTTTTTCAGCCATGGCATCAATTTCTTTCTTTCTTTATTTTTATTTTGCATTTTTTTTAGACAGAAAACAAATTTCAAATTAAATCATAATACTACAGCATATTTGTTGTTTGAATTATTGACACTAGCATTATTGGAAAAAAAATAGCTTTTTTTTATTTGCAGTGTAAATATTTGATGTGATTTGTGTGTTTTTGTACAATAAGTACAACTTTGATACGCTTACGAAACGTCTCCATGCAAACATGTTGGCTTTGTGAGTTTTCTTTCCAAGTATTTATGTGAGCAAAGCCACGTGTGCCACTTGACATAGCATGTTGGCTCCTGATAATGCATATGCAAACATGCCGCTACTTCCTGTCTGATGGAAGAGCTTTGGAAGACACCCCCCGTCCTGTGTGACACACAGAGGGGACTTCCAGGAAATTTCATTATATTTCCTTTACTCTGGCTCCACAGGGGCTGTCACGGGTCAGGGTGAGGATATGGGATGTAAACATTCCTGCTTGATGTGCAGAGAATAATTGATGTGTAATGTGTTTTATCTGATTTAAATTGCACCAGATGAAGAGTCCTAACTGGATACTTAGAGTTTGTTTGAGAGATTAGATTTTTAAGTTATAAAAATAAAAATAATTTGTTTTTTCAAAGTATTAATTTCACTGCTATAAGCCTACTATTTTTTTACAAAGCATATTAAAATAAAAATATTTTTTAAAATTTTGCCATTTTAAGTACCTGCATCAGTATAACTCCTGCCTTTGCAGTCTAGTGATTAGAGAAAGTGTTTCTACAAACCAGAGATGTCTCATGTCAGTATTTCTCAGCCATCATATTGAGGTTTTTCTCCCACCTTTTGTCTCTGGCAGCTGTGTTGAGAATTACCAAGGTATTTTTTATTTTTTAAACTATGCACAAGCTTTTCATGCGGTAGTTGTCGGATTTATTGCAAATTGGACTGTATTCTTGCAACAGCCAAATGAATCAGCTGTTACTCAGCAGGCAGAAAATGTTACTAGTTCAATCCTCCATAATCTCACACTGCATGTCAAATGATCTTTTCTCAATTGGACAACAGTTCTTAGTTTTAATGTCACAATAGTTTTAAGTACTCAAATAGAAGGTAGCTGAACTTCTTTCATAGATGGCTTACCTCTTATCCAGAGGGCTTCTTTTTTCTCTTGGTGTCTTTCAAGAAGAAGTACATCTCCAAGAATTCTTCATGAAACTTTAAGGTTTAAGGTAAATATATGTTGACAAGTTGTCTTTATTCTGAGTCAACTGTTGTGCGGTGCAAAAAAAAAAAAAAAAAGCTTTTCACAAATGTTTTATCTTAATCTTACTACTAACCTAAGGACACTTTCCACCCCATTTCAGTGACTTCAGTCATAAAGTAGCCATGCCCCCTGGGTCACTCTTTATTTTACTTTTCATCTTTGCTCCCACCACAGCATGAACCTCCACCCCCCATGCTGCCTCTGTACTTTCACACATGACAGTGTGCTACAAATATGCATTAGTCCCAGCTTGAAAAGGCATGTGTGAAAAACCCTTTAATTCATATAAATCTGCAGTCACAATCATCACCTCCCTGCTGGCCATTAGTGGGAATAAAGATGTGCAGGAACTTCTTCACTGGTGCCACTTTTCTGACTGTGAGCTATGTATGTCCTCTAATTAAAGTTTATTAATCTCAGGTCCTTATGTAAAAATAAATAAGAAGTTGTAGGAAGTTTGACAACAAAATGGTTGAGAGGATGCGCCATCTATGGTGGCTGATAGTATTCACTGCAGCAAGCCCAGGTTTGAGTCACAACCTGTTGCTGTTGAGTGGATATCTTCCTCCCTCTGCCTGCTTTTCTGTCCTTTAATTGTCCAATAAGGGCCACTAAAACTCGAATGCTGTTTAAGCAACAGCTGAGGATTCCCTCCCCTTTATTACTGTGAAAGACACGAAGGAGGACCTGCAGAATACATGCACAATAGTAGTGGTGCAGGCTATAAGAACACCAGTAAAAAGCACATATGTCCTGCTTGATGGCTTGTCGAGCTGTGGCTGATTATTTGTTTCATGAACTCTTCTGGACCCATGAATCAGAGGTAAGAAGGTAAAGCTTGGTTGACATAAAGAACACTATCCTGGCGGTCTTGTGTAAGTATTTTGTCTCCAGAGGAGCTGATGTACTTGACCGTGTGACTGGCATCTTGGGTTCTTGGAATCACCGGGCCTTTTAAAGGAGGGATGTAATGACTTCAGTTACTTAACTTGAAGCATACAATCACTTGACTTTTAAGGGTGATGACGATCCCAAGCTAGTGTACTAAAGTCAGTGAATGTGTGGCTCCTTAAATTCTTCTGGAAACGTTGGCTTTTAGTGACCATCTTCATCTGAATTCCAACCTGGAAACCCAAAGGATAAGAATAAGCTGGAAGGTTTTGATCATGAAGAACTACAGGAAACACTTGGAGGCCATGAAGGTAAGATACATACACTCATTTTATATTGGATTTAAGGATTCAGTTTCCACTTCTGACCTTTAACTTCTATGTAAACACATTATTGATCCCTATTTTTAGTTGTCAATCAATTTCACTCATTGACAGTGCAGATTAAGGAGTTAAAATGATTTGCATATAAAATGGGAAGACACACGTGCAAGTTTCACATTGAGGATGTGTGTCACAGTGGTAAAGGGTGGAGGAGGGTGTTAGAAGTATGCCCACTTAAACGATCTTGAAGGTGCTGTCAGTTACTGTCCAAAACCGAATAAAGGTGGCAGATAGAGACGTGTTAAAGATCCTGTAAATAATCATTTGACCACCGCAGCCACTGAAAATGTATCCTACAATTTATTATGGCAAGTAGGCCTACTTGTAATATCCTCATTTAATTTTGTTAATGATTTTTTGGGGATGACTTAATACTATGATAACTGCCTCTGAAAACCCCCCTAACAATGAATGGGAAGTCTCTGCGCGTCTTTTTAAAGACATTATTTAGTTTTGGCCACATGTTTAATAAACAGAGATAACCCATTATTTGCACAACAATGAAAGAAAACATTTAGCCTTAAGGGAGGAGTAGTTTATATTGTCATCTTAGAAACAATGCTACTTTATTTTCAAAGTCATCAATAAAAAATCAAACGGGGATGTTTTTAAGAAACACCTACCGGATAAGTGCACAAGAGATCCACAAAAGAGCTTCGTTTCCAATTAATGGGCAATAGACGGACCCATTGGCCAAACCGCGAGGACCCTGTGAGGGGCTATGCGGACACCGCCATGGAATTTCCCAGTGAGTTACGGGCATGCCTTCATGATTTTTCCTCTGTACACTGGCTTTAGTTGTTAGACAATTTTCAAGCTTTACGCAGTGTGGGACCGCATGATGGGTTGAGGTTTATTCGCTCACAGTGGGACGTAAAAAGGCGCGTGCTCGCTCTTGGGGGCTATTACGTTATCACTATATCCACAGGGGAGGTAAATAAAAGGTTTTCCCAAAGCGCAGCAGTGATGCAAAGTGTGGTAGGTGAGTGCTCTGTCCAGCAGCACGGGGCTGTTTTTTTTACACGGACCCACATGCCGGGCGGACTACCCCGGAGGGCAGCGCACTTGGTTGCATTTTGGACCTGTTGGATATTTGGCTGGTGCCTCTAAGCGTGAAGCCGGTGCACATATTTAATTATCTCACAATGGTTTTAAAAGATGCGGCACCTTTTCGCGAATGTTGCGGAAAACGGGTAGAGGTAAGAGCGAATTTCCCCAGTCTGATGTTTCACTTTGTGTGCATTACCTGACCGCATTCAGCTTGTTTATGGGCAGCAGCCTTGTTATAGAATATGATCAAAACACAGATGATGCATAAACGATAACCTATAGATTAGTTATTACGTGTTTTGGAGAATGGTCCATTGGATCACATCTGGAAGATTGGATTTCTGTGATTACTCATCCACATGCTTTAGGAAGATTTCCTCTAATTTACGACAAACGCCATAAACTAAAATACCAAAGTATTTAAATTTAAGACAGTTCGTGGAAATAAATTGTGTAATTTCATCAGAGACGGATCTACTTGGGGGACACGTGGGAGGACCTGGCCCCATTGACCTCTCAAACTTTTCTGCCCCTAAGACATAAAATTGTACCTGTATCACTGAAACAATCAACAGACTGAAATGCCTTTGTTGATTACTTTGAAGTGTAGATTTTTCTATTTACAAAAACCTTTGTCGTAGTTTTGGACTCAAAAGTAATAAAAAAAAAGAGAACAGTTTATCAGTAAGATTAGTGCTACTAAATGCAGTATTATGAAGTGCTTGATCATGTCTGTAAAACCAGCAGTCACATGAAGAGAACGAACTTAACAAATGTCCTCTTCTACAGCAGATGACACATTGCAAGCTGCAACAATTTCATGAAATTATTTAGATTTCAGACCTCGTATGACCATGTGCATTGAGTGGTTGTGTAAAACCATATTTTTGATATGCATAGTATGATTTGCTTATGAAGAAGCCAAATTGATATACAAACCAAGACACAGGCCACAGTTGCATTATTTAAAGTTCCTTTGCAAAGAAAGTTGCAAGAAAAAGGTGCTGCTGAGACACATAGAATAAGTTAAGTTAACTTTTTTCTGCGTCAGTCTAAGAAATGCAAATTAAGTATTATAATATATAGAGAATGTGAGGTTTCTGTTAAATAAGTTTGTATTTCAGTTGGAGACTATAGGGTGCAATGGTCAGTCAAGACTGTGTATTCCCATTCACATCCTTCACTGGAATGACTCAGCTCAGGACCTAAAGAAGCACAAAAAGGATGTGATACAGTTGGAGGAAACAAGTCTACTAAATGTAAAGAGGGGAAAACGAGTAAAATGCAGCTTATGTTTGTGCTAATATCCAGACCAAGTCTCTTAAACTAGGATGGATTCAGGATTGAATCCATTTTAAAAAGGAATTTGATGAATTTACACTTTTTTATATTAATGCCGTGCCAGATTCTGTAACATTTTGATCCATGAAAGACTGAGTATGCAAATGCTGAAGACTAAATGGGCAGAAGAGAGGAGGGGAGAGAAAAAAGGAAGAGTATAGATAGAGGTACAAATAATAATAATTAATAATTATTAGTAATAATGTGCAATTTAAAGCTAATTACTTTTTGAGTTGTAATTTTGATTCCTTTTTGAGCCAAAGATGCTTTATTCTCTGCTACTGGAGGCTGGTACAGATGACCTGTAACCCTGTGGAGATGCTGAGTATTGATGACCATTGTGACCATCAGTCTTGTTTTCTGGGAAAATACACCACAAGACTTTTTCTTCAGCATGACACAGCAGAATGGAAAATGAAGGCCAATTGATGCAAAAGCTGATTCTGCAGTTTTGGGCAGAGTCATTACACACTTCTGTCAGCATAAAAGTGCAAGAGGTTATCAGAAGCTGACAGTACTAAGGAATTCCAGCAGAGCAGCAGGAAAATATGTCATAACTGTGTCATCTGATTTCTACTTATTTACAGCTCTACACTTTAAGACCCATCCAAATAAGAGAGGAGGCTGAAAAGCAATCGCAGGCAAAAGTTAAAAGTCCTCTGTGCTGTTAAACCAGTTCAACTACACTAATTAGGTTAAAACTTTTAAGATTGTGTCCGACACGAGTTTGTTAAAATAGCTTGTATCAATAGTATCACTTCATGTGAGCAGTCAGTGATTTGCCCAAAAGATTTATCACAGACCTGGACTGAACATTGTCATTAGCCAAAGTGCTATCACTTGTATACTACAGCGCCTAATCTAAAATAGCAGCATTGTTTTGGCAGCTGATATTGGCAGACAAAGTAGCTTGTAGTCTGGCCGCAGTCCTGGACTGCAAATTCCATCACTGTGGTGAGAAAGTCAAGAGATAGTGTATGTGTGAACGCACTTTTTAAATTGATAAATTCTCACGTAGGCAGTGGGGGTGGCGGAAAGGTCACTGATAATCCTCAAGCTGAGTCACACTCATCAACAAATGTCAGAGCATGTGGAAGAGAGGTCATGAATTTGTTGCAGAATAGATTTTGATTCCAAAACATAAAATCTTTGACATGAGATCATGTAAGTGCATCAATCATGTGTGCTTCAGACCTGAGTGCTGATGACTGACTGGAACCATGATGTCTTTAAGATCTGCAGGACTTTTTTAAACTCAAAGTGCCACAAGGGGTCTAAAATCTCATCGGTGACCCTGGCATTGCAGAAAGGAGGCATGAAGATTAAGCTGATTATACTGTTGACCTCTTAAAGGACCAATACTAATATGCTACTAGTGGCAGAAACCAGCTATAGTAATCTAATTTTTGGAAACCGAGCTCTCTTTGTGCAAGTTATTTGAGATTCTGAGAACTTAACTCAACTTCTATCTGCCCTTCTTGGGAGGATCATTTGTATTTTCTATCATGCTTTTGAGTCACACACGCAGGCTGCTGTGAAAGAGTGCATTCAGCAATGCAGCATGGAGGAGCAAGGCCGTTTCCCCACATGGCACACAGTAAAATCCCACTCACTGAGCTCCAGTAAAACTCTTGTGGTGTGACTTCTGACAATGTTAGAAGTCTCTTTCTAGCTTTCTGATAGAAGGCTGATGTCTCTGTTTCTGAACAATGCTGACTGATGTCCCAATTATAGAAGCATCCTGATATTTGCAGGTTTCTGTTCATAATCCAAGATATCACATGGTTTCTTTCTGAGAAACTGCTTTATCATGCCGAGTCATCCCATCACCCTGACTTGACATGTTTCAGACAAGGAAATCCCCCACTGGTATGCAGTGTGCATATTTTTGATGGAAAATCTTGACACCTGCAAAAGATCTTTTACAACTGCTTATGAAAGCAGTTGCGCATGACTCAGCGGTGAGCAGTGGCCACACAGGTTCTCACAGACAGAATGGGGCTCACTTGGGGGATAATAGGATCTGTGGGGATCCCTAGAGGACAACCTTCCAAGACTCCCACAGACAGGCAGGCTGAAGTGATTTAACATGTAGCTTTCAGAGGGAGGACTAGTCATAGTCACTCTGCAACACTCCTGTCTGATTTGTGCTCTATAAACACTAAATTGTCTATTTCTTTGTTTAGTTCTTTAAGGCTTATGTGAAGAGTTCTTGATATGGATGACATTTAACCAATATTCACCCTTTTCTTTCTGTGCAGTGCTATGATCATGTTATTTACTCACTATATGTACCATTATATAAGAAGCTTAGAAAATATAACCATGGAAAAACCAGAAGCAAGTCTCCCAAAAGAGGCGTTTTGAGTCATTTACATGCAGTCACTTCTTTGTGATTGAAACTAACATATTTTGCAAAACAAAAATCATACATTTTTCTTTTAGAAAAAAAGGATATCTTTGTTTACAAACCTCGTGCCAGGTATATTCTTCTCTTGGCAAGTCCGTTAAAAAGGATGCACCATTTTAATTCAAGTTTAAGTTATTCTAATGAATCCTAGTTTATTCCTGAAGGTTAACTTGGTTTAGCTCTGCAGAAATATATAGTAAAGTCACAGGTATCCACTCCAAGTTGGATAACGCATGCCACAGAGTTCAGCCAGCCTGGATAATATTATTATAAAATCATATAAAAGCATTTCTTAACTGATTTGTGAAACCAATGGTTTCAGTATCTGGACAGACTGTTTTGTATCTGCATAAATTACTATCTTGTAAATCATAGATCCCCAACACTGAACTTCAAGCCCTGCTGTCTTGTAGGTTTTAGATGTTTCCTCGCTTCAACACACCTGACTCAAATTAATGAGTCATTTACATACTCGTGCAGAGCTTGACATCAAACTGTCAAGGATCCATTTAATTTGAATCAGGTATGTTGCAGCAGGGAAACATCTAAAACTTGCAGGACAGTGGGCCTTAAGGAGCAGGGTCGGGGTCCCTGTTTCAAACAACTTGTGGTGGTTTCTGAAAGGGTCTTTGAAGAAGGATTTTTAAAAATCTTGATCAAAAGCTGCAGTTTAGCTGCACTTATTCCAATCATGGGTCATGGGTGGGCTGGTGCTGGAGCACATCCCAGCAGCTATTATGCAGGATCACCAGTTGAGGGGATTACCACTCTCTCAATGTTTTTAGGTTCATTAACTATAAATTTTTTTAAAGCTGTAGCTTTGAATTTAAATATCTGCTGCATTTTATGTTCTCATATTCATTTTAATTTGAATGTTATGATGAGAGAAATGAGGTGAAAAGGCTGCTTTTAAGTGGAGCAAACCTATAGCAGAGTCGAAAAGGGCAGCTCAGACTATCATGGGAGCTCCCCCCTTGCAGCATGCTTATGGAAGCACAAGTAGGGCATGGTTCACGGTCACATTAACTAAGAGATACATTTTTAAATCTCAAATTAATGAGGGCGTTTGAACACTGAACAGTTGGGACAACACATTGTTGGAATGATTCAAACACTACATGTCAACACTAACTTTGATGCACATCTGAACTGTGAGGCATGGTGCACAGAAAATTCATCTCACAGCTGCAGTTTGCATGTTTAATTCAATGTTATTGTTCCTCAGACTTTCAGCAAATGCATTTTTGTCTTTGCATCTGTGATGGCAGGACTGTTTGCCTTGCTGTTGATAGTGCTGGAGTGGACCCGCCCAGGCCTACCATCCCCACTAAGGCCAATCTGTGACCTGAGGGTCCTGAACCATTTCATCCAGGAAGCCCGAGACGCAGAAGTTGCTATGGTGAGAGAAATGCACACATTAAGACCTAAAGGTTGCCGCAGACACTGCGATTCTCTGATCAACATGCTGAATGTAAGATCAGTCTAAATATGGCCTTTGCTATTCTGTCTTCAGAAGTCGTGTAGAGAAGGATGTGGCCTATCAGAGTCTGTCTCTGTTCCCCAAACAACAGTCAACTTTGATGACTGGGAAAAGAAAAGTGTAAGTACCACTGAAGTCATTTAAATCCTTGAGAGAAGACTTAGATAAACTACAAAAAGGAGTATGCAAACTGCAGTTTTTTATTATTCCTAGATGTCATTTTCCTGCTTGAGGTGTTTTCTTGTGGGATCTGTAACTCTTGTTAATTTCTAACGGAAGAACTGATTACTTCCTACTTCCTTTGATCCTTATCACTTCCAAAATGACACTCTAACTCTGTGGTTCTGTTTATCTTTTGGGAAGGCACTGGAAAAAGCCCAGGAAGTGCAGACTGGTTTGTGGCTTTTACAACAGGACCTCAGCTCACTGCAGACATCAGTCACCAACACAGCACTAAACAGCCACATAGACAACACTGTCAGAAACCTGCTCAGCATCAACGCTGTGCTGCGTAGCCTCAATATCCAGGTGAGTTGCTGCAGTTAGAAGTACAAATGCACACGATGGGTTGCTAATGGTGCTCGTTTATCGTCTTTTGTCATTTTAATTGTATAAAAAAGATATTTAGAAAATTCTGCATTTCAGATAATTAACTTTAGAGGGATGATTTTAAACTTTTTAAAGCTGAGGGTTGAGTGGGGAGAATGGAGCTAATATCAAAACAGCGTGCAGTAAAACACAAAAACACAAACAACAAAATTAGTGAGCTTAATAAAACATGTCAAAACAAGAGGCCTTCTTCGTCATTAGCATTAGAAAGGTTTATAAAACCTCATCCCAATATTCAACATCAGTGGACTACCTAAAACACTTGCATAGTACGCTGAAAAAGGAAAAAAAAACATGTTTTCTAGTGGCTATTCTCACAGTTATTAATTAAATAAAAACTGACTTTCCAGTAATGGTGAAGCTCCAGTTAATGTAGCACAATGTAACTTTCTGACCTTAAAAAATACTTGTTTCTAAGACTGAAAAACTGCACTTAACAACTTTTTTTTTCCGGGATGCTGTGTCCCTTTACAGCAGCATTTTGCTTTACCGCCCCGTGTTACACACCAGCAATTAGCCATCAGCACACTGGCTGTTTTGAACGCACATCATGGCTGATTCAACAAAGAAATGCAAGAGTGGGGAAAGTGAGGAAAAGAGAGAAAGGGACAGAGCAGGAGATAAGACAAGAGTCAACATCAGAATGACTTTTACTGGCTGGAGAGAACTCAGAGAAGAGACAGGCTATAAGACGGATACGGAGTCAGCCACTGTTGGGGTTCGCCTAAGTTCAGTAGTGCTGCTTTAAGCTCTAGAAGACCATGGAAACTTTCCTCAAAAACCATGTGCTGGATTTATAAAAAGACGAATGAAAATCCCTTCTTGAATACAGAAGGGTCTTCAGGAAGATGTATTAAGTTTTGAAGTGATGGTGTACCGTTATACAACCATTAGTGTAGTGCTAGTTTATACAATGTAAAAAGTTTGCTGTAGAAAAACATTTAGGAAACAAGTCCTGCAGACTGTGATACCTAAATCAGAACTGTAAGCCCACAATGTGCACACATTTGACATCTTTCATGCTAACCATAGGGGTGGATTGGTCATGCTTTGGGCTTATGCTGAAATCAGTGACATTGGGAACATTTCACTGGTCAAATGAATGGATCCAAATAAATGCTGGAAAATCTTGCAAACAAACATCACAACAGCTGTGAAAGAAAAAGCAAATAGCTTCACTGAAACAGGATTGTGATCATAAACTTGGTTAAAATCCCACAGTGGATTACCTCAAGATGAAGGGTTTGCCACGGTCTTCACAGTCCTTAACTTAAACATACAATAAAAAATAGCCTGAGCTGTGATGTTGGTGAAAAGGGGTGTTTCTAACCCATCATAACATACCGTATGTAAGCTTATTGGCTCATCAGAGATATGCTTGTAATATTAGGTAGTCATAAAGTTAACTTAAGGTAAACAATTAGGCATTTTCCACAGTTCAGCATGCTTTAGAGGTGAGATGGCCTGTATTATTCCAGCCACCGTAGTTTGCTTTAGAATCCTTCATGAACTTAAATTGAGTTTCTTGGAATTAAATAATGGGGCTTTCTATGATAACTGAGAGACTGTGGGATGTCATGAGACATGTTTTTGACTGAAAGACTTTCATTAAAAATGCCGTAGGTACTGATGTCACTGCGCACGCTTGTTCTTAGATTGCTAGAGCTTAGACAACACAACCTTTGAAATGACTTGGTTCCAAGCTGAGGCCTAGTAGAAAGAGAAACTCGAGCTGAATGAACTGTTTGTATCTGAGCACATGGGTCATGTCAACATGTTTTCTCTGTATTCTCTACCAGGAATATACCCCGACAGCAACTACAGAGAGCCTAGAGGGAACATGGAGGGTGTCCTCAGCAGCAGAATTGCTTCAAGTCCATGTCAACTTCCTGCGAGGCAAAGTGCGCCTTCTTCTTTTGGATGCACCAGCTTGTCAGCAAGATGTCAGCTGATAAGTTGATTACCCTACTCCAGGCTAAAGTCATTTGTGTTTCCAAAAGTACAAGGAGGAAATTGACACTTAACCTGCGCACTGGGTGCTGGATGCAGCGTGGGAAGAGAAGCACACAGCAGTACTCAGGAGGAAGCTGAAAGGAAAGGACAGTCCCAGCAAGGCTATGGATGGACGGAGATGACTGCACCTTGGAATGTAGATGTGACTCGTGGACATGTTGAAGCACACACTGACCAGAATGATGCCTTTGGGAAGCACTGCTCCAACAGCTGTTCTACGGGCACTGTGTTGCACTTTGTGTGTGGATGTACCTGTGTGTGTGTGTGTGTGTGTGTGAGGGAGAGAGAGTTTCTGTGGATCTGGTGTGTATGTGTCTGTTTCCGGTGAGTTTGACCCCGACACTCATCTTTTGCAGAGTGAAATGTGGAGTGAAAGACCCAGAAAATATTGATTGCACCTGGAAATTTGCAGACTTTGAAGTTGCAAAGAGGCAAAAATGAATGAAAATTCACCCAGCATGCCTTTAACATCCAACATCTATGCCTAACAGAAATATGAGCCTCACCTGTCGGAATTGGTCAGTAAATAATTTAATATTTTTTAAGTTGTGTAATAACTATTTATACTGATTTTCTAATTTTAAGCTCCAGTCTTTAGGTTAGTTGCAGGTCCTTAAGATTTTAGGTGGTCTCTCTTTGTCTCACTCTCTTGTGCCACTGAACATTTGCACATTTGCAAAGGTATTCTCATTATTTGCAATGGCAAGCTGCTCTTCCTTTTTGTAAAAATTGTATGTATCCTAACATGTCAATGCATGTTCTCTCCAAGAACAGAAGCTACAAGGCTGATGTTGAATTTTGGTTGTAATGAGAGAGCAAAAGGTCAGAGTGGAGGGACACATGGGAACTGTGAAACTGTTGTTTTTCTGTCTAACCCCAACACTCAACCGTCTCCATACACTGATAGCCAGACTGCATGGAAAAAAATTACAATTGACATCCTGTGGAGCTGTAATTGCAAATAACTTTCCAGAACCTGACGCTAACACTGTGCCCCTCCCCCGCCATTGTTCGTCATCAAGGCAGACAAGCAATCAGCTCGTCCTGGGAACTTGAGGCTTTCTTTATAAGGGATACTCAACCATTTCACATTAGTTAAGTGTTCTTCCTTGTTTTTTCCTTATTTTTATATTTTGCTGCGTAAGTGCAAGATGTTTTTGAGGATGTTTGTGCATTTTCTTTCCTGTGTTTTTTTTTCTTTTTTTTGTACTGTTTTGTCCCATCACTGTCAAATTCAATATTTAAATACAAAATATTGTTCTTGGATAAAGAAAGGATAGATGGAAACACAACAAAGGGAAGTCTGGTCATTTCATGCGCTATCTGCCTCTAACGTGCAGCTGCAACAAGCAGAGTGTGACAGACCAGACACTGACAGAAAGTCAGTAATACAGATCTTACATCCATCCTGTTTTGTGTGTATCCTGATGATGTATTCCTGCCATTACAGCAGAGGTAATACTAAAAGAAAAGCAGTTTCAAGTAAGTTTTGTTTTTGTACAGGAATCAAATAGATCACCTTCCACCACATTATTTTTTTTTAACCAATAAACACCAACAGGAGTTATATGATGATGATGATAAACCATTTTTATTATTTACAAACTGAGAAGTTATAGTCACATGCTGTCATGTGGGTTTGGCTGCTGCAGGATAAAACCCAACATGTTACAGCTAAATACTGACACCAAGTGGCCATAAATGGCAACTACACCTGCACGAAAAGCAGATTGTTTATTTTCTCATTTATATCTTTTAAACACATGCAGACTCATGAGGTTTTTAAAGTTAAATACAACTGTAGGTGAACATTTGGAACAGCCACATTTTTACAGAGGATATGCAAGATCTCCAAGTCATGCAAACGTAAAAAACAGGATACAAACTGGCAAATTAAAAAAGTCAACTAAAGCTTCCCATTGGGAGAAAATTCCAGCATAGTTTACTGGTAAACACTGAAGGCATTTTACAGGACTGCATTATGAGTTATCCACATAAAAAAAGTCTCAGCAGACAATGTTTTTATGCCCATCTGTTCATGAGAAGACAAATATGACAAAATGGAAAAAGCAGAACCTCTGGCTACACAGGACACACCTCTGTGTAGATCACTGTGGGTCAGGGTAGAAAACTTTGATATGAATGGCTGAGTTGTTGCGTGTACGTGTCATAGGCTCCCCGGCCTCATCCGGATCTTCAGGCTCCAAGTCATCCACGAGCTCCACTGTGGAGGTGTTGGCCGCCAGCTGAAGGGCCCCCTGACTACTGGCCTGCAGCTGAAGGGCTATATTGATGGCCCTGTTGATGGCAAGACCCAAGCCATGGACACAGATCTCCCTGTGACCTCCACCTTCCAGGAGCTTCTGACAGCGTGCCAATTGAGCCCGGAAATCAGTTTTCATGTTGACATAGACGTCGTTCCGCCTCTTTGGGAGCTTCCGGGGGAGGCGCTTCCTCAGGGTGTACTCCACAGGATCCATCTCTACAGCTGGGGAGCTGGACTCGGTGTGTGCTGGATTAAGCTGAGCGACAGAGGACATCCCAGGGTTGCGTGGCTCTGTCATGTTTCTTTACAAATTTAAGTATGTATGTGACAACTGGGGCCAAGTGAGGAAGCTGAAGACAAAAGTACACAGAAAAAACTGATTAAACGTTTATAAGACAGCATGTCACACCACAGTATATATACACTTATAAATCATTAATCTCTGAAACTTTAAATATGAGAAAAATACCATCTTTAGACAAACCAGCTGTCTAAAATATTAAACTTCAGATGCATGTAACAGGTCAACATAAGGAACTTTTAGGAATCTTTGCTTATTTGAACATATATGAAGAACATAGTTCACTTACAGAAAATAAGTCAAATAGACTTTCTCATTTCATGACTTCTAAAACACCCAGGCAGAAGTGTCACCTATTGATGACTTGGTTAAGGCCCTTATATTGACATAACATGATTTTGTACATAAAATTCATTAATACAGCACAACAGATGCAAACATTGGGACACATCCATCTTATTTACTTCAATTATTACAGTTTCCGTCAGTGCATAGAAGCACTGATCTGTGATGTGCTTATCATTAAAACCAACTAATCTGTGGTTATTATGTACTCTTGAATCTAAACTAGACATATTCGTTCTAACCCTTTAGAAAGTACAGTAGTTAAAACAATCAGCTTATAGTTTTCCATTATTTAACAATTTTTCATAAACCCGATAACATATCTGAGTAATGTTTCATGTGTTAACAATCCAGAAAAACACTAAGAGCAAGTAACACAAGGACTCTGCTGCAAACGCACTGCAGATGATCAGCTGATGTTTGGTTAAGGCCACATTTCATCAGGTCCAATCATTATTCCATCACTTTAAGCGGCATCTCTCACACTAATAGTCTCACGCAGTTGAAAATATTGCTATCCCTATAAAACATATTACTTAGAACAATACTAATCACCTTCCGTTTAGATCAAAATTTTAGAGTTTTTTCCTGACATTGGCATCATTTAGGACATATGAGCTTCCTCTCCTCTTACAAACCACGAGTAAAACATGAACGTTGCAAACACGCCCTTATTAACCCGCTGAGGGTTAGTGAGGTGTCACATGTGTCCCGTCTTCAGTGAATAACACTATTTAGCTCCGTCCAAAACAATATTGAATCCTGATAAAACACACCGAATGACTCAATGTATTAAATGAGACAACAGCTAATGGAAAATGGTTAGCTAACGCTAAAAAGCCATAAAATGGCAAACCATACGGATTTCATATTAGTTTTTCTGCATGTATAATTCATATGATGAGAAGACTTACCTTCAGATGACCGATTTAAGTCACAATGTAGTTTACACTTGTCGCTGACTTCTGGCATACATATTTTAATTTTATTTTTCTCCCAACCACAGCTTCTTCCAGGCAGATGCTGCTAGACTTTTTATTTTTTTCGGCCCGGAAGTACTATTCCTGGGGAAGAAAATGCTGGTAACACCGTCGAGCACATTAAAAGTCCAGCCCTTCACTCATGCCCTCTCACAAAAGTATAAAATAATTATGTATGTAGTCACACTTATGTTTTAAGAGTATTTAAAGAAAGACCAATATAATATATATATATAACGAGGCTGAAGTTAGCTTCCGATTCGCAGCTTCCGATTCGCCAAAGGCGTAAAGGGCAATTCCACTTAATTTTTTAGACTTAACCCGTTTTAAACATGGTCCTATTAAAAAACTACAATACTTAACCTATCCAAATCTGGACTCAAATCTTCTAATCAGGATGTAGATTGATAAAAACACAGTTGGTGATTTGTGAAACCTTTATTCTATTTGTGAAAATGCAAAATAGCCTCATTTTATCTCATTTTTTGCATCTGGACCACATTAGACCTGGTCCTGTCGGAAAACTACAGCACTTAGACTCTTCAAACCTGGACTCAAATGTTCTACACAGCCCATTGATTCATAAAAACTCGGTCTCTGATTTGTGAAACCTTTATTCTATTTGTGAAAATGCAAATTACCCCCATTTTATCACATTTTTTCCATCTGGACCACATTAGACCTGGTCCTGTTGGAAAACTACAGTACTTAGACTCTTCAAACCTGGACTCAAATGTCCTTCAGAGTCCATAGATTCATAAAAACCAAGTCTCTGATTTGTGAAACCTTTATTCTATTTGTGAAAATGCAAATTAGATTTGTTTATTCACATTTTTGGCACCTGGACCACATTAGAAAAATGCAGAACTGGTAAAATTCATTGTGGAAGACAGAGGTGCTGAGGACAGGTTAAGGGTGAGCATGTATTTCATTAAGTTTTATGAAGCTGAAATCCTTTATGACATTCTCATTAAGATGGCCAGGATGTACCAAGCCTGTCAATAGAAAATAGCTAGGATTTATCAAAATAGGACGTTTTTCTGTTCTTTTCATTTCTATTTTTCAGGCCATTGTGTCTGGTGATGAGAGGTCTCATTCGTTTGAGGAAAGGTGGGTTCCTATCATCTTTGATGATGATGCACAGCTTGACAAAGTTGTTTCATACTTGTCAAGCTTTCTTGCTGGCTGTAAACACCTGTCTCCTGAAGTGTGCTCCATGATCGCCAGGGATAGGATTAAATTCATCCTGCATGTGCTGCTTTCAGAGGTAGGTCAAAAGGTCAACTGAGCAAGGATACATTTGACCCAAATGGTAAATAAAACTTCCTGCAAATCAAATGTATGAAGCTTACCTTTAGCAGCAAGGACAAGAAGGTTTTCAAAATAATGCATTAAATCACCCAGAAACAAACTTGGACCAAATATGACATTTTTTATTGTCTAAAAGGAAACTACAGGTTATCAAATTGAAGGGATACAAAATGTATAGGTAAAAAGACCTGTTAATCCAATTTGTAGATCCTCATTTAAACAAGAGAAACTATTGAAGTAGGGTGAAGAAGGTCCTGTGTGAACACAGATAGGAGGCCAGATATGATCAAGAGAGGAAGAGCAGGGTCTAAAATAATGGCATAAATAAATAGAAAGATAAATTAGATGGCAAAATTAAACTTCCAAATTGGCTAATGACAATAATGTACTGACAAAAACATCTTCATAAAATGCTTAATCCAGTATATATTAAGGAATGTAAATTAAAAAATATTTTTGTAATACAGGCAACACTACAGGCTCTGATAGAAAAAAGGAGCATGACACAGACTGAGGCTGTGGCAGAAGTTGACCAGGGGCAGATGGAGGAAAGGTTAGAGTACACACAGTCACTATTTCTGAAAAGAGCATACAATAAGATAGTAATATTAATAGGGTTGATAATTTGTTGATCTATGTTTTTTTCAAGTGAGAGGCAAGCCCTACTCATGCAAATAAAGATAGAAATGGAGAAGCGGGGCCTTCCTTAAAAAAAGAAAGCCAAAGAAAGGTTTGAAAGTTCACTTCCTTATTTGTATCATTGCCATGTTTTTTAATGAAACATGGCATCTGGGTATTTTGAGCCAGTTCAAAGAAAATCAGTTAATTTTTTGATTAACATTTTGTGTGTATTGTTTAGTCTCAAGAGTTGTGATATGTTTTTCTGGGATTTCTAGGTTGCAGAGAAAACGATGGATCTGACCTGGGTAATGTTTCCGCAAAAGATTCCTGATTTCCATCATTTTCATTTTCAAATGTAAAATAAAAAAATCACAAATTTTGTTTTGTGATTGTGGGTTTTGTGATTGTGTGTTTTTATGGCTCTCAAATCTGATTAGTATACTTGAGTAGGGATTTCAAAGTCAAGGTTTTCAAACAGGACCAGGTCTAATGTGGTCCAGATGCCAAAAATGTGAATAAATGAGGGTAATTTGCATTTTCACAAATAGAATAAAGGTTTCACAAATCAGAGACTTGGTTTTTATCAATCTACATCCTGATTAGAAGATTTGAGTCCAGATTTGGATAGGTTAAGTATTGTAGTTTTTTAATAGGACCATGTTTAAAACGGGTTAAGTCTAAAAAATTAAGTGGAATTGCCCTTTACGCCTTTGGCGAATCGGAAGCTGCGAATCGGAAGCTAACTTCAGCCTCGTATATAACGCCTCGTATATATATATATACACACAACAATATATACAACAGAAAGATTTTTAGGAAACCAAGCAGACTCTCTTCTCGTGCAGCTTTTTTTTAATGGTAGCAAATTATTGCTGCGCATTACCGCCACCGTGTGGTCAAATATCTCTACTGCAGACCGTTCAAAGTAGGGGAAAAAATAATTTCTAAGCTTACTTAGGAAAATGTTGATAAACACACTTCACACATTAAAACGATATAGTAATGTCACAATTTCTGTTATGACCACCAGAGGTTGCATATTCAGGTTGTTTTAGTCTACTTGTGTTGAGGTCTGATCACCCAGGGTGCATAATAATACTAAATGCGAAAAGACTCACATTTAATCGTGCTTCAGTAGTATAGAAATGCTACTGAAGCTGTTTTCACTCTATTTGTTCAAAGTCAACCTGTTTGCAAAGTTTTATCAAGATCTGGTCTGAGAGCAAAATTCTCTGTTTTCATAATATGGTAGAATGAAGTCTTTAAAATATGACTGAGCAACGTCATTAAGAACTTTAACAAAAGGAGAATTATTTTATGGTTTTTCTGAATTTAAAGGGAGCCATTGAAGATATACTAAAATTGTAGAGGATGTGAAGGAAATTGATCCAAAATATGTGGCTTAGTTCATAAAAACATAACTTCCACTGTCAATCATTCAAGTCTTCTTCAATAACAATCTGTCTGAAATTCACACTGAACTTGTACAAAAAGTAAAACTCAAATACAGTTACAAAAACTCAAAAGTTACTTAACATACATTTTATTTGAAGCCAGAAGTTTATATACACTTCAATAAAACATATTAAACTCAAAATGTTAATTTTTCACTGCATTTAATCTTTGTTAACATTTCTAGTTTCTAGTCTTGTTTATACTTTCCTTCTCTTGTTGCAACACATAAATGTGGTTCTTCAGGACACTTTGAAATGGACCCTGATATTTTCTTCTCCTAATTTCTTTTGCTTTTGATGGAATGGTTTCTTTCTATAAGGCAAAAGATCAAACCAACACACTACTGGTAAACCATTTGGAAAATTTAGATTTTTCAAATGGGTCCAGGTTAATTTTATCAAAAGTTTTAGTGCATTTTTGTGCAGGCTCATTATAGTTGTCTGTTGGTTTCCTCAGCCAGACAACTTTCTATGAACTGACATAATGGCAGAGACTTGGGCTTAATTTGATTGGATTTGATTCAACTGGAAAAATTCTAATTGGACAAAAATTAATTTGTTTACATTCTTTTAAAACTTTTAATTTCATCTTAATTAGAGCTGCATAATGGCATAGCATTTAATTTAAGTCTGTTTTATACCTCTAAATTTCTTATTTTATTTACTTTGATATTACTGTAAATGACCTGTCCAGGGTGTAACCTGCCTCTCACCTGCTAAATGCTGAGTTAGGCCCCAGCTGCCTCACGACCCTTAATGGACTAAGTGGTATAGGTAATGGATGGATGGATGGATGCATGGATGGATGGATGGATGGATGGATGGATGGATGGATTTACCCTAAACAAACATACACTACTCACAAAAGTTAGGAAAATTCAGCTTTTTGTATGATGAAAGAATGTACCTAAAATACTCTAAAACCTTTAAAGATGAACTTGAAGTGACGTCCTCTAAACTTTGAAGGCACATGTACAACTTACAGTGTTTATTGGACAACATGCTGTTCTCTAACAAGGTGTCGCAAGTGTCTGAACCATGAAAGGAAGAAATAAATGTTCCACAACAACTTGTAATCAAACACTGAATACAGGTAGTTATGGACATGTTAATGTTTTATGGTATTCCCTCCACTGTTAACATTTGTGTCAATAGGCTGTTTTGATTGAAGGAATTACCACTGCATGTTTCTACTTAAATGTCCTACATTCATGACTTGAGAATAATAAAGTGAAAGTTTTTATCACTAACTTTTTGTGAGTAGTGTATATTTGTGCAGGTTGTGTTGTAATATTTACTGGATTAAATTCTGTTCTCTAACATGGAGTTTAACTTGTTTTATTTCACCTGTACACATTAATCCTTGTGTTTGAATTCTGATTTTCTGACAAAATATCTCAAATGTGTACAACAGCTTAAAAGATACATTTGTTCAGTAAGTCTTTTTTGACAAATTAAGTTTTGCTTTCCAGTAAATCATCTAAACAAAAGTAAAAGTAGGTCCAGTCAGAAAAACACCTCCCACCCAGCGGGTGTGCAGTACTGTGGGGTGAGGGTTGGTAGTAAATTATTTCTCTCATTCATTGATCTGTCAAACTCTGATTGGTCTGGCTGTTCAGATAAAATGGTTTTTCAGTCTCACCCTTGATTGTCAGAGAAAGATAAAACTGAAATATAAAGTAAACCCTAAAAATCCATCACAGCACTTGTAGTCAAAAGTCCACACTTGTCTGTTAAACTCAGTGTTTTATATTTAGTTTTATGTCATACTCATAAACATTTCAGGTGGTTTTATGAGGCCATTTACTACTAAATGAATCCTTTTGAGTTCACATCATAGCGAAAACAAAAGTGAAAGTGTTGTAAGGCAGCAGTTGCCTCTAAAAGGAGGGGTCTGAAAATCCCCACTTCACACAGTTTGCAGTGTTTATAGAGAACAACTTACCCTCAAACAGAGGAGCCAGAAAGAAGAAAAGCTTTCATAAATAGACCACGTTTTACTATGGGAACATCTTCTGCTAAGGTAGGTTGTTTTATGTTCAAACTTTCAATTATTTGTTTGAGAAAACCAAAGCAGTAAGAACAAAGTAAGAAGGGTGGGGTTTGTACTGTACTGTATGTTGTCATTTGAACTGTGTGGCAACCTCCTCAGTCTCCACTGTGTACTACATGATAAAATGTAAAGCAAAAATTTTGTTGCAGACACTCAATACTTTCAGCATTTGTTTCAGTGCTCAGAAAGGTTTGTGCACAGGTCTAAGACTTATTTAGATTGATGATATAGAGTCTGTCAGTTTGGTAAAGATAGGTAAAGTAGGATGTCCGGGACATCCATCAGCGTTTCAAAAACTGAGAAGGGAGTGTCTACAAAGTGCAAAATCCCTACTGAATGAACAAAATTGGTTAAAATCGGTTTTATATTTAGTTTATTTTCATACTCGTAAACATTTCAGGTGGTTTTATGAGGCTGTTTACTACAAAAAAAAAACCTTCTGAGTTCACATCAATGTGAAATTAAAAGTGGAATTGTCCTGGATCAGCATTTTAAAAAAAAAACATGAGAAGGGAGCGTCTGGAAAGTGCAAAATCCCGACTAAAGAAAGAAAGAATAAAAAAAAAAAAAAAAAAAAAAAAAACTTGGCTACACTTAAACAAAATCTGTTAAACTCAGTGTTTAACCATGATAGCGGTAAAACCAGGCCAGTTTAACCCTGTTTACACCTTTATAAACCTTATCAGATGAACTTCACTACTTCATTCCTTTTCATATCAGAGCTTTTTAGACTACCTTTGTAACCTCCAGGGACATTTCACTTACTTGGTGTTTTTGTTCCCTGTAAACTAACTGGTTGAGACACAAAACCAAACATATTCTACACATTTCATATATTTTATATACAGATTTGTGTAACAGTTATGTTCACAAATATAAAATATGGGGTTCAGTTGATTTTCTTTTTTTTACTTGGACAAATGATCATGTTATATCTCATCCTGCCCATCGTAGAGCTGTAAGCCTTCTCAGTATTTCTTAAAAGTGTTACATTTTCCACACTATTGCTGGTTACTGTTTTCTACTTCAACTTAATACCTTCAAAGAAAAATAAAGTAAATAAAAGCTGACTTAACAATGTCGCTGAGGTGGCAACATTGGCATATTACAGATAAAAGAAGGAAGAAAAGGCTTTAATTGAGGCCAGTCTGTGGTTTAACAACACATTCCTGATAGATCTTGGAAAGCAGTAACTGCATCTCTTAGCAAAAGTAAATATAAATAATTTATTAAAAGATCATTTAGATAGAACACACTGTATATTTTCCTGTGAGAAATTTATGGACAAAGTGACACATGAATCTGTTGCGACGGGTCAGACAGGCAATGGTTTCTGAACCCCACGGTGCAGACAGAGCAACCAAAAGACAGAGGATGTTCAAATAGAAAGGGTTTAATAAGGGCTGGAGCTGAGCAGTTCAATCCACGTTCAAGATCCGTTGACCACGGTGGTTCGCTGCTGACTGAACGGGCAGACAGGCAGGCAGAGCAGGGCGTGAAGCTGGTAGGAGCCGGAGACGAGGAAGTGGATCGGAGCAGGGGCAGTCGAGGAGGTTGGCAAGGCAGACAGGACTGACAGGATCCAAGGCACCAGGAGTCTAGACACAGGACAGAAGTTATAAAACATGAACTGAATCAAGCTGAGAACTAGAAAGGCCACGATATTCCAGATGGGTAACTGTGCAATCCAGCAAGGAATGTAGAAAGGTCCGATGTTTAAGTACTGTGGTGGTTTGATTGGTGGATGAGGTCAGCCTGATGTGGAGATCAGCCCAGGTGAGGTGATTGCTGCCTTGGTAGCTCTCCTGGCCAGGAACAGACATGACACACAAGACAGACAGGGGGAGCCAGATGCACACACTAGGGTAATCCAGGGAAACACACATAAAGGGGAGACAGAAAGGAACCCTAACAGAATCAGCCAAAGTGATTATATTATATAGGTCTAATTTCTTTACTAGTAATTGTCATTTAATATTTTGCCTAAATTGAGCATGAAGGTTGTTTTATGTGCTGTAAGCACAGCTTGGTAAAGACATTGTTTTTAATTCAAAACTTTTTTAGGTGGTGTGTACAAAAATGTCTGATATAATGCAGGAGAGAGAAAAGTTTTTCCATCTTTGTTCTTGGAAAATAAAAACTGACTCCTTTTTCTCACTTTCACTTTCAGGAAGAAGCTACTTAAATAATCTGCTTCGGTTTGGCCTGTAAAGTCTTTTATCCACAATGGAGGTAAACAGCTGTTTTATGCATGTCTAAAAGAAAATACAAGCAAAGTCCTCATTTTCTGAGTCTTTCTGCTTCTGTAAAATATTTTGAAACATAATTTACAGCAAAAAAAAAAATCCCCATAAATGAAAATGGTTCTAAGTGTAAAAATTATTTCTAAAAAGAAACCAATGTAAACAAAACAAAGTTTTACTTTCTAATCACGCTGAACCTGACCCATCCTGCCTACTGTAACATGTGTCTCTCTCTCAGTGATATTAGTGACTTAAAAACTGTTTTATTCATGCAGCAAAAGAAGAGTCCTGTATGAATATTATCAGAACACCCTGGGAATAACTTTGGTATTGTGTGTCTGTATTGCTATGCCAATTAGCCATGTGCTAATAGTCATATATTGAATTGATGATGTCATTGCTCTTCTAAAACAACAGAAATCAGAATTAAGGTGTACTCAGTGACCCAGATATGATCAATAAAAAACAACTTGGACCTCTTCCTCAGTCTAGTATTTGTGATCAGATAGAGACATCTATAGTCTTCATTCACTCATGTATCATGTGTATGGGATATTTAAATACATTTTTTATTCATCAAAAGGGAATGAATGATGAAGAGATGTTTTATGACCTTTACTGTGAAGAAGAGGAGGATCTTCAATCATCAGCTTGTTCTGCCTGCAAAGATGACAGTCAGCGGACGGAAGAAGGTAGTAAAGTCCAGCAAATCAAACTGATTCATTCAAGATGGAGGCAGCGTATGATGTAATCTGCAAGTAGGGTCATACTGAATAATTATTATTATTATTATTTCCGCAGCTCCTTGCTCTCATGTGAAGACAACAGCGTACACTATCAGGAGCGAGTTAATGTCTCAGCATTTGGACACTCCTGCTGGTGAAGTTGAGAGCTACATGGTGATCAACTGCAAGGAGAAAGAAACTGTGCCAACAGCAACTGATGTAAGCAGCCCAACACACAGACCAGAGGAAGAAATTAACCCTCAGGTTCCTGAAGAAATGCAGGATGAGACGTTTGCTGAACCTCCACACACAGGTATGGAAATAGTCAAACATATAATAATAATAATAATAATAATAATAATAGACAAGAAATAACAATATTTTTTATTTAAAAAATCCATCCATCCATTCATCCTCCCTCCACCACTCATTGCTTATCTGAGATTGGGTTACAGAGGCAGTAGCCTAAGCAGAGATGACCTAGAGATGGCTTATCTCAATGTGGAGGAGCAGTGGGTCTACTACGAGTCCCTCCTGAATGAGCTTTTTTCCTTATTGCTAAGGTAGAGCCCAGGCACCTGTTGGAAGAAACTTGTTTCAGCCACTTGTATCTGCAATCTCATTCTTTTGATCACAACTCAATAGCATAGGTAAAGGTAGAAACAAAGCTTTTCTGGTAAATTGAGAGTTTTGCCTTTTGGCTCAGCTCTATCTTAGCAACAACAGACCGATGCCGCATCCGCATTCAAGAGATTCAAAGGGTTTATTGTCACATGCACAGTAAGGAAACAGGTTTCCCTGTACAGTGAAATTCTTACTTTGCCGTCCACACCGAATGCCATAAATATTCAAAGTATATAGAAAGACTAATTTAAGAAGAGCATGCAAAAGAGTAAACATAAATATAAACTATAGGTAAAATATAAGTAAGTAAAGTAATCTATGTACATAATGTACAGCGTGCTACATAAGCTGTGCAACATTCAGCACTGAATGAGTAGTTGTGCAAAAAAGAACTGTCATGAGGTAGATGGTATGATATATGTGCAGATACTGAATAATAATAATAAGGTGCATTGATAATGTAAACAGTCAGTATGTGTAAATGTACAGTCCATTGTTACAGACTCCAGTCTGCTGTTAGCTGTTAAGGAGTCTGATGGCTGAGGGAAAGAAAGAGTTTCTGAGTCTGCTAGTCCTGCATTTCACACTCCTGTACCTCTGGCCTGAGGGGAGGAGAGTGAACAGTCCATGTTGAGGGTGGGTGGGGTCTTTGATGATGGAGGCAGCTCTCCTGAGGACTCTGCGCTGGTAGATGCTCTGCAGAGAGGGAAGGGGAGTCCTGGTGATCTTAGATGCAGTCTTCACCACTCTCTGCAGGCGTTTGCGGTCCGTGACAGTAGAACTGCCGTACCACACGGTGATGCAGCTGGTCAGGATTGACTCAACGAGGCAGCCGTAGAAGTTGCGGAGGGTCTTCGGTGACATGCCGAACTTCCTCAGCCTCCTCAGGAAGTACAGCCGCTGCTGAGCCTTCTTCACCAGCTGTGTAGTGTTAAGTGTCCAGGTGAGGTCCTCACTCATGTGGACCCCCAGATATTTGAAGCTGCTCACCCTCTCCACTTCCAGCCCGCGGATAAGCAGTGGATGATGAGGGTTCCTCTTCTTCCTCATATCCACTATCATCTCCTTGGTCTTGTCTGTGTTGAGGGTGAGATTGTTGTCCTCACACCACGCCACCAGAGAGGCCACCTCCCTCCTGTAGGCTGCTTCGTCCCCACCTGTGATGCATCCTATCACAGCGGTGTCGTCTGCAAACTTCAGGATGATGTTGTCCTTGTGGGAGGCTGCACAGTCGTGGGTGAACAGGGTGTAGAGGATGGGACTGAGAACACACCCCTGTGGTGTGCCAACGTTTGTGATGATACTGGCTGAGGTTCTGTTCCCTATCCTGACAGACTGAGGCCTGCCAGTCAGAAAGTCCAGAAGCCAGTCACAGAGGATGGGGTGTACCAATACCAATACACCTGTTGGTCTCATGCTCCAATCTTCTCTCATTCATGAACAGGACTCTGATACCTGAACTTCTCCAGTTAGGGCAGGATCTCTTACCCCACCCAAAGAATTTTTTTTCCTCTCTAATCCAAGCACCATGGTCTTGAATTTGGGGTTGCTAATGCTCATCCCAGCTGCTTCACACTCAGCTAGGAATTGTTCCAGTGAATGATTGCCCGATCATGGTAATCATGGCCCAATGAAGCCAATAGCATAAAACAAACAACAACAAAAAAACAAACAAACAAACAAAAAAAAAACATAAAGCAGAGTCCTGGGGCCAAAAAGCAAGACTGCACCTAAAAGATTTTTGGACAGAAGTCCAAAAGAGTTATGAACAGAATCAGTGACAAAGGACAGTCCTGGCAGAGTCCAACCCCCACTGGAAGAAAATCAGCCTTTCTGCCTAGAATGTAGACCAAGCTCTGACACTGGTTGTACATGAACCGAACAGCAATGCTTTCCCCTCCTGAGCCACCAGATGATCAAGAATCTTCTCAAAACCATCAGGAAGTTGCTCTCAATGGCTTCACTGAACTCCACGCTCAGATTTTTGCCTCAGTGACTGCTGAAACTGCATTTCTCTTACCCTGCAGGTGCCTATCAGATGCCTTTGGACTCCCACTGGCCAAAAAAGTCTGATAGGACTTTTGCTTCAGCTTGACAGCATCTCTTACAGCCTGTGTTCACTAACAAGTTTGGGGGTAATAGACACTGACTGCCTTATGGCCACAGTTCCGGTCAGTTGCCTCAACAATGGAGATGCAGAATATGGGCCACTTGGACTCAATGTCCCCCACCTCACCTGGGCCATAGTTGAAACTCTGCCAGAAACAGCAGCTTAAGATCGTTCTGAAAGGGGACTCAACCATGCCATCTCTTCAGGCTGAGTCCAACTGGGTACCATGTGTGCAAGCCCAGCTACCAGGCACTTGTCATGGAGCCCCACTTGCAGGCCTGGATCTAAAGGGGGCTCCAGGAGACCCACGTCTGAGCAAGGGAAACTTGGATCCATTGTTAGTTTTCTTCATAGGGGTGACCATACCGAGGATATGAATCCCCAACAACATAGCTCCTAGGAAGACTATAAACCTCGACCATGGTGAGGTGGTGGCTCGAGGGGGGTAGTCAACAAAAGTTAAACATTAGACAAGAACAAACATTAGAAAAGTCAACATAAAGGTTTGATATTGTATTCAACTGGAATATTGCAATTCCCACAACTCTTTCAAAAATATAATAATTGTTATTTCCACAGAAACAGACCTGGAGAGACTTCTGAAGGATCTGGGGTTGGAGCAGTACTACAGAGAGAAGTTGTCACTCAGCAAGATACTGGAGATTGATGAGAAGACCATCAACGATGAACCTGTAAAGTGCAACTCAAACATTACCTGGTATTTTCTAAAGAAACTGATGATGGTTAACGTGACAGCTAGGAATGCAAAATGCACATCCGTAGGTGAGCCAAACTGCAGTGATATATCAGAGACTATGGAATTAAACTTTGATGAACTGCTTGGCAGTTTAAATACAGATGACAGGCTAAACCCTCTTGACATAATCACTGCTCTCTTTCTGTGTTCTGATGGTTTTGTACAACAAGAAATGACACTAAAAATGTCAATGTGTCAGTTCTCTGTACCTCTGCTGCTTCCCAACTGTGAACCAACACAGTGTACCCTCATGCTGTGGGCCATGAGAGACATTGTGAAAAAGTACAGACCTCAACATCTTTTAAAATCCAAAGGCTTCATTGAAGAAAGAATTGTTCATTCTCAACTTCCAATGGTCTCTTTTGTGAGACTGGGTGAATGCTCCTTGTCCAAGTCAGAGATCCTCAACAAGCTTC
The DNA here is from genome assembly GCF_017639745.1 of Melanotaenia boesemani. Lineage (NCBI taxonomy): Eukaryota > Metazoa > Chordata > Actinopteri > Atheriniformes > Melanotaeniidae > Melanotaenia > Melanotaenia boesemani. The sequence goes on along the minus strand of NC_055686.1, from coordinate 14,038,482 downwards.
TGAGCAGTTCTCAACAGTGCCATGACACCTTTGTTCACCACAACATGGAGTGTGGAGACAGTCCAAGAAAAATATCCAATGGATTGACTGAAATTACCTGGTACCTTCCTTGTGGAAACCAGAACATGGACATTTTTGTTGAGCCAGTTGCTATAGCTAACCTTCATGGTGACATTGCTTCATTTGAAACACAATTCTCCTTTCTATGTCAAACCTCTGCAGCAGTGTTTGTATTCTTTGATAATTTGGACTCTGGATGTGAGCTGCTAATGAACGAAAACCACAAAGCACAGATCTTCTTGGTAGGAAACCATCAGAACAAGAACTTCAGTTTTAGCACATTGAAGGAGGTAGCAACCAAGTTAAGATTGACCAACAACAACATCATAATAAAGACAAAACAGAAAAATGACGCAGACTTTGTCAAATGTTTGAGAGAATCAGTCAGTAATGTCGTTGGGAACTCAGTGAGGAAGATGTCAGTAGAGCAGATGGCTGACGTGGCTCATGAACTGGGAATATTGGTTGATGAAGACTCTCCAGAGTGTCAGGCTGGAAAGCAAAAAGCAGATGCCATCACTGAAGTCATTCAAGACATCCTTAAATACAAAGAAGATCAGCTTCCCTTGCAAGGAGAAATATGGAAGGAACTGACGTTCTTGGAGAAGGAAGAATTTCGACTTAGAAAGATTGGGTCTGAAAACATAGAGCAGTACAAGAGTGATCTTCAGGTGAAGAAAGAACAACTGAGGAAAAAGCAGAACTCTTATGACATGTCAGCAGCTATGACTTGTTTCATTGGTGCCATATCCAGCTCAAGAACAGAGAGGTGTTATTTCCTGAAATGGATGCGAATGAACCTCGATAACTTGTCTTGTAGAAAGCTGTCTGGACTCAGGGAGCTGTACAAAGAGAAGTGTAAAGGTTCTGAAAACAAAGAAGAGATCAAAGAAATTGACAGACAACTTTCCAACGGCTCACTGGGAACTGAACACTTCTTCCGTGAAATGGGTCAGATCTACGAAGCTTCGGTTTCCCTTCCAGAAACAGACCCTTACCGTAAACAGTTGCAGCATCTGCCCAAACTCTGTGCACAGCTGTTACTTGATGGATTTCCTCTTGAGCTTGTAGATGGAGATGCTTCCAACATACCTCTCAGATGGGTGAGTGATGTTCTCTCTCAGCTCAATGACTTGGTGTCTCCAAAGAACAAGATCATGGTCGCCACAGTGCTTGGAGTTCAGAGCACAGGAAAGTCCACTCTCCTTAACACCATGTTTGGAGTTCAGTTTGCAGTCAGCAGTGGTCGATGCACTCGAGGTGCCTTCATGCTGCTCATCAAAGTCAATGAAGACGTGAAAAAAGATCTCAGCTGTGACTTCATAGTGATCATCGACACTGAGGGCTTAAAGTCACCAGAGCTGGCACAGCTGGACAACAGCCATGAACATGACAATGAGCTTGCAACACTTGTCGTGGGGCTGAGTGATATCACCATTATCAATATTGCAATGGAGAATTCAACAGAAATGAAGGACATCCTGCAGATAGTGGTGCATGCTTTCCTCAGGATGAAGGAGGTGGGAAAAAAGCCCAAATGTCAGTTTGTTCACCAGAACGTTTCTGATGTTTCAGCTCATGAGAAGAACCTGAGAGACAGGAAACTGCTCCTGCAACAGCTGAATGAGATGACCCAGGCAGCAGCTAAAATGGAAAAGAAAGAGGAGAACAAGAGCTTCACTGATGTGATGAAGTACAATCCAGACACTGGGAACTGCTACGTTCCTGGACTCTGGAATGGAAACCCACCAATGGCACCAGTCAATGCAGGATACAGTGAGGCTGTTTATGAGCTCAAGAAAAACATCCTCCATCTACTGGGAGAGAGTGAAGCATCTGCTTATAAGATCTTGGAGTTTAGAGAGTGGATGAAGAGTCTGTGGAATGCAGTAAAACATGAAAACTTCATCTTCAGTTTCAGAAACAGCCTTGTAGCTGATGCATACATGAGACTCTGCACAGAGTTTAACAAATGGGAGTGGGAGTTCAAGAAAGAAATGTACACCTGGGTTACCAAAGCAGAGACGAGAATCTCTAATTTTGGTACAGTTGCTGCAAAATCTGGACTATCTGACATGACACAACTCCTCACTCAGCTGAAAAGTGAAGCTGTGTCAGTGCTGTCTGAATGGGAGACCAAGCTCCTGGACAATCTGAAGGAATACTTCAAGCAAACAGAGGGTCATGTTTATCTGGTTGAAAGATACAGAGAGGATTTTGCAAACAGTGCAAAGAGTCTTCGACGAGAATTAGAAAACTCTGTAATTAACCAGCTCACAGCAGCAGCTGATATCAGACGGGGAATGAAAGAACTGGATGAAATCAAGAGGAATCACACAACAGTAATAGAGAAAGCAGTGTGTGAGCTGATTGACGAATGTCGAAAGAAAAAAGTTGAGATGACAGAGACAGAGCTAGACAAGGAATTTGATAAGATGTGGAGTGAAACTCTGAATAAACTGTCTTTCTCTGAACAAAAGTCTATAAATGTCTTCAGCAGTGTGTCCCACTGTTTGTGGACTAATCTGTCACACAAGGGAAGCCGTGCATGTGAACTGCTGAGTGAAAAAAAACTGGAAGATTGTGGAATGACACCTTTCAAATACACGCAGAAATGGTACAACAAATTAAAAAAGGAACCATTGTGGAAATTTTGGAGTGAAGAACCTGCAAAGGCTGTACAACAAATGGCTGACAGCATAATATCTACTTGCAAAGAACTTATTGGTAAAAAAATGGATAGAAAATCCAATTTCCATGAAACTTACATCCAGGAGATCCTTCATATCATTGATGAGCGGCTAAACAGTGCTAATGTAAACATAGATATTGACTTTGAGGTTTCTCTAAAGCAGCACATCTGTGGATTTGCTGCCAGAGATTTTCAGAAAATGCATGACGATTTCATTGAAGAAAATGATCCCTACAGATGTCTGATGAGCAACAAGGAAAAGTTTCGTACAGATTTCAAAGATGTGTTCAGCAAACGAGACCAGTGTCAGAAGAAGGCTGCAGAATTCACAGAACAATGTCTGAAGCCTGCTGTTGAGAACTTCGTCAACCGTTCCCTTGGTCCTGATATCGTTGATGAAATGCTGAGACAGGAGCAGTTCAGCACACGAATGTCCTTCCAGTATTCACTTTTACTGGATCTGCTTTCAAAGAATGACTTCAGCAAGTATCTGGACTACATTCACTCATATGAGGATTATGTAAAGTCTTGGATATTTGATCAAACCGTAGAGCATTTTTCAAATGGAGTTACAACACTCCAGTTCGAGGACCGACATCTTCAGTCAAGCATCAACAGCATAAAAGATGCCATTAAAAAGACAGAAATAAAAAATGTTGGACACTTGAAGACATTTGTTGAAGAAATCTGCAAAGAACTTGGTGATAAACTGGTTATTTCCCAGGATGCTCTTAATGGTTTCTTGTTCCTGAACAACGTTGATGTGGAGCCATTTGCTCACTCGCTCACAGTGTGTTTAAATGAGATGGAAGACGCTCTTAAAGAAGAGTTTAAAGAAAAGGACCTTCGAATGAAACTGGAAAATCTCCATTTGAAGCCTCAAAATGTGCTTTTCACCAGAGTGATTGGTTGTGGTAAACTGTGTCCGTTCTGTGCAGTTCCCTGTGAAGCTGGAGGAAAAGAGCACAGTGAACACTTTGCTTCACTGCATCGGTCACAAGGTTTTGGTACATGTCGGTGGGACAAAACAGGGAAACTTGCTACTGAAATATGTACTTCTCTTGTAGTTAGTGACTCAAGATTTAACTGTGGGTATTCTGGTGGATTTCATCCATTTAAGACTTACAGGGAAATATTCCCAGACTGGAAAATCACTCCAGATGGGAGCTTTCAGGCATCAGACTATTGGAAATATGTGATAGCAAAGTACAACAATGAGTTTGCCAAAGAATTTGATGCAAAGCCTGCTGACATTCCCGAAGCTTGGAAACAAATCACAGAAAGTCAGGCAAAAGCCAGCCTGCAAGAGTCGTTCAACACCAAGTGAGACAACAAACATTCCTCTTCTTGAGTTAGAGATAATTTCTCTTTAGTTTGGATTCAAGTCATTTTTCATGATACAAAAAGTAAAATACTTATATTGAATTATTACTACTTTTAAGACAATTAGAAGATTCTCTCAGTACATATGGATGTTTTATCTCTATGGTTTAGATAATACACTGTAAAAAGACAAAACAAAAAAAGTTATTTTTAACACAAGATATATAGTAATCTGTTTTAGTACAGTTGTTTCTGTTCAAACTATTTATATAATTATATTATCACTGAAAACCACAATCAGTAAAAGCAACAATATGACTGCAGTTTTTTTGGTTATTGTTTTATTGTTTTCAAAGCATCACCTTGATTGTTGCTTTTCTTTCGATGAAGGAGTTGATGTGAAATATTTGTATTAATTGCTCCTGATTGATGATCCAGTTAAATATTGTTATTACTGTACAGAATGTTTATTAAAATTTTGTTTGGTTTTAAGTAATAACTTTCCTTGAATTTAAATACACACATATTCAACATATTGAAAGATGTGAATAGATGATTGAGATCTGTTGAGATTGTTATTGCTAATCTTGTTTGGAGAACGCTGAAGGTTCTTGTTGGTGTATAAATCTAACTTTTATTGTTTGTCTATGGCAGCGTGTCACCCTGCAAAACGTTTTGTTAGAAAATAAAATCTAATCCAGCTTTACTGTGTGAGTAAGAAGCTTAAGTTGAGCTGAATCTGTAAATCAGACAAGAATGAGACAACAGTGCTCTGCTGTGGTCTCCTCGGTCCTCAGACATTTACACTGTTGTTCATCATTTACAACCTTTTTGGGATGTGCTGATTTCATTCATTTTAAGATGTGGTCATATTTTCATGTTGTATTTGGATGTTTCATTTTTCCTTTTATGTTTTCTGTGTTGTGCTATAAAAAAAAATCTGCAAATCCTTGTATTCTGTTTTATTTGCATTTTACACAGTGACCCAACAGTTTTTTAAGTTGGGGTTGTGAAGACATTCATATTGAAATAAATTAAATAAAAAAAAAATCTACAAAGCACTTTTTATACAAAAAAGTATCACAGAGTGCTTTAAACTATAAAAACATTTTTGTATATTAAAAACGCAAGTCGTCACCCACATATATTACCTAACGTTTAACCTAACAGTTTGTTTATAAGTAAAAACACACATTATCATATTCTCTCTCTCTCTCAGACAACATGCATGCACCCTCCTTCCCTCCCAATCCTATTTAGTACAAACATAAACATAAAAATATAAATGGACATAAGCACATCGCCATTACAGCATCGCTAAGCCAGATAAACATCTGTCTTGGTGATGCAACAAACTAAACCACGACAATAACGAACAAGCAATAAAAAAAAAAAAGAATAAGACAGAGGTCATCACACACAGGTAAGGACTGGGAAATAGCAAACCGGTTTAGTGATGCCATTTTTATCTTCCTGTAGCAAACCTGCCCAAACACCAACACCCCTGCTGTTAAATCATGTTACCTTCCACCATCTCACCTGGCATTAGCACATCCACCATTACCTGTTACCTCAGTGACTCAGCTCCTCCAGAGCTGACAAAACAAGGGCTTTCATGATAATGTAAGGAAGGCCTAAATCATATAGTGTCATCATGATTTATGATGTAAGAGGAAGACAAATGGCTTTTTCATATCTTTGTTCAGTTCAGTTTCAGGACTTCATCAAACTTCTTCAGGAGTTCAATATCATCTTCTTTGTTCATCTGCTCTATGACATGACGAATTCCGCTCTCTAAGACGTGGTAGTACCGCTTCAACTCCTCTATCTCAGACAGCAGACGTTTCTCCACCCGGTCTTTTTCATGTTGAGCTTGTTTCAGTTGCTCCTTATACTCTGCCTTTACAGCTTCCATTTTATCCTCGAGTTTCCTCTCATAAAACTCTCTGAGCTCTCTCTCTCTCCCTTCCAGCATCTTTGCTGCCTCCTTGTAAGTGTCATTGGAGTAGAACTCTCCTCCATTGGCATCCACCATCTTCTCCACCTTCTCCAGAAGACTGAGAACTTGTCGACGATCATTGGCTTTGAGATTATTGAAGAGGTGGTGTCTGTTTCCAGCCTTCTGCAGGATATCTTGAAGTTCAGGTCCGGCGTTCTCCAACATCCGTTCAAAGTCTGAAACAACTTTATCTCCATGGGTGAAGAGGATGATGGTGTATTTCCAGGCATCCGCTCCAAAAATCTCTTCCACCTTTTTTACCGCCTCTCTATCCTCATCTGAGAAAGGTCCCACCTTGATGACCAGCAGAATAGCATGGGGTCCCGGAGCCGACATGTTGATGCATTTGGAAATTTCTCTCTTAACCGTATCATCAGACTGGGAGGTGTCAAAGAGGCCGGGAGTGTCAACGACAGAAACCGTCTGGTCGAACATCTTTTCACTCTGTTTGCTGCATTCACTGGTCACTAAAGAGGAAAATAGAGAGTTTACAACATGTACAGCTACACAGGAACAAACATGACGTTCAGATGAAGGATGAAACCAGCATTTAGATTCTCTGCCACATTTACTGAAGAACCAGCTTTTAGCTAGGAAAGCTGAAGCATTATCAGTGTAGAACAGAGAAGTGAACAGACAGGGAAAGAAAGTGGAAGCATCGTGACTGGTGAAATCAACAAAATCTGTGTAATTGTCAGTGGGAGGATGTGTGAATATGTGAATGTTCACTAACATGTTATCTTACTGTCTGCTGCATGGGGTTAATAGTATGTTTAAGCCTATGGACTTGTTCAAATGAAGCACTTAAAATGTGTGTGTGTGTGTGTTACCTGAGGAATGGCCAGCTGTTGCTGCTGTGAAAGCATTTCTTCCCAATATTGTGTTTCCAGTGGAACTCTTTCCTTGTCCAGTCTTCCCAACAAGAACCAGTCTCAAGTCTGAAACTGGAAGAAAACACAGAATTCAGGAGTCAGTGATTAAAAAAAAGCCTCCTGCTTCTTCTCCTGCTGCCAAGAGCTGTTCAAGGGAATGTTTCTATTAGGGCTGCTCAATTATGGGAAAAATTATAATCACGATTATTTTGATCAAAATTGAGATCTCGATTATTTAACACGATTAGAGAAAGAGAGAGAGTCTTTTATTTTTTTTACTTTATTTTGTTTATTTATTTGCTATGATTAATAAACTTACTAATCTTCCTAAACAGATAAGCCCAGAACTCTCTCCACTCTCCACTGAAAAGTGAAAGGAATTTGCAAACTTTTTGGTAAAAAATAAAATCCAAACAATAAGACTACATACATAAGTAAACAATTGCAAATATTAATTTACGGCTGTAAAATCTTTATGACTTTATATTGAGCCCATAAAGGAAGTCAGGACTGAGCTGCTTATCCTACATTCAGATTGAGAGGAAACCACTCTATCTAGTTCAGGGATGGGCAACTTTGATAATCAAGAGGGCCAAAGAAATTCTACACTCACTGCCTGAGGGCCAGATTGTGATCGTGTAGGTCACTGAAACCCCAATCGCTCAATTTTAATTACAAAACTAATGTAATGAAAAACAGACAACATAAGATGCCCTGAGAGAGGATTGTTGTGTTGTCATCGCTTTGGTAAAAATGCTCTGCTGTTGTTGTATTTTTCCTTTGAGGTCAGCCACAATAGCAGCTCTTGCAGCTCCTGTGTACTTGTCATATTTTTCTTTGTGCATAGTGTTGTAATGGCGACTCAAGTTGAAATCTTTCATGGCGGATTTTGTTTCCAGGCAAACTAAACACATGGGTTTACCTTTGAACTGAGTAAAAAGATAATCTGTTTCCCACCTTGGCTGGAAGACACGGTTTTCTAGATCCAATTTTCTTTTTTTCCCACTCATCTCTCTCTCTTATAGTTGACTGCTGTCAAAGATGCCAGTCCAGAAAAGGCGGAACGATATGCACTGTGCTACGTTAGCTAGCAACTAAAAACATGAGGTCAGTATGTAAGTATTGACCTCTTGTGTTTAGGGGGAGCGCCCTCTGGCGGTTGGTAGTGTAATTACAAGTGGGAAAGGATTAATGGCCCGCTTACAGCTGTACATACGGTATGCTTCCTATGCTTGTGAAATCAGTTTATTTTACATTAGGAAATTGACTTGCGAGCCATACTGAATGAGGATGCGGGCCGGATGCGGCCCGCGGGCCGCCAGTTGCCCATCTCTGATCTAGTTACTGAGAACACATACATACTTGGTTATGTCATATTACTGAAAAGCATTTTATTTTCTTTTAAAGGAACTTCATGGGATTTTTCTCCATCTTGCAGAAAAAAATCTTACAGACTGCACTGGTCAATCAGTGCTGGATTAATGCAACAGTTTGTGCAGAATACCTCAGCTGTGTTACCACCTATGATGGCTATGAAAGGCTATACTAAGAACTGCATCCTCCTGACTGTATCCTTACTGATCTAAACCTGCTCACATTACCTTTCTGTTGTCCTTTTATGTGGGATTTCTGAATTTTTTTCAGTGAAGGACTTTGTTGTAGGTCCTGTTGGTCATCAACTTATTTTTTAAAAATGTAACTAACTTCTGTCCTGTCCTTTTTCATTTAAAAAATACTAATATGTGTTTTCATTATTGTTTCCATCTCTATAGTTGTCTAAATGTCTTGTTGTTGTTAATACCATTCATCTTTCTGTTTCAGTGTTGCTACATGATGGCGCTCTTCATGAACATGCAGTTAAAATAGAGACCAGGTAAAAACACTGTGACTGATACATCAGTGTTGTGGCCACAATCAGGACACCTGGATTAAACTAACACAGAGAACAGAGTTCAGACCTGATGGAGGTTGATCCATGCTATTTCTTCTTCTTCTGTTACCCTTTGGTGCTGCCACAGGAGGACCTAGAAAAGAGTCACAAAAGTTAGACACAAGCCGCAGTTAAGTAAAGAGCCATTTAAACAGTAGATGGCGCCATAATTCTGTGAACGGTGAAAGTGAAAGTAAAACGGAATAAAAAAAACTTCGTGTTACATTAAAAACGAGTTACAATAATTGTACGTTTATTGTTTATTTAAACATCTTTAATGAATTTGTCGAGCACGGAATCAGGGTAACGACGTGGTCAAGTTATGATACTTAAAAATAACGACTTCACTCGGATTTTATACACAAACTTACCAGTTTCTCCTCTCGCAGCCATTACACCAACCTGTTTCTACCACCACTGATTTCCTCAACCACTCCCTGTTCAACTCTTAGTGGATTCCGGTCACCTTCGAAATAATAGCTTGTATTTTAAATTTCCTGTTGTACGTAAAGTTTGGTAAATGCAATCCCACGTTAATCGTGAAATTCTGAAAGATGTTGTTAGAATTAAAACTGAATTTTGTTTAAATGACCGGTTACAAATAAATGACGAACACCATTATTACAAACTACTTAGCAATGCGCCGTTTGGATATACATCTCGTGCTTTAAGCGTGAAAGAGTTTCCGGTTTAACCACTGTAACTGACGTCATCTTTACCGATCGGAGCTGAGCGAAATCGAAAGGAAATTCGAGAAACGGGGTAAAATGGCCGGGATCATAGCAAGTATGTCCTGAGAAATTAATAAACTTATACAGATAGAGGTCAATCAGCGTGACGACAGTGGATGTTCGGGCCAGATCCAAATGACAAAGAATGGAGTCTTGAGGTCATGACATGCGGCAGAGTACAGTAAGTTAAAGATTTGAAGAGTCTTAAGTATTGTAGTTTTTTGTGGTCCGGATGCCAAAAGATTCATAAGATTAACCTAATTTGCATTTTCACAAATTTAATAATAATAGCACAATCCTGCTAAAAATTATTAGGATAACAAGCTAATAAATACTGTAAAGAAGTGTTAAGTGATTCAGAATTACTTGTTTCACAAAATCTTACAGTATAAGAACCGCACCAGTTGTGTGTACGAGTGACCTATGAGATTTAAAGTTACTTTAAAGTCCAAATCTGTCTCTAGAATTCACAGGAATTATTATTCAGACTGCATAAGCCATTTTTCATGATATTAGAGTCATTATTCATATTATAATGCAAAATCAAAGCTCAAACGGATGTTCACATACTGTAATTGTATTTAGTATTAAAATCTAAACAGGCTAAACAAAACAAACAAAAAACCCAGTTCTTACTAAATGTTATTGATGAAATAAAATAAAGATAAAATTCTGTATCCAACATTTTTTCAAAGAAGCTAAAGCTAAGTCTTTCAGAGAAATAGAATCCTAGAAACACTAAAATGGTAAATAAGTACAGTGTCAACAAAACCCATTAATTTTTTTTCTTATTCCCTCAAATGATAACTTCAGTTGGAACATGTAGATTTATGAAAAGAGGAAAAAATCTACAAAAAAATCAAACTTCCCAATCATTACATCAACATTACTCTACAGTCAATATTTTATTAGCTTTTTAGTTTAATTTTATTAAGTGTAATTTGTTTTTAATTAGTAGTCTGCAACCTGTCACAACACTTTAAACTTTTAAAATATTTTTTCCACACTCTTCATTAATATACATTACTATCGGACGGTAAGCCAGTATGGGATCAGCAGCAGCAGCTTTCTATGTTTCATTTTCAGCCTGGTGATGAAACAGAGGTGATCTCCTGCTCTGAATGCAGCTGTGAGCTGTTGATGCTGCTGCGTGAGGACCAAGCCTCTTCTGAGTGCTTTTGGATGAGAGAGGGGTCTGTGCAGCATCCACTCCTCATTGAGAAGAGTAAACTACGTTCACTTACGTCAGTCTCCATAATTCACCAGTACTACAAGAAAAAGTCACTAGATTTTTCGCTAGTCGCTTTTTTGAAAAAAAGTCACTAGAGGGAAGTGAAAACTCGTTAAATTTAGTGACAAAGTCGCACAGACTGCACAGAAGACTCTGTAGCCTACATAGTCTGTACACTCCAAACTGCGTTGACCCTGAACTGGAACACAGCTTTAGTTCTGGTTGCCTTAGAATTGGAGCTAAATCTAATATTATCTATACAAATATTTAGGGATGTTAGGAATACATTGAAACTGTGTTTATGATGCTAAACTTTCAGTGTTTTTAAGGTAACTTTTCACTCTACCAAAATGTACATGCATGTTTTTTAAGACATTTATGCCTTTTCCATACAAAACGTGTCAGGGGGTGCATCAGCAGGGTGTCAAAATGACTCCCTCTGGCGGTTCCAGAGGTTATTGGAAAGTTGGTGGTGGCCTTGATCCAGGCGGTGATCCGGATCACCCCCAGAATCTAATTGGTTTTTCCTTATTCCATTTTGGAGATTTTATAAGAATTTCATCAAAAGCTATCTATTATTCATCCATCCATCCATCCACCCATCCATCCATTGTCTGCCGCTTATCCGGAGTCGGGTCGCAGGGGCAGCTGCCTAAGCAGGGAAACCCAGACTTCCCTCTCCCCCTCCACATTCACCAGCTCATCCGAGGCCAGCTGAGAGATGTAGTCTGTCCAGCTGTCCTAGGTCTTCCCCGGGGCCGCTTACCGTTGGGACGTACACGGAACACCTCACCAGGGAGGCGCCCAGGAGGCATCCTGGCCAGATGCCTGAGCCACCTCATCTGGCTCCTCTCGATGTGGAGGAGCAGCGGCTCTACTCTCAGCCCCTACCAGATCGCCGACCTTCTCACCCTATTATTCATTATTCATTACATATAACGTTTCAGTATTATTGAGGTTTAGTAATAACAAAGCTGTAAAAATCTAAGACAGCCAAGCACACATCTATGAAGATACATGGATTTATACTAGAAAAGTTTTGATGGGGGGGCAGGCAGGGGAACTGATCAGAAAAAGGTTGGCAAATATGAGATATATATTTTTAAGGTCTTGATTTTATAAAATACTAAGCTGATTATTACAACCACAACAAAGTGATAATCTAATGTAAAAAAAATCAAAGAAAACCCCAAGTAAGCATTGGCTTGGTCTTTATGTTGATACAATACAATAAAAACGGGCAAATTTCAGGCATATTCACCAATGGAGATTAATCATAATTAATTAATTTGTAAGCAGTGATTAATCTGAATACATTTTAAAATTTTTTGACAGCCCTAATTTTTTTATATTTTAAAATAATCTTGCAAATCAAACATTTTTTAAAATGATTATAAGCCAAAGAATGGTGTTGTATATATATTATAAATTACTAAAGCACCTTTGCTTATTCTGTTGTCTCCACCAGGTTTTCAGTCATTTCGATTTTCATTCATGGATAATCATCTTTCCATCGTCCTTCTGGGAAAAGCCGGAGTTGGGAAAAGTGCTTCGGCAAACACCATTTTGGGACGAGCAGCATTTGAGTCCAAAGTGGCCTTCACACCGGTGACCAAAGACATCTGTGTGGAAACTGGAAGAATATTTGGCAAAGATGTTTCAGTGATTGACACTTCAGAGATCTTAGGATCAGAGGAGCAGATAAAAACTTTCTGTCAGCATGAACTGCAGGACTCCAGACCTCTGTTCCTGCTGGTGATCAGCACTAGTAGCAGGTTCACTATAGAGGACCAGAAGACTGTGTTTGCAGTGATCAGAGTCATTGGTCCTGAGAGACTGCAGAGTCATTGGTCCTGAGAGACTGGAAAACTGTTTCCTGCTCTTCACGGGGGGAGATAATTTGGTGACATCATTGGAGGATTATATTTTCCAAAGTGACTCAAGTTTACTTCCAGATGTGGTCAAAACATTTTCAAAGAGAATTCACCTGTTCAACAATAAAGATGGAGGACATGAACAAGTCAGGCAGCTGCTGCTGAAGTCGGGGCACCTCGTAGAACGTAAGTCACATGTCCAGCTGTTTTCTTAACAGTAGAAGAGACAAGAGATTTCACTTTTCTAAATATAAATAAGGCACTTTCTGACAGATAATGCTGTATTTGTAAAAATCACTAATGGAAAGCTTCTGTTTACTGTGTTGCTCAGCCAGCCCAAGAATAGACAATCAAATTCTAACAAATGCTAAGGATAAATTGACCTTTACTTGGGTAAACCTTAGAAAGTAGTGAAATCAAAGCAATAAATGATTACTCTAGGGTTGTTACACAACTTGAAAGTTGCTTTAAGGCACAAAAATGTACAAATGTTTGACATGTACAAATTTTAGATTAATTTAGCCAAAGCACACTTAGGCCCAATCCCATTTCTCTTTGTTACCCCTTCACCTTCCCCTACCCCTTGCCACTTGCCCCTTAAAAAAACGGAGCTAGAAAGGGTAGGGCTGAAAGTCAACCCCTACGAATTGGGAACCCCTTCAACAACCACATACGTCATCAGTAGTCACTAAAAAACATTTTACACTGGAACTGGAAGAAATTTTAAAAAAGAAAACAAAAAAATTAAATAAAATGGACTCTCAGTCTCATTAACAATGAATGAAAGCCAAACACAGCCAAAAACAATAAGTATGATAGATAATAAAGTCTCTGTTCTTTCTCTGTTGCAACGCTGTGTCTTTTTAACATATATGCCGGGACATGCGTGAGAGTTGGCAGCCTTGTAAACGAATGCAGCGTACCGGCTCACACAGGTGGTTCACCACGATCTCGTGCTGCAACATGCTGATGTCAAATATGACACGATAGAGATCATTCTGAAAGAGCGTGAAACCTGTTGTCATACAAAGAGAAATGGGATTGTCTATAGTAAAGTATGACAGAAAAAAAACAAAAAAACATATCCTAATGAAAACTATCCCGGCTAATTTTTTCCTTACTGTGCAATTATTTGATTTATTACTTATCGCGACAGGCCTATAAAAGACTTAATGTAGAACCTTTGCGTGCAATTAAAACATTGTGTTTACGGGCATTATCTCTTTTTCTTTGTGGCTTTTTTGTGAGTGTGTGTTGCCCTGCACCTCAAGAAAGCTTGATGTGTGTAGAATCACTTGCTTTCTCATATATATTTTTCATACCCCTCCGTTTGAAGTGTTCCTCTGAAAAATTTTCGTTTGAAGGGGTGTATAGCCCTACCACTTACCCCTACCCCTCTGTCATAAAAGAAATTGGGACACCCTTACCCTACACGTGAACGCGCAAAACGGAGGGGTAGGGCTAAGTGGTGAAATGGGATTCAGCCTTACTACACTGTGATCATCAGCAAGATCACTGCCTCCAAGACAGACAACAGAGGCAGCAGCTGTGTCAAAAGATAATAAAAAGAGCTTTGTACGGCAGCAAAAGATATTAACTTAGTAATTTGCACAACTAAAACTTTGTAATTGATCTGAATAACTGAATATTGGACTCTAACTCTTTGTTGACCCTATACTCATCTTTAGTCTTACCTTATTTATATTATTGTGTGGAAATATGGGGAAACACATATAAAACCACCCTCCAACCTCTTTGCACATTACAGAAAAAAGCTATAAGAATTGTCTACAATGTAGGATTCAGAGAACACACAAATCCTTTGTTTTTAAGGGCAAAGGTTTTAAAGTTAATGGATCTAATAAAGTTTAAAACGGCTCAAATAATGTACAAAGTCAGGAAAAATATGCTTCCATGGAATATTCAAAGCATATTTAGAGACCGAGAAGGGGGTTATAGCCTTCGGGATGAGTTGAATTTTAAGAAAATGAAAGTAAGAACAACATTTCGACAAATGAGTTTTTCTATAAGAGGAGTACATTTATGGAATGGGTTAGACGGAAAGCTTAAGGGCTGTGCAAATATAGATCTTTTTAAAAAAATATACAAACATAATTTTTTTGAAAAGTATCGTGAAATGTGCTGAGTGTATAGTGTCTTGGAATTTGTATGTGGTGCAGCGACTATGTGTAAAAAGCGGTTAAAATTTAATAGGTTGTATAGGGGGAAGGCATTTATTAGCATTTTGCTTCAGCCTACTCCTTTTGAGCATTGTGCTTTTCTTTAGTTTATTTTATGTTGTGCTTGCAATGGCTTGCACTTTTATATATTTTTTTTCTTGTTTTGTGCTCAAATAAAGACTCAATCAAAAAAAATCAATCAAAAAAATCAAAAACTATTGAAGGTTTGGATTTTCACAACTCACCTAAAACAAAGAATCACAAAGGACTTAATTTTCTTTAACATACAGTTGGGCTCATAAGTATGTGGACAATAACACAATTTTCATGATGCAGGCTCTGCATGACACCACAATGGGTTTGAAATAAAACAGTTAAGATTAAATTAAAATTCAAGGGGTTGAACAAAAAATTGCTATGGAGCATTTAGGAATTGCAACATTTTTTAATGTGAAATCTCCTCATTTTAGGGGCTCAAAAGTAGTTGGACAATCAACATTTCTGTAAATAAAGTGTTTGTACTTTGTTGAAAATTGTTTGCAGGCAATGACTGCCTGAAGTCTGGTGCCCATGGACATCAGCAAACATTTGGTTTTCTCCTTTGTGATCCTTTGTCCCACCCTTACTGCACCTGCCTTGAGTCAGTCCTGGCGCCAGGACAGAGTACCAGGGCAGGCAATTGATCGCTGTGGGTGGGCCTATTTATCAAATGACTTTATAAGAGGAAAAATTCCAGTTTAATAATTCAATATTTGACACATGTCAAAGCATGTATAGAATATTACAAAAAAAGTTATTTTTCCCTCTACTATTTAAAAAAGAAAAAGAAAGAAAGAAAAAAAAAAATCTTTGGCGACACTTAAAATCAGATCCAGCACATATCAGATGTAACAGTGCAGATTTTAGTTTAGACATCCAGAAACCAAAAACTGGACATTGGTTCCACAGAGAAGGACTCTGATAGCTAAAGGCTCTGCTTTCCATTCAATGTTTGCGGTGTAGGAACTGGAAGTAACCTGTAGTCTCTGAATCCAAATTGTTCTTCTGGCATTAACTATTATGTGAAACAGTTCAGGTCAAGGTAAAGAAAAGTTAGGTATCAAATATGCACTGCTTTCTTTATTCTATTCCTTTCCAGGTTACAAAATGCATGGCAACCGTCCATCCACTTAAACAAAGACTAAATTTCCCAATCTCGGGTGTGTCACTCCACCTCTAATACACCTCTAATGTCAAAACATAAAAAAAGTATATATATCTCTTCATACTGTAGCATAAAGTCTTAAAGATTAAGTTAGATCAGCTGATCTTAACATAGCAAATTTTTAATGCTGCTCTTGATATAAATGCTTGACAGTGGGACAAAAAAAGCAACACTAGATTGATGCAGTTACAGAAGTATAAATCAGCTCCAAAATAATTTGCCTAGCTCTAAAAATATGTTGTACATTGCTTCTGTCAACAGTCTTCATGCACTTCAGCAGCATATTCTGACTGCAAGGCTGATTGTCTGAAGAACGATACAGCTGGTAAAGGTCCTCAAATGAAAGGCATTGTTTCAGGAGAAAGAAGCAGTCTGATGTGTGCTTTAAGTTGCCTTAAGAGAAATAAAAATGATGGACATTATGTAGGCTTTCACACCTTCCTTCTTTCATATGGAACTTAGCACTGTAGGTTATCAATGTGATAGATGTGGACACTCCTGTTGGGGAAGCAGAGACCTACAATGTGATCAACAACACAAATCAGAGACATCGTATGGTTCTTCCTGGTAGAATGGCATGCAAAATATGACAACAATAAATCATTTACCACCTTATCAATTCTTGTGTATTGCTTTACAAAATGCCAAAGATGACAGTTGGAAACCAGATATCTTTAAACTGTTTAACAATATTACTTGTATGCTGTGTAAGACATGTTGAAAGATAAATTTCAAGATTCAACAGAAAATGTTTTTATATCAAAGATCACTTTATTGCAAATAGTATTACTAGTGCTTAAAAATAATAAGCATTTTTAATGTACTTCCACAGAAACAGACCTGGAGATACTACTAAAGGATCTGGGGTTGGAGCAGTACTACAGAGAGAAGCTGTCACTCAACAAGATCCTGGAGATTGATGAGAAGACCATCAATGATGAACCTGTAAAGTGTAAATCAGACATTCCCTGGTATTTTCTAAAGAAACTGATGATGGTTAATGTGACAGCTAGGGATGCAAAATATACATTAGTGTGTGACTCAAACTGTGATGATGCATCAGAGAGTAAAAAGTTAGATCTTAAAAATCTGGTTAAGGGTCCAAATTCAGATCATATTCCAAACCCTCTTGACATAATCACTGCTCTCTTTCTGTGTTCTGATGGTTTTGTACAACAAGAAATGACACTAAAAATGTCAATGTGTCAGTTCTCTGTACCTCTGCTGCTTCCCAACTGTGACACGACACAGTGTACACTCATGCTGTGGGCCATGAGAGACATTGTGAAAAAGTACAGACCTCAACATCTTTTAGAATCCAAAGGCTTCATTGAAGAAAGAATTGTTCATTCTCAACTTCCAATGGTCTCTTTTGTGAGACTGGGTGAATGCTCCTTGTCCAAGTCAGAGATCCTCAACAAGCTTCTGAGCAGTTCTCAGCAGTACCATGACACCTTTGTTCACCACAACATGGAGTGTGGAGACAGTCCAAGAAAAATATCCAGTGGACTGACTGAAATTACCTGGTACCTTCCTTGTGGAAACCAGAACATGGACATTTTTGTTGAGCCAGTTGCTATAGCTAACCTTCATGGTGACATTGCTTCATTTGAAACACAATTCTCCTTTCTATGTCAGACCTCTGCAGCAGTGTTTCTATTCTTTAATGATTTGAACTCTGGAAGCAAACTACTGACCCACCAAAACTACAAAGCACAGATTTTCTTGGTTGGAAACTATCAGAGCAAGAACTTCAGTTTAGAAGATTTGGAGAGAATAGCCACTAAATTGTGCTTAACAAACAACAACATTATTTTGAAGACAAACAACATGAATGACACCAACTTTGTCAAATGTTTGAGAAAATTAGTCAGTGATGCAGCTGAAAATCTACAAATAAAGATGTCAGTAGAGCAGATGGCTGATGTGGCTCATGAACTGGGAATATTGGTTGATGAAGATTCTACAGAGTGCCAGGCTGGAAAGCAAAAAGCAGATGCCATCACTGAAGTCATTCAAGACATCCTTAAATACAAAGAAGATCAGCTTCCCTTGCAAGGAGAAATATGGAAGGAGCTGACTTTCTTAGAGAAGGAAGAATTTCGACTTAGAAAGATTCGGTCTGAAAACATAGAGCAGTACAAGAGTGATCTTCAGGAGCAGAAAGAAGAACTGAGGAAAAAGCAGAACTCTTATGACATGTCAGCAGCTATGACTTCCTTCACTGATGCCATATCCAGCTCAAGAACAGAGAGGTGTTATTTCCTGAAATGGATGCGAATGAACCTCGATAACATGTCTTGTAGAAAACTGTCTGGACTCAGGGAGCTGTACAAAGAAAAGTGTAAAGGTTCTGAAAACAAAGAAGAGATCAAAGAAATTGACAGACAACTTTCCAACAGCTCACTGGGAACTGAACACTTCTTCCGTGAAATGGGTCAGATCTACGAAGCTTCGGTTTCCCTTCCAAAAACAAACCCTTACCGTAAACATCTGCAGCATCTGCCCAAACTCAGTGCACAGCTGTTACTTGATGGATTTCCTCTTGAGCTTGTAGATGGAGATGCTTCCAACATACCTCTCAGATGGGTGAGTGATGTTCTCTCTCAGCTCAATGACTTGGTGTCTCCAAAGAACAAGATCATGGTCGTCACAGTGCTTGGAGTTCAGAGCACAGGAAAGTCCACTCTCCTTAACACCATGTTTGGAGTTCAGTTTGCAGTCAGCAGTGGTCGATGCACTCGAGGTGCCTTCATGCTGCTCATCAAAGTCAATGAAGACGTCAAAAAAGCTCTCAACTGTGACTTCATGGTGATCATCGACACTGAGGGTTTAAAGTCACCAGAGCTGGCACAGCTGGACAACAGCCATGAACATGACAATGAGCTTGCAACACTTGTCGTGGGGCTGAGTGATATCACTATTATCAATATTGCAATGGAGAATTCAACAGAAATGAAGGACATCCTGCAGATAGTGGTGCATGCTTTCCTCAGGATGAAGGAGGTGGGCAAAAAGCCCAAATGTCAGTTTGTTCACCAGAACGTTTCTGATGTTTCAGCCCATGAGAAGAACCTGAGAGACAGGAAACTGCTCTTGCAACAGCTGAATGAGATGACCCAGGCAGCAGCTAAAATGGAAACGAAAGAGAAGAACAAGAGCTTCACTGATGTGATGGAGTACAATCCAGACACTGGGAACTGCTACGTTCCTGGACTCTGGAATGGAAACCCACCAATGGCACCAGTCAATGCAGGATACAGTGAGGCTGTTTATGAGCTCAAGAAAAACATCCTCCATCTACTGGGAGAGAGTGAAGCATCTGCTAATAAGATCTTGGAGTTTAGAGAGTGGATGACCAGTCTGTGGAATGCAGTAAAACATGAAAACTTCATCTTCAGCTTCAGAAACAGCCTCGTAGCTGATGCATACATGAGACTCTGCACAGAGTTCAACAAATGGGAGTGGGAGTTCAAGAAAGAAATGTACAGCTGGGTTACCAAAGCAGAGACGACAATCTCTAATTTTGGTACCGTTGCTGCAAAATCTGCAACATCTGACATGACAGAACTTCTCACTCAGCTGAAAAGTGAAGCTGTATCAGTGCTGTCTGAATGGGAGACCAAGCTCCTGGACAATCTGAAGGAATACTTCAAGCAAACAGATGTTTATGTGGTTGAAAGATACAGAGAGGATTTTGCAAACAGTGCAAAGAGCCTTCGACGAGAATTAGAAAACTCTGTAATTAACCAGCTCACAGCAGCAGCTGATATCAGACGGGGAATGAAAGAACTGGATGAAATCAAGAAGAATCACACAACAGTAATAGAGAAAGCAGTGTGTGAGTCAATTAATAAATGTCGAAAGAAAAAAGTTGAGATGACAGAGACAGAGCTGGACAAAGAATTTGATAAGATGTGGGGTGAAACATTGAATAACCTGACTTTCTCTGGACAAAAGCCTAAAGATGTCTTCGACAGTGTGTCTTACTGTCTGATAGCTAATCTGTCAAGAAAGGGGAGCCACGCTCATAAAATGTTGAGTGAAAAAAACATCAAAGATTGTGGGTTGGAACCTTTCAAATGCAAAGATGATAGAACCTGGAAAAAAATTAAAAATGTATTCACCACATGGACCCTTAAAGAATTTGAAAAGATGAGACAACAAATAGCTGACAGCATCATAGATTCTTGCACTCAGTTTGTAGCTGAAAAACTGAAAAGAAAATGTGATTATCATGACACTTACATTCAGGAGATCCTTCACATTATTGATGAAAGTCTGGAAAAATGCACAGATATGAACATAAATATTGAGTTTGAGGTTTCTCTAAAACAGCACATCTGTGGATTTGTAGCGAGACGCTTTCAGAAAATGCATTTAGAGTTTCTACGTGTAAACGATCCTTGTAGATGTCTGGATGAAAACAAAGAAAAGTTCCGAGATGATTTCAAAGATATGTTCCATGAACGAGACCAGTGTCAGAAGAAGGCTGACGAATTCACAGAACAATGTCTGAAGCCTGCTGTTGAGGACTTTGTCAACCGTTCCCTTGGTCCTGATATCGTTGATGAAATGCTGACGAAGGAGCAGTTCAGCACACGAATGTCCTTCCAGTATTCACTTTTACTGGATCTGCTTTCAGATAAGTTTGATGATCTCTGCAGATATTGTTCTTCTTATGAGAGTTATGTAAAAGAAAAAATTCTTCAACAAGTGAAGAAACATTTTTCAAACAGCTCTGCAACGTTTGAGTTTGAGGACAAACATCTGCAGTCAAGGATCAACAGCATAAATGACGCCATCAAACACACCAAAGAAAAGAAGTGTGGTGACTTGAAGACATTTGTTGAAGAAATCTGCAAAGAACTTGGTGATAAACTGGTCATTTCCCAGGATGCTCTTGGTGCTTTCATGATCCTGAACAATGCTGACCAGGATCAGTTTGCTCATTGGCTCACAGTGTCTGTGGAGGACATGGCAGAAACTCTCAGGAAGAAGTTTAAAAATACAACCTTTGAAACAAAACTCAAACGTCTCCATGTGAATCCTCAGAATGAGCTTTTCAACAGAGTGGTTGGTTGTGGAAAGCAGTGTCCAATCTGTAAAATTCCCTGTGAAGCAAGAGGAGGAGCCCACACTGAACACTTTGCTTCACTACATCGACCAGAGGGTCTGGGTAGATGCAAGTGGGACAGATCAGGAAAACTCATCACTGACATTTGCACATCCTTAGTGATCAGTGACAAGGGATTTCGCTGCAGTGCCACAAACGGTGAATGGCATCCTTACAAGAATTACAAAGACATTTATCCAGACTGGAACATTCCTCCAGATTCCAGCCTTAAAGCATCAGACTACTGGAAATATGTGATGGTAAAATACAACAAAGATTTTGCCAAAGCAAATGATGCAGAACCCGCCGACATTCCTGATTGTTGGAGAAAAATCACAGAGGAAAAGGCAAAAGCGAGTCTTCAGATGTCATTTGGGATTAAATGAGATGGTTATTCTCCTAGTGTCCTACAGAGGGACACATTGAGAGTCCTTATTGAGAGTGCTTAGATGAATATATTTTATTTCTTCACATTAAAGTTTAAAACTGCATTAAAATTCTTACCTTACCTTTACCACTGAAAAATAGGATGCATTCCACAAAAGCTTTTGCTTTTTTACTGCATAAATCTAACATTGAACTTTCTATCGAGTTCACTCAGTTAACTTGTACCACTATAGTAACTGGATAGTACGGGAAGTTGAATCGAGTATTAAGTGATTGTTGATTCAGATCTGAAATGATTTTCTTCTTTAGTGACATATATGATGACTAATATTTATATCTATAATCTGTTAAAATATTATCATTTTCTGTGCAGAATTTACATAACAGAAAGGTGTTACTGTCATCAGTGCAAATAATAATTGTTTTACTTACTTTACTTATTTTAGAAGTTTGCATGTTCTCTCTGTGTATGCATGGGTTCCATCCAAAGACATGCATGTTAAGTGGTTACTCTAAATTCTGCCTATGAGTGAATGTCAGCATTAGTGGTTTTGTCTTTCTGTGTTGGCCCTGCAATGGACTGGCAAACTGTCCAGGCTCTACCCTGCCCCTCACCTGTTAATTGCAGGGATAGACTCCAGCTTCCCTGTTACCCTGAATTGGACTAAGCAGTATAGAAAATGAATGAATAGATGTTTTACTTCCTTCAACGAAATATCTATATTGATAAATACTGGCACACCTTAAGAAAACTGAAGCATAACTCAAAGAATTGGTATTGTATGACTATTGCATTATGTACTTCTATGCATGTACTGATGTACTTTAATGATTTAATAAAGCAGCTTCCCTGGTACATACTTTCCTTGTCTGTTGGTTCCTCTATCCTTTTGGCTAAATGCACAAAGTAATGGTTGGATTAATTAGTAATTTCTTTAGATTAATGTAAAGTTGTTTCATTGTTATTATCTTTTTACAAACTAACTGGGATAGTTTGTTTTTACATTTCTCATTCTCCATGTATCCTGGATGTATGCTGCTACAACAGTCATGTTAATAGGCATTTTCATTCAGTCTAATGATACTTGTTAGGTTATTTATTATATTGTTTCTTTCTTTTTGCTACATTTTAAGAATCAATGAATCAAAAGAATACAACACACATTAAGAGAGAAAGAAATAGCTTCTCACACACCTTTAGCTACCCCTTTCATCGAGGCAGGGGGAGAGTAAAATGATGGAGGCAAAAGTAAATGACTGACAGTTACTAGATTTGTGGTGAAAGGTTTGCACCCTTTTCCTACAGTGGACGTACGTCAATTTCAGATAATTTGCTGCATATTGTCTAATATGGCTCTGCTGAAAACTGGATTTGTCAAAATATTTATTTAACCATTACAGATCTGTAGGGAGATGACAAAGACTCAACTCAAATAACCAAATAACCTGAAAAAGGACACTTTTGTTTATATTTATTGTTACTTGCCAGACATTGTATAAATCTGTATGTAGGATAATTTTTCGATTAATTAATTTTGAACTTGAACCTGTTTTTGTATTTTCGTTTTTAGGAAATTGTTTGTTTTGTTTATTGTAATAAATATTTTTATTTATACCATTTGGTTTTGTGTCCGGCCTGATTTGTTATCGACCCTTTTCACCCCTAGCCAAAAGCGGTCATAACACTTGGACACACCTGCCTCCTATCATCATCATCATCATCAGTCTACACCTGGTCATCTGCATTTATATACTCCCTGCACAGACTGCTGCGTTGTGTAGTATTCTTTATCCTGGTCTTGACTCACACCAGTCATTATTGTGCTTAAAGGCTTAATGAAATACTCTTTATTCTTACCTGCGCTTGTGTCCAGCTTGTCTCTGGATTCGCCTGACATAATTCTACACCACCATGGACACAGCAGGTAGGGATGGTGAAACTGAGGCCTCATAAATCATCGAGCCAACTTTGACCCAAATGCATGAAAATTGCTTGCTGTTCTGAATCATTTGACCAGGTCAAAGAACTCTGTTTGCTGGCTGTGGGTGTCTGATGCATCAGAAGGACAGCGTTGACACCTCACATCTGTCATCCCTATCTCAACTTGGAATACGTGTTCAATAAACGATACGTAATCTACCATCTGAGTGAATATTTATTTTCTGCTGTTCATATAAATAACAAGGAGGGGATATTAGGTAACATTTGTTTAGGTAACAGAATTATGGTGCAATTTAAAGTATACCAATCTGTAATGACAGTAGTGGTCTGCTCACAGAGGGAATGGGGACGTATGAGGGAAGGGGTGCTTGTGCAACGTGGATGGGGATTGTGTTACCGATTTTATACAGTTGTATCAAAAGACATGATGGGACATATGCTCGTGTAACATTGTGATTTGTCAGAGATATTTATTTTAAAAAATATTTTTTCAATAATGTTAGGCTTCAGTCTGCTCCACTTGTGGCACACTACCTCCAGCTTTGGAGAAGACCTGCTCGCAAGGCAAAGATGTGGCTGGCATGTGTTGTATGAAAAAAAACATCAAAGATTGTGGGTTGGAACCTTTCAAATGCAAAGCTGATGGACATTGGAAAACATTAAAAAATGTAATAACGACTTGGTTCTTTAAAGATTTTATAAAGATGAGACAACAAAAAGCTGACAGCATCATAGACTCCTGCATTCAGTTCGCAGCTGAAAAACTGGGACGAAATTGTGATTATCATGTCAATTACATTCAGGAGATCCTTCACACCTTTGATGAAAGTCTGGAAAAATGCCCAGATATGAACACAGATACTGAGTTTGAAGTTTCTCTAAAACAGCACATCTGTGGATTTGCAGCCAGACGCTTTCAGGAAATGCATTTAGAGTTTCTACATGTCAACGATCCTCGTAGATGTCTGGATGAAAACAGAGAGAAGTATCTGGATGATTTTAAAGTTTTCATGAACGAGATCAGTGTCAGAAGCAGGCTGACGAATTCACAGAACAATGTCTGAAGCCTGCTGTTGAGGACTTTGTCAACTGTTCCCTTGGTCCTGATATCATTGATGAAATAATGACGAAGGAGCAGTTCAGCACACGAATGTCCTTCCAGTATTCACTTTTACTGGATCTCTTACAATGCTGACCAGGATCAGTTAGCTCACTGGCTCACAGGACATGGCAGAAACTCTCAGAGTGAAGTTCAAAAATACACCCTTTGAAACAAAACTCAAACGTTTTCATGTGAATCCTCAGAATGAGCTTTTCAACAGAGTGGTTGGTTGTGGCCACTTGTGTCCATTCTGCAAAGTTCCCTGTGATGCAGGAGGAGGAGCCCACACTGAACACTTTGCTTCACTGCATCTACCAGAGGGTCTGGGTAATTACAAGTGGGACAGATTAAATAAACTCGTCACTGACATTTGCACATCCTCCGTGATCAGTGACACAAATGGTGAATGGCATCCCTACAAGAATTACAAAAAAAAAACCTGTTTAACCTGGGCTATTAAAATGTTCTTTACTGGCACAGGTTTGCATCTGGCTTTGAGTTGGACAAATACAGATATGGATAATATGTGTATACAGATCAAGGAGCCAAAGTATAAAAATTTTCACCTGTCTGTTTATCACAGCACATAATATTTACCACTGGCACCACCAGGAATTGCCCCCCCCTTCAGTGGCCAGTCCGGACCTGCCACACAGTTTATAGCCAAAGGCATGTTTTTATACCTTTCCTTGGATCTGGGTTAACAAATGAATAGTTTAGTTTTGTTTCCTTGCAGTCGGGTTGTCCATGTACTGTCCTGGGAAATGAAACTGAAAGTGTTTGCACCCATCAGGATAAAAAGAGAAGCTCAAGTATTGCAGTAACATTTGCAAGTATATGTGGGACAGTATATTCAGACTATACTACTCATGACACAAAAATCTTCATGTTTGAAAACAAAAAATGACATGTGGATGTTGAAAAATCTTATGAAGGTAAGTCATCATTTCCTATTTGGGTAACACTTTACAACATTACTAGGGAATGCCTTAGGGGCGAATCAAGAACTAATGAGTAGTTCAACAATACTTACTAGTGCCCACAAAGACCAGGCTTATTAGGGCACTACTGCTTATTTATTAGGGGAAGAAAATAATGATAATAATATAATAATAATACATTTTATTTAAAAGCACCTTTCAAAACACCCAAGGACACTGTACAAAAGAACATTAAAATGGTTAAAAACAATAAGTACAACACAAAACAGAAGACAGGACAACATAAAGATGGTGAGTGTGTGACTAGATGACATAGGACTGTCTGAACAAATATGTTTTGAGAGACTCTAGCAACGAGAAGGGCAGGGAGGACAAGAAGCTGAAGAGAGGAGGAGCGAAGTGAATGAACCGGAGTGGCAATGTGCAGGAGATCAGATATATATGGTGGGACCAGATTGTGGAGTGCTTTGAATGTAATGAGGAGAATTTTGAAGTGAATTCTTTGTCTTATGGGGAGCCAATGAAGTTGTTGCTGGATAGGGGTGATGTGGTGAGTAGTAGGGGTCGTAGGGTGCAAAGAGAGTGCTGTGAGAGATGGTGTCAAATGCTGCTGTGAGGTCAAGAAGATGAGAATGGATAGTAAACCAGAATCTGAGCTATAAGAACGTTGTTGGAGATTTTGAGGAGTGCTGTTTTAGTACTGTGAATGGGACGGAAACCGGATTGAAATTGCTCATTATTATTGTTGGTCATAAGATGGTTATGAAGTTGAGAAGCAACAGACTTTTCAAGGATTTTGTAAATAAAGGGGCAAGCACGATTTTCCAACTCTTGTGGTCTAACATCACATCATGAGGCAAAGTTATTTGGCTGCTGCCAAGTTTCAGTTAGGCACAATAAGTCTAGCTTTCGATCCACCAGAACATCTTGGATCAGATGCCCTTATCTGCTGAAAGAGCAGATGTTAAGGAGGCTGAAGCTGACAGTGGTGGAATTGTTCTTGGCCACAAAGTTAGGCTGGTCAAGACCCTGTGATTAACACCCCGGCCAGCATTACGGGGATGACGGCATTAAGTGGACCAAGTTGATTTTATGGAGTAAGAGTCATTGTTACAGAGCTTACTGCACGATCCACGGTGAATGTATCTCGGACGAGGCTGAAAGGCAATGTCCAGGTGGATGTCAAGACCAGGTGGTGGCTGTGGAGTGCAGATGTGGCGCCGAAGTTTTAATAGTTCAGCAGCAAAATATTGGAGGAGTGCACCTGCTTGCAGGTGGAAAAGGGACACAAGGAGCCAGCTGACTGCAAACCAGCGTGTTGTCTGGAGAATCCACATAGCTTCTTAGGAAGGAAAACAAGTGAGCTAGAGGTTCCAGGTAAGAATTTGTCAAAAGATTAGTCACAGGTAGGGCTGCCTACAGAAAGCCAGCATCGGTATCACATGTAGACCGATAATTCCAAAGTCACCGGCCAATAACACCATCCAATGCTGTACAAACAATGTTTTGTTTTATAGTTATTATTTATGATACTTTGATTAACAGTGCTTCAATTATAAACATAGTTGTTGGCTGAAAGTCACTGTGCTCTGTAAATGTCTGAACACTGCATGAATGTTTTTGTTACAACAGATGCTGGTTTATTATTAACAAAGGGAAACTCAAATCTCTTCTTCTTGTGCTTTCTTTGACACTTGATGTTTGACTGTTGACCTATTTCATGTTGATAGACAGGCAAAGCAGGTTTATTTATATAGCACATTTCATATACAAGACATTTCAAAGTGCTTTACCAGAGGGGTCTGGCTTATTTTGGCCCTAGATCATTCAGTGCTTTGTAAACTAACAGCAGAAAACATGAAACCATAAAAACAAAAATGAAAGTTGGTCAATTTTGTTAAATAATCATGAGGAGTAGAGTGGGATCTGAATCTAGTAAAAATAGATATTCTTATTGTGTCTGTATATCAGCAACCATCTAAAATTCACCGAGCTCTAATGTCTTTTATGAGTCCAAACAAGAAGGTCCATAATATGCTCCATTTATTAAGCATCAGGATGATCTAGTCACACAAAATGCTGTAAGATGATGAGGCCCACAGCTTTTCTTCACATCCACTGCAGGCACAGCAAACAGTTCACTTCCCTTGTGCTCACCGCAGTAGATGGCTTCTATGGCTGTTTCAGGGGGTCGTGTAGATCGAAACTGCATCTGGGGAATTGTTTTTGTTTGTCAAATATTTATAATCTTGGTAGATTATACAGTAAAATAGTAATACTTTTATTACCGACCAGAATGCTTAAAATCAGTTTGCCTGTAAATAATAACTCTCCCTCATTTTAAATACACACGTATTCAATATATTAAAAGATGATTTCCTTTCATATGTGTTACGATTAAAGAATTTAAAATAATTTTTTTTATGGAAGTTTCTGATGAGGAATTGTTGAACCCCAGTAAACCCGGAATCAACTTTTCCTCTCTGACAGTATGAAAAATACATGGTTACAGATTTAAATGTTTGGCAATCAGTCAAACGCACCAAAACTAAGAAGTGTGGTGACTTGAAGACATTTGTTGAAGAAATCTGCAAAGAACTTGGTGATAAACTGGTCATTTCCCAGGATAATGTGATGCTTTCTTGATCCTGAACAATGCTGACCAGAATCAGTTTGCTCACTGGCTCACAGTGTCTGTGGAGGACATGGCAGAAACTCTCAGGGAGAAGTTTAAAAATACACCCTTTGAAACAAAACTCAAACGTCTCCATGTGAATCCTCAGAATGAGCTTTTCAACAGAGTGGTTTGTTGTTGTGGAGGAACAGGAGGGTCTTTGAAAAAGCAATACAGCATTTTGATGATAAATAATTGTGAAATAAAATAATAGATTTCTAAATATAATTTTAAATTCAACAATTAATTCATACTAAAAAAATTGAAGTGTTTTAAAGTGAAATATTAAAAAAGGATTGCATATTGCAAAATTGATTCCTTATTAAATACTGTGATTTGTAAATGTATCTTCAAGTGCTGTTGCTAAAATAAAAAATAACACAGTTCATAAATGTGCTAATAAATAACTTTCCATTTTATACATTTAAAAAAGGTAATTCCCTTTTCCATTTCTATTTTGTTTTGTCCTCTGCAAGTCCTTTTTGAATTTGGATTTCCTTAATGTTTTACAGTCCTTATTGGCCATTGGATTTTCCATTCAGAGGTGATTATTGAAAAAAAAAAAAAGTTTATTTGATTTTTGTTTTAGAATGAAAACATTTCAAATAAAATATGAGGCATTTTCCTTTTAACTGTTAAAGTTAAATTTAAAAAAAGAAATGGTTTGATTTTGGTTTAATAGTTTGCAGAATGGAAAATAAAATCACTTAAATACAAACACAAAAATAACCTGTTTTTCTGTATTTTCAGACTTGAAGTGTGGGTTTATGTGGGTGAATCACAGAGAGGTTCTGCAGAGGGAGGGGCTTACAAAGTCAACGGTTTGACAGTTTCATTCAGAGCGGGCAGAAAGTTGAACTTTGTCCCTTGCACCAATATAGCAACCCTCCATAAAAATCCTGGGAGTCATTTTTGAAACTACCTCTTTATTTGACAAACTGCTGTGGTCGGAGCCAGTTTTTATCAGCTCAGAATTTTTGCAAAAGTCAAGCATTTTCTGTCCCTTTCTGATTTTGAAAAATTCATTCATGCTTTTTTTTCATCTAGACTTGACTACTACAACAACCTCTGTTCAGGTCTGGGCCAATCCCTCATGTGCCATTTAAAATGCAGCTGCCCTTATGTTAACTGACACTTGGAAGAGAGACCACATCACACCAATTTTACCTACATTGCGCTCACTACCTGTTTAGTTTAGTTTTAGAGTTGAGTTTAAGGGTCAATTGTTTGTTTTTAAGTAATATTTAACAGTCTGGTGCCTTCTTATCTCACCGACCTTTAAACCTCACACCATCGGCATCGCCAGACTCCATTTACTGGGGCATGTGCCCCAGTATAAATGAGCTGCGTCCCAGTATAAATGCTACGATTAGTTTTTGAAAATATATATTTATCATACATTAATTCAGATAATTCAGATGGGAGAATACATATATTTCAACTCAAATGTGTTGCAAGAGCATTAACTCCAAATAGAGGATCCAGCTCAAGGGCACATTTTGTCTTTGCATGTCACCGGGCACGAGCACCAGGTGAACTAAACACATGTCACGCAGCTCTCCCGTGTATAGGGTGAGCTCACAGCGCAGTTTGAGGTCTCGTAACGTGTCAAAAAAACAGTCAATTTTAGATTATTTTTATCACGTGACTCTGCAGATGGATATCAGGATATTTTTCACCTGAAGCAAAGACAGGGAAGCAGCAAGGAGAGATGAGAAAAAGGGAGGTAACACCGCGGTAAAATCAGTTTTAGGTTGGATATTCAACAGAAATTTGCACTTGAGCGATGAGCATCTTGTTTAGGGACCATAAATGGAAATGGAAATTCTCATAAAGGACATAAACAATATTTTCATACTAAAGAAAAGCGGACTTCTGACATAAAGAGAGAAATAACACGCATTTGTTGGTTTTCATACAGGGTCCCAAATGTTGTGAATTACTTCAAATTTTAATTGAGATTTTAATAATTTCTTGAGAGAAAAAAAAAATCCAATAGCTTCTAAATCAAGTGACCCAATTACTTCAAACCAACACTGAATTAAAGCAGATGACCATCCAAACAAGAAACAACTATATCTGACTTTCTTAAAGCTGAGTCACAGTCAAGTGATTAACCACTTTGTGGAATTGAAAAATAGGCAGTATGCTTTAATACTCAAACATAAACAAACTGTTCAGAATGAGTTGAACTATCACCCTGGAAATCAGGAACACGAAGCAAGGCTGGATCTCAACAACGCAAGAGCAGTTGACCATCTGGCAGAGAAGCAAAGACTTGAGAGGGTTTAAGTAGAGCAGAGCACAGGTGAGACAAGGGAGAAATCAGGAACTGCAGGTGGAGCCAATGAGCCTAATCAATGAACTGGAAGCCCAGCAGAGCAGCCACCATGACAATTTATGCTTTTGCTGCCATGTTGAAAGTGTTCATGTTTGTTAAATATGTTCTTACACTCCTTAATATCTCAATTAGTATTTCCATAGGAATGTTGCAGGGGCACAGAGCAGTATGTGTGTGTATGGGAGACAGAGGATATGTGGTAGGGGGCCTGTGCCCCAGTAGAGCTTTATGCCTAGCAACGCCCCTGCCCCTCACCCTCCCTTGCTGAGGTCTGCTGACCAGTTAGTTATTGTTGTCCCAAGAGGGGACAGAGCTTTTTCTGTTGTAGCCCTCAAATTCTGGAACAGCCACCCCATTAATATTAAGATATCACAGGCTGTGAACAAAATCTCATTTAAAGACTTATTCTTAATCTCTTGCTTTTAAACCAGACTAAACTTTGGCAATTTTTGCTGATTATTTGTTTCATGCTTGTGTTGTTATAGTCTTTTATATATATATATATATAAATTTATATATATATATATATATATATATATATATATATATATATATATATATATATATATATATATATATATATATATATATATTCAGTTTTATTATTTAGACCCCCAAAATTTGTATGTCTAATTTTAGATTTTTTAAAAATGTGCTCTTAAATAAAGACATTACACAAATGCCTCTAGAACCTTACTCAAATTATTTTGACATGACAAAATAAGGCCAATAATGTTTCTGTTGGAACTTCAGATGACATTTGCTTTGACCAGTTGCAATGAGATTCAAAAATCTAAATTATTGTTTTCCACTGAATACTCTTTAGACATCTGACAAGGCAGAAATACATGGCATTGAAGCCAGAATTTCTTTGTTTGCCTACCAGGATTATCCTAATTAGGTGAACAAGAAGATCTAAGTTGGCAGAACTCTTGTCAGAACTTGTAAATCTTAAGTCAACAACAGTAGGCAAAAGTTGAGAAAGCTCTTGCATCATGTTGCCTTGATATTTTACGGTTTCTCAACTTTTTCTTTTTTACAGTGTACATCTTTGCCTCCTTGAGGAAGGAAATTATTTGAAATGTTGCCATTTATTCTAAGCTTCACTGCAATAGAGTGTAAAGCAGATATAAAAAGTTATTCCCAATGTTAATTTTCTAGGTACATAAATATACATGATAAATTAATTTTTTCTACATTTGTTTGATTTTGTTTGTTTTGTTTTTCAGTATACCCAGACCTAGAGTTGCTAGATTAGAAGATATTCAGCATTAACAGTTATGTGATTGCTTATTATATATGATTTATAATAATTTTCCTTTATTGAGGATTTTATTTAAGTGGTAAAAAGTCAAACAAAATTGTTATAAGAAACTAAGAAAACTTTGATTATGTTACATTGAATAAATGCAAATAAATCATAAAGCTTACTGGTTTAATGAGCTTAAAAATGTCAAGCTGAGATTTTTTCAGTTGTGGAAAGTATTTATCAAAACGGCCCAATGTGACAAATATATCACTACACAGATCTTTGACAATGAGCAGTGGTAGTCAATAAAACATTTATGAAATGTGATCTATGTGGTATGTTTGGTCCATTTTATATTCCATATAATTTTCCTCCAAGTAAAAGTGGGTCTGGCTTCTTGTGGGTTAAGCCAGCGTAGAGCTCCACAGCCACATCTGATGGAGTCAGAGCCACAACATGTTTCCCTGATGAAAACAAATACAATAAATAATCTATTCAAAAATTAGAATAGGATGTGTCGTCTAAACAAACAGAATATGACACAAAATTAGGATTCTCTACTACAATAAATATCAATGGCCAAATGAATTAGTTTTAACAATATTCCAGTATTAAAAGTCCAGTGTACAGTATACCATCTTCATTTCATTTGTCAGCAAAATTCTTTAAATAAGGACAGCAAACATACATAAGCCTTTCTGTCAATGGTAAGTTAATGGTTATTTCTGTGAAAGGATTTTTTTTAATCTTTAATCCACTATGTTCATTTCCAAAGTCTGTATATGTCAAAGCTTTTATAAAATTCTATGTTAGTAAATTAGGCTTGACTTTGTACATTTCTGTGTTTAATTTAATCTGTAGTCTATTGGAAAAGTCACATAGATCATACACTTTTTAAGTATATGCAAATGGGTAGTTAAGTTTTGTTTTCCAGTACTGTTACTGGTAAATGAAACTGAAAGTGTCTGCACCCATCAGGATAAAAGGAGAGGCTGAAATATTGCAGTGTCATTTGCAAGGAAGTGTTGGACTGTGTACTCAGACTCAGCTACTACTTGAGACAACATATTCTACACAGTTAAAATTAATCTTGGAGGACAAAAACGAGATGTGGATTTTATGAAAGGTAAGTCTTGATTTCTTTATGTGTGTATAACTTGTATATTTTGGCCTTTGTTTCTATCAGGCTGGCCTCCATACAATACAACACATCTGTATTGTGGCAATATTATCATGTAGGTTTACTTTTTCTTTTTTTTTTTTTTTGTTACCTTTGCTCAGATGGCGTTTGGCAGAGTGTGAAAGAATGACTGAGAGTGCATCCACAGCAATGGATATCATGGAGGCAGATGAGGTTAGAAAAGTATTTTATTTTACCTTTATTTTACCAGGTCAAATGACTTATGTCATAAAAAGGTGTGTGAAAACAACACAATATGACACTACTACCGCTCAAAAGTTTGGGGTCACTTAGAAATGTTGTGATTTTTAAATAAAAATCAGCATTTTCTTCAATTAATATGACATGAAATTAACCAGAAATACAATCTAGACATTGTTACTGTTTTTGCTGGAAACAGGTGTTTTTTTTTATTGGGATATCTACATAGGTGTCCCATGTAAGTCCCATTTTCAGCAACCGTCACTCCTGTGTTCCAATGGCATATTCTGTTAGCTAATCCAAGTTTATCATGTTAAAAGGCTAATTGATCATTTGAAAAGCCTTGTGCGATCATGTTAGCACAGCTGAAAACTGTTGTACTGATTAAAGAGGCAAAAAAAAAAAAAAATTGGTCATCCTTTGGCTAGTTCAGTATCTGGAGCTTCAGCATTTGTGTTCAATTATAGTCTCAAAATGGCCAGAAGAAAAGAACTTTCTACTGAAACTCGTCAGTCTATTCTTGTTCTGAGAAATGAAGGCTATTCCATGAGAGAAATAGCCAAGAAACTCAAGCTTTCATACAATGGTGTGTACTACTCCCTTCGAAGAACAGCACAAACTGGTTCTAACCACAATAGGAGGAGAAGTGGGAGGCCCCGGTGCACAACTGAGCAAGAGTACAAGTACATCAGAGTCTCTAGTTTGAGAAACAAACGCCTCACAGGTCCTCGAATGGCTGCTTCATTAAATGGTACCCGCAAAACACCTGTCCAGGATGCTGGCCTTCTAGGCAGAGTAGCAAGGAAAAAGCCATATCTGAGACTAGCCAACAAAAGGAACAGATTAAGATGGGCAAAGGAACACAAACACTGGACAGAGGAAGACTGGAAAAAGGTCTTATGGACAGATGAATCTAAGTTTGAGGTGATTGGATCACAAAGAAGAACATTTGTGAGACGCATGTTACAACCAGCCTTCCGGTTATAACAAAACAACGCCGAACAACCAAGAAAACCAATTATAATTATTTATTAAACCAAAACTTAAGACAAAATAATATAATCATGAAGTGTGATTGTCTGCAATATCAGTAATGTCAGGGCGTGCTTGGTTGTGTGTACAAATATAATGCATGCAGTGTTGTATGATGTAGAACTAAACCAAACGCGAGGTGCAACGGCGCAGGTCCGGCCTGGGAGCGGAGCAAAAGAAAGAAGAGACCCAAAGCCGGCCGTAGGCGGGTCTTTTATATGCGTGGTGCGTCAGGCCCTTGACGCACGCCCAGGTGCACTCCATCTCCACCTGCACACACACATGATTAACAAAACAGGCCACCAAACAGAAGGGGCCGTAACACCCCCCCCCCATAAAAAACGGGGATTTCCCCCCAGAAAACACCAAACCAAAAAAAAAAAAAAAAAACAATAACAAACACCAACCAATCATCAGATGGACATAGTCACCCAAGGTTAAACCCCCGGAACGTCGTACCCGTCCTCAACCACTCCCAACAACACCGGCACCTTGAGGAGAAAGGCAAGAAACAGGACAAACGAAATCCCACCCACGAACCACAGACTAATCAACAGGTGCCCGCGACAACGCATCGGCCATCACATTGTCACATCCCTTGATGTGTCTAATATCAAGGTCGTACGCCTGTAAAAACAATGCCCACCTGATCAGTCTTTGATTCGGGCACCTCAGAGAGCGCAGAAAGGTTAAAGGGTTGTGGTCAGTATACACCACCAAAGGCGTAGAACCCCCCACATACACCTCAAAATGTTGCAACGCCCAGATTAAAGCCAAGGCCTCCTTTTCGATGACAGAGTAATTCCCCTGATATTGATTAAATTTCCTAGAAAAGAAGCAAACAGGCTTGGCCACACCCTGGTCATCCTCCTGAAGCAGGACCGCCCCGGCCCCGACCTGGCTGGCATCCACCTGGAGCATGAACGGCCTATCAAAACAAGGAGCCGACAGCACAGGATTAGAGCAGAGCAGAAACTTAACATTGTCAAAGGCCTGCTGACATTCCAAGGACCAAACGAAGTCAGCTCTGGCCTTCAGAAGTTCTGTTAAAGGGAACACCACAGTAGAAAAGTTCCTACAAAAACTTCTGTAGTACCCCACCAGACCCAAAAAACGCTGTAGCTCTTTTTTCGTGGCGGGCCGCGGAAACTCAGCAACAGCCACCACCTTTGCATGCCCAGGGGCCACCACCCCCTGCCCCACTACACGACCCAGATACGTCACGGTCGCTTTGGCGAACTCGCATTTAGCCAAGTTAACAGTGAGACTTGCGTCCCTGAGCCGCTCAAACAGAGCTCTGATACGCTGCAGGTGGGAATGCCAAGTGTCACTGTAGATCACCAGATCATCCAAATAAACAGAGCAACCCTCCAATCCAGCAACCACCATGTTCATAAGGCGCTGGAAAGTGGCGGGTGCGTTCTTCAGACCAAACGGCATAACGGTGTAAGAGTACAGGCCCGAAGGAGTGACAAACGCAGCAATTTCCTGTGCACGCTTAGACAAGGGCACCTGCCAATAGCCCTTTAACAAGTCCAGTTTGGACACAAATTTAGCCGACCCCACCCGGTCAATACAATCGTCCATGCGAGGCAACGGGAAGGAGTCCGCCTTGGTCACCGAATTAACCTTACGCATGTCCGTGCAAAACCGCGCCGTTTTGTCGGGCTTCGGCACCAAAATACAAGGTGAAGCCCAACTGGAGGAAGAAGGCACTGCGATATTATTTTCGAGCATGTAGTCAACCTCATTGTCCAAACATTTTAACTTTTCGGGGCCCATGCGGTAGAACCGCTGCTTAATCGGTTGTGCGTCCCCGACGTCTATGTCATGCACTATCCAGGTGGTACGAGATGGAACGTCCCCAAACAAAACAGAAAAGCCGCTAATTAACCCAGACAAATCATCACGTTGCGACGCAGACAGATGGGACAACAAATGATCCAGATTACAAAGGGACTCAGAGTTCCTTAAACGGCCAAACAATAAGCTGTCGTCCGGCTCCGGAACACCGTCTCCCTGTACAGCAGCGGATGTAACAGCCAGAACGGGACGCACGGGCCCCAAAAACCCCCCACCACCAGCCAGAGCACGCTGATAGTAAGGTTTCAACAAATTCACATGGCAGAGTCGAACAGACTTCCTCCTGCCTGGAGTCGCGATCAAATAATTCAGGTCCGAAAGTCGTTCGGTCACGGTGTACGGACCAGAATATTTCGCCTGAAAAGGGGAGCCCACCACAGGTGTTAGAGCGAGCACCTGGTCGCCAGGACTAAATTCATGACGCTCAGCTCTACGGTCATAAACAGCTTTCATTTTTTCCTGAGATCGCTCCAGCTTTTCCTTGGCCATACAACCCGCCACGAAAAGACGATGGCGAAAACCATTTACAAAGTCAATCAAATTAATAGGCGGGTCCGTATCCACAAAATTAGCCTTCAACGCTGCTAAAGGACCCCGCACAGAGTGGCCAAACACAAGGTCATTAGGGCTAAAACCCGTGCTCTCTTGTACGGCCTCCCTAGCCGCCAACATAAGCCAGGGAAGACCCTCCTCCCAGTCCCTATCCAGCTCGGTACAGTACGCACGTAAAAGAGACTTCAAAGTCTGGTGAAACCGCTCGAGCCCCCCTTGGCTTTGAGCGTGATAAGCAGTGGACCGATTATGCTGTATGCCAAGGGCTTTAAGAACCTGAGCAAACATATGTGACGTAAAATTGGAACCGCGATCACTCTGTATCACTTTCGGAATCCCAAACACCGAAATAAACTGGGACAGTGCCTTAACCACAGCACGTGTTGTAATAGACCGCAATGGATACGCAGCTGGGTAACGAGTTCTTTGGCACATCACCGTTAGCAGATATTTACAGCCCGATTTGGAACTCTGCAGCGGACCCACACAGTCTATGAGCAGATATTCAAAGGGCTCGCTCACCGCTGGGATAGGATACAACGGGGCCGGTTTAAGTGTCTGATTGGGTTTACCAGTGAGCTGGCACACATGACATGTTTTAATAAACGCAGACACATCTTTTTTGACCCCCGGCCAAAAAAAGTATTTGAGAAGACTCAAATAGGTCTTACGCACACCAAAATGCCCCGTCTCATTATGGGCAACCCCAAGGACAGCAGGGCGAAATTTGTCTGGAACCACAAGCTGAAAAACAACATCACGCACGCATTTCCCCACGAACGACCACTTCCGAAACAATAACCCATCCTGTACAAAGTACCCGCTCGCCATGCTCGCAATTTCGGCCCCATGGACAGCAAGACCAAAAACAGTCGCCAAAGACGAATCAGCTCGCTGCTCGCGGACCAACTCCTCACGAGACACATTCAGGGGAAAATCCGCCACAGACAACATAACATCATCACTAACAGAGACCGCATCCAATTGAGTTTTACACATGGCCCGCGTAACCGCACAAGCTGGAAACACTTTCTCAGGCAGAGACAAATCACCCCCAGAAGCCACCGGAGACAGCATAACCACAGGAGAAGCCGCCACACAGACGTCCCCGTCACCAACAAGAGTACCAGCCGCACGCGGAAAGAGCGGAGCATCTGACCAGACACGGCCGCCGGCCAAGCCATTTCCCAGAATGAAGTGAACTCCATCTATTGGCAACGCTGGCCGCACGCCCACAGACACTTCACCCTGCACGAGTTCACAGTCCAAGATCATTTTATGCAACGGAATAGGCAACACAGTCATACCCATGCCTCGACTCAGAACATAATCACCTGTAGCCGTGCTAGAGGAAAACGGCAGAACCGAGCACACCACATAGGAATCATGCGCTCCCGTGTCCCTCAAAATTTTAACAGGGGTCTGCGGGCCCCCTACCAATGACAAAAACCCATCTCTAATAAAAGGAGCATAAGACGCCAACACGCTGGGCTCACACAAAGCAAAAGCAGCCGCTTGCCCAATACCAGTAACTGGAGCGGCCAACGCGGCCGGTTTAACATTCGACCTCAAAAATCGACCTTTAGAGTTCAACACCGGGCACTCCGATTTCCAATGGCCTTTTTCATGGCAATAATGACACCCATCACCCCAGTCAGGAGGCACATCACCCTGGCGCGCAGCGCGGCGCTCACCACGCCCACTCCCCGAAGAAGGCCCATCACTGTACAGAAACTGGGACTTATGAGTTAAAACATAGTCATCCGCCAGCGCCGCAGCCGCAGCCGCCGTCTCAGCCTTCTGTTCACAGATGTACGTGGCAACCGCACACGGTACCGAATCCTTCAGCTGTTCCAAAAGAATCAACTCACACAGCCGATCAAAATCAGCCACTTTCGCAGCTGAGCACCATCGCGTGAAATGCAGCTTCAAGTCCCGAGCAAACTCGAGATAAGTCTGCCCAGCGGCCTTTCTGCAAGACCGAAACCGTTGTCGGTATGCCTCAGGCACCAGCTCATACGCCTGCAAAACAGCTGCTTTCACCTTAACATAATCCTGGCTATCCGACACGGACAGCACAGAAAACGCCTCCTGAGCGCGGCCCACCAGAACGCACTGCAACAACAGAACGCGCGCCGAACTGTCCCACTTACGTGCGTCGGCCAACCGCTCGAAAATCAAGAAAAAAGAGTCCGGATCGGTCTCCTGAAACTGAGGCAAAAGGCGCAAGTTACCAAGAACATCAAAAGTGTCGGCAGCAGAGGAACCCGACAACGAGCGCACCGCAGCGTCACTGTGCCGGCTTGCCCTTATTGACTCCAGCTTCACGCGTTCAATCTCAAACTGCAAGGGGCCGTAACACGCAGAACAAATGAAAAGATGCTGGAGCAGTGCTTGACGCCATCTGTCAAGCATGGTGGAGGAAACGTGATGATCTGGGGATGCTTTGGTGCTGGTGAAGTGGGAGATTTGTACAGGGTAAAAGGGATACTGAATAAGGATGGCTATCACTCCATTTTGAAATGCCATGCCATGCCATACCCTGTGGACAGCGCTTGATTGGAGCCAATTTTGCCCTACAACAGAAAAATGACCCAAAGCATAGCTCTAGACTATGCAAGAACTATTTAGGGAAGAAGCAGTCAGCAGGTATTCCGTCTATAATGTTGCGGCCAGCACAGTCACCAGATCTCAACCCTATTGAGCTGCTGTGGGAACAGCTTCACTGCACGGTGCGGAAGAAATGTCCATCAAGCCAATCTGACTTGTGGGAGGTCCTTCAGGAAGCATGGGGTGAAATTTCCTCAGATTACCTCAATAAACTGACAGCTAGAATGCCAAAGGTCTGCAAGGCTGTAATTGCTGCAAATGGAGGATTCTCTGATAAAAGCAAAGTTTGAAGGACAAAATTATTATTTCAAGTACAGATCATAATTTCTAACCTTGTCAATGTTTTGACTATATTTTCTATTGATTTTGCATTTGTTTAATAAAATGTAAGTTTTCATGGAAAAAACATGACATTTTTGGGTGACCCCAAACTTTTGAGCTTTAGTGTATGTAGCATATTTTGTGAATTAAGAATCTCCTTGTGGTTTAACATTTTTATAATTTATCCAGGAGTTTTTTGATGCCTCGGATCACTTCCCCGAATTTTGCCGTGAAGAAGGAGACTCTCATGTCGCTGAAGACTGCAGCACGGTAGACGTTGAGGGACTGAAACCTGGGACTGAGTATCTTTTAAACATCACAAGGATCACAGAAA
The DNA here is from genome assembly GCF_017639745.1 of Melanotaenia boesemani. Taxonomy (NCBI): domain Eukaryota; kingdom Metazoa; phylum Chordata; class Actinopteri; order Atheriniformes; family Melanotaeniidae; genus Melanotaenia; species Melanotaenia boesemani. The sequence continues at coordinate 13,998,541 of NC_055686.1, read as the reverse complement.
GTGGACATCAAAGTGAAGCTGCATCTGTATTTGTATTTACAGGTAATTTTGACATAAAAATCTAATACTTAGACTGATAGAGCTTCATTTATGAGCACAGCTGCATGAAGAATTTGTCAAAACAGATGTTGGTTTATTATTAACAAAGGGAAACACAAGTTTCTCTTTATGTTTTCTTTTAGATTTGATATTGACTGTAAAATACCTGTTTCATAAGTCTTTACTGACTGAACCCTTTTCTACTTTTGTCTAACAGAACCTCTTCCTCCAGTTGAAGTGACAGTCTCTAATATCAGCCGAGAATCTCTAGAGATTCTTCTTGTGTTTTCTTTTACACTTGATGTTTTACTGTAAAATACTTTTGCAGACTTTTATAATGTAAAAAACCTTTTCTGCGTTTGTCTAACAGAACCAGTTGATCCAGTTGAAGTGACAGTCTCTAATATCAGCACAGAGTCTCTGTCTCTGCAGTGGGACTCTCCTGCTGCTGAAGTGGAAACTTTCATTGTAACATGTTGCACCGAGGGAGAAACTGTGGAGGAGTTGACGACAGACGCAAACTGTGTGACGTTTAGTAACTTGAGACCAGGGGTGTGTTACTCCCTCAATGTTTCCGTACAGCTGAAAAATGGAGCAAGAAGCACACCAGCTGGAATATCTGCCAAGACAAGTAAGTAAAAAAGCAAATAAATAAATAAAATAATAAAAATATAGAAAATATAAAGTAACTAAGATAATGACCAAGTTTGTATAGTTTTTCATGAGTGTTAACTTGAATCTCTAGAATATGACAAAGGAACACTGTGGTAAAGATAAAAGAAAAAGATGTTTTAATTTGGCTCCTTTTATTTCTTGTTGCTCTTTTCCACTGCTGAAACTGCGCCTTCTGCTGTTCAACATAGATAACAACAGGACCACTGCAGCAGCAGAGACAGGGGTCACTGTTTGCGTTGTGTTACTAATGATAGGAGTGCCACATTAAATTTGGTAAAGAGTAAGACATTAAATCAACAAATATATTTATATAAAAAAAATATGAAACCATATATAAATAATTTAACATTTGTAAAAATGACAATTTACAGCACAATAAGTTTAAATAGCCTCCATTAATAATATAATTGTATGCATGCATTACTTGTTTTAAAACCTAATGTAAAGAAAAAAAAGAGAAAGTAGCTGGTGAGAGAGCCATCTAATAAACTGCCTGATATTTAAAAATTAAAGGAATGAAGGAAAATGGTACAGATTGTTCAGATGCATTTGTAAGGAGCAACGGACAGATGTCAAGTTATTGTATACAGGCACTGTCTTCTCAACCCGACTTTAATTTTCAGCCTTGTGACAGCCACTAAACAAGAGGACAGACTGAGCTGTTCTGAGCTAAATTAGCTTCAGTTTTATCTGAACAACTTACCATTGCCTTGGTGTCTTCTTTCCCTTTTTTTTCTTCTATCTTTGCTTCGTCAGTACCACATGGATAACCTCTCTACATTTTGATAAACCCACTCTCTCCTCTTTGTAAGATGCACCACTGCAGCAAGCCGAGAGGTGTACCCTTATGAGAGAGTTCTGATTCAGTCGATCACTCTCACTTTAATCTCTTCACATAGTCAATGCTCTGTAGAGAGTTGGTAGGCCCTCGGAAAACCCTTTCTGGCTAGGGGACCCAAGCATTACACTGAGCTTGTTCAACTTTGGCTATATGCTATACAACCCATCTGGAAGCGAGGGATTGTAGTCCTGGAGTATGGCATGCCAGTTAGAGATTCTGTCCGCCTTCAGACTGCGCCTGGGCTGCACCGGAAAATGTGACCATACAACATGACCATAAACATTGCGGGAGCCACCCGTGAAGCTACTGCAGCTTGTAAACCTGCCTCCAGTCTTAAAGGAATGGGACAGGTCTCACATGCAATGCTCCCAGTATAAGTCCTTCGTTATTAACACAAAATTATTTCAAACAGCCGTGCTATTTCATATTGCAATTAGGCTAATCTTTACAAAACCTGGACAGGCTAATGTTTGGCTGCTTCATCAAAGCAACACAAAATGTATTGCAGCCTACAAGTTATTACACATTAGATAAATATGAAGCACAATTTGGATTTGTTTCATTCAAAGACACAGTACAAGTACTTATTGGAAGGTGTCCTACCTTTCCTCATGTCACCTGTGCGTACCCCCTTATGTTATCCAAGGCCACCCAAACCCTTACAATTATTATTATTATTATTATTATTATTATTAATAATAATAATAATAATAATAAAATTATACATTGCATTTAAAGATGCCTTTTAGAGCAACAACACATATAATTAAAACAATAAGAAGGAATAGAACAGAAACAAATTAAGTGAGAACCCACTGCGCAGAACTGAATTCATCAATTCCTGTCCTGTGTAAGTATTTTGAAGGGGTATGTTGTAGCCTATATTTATTTATACCCCATCCAAATAGATGTTTCCATATCTTTTATTTGTTTTGAATTCCTATACCCTGCTTGTTATTGTCAGCTTATCGGCAGGCAGCTAACAAGGCAAAACATTAAAGTTTTATATATTTGAGGTTGAACATTTACCAGATTTCTGACCTTTATGTTGCACTTCAGGTAAATAACATTCTGTCTGGCAAGACACTTCTAATGGTTCAGTACAAGTTCATGTAATTTGCACCAACAACAATGCTGTCTCAACACTCTGAACAGTCAATTATTAGACAAATCCCAGAGCAACAAGGGCAAAAAAAAAAATTCCTTGTTACAGTAGGCACTTGATCAGATCTGCGTAATGTTCAATAACCTTTAGGCCATTTTTCCAGACAGAACTGTTTTAGTTTGGTCATATTCTCTGGATGTGTTTAGTGTGTGACTTTTTTCAGGTCACAGCATCTCTATTGGGTTAGGGTATGGGCACTGACCTGCCCACTTCAAAACACAGATTTAGACTATAGTCTATCATTTGTCGTTAGTAACTACAAAGGCTAGGCTACTTAAACACACAGTTAAGTAGTGACATTAAACCATTATTAAAGGATTTATAAATTTGGTGCACTGTTACATCCCTAAATCAGGTCTAGGGGAAGAAGGGAGTAACACAACTCCAGTAGTGTCAGAGACAGCCAAGGCCAACACACACACACACACACACACAAAAAAAAAAACCCTCTACCTGAAAATGAAAAGAACAACTTGCCTCCCTTCAAAAAACAAAATAATACAAGCCTACTTCTTACCTACCCTGACTCAACATAAACAGGAGAAAAAGAACCCACAAGGCAAACAAAATGGCAACTCTCCCCTACATGCCAATCTGGAAAACTAAAGATAAATCCTACCACCAGGCAATTAAACCTGAAACAGAAACCTTAAAACCTGAAACCTTAAACAGACACAAAGTACAAATGGCAAGTGGCTGAAAGGCCCAGACGTGCAGCTCCTCAGTCCTTTTATAGACCACCCCAGGCATGGATTGGCTGGAGGCAGCCATCACCTAGTGGGAGGAGGAGTACCTAGAGAAGAACGACTCCCAAGAAGACCAGAAGATTTGTCAAGTGGTGGTCCGAAGATTTGGATCAGGCAGCTCTGCTGATGCAGACTCTCCCGCGGCTCGGCTGGGGGTGTCAGTGAAGATAAAAAGTCCAGCTTTGGATGATAATTATATGCATGGTATCCAGATAAAATCCATATGTGTGTATATATATATATATATATATATTTTTTTTTTTTTTTTTTTTTAGTTAAGATTGCCTGAAAAGCAGGGGTTGCTTATCAGTTGAAGAAACTTTAATGGCTTCAAAAGACAACGTCCTCATGATGAGTTACATCTGGGATCCATAAGACATTTTTAGCTGGTTATAAGTCAGATTTGAGTTGCAGAAGATTAAAGTTTAGGAATTTCCCAGATCTTTGATATAATTTAAACAAAGTACTCCCCCCATCACAGGTTGGAGAGCTGACCTTCTTGAGCTGTGGAGCTGAAAACCAAGTCATAAATCTGAATCCTGGACTTTTACCAGTCAGATCCTCCCTTTGGGGGTGAGAGGGACTGTTTGTCTGTAAGGAGGAAAATCCTCGAAGTGTTTTATTCAGTCAGGATTACACAAAAGTTCCAATCTTTATTTTGAAGATGCTGGAATCCACTTTCAGTTTTTTAAAATATTTAATTAATTTATTTATTTCATTTTAACAAACCTGCAAAACAAATTGACCAACCTCAGAGGAAACCAAAAGCTATTAACTATTAGTATAAAAACAGAATCACATCAAAGATGAAATGTCAACAAAACACTCTTTCAATACTTCATTTAACCTTCAATGATTTATTGCTTCAAATGGATAAATGTTGGTCAGTTGCCAAGCTTTTCTGTCCAAGTAAACATACTATGCAATCTCTGATGTGTCTTCTCACATGTGTATGCACAATAAATGAGTTATGTTCACTTAAACTTACAACAAAAATAAGAAAAACAAAAATATTATTTTTATGTGTTCGAATAACTATGCATTAATATATAAAAGCAGGTATAAAGATGTTTGTGGATAAAACTGCACAAACCTTGAGCAGACTGGATTCAGGGGAGGTGTGTCATCCGAGCCTCCAGTTCATAGAGGCAGTGGCAGCTGAAAACGCTTGGGGCCTTGAAGGGCCTGTGTCAATTCAACTCAGGTCCCCTCTACTCCAGCTCTTGATCTAAATAAAATAAAAAACAAACAAAAATTCAGTATGTTACAAACTAACTTAAACCTTCATCAGTAATAGACAGTTTACCAAACAAATGTAACAACACAAAGATTACTGAAGGCCAAATGGAGGGAACAGCTTCCGCTCTCCCTTTTTGTTTTTACAATCAACCAACTCTAGGCTTCATTGGCCTAAAAAAAATAAGAAGGGAAAATTACAAAAGTATGATAAGGATGTATTTCCCTAGGTATATTATCATGAAAAGAAAGAAAGATCATTTATAACACAAATATAATTAGACCAAATTAACTAAATTGAGGTATCCCTCATTCAACGATCACACATTTTCCCTTCTTTTTTATTTATTTATTTTATATAAATAATCACTCCACCTCAATTTATTCCTTAAGAAAAGCAACAAATTTAGCAGTGGTTTAATAGTAGAACTATTTAAAGAATGATAAGATCTTAATACAATAGGTAATCAAAAATAACCTTCAAAGGCTTCAAATAATTATTAAACCAGAAATGAACTCTACTAAATCTTCACAATGATGACTTTCTAAACTTCTGGTCAAATATGCAGCTTCGAACATATTATAGTTAATGCATTATATAACAATAATCAGAATTAGATTAAATGAATAATACAAATGTAATCTGTTGATCACTTCTCATCTATTGAGATGTGAGCACATTATACTTATAAGCATAGAGATAGCTTCTGCCCCTTAGATCCACATTTTCTCCTGAAGATGCACGGCTCATGACTTCAGAACCATCAAAATTCAAAACCTGTCTCCCAGCTGCTGAAACCATCTTCAGTTCTGCTGTTTCCTTTTGTAGATTCCTTATAAACTGCATAGAAGGAATTCTATAGTGGTATGCTACGCTGGTGTCAGAGGGATTTACCCAACACGAAATATATATTTTAAAGGTGATATGAAAGGGTGCTATTTTTTATGATCTTGTCAGAAATCGATGTCTTGGAAATGGCCTTAACCTCATCAGAAATTGCTACCATATAATTCCATTAAATTGCTGATGTCTCAAACTTTAAGGAGATTGGAGTCAAATGTGCTCAAAATCGGATTCTGATCTTAATTGGATTCAAAACAATAGCCACGCTCTTTTCTGCGTAATATCCTGGTAAAGATGGGACCACATCCCCAAACAGCTCTCTCATAATGACATTCTAAAACCAAGAAAATGAAAAAAACAAACAAATTAACTTTTTCTCTGCTCCTAAGACAGAGAGAGAGAGGAGAGGGGCACTAAGGGAAGCACCTTTCCTCAATCACAAGAAGAGGCCAGAGGTCAACCATCAATAGCTTTTTGCCCTGTCAAGCCTACATCTGTGTAAACAAACCCAAAGCCAGGCAGACTTTTAGAACAACCAGTCACAGCTGAACTTGTAAATGTGAAAACCCCCTCATAAAAATAACAGCCACCTCTTAAAGACAAGTAAAGTGATCTATAATGAGTTAAAAAGCAAAAACTAGAATCTTGCCACATATAATCTCCTACATCATTGATCAACAATCTAAATCCTTATATAAAATTAATACATTATCATATCAATAAGCCATAGAATATTACTAGCAATGACTAAAAGAAAACACCTACAATGAATAATGGAGAGTAAAATTGGGTCTAAGCAACCATGGAAAGCAGAGAATCAGCTTCATCTCATCAAATTCCCCCAACAGAGCGCTCTTGTAAGATAACTTGCTGGATGCTCCCTTCGACAATCCAATAGGCAAGGCACGGCAAATTTATTTGTATAGCACGTTTCATGTACAAGACAATTCAAAGTGATTTACATAAAACATTTCAGCAGGGTGCAGAAAGCAATACAAGTGCATTAATAATAATAATAATAATAATAATAATAAAAAAGATTAAAAAGGCATCAACACATAATCACAATAAAATAATAAATTACATTACAATGATTAAAAGCAAGATAAGTTAAAAAGTTTCCATGCAGATTTCATGCATAGGCGCATGAGAAAAGAAATGTTTTTAACCTGAATTTAAAAATGTCTACATTTGGTGATAATATAAGAATACCTTCTCTTCAGATTTTACCTACTAAAAATGAATCATGCAACATTCCTTTCATGCAGCCAAACCAGATATACGGACACAGACAAATTCTGTCCCTATTGTTTATATATCAGCACAGATGAGGTGAGTGATATGTGCATGTTTTGTGACCAGATGAAATAAAGTTCCTTCCCTGTCCGTCATTCAAATCAAAGACAGACTTACTCTTGTGATGTCAAAGAGACAACCTCATTAAAACCTGCAGTGGTTCATATCAAATAATAAAGGAGTTTCCTTTGAAGTCCAAAATAAATGTCCAAAAAGGGAAAGCCCAAAAAATAATATTAACTACTAATTTTAGCCACTGCAGGGCACCTATACATAGAAAAAGTCCTTCTGAGGAATTACTTATTACTTTAGTTGCCAAATCACTAGTCTTTTCTGCAAGATCACAGAAAGCTTATTATTACAATTAAAATTTAGAAGAAGTTTCTCAGAAAAGGCTCATTTTTTACGAAGGTTTATTGAATTTAACTTTGTTACTTACCAAAACAACCCTTCAACAAAGACAAATTATGGAAAGAAGACACACAAACATTTAAATCTTTATTCTGCTCAGATTCACACACAAACAGACATTTAACACCCAGCACATTCATGCACACACCACGGCCCCCAGGACACACACAGCTGTTTTCACACCCACACAAGCAGAGACACAGGTCTCAGCTGGCAATTTAACTGCAGTCACTAATTCGCTCTCTTTTTTCTGCCGCTTAACTATTTCCCTTTTGCCTCTTATTTAACACAAAAACATCTATTTCTCATAAATCCTACCTTTTTGTCTATGAAATTTTTTTACCACAGGCCTGGATTCCACTGTTACTTTTAAATTTACAACACTAATTCCGCTTTTATTGGAGGTGAACTGATACACAGGACAACTTATTTACTTTTATGTCTTACAATTCAAAGAACACCGAGCCCCCATTCCAAACTCACATAATTTCTCATAAATGCCCATATACCACTTCTACACTCTCAAACCATTCACTTCACTATTTCTGAGGCTTAAACGTATCTTCTTCTTCTTGCTACAAATTCAGGCCTTTCACTCCTCTATATGAAATTTCAACACAAACAGTTCTTATCTGCTTCTCAATTATTACTTATTTATAGCCCCCCTTTTCTCCACCTCGCCAGTGATGCGGAAAGAAAACAAAGTAATGATGATTTAGCAGAGAACCCTGAGCCTTTCAAACAAAGACATTCCTTAAGTCCTAACTTGGCCAATCCTGTAGAAACACACATGTTTACATATGACATCTGTGCTGAGTCCAGTTTCAAGGCCCCCAAAAGCCTTATATGGTAAAACCTATGTGTGCCTTTTAAAATACCTGTACTTGGATACCTCATTTATCAGAATATCATGCAAATATCTGCTCTGTTGTACTGCTGAGGCCCAATCTTCTATCTTTTTTACATCCGTTAATGTAATAAGACAGACAGAACAAAGAAATAGGTACTGTAATAGGTATCGGAAAAAAAAAAAAAAAAAATCAGATTATAACTTAAATATTCACTAATTATGTACACTTGGAAACACGTTTCTGTTTAATCCAATGGGAACCTGTGCCCATACTTTTGACTGCTAGTGTACCGTGATGAAACGAGTAAATAAAGTTAGCTAATTCCTGTTAAAGAACATGTTTTACACAGGTTTTTCCACTTGTGGCAGCTAATCCTGTAAAATTTCACTGAATTTGTCAGGCTTTAGAGAAACGTTATTCTAATATACAGTAATACAGTTTTGTGTCACAGCTTTGGAAGGGCAAGGATTTTTATGAAAATAATTTTTATTTCCACAGAGACAGACCTGGAGATTTTGCTGGAGGATCTGGGGTTGGACCGGTGCTATAGAGAGAAGTGGTCGCTCAGCAAGATACTTGAGATTGAAGAGAAGACCATCAGTGATGAAGATGTAAAGTGTAAATCAGACATTCCCTGGTATTTTCTAAAGAAACTGATGATGGTTAATGTGACAGCTAGGAATGCAAAATATACATTAGTGTGTGACTCAAACTGTGATGATGCATCAGAGAGTAAAAAGTTAGATCTTAAAAATCTGGTCAGGGGTCCAACTTCAGATCATATTTCCAACCCTCTTGACATAATCACTGCTCTCTTTCTGTGTTCTGATGGTTTTGTACAACAAGAAATGGCACTAAAAATGTCAATGTGTCAGTTCTCTGTACCTCTGTTGCTTCCCAACTGTGACACAACACAGTGTACACTCATGCTGTGGGCCATGAGAGACATTGTGAAAAAGTACAGACCTCAACATCTTTTAGAATCCAAAGGCTTCATTGAAGAAAGAATTGTTCATTCTCAACTTCCAATGATCTCTTTTGTGAGACTGGGTGAATGCTCCTTGTCCAAGTCAGAGATCCTCAACAAGCTTCTGAGCAGTTCTCAGCAGTACCATGACACCTTTGTTCATCACAACATGGAGTGTGGAGACAATCCAAGAAAAATATCCAATGGACTGACTGAAATTACCTGGTACCTTCCTTGTGGAAACCAGAACATGGACATTTTTGTTGAGCCAGTTGCTATAGCTAACCTTCATGGTGACATTGCTTCATTTGAAACACAATTCTCCTTTCTATGTCAGACTTCTGCAGCAGTGTTTGTGTTCTTTGATGATTTGAACTCTGGATGCAAACTACTGACCCACCAAATCTACAAAGCACAGATCTTTTTGGTTGGCAACCATCAGAGCAAGAACTTCAGTTTAGAAGATTTGGAGAGAATAGCAACTGAATTGTGCTTGACAAACAAAAACATTATTTTGAAGACAAAGACCATGAATGATGCCGACTTTGTCAAATGTTTGAGAAAATCAGTCAGTGATGCAGCTGAAAATCCACAAATGAAGATGTCAGTAGAGCAGATGGCTGATGTGGCTCATGAACTGGGAATATTGGTGGATGAAGATTCTCCAGAGTGTCAGGCTGGAAAGCAAAAAGCAGATGCCATCACTGAAGACATTCAAGACATCCTTAAATACAAAGAAGATCAGCTTCCCTTGCAAGGAGAAATATGGAAGGAACTGACGTTCTTGGAGAAGGAAGAATTTCGACTTAGAAAGATTGGGTCTGAAAACATAGAGCAGTACAAGAGTGATCTTCAGGTGCAGAAAGAAGAACTGAGGAAGAAGCAGAACTCTTATGACATGTCAGCAGCTATGACTTGCTTCATTGATGCCATATCCAGCTCAAGAACAGAGAGGTGTTATTTCCTGAAATGGATGCGAATGAACCTCGATAACTTGTCTTGTAGAAAACTGTCTGGACTCAGGGAGCTGTACAAAGAGAAGAGTAAAGGTTCTGAGAACACAGATGAGATCAAGAATATAGACAGACAACTTTCCAACAGCTCACTGGGAACTGAACACTTCTTCCGTGAAATGGGTCAGATCTACGAAGCTTCAGTTTCCCTTCCAGAAACAGACTTATCACGTAAACAGTTGCAGCATCTGCCCAAACTCTGTGCACAGCTGTTACTTGATGGATTTCCTCTTGAGCTTGTAGATGGAGATGCTTCCAACATACCTCTCAGATGGGTGAGTGATGTTCTCTCTCAGCTCAATGACTTGGTGTCTCCAAAGAACAAGATCAAGGTTGTCACAGTGCTTGGAGTTCAGAGCACAGGAAAGTCCACTCTCCTTAACACCATGTTTGGAGTTCAGTTTGCAGTCAGCAGTGGTCGATGCACTCGAGGTGCCTTCATGCTGCTCATCAAAGTCAATGAAGACGTCAAAAAAGATCTCAACTGTGACTTCATGGTGATCATCGACACTGAGGGCTTAAAGTCACCAGAGCTGGCACAGCTGGACAACAGCCATGAACATGACAATGAGCTTGCTACACTTGTCGTGGGGCTGAGTGATATCACCATTATCAATATTGCAATGGAGAATTCAACAGAAATGAAGGACATCCTGCAGATAGTGGTGCATGCTTTCCTCAGGATGAAGGAGGTGGGAAAAAAGCCCAAATGTCAGTTTGTTCACCAGAACGTTTCTGATGTTTCAGCCCATGAGAAGAACCTGAGAGACAGGAAACTGCTCTTGCAACAGTTGAATGAGATGACCCAGGCAGCAGCTAAAATGGAAAAGAAAGAGGAGAACAAGAGCTTCACTGATGTGATGGAGTACAATCCAAACACTGGGAACTGCTACGTTCCTGGACTCTGGAATGGAAACCCACCAATGGCACCAGTCAACGCAGGATACAGTGAGGCTGTTTATGAGCTCAAGAAAAACATCCTCCATCTACTGGGAGAGAGTGAAGCATCTGCTAATAAGATCTTGGAGTTTAGAGAGTGGATGACCAGTCTGTGGAATGCAGTAAAACATGAAAACTTCATCTTCAGCTTCAGAAACAGCCTCGTAGCTGATGCATACATGAGACTCTGCACAGAGTTCAACAAATGGGAGTGGGAGTTCAAGAAAGAAACATACACCTGGGTTACCAAAGCAGAGACGAGAATCTCTAATTTTGGTACAGTTGCTGCAAAATCTGCAACATCTGACATGACACAACTCCTCACTCAGCTGAAAAGTGAAGCTGTATCAGTGCTGTCTAAATGGGAGACCAAGCTCCAGGACAATCTGAAGGAATACTTCAAGCAAACAGAGGGTCATGTTTATCTGGTTGAAAGATACAGAGAGGATTTTACCAACAGTGCAAAGAGCCTTCGACGAGAATTAGAAAACTCTGTAATTAACCAGCTCACAGCAGCAGCTGATATCAGACGGGGAATGAAAGAACTGGATGAAATCAAGAAGAATCACACAACAGTAATACAGAAAGCAGTGTGTGAGTCAATTAATAAATGTCGAAAGAAAAAAGTTGAGATGACAGAAATAGAGCTGGACAAAGAATTTGATGAGATGTGGAATGAAACACTGAAGAAACTGTCTTTTTTTGAACAAAAGCCTAAAGATGTCTTCGACAGTGTCTCTCACTGTCTGATAGCTAATCTTTCAACAAAAGGGAGCCATGCATGTAAACTATTGCATGAAAAAAAGATCAAAGATTGTGGGTTGGAACCTTACAAATGCAAAGCTGATGGAACCTGGAAAAAAGTTAAAAATGTATTAACCACATTGACCTTTAAAGATTTTGTGAAGATGAGACAACAAGAAGCTGACAGCATCATAGATTCCTGCACTCAGTTTGTAACTGAAAAACTGGAAAGAAAATGTGATTATCATGACACTTACATTCAGGAGATCCTTCACATCATTGATGAAAGTCTGAAAAAACGCACAGATATGAACATAGATACGGAGTTTGAGGTTTCTCTAAAACAGCACATCTGTGGATTTGCAGCCAGACGCTTTCAGGAAATGCATTTAGAGTTTCTACGTGTCAACGATCCTCATAGATGTCTGGATGAAAACAAAGAAAAGTTCCGAGATGATTTCCAAGATGTGTTCCATAAACGAGACCAGTGTCAGAAGAAGGCTGCAGAATTCACAGAACAATGTCTGAAGCCTGCTGTTGAGGACTTTGTCAACCGTTCCCTTGGTCCTGATATCGTTGATGAAATGCTGACGAAGGAGCAGTTCAGCACACGAATGTCCTTCCAGTATTCACTTTTACTGGATCTGCTATCAGATGATAAGTTTGATGGTCTCTGCAGATATTGTTTTTCTTATGAGAGTTATGTAAAAGAAAAAATTCTTCAACAAGTGAAAAAACATTTCTCAAACAGCTCTGCAACGTTTAAGTTTGAGGACAGACGTCTGCAGTCAATGATCAACAGCATAAATGACGCCATCAAACACACCAAAACAAAGAAGTGTGGTGACTTGAAGACATTTGTTGAAGAAATGTGCAAAGAACTTGGTGATAAACTGGTCATTTCCCAGGATGCTCTTGGAGCTTTCATGATCCTGAACAATGCGGACCAGGATCAGTTTGCTCATTGGCTCACAGTGTCTGTGGAGGACATGGCAGAAACTCTCAGGAAGAAGTTTAAAAATACAACCTTTGAAACAAAACTCAAACGTCTCCATGTGAATCCTCAGAATGAGCTTTTCAACAGAGTGGTTGGTTGTGGCAAACAGTGTCCATTCTGCAAAGTTCCCTGTGATGCAGGAGGAGGAGCCCACACTTCACATTTTGCTTCACTACATCGACCAGAGGGTCTGGGTGAATACAGGTTTACAACAACTGGAAAACTTGTCACTGACATTTGCACATCCTCTGTGCTCAGTGACAACAGATTTAGCTGCAGTGCCACAAAAGGTAAATATCATCCTTACAAGAATTACAAAGAAATTTTTCCAGACTGGAACATTCCTCCAGATTCCAGCCTTGAAGCATCAGACTACTGGAAATATGTGATGGCAAAATACAACAAAGATTTTGCCAAAGCATATGGTGCAGAACCTGCTGACATTCCTGATTGTTGGAGAAAGATCACAAAAGAACAGGCAAAACAAAGTCTTAAAGAGTCTTTCACGATTAAATGAGACTATTATTCCTCCTAAACGACTTCTAGTCTCTAGAGGAAAACATAGTGGATCCACACAGAAGGCTCTTATGTATGGTTGTATGAACACAATTAGCCAAAAGTTTAAACACACTCCCATTATATTTAATGGAAAAGTGAGTCAAAATGATTAAATGATTAACTGATTCTTGATTCAGAATTGAAATGATTTTCTGTCATTGACATTTGATGACTATTTGTCATTTCATTTCATTTTGTTAAAAGATTAATGTTTTGGTGTAGAGTTTACGCAAAAGAAAGTTTTTATTTTCATCAATATACAAATATAAAGATTTTTTTTTTTGTACCTGTCTTGATATAAAATGTACTCATTGATAAATATTGGCATATTTGAAGGATGGAATTCTTAGTTTACTTTTTAAATGTGCCACAGAAAACCCAGAGAAATTCACTATTAGTGCTCATCTTAACCTGTGTTTGCATTTGTCTTTATAAGTAGGAAAAAAATGCCACTCTGTTTAATCGACATAAAATTGTTGTTGACATAAAATAAAATCTGCTATTAAGAAAAGCTTTTATTGACTGTTTCATTGAACATATATATATATATATATATATATATATATATATATATATACATATATAAAATATAAATGTGACTAAATGTGAGATGGGACACACTCCTAGAGACAAAGTTAAAGAAAATGACATCCGAATGAAACTGAAACGTCTTAATTTGAAGCCCCAGAATGAGCTTTTGGCCAAACTGATTGGTGACAAATAGTCTCCTTTCTGCAAAGCTCCTTGTGAAGCAGGAGAAAAAGCCCACACTGAACACTTTGCTTCACTGCATCAACCAACAGGTCAGGGTAGATACACATCCTTTTTCTCCTGTGAACTTGTAACTAAGATAATGCTATCCTTTTGTGATAACAAACAGGATTTTTTGTTGTCATTACACCTACCATAGACCACACCTGTACAAGCACTACAAAAAAGTATTCACAGACTGGAAAATTGCCTCAGATGTGAGTCTTGAGGCATCCGACTTCTGGAAATATGTAATGGCAAAGTACAACCATGACTTTAGAAAAGAATACAGTGCAAAGTCTGCCAAGATCCCAAAAAGCTGGAACTATATCATACAAAAACAGACAGAAGCAAGCCTTTAAGAGTCATTTAACATTAAGTGAAATGTTTTACACTAGAAGAGGTGGACACCCTCCGTGTTTTATTAATTTCTATCCCTTAGTTATCTCAGCCTGACTTTACTTATACTCTCTGATATGAAGAGAAAATTGCAGATGGCTGGAAATAAGACAATATAGTTAAAGATGTTTCCATTACACAATTACATTTTGTCTTTTTTCTTCTTTTTTTTTCTTTTTTAATGAGTGCCTTAAAGACAAGATTTTATTTGATTTACTTACCAGTTTATCTATTTTTTTTTTTTTTTTTAATGAATCAACAATGCCATTAAATTGAGTTAAACGGTTTGATGTTATGACTAAAGTCCCAGGCTCAAATTAAAGCGGTGATGATATTTTATTTTTTGAAATATTGTAGAATGAAGAAATTGATGAAAATTACATTTTAATTAAAATTAATAAAAAATATTTTCTGTTAAAAATATGTTTTTGTTGTTTCTATTGCTGCTACATACATTTTTACTATGCTAAAATAATAACTTTCTGAAACTTATCAGAAAAGTCTTAAATCATTTTAATCTTGTATCCTGTAATCTTGTTCTAAATGTTTTACTCTCTGTGTCTGATTCCATAAAAACAAATGATTCCTTTACATTATTGAAATAATAAAAATGACCAGTTATTGTATGGTAAATCTGGTAGTATCGACATAATGCTACATTATATACTCCTGTTAAGCAAGTGAATAAAGAGATAAATCTGCAGTCTGGTTATGAATGTCTTTAATGTTTCCCAGATCAGAATCACAGCATACAGTGTATAATAACTTCTAAAGTAACAGAAATATCATCACCTCATTTATTTATAGGATTTTTACTTTACTTTTTAATAATCAGAAATTTTTTAATCCCATTATTTAACAGTTTTCTTTATCTGAAGTCTTGGGTTTCTGAATTCAACATAGAATCTAAAAATAAGACAACAGGTGCAGATTTACAGTTGAGACCAAGCTGAAGGTTTAGGTGGTTGATTGGGTCCATGTCATTGTGTGTGTTTGCCATTGTGGAGTGTTAACGATGTGCTTTCAGAGACACCAGCACTGATAAATGGTCTCTAAAGTCAGAGACCTCATATCATAGTTTGGCTGAATAGAGAGGATGAGTGTGTTGAAATATTCAAACTTTAATCTGGTTTCTTGCTAAGATTTGTTCAAATACATCCAGACTAATGCACTTGAATACTTTACAGTAGGCTACTGAACTGGGCCGTCCCAATTAAACCATTTCCTGCTACATCACACCACTGCAAGAAACACAACCTCCATGACAGTTCAGCACAGTGAGGAATCAGAAAGTTTGACCATCTCTGTGATCTCATTACTGTATGAGGAAATGAGGCATCTTATGGTAACAGAGCCCTCACGTCTGCCCCACATGTCATCTTGTGGCTACATGTAAATGCTGCTACTTGTTAAGTGAACTAACATTTGTTTGGCTGCACTTGTGTTTGATATCTCAGTTCAGGGTTAGACTCTAGACGAGCAATCACTGAAATGCAAAGCTGGTTTTTATGAGCACACTAAGCTACTGAGACTAAATTTACACTCATCACGCAGCACAAATTCATTAGAAGTAAACGTGGATCACAAAGCATTTTTTATGAAGCTTGCAAAAAGTTGCAAAAAGGGAAAATAATGCAAAATAGTTTGATTTGCAGAGTAATGAACTCACAGAGTTAAACAATATTAAAATCAACAGAGTTAAACAATATTAAAAAAAATCAAAATGTAATAATATTTAGAAGCTAGCAATGCTAACTGTAGTATCTTAGCCCCTCTGATTTAAGGGGCTTCAGTGAAGTTCTGCTACAGTGATTTTCCTGATCAGGTGTCTTGATGCTACAGGATGCCCACGTAACCATGGGCAACATAAAAATACTTTGAAAGCTAAAATAAAACAAAATGAAAAAACATCTTTTTCTAATGATGGAAACTCTTAAGATGTCAAGATTGATTCATTTTAACTTCAATCAAGAGGCCATTTCTTTGCAAACTGCACCTGTTGTCCTTTGTTGTCACAAAATATAGTTTCATTCATTCACTCAAAAAAAACAAACAAAAAAACAAAAACAAACTTAATATTTACAAATATTTTGTCTGTTTCTTACATTTGAAAATATACAGTTTTGATCTTCATCCAACATATACTCTGAAATAAAGATATAAACTTATAGATATAATATATATATAATAAAACATATGAACTTAGACTTTAATAATAATTAATAATGTAATTTTCCATTACATGATTCAATACAAGTTCATGTAATTAACATTAACAACAATGCTGTAATACTCTGAACAGTCAATTGTTACATCCACCCCAGAGCAACAAGGGCAAGGAAAAACTGTGCAACGTTCAACAACCTTTAGGCCATTCTTCCGAACAGAACTGTTTTAGCTTGGTCTTAGTCTCTGGATGTGTTTAGTGTATGACTTTTTTCAGGTCATAGCATTTCTATTTGGTTAGGGTGTGGGCACTGACATGCACAAGTTAAAAAGGAGATTTAGACTAGTCTATCATTTGTCCACATTGGTCAGTTTAGTGGATTTGGCCTCGGCAAATAAAGACTGGAACTTTTGTTTAATCTCCTGAACAAATTAAACAAATGATGGATCTTTTTCTTTATAGCACCAGGAGAAATCCTTCCCAAAGTTGGGGAGTCTGACTGTTAAAACAACACAAAGGAATTTTTATGTCTTAGATCCAGCTCCGAAGGTCACCAGGTCAGCCCTGACTTGGGAAGGAGTGGACACTTTGGACTTTGAGTGGTAAATTGCTGAAATTAATCTTCAGTGCAGCTACAAACCTGTCATGATGCCTCACAAAGAACTAATGCTTTAGGGATTCCAGATGTAGGTCCAAAGGAAATATATATATGTTAGTAATATTGGTGAGGAGAGAGAAGAGCGTTTTGGAGTTGTGTTGATTGGACTGAATTATACCAGGGTAGTAAGCGGATTTTGCTAAGGAGAGATAAGAAAAGTAGAAGGAGGTTAGAGAAGTAATTTAAAAAGTCCTTGTTATGCTTTGGGGGGAATGGTAGATGGTATCAACAATTGTAGGAGATGGTCCTGGCAGCAGTGAGGTGGAGTACTCAAAGGAGGAGAACAAGGGAGCAGCAGGAACAGGCATGACTTTCCAACTCATAACGGCGACAGACACGCCAGTGTTCACTCAACCGGAAACAGGAAAAAATTTTGTGAGTATTGAATTAACTTTGACTTGGTGAGTGAACAGCTCATTTAGTCAAAAACCTGTTTCCTAGTGGTTAATGATAAAACATAAAACTGCTTCTGTATTTGTATTTACAGGAAAACCTGACATAAAAATATGATACTTTGATTAACAGTGCTTCAATTATGAACATAGTTGTTGGCTGACAGTCACTGTGCTCTGTAAATGTCTGAACACTGCATGAATGTTTTTGTTACAACAGATGCTGGTTTGTTATTAACAAAGGGAAACACAAGTCTCTTCTTGTGCTTTCTTTGACACTTGATGTTTGACTGTTGACATGTTGATAGACAGGCAAAGCAGGTTTATTTTTATAGCACATTCCATATACAAGACATCAGTTCAGTTCACTTCAGTTTATTTGCCATTTACAGAAAAGAAACCCCATTGGAAAACAGTTGCAAGGAACTCAAAGTGCACTTTTCAAAGTGCTTTACATGAAACATTAAAAGCATTACAGCAGGGGGCAGAAGAAGCACTAAAAAGTACATTAAACAAACTTTAAACAGAAATTAAATAAAGACCAAAAGCTGAAGTGAAAAAAGATAAAAGGCAAGAAACAAAAGTTCCAATGTAAGGAATTACCAGTTGCTTTGATAAAAGGTGGCAAATAGAAAAGTTTCTAACCCTGATTTAAAGCCGCTGAGAGTTTAAGCAGGCCTGCAGTTTTCTGGCAGTTTGTTTCACATGTGAGGAGAATAAAAGCTGAACACCGCAGGGATCTGGCTTATTTTGGCCCTAGATCATTCAGTGCTTTGTAAACTAACAGCAGGATTTTGAAGGCAATTCTTTGACAAACAGAAAGCCAGTGTAAAGATCTGAGACTGGAGTTATATAATCCACTTTCTTGGTCTTAGCGAGGACTCAAGCAGCAGCGTTCTGGACTAACTGCAACTGTAAAATGGACTTTATCGGGAGATGTGTTTTCTTTTACACTTGTTTTACTGTAAAATACTTTTACAGACTTTTACAATGTAAAAAAAAACCTTATCTACATTTGTCTAACAGAACCTCTTCCTCCAGTTGAAGTGACAGTCTCTAATATCAGCACAGAGTCTCTGTCTCTGCAGTGGGACTCTCCTGCTGCTGAAATGGAAACTTTCATTGGAACATGTTGCACTGAAGGAGAAACTGTGGAGGAGTTGACAACAAACACAAACTGTGTGACATGTAGTAACCTGAGACCTGAGGGGTATTGCACGAAACCAAGATAAGGGATTAAGCCGGGATATGTTGGTTATCCTGGCTGAATTTAGCCCTAAGTCGGTTGCATGAAAGCAGCTCAAACTAATCCCGGCCAAGTTACTGTGGTGATTTATCCGCTGCAGCTAGCCTGCTCCAGACCAGGCTAACTGCTCAGGCTAAGATTAATCCTAGCGAGTCACCTGCATGTCCAACGTCAATTCTATGAGGAATTAATGTGTTTTACAGCATGTCCATGGTCTTCCTAAGTATGGCGCGTCATTTTAATCATCCAGTATTAAAATATTACATATACAGTCACTTAATCGAAATCTGTTCGTAATCGCAACAGCCTTTTTATATGGATTCGAGTTGCAGTATTATTATTCTATTCTATTCTACAGTCATTTAGCAGACGCTTTTATCCAAAGCGACTTACATTTGAGAGTAAGAACAACACAAGCATGAATTCAAACAAGATGGGACGTCATAATTAAGTGTTAGTCAGACCGCTTTTGAGTCCAGTTAGACCCAGGTGCTGTCGTGTAGTGCTAGTGCAGTGCATATAATTTTTTTTTAGTCATTTTATTTAAATACAGGATCACGATTTCATCACACAATATCAACTTGGTCATAAGTGCATGATTTCATCAGGCCAAGTGTTATATTGCTATGCTAATGAAGACTGCTCGTCAAATTGAGGTTTTATAAATATGTGTTTTATTGCATTAATTGAGATTACAAAACACAGCGGATGAGGTTACAAAGGTGTATTCAAAGAAATCCGTGACGAGGGCAATGTAGAATATAAAGGTCCAACTCCCCTTCACCTGTTCCCTCTTCATAATGGCTTGCCCTTTTTCGGAGGATGTGCTGGACGAGGAAGCCCGCATCCTCAGAAGAGCATTCTTTGGAGATGACTATGTCATTGAGAGATACAGATTTTCGGTTACTGGATTTCCAGCAGTTTTCTGAGTGTCCGGCGTTTAATCTCAAGATCCAGCTCCATTCCTTGGAGCTTGCTCTTTTTGAGTCAGCTTTTAACATCTGCCCGCTCTCTCTCTCTCCAGGTGCCCTGAATAAAGCGTTCTGACAGTTTGTGAGGTCTGTAAAGGAAACGTCAATTAGCACAGCAGGATTTGTGCATAACGTAGATTTACTTTAACCAATACTCACAATGTTACCAGGCCGCTTAGAAGACTGTGCAGCATCCGGGTCCTGCTACACATTTTCTATTAGCACCACATCACTGACTTCATATCCTTCATGGAATAAATAAGCAGGCCAATCCCATAAAACTGACATGCCTCAAGCCTTCTGGACTCCACTGACACAGTCTCCTCATCTGCAGACGTGCATTCTGCAGCTGCAGATGTGCCTTCCCCCTGCCGTATACATGCAGCGAGAGGACTCGGATTAAGATTTCACAGAACATACCAAGCCTGTGATTTCGAGACACTGTACTAACCGGATCATCTTCTGGTGGCTCCAAAAGTGTAATTGTGTTCCCAGACACTGCAAGGTTATCCAAAGTCAGACACTATATTATATTTGATTGTGTTCCATGTGCAGTAGAATTGCAGTAGGTGATGTACCTTGTATGAAGCGGACACTTTCTGTGGCTGGGACAGAGTCAGTTATTGTCCCTCCCTGCATCCCCTCCATCACTGGCCTCCCTTTATTTAAATGGAGTGCCAGTTCCTCTGCTGGAGTCACATCCTGGCTTGGTGGGCCGCCCCCTGTGCCAGTTCTATAGGCCTTTTTTTTAACTGCTACAATCATACAGACATTGAACATGTCAGCAGACACCTCATCTATTCACCTCATTTGTTCACGGTTATCTACTTTGGAGTCACTTACCAGCCTGCAAAATGTTCTTATATTTAATTTTTTCTTGCTGCCAGGTCCTTTTATGGCCAGACAGGTTTGTTCTTTATGAAGGACAGAAAGATAAAATAGATAAAAACGTTACATGAGGAAAATAGATTAAATGACACATTGTGGATAATTGTTTGCACCTAATCATACTCTACATTTCCTGAGTAACATGCACCTGCTTGTCACTCTTAAAGTATACAACAGTTAGTGGATTTGAAAAGTAACTCCTTTAATTGTAGCCTAATTATGACAGTTCCAGTGGAGCACTGTTTATTAATTTACAGCGAATCAAACTGATTAATTCAAGAGGGTGGCAGCGTATGATGTGATCTGCATGTAGGGTCATGTTGAATAATTATTCTCAACATTATTATCATTATTTCCACAGCTCCTTGTTCTCATGTCAAGACAACAGTGTACACGATCAGGACCAAGTTAATGTCTCAGCATTTGGACACTCCTGCTGGTGAAGTTGAGAGCTACATGGTGATCAACTGCAAGGAGAAAGAAACTGTGCCAACAGCATCTGATGCAAGCAGCCCAACACACAGAGCAGAGGAAGAAATTAACCCTCAGGGTCCTGAAAAAACGCCGAATGAGAAGATTGCTGAACCTCCACACACAGGTAAGAAGATAGTCAGGCAGGAGGCAGTGCTAATTTTCTTTTTTTTTTTTTTTTTGTAAGTCATTATGTTTAAATACAAGATCGCAAATTCATCAAACATGTTTATTTCTGTGTGAAGTTGACATTTTTAATGTGGGAATCTATGGGCATTTGCTCTGTTGGAGTCTGCTGGAGTCAGCCCCTAGCAGATGAGGGTTGAACAGCACTTTTTTGCATTTCTGCATAGGCTTCACATTTTGCAGGCGGTGGTTGCCGCTTGGTCAAAACCCATGAGGCAATAAGACACTTAAGGAATACTCAAAAGGGCCAGGCAGAGATCGGTAGTCAGTCCAAACAGGGGTCGTTGTCCAGGTAGGCAGAAAGCAGGGAATCAGGCAGCAGGGAGTCCAGGAAATGTAGCAGGGTCAAACACAGGGATCTAAAAACAAGAATACTGGATATCAAACAATGATTATTGCTGACCATCTGGCAGGTAAGCAGAGGGGAGGTTAGAACTTTTCTAGACCCACCCCTGCACAGCTGAAGTATAAAGCCCTGTCTACCACCAGCCAGCTACTGAATTAGTGAAAGTCCTGCCATAAACAATACTTTGGGGTAAATATGTGACTATGTGAACCATAAACCATAAACACCTAGTTTCCTCCTTCTCAGCAGAACTATAAACTAACGCAAAAACAGCAAAGCCGTTTAGCTGATCACCGACAACCATTCTGTTTCATGTAAAATGAGAGGAGGAGGAGCAGATGCTTCACAAACAGATGACTAGAGAGCTGCAAGAGCAGACATTTGGTGCAAAATGCAGGATAAGTTTAAAAAATATATATTGGAAAAGTGCAGATGTGCAACCCTCTCACTGGGAAAAGAATGCGTGTTAAAACACCTTCATTCTCCACGTTGGCAGTGTCTATGAGTTGTGCATGTCCATTGTGTTTATTCTCAAGTCCACCCATAGAGAGCAATGATTTCAGATTGTTTAATTGTTTTAAATCCACATTTTGGAATTTTAAAATTCCCACTACTGTTTCAAAATATAATTGTTATTTCTACAGAAACAGACCTGGAGAGACTACTGAGGCTTCTGGGGTTGGAGCAGTACTACAGAGAGAAGCTGTCACTCAGCAGGATACTGGAGATTGATGAGAAGACCGTCAATGATGAACCTGTGAAGTACAAATCAAATATTCCCTGGTATTTTCTAAAGAAACTAACGATGGTTAACGTGACAGCTAGGGATACAAAATGCACATTAGTAGGTGAGCCAAACTGCAGTGATGCATCAGAGACTTTGAAATTAAACTTGGATGAACTGCTTGTCAGTTTAAATACAGGTGACAGGCTAAACCCTCTTGACATAATCACTGCTCTCTTTCTCTGTTCTGATGGTTTTGTACAACAAGAAATGGCACTAAAAATGTCAATGTGTCAGTTCTCTGTACCTCTGCTGCTTCCCAGCTGTGACACAACACAGTGTACACTCATGCTGTGGGCCATGAGAGACATTGTGAAAAAGTACAGACCTCAACATCTTTTAGAATCCAAAGGCTTCATTGAAGAAAGAATTGTTCATTCTCAACTTCCAATGATCTCTTTTGTGAGACTGGGTGAATGCTCCTTGTCCAAGTCAAAGATCCTCAATGAGCTTCTGAGCAGTTCTCAGCAGTACCATGACACCTTTGTTCACCACAACATGGAATGTGGAGACAATCCAAGAAAAATATCCAATGGACTGACTGAAATTACCTGGTACCTTCCTTGTGGAAACAAAAACATGGACATTTTTGTTGAGCCAGTTGCTATAGCTAACCTTCATGGTGACATTGCTTCATTTGAAACACAATTCTCCTTTCTATGTCAGACCTCTGCAGCAGTGTTTGTATTCTTTGGTAATTTGAACTCTGGAAGCAAAATACTGACCCACCAAAACAACAAAGCACAGATCTTCATGGTTGGAAACCATCAGAGCAAGAACTTCAGTTTAGATGATTTGGAGAGAATAGCAACTGAATTGTGCTTGACAAACAACAACATTATTTTGAAGACAAAGACCATGAATGATGCCGAGTTTGTTAAATGTCTGAGAAAATCAGTCAGTGATGCAGCTGAAAATCCACAAATGAAGATGTCAGTAGAGCAGATGGCTGACGTGGCTCATGAACTGGGAATGTTGGTTGATGAAGATTCTCCAGAGTGCCAGGCTGGAAAGCAAAAAGCAGATGCCATCACTGAAGACATTCAAGACATCCTTAAATACAAAGAAGATCAGCTTCCCTTGCAAGGAGAAATATGGAAGGAACTGACGTTCTTGGAGAAGGAAGAATTTCGACTTAGAAAAGTTGGGTCTGAAAACATAGAGCAGTACAAGAGTGATCTTCAGGAGCAGAAAGAAGAACTGAGGAAAAAGCAGAACTCTTATGACATGTCAGCGGCTATGACTTGTTTCATTGATGCCATATCCAGCTCAAGAACAGAGAGGTGTTATTTCCTGAAATGGATGCAAATGAACCTCGATAACTTGTCTTGTAGAAAACTGTCTGGACTCAGGGAGCTGTACAAAGAGAAGTGTAAAGGTTCTGAAAACAAAGAAGAGATCAAAGAAATTGACAGACAACTTTCCAACGGCTCACTGGGAACTGAACACTTCTTCCGTGAAATGGGTCAGATCTACGAAGCTTCGGTTTCCCTTCCAGAAACAGACCCTTACCGTAAACAGTTGCAGCATCTGCCCCAACTCGGCGCACAGTTGTTACTTGATGGATTTCCTCTTGAGCTTGTAGATGGAGATGCTTCCAACATACCTCTCAGATGGGTGAGTGATGTTCTCTCTCAGCTCAATGACTTGGTGTCTCCAAAGAACAAGATCATGGTCGCCACAGTGCTTGGAGTTCAGAGCACAGGAAAGTCCACTCTCCTTAACACCATGTTTGGAGTTCAGTTTGCAGTCAGCAGTGGTCGATGCACTCGAGGTGCCTTCATGCTGCTCATCAAAGTCAATGAAGACGTGAAAAAAGATCTCAGCTGTGACTTCATGGTGATCATCGACACTGAGGGCTTAAAGTCACCAGAGCTGGCACAGCTGGACAACAGCCATGAACATGACAATGAGCTTGCAACACTTGTCGTGGGGCTGAGTGATATCACCATTATCAATATTGCAATGGAGAATTCAACAGAAATGAAGGACATCCTGCAGATAGTGGTGCATGCTTTCCTCAGGATGAAGGAGGTGGGCAAAAAGCCCAAATGTCAGTTTGTTCACCAGAACGTTTCTGATGTTTCAGCCCATGAGAAGAACCTGAGAGACAGGAAACTGCTCCTGCAACAGCTGAATGAGATGACCCAGGCAGCAGCTAAAATGGAAAAGAAAGAGGAGAACAAGAGCTTCACTGATGTGATGAAGTACAATCCAGACACTGGGAACTGCTACGTTCCTGGACTCTGGAATGGAAACCCACCAATGGCACCAGTCAATGCAGGATACAGTGAGGCTGTTTATGAGCTCAAGAAAAACATCCTCCATCTACTGGGAGAGAGTGAAGCATCTGCTTATAAGATCTTGGAGTTTAGAGAGTGGATGACCAGTCTGTGGAATGCAGTAAAACATGAAAACTTCATCTTCAGTTTCAGAAACAGCCTTGTAGCTGATGCATACATGAGACTCTGCACAGAGTTTAACAAATGGGAGTGGGAGTTCAAGAAAGAAATGTACACCTGGGTTACCAAAGCAGAGACGAGAATCTCTAATTTTGGTACAGTTGCTGCAAAATCTGGACTATCTGACATGACACAACTCCTCACTCAGCTGAAAAGTGAAGCTGTGTCAGTGCTGTCTGAATGGGAGACCAAGCTCCTGGACAATCTGAAGGAATACTTCAAGCAAACAGAGGGTCATGTTTATCTGGTTGAAAGATACAGAGAGGATTTTGCAAACAGTGCAAAGAGTCTTCGACGAGAATTAGAAAACTCTGTAATTAACCAGCTCACAGCAGCAGCTGATATCAGACGGGGAATGAAAGAACTGGATGAAATCAAGAGGAATCACACAGCAGTAATAGAGAAAGCAGTGTGTGAGCTGATTGACGAATGTCGAAAGAAAAAAGTTGAGATGACAGAGACAGAGCTAGACAAGGAATTTGATAAGATGTGGAGTGAAACTCTGAATAAACTGTCTTTCTCTGAACAAAAGTCTATAAATGTCTTCAGCAGTGTGTCCCACTGTTTGTGGACTAATCTGTCACACAAGGGAAGCCGTGCATGTGAACTGCTGAGTGAAAAAAAACTGGAAGATTGTGGAATGACACCTTTCAAATACACGCAGAAATGGTACAACAAATTAAAAAAGGAACCATTGTGGAAATTTTGGAGTGAAGAACCTGCAAAGGCTGTACAACAAATGGCTGACAGCATAATATCTACTTGCAAAGAACTTATTAGTAAAAAAATGGATAGAAAATCCAATTTCCATGAAACTTACATCCAGGAGATCCTTCATATCATTGATGAGCGGCTAAACAGTGCTAATGTAAACATAGATATTGACTTTGAGGTTTCTCTAAAGCAGCACATCTGTGGATTTGCTGCCAGAGATTTTCAGAAAATGCATGACGATTTCATTGAAGAAAATGATCCCTACAGATGTCTGATGAGCAACAAGGAAAAGTTTCGTACAGATTTCAAAGATGTGTTCAGCAAACGAGACCAGTGTCAGAAGAAGGCTGCAGAATTCACAGAACAATGTCTGAAGCCTGCTGTTGAGAACTTCGTCAACCGTTCCCTTGGTCCTGATATCGTTGATGAAATGCTGAGAAAGGAGCAGTTCAGCACACGAATGTCCTTCCAGTATTCACTTTTACTGGATCTGCTTTCAAAGAATGACTTCAGCAAGTATCTGGACTACATTCACTCATATGAGGATTATGTAAAGTCTTGGATATTTGATCAAACCGTAGAGCATTTTTCAAATGGAGTTACAACACTCCAGTTCGAGGACCGACATCTTCAGTCAAGCATCAACAGCATAAAAGATGCCATTAAAAAGACAGAAATAAAAAATGTTGGACACTTGAAGACATTTGTTGAAGAAATCTGCAAAGAACTTGGTGATAAACTGGTTATTTCCCAGGATGCTCTTAATGGTTTCTTGTTCCTGAACAACGTTGATGTGGAGCCATTTGCTCACTCGCTCACAGTGTGTTTAAATGAGATGGAAGACGCTCTTAAAGAAGAGTTTAAAGAAAAGGACCTTCGAATGAAACTGGAAAGTCTCCATTTGAAGCCTCAAAATGTGCTTTTCACCAGAGTGATTGGTTGTGGTAAACTGTGTCCGTTCTGTGCAGTTCCCTGTGAAGCTGGAGGAAAAGAGCACAGTGAACACTTTGCTTCACTGCATCGGTCACAAGGTTTTGGTACATGTCGGTGGGACAAAACAGGGAAACTTGCTACTGAAATATGTACTTCTCTTGTAGTTAGTGACTCAAGATTTAACTGTGGGTATTCTGGTGGATTTCATCCATTTAAGACTTACAGGGAAATATTCCCAGACTGGAAAATCACTCCAGATGGGAGCTTTCAGGCATCGGACTATTGGAAATATGTGATAGCAAAGTACAACAATGAGTTTGCCAAAGAATTTGATGCGAAGCCTGCTGACATTCCCGAAGCTTGGAAACAAATCACAGAAAGTCAGGCAAAAGCCAGCCTGCAAGAGTCGTTCAACACCAAGTGAGACAACAAACATTCCTCTTCTTGAGTTAGAGATAATTTCTCTTTAGTTTGGATTCAAGTCATTTTTCATGATACAAAAAGTAAAATACTTATATTGAATTATTACTACTTTTAAGATAATTAGAAGATTCTCTCAGTACATATGGATGTTTTATCTCTATGGTTTAGATAATACACTGTAAAAAGACAAAACAAAAAAAGTTATTTTTAACACAAGATATATAGTAATCTGTTTTAGTACAGTTGTTTCTGTTCAAACTATTTATATAATTATATTATCACTGAAAACCACAATAAGTAAAAGCAACAATATGACTGCAGTTTTTTTGGTTATTGTTTTATTGTTTTCAAAGCATCACCTTGATTGTTGCTTTTCTTTCTATGAAGGAGTTGATGTGAAATATTTGTATTAATTGCTCCTGATTGATGATCCAGTTAAATATTGTTATTACTGTACAGAATGTTTATTAAAATTTTGTTTGGTTTTAAGTAATAACTTTCCTTGAATTTAAATACACACATATTCAACATATTGAAAGATGTGAATAGATGAATGAGATCTGTTGAGATTGTCATTGCTCATCTTGTTTGGAGAACGCTGAAGGTCCTTGTTGGTGTATAGATCTAACTTTTATTGTTTGTTTATGGCAGCGTGTCACCCTGCAAAACGCTTTGTTAGAAAATAAAATTTAATCCAGCTTTACTGTGTGAGTAAGAAGCTTAAGTTGAGCTGAAACTGTAAATCAGACAAGAATGAGACAACAGTGCTCTGCAGTGGTCTCCTCGGTCCTCAGACATTTACACTGTTGTTCATCATTTACAACCTTTTTGGGATGTGCTGATTTCATTCATTTTAAGATGTGGTCATATTTTCTTGTTGTATTAGGATGTTTCATTTTTCCTTTTTATGTTTTCTGTGTTGTGCTATAAAAATGAAATAAAAAAAAAATCTGCAAATCCTTGTATTCTGTTTTATTTGCATTTTACACAGTGACCCAACAGTTTTTTAAGTTGGGATTGTGAAGACATTCATATTGAAATCCATCCATCCATCCATCCATTATCTTGACCGCTTATTCCATTTCGGGTCGCGGGTGAGCTGGAGCCTATCCCAGCATTTTAACAGGTGAGAGGCAGGGTACACTCTGGACAGGTCACCAGTCTGTCGCAGGGCCAACACAGATAGAGACAAACAACCATTCACACACACCCTCACTCCTAGGGAGAATTTTAGAGTGTCCAATTAACCTAACATGCATATCTTTGGACGGTGGGAGGAAGCCGGAGAACCCGGAGAGAACCCACGCATACACGGGGAGAACATGCAAACTCCACACAGAAAGGCCACCACCCTCAAGGTTCAAACCTCCCCCCAGCCGAGATTCGAACCAGCAACCCTCTTGCTGTGAGGCTGCGGTGCTAACCACCACACCACCGTGCAGCCCTAAATATTTATTTAATAAATTAAATAAAAAAAATCTACAAAGCACTTTTCATACAAAAAAGTACCACAGAGTGCTTTAAACTATAAAAACATTTTTGTATATTAAAAACGCAAATGTTCATCCACATATATTATCTAACGTTTAACCTAACAGTTTGTTTATAAGTAAAAACACACATTATCATATTCTCTCTCTCTCTCTCTCTCTCTCTCTCTCAGACAACATGCATGCACAATCCTTCCCTCCCAATCTTATTTAGTACAAACATAAACATAAAAATATAAATGGACATAAGCAGATCGCCATTACAGCATCGCTAAGCCAGATAAACATCTGTCTTGGCCATGCTGTAATGAAACGATATGTTGGGGATTCTTCTTCATCAGTTTTAACTAAACAAAACATTTTTCATGTTATTTTAACAGCTTTTTCTCTTCCTGTGACAATACCAGCCTCTAATCATCGTCTCTGCGGTGACGCTCTAATCATGAAAATTCAGTTAATAATTATAGAAATAAACAAGCAAGCAAAGATTATCTGTGGATATAATCTACAAAGCAGTAAAAACAACTGGAAAGGAAATATTTATAACAGATAAAGCAAAGTGTTTTTATATGTAGTTTCCTTTAACTCTTGTTACTTCCTGTTGTCTAAGTAATAAATTTGACTTACAAATAAAAGATACCAACACAAAGACTAAAAGAAGCAACATGACCTGAGATGTTGTCTGGAGTGAAACATCTCATTTAGCCTCTGACTGAGGGATGAGATGACTTCTCCAGTTGTTGCTCAGAAGATCAATAATTCACATTTCCCCTCATAGTTTTGCTTCCATATTTTCTCATTATCATCAGAATCAGAATACTTTATTAATCTTTATTAATCAGAAAACTTTGTGTGCACACAGTTGCTCCATACCAAATAAGAAAGGATAAGATAAACATAGCAATCACAATAAGAAAAATCACAAATTCATTACAATATTTATATAATATCTATATAAACAGATACAGGATAAATCCTGCCAGTGAGTACTATGTATAGAGTTATCAATATGATAGACAGTAAAATGTAATCATGTGCACTAACATAAGAAAAAATGACTATTTTTGCTTTTGGGCTGCTTCTAGAGGAGTACTGCTGTAAAACAAATCTTTGTATGAATCCGGAACTGAATTTATGTCACACTGAAGAGGCTCATAAAGATGACACAACACCGAAAGTGGCAAGTCACAGTACGGTAATGTTACAAGGCCTAAAAAGAACTGCACAGTTTTAAAATCACTGATTAACAGACCAACAAACAGATGAAGTTATTTGCATGTCAGCGTGGAACAGGACTGAGGAGGGTAACTGAGGCTTCCTCCAAACAACTTCAGTCTCTAATAAATAACATAAATTGGATGAAGATACTGAGGCTATAACGTTGTGTTATGTTAGCTGTGACAGACAATAATAAAGAAAATGTCTGGAATATAAATATATGTAACTGGTTTAGTTAAATGACTCAACCAATCTCCCTCCTAATTACAACCTGAGTTTCTCCCTTCACTCTTACGCTGCCATATTTACCTCTGAAGCCAGAAATGCACTTTGTCTTTTAAGAAGACTGAAGGTTTTCTATTTTTTGAGACTACAAACACCAAAACCTGTAGAACTCTGCTGCTCGAGTCCTCACTAAGACCAAGAAAGTGGACCACATCAGTCCAGCTCTAAGGTCTTTACACTGGCTGCCTGTTTGTCAGATGATAGACTTTAAAGTTCTGCTGCTGGTTTATAAAGCTCTGAATGGTTTAGGACCAAAATATATCAGTGACCTCTTGACCCAGTATGAACCTACCAGAACCCTCAGGTCATCTGGATCCAGTTTCCTATCAGTTCCCAGAGTCA
This sequence comes from Melanotaenia boesemani, assembly GCF_017639745.1. Taxonomy (NCBI): domain Eukaryota; kingdom Metazoa; phylum Chordata; class Actinopteri; order Atheriniformes; family Melanotaeniidae; genus Melanotaenia; species Melanotaenia boesemani. The sequence goes on along the minus strand of NC_055686.1, from coordinate 13,968,094 downwards.
GAAGCAGACATGGAGAAGCTGCATTCAGCTTCTATGCTCCTCATGTCTGGAACAAACTCCCAGAAAGCCTCAGATCAGCTGAAAGTTTATTTAAATCCAAGTTAAAGACCCACCTGTTCTCTGCTGCATTTCAATAGTTTTTATTGAGAGTCCAGATCTGCATCTGTTTCTTTTAAGCTGGAATCTTTAACCCATAAGAGCCCAACATGATATATTTGTCACGTACAGTTTCAGAGACATTTTGCTTTAATTTATGGTATAAACTTTGCTCAAAATCCTGTTGAACACAATTTGATACTCGTCTTCTGTCCCCTAATATACCCAGAAGCAGAAAACCATAATATTTTTAATATATCACATGGTAATAAATGGTGGATTTTTTGTTACATTTTGTTAAAGGGACAAATAAAGACCTCATATTTAAAAAATTGAACTTTTCTTACCATTTTTTCATGGGCCGGGTCTTAATCATCATGTTTTAATACTGTCTTTCCCCACACTGGAACTTTATTTCTTGCATTTTATCTATTTTATTTTAGCCTTTTCTTTCTGTTTTTAATTATTTTTCTTTTAATTTTTGCACTTGTATTGCTTTCTGCACCCTGATGTCTCTTTGCCTAGTCTACAGAACCGGTGTTGTAGAAAAATTACCAAGAGTCTGGGATGAGTAAAAGTATATAAGGTTTATTTACAGGAGAAGTATTGAATAAAAGAATTACTTGCAAGTAATGAGAGCGGTCGTCCCGACTCGCATGAAATCGGGAGAGACTCTGACGATTCATCAGAGAGAAACTGTTTTATTCAGCTGGTCCCCAGCTGAAGGTCAAACAGCAAGATAATAATATTAAGGAATAGACGACTGAGTGGAGCCACTTTCTTCCAGTTTTCAGACAAAGCCCACATACCACAACAAGCTGATATACTAAATAACTATTGCTATCTAGCAGGTTGAAAACCAGTCTCAACTCAGATCATATCATATCAGAGCTCTGGGAAGAAAGTGGTCAGTCTGACCTCACACACGCATACACAATGAAAACTGTAACTTCAGTATTCTGTAGAATGAAAACACAATATGAAAACGTAAAAGTGAATGGATTAACAATAATAAATGAATAAAGAAACTGAATATACATGTGATTATTATGAGTATATATGAGTGATTACCATATGCAGCAAAATTTCTTTCACACTGGTGAGCAATTTTTCAAAAGATGGATAAACAAACTGAAACTCAGATATTGGAATCAACTCATTGCATTGATGAGGCAAAAATCAATCACAGTTGGATTTGTCTAGAAAGCTGATGTTTACTGAGAAGTGCAGAAGCTCTAAAGAAGCTGGATCAATATACATTGTTTATTGGCTGATAAAAGTTTTACAAATGTAGAAAAAATTTTTAACAAGTCATTCCAACTCAGGTTAGTAGATCGACAAACTAAACCACGACAATAACGAACTAACAATAAAAAAAAGAGTAAGACAGAGTTCATCACACACAGGTATGAACTGGGAAATAGCAAACCGGTTTAGTGATGTCATTTTTATCTTCCTGTAGCAAACCTGCCCAAACAACAACACCCCTGCTGTTAAATCACGTTACCTTCCACCATCTCACCTGGCATTAGCACATCCACCATTACCTGTTACCTCAGTGACTCAGCTCCTCCAGAGCTGACAAAACAAGGGCTGAACACAAAGATGAATTCATGTAATTAAAAACATTACAGTAACATCATGTTAATATGAGGAAGACCTAAATCATATAATATCATCATGATTTATGGTCTCAGTAAGAGGAAGACAAATGGCTTTGTCATATCTTTGTTCAGTTCAGTTTCAGGACTTCATCAAACTTCTTCAGGAGTTCAATATCATCTTCTTTGTATATCTGCTCTATGACACGACGAATTCCGCTCTCTAAGACGTGGTAGTACCGCTTCAACTCCTCTATCTCAGACTGCATACGTCTCTCCACCTGGACTTTTTCCTGTTGAGCTTGTTTCAGTTGCTCCTCATACTCTGCCTTTACAGCTTCTATTTTCTCCTCCAGTTTCCTCTCATAAAACTCTCTGAGCTCTCTCTCTCTCCCTTCCAGCATCGTTGCTGCCTCCTTGTAAGTGTCATTGGAGTAGAACGCTCCTCCATTGGCATCAACCATCTTCTCCACCTTCTCCAGAAGACTGAGAACTTGTCGACGATCGTTGGCTTTGAGATTATTGAAGAGGTGGTGTCTGTTTCCAGCCTTCTTCAGGATATCTTGAAGTTCAGGTCCGGCCTTCTTCAACATCCGTTCAAAGTCTGAAACAACTTTATCTCCATGGGTGAAGAGGATGATGGTGTATTTCCAGGCATCCGCTCCAAAAATCTCTTCCACCTTTTGTACCGCCTCTCTATCCTCATCTGAGAAAGGTCCCACCTTGATGACCAGCAGAATAGCATGGGGTCCCGGAGCCGACATGTTGATGCATTTGGAAATTTCTCTCTTAACCGAATCATCAGACTGGGAGGTGTCAAAGAGGCCGGGAGTGTCAACGACAGAAACCGTCTGGCCGAACATCTTTTCACTCTGTTTGCTGCATTCACTGGTCACTAAAGAGGAAAATAGAGAGTTTACAACATGTACAGCTACACAGGAACAAACATGACGTGCAGATGAAGGATGAAAACAGCATTCAGATTCTCTTCTATTCTACTGTTACTGTTTGCTCAGCAGATAATCAGCACAGAATAAAATCATGTGCCAATGCATGAAAAATGTCTAACTGTGCATTCCTTAAACTGAGCTACATGACTAATGTAGACTAAACATTATGGTGTGTGATCTACTCTATAACAGAGTTTGTTATATGTGTTTTCCATGATTTCTTCCAATGTTCTTTTGCATTCAGACACTTTTAAGTCTGGTTTGGAGCCAGTACGTAATACTGAACTGGTTTTAAGAAGAACCAGCTCTTAGCTAGGAAAGCTGAAGCATTATCAGTGTAGAACAGAGAAGTGAACAGACAGGGAAAGAGAGTGGAAGCATCATGACTGATGAAATCAACAAAAACTATGTAATTGTCGGTGGGAGGATGTGTGAATATCTGAATGTTCACTAACATCAGTTCTTAAACAGCGCAACTCTTTAAAATACTTCCACACAAGCAGGTGATGTGGACAAATTCCAGCTCCGAGTGGAATAGTCAGCTCATCAAAGTGATCAGTAGTCATGTTATCTTACTGTCTGCTGCAGGAGGAGATGTAATAGTATGTTTAATCCTTTGGACATGTTCAAATGAAGCACTTAAAGGGGATATATCATGTAAAATTCACTTTTTTAGTCCTTAAATACATGTTTTTGTGCACTTTTAGTGTTTATCAATGCAGAAAATCCTTTTTTTTTTTGCACGAAGCACTTCAAGGACGAGTGCTTCAGCAACCTCCGCCAGTATTAAGATGGATTTACAGAAAGACTGCGTCTGGATGAAGGGTCAGTTCCTTTTTCTCTATGGAAACTACAGACACAGCAAAGCGGTAAGCTCCAAATAACGCTGAAATTACGTCAAGCTTTATTTTACACTTGCATTTTGTGTGTTGATATGATGTATCGACCGTTGTTTTGATAGTATCAGCATTGTGTGTTCTGCTTCTGTTAGTGCTGTGTGCTAACTTTTATCTTCCTACCTGAGGATATAACTGTACTGTGTGCTAACTTTTATCTTCCTACCTGAGGATATAACTGTACTGTGTGCTAACTTTTATCTTCCTACCTGAGGATATAACTGTACTGTGTGCTAACTTTTATCTTCCTACCTGAGGATATAACTGTACTGTGTGCTAACTTTTATCTTCCTACCTGAGGATATAACTGTACTGTGTGCTTTGAATAAAATGATTTGGCTTTGTTTTTGCCATTTTGTGTAGGGGAACACATGATCCACATGCATTCAGTGACATTCTTGACGCTCATGTTACTAACTCCTTAACAATGTCGAGGCCTAGTTTATCTTATTCATATTGTGGTAGTGTGGAAAAAGTAGTGTTGAGGGTGGGGGGACAACAGCTGGTAGAGACGGCATGGAATGATGAAAAATACATGGAAGTGTTTGGGGAACTTATCAGTGAGGGACGAACAGAAAGAGAGAGAGGATGACTCGAACATGTAAGGCTGGACGGACACGTTTTCTGTTGCTGACATCTCCAGTAAACTTGCCAATAAAACGTTTCTCTGCTGGTAGATAATCGCATCGCTGCTATCAAACTATAAATATGGCCGAATGGGGTGGAGTGGAACTCTCTGCGACCTGAAGGGATGCGAGTCATGAAATGCCTCGTTCACGTTTAAAGAGACCGCACCAAAACGAGTCGCTCTAAAGACGAGCCTCAGAACAGGGTTAACAAGGGGTGTGTGGAGCTAGAATAACCAGGAATTCAGACCAAAGCCTTGCAGTTCTACTTTATATAGACCATAAATTCATGATTTACATGTGAAAAGGAAGGATTTAAAAGCATATGTCCAATATAAAATGTGTGTGTAAGTGTGTGTGTGTTACCTGAGGAATGGCCAGCTGTTGCTGCTGTGAAAGCATTTCTTCCCAATATTGTGTTTCCAGTAGAACTCTTTCCTTGTCCAGTCTTCCCAACAAGAACCAGTCTCAAGTCTGAAACTGGAAGAAAACACCGAATTCAGGAGTCAGTGATTAAAAAAAGCCTCATGCTTCTTCTCCTGCTGCCAAGAGCTGTTCATGAGAACGTTTCTATCTACATAGACAGCCTCCTGATGAGCTTTAATGTAAACTGGTGCCAGAGATGAGGAATCATGTTGCACTTAAGTCACATTTCCAGTGACTTGAGACTTAACTCGGACCTGTTATTTAAGACTTGTGAAAAATATTTTACTGTCAATGTTTTTTTTTAGTTTGTTTTGTTGTGTTTTTTCATGATCCTTTGTACTGATTCTGTTATTCCCCAGATGTATGGTATGTTTATTATGTTTTTGTTTTCATTTTGCATGTTCCTTTCTTTCCTTTTGTTTACTACTACTACTACTACTACTACTACTACTAATAATAATAAATAAAACAATTTTTCTCAATGAACAAGACACTTGCCTTTTTGGACATGAAAATCAAACACAAAGACGACTGCAGCATTAAAATCACTGTTTACAACAAATACACAGCGAGCCAAAATGAAAAAAATTGGAACAGGTTGAGGGCCGGCCTGGTTCAAAGTTTATTAAAAACTTTTTTGTAAATAACCTTATTGCACATATTTAAACTGGAACTAACAGAGCCTGCCTACAAAACAACATTAATCATTAAATAAATGAAAAAAAAATCTGTTCACGTCTCTTGGATTTATTTGTTATGGCTGTATATGCATTTTTCTTTTTTAGAGTAATTTCAAGTGAAAATATTTTCTACAGTCAAAAATAATTTCCTCATTTGAAACATGAAAATATCCTGTAATAAGTAATAAGTTTTTTCATCTATCTGATTGGATGGAGAATAATCAATCATCCAGTTTCCTTTTGTTTATTTTCTTTTAGAGACAATTCTCGTACTTTGTTTGCTATGATTAATAAACTTACTAATCTTCCTAAACAGATAAGCCCAGAACTTATCTCCACTGAAAAGTGAAAGGAATTTGCAAACTTTTTTGGTAAAAAATAAAATCCAAATGAGACTAAACATATAAGTAAACAATAGCAAAATATTCATTTACAGCTGTAAAATCTTTATGACTTTATATTGAGCCCAAAAAGGAAGTCAGGACTGAGCTGCTTATCCTACCTTCAGATTGAGAGAAAACCACTCTGTCTAGTTACTGAGAACCCATACAGACTTTGTTATGTCATATTACTGAAAAGCATTTTATTTTCTTTTAAAGAAATTTAACTTCATGGGATTTTCTCCATCTTACAGAATTTTTTTTTTACAGATTGCACTGCTCAATCAGTGTTGGATTAATGAAACATTTTGTGCAGAATACCTCAGCTGTGTATTTATGAATTACCACCTATGATGGCTATGAAAGTTTATACTAAGAGCTGCATCCTCCTACTGTATCCTTACTGATCTAAACTTCCTCACTTTGCCTTTCTGTTGTCCTTTTATGTGGGGTTTCTGAATTTCTTCAGTTAAGGACTTTATTGCATGTCCTGTTTGTCATCAACTTATTTATTTTTTTTTTTAACGTAACTGATTTCTTGTTCTGATCTTCTTTTTCAAGAATAATGTCTTGTTGTCGTTAATACCATCCATCTTTCTGTTTCAGTGTTGCTACATGATGGAGCTCTGCATGAACATGTAGTTAAAATAGAAACTAGGTAAAAACACTGTGACTGATACATCAGTGTTGTGGCCACGAACAGGACACCAGGATTAAACTAACACACAGAACAGAGTTCAGACCTGTTGGAGGTGGATCCATGCTATTTCTTCTTCCCCTCGGTGCTGCCACAGGAGGACATAGAAAAGAGTCACAAAAATTAGAGACAAACGGAAGTTAAGTAAAGAGCCATTTAAACAGCAGATGGCGCCATAATTCTGAAGCGTGAAAGTGAAAGTAAAACGGAATTAAAAACGTCGTGTTACATTAAAAACGAGTTAAAATAATTGTACGTTTATTGTTTATTTAAACACCTTTAACGAATTTGTCGAGCATGGAATCAGAGTAACGACGTGCTCAAGTTACGATACCTAAAAATAACGACTTCACTCGGATTTTATACACAAACTTACCAGTTTCTCCTCTCGCAGCCATTATACCAACTTGTTTCTACCACCACTGATTTCCTCAACCACTCCCTGTTCAACTCTTCGTGGATTCCGGTCACCTTCGAAATAATAGCTTGTATTTTAAATTTCCTGTTGTACGTAAAGTTTGGTAAATGCAACCCCACGTTAATGGTGGAATTCTGAAAGATGTTGTTAGAATTAAAACCGAATTTTGTTCAAATTATCGGTTACAAATAAATTACTAACACCATAATTACAAACTACTTAGTAAACGCGCCGTTTGGAGAAACATCTCGTGCTTTAAGCGTGAAAGAGTTTCCGGTTTAACCACTGTAACTGACGTCATCTTTACCGATCGGAGCTGAGCGAAATCGAAAGAAAATTAGAGAAATGGGGTAAAATGGCCGGGATCATAGTAATTATATACTGAGAAATAAATGAACTTCTACAGATAGAGGTCAAGCAGCTGCTGCGTGAGGACGGTGGATGTTTGGGCCAGATCCAAATTACAAAGAATGGAGTCTTGAGGTCATGACTTGCGGCAGAGTACAGTAAGTTTTTTTCCCTCCGATTTTTTTTCTATCAATACATCCATCCATTTCTATACCTCTGGATCCCTGAAATTAGCAGGCGATAGGCAGCCCATTTAACAGGTCTGAAGGTTGCAGTTAAAAGTCAAGGAACGTTCCACGAACGTTCGCTTTAGATTACGCTTACCTTTAGAAAAGAACTGAAGTTAGCTTCCGAATCGTGGTTTCCAATTCGTCCTATGTGTAAAACACTGTTTCTCAATCATGGTCCTCAGGACCCCCTGCCCTGTATGTTTTAGAAGTAACCTTATTTTAACACACCTGAATTAAACGAATGGCTCCTTAACAGGCTGCAAAGAACTTGATGAGGAATGAGTATTTCTATTGTGCTTCACACAGCACAACAGAAATACTCCTTATAAAAGGAAAGATGAGAGTTAATTATGTTGGCAAGGTTGGTTTATTTCAAATATGTTTCAGCATTTACACAGACTACATGATTACATTTAATTTTTCTGTTCGAGAGGGAGAAGGCAGGAGTATGTGTTTGTTGTATACCACCATTATTGCATAGTTGGTCAAGTTCTTGATCCTTTCACATTTTTTAAAATATAATTTCAGGTTCATCCACAAAACAGAAGATCAGGAAAACAGAAACACGAAATATTGCAAAAACATTGCATTTCAATGAATTTGCACATTGTGTAGAATTTAAAGATTTGAAGAGTAAGTATTGTAGTTTGTTGTGGTCCAGATGCCAAAAGATTCATAAGTTAGCCTAATTTACTTTTTCACAAATTTAATAAAAGTTTCACAAATCAGAAACTGTGTTTTCATTAACCTAGATGATGTTTGTGATATTTCAGTTCAGGTGTTGCAGTTTTTTCACAGGACCTGGTCCAATTGAGTTGGATCACAATTTACACACATATGACGAATCGAAAGCTAACTTCAGCGTCGTAGGACAACCTTCTCCGAATCTCCGTTTGCTCCACGGACCGCTGCAGCTCCTGTTTCCGTCAAAAACTCATTCATTCCGGACAGTATCACATTTCCCAGTCAATCTTAATACTGCCACGATATAAGTTTTAGAAAGATCCAGGAAAATAGCCACATAGTTGTCATTTTAACTACGTAACACATCCCTCACTGTCTAGTACCGCCGTGGGGGCAACTGACCGAATGCAGTGCCTCTTTCCCGGGAGCATTTTCCTACATGGAGCTGTCTACAGGCAAGAAGGAAAAGGTGACTGACGTTAAGGATTAATTTCCCTTTTCCCGATGTGAAGGTTCGGCACTTTTTACACATTTTTTTTTTTTAACAAAAAACTTTTCAGTAGTTTTTCCTCTCCATGTTTGCGGCAGCCTCCTCTTACCCACACTCACCTGTTGTGAATCATGATGGCTGCCTAAGAATATATATATATATATATATATATATATAAATTACAAATTACTAAAGCACCTTTGCTTATTCTGTTGTCTCCACCAGGTTTCTGATTTTCAATCATGGATAATCATCTTTCCATCGTCCTTCTGGGAAAAGTCGGAGTTGGGAAAAGTGCTTCAGCAAACACCATTTTGGGACGAGCAGCATTTGAGTCCGAAGTGGCCTTCACACCGGTGACCAAAGACATCTGTGTGGAAACTGGAAGAATATTTGGCAAAGATGTTTCAGTGATTGACACTCCAGAGATCTTAGGATCAGAAGAGCAGATAAAAACTTTCTGCCAGCATGAACTGCAGGACTCCAGACCTCTGTTCCTGCTGGTGATCAGCACTAGTAGCAGGTTCACTATAGAGGACCAGAAGACTGTACTTGCAGTGATCAGAGTCATTGGTCCTGAGAGACTGGAAAACTGTTTCCTGCTCTTCACTGGGGGAGATAATTTGAAGACATCATTGGAGGATTATATTTTCCAAAGTGACTCAAGTTTACTTCCAGATATGGTCAAAAGATTTTCAACAAGAATTCACCTGTTCAACAATAAAGATGGAGGACAGGAACAAGTCAGACAGCTGCTGCTGAAGTCGGGGCACCTCGTAGAAAGTAAGTCACATGTCCAGCTGTTTTGAAGAGACGAGAGATTTCAGTTTTCTAAATATAAATTATTCACTTTCTGAAAGATAATGCTGTATTTGTATCATCACTAATGAAGAGCTTCTGTTTACTGTATTTCTCTGCCAGCAATAGACTAATTCTAATAAATGTTTAGAATAAACTGACATTGTACCTGTGTAAACCTTAGAAAGTAGTTAAATCAAAGCAATAAATCATTACACTTTGTTTGTTATACAACTTTAAGGTGCACAAATGCACAAAAAAATTCAGAAATGCTTGTCATGTACACATTCCAGTTCCCTTTAACATACAATTAGGCCCATAAATATTTGGACAATAACACAATTTTCATTATATGGGCTCATGCTACCACACTGGGTTTGAAATTAAACAACTGAGATGCAGTTAAAGTGCAGACTTTAATTGAAGGGGTTCAACATAAATATACTAGGGAGCATTTACAAATTGACCAATTTTAGGGGCTCCAAAGCAGTTGGACAATCAACATTACCGTAAATAAAATGTTTGTTTTTATACTTTGTTGAACATTGTTTGCACGAAATGACTGCCTGAAGGCTGTTGCCCATGGATTTTGCCAAACATCTGGTTTTCTCCCTTGTGATCCAGATTGAATGTACGACCATGATTACGGTCTCCTTTGTGTTAGTAAACTTTCGTCTGAGTGAGTCACAATCCGCTCACATGTAGGAAAGACGAATACAGCATGACTAACAGCCTTTATTAAACACAAAATGTTTCCTCATGCTTAAAAGTAAAGAGTAAAGGCATCCAGAATTCAAAAACTGGGAGTTAGTTCCACAGAGAAGGATGCTGATAGCGAAAGGCTCTGCTTTCCATTCAGTGTTCGACAATGTCAGAACTGTAAGTAACCAGTAGTCTAAGAGTTCAGGTCTCAGGTATTCAGTACTTTATTTATTCTATGCCTTTCCAGGTTACAAAATGCATGGCAACCGTCTATCTACTCACTGAATTTCCCAGTCTCAGGTGTATCAAAAATTTAGTGCTGCTCTTGATGTAAAAGCTTGACAGTGAGAAGAAAGCAACACTATATCGATGCAGTTACAGAAGTATAAATCAGCTCAAAGCTAATCCAAAATAATTTGCCTAGCTTTAAAAATATGTTGCACATTACTGTCAACAGTCTTCATGCACTTCAGCAGCATATTCTGACTGCAAGGCTGATGGTCTGAAGATCGGTACAGCTGGTAAAGGTCCTGAATTAAAGTGCATTGTTTCAAAAGAAAGAAGCAGTCTGATGTGTGCTTTAAGTTGCTTTAAGCAGAATAAAAGCTATGCACATTATGTATGCTTTCACAGCTTCCTGCTTTCATATGGAACATAGCACTGTAGGTTATTAATGTGATAGATGTGGACACTCTTGTTGGGGAAGCAGAGAGCTACATTGTGATCAACAACACAAATCAGTGACTACATGTGGTTCTTCCTGGTAGAATTGCATGCTGAAAATGACAACAATAAATCAATTACCAGTCATTTATCAGCTCTTGTGTTTTATTTTACCAAATGCCAAAGATGACATTTGGAAAGCATACATCTTGAAATTGTTTAACAACATGACTTCTATGCTGTGTAAAACCTAATAGAAGGTTACTTTCAAGATTCAACAAAATATGTTTTTAAATCGAGGATCACTTTATTACAAATACTGTTACTAGTGCTTAAAAATAATAAGTATCTTTATTGTATTTCCACAGAAATGGACCTGGAGAGACTACTGAAGGATCTGGGGTTGGAGCAGTACTACAGAGAGAAGCTGTCCCTCAGCAAAATAATGGAGATTGATGAGAAGACCATCAATGATGAACCTGTGAAGTGCAACTCAAACATTCCCTGGTATTTTCTAAAGAAACTTATGATGGTTAATGTGACAGCTAGGAATACAAAATGCGCATCAGTAGGTGAGCCAAACTGCGATGATGCATCAGAGACTTTGGAATTAAACTTTGATAAACTGCTTGGCAGTTTAAATGCAGATGACAGGCTAAACCCTCTTGATATAATCACTGCTCTCTTTCTGTGTTCTGATGGTTTTGTACAACAAGAAATGACACTAAAAATGTCAATGTGCCAGTTCTCTGTACCTCTGCTGCTTCCCAACTGTGACGCAACACAGTGTACACTCATGCTGTGGGCCATGAGAGACATTGTGAAAAAGTACAGACCTCAACATCTTTTAGAATCCAAAGGCTTCATTGAAGAAAGAATTGTTCATTCTCAACTTCCAATGGTCTCTTTTGTGAGACTGGGTGAATGCTCCTTGTCCAAGTCAGAGATCCTCAACAAGCTTCTGAGCAGTTCTCAGCAGTGCCATGACACCTTTGTTCACCACAACATGGAGTGTGGAGACAGTCCAAGAAAAATATCCAATGGACTGACTGAAATTACCTGGTACCTTCCTCGTGGAAACCAGAACATGGACATTTTTGTTGAGCCAGTTGCTATAGCTAACCTTCATGGTGACATTGCCACATTTAAAACACAATTCTCCTTTCTATGTCAGACCTCTGCAGCAGTGTTTCTATTCTTTGATAATTTGGACTCTGGATGTAAGCTGCTAATGAACCAAAACCACAAAGCACAGATCTTCTTGGTAGGAAACCATCAGAACAAGAACTTCAGTTTTAGCCGTTTGAAGGAGGTAGCAACCAAGTTAAGATTGACCAACAACAACATCATAATAAAGACAAAACAGAAAAATGACGCAGACTTTGTCAAATGTTTGAGAGAATCAGTGAGTAATGTAGTTGGGAACTCAAGGATGAAGATGTCAGTAGAGCAGATGGCTGACGTGGCTCATGAACTGGGAATACTGGTTGATGAAGATTCTCCAGAGTGCCAGGCTGGAAAGCAAAAAGCAGATGCCATCACTGAAAGTATTCAAGACATCCTTAAATACAAAGAAGATCAGCTTCCCTTGCAAGGAGAAATATGGAAGGAGCTGACGTTCTTGGAGAAGGAAGAATTTCGACTTAGAAAAGTTGGGTCTGAAAACATAGAGCAGTACAAGAGTGATCTTCAGGTGCAGAAAGAAGAACTGAGGAAAAAGCAGAACTCTTATGACATGTCAGCAGCTATGACTTGCTTCATTGATGCCATATCCAGCTCAAGAACAGAGAGGTGTTATTTTCTGAAATGGATGCGAATGAACCTTGATAACTTGTCTTGTAGAAAACTGTCTGGACTCAGGGAGCTGTACAAAGAGAAGAGTAAAGGTTCTGAAAACAAAGCAGAGATCAAAGAAATTGACAGACAACTTTCCAACAGCTCGCTGGGAACTGAACACTTCTTCCGTGAAATGGGTCAGATCTACGAAGCTTCGGTTTCCCTTCCAGAAACAGACCCTTACCATAAACAGTTGCAGCATCTGCCCAAACTCTGTGCACAGTTGTTACTTGATGGATTTCCTCTTGAGCTTGTAGATGGAGATGCTTCCAACATACCTCTCAGATGGGTGAGTGATGTTCTCTCTCAGCTCAATGACTTGGTGTCTCCAAAGAACAAGATCATGGTCGTCACAGTGCTTGGAGTTCAGAGCACAGGAAAGTCCACTCTCCTTAACACCATGTTTGGAGTTCAGTTTGCAGTCAGCAGTGGTCGATGCACTCGAGGTGCCTTCATGCTGCTCATCAAAGTCAATGAAGACGTGAAAAAAGATCTCAACTGTGACTTCATGGTGATCATCGACACTGAGGGCTTAAAGTCACCAGAGCTGGCACAGCTGGACAACAGCCATGAACATGACAATGAGCTTGCAACACTTGTCGTGGGGCTGAGTGATATCACCATTATCAGTATTGCAATGGAGAACTCAACAGAAATGAAGGACATCCTGCAGATAGTGGTGCATGCTTTCCTCAGGATGAAGGAGGTGGGCAAAAAGCCCAAATGTCTGTTTGTTCACCAGAACGTTTCTGATGTTTCAGCCCATGAGAAGAACCTGAGAGACAGGAAACTGCTCCTGCAACAGCTGAATGAGATGACCCAGGCAGCAGCTAAAATGGAAAAGAAAGAGAAGAACAAGAGCTTCACTGATGTGATGGAGTACAATCCAGACACTGGGAACTGCTACGTTCCTGGACTCTGGAATGGAAACCCACCAACGGCACCAGTCAATGCAGGATACAGTGAGGCTGTTTATGAGCTCAAGAAAAACATCCTCCATCTACTTGGAGAGAGTGAAGCATCTGCTAATAACATCTTGGAGTTTAGAGAGTGGATGACCAGTCTGTGGAATGCAGTAAAACATGAAAACTTCATCTTCAGCTTCAGAAACAGCCTCGTAGCTGATGCATACATGAGACTCTGCACAGAGTTCAACAAATGGAAGTGGGAGTTCAAGAAAGAAATGTACACCTGGGTTACCAAAGCAGAGACGAGAATCTCTAATTTTGGTACAGTTGCTGCAAAATCTGCAACATCTGACATGACACAACTCCTTACTCAGCTGAAAAGTGAAGCTGTATCAGTGCTGTCTGAATGGGAGACCAAGCTCCTGGACAATCTGAAGGAATACTTCAAGCAAACAGAGGGTCATGTTTGTCTGGTTGAAAGATACAGAGAAGATTTTGCCAACAGTGCAAAGAGCCTTCGACGAGAATTAGAAAGCTCTGTAATTAACCAGCTCACAGCAGCAGCTGATATCAGACGGGGAATGAAAGAACTGGATGAAATCAAGAAGAATCCCACAACAGTAATAGAGAAAGCAGTGTGTGAGTTAATTGATGAATGTCGAAAGAAAAAGGTTGAGATGACAGAGACAGAGCTGGAGAAAGAGTTTGATAAAAAGTGGAGTGAAACATTGAAGAAACTGACTTTCTCTAGACAAAACCCCAAAGTTGTCTACGACAGTGTGTCTCACTGTCTGATAGCTAATCTTTCAACAAAGGGGAGTCATGCGCGTAAACTATTGTATGAAAAAAACATCAAAGATTGTGGGTTGGAACCTTACAAATGCAAAGCTGATGGAACCTGGAAAAAAATAAAAAATGTATTCAGCCCATGGACCTTTAAAGATTCTGTGAAGATGAGACAACAAATAGCTGACAGCATCATAGATTCCTGCACTCACTTTGTAACCGATAAACTGGGAAGAAAATGTGATTATCATGACACTTACATTCAGGAGATCCTTCATATCATTGATGAGCGGCTAAACAGTGCTAATGTAAACTCAGATATTGACTTTGAGGTTTCTCTAAAGCAGCACATCTGTGGATTTGCTGCCAGAAATTTTCAGAAAATGCACGTTGATTTTATTCAAGAAAATGATCCCTACAGATGTCTGATGAGCAACAAGGAAAAGTTTTGTACAGATTTCAAAGATGTGTTCAGCAAACGAGACCAGTGTGAGAAGAAGGCTGCAGAATTCACAGAACAATGTCTGAAGCCTGCTGTTGAGATCTTCGTCAACCGTTCCCTTGGTCCTGATATCGTTGATGAAATGCTGAGAAAGGAGCAGTTCAGCACACGAATGTCCTTCCAGTATTCACTTTTACTGGATCTGCTTTCAAAGAATGACTTCAGCAAGTATCTGGACTACATTCGCTCATATAAGGATTGTGTAAAGTCTTGGATATTTGATCAAACCTTAGAGCATTTTTCAAATGGAGTTACAACACTCCAGTTCGAGGACCGACATCTTCAGTCAAGCATCAACAGCATAAAAGATGCCATTAAAAAGACAGAAATAAAAAATGTTGGACACTTGAAGACATTTGTTGAAGAAATCTGCAAAGAACTTGGTGATAAACTGGTTATTTCCCAGGATGCTCTTAATGGTTTCTTGTTCCTGAACACCGTTGATGTGGAGCCATTTGCTCACTCGCTCACAGTGTGTTTAAATGAGATGGAAGACGCTCTTAAAGAAGAGTTTAAAGAAAAGGACCTTCGAATGAAACTGGAAAATCTCCATTTGAAGCCTCAAAATGTGCTTTTCACCAGAGTGATTGGTTGTGGTAAACTGTGTCCGTTCTGTGCAGTTCCCTGTGAAGCTGGAGGAAAAGAGCACAGTGAACACTTTGCTTCACTGCATCGGTCACAAGGTTTTGGTACATGTCGGTGGGACAAAACAGGGAAACTTGCTACTGAAATATGTACTTCTCTTGTAGTTAGTGACTCAAGATTTAACTGTGGGTTCTCTGGATTTCATCCATTTATGGAAAATATTCCCAGACTGGAAAATCACTCCAGATGGGAGCTTTCAGGCATCGGACTATTGGAAATATGTGATAGCAAAGTACAACAATGAGTTTGCCAAAGAATTTGATGGAAAGCCTGCTGACATTCCTGAAGCTTGGAAACAAATCACAGAAAGTCAGGCAAAAGCCAGCCTGCAAGAGTCGTTCAACACCAAGTGAGACAACAAACATTCCTCTTCTTGAGTTAGAGATAATTTCTCTTTAGTTTGGATTCAAGTCATTTTTCATGATACAAAAAGTAAAATACTTATATTGAATTATTACTATTTTCAAGACAATTAGAAGATTCTCTCAGTACATATGGATGTTTTATCTCTATGGTTTAGATAATACACTGTAAAAAGACAAAACAAAAAAAGTTATTTTTAACACAAGATATATAGTAATCTGTTTTAGTACAGTTGTTTCTGTTCAAACTATTTATATAATTATATTATCACTGAAAACCACAATAAGTAAAAGCAACAATATGACTGCAGTTTTTTTGGTTATTGTTTTATTGTTTTCAAAGCATCACCTTGATTGTTGCTTTTCTTTCGATGAAGGAGTTGATGTGAAATATTTGTATTAATTGCTCCTGATTGATGATCCAGTTAAATATTGTTATTACTGTACAGAATGTTTATTAAAATTTTGTTTGGTTTTAAGTTATAACATTTCCTTGAATTTAAATACACACATATTCAACATATTGAAAGATGTGAATAGATGATTGAGATCTGTTGAGATTGTCATTGCTCATCTTGTTTGGAGAACGCTGAAGGTTCTTGTTGGTGTATAGATCTAACTTTTATTGTTTGTTTATGGCAGCGTGTCACCCTGCAAAACGCTTTGTTAGAAAATAAAATCTAATCCAGCTTTACTGTGTGAGTAAAAAGCTTAAGTTGAGCTGAAACTGTAAATCAGACAAGAATGAGACAACAGTGCTCTGCAGTGGTCTCCTCGGTCAACTTTCACCTACCCCCCATCTCCACTCCACACCAATGGACTCCACCACCAGCCCCCCACTGCCCTCCACCTCCCCCCTCTCCCTTACATCGGCCCAGGTGAGGAGAGAACTGAGGCGGCTGAAGAACAGGAAAGCTGCAGGACCAGACGGCATCAGCCCCAGGCTGCTCAGGACCTGTGCAGACCAGCTCTGTGAGGTGCTCAGGTACATCTTTAACCTGAGCCTCAGCCTGGAGAAGGTCCCTGTCCTGTGGAAGACCTCCTGTGTGGTTCCGGTTCCTAAGATATCACACGCGAAGGAACCGAACCATTACAGACCCGTCGCCTTGACCTCCCACCTGATGAAGACCATGGAGAGGCTCATCCTCGGTCACCTCCGCTCCGTGGTGTGCACCGCGATGGACCCGCTGCAGTTTGCCTACAGGCCAAACATCGGGATGGATGATGCTGTCATCTACCTACTGCACAGGGCGCTGGCTCACCTGGAGACCGCTGGGAGCGTCGTGAGAGTCATGTTTTTTGACTTCTCCAGTGCGTTCAACACCATCCAGCCGGCGCTGCTGCGGGGGAAGCTGGATGGAGCTGGAGGGGATGGAAAGTTAGCTGCGTGGACCATCGACTACCTCACCAACCGGCCACAGTACGTGCGTCTGCAGAACTGTGTGTCTGAGGTGGTAGTCTGCAGCACGGGGGCCCCTCAGGGAACAGTGCTCTCACCGTTCCTCTTCACCCTCTACACCTCGGACTTCACCTACAACACCAGCAGCTGTCATCTCCAGAAGTTCTCTGACGACTCAGCCATTGTGGGCTGTGTGTCTGAGGGGAACGAGCTGGAGTACCGGTCAGTCATCATGGACTTTGTGGACTGGTGTGAGCGCAACCACCTGTGCTTAAACACCAGTAAGACCATGGAGATGGTGATTGACTTCCGGAGAAGGACACTGCCCCACACACTGGTGAACATCCAGGGGAAGGACATTGACCGGGTGGACAGTTTCAAGTACCTGGGTGTTCACCTCAACAGTAAACTGGACTGGTCACACCACACAGACGCCCTGTACAAGAAGGGCCAGAGTCGCCTCCACCTCCTGAGGAGACTGAGGTCCTTTGGAGTATGCAGGCCTCTGTTAAGGACATTTTATGACTCTGTGGTAGCCTCTGCTGTCCTCTACGCCGTTGTCTGCTGGGGAGCGAGCAGCACTGACCGGGACAGGAAGAGACTGAACAAGCTGGTCAGGAGGGCCAGCTCTGTCCTGGGCTGCCCGCTGGACTCTGTGGAGGAGGTGGGTGAGAGGAGGATGTTGGCCAAGCTCACATCCATCATGGACAACACCTCTCACCCGCTGCACCAGACTGTGGGGGGGCTGAGCAGCTCCTTCAGCAGCAGACTGAGACACCCTCAGTGTAGGAAGGAGCGCTACCGCAGGTCCTTCATTCCCACTGCTGTCAGACTGTACAACTTATCTGTATAGTCATAATACTGTGTAGTATTTATTTATATTTTACTGTGCAATACCCCCCCATTATCAATGTCATCATATTCTTCATATCCCACCATCACCATGTAAATATGTATATAGTCTGTGAGGTTGTTGGTATATTTTATATATATATATATATATATATCTTTTATATTTATAATGGTACATATTTTTGCTTTTCTTAGACTCTTCTTAGACTCTTTCTTGTAAATAATTTATATTGCACCTTCTTGCTGTGATGCATGTTCACCTTATTCTGTCTTTCTGCACTTTATTCTATAACAAGAGCTGCTGTAACAAGTGAATTTCTCCACTGTGAGAGAATAAAGTCTAATCTAATCTAATCTATTTACACTGTTGTTAGAGGAGAGGATGCCACACAGCGGTGAACCTGGTGAACGTGGCCCCAACCTTCATGGGATGTGCAGATTTGATTAATTTTAAGATGTGGTCATATTTTTATGTTGAATTAGGATGTTTCATTTTTCCTTTTTATGTTTTCTGTGTTGTGCTATAAAAAAAAATCAGTTTAAGGTGGGGTTGTGAAGACATTCATATTTAATTAAATTAAATAAAAAAAAATCTACAAAGCACTTTTTATACAGAAAGTACCACAGAGTGCTTTAAATAATAAAAACATTTTTGTGTATTAAAAACGCAAGTCTTCACCCACATATATTACCTAACGATAGTTTGTTTTTAAGTAAAAACACACACATTATCATAGTCTCTCTCTCTCACACACAGACAACATACATACACCCCTCCCAATCCTATTTAGTACAAACAAACGTAAAAATATAAATGGACATAAACATCTGTCTTGGCCATGCTGTAATGAAACGATATGTTTGAGATTTGTCTTCATCAGTTTTAACTAAACAAAACATTTTTCATGTTATTCTGACAGCTTTTTCTCTTCCTGTGACAATAACAGCCTCTAATCAGCAGCGAGTCATCATCTCTGCAGTGTGACGCTCTAATTATGAAAATTCAGTTAATAATTATAGAAATAAACAAGCAAGCAAAGATTATCTGTGGATATAATCTACAAAGCAGTAAAAACAACTGGAAAGGAAATATTTAAAACAGATAAAGCAAAGTGTTTTTATATGTAGTTTCCTTTAGCTCATGTTACTTCCTGTTGTCTAAGTAATAAATTTGACTTACAAAGAAAAGATAAAACTGCGCCCCCTGCTGTTCACAGTAGTTCCCAACACCAAGATGCAAAGAAGCAACATGACGTGAGATGTTGTCTGGAGTGAAACATCTCATTTAGCCTCTGACTGAGGTATGAGATGACTTCTCCAGTTGTTGCTCAGAAGATCAGTAATTCTCATTTTGCCTCATAGTTTTGCTTCCATATTTTCTCATCATCATCAGAATACTTTATCAATCTTTATTAATCAGAATACTTTATTGTGTGCACACAGTTGCTCCATACCAAATAAGAAAGGATAAGATAAACATAGCAATCACAATAAAAAAATCACAAATTCATTACAATATTTATATAATATCTATATAAACAGATACAGGATAAATCCTGCCAGTGAGTACTATGTATAATATTATCAATATAGACAGTAAAATGTAATCATGTGGAATAATATAAAAAACTGACTATTTTTGCTTTTGGGCTGCTTCTAGAGGAGTACAAATCTTCGTATGAATCCGGAACCGAATTTATGTGACACTGAAGAGGCTGATAAAGACGCCACAACACCACACCGAAAGTGGCAAGTGACGGTACGGTAATGTTACAGGGCCTAAGAAAAACTGCACAGTTTTAAAACACTGATTAACAGACCAACAAACAGATGAAGTTATTTGCATGTCAGCGTGGAACAGGACTGAGGAGGGTAACTGAGGCTTCCTCCAAACAACTTTAGTCTCTAATAAATAACATAAATTGGATGAAGATACTGAGGCTATAATGTTGTGTTATGTTAGCTGTGACAGACAGCAATAAAGAAAATTTCTGGAGTATAAATATATTTAACTGGTTTAGTTAAAGGACTCAACCAATCTCCCTCCTAATTACAACCTGAGCAGAGGAAGAATTTATTTATTTATTTATTTTTTTTGTAATGATAAAACTAAATGTCAACAACTTTACCAACCAATGCCCCAAAAAACAAAAACAACAAAAAACTAAATAAATAATAATAATAAAAAAAAAACCAAAACACAACAAAAAGACTGCATCGAGTGGTGGATCTTGGCGTATTCCAAGTCATGGATTACTGGGCTACATTTAAAAAAGAGGGGGCCAAGTTGGTGTGTATACTAGCTGGTTTCTCCCTTTCACTCTTACTTTAGGAGCCATATGTCGGGTTATTTATTTTCCCATGTAATGTGTGTGCGCACAGCGTGGTGACATCACCGGTGATTGTGGGTGGCACTGTGGGTGTGTTATCTTATGCTCACCTGTGTCTGGTTTGGGGCCTGAAGCATGGAGGCAGGGTGAGCTTGGGGAGAAATTTTCTATTAACTGTCATCATTATTATCATTGTCACAGTCATTGTATATACCATTAACATCATCTAAATGCACTGTTTTATATCCTTGCACATCTGGAACATCATCAAACAAAGTAAGTGGCTGTTTCATGAGATTGTGACATGGATGTGAAGCAATAAAGCATCGTGACATGTGAACTGGTTTAGCGCGACGCATTTTGGATATAAATCCTCAAGTATTAGGTTGAAGTTGGAGCGCCGCAATACTTACGCTGCTATATTTACCTCTATAGCCAGAAATGCACTTTGTCTTTTAAGACTAAAGGTGTTCCATTTTTTGAGACTACAAACACCAAAACCTGTAGAACTCAGCTGCTCGAGTTCTCACTAAAACCAAGAAAGTGGACCACATCAGTCCAGCTCTGAGGTCTTTACACTGGCTGCCTGTTTGTCAGAGAATAGACTTTAAAGTTCTGCTGCTGGTCTATAAAGCTCTGAATGGTTTAGCCAGTTGACCCAGTATGAACCTACCAGAACCCTCAGGCCATCTGGATCCAGTTTCTTATCAGTTCCCAGAGTCAGAACCAGACATGGAGAAGCTGCATTCAGCTTCTATGCTCCACATGTCTGGAACAAACTCCCTGTTATGGAGAAAGCAATGGACTGGCTGGGAGGTGCTGAGTCAGGGTTTGATCACCAAGTTCACACAGGGGTGCCGGCCACAGCACTTCTTAAGGCCGCTAAGAGTATGGGCTAGTAAAGACTGAGAGGCCGATGTAGTTTCCTTCTCCGCTTTATTTCTCAATTGTGTGTGGATGTGTGGTTTTTCTATAAGAAACAATACAAACATAACTTAGGTCAGGGTAAATAACATAACCAGAAATAAACACAAACCAATAGCTTGAAAACACATGTCCCTTTGATCAATATAATAAACAAACACTAAATCCCCCACTACAACATTCAGTACACTCAGTTTTCAGTCTGGTCAAGTTACCATCAATAACAGCAATAGCACTTCTGGTAACGGAAATAGCAAAGCGCTCTTATTGTGAAGGTCTCCATTTGCTACTTTCGGTAATGCGTTAACGTTAGCTTCGCACGTTAGTCGATAAAAGACTACTTGGAGCTAGTTACAGCGTATTTTGCGGCAGCAATAACACTCTCACTACTGTACTGAACCCGGGCTATGGATAAACATACGTAACTCAGAACCAGAACACATTTAAATCTGAGGTGTGGGCACGGAAGGCTAATTAGCCGCAGGCACCGAGTAATTAACGTGCCCAAGCTCTGAACTTTGTTGCCATAACTAACAGAAAATACCCCGCAGTAAGTCATCACAAATATAACAAAGGTTGTGGGCTAGTTATACTCACTGGTCATTCACGCACACATTGCTCATACCGGTGACCGTAGCCCAACACATAGACAGTTACACATGAAACTCTGCTAGATGACGTCACCCACAGTAAGACTAACCGGTAAACTGGTCTTTATGTAACACACTTTGAATTGTCTTGTATATTAAACGTGCTACACAAATAAATTTGCTTTGCCTAGTCTACAGAACCGGTGAGCAAATTTTCAAAACATGGGTAGACAAACTGAAACTCAGATATTGGAATCAACTCATTGCGTTGATGAGGCAAAAATCAATAAGTCAGTTTGGATTTGTCTAGAAAGCTGGTGTTTGGTGAGAAGTGCAGAAGCTCTAAAGAAGCTGGATCTATATATATTGTTTATTGGCTGATAAAAGTTTTACAAATGTAGAAAAAATTTTAACAAGTCATTCCAACCCAGGCTGGTAGATCAACAAACTAAACCACGACAATAACGAACTAACAATAAAAAAAGAATAAGACAAAGTTCATCACACACAGGTATGGACTGGGAAATAGCAAACAGGTTTAGTGATGCCATTTTTATCTTCCTGTAGCAAACCTGCCCAAACAACAACACCCCTGCTGTTAAATCACGTTACCTTCCACCATCTCACCTGGCATTAGCACATCCACCATTACCTGTTACCTCAGTGACTCAGCTCCTCCAGAGCTGACAAAACAAGGACTGAACACAAAGATGAATTCATTTAATTAAAAACAACATTGCAGTAACTTTATGATAATGTAAGGAAGACCTAAATCATATAATATCATCATGATTTATGGTCTCAGTAAGAGGAAGACAAATGGCTTTTTCATATCTTTGTTCAGTTCAGTTTCAGGACTTCATCAAACTTCTTCAGGAGTTCAATATCATCTTCTTTGTTCATCTGCTCTATGACATGACGAATTCCGCTCTCTAAGACGTGGTAGTACCGCTTCAACTCCTCTATCTCAGACCGCATACGTTTCTCCACCTGGACTTTTTCCTGTTGAGCTTGTTTCAGTTGCTCCTCATACTCTGCCTTTACAGCTTCTATTTTCTCCTCCAGTTTCCGCTCATAAAACTCTCTGAGCTCTCTCTCTCTCCCTTCCAGCATCGTTGCTGCCTCCTTGTAAGTGTCATTGGAGTAGAACGCTCCTCCATTGGCATCAACCATCTTCTCCACCTTCTCCAGAAGACTGAGAACTTGTCGACGATCGTTGGCTTTGAGATTATTGAAGAGGTGGTGTCTGTTTCCAGCCTTCTTCAGGATATCTTGAAGTTCAGGTCCGGTGTTCTCCAACATCCGTTCAAAGTCTGAAACAACTTTATCTCCATGGGTGAAGAGGATGATGGTGTATTTCCAGGCATCCTCTCCAAAAATCTCTTCCACCTTTTGTACCGCCTCTCTATCCTCATCTGAGAAAGGTCCCACCTTGATGACCAGCAGAATAGCATGGGGTCCCGGAGCCGACATGTTGATGCATTTGGAAATTTCTCTCTTAACCGAATCATCAGACTGGGAGGTGTCAAAGAGGCCGGGAGTGTCAACGACAGAAACCGTCTGGTCGAACATCTTTTCACTCTGTTTGCTGCATTCACTGGTCACTAAAGAGGAAAATAGAGAGTTTACAACATGTACAGCTACACAGGAACAAACATGACGTTCAGATGAAGGATGAAACCAGCATTCAGATTCTCTTCTATTCTACTGTTAATGTTTGCTCAGCAGATAATCAGCACAGAATAAAATCATGTGCCAATGCATGAAAAATGTCTAACTGTGTGCATTCCTTAAACTGAGCTGCATGACTAATGTAGACTAATCAACATTATGGTGTGTGATCTACTCTATAACAGAGTTTGTTATATGTGTTTTCCATGATTTCTTCCAATGTTCTTTTCCATTCAGACACTTTTATGTCTGGTTTGGAGCCAGTACGTAATACTGAACTGGTTTTAAGAAAGAACCAACTCTTAACTAGGAAAGCTGAAGCATTATCAGTCTAGAAGCACTTAAAGGGGATATATAATTTAAAATCCACTTTTTCTAGCTCTTAAAAACATGTTTTTGCACACTTTTAGTGTTTATCAATGCAGAAAATTTAAATACACTCCTGATGCTGTTTATATATCTTATATATATCTTTTATATATCTGCTTTTTTTCCCCCCTTCGAAGCAATTCTGTAATCCATGTTTAGTTATGCCGAAATTATCAGTGGACAAGTCAAAATGTGCGGTTGTTGTGTGTATCAATCCACACAATTTCTTACATCGCCCCCCGGCATCAGAGCCTCTTTGAAGTGCCTGGTTGGATTTAATTTTTCACGGAAATGTACCGACATCAGTGGGGAAAGTCTTTTTTTTTTTTGCACGAAGCACTTCAAGGACGAGTGCTTCAGCAACCTCCGCCAGTATTAAGATGGATTTACAGAAAGACTGCGTCTGGATGAAGGGTCAGTTCCTTCTCTCTATGGAAACTACAGACACAAAAAAGCGGTAAGCTCCAAATAACGTGTGTAAGTGTGTGTGTGTTACCTGAGGAATGGCCAGCTGTTGCTGCTGTGAAAGCATTTCTTCCCAATATTGTGTTTCCAGTAGAACTCTTTCCTTGTCCAGTCTTCCCAACAAGAACCAGTCTCAGGTCTGAAACTGGAAGAAAACACTGAATTTAGGAGTCAGTGATTTAAAAAAGCAGCTGTAAAATCTTTATGACTTTATATTGAGCCCATAAAGGAAGTCAGGATTGAGCTGCTTACCCTACCTTCAGATTGAGAGAAAACCACTCTGTCTAGTTACTGAGAACCCATACAAACTTTGTTATGTCATATTACTGAAAAGCATTATATTTTCTTTTAAAGGAACTTCGTGGCATTTTTCTTCATCTTGCAGAAAAAAAAATCTTACAGACTGCACTGCTCAATCAGTGTTGGATTAATGAAACATTTTGTGCAGAATACCACCTATGATGGCTATGAAAGTTTATACTAAGAGCTGCATCCTCCTACTGTATCCTTACTGATCTAAACTTCCTCACTTTACCTTTCTGTTGTCCTTTTATGTGGGATTTCTGAATTTCTTCAGTGAAGGACTTTATTGTACGTCCTGTTTGTCATCAACTTATTTAAAAAAACGTAACTAATTTCTTGTCCTGTCTTTTTTCATTTCAAGAATAATGTCTTGTTGTCGTT
Organism: Melanotaenia boesemani; assembly: GCF_017639745.1. Lineage (NCBI taxonomy): Eukaryota > Metazoa > Chordata > Actinopteri > Atheriniformes > Melanotaeniidae > Melanotaenia > Melanotaenia boesemani. The sequence continues at coordinate 13,943,086 of NC_055686.1, read as the reverse complement.
AATACCATCCATCTTTCTGTTTCAGTGTTGCTACATGATGGAGCTCTGCATGAACATGTAGTTAAAATAGAAACTAGGTAAAAACACTGTGACTGATACATCAGTGTTGTGGCCACGAACAGGACACCAGGATTAAACTAACACACAGAACAGAGTTCAGACCTGTTGGAGGTGGATCCATGCTATTTCTTCTTCCCTTTGGTGCTGCCACAGGAGGACATAGAAAAGAGTCACAAAAATTAGAGACAAACGGAAGTTAAGTAAAGAGCCATTTAAACAGCAGATGGCGCCATAATTCTGAAGCGTGAAAGTGAAAGTAAAACGGAATTAAAAACGTGTTACATTAAAAACGAGTTAAAATAATTGTACGTTTATTGTTTATTTAAACACCTTTAATGAATTTGTCGAGCATGGAATCAGAGTAACGACGTGCTCAAGTTATGATATTTAAAAAATAACAACTTCACTCGGATTTTATACACAAACTTACCAGTTTCTCCTCTCGCAGCCATTATACCAACTTGTTTCTACCACCACTGATTTCCTCAACCACTCCCTGTTCAACTCTTAGTGGATTCCGGTCACCTTCGAAATAATAGCTTGTATTTTAAATTTCCTGTTGTACGTAAAGTTTGGTAAATGCAATCCCACGTTAATCGTGAAATTCTGAAAGATGTTGTTAGAATTAAAACTGAATTTTGTTTAAATTACCAGTTACAAATAAATTACGAACACCATTATTACAAACTACTTAGTAATGCACCGTTTGGATAAACATCTCGTGCTTTAAGCGTGAAAGAGTTTCCGGTTTAACCACTGTAACTGACGTCATCTTTACCGATCGGAGCTGAGCGAAATCGAAAGAAAATTAGAGAAACGGGGTAAAATGGCCGGGATCACAGCAAGTATGTGCTGAGAAATAAATAAACTTCTACAGATAGAGGTCAAGTAGCTGCTGCGTGAGGATGGTGGATGTTCGGGCCAGATCCAAATTACAAAGAATGGAGTCTTGAGGTCATGACTTGCGGCAGAGTACAGTAAGTTTTTTCCCCCCGATTTTTTTTTCTATCCATACATCCATCCATTTCTATACCTCTTAATCCGAGCAATTAACAGGCGAGAGACAGCCCATCTAACAGATCTGAAGGTTGCATTTAACCGTCAAGGAACGTTCCACGAACATTCGCTTTAGATTACGCTTACCTTCGGAGAACCACGTTCCTGAAGTTAGCTTCCGAATCGTGGTTTCGAATTCGTCGTATGTGTAAAAAACACTGCTTAAAAGTAAACTTATTTTAACACACCTGAATTAAACGAATGGCTCCTTAACAGGCTGTAAAGAACTTGATGAGGAATGAGTATTTCTATTGTGCTTCACACAGCACAACAGAAATACTCCTTATAAAAGGAAAGATGAGAGTTAATTATGTTGGCTAGGTTGGTTTATTTCAAACATGTTTCAGCATATACACAGTCTACATGATTACATTTAATTTTCCTGTTTGAGAAGAAGGCAGGAGTATGTATTTGTTATACACCACCATTATTGCGTACCGCCCAGTTGATCAAATTCTTGATCGTTTCACCACATTTTTAAATATAATTTCAGGTTCATACACAAAACAAAAGATCAGGAACACAGAAACACGAAATTAACAATGTACAACCTATCAGTGTTTTTAAGGTAACTTTTCACTCTACCAAATAGCACATGCATGTTTTCTTTTAAGAAGACATTTATGGCTTTTCTATACAAAAAGTTCATAACAGTCCAAAAGCTTTTTGTAAATGTGCAGTTCCAGTTTTTATTTAAGAATGTTTTTGCAGAGTAACAGTTGTGAATGATTTTACATTATGTTTATTTTATGGTGTTAACCAATAAGTATTTATTGGCAAGAACCATGATAATTTCCAATTTATATTTTCAACAGTGTTAGACCAATAGAAAACACAGAATGGTGAAGTTATAGTTTCTCTCATAACAATATTTCTGATCTACTTGCAGGACACTTTGCTGCTTATGAAGGGACAGACACAGTCAATATAGATGGTTCGCTGATAAGTGAATGTTATAACTAGTAAGTATTTGACATTTTTTATTTGAAATACAATCCCAAAATAAACTGACATGCCAATTAATAATTTGTTTATTGAAGCTTTGTATACTTCCGAATGACAAAAAAGATTAAAGGCTGAATAATTAAGATTTTTCTGTAAAAATTATTTAAAATGTTCTCATTTGTTGCGAGGGATAAAAGGAAGCTTATATAAACAATCTGTCTTTCTACATTAACAATGTTTTTGTCATGTTTTTCTTTTTTCAAAATAAGAGTTATGTGATGGAATAATTTCGGTACAGTGTGTTGCTCTTTCCTACTTCCTGGTTCCTTAACCAATCATATGCGACTCCCCAAGGTTGCCAAACAACAGCCAGCATTTGGTATTTTATGTCGGCAAAAAGAGAAGCAGCCTGCAGGTATGGAAGCTAATAAAAGAAGCGGACCAGTAATAGTTTCAGAAAAACCTAAAAAGCCTCGGCTTCCTCCTAAAAAAGCAAGCGACCAAAAACGGAATAAAACGAGGATCAATATTGGAGAATATTTTGAAAGGTGGAGAAGTCTGAGAGACCAAATTAATTTCAAGACGCATGTAGAGTGGGCAAAGTTTCTCCTCAACAAGAAAGCACCGGAATTTTGCTTGAATTAACCGAAAAGTTTATTAAGATTTTAGTCTAATTTATTTCTCAGGCCCTCATTAAATGAATTTGTGTGACTGTATGGATGTATTAGTGGAGTAAATTGATGGCCTGTTAGTTTACAACAACAAATATAATGATGTTTTGGCCAAGTGAATAGTGTTTGTCTTCATAAACATATGAAATTACTATCAAATTAATTTATTAAGTGAGACTAAGGGAAAACTACCGCTGTGTTGCATTTGTTGATTAATGTAGCATTTGTTTACACTCTATTTTATGCTAACGTAAATTAGCATGTGAAATTAGCGCTAACGTTGCAAAGCATAGCAACTTACTGTGTGTGTGAATCATCTTCGCTCGTCATCATGATGTTTTTTGGTGCTATGTTCTCCGTCCTCCATAGACTGTATAAAAGAACCGTCCTCTCACAAACCGGCAACCTGCGTGAAACTCTCCGAGGGGAAGGGGGTGGGAGGAAGAACGCTGTCCGTATTTTTCTCTTTCAACTGCAGTTCTAATTTGAAACGCTAGGTGTCAGTGCTACTTATTTTGCCTTAAAAGAGGGGGAAAAATAGGCTTCTGTAAACGCCACCTTTATTAATTTTATGCTGCATCAGCAGGGTGTAAAAATGACCCCTTCTGGCGGTTCCAGGGGTTATTGGAAAGTTGGTGGTGGCCTTGATCCAGGCGGTGATCCGGATCACCCCCAGAATCTAATCGGTTGTTCCTTATTCCACTTTGGAGATTTTATAAGAATTTTATAAAAAGCTATCTATTATTCATTATTCATTTCATATAAGGTTTAAGTATTATTGAGGTTTAGTAGTGACAAAGCTGTAAAATCTAAGACAGCCAAGCACACATCTATGAAGATACATGGCTTTATACTAGGAAAGTTTTGATGGGGGGCAGGCAGGGGAACTGATCAGGAAAAGTTTGGCACAAATGAGATATATATTTTTAAGGTCTTGATTTTATAAAATACTAAACTGATTATTACAACCACAACAAAGTAATAATCTAATGTAAAAAATCAAAGAAAACCCCAAGTAAGCATTAGCTTGCTCTTTATGTTGACACAATACAATAAAAACGGGCATATTTCTGGCATAGTCACCAATGGGGATTAATCATGATTAATTGTAAGCTGTGATTAATCTGAATACATTTTAAAATCTTTTGACAGCCCTAATATTTTGATATTTTAAAATAATCTTGGGGGGACTTCCGGTGACTATGGCTGGTTGAGGACGTGTTTTCACTGAGCTCCCGCTCCCACACGATACTACCTGGTCAATCTACAATTTGAGGACTCCCTCTTGAAACCCGGTGAACTATTGGAACCAGTGGTAATAAACAGGTGAACTCTGATGGTGTTTAACGATGTCGAAACAGACGAAACCTCAGTCACGGAAATTGTCAACCGTGCCAGCTGCTAATGCTAGCTCTGCTAACGAATCCCCACCGACGAGCGATGTATCTCCCCCTGTTATGGATACTGCAGCTCTGATACATGAGGTAACCCAGAGTCTCAGCAACGTTATAGACGAAAAGCTCTCTAAGATTTCAGAGACCTTGGAGAGGATCTCCTCAGCTTTAGAGGGCCAGTCCAGGCGTATCGCAGAGACGGAGCAGCGAGTATCGGACATGGAGGACACGGTAGCAGGTCTGGAAGCGAGACTAGCCGAAGCAGAGGGGAAAGTTAAGGCGATAAACGACAGCGTGGACGACATGGAAAACCGGAGTAGACGGGAAAACATCCGCATTCTCAATCTGGAGGAGGGCACAGAGGGGAGGCATCCCGTACAGTTCTTTGAATCCTGGCTTCCGAATATACTCGGTCTGGAGTCGACTCCCCGCATTAAAAGCCGCATCAAGATCGACAGAGCACATCGCAGCTTGGGCCCACGGGGATCATGCCCTCGACCGGTTATTATCAAACTACACAACTCAAGAGACAAATTAGGATAATGACCGCAATGAGGGTGAAGCCGAACCTAGAATATGAAGGTAAACCGTTCTCCATCTCTCAAGACCTGTCTATGGGGGTCCGGGAGAGACGCCATGCCTTTAATAATGTGTGCCGAATCCTCATCGATAAGGGTATCCGTTTTAACATGCGCTTCCCGGCCACGCTCATCGTGCACCATAACGATGCGGAGTACAAGTTTAACACACAGGGGGATGTGGAGGCTTTTCTTAATACACTGGAATAAAGCCAAAGGAGGACTCTACTCTTTGATTCTCTTCTGTGTGGTACGTAAGGGGTTGAGGGAGCCCCGCTGCGCATATACTGAAGCCACCTTTTGTTTACTAGTAGGTAAATCTGATGTAGTTTATTTAAACTCTTAAGTGGCCCCGATTATGTACTGTTCCTGTTACACTACGAGGGACTGGTTATTTCTGAATGTTCTATATATGTGGAGGCTCTACGTTGATCTGATTGATCGGTAAATAATAATGTTGTGTTAATCAAACGTTGTGGGGGTGGGGGAGGGTGTGGAAACTCTTTTGTTTTCCTGAAGCGTTGCCTCCTCTCGGCAGGATGTGCCCCTATTTCACCCATTGGGTTATGTTTTGTTTCTGTTTCTGTTTTTGCTTGGTTGATTTCTTTTGGTGTTTTATTGTTCATTCATCTATTAGAGATGGGTATGTTCACCCAGCTTAGTATATAAGCCAGTCAAATGTGAATCACACAATGTACCTTAGGTGGATTATTTTCACTTGTCACCTGTTGAGTGTTCTACTATATGAGTAACCTAAACTTTGTTACGCTTAATGTAAAGGGTATTAATCATGTGGTGAAGCGGCGGAAAATACTCTCAATGCTAAAGAAGGATAAAATACAGATAGCTCTGCTACAAGAAACCCATCTTACTGATTCTGAACATGTGAAACTGAAACGTGATTGGGTTGGTCAAATTTATTTTTCTTCATTTAATTTAAAGAGCAGAGGAGTTGCAATACTCATCCATAAACATCTTCAATTTACACCTGACAGAGTCATACAGGACTCCCAGGGGAGGTATGTTGTTGTCACGGGGTGTTTATACGGGGAGCGGATCCTTTTGGGAAGCGCTTATGCCCCTAGTACATTTGATAGGTCATTCTACTCTGAACTACTGCCGGATATCTCTTCAGTGTGCCCTCCCTACGTTATACTTGGAGGGGACTTTAATTGTGTGTTGTCCCCGGAAATGGATCACAGCCCACCTAAAACACCGCCCCCCACAAAAATGGCTCGGGCCACAGAGAAATTTTGTTCAGATTTGGATTTATTTGATGCTTGGTGAGTGATTAACCCACGGGACAAAGATTTCACCTTCTTTTCTCACCCTCATCGCTCTTTCTCCAGAATTGATTACATATTCGTTTCAAGACTAGTTTTAGATAGGATTATAGGCTGTACTATTAAACCTTGTGCTCTCTCAGATCACTCATTGGTCTTTGCTGAACTTTCACCGCCTTATTATAACCCCTTATCTAGACACTGGCGATTAAATCCCTCTCTTCTTAGTGATCCCGCATTTTTAACGTATTTAGAATCTCAATGGGAACTTTTTATTTCTACGAATGGCTCACCTGAGGTCTCCGCGTCTACTTTATGGGAAACAGGCAAGGCCTTCCTGAGGCTGAGCTATAATTTCCTATACGGCTGCAAAGAGGAAAAATACACTAGCAAAACAATTGGAACTAGAACATCAAATTGCAACCCTGGATAGAGATTTTAAGACCACCTCCTCAATGTCCGTATTTAAGGAGCTGGAAGCAGCCCGTTCTGCATTAAATCAGCTGTTGACACATAAGGCGGAGTCGGCATTATTCTTTGCGAAGCATAGACTATTTGAGCTGGGTAACAAACCCGGAAGACTCCTCTCTCGGCTTGCTAGGGGCCAGACATGACCTCATGTGATACCATCGCTTAGGGATGGTGCTGGTACGGAGCACTTTGAAACCAAAATTATATACAAAATCTTTAAGGACTTTTATCAGAATTTATACTCTTCAGAATGTCATGATACTTTAGAGCAGAGAAATAGTTTTCTTGAGGGTATATGCCTTCCTACTCTATCGGAGGACGGTAGGAACGACTTATGTAGACCAATCACGACGCAGAAGGTTACGGAGACCATCAAGTTATTGCAGAGTGGGAAAGCCCTGGGCCCTGATGGGTTTGGGCCTGAATTCTATAAAAAGATGGTGAGCCTGGTGGCTGGACCCTTGACTAATATGTTTACTGAGTCCTTCGAGAGGGGCACACTGCCACCAACCCTGAATCTGGCCCATATTTCCATGATTTTGAAAAAAGGCAAGCCCTCGGATTGTTGTGGTTCCTACTGACCAATAAGTTTGCTCGGTGTGGACTGTAAAATACTATCAAAACTCCTGGCCAGGAGATTGGAGGTTGTGTTACCTGCCCTAGTCGGGCCGGACCAAACTGAATTCGTTAAAAATAGATTCTCTTTTTCTAACGTCTGTAGACTCCTAAACTTGATACAATTCTCACATAGCACAAAGAAATGCGTCTTGGCTATCTCACTGGATGCTGAAAAAGCGTTCGACCGTGTGGAATGGAGTTATCTTTTTGATGTCCTTGATAGATTTGGATTGGGCACGGATTTCATCGAGTGGGTTAGGCTTCTATACGGATCCCCGGCTGCCAGGGTTATGGTGAACGGCTTGGTGTCCGATGTTTTCCCCTTGGGTAGAGGTACGCGCCAGGGCTGTCCCCTATCACTGTTATTATTTGTACTCGCTCTTGAACCACTTGCGGAGACCATCAGAACTCATATTGGTCTTTCCGGTATCACATTGGGAGACACTGAACACAGAATTCCGATGTACGCGGATGATATATTGCTGTTTATTACCAGACCAGAGGTCTCTATACCAACTTTGGTATCAATCATACGTCAATTTGGTCAAATCTCGGGGTATAAAATTAACTATGATAAGTCGGAGGCCCTGCTGCTGGGCGATTTTGGAGACCAGACTACTCTTATCGACTTCCCGTTTAAGTGGTCAACTACTGGCTTCGTCTACTTAGGCGTTAGGATCTCAGCGAATGTTAAAGAGCTGTATAAGTTAAACTTTACGCCGACTGTAACGGTCATTAAACAAGACCTTGACAGGTGGTTTGACCTTCCTCTGTCATGGTTGGGTAGAATCAGTTTGATTAAAATGAATCTACTTCCTAGGATTTTATACCCTCTACAAATGCTACCACTTAGATTACCTAGAAGGGCTATTCGAGGCATTGAAAGATCTTTCTCACATTTTATATGGCATTGAAAAAGACCCAGGTTAAAGATGAGGACCCTGCAGATGCCTGTCGATAGAGGGGGTCAGGCCCTTCCTAACCTTCTGTACTACAGTTGGGCTTCACATGCCCGTATAGTATCAGGATGGCTTAAACACTTTCTTTATAAAGGTGAAGTGCCGGTGGATGGTTGGTGCTGTGCCCCTTTCTCCCTTATTAGCCTCATTTCAACTCACAAGAGCAGACAGAGGGCGGAGAGTAAAAATAATCCCATTATGACAAACACACTGAGGATTTGGCGCGACATTGCAAAATATGCTGGCCAGAGAGACTCTTCGTCAATATTACAACCTTTAATTCGGAATCAGGCCTTCCCGCCTGGTGTGGGAATTAGCATTTTTGACGATTGGTTTTCATAAGGACTAAGATTTATTGGTGACCTATTTGTAAATGAAAACCTTATGTCATTCACACAACTCCAAGATAAATATCAGCTACCAAATAACCATTTCTTTGGGTACCTTCAGATTAGACACTTTGTAGAGTCCAATGCTTTACCTTTAACAGGCCAGCCTTTTGAAAGCCCAATTGACAGCTTCCTCCTCAACTTCAACTCATCTAATATCGGTAATAGAAAATTTATTTCACTTTTCTATGACAAATTGCATTCCCTCAACCGTGCAGGAACTGACAGATGCAGGGAGTCATGGGAAAGGGATGTGGGAGCTGAGATTGACACTGAACTGTGGTCAGATGCGTTTAGATCGGCTAAGAAGGTATTTACATGTAATAGACTTAGGGAGAGCCAATACAAGATACTGCACAGATTACAGCGTACTCCCCAATTTCTTAATAGGATTAACCCCCAGATCTCCCCCCTCTGTGGGAAATGTAAGAAGGAGGTAGGAACATATTATCACTGTATTTGGGAATGCCCTCTGATATTTAGATATTGGAGGAATTTGTCTCAAGTGCTTAGCTCAATTTTTTGCAAAAAAAGAAAACCCGAACCAGCCCTGTTTCTTTTGAACTTACCTCTTGGTCAGACCTTCCTACCTGCTGGGCACCGGATTCTATTGGGTAAACTCTTACTTCTAGCAAGGCGCTGTGTTCTCCACCAGTGGATTGAGAGTAAACCTCCATCTATTATGCAGTGGTATAGAGAAATATTTAAGGTCTTCCCTCTAGAGCGGCTTAGTGCTACATTGAAGGGCAATACCAACCTGTTCTACACTATCTGGCAACCTTTTCTCGAATACTTACCTGATGACCTTGTTGACCTGCTGCAAAAAGGATGTCCGCACCTAAGGTTTTCTAATAATTTGTCATATAACTAGATGCAATATATGAGTGTGATTAATTCTCTTTCTCTTTGTGTTGTATATGCTGGCTATTCCTGTGCTTGTTGGTTTGTTTGTTTGAGTGTGTATAAAATCAATAAAAATTATATTTATATAAAAAAAAAATAATCTTGCAAATAAAACATTTTTTAAATGATTATAAACCAAAGAATGGTGATATATATATATATATATATATTATAAATTACTAAAGCACCTTTGCTTATTCTGTTGTCTCCACCAGGTTTCTGATTTTCAATAATGGATAATCATCTTTCCATCGTCCTTCTGGGAAAAGCCGGAGTTGGGAAAAGTGCTTCGGCAAACACCATTTTGGGACGAGCAGCATTTGAGTCCGAAGTGGCCTTCACACCGGTGACCAAAGACATCCGTGTAGAAAGAGGAAGAATTTTTGAGACAGACGTTTTAGTGATTGACACTCCAGAGATCTTAGCATCAGAGAAGCAGATAAAAACTTTCTGTCAGCTTGAACTGCAGGACTCCAGACCTCTGTTCCTGCTGGTGATCAGCACTAGTAGCAGGTTCACTGCAGAGGACCAGAAGACTGTATTTACAGTGATCAGAGTCATTGGTCCTCAGAGACTGGAAAACTGTTTTCTGCTCTTCACGGGGGGAGATAATTTGAAGACATCATTGGAAGATTATATTTTCCAAAGTGACTCAAGTTTACTTCCAGATGTGGTCAAAACATTTTCAACAAGAATTCACCTGTTCAACAATAAAGATGGAGGACATGAACAAGTCAGGCAGCTGCTGCTGAAGTCGGGGCACCTCGTAGAAAGTAAGTCACATGTCCAGCATTTTTCTTAACAGTTGAAGAGATGAGAGATTTCAGTTTTCTAAATATAAAGACACTTTCTGACAGATAATGCTGTATTTGTAAAATCACTAATGGGAAGCTTCTGTTTACTGTGTTGCTCTGCCAGCCCAACAAATATTAAGGATAAATTGACCTTTACCTGGGTAAACCTTAGAAAGTAGTGAAATCAAAGCAATAAATGATTACACTAGGGTTGTTACACAACTTAAAAGTTGCTTTAAGGCACAAAAAATGTACAAATGTTTGACATGTACAGATTTTAAATTAATTTAGCCAACGCACACTTACTACACTCTGATCTTCAGGGACAAGACAGACAACAGAAGCAGCAGCTGTGTCTAAAGATAATGACAAGAGCTTTGTATGGCAGCAAAAAGATATTAACTTGTTTGTAGTTTGTCATAATTTTAATTTGCACAATTAAAATTTTGTAATTGATCTGAATAACTATTGAAGGTTTGGATTTTCACAACTCACCTAAAACAAAGAATCACAAAGGACTCAGTTTTCTTTAACACACAGTTGGACCCATAAATATGTGGACAATAACACAATTTTCATGGTGTGGGCTCTGCATGCCTCCACATTGGGTTTGAAATAAACCAATTAAGATTAAATAAAAATTCAAGGGGTTGAACAAAAATTTGCTATGGGGCATTTAGGAATTGCAACATTTTTTTTATGTGAAATCTCCTCATTGTAGGGGCTCAAAACAATCAACATTACTGTAAATAGTGTTTGTACTTTGTTGAAAATTGTTTGCAGGCAATGACTGCCTGAAGTCTGGTCACCCATGGACATCAGCAATGTAGCGATTTAGCGTCATTAAACATTAAAAATGTTTAAGAAAATTATAAATTTTAATAATTTCATAAAATTATGAATTGTTAGTCAAAATATTAATTATACCTTGGGCACCACCACACAGATAGCTTTATACTAATCTTATGGCGACTCATGACCGTTGTGGTGACTCTCAGCTCCAGGGGAAGCCTGAGTAGCTGGTAGCTCCGACTCACAGCTTCCAGGGAGGAATGAGGTTTGTCCCACATGATGGTTCGTAGGCTTGGGTCTGAAGGCTCTTTCTGCTGGTACGGTCTGGTACCATGGCTCGGCTGGTGGTATCGATGTTGGCCAGTGAATTGTTTGCAGTGGTAGGCAGGAGAGAAAAGTCCAGCGTTGAATCAGTCCCAAAAAAAAACTCTGTAGAACTGGTTCTGAAGCTTTGGTCAGCCTGCGTTAACCAGTTATCCAAATTAAAAATTCAAAATCTAGGGTTAATTTTAAAAGTCCAAAAGATGCAAACATAACTAAAGAAAAGATAAGTATCAGCTGAAAAAGGAATGAACAAAACGGAGTTAATCAGTCCAAAAAGTAAATCAGTCATGCATCTTGAATGCAGGCCCAAACTTTAGTATCTGTAGTGATGTTCTTCACATCACAGCAAACTTAATTTTCCAGCATCATCTCTTTTTCTCTCTTTTGCGTACAGACAAAGTGTCTTAAGAAATCCATGTCTATAAGACCTCTGAAAGAGAGGAGCCATTTCTGAAGCAGATTCAAAGGCAAAGGCAAATTTATTTGTATAGCACATTTCCTGTACAAGACAATTCAAAGTGCCTTACATAAATCATTACAGCAGGTCCACTCTCTTGGTCTTAATAAGGACTCGAGCAGCTGAGTTCTGAATAAGCTGCAGGTGTCTAATTGATTTTTTAGGTAGACCTGTAAAAATACTGTTACAATAATCAAGCCTACTAAAGATGAAAGCATGGGCTAGTTTTTCCAGGTCCTGCTGAGACATCAGATCTTTTACCCTTGATATATTCTTAAGGTGATAGTAGGCTGATTTTGTAATTCCCTTCATGTGTTTTTCAAAGTTCAGACACATCCAGTCATTAATCTCCTCAATGCATTTACCAAGAGCCTCTATGGGACCTCGGTCTCCTGGTGACATGTGACTGGTAATTTTGTTTTTCCTCATGACCTGTGCCAGTGGGAGCATGTAGATGTTAAACAGAAGAGGCCCCAGGATGGAACCTTGGGAAACTCCACATGTAATTCTTGTCTGCTCAGATGTAAAATTACCTACTGACACCAAGTACTTTCTATTCTCTAAATAGGATTTAAAGCAATGTAGTGCAGTACCAGAGAGGCCCACCCAGTTCTCCAGTTGTTTAAGCAATATATTGTGGTCGACTGCATCAAATGTTGATGTATCAAATCAAATGCTGTGGTGCTGTCTAAAACCTGCCTGGAAGACATCATAGCAGTTGTTTTGTGTTAAAAAGTAGTTTAGCTGATGAAAAACGGCTTTTTCAATTATCTTACTTAGAAAAGGAAGATTTGAGATCGGCCTATAGTTGCTCATTTGTGTCTTATCTAGGTTGTCCCTTTTTAGCAAGGGTTTGATTACAGCTGTTTTTAAAAGTTCTAGGAAGATGCCAGAAATTAAAGACAAGTTCAGAATCTGCAACAGATCTGGCTCCAGAGTCTTTGAGACCTTTTTGAAGAAACCTGTGGGCAGGATGTCCAAGCAGCAAGAGGAAAAGTTCAGCTGACATAAGATGTTGCCCAGATCTTTGCTGTTAATGGGATTAAACTGTCATGGTGCTTAAACTGGTTTTTAATGGACACAGTATGTCTGTTGAACCTGCTGTTGATAAGCCAACTACTTGCCTGATATTTTGGATTTTTTCAGTGAAAAATTTGGCAAACTCATTGCAGGCCTTGGTGGAATAAAGCTTAGGTGCTATTGACACAGGAGGGTTTGTTAACCTGTCGACAATGGCGAATAAGACCCGGGCATTATGATAGTTTTTGCTAATAATGTCAGAGAAATAGGACTTGCATTCTTCAGTTGTAGATTATAAGAGTGAAGTTTCTCTTTATACATGCCATAATGAACCTGTAGATTTGTTTTTCTCCATCTGCACTCGGCTTTCTGACACTCTTTTTCCATGCTTTACCAGTGTGGAATTTCTCCATGGAGACTTTTTCTTTCCAGAGACAACTTTCACCTTAATAGGAGCAATGACATCCATAATATTTAACTTTTAGCATTAAAACTAGTGACAAGTTCATTGGCTGAACCGCCTGACAGGGCAGGTGTTGAAGAGAAGACCTGGTTAAACATCATAGTCGTGTTTTTAGTTATACAGTGTTTTTTTCTTTTTTTTTTTTTAACTTGTCCTGTCCAGCATCATAGCAAGCAAAATGATAATCTGGTTGCTGTATCGTGCTGAACAAATTTGCTCTGCCAAGGGGAGGCCTATGGGTAAGGCTCCTCTTGATAATGTGATTAATTTATTTATTTACTTTGAATCACGGAATCTATGTAATCTTGCTGGACCTGACCTGAGCGGACAGAAAAAGATGGAAAATAGCAAAAAGAGCAAAAGGGAAAGAAGAAAGGAGACAAAAAGATCACAGATAGAAGGCAACGACCCTTCAATCCACACCATCACCAGACAACAAACTGTTACACCTGTACATGAACACACCAGAAAATTTCCTACAACTTTTACAAAAGCAGAAACACACACACAGAAAAAACAGGGCTGCTAGTCATTAAGAGTTTTAAAATAATAACCAAATCAAAAAGACATAACAGCGACCAGATACTAACTCACAGAAAAAAAAAAAAAAAAATAAATAAATAATAATAATAATAATAAATAAATTGGACAACTCAGTGACTGTGTCAGCATGCAGAGCATGAGAAACAAAGAGTGATCAGTGATGAAGAGTGGTGAGTGAGATCATGCAAATGCGACCACGCCTCCACGGAGGCCAGAGGCAGACCAGGGCCAGAGGCCCTGGCCCCCAGCAGCAGACCCGGAGCACCAACCCAAACCACCCCACCACAAAGACGACTTCTGCCCCACCCGAAGGGCGGCAGAGGAGAGCCCTAGCACAGGTCCCAGTGGGCCAAGATCAGCAGCCGCCGGCCCCACCAGGGACCGGCCACCCAGGGCAGCCCAAGCGAAGGGCCCAGGGCCCCAGGAGCCCAGAGGCGGCCGCCCCACCCCCCAAAGGCAGAGGGCCCGCAACATGCCTAGGAGGACCAGGCCCCCCCCAGACAGCCACCCGGCGTAGGCCAGCACACACTCCAATGTCCCAGCCGCACGCCCCGGGAACCAGGATGCTATCGGCCCCCTCCCCCCACTCCCCACCTACTCCAATCTGCACCCCATATAACCCCACACTCATACCCTGCCCCGCGCCGCACCCACAAGCACTCACCACCACACAGTCACGCCACACACAACCCACCCACCATGCCCCGTGGGGGACACCCCAGGCGGACCAGAGGACAGCGAGCCCCAAGGAAGCAAACTTCCCTCTGGATGATGAGCCTCTAGTGGCATTAGGCACCCCCGCTCCCCAGGAGGCCCCCCAGGGCAAGACAGACAAGGAGAGGCCGCCCCCCACGACCGGGCCATTCAGGGACCACAGCCAGTGAGCTGTCACCAACCCCAGAAAGTTTCCACCCTCCCACACCCCTAACGGGGAATGAGAGGACCCCAACCACACACAGAAACACATGCACACACCTATTTCCTTGCACACTCCCGCTCATCCTAACTCATATATGCCCTCTCAGCCCCACCCACACAATATAAACACTCACACAGCCTCCAACCCTCCCACTCTCACTCCCCAGACACACCCCCACTCATCCTAACACATGCATACGCACGCACACAAACATACCCCCACATCCACACAAACATCATCCAAAGTATAGACACACACACACTACATACAAGCATCCCTGTCTCACACCCCAGCACCTTCCCCTATAATCCCCCGAATCCCACTCAGCCCTCCTTCAAACCCCTACACCCCCCCTGTCCCCGGGCCATACCCTGGGTCCCAGGGCGTCAACCAGACACCAGGGCATGCACCAACCCACACCACGGCAGCACATCCGGGCAGGCCCAGACCCCCGGCACATACGGACCCCACCACCCCGGAGGGAGGAGGACCACCCCCGGGCACCAGAGCCCAGAACCCCCGCCCAGCCCGCCCCGGAATAGCCCAGCCCCCCGGCCCAGGACCGATGCCCACCAACCCAGGCGCCACCAGTGGCCTCACCCCCCGCCACGAGGCGACTCCCAACTGCTGGCCCCCACAGCCCCCGATGGGGCCAGATCCAGAGCCACCCCCAACGCAGAGCAGCCCGGTCCCGCACCATGGGCAACCACAAAGAACCCGCAACCACCAGCCACTCCCGGTCATTTCCCAAACCCCCATAGCAACGAGGTCACAGTCCTCCACCTACACTAAGTGATGGAACTAAGCACAGGGGACCAGAGGGAATGAGATTCAGCTAAATAGTTCTTTGAGGAGGCAGACTTTGTCTCACTACTGATGTGGTCAACTAAGAGATTCCTAAACTGCTGAATACACAGATTATTTTTGTTTTTTCAGTTCACACAGTTTTCTTTGCGATGCATAATGCTGTGCCTATCATGTGTGCAGAGTTAATTGCCATATTAATGTCACCCAAGTCACCTAGTAGACATAGTGCGGGGATTGTAGGAATATTACATTTAAACCATGTTGACATGTCCACACATACCTGAAGCCAGAACCTGCGGACAGGTGTGCAAGACCACAAGGCATGGAGATAGTTGTCAGGTGTGTTTTCATTGCAGTGTGTGCAGATGTTTGATTGTGACAGACCCATCCTGAACATCCTTTGTCCTGTATAATGAGTTCTATGCAGAATTTGGAATTGTATTAGTTGCATATTGAAATTCATAGTCATTTTAAAGTTGTTTAAACATATTTGTGCCCATTTATCTTTATTAAAGTTACTGGATAAGTCACCCTCCCATTTTGAAGTTGGAAGACAGATTGAGTCTTCTAGTTTGAATAATAGTCTATATGTTTTGATAATAGCTTTGGAGCATTGAGATTCATGAATTCTGCCACCCTAATAGGTAGCTGTAAGTTTAATTGATTAATGGTATATTTTTTACATTTAAGCTGGTGATATTCTAAAAATCTTTTGCTACTGATTCCATATTGTGAAGTGAGAATATTAAATGACAAGAAGTTTACATTTTCTATTATATGTTCTAACTGTTTTATTCCTTTATTTTTCCATTGAGTAAAATTGATAAGCTTTTTGTTTTGCAGGATGTCAGGGTTGTTCCAGAGGGGTGTAAACTTACATGAAAAAAGTGAGGATTTGGTTATTTTTAGAAAATCCCACCAAGCCACTAAAGAGGAACTGATATTGATGCTTTTAAAACACTTATGTGTTTTGATGGTTGAGCTGATGAATGGCAGGTCAGAGATAAACAGATCCTCACACAATGCTTGCTCTACCTCTAACCATGATTCATCCAGACTGCTAGGTTTAAGCCATTTGGAGATATACTGCAGTTTGTTAGCTAAGAAAACGTGATTAAAGTTGGGTAGCTCCAATCCGCCTCTATCTTTAGTCTGTTGTAAAGTTTTTAGACTGATACACTACCGTTCAAAAGTTTGGGGTCACTTCCCTATTGAATCCCATGGCAAAGTGACCCCAAACTTTTAAACGGTAGTGTACGTGATGGCTTATTTTTCCATAAAAATTTAGACATATGTGAGTCCAGTGACTTAAACCAGCTGGAGGATGGGTATCATCCTCCTTTAGTGGGTATCATTGAAAACAGGTAGTTTACTTTAGATAGAACCATCATTTTAACTGTGGCAACCCTCCCCATGAGTGATATGGGTAAGCGCCTCCACCGTGAGAGATCATCCTCTATTGCTTTAAGTTGCTGGACATAATTTAGCTTTGTTAGTTCTGATAACCTGGGGGAAATGTTTATGCCTAGATATCTAATGTTTCCAGACTGTATTGTAGTATTGGGTGTGTTTTGTAGGTCACAGTTGATGGGCATAATAATAGTCTTAGACCAGTTAATAGAGTAGTCAGATATTGATGAGAATGTGTTAATAAGTGTGATTGTCTGGGGGAGAGATGTCGGTGAGTTCTGGAGGAAAAGAAATACGTCATCAGCATAAAGACTTATCTTGTGTTCTATATTTTTGGCATTGATTCCTTTAATCTCTTTATTTTGTCTTATGGCGGCAGCATCTAGGGGTTTAATAAAAATGGCAAAGAGTGATGGAGAAAGCAGGCAGCCCTGTCTGGTGCCTCTCTGCAAACAGAAGCCTGGAGAGGTTTGATCATTGGTCTTCACACATGCATTTGGGTTGTTATATAATATTTTTATCCAATCTATGAAAGATGACCCAAACCCAAATTTGTTTAACGTTGCAAATAAAAATTTCCAGTTTACTCGGTCAGATGCTTTTTCTGCGTCTAAAGAAAGGACTGTGGATTCCAGATTATGTAGAGTATAATAATCTATTATGTTAATTAATCTTAGTAGAGGAATGTCTACCTTTAATAAAGCCTGTTTGGTCAGGATGTATTATTAGAGGGGTTATTTTTTCTATTCTTCTGGCCAAAGCTTTGCTAATTATTTTGAGATCTACATTTATTAATGAAATTGGACGGTAACTGGATGCAAGTGCCGGGTCTTTACCTGGTTTTAATAGTAGAGTAATATTGGCTAGGTTCATATTTGAAGGTATTTTTTGTTTTTCCCTTATTTCTAATATCATATTGTAGAAAGTGGGTGCCAGCATTGTCCAGAATTCTTTGTAGAATTCTGCTGGGTAACCATCTGGACCTGGAGCTTTATTGTTGGGCATATGCTGGAGAGCTCCTTGGAGTTCGCCGACTGAAATGGGGGAATCCAAGATCATTTTATTTTCATGTTTTAATTTTGGAAGATTGATGTTACTAAGAAATTTATCAATATTGTCATCTGTTGTAGTTAGTGGTGATGTAGATAATGTTTTATAGAATTCTTTGAAAGTGTTATTTATCTTGTCAGGGTCATGGCTGATGTTTCCTTCTGGATCTCTGACAGAGGAGATGGTTGTTTTCTCCTTGTTTGTTATTAACTGATTAGCCAGGAACCTTCCAGATTTGTTGCCATGCTCAAAATTCTCCAAGCGAAGTCTTTTCATCAAGAATTGCGTCTTTTTATCTATTATTTCATTAAGTTCAAGTTTGGCTTTCCTTATAGCATTTAGTAGGTGTTCTTCTGGGGAGACATGGTAAGCGTCCTCTAAGGATTTAATTCTGAGTTCTAACTCTGAAATTCTCAAAGTTTCCTTCTTTTTCTTATGAGAAGAAAAGGAAATTATTTTCCCTCTCATTGCTGCTTTTCCGGCTTCTCAAAGAAAGTTTCTGGCAAGTCATTATTTTCTAGATATAAGGACCATTCTCTTTGGAAGTAGCTGATAAACTCAGTATCTTTAACCCTTTAACACCTAAGCCTCAAACAGGCTGCCTGGATATATTTAGTTGTTTTGGCTGTAAATGTGTCAGAAAATGTGCTATAAATAAATGCTTTTACACCTTTTTCCAGGATTACCTCTGCTTTCAATATCTGGCAGTTGTTTAACATTACTGCATATTGTCAGTGTGTAATAAGAGTTCAAATAGGGAAAAAAACAAAAACGAAAGTAGATTTTCAAGGTTTTTATGAAATGAGAAACTCTGAATGCCATTAGACAAAAGGTTACACATGTCAAATGTGAAAGTTCAACTATTATACATCTGCCCCAGAAAGTTTGGGAGCCTTGGACTTTAAGTTTTTGTTTTATAATCCATTTTCTTCAAGAAAGTCCACTCGTTTTGTCCTCTTTTGTCCTCTTTCTGCTCTTTTCCGCTTTTGCGCTGCGTGACTCAGCAAAGTAAAGTCTCGTCTGTGTTTGACCTGTCGTATCTCACGATTGCAGCAGCCTACCGTAATAAGCCTTATATGAGTGCAAAGGCCATTCTCTCTACTTTCAGGAACTGTTTGAATGATTTTTATAGCACAAATGGTCTAGGAATTACGGTAGTTAGAACAACGCATGTAAACATCTGTCGGCGCCGACATGGTCGGTGTTATAATGCCGTATTAAATCTCCACTTTCTAGTTGCTTGTTTATTGCTCTTACTTCTCTGACATGTCATTCATCAGCGAGCTGCTAGTTAAGAAATAATCTAATCTAGAATAGGAATGGTGAACTGAAGAGAAGAAGGTGTATTCTCTTAGTGTGGGATGGTGAGAGCGCCAAGCATCACAGAGACCAAAATCCTTCATGTACTGTTTTACAGTTTCTGAGGATTTCCAGACTCGATGAGCTCCTGTGGTACTTTGTTTGTCCAGTATAATGTTAAAATCACCTCCTATAATTAACGTGTTATCTGAGTGACCATAGAGTGAGGCGAAGAGGGAGTGAAAGAAGGAGGGATCATCTAAATTTGGACCATATATATTTGCAATACATAACATTTTTAATAGATAATGTAACTATTATAAATCTGCCTTCTGGATCTATGATTGTATTATCTATGTCAAAATTTAACCTTCTATTAATAAGAGTTGCTACTCCTCTCTGCCTAGAATTATAACAAGCTGAATACACTTGTGGAAACTGGGTTGTTGAGAGAAGATCTATTGTTGAATTTGATAAATGAGTCTCCTGGAGTAATATTATATCTGCTTTCATTTCTTGCAAACGATTAAAAATTTTTAACCTCTTTTCCCTTGTGCCAGCTCCACGCACATTCCAAGTGACAAATGTGAGTTAGTTCATGAACCAACCACAGAAAGGAGGGCTATATGCATATTACTGAAGCCTGTGTGCGTGCATCCCACTGCTTCTCTGCGTGCATGTGCATCTGCCAGCTGGTTGTGACAGGGATGTATATGCACTTGTGCTGTTCTGTGTGTTCCTGTGAATCATGAAAAGTGCTGATGTGTATATAATATAATGACAAGTGTTACCGTTAATCGTTAAAGGGTCGGAGAGAAGAAGTGTAAAGAGTGAATGAATGAAAGTATAAATATTTGGGTGCGTCTAGTTTGAATCTGCTGTCTCCCCGGAACTATGTCACCTACAGCATTAGCGTCACTTACCTGCCACCAGCGTCACCTACCCACCTACTATACAGTGTTTTGTGATCATCTCTGTTGAGACATTTGTGTGAACAGAAACTGTACACTCAAAGAAAACACAGTAATGATCAGACAGGCACACATCACACACAGTAACCTTGGAAACACCCAAACCCTTCGAAATTACCAAGTCTAGAGTGTGTCCTTTAATTTGTGTGGGCTTTGTTATATGCTGAGTCAGCCCAAAGTTCTCCAGACTGTTACCCAGATCTTTAGTCGCTTTGCCCTGAGGGTTGTCTACATGGATGTTAAAATCGCCAACAATAATTACACAGTCAAAATCCAAACAGATTGTAGCCAGCAGTTCACTAAACTCTTCATAAAATTCTGCGCAGTGTGTAGCATATGTAATGCTGATGCTATGGTTACAGGTATGATTGACCAGTAGTATTTGGTAATGCTAGGCTAGATCAGAAGTTTCTAAGGTCAAGTCAAGGAGGATCACAGTTGTAAATAAATCACACACATCGAGAGGACAAGAGTGCAGTAAGTAAAATGTATTCACATATATACACTATTTACACATTGACATAAAGGAAAAACTGGTTCAATGTTGAAATGAACTTTTTCTTCTGAACATAGTTCAGAAACTCGTATAACCAAAGTCTTATACCCCTTTCTTGGACTGTCTTTTAGTTGATGATAGTTAATACAGTAAGTGTACTGCAGTGCTTCCTACCAAATCAGAGATAGAACCATGCGCAGTTCACATTCCAGATCCTTTCCAAATCAATCCCTTCTGGTAGCTCGCCATCCCAATTTATGATAATCCTGTATGAGTTGTACTCCTGGATCCTGGGCCTGGAGAATCTGATCTCAGACCCTGGGCTTAAAACCTCTCCTTGAAACCTGGCCAGTCCCCGTTCATAGTGGCCATGTACCGTGGGATGGTATCAGACACAGTACACACATCTACACCTGCAGAGATCTACGGCATTTCCCCACAGTCCCACGTCTGCTCTCGCACTGAAAGAACTCCGCCATATTTGTAACAACGAGGCAAAAGTCTCATCAAAGTCTCACGCCAAGTCTCATGGGAAATCTCGCAAGAGTTTACCCTTAGACTCCGAAACATTGGGTTACAAGTGCCCTGGTGGTCTCTAGAAATTTAGATATTTTATAATACGCTTTCAGCTGAAGAGCCCTGTATTCAAAAGAAGTTTAGTCTGACCTCACTGATAAAACTAAAGTTGGGAGGGGTTGACTCTATCAGAGTGGCTGCGTTATCTTGGTTTAACCAAGTTTCTGTTAAAAACATAAAATCAAGGTTGTGCTCAGTTATAAAATCATTAATTAAAAATGTTTTCCCTGCTAATGACCTAAGATTTAATGAAGCTAACTTAATCGGTTTGGAATTGTTTACCCTATGTTTGGGGGCACGCTGTGGCTCATGGGGTATGTTAACTCTACTTAGAAACATTTTAGAAAGCAGCTCTCTGAGTGTGTCTCAAACCGCGCACTTACATTAGTGCACTGGAACGTAGTGCGTAGTGCACACTAAGCACTACCTTCTGTAGTGCACGCTATCGTGGGTAAGTCCCTGATCCAAATTGAGCACTAACGTTTTGCACTTACCGGTAATGACGTACCAGCTTAGCAGCGCCGCTCCGTTAATATACTTTTTTTTTCTTCCAAAATCCAAAATCAGGTTAACATACGTGTTTGCATGTCATCATACTTTTATGCTATTAAATGCCTTTTAAAAGGCCTCATTAGTGAAACAAAGAACCGTGGCCTCCACTGGATTAATCTATCTCAGTTGATAACAATAGAAACCATCAGCACACGTTCATGTGTCTTTGAATGTCTCCCCCATACTTGTTAGTATAAAGTGCAATTTAAAACACTAAAAAACAGCTTTTAAATAAGCAAAGATATCTTAACTGAAAAAAAGTATTTTACATTATACATCTGTTTTCATTGGTGTTTACACTGATACCTTCACGTCTGGCAACAGGAAACCGATTATACTAGAAACCATCATTTAAAATATGAAATGCAGTAATGAAGACGCTAAAACAGGGATGCTGAAAACATTTTATTTAAAATTTTTATTAAATCATTTCTCTCTTGCCGCCTCCTCTTCTCCACAGCAGTGTCCTAACCCGCAGGTGGTAAGTGCCTCAGTGCCACTGCTGGCTTGGTGGTTTGATGCCACAGCGACCTACGGTGAACACAGAATGGCAGGTTATATAAAAGCAAACATTATTATGTACTTTATGGGTACTTTGCAGACGTTTATTTAAAGTGATGTACAATAAGCTACGGCTTTGTCAGCGGTACCATCGAAACGGGCCGGTTCTCTAACCAGTGGTGTTTCCTAATCAGTTTTCAGATCAAGGACCATTTTGTTTACGCCAGAGACCCTGCAGTGCTTAATCTGGAGGTTCAATGATCATGAATAAACATACGGAACCTATAGTATTAATCATTTTTAATACTTATAGCCCATCTACATCCGCGAAATCGACAATAAAACTGCTAACATTTATGTTGCTAACTCTACTGCAGCCTGCAACAAATGATCAGATCCATAACTGTCATCAGGGATAGAAGAGATAAGGAGCATGCTGCAGTTTATATTAGAATTTTGATCAAATATCTTCATACTTACAACAGTAGAAAATAGCCTCCGTCTGCATCGGTACCGCTGAGTCGGTGGCTGCCAGCTCTGAAAACTGGTTGAAAGTCCCTCCCCTTCCGCTACGTCAGCAAGATGGCGTCCGTTTAATGCATGTAGTGTCCATCGTTTCGCACTAGATTTTTGGCCGAGTTTAGGGCAGCATCCTGGTACTTTCAGTGCACTGAGTTTTTACTGAAATTTCTGTGTCAGCACACTAAGCACTTAAATGTAGTGTTCGAAGTATAGAAGTGCGCGATTTGGGACACACCCTCTGTGTTCTGACCAAGCTACTTTTCTCCTTCTGTTGCCAAACAGTACAGATATTTTGAACCTTCTAATAAACAGGGGTCCAGCTGGACCTGGGAAAAATCATGACTGCCGTTATCTACGCAGCCTGGACCCTCCATACATCCGAAACATGAAACTGGCATGGTGGTACAGGAGGGGCTGGGTGCCCTCCTTTCAGCCGCTCTGGTGGGGGGTTTATGGGGGACAAAAGCATACTGGGGCATGGGGTTAATTTGGTCGCAATAGTGACCAGCTCCTTCATCTGGGAGGTGAAGTCCAGAAGGGGTGGGGAGGATGAGGAGAGGGAGGGTTACTTGGATGGAGTATGATGAGATGAAGGGGGTGGGTCCTCGTTGAGAGCTTTGGGGCTTTCTTTGGGAGGGGGCTAAGGGTGGTTTTTCCTTAAGGCTTCCTCTAGGCTCTGTCTTATCACTTTGTTTTGGTCTCTCTTGTCTGTTGTCCTTGTCCGAGGGAACAGAGTGTCTGTTCAGAAAACAAAACAGGTTGGAGGCGAACAGCTCTACTCCTGACCTGTTCAGGCAGAATCCATCCATCTTAAAAAAGTGCCTGCAGTCCCAGGAGAAGCTGAAGTTGTCTATGAAATGAACTGGATGTGTGGTACATACAGCCGACAGCCATGCATTCAGACTAAACAGCCTACTGAATCTCTCCACTCCTCCTCTGATGGGAGGGAGAGGGCCACTGATGAATATCTGGGCATCCAGACAGCTGATCGTATCCAGCAGTTCAGTAAAATCACAATTTAACAACATCATTCGACCCCACATGCAGGATGAGGTTTTCCACAGTTGGGTGTGCCGCCACAGTTTGCGTAATTTTGTCTCTTACATCTGATACCATATCCTTGGGAAAGCACAGTACTTTTGTACGTTTTCCACTAGGCTGGGCAATATATCGAGATTTTCAAATATATTGAGACTTTATTAGACGCAATATAGAAGGAGGGAATATTGTTTATATCGAGATATCTTGTTTTGAGTTAAAAGCATCTTTTCTTTTGCATTTTGCACAGCTGTATTTTTGTTATGGTCATTAAAAAGTATTTTTAATTTATTTTATTTTAGGAGCATTTAATTTAATATAAAGGTACTGTAATTTCAGTCAGCTGTTTTAATGTACTGTGTGCTGCTGATCCTTAATAAAAGTATATTTGGCACTAAAGGCTGTAAATTAGAACTGTCTTTTTGGTGACTTGACAAAAAACATATATAAATATATCGAGATATATATCGTATATCGTGATTCAGGTAAAAAATATCGATATAAGATTTGGTTAATATCGCCGAGTCCTATTTTCCACATACATTTCTCACGTCTCTCACACCGAAGTCACCAACAATCAGAGTCTGAGGCCCAGCCATTTGCTTTTCTTGTCGCCTTTTACTTTCTGACTTGTTCTTTGGTCTTACCCTGGTGTGTAGGGAGATTTCATTTTGGTCATCGGATGTAGATCCTCTGCCTGTTACTCCCATTTCCCTATAAGATGATTTACTCTTTGGCTTTGCACCAAGAGCATTCCAGAGAGGACTATTAGTGAGAGCGTTATTACCTTGTACATTGTCCTCCTTTTTCTTTCCAGCTCAGTTTGTGCTAATTAGCTGTGTGTTAGCACAATCTTGTCTACTGTTTTTTATTAAAGGCAAGGTTGTTTCATTTCCACACAATTCATTCACTTCCACATTCACCTCGAGCTGTTGAATCTTTGTTTCCAGCATGTTGGTCCTCTGTAGAAGTATGTGATAGTCATCTGTAGAGAAGGGAGGCATCTTGCAGCTAGCTAGCTTTAGCACCTGAGTAACTGTAGATAAGGCTTCTGCTATTTGTAGGCCACACTAAGGTGACACTGACAAGATCGTAAGAGTCTTTAAAAAACTAGCTGTATCCAACCAAATCTACCACAAAATACAGTCCCAGTGATTAATGAGTATCCAGGAGCCATTGCTTATGAGTTTCTTGAGTAGAAAAATAAGAATATTGGCAGAAAAATGCAAGCAGAGGGGAGAGCGAAACAGCAAGCGTCAGTAAGGGGACAGAAGCAGGAAGCCAAAAAACAGATGCAAAAAAGTTATGCTCAATGTTAAGGTACAAGGCATTATTTTTTTCAGTATACATAGACCTAGAGTAGCTAGTTGAGAAGATATTTGGCATTACCATTGATTATATTATTATTATCATTAGCTTAGATCATTAGCTTATATGTGATTTATTATAATTTTCCTTTGTTGAGCATTTATCTAAGTGGTAAATATTCAAACAAAAATAAACAGAGAAAGTTTGTATTATGTTACAATGAGTAAATGCAAATAAATGATAAAACATACTAGTTTAATGAACTTAAATGTGTCAGGCTGAGATATTTTTAGTAATGGAAAGTATTTATCAAAATGGCCCAATGTGACGAATATATCACCACACCGATCTTTGACGAGCAGTGGTAATCAAAAAATCATTTATGAAATGTGATCTATGTGGTCTGTTTGAACTATTTTATATTCCATATAATTTCCTCCAAGTGAAGGTGGGTCTGGCTTCTTGTGGGTTAAGCCAGCATAGAGCTCCACAGCAGTATGTGATGGGGTCAGGTCCCACTGATCCCAAATACAGAGATGTCACAGAAGAATTCTCTGATGAAAACAAACACAATGAATAATGTATTCAAAAATAAGAATAGGATGTGTCGTCTAAACAGAACATGTCGCAAAATTAGCATTGTCTACTATGGTAATATTAATGGCAAAATGAATTAGTTTTAATAATATTTTAGTATTAAAAGTCCAGTGTACAGTATACCATCTTCATTTAACTAAATTATTTAAATAAGGACAGCGAACGTAGATAAGCCTTTCTGTCAGTGTGACATTTTAAGTGTTTACTGTGGTAATGCAGACTAGTTTCTTTCCACCAGGTCCCCATAGCTATTGTTTGTCTCAGACCAGCAGCTGTGTGATCTGGAAAAAAATAGTCTGGAGACATTTCGTTTTCACGTTGAAATCAGCGTCAATAAAATGTAGCGCGACATTGATATACGGCTCTGGTGCGGCTTGATCACAGGTCCGTAGCGGTGGCGAAACACCGGACAAGTTCACAAGAAAATGACGGCGACGGAGCGACATCGCCTCCCGTGTGTCCAGCCGTTAACTGAGTTTGCAACTCGTGCTGAATAAAACTAAACGGTCGGAGCAGTGGGAGGAGTCTGCAGCAAAGTGCTGCAATGCCAGTGGCGCTTGATTTGCAACTGAAAACAGCACAAGAAGAAACTGCGAAGGACAAAAAATGATCAGACCATTTCATTTTTATGATTGTTGAAAACCCAGATCGTAATTTCGATTAAAATTTGATTAATCGCCCAGACCTATATTGATCTTTGTTTCTATCAGCCTGGCATATTTACAACACAGCACAACTGTATTGTGGCTGTATTATAATATAAGATTTACTTTTTTTCTGTTAGCTTTGCTCAGAAGGACCAAGTGTGTCAGAATGACTGAGAGTGCATCCACAGCAATGGATCTCTCAGAGACGGAAGAGGTTAGTAAAGTATTTCATTTTATTTTACCTTTATTTTACCAGGTCAAATGGCTTATGTAATAAAAGGGTGTGAGAAAACAACACAATATGACATATACATGTAATGTATTTTGAAAATTACAAATTTCCCTGTGGTTTTATATTTTTATAATTTATCCAGGAGTTCTTTGATGCATCAGATGAGTTTGAGTTTAAAGGTAAAGAAGGAGACTCTCATGCCTCTGGAGACTGCAGTGGACATCAAAGTGAAGATGCCTCTGTAAATGTAACTACAGGTAAATCTGACTTAAAAATCTGATACTTGGACTGATAGAGCTTCTATTATTAGTGAAGTGTGAATGAATTTGGCAAAACAGATGTTAGATTTATTTATAACAAAGGGAAAACAAGTTTCTTCTTGTGTTTTCTTTTACATTTGATGTTTGTAAAAGACGTGTTTCATAACTCTTTACTGACTGAAACCTTTTCTGCATTTGTCTAACAGAACCTCTTCCTCCAGTTGAAGTGACAGTCTCTAATATCAGCACAGAGTCTCTGTCTCTGCAGTGGGACTCTCCTGCTGCTGAAGTGGAAACTTTCATTGTAACATGTTGCACTGAAGGAGAAACTGTGGAGGAGTTGAAGACAAAAGCAAACTGTGTGACGTTTAGTAACCTGACCCCAGGAGTGTGTTACTCCCTTAATGTTTCCGTACAGCTGAAAAATGGAGCAAGATGCACACTAGCTGAAAAATCTGCCAAGACAAGTAAGTAAAATAAATTAGTTTTTATAGTCTTCCTTGAGCGTTAACTTGAATCTTTGAAATATGATAAAGGAACACTGTGACAGAGGTAAAAAAATAAAATAAAATAAAAAAAAGTTTTTTTTTAAATTGGCTCCTTTTGGTTCCCGGTAGTGGGGAGTGGGCCTCCTTTCCTGGGGAGTGTGGAGGCTTTCTTTTAGGTTTTTTTTTTTTTTTTTTTTTTTTGTCGTGTGTCTTATGTGTTTTATGTCTTTGGTACTTTTGTTGCTGTCATGATACATCTTGTTGTTGCTGTCTTGGTTACTTTTTTCACAAATTCTTGATGATTGTCAGCTTAGTTTATTTGTAAAAGCTGTAAGACTCTGTTATGTGTATGTACAAGTGTAGTAGTTGGTTGTGTAGTGTTCGGTTGGACTGAAGAAATGTTGCTTCAATCTACAGTGTTCTTGTCTCCATTTCCTTTTTCCTACTATTGTTTTTAGTTCTCTTTATTGTTCTCCTTTTTTTCTGCCCCCTCTGGTCAGATCCAGCAAGAATGCATAAATTCCACAATTCCAAATAAATAAGGATAAGCAATACATTTAACAAATAAATAATAAAAAAAAAAGAATATTAAGAGGAGTCTTATACCCTTAACGCTCGGTTTTGATGCTAGAGCCAGTAAAGAACCTGTTTTGTTTTCCACCAGACCGAGCCAAGTCAGTGCTGTGTGATTACGTCATCTAAAACGTCTTTATGAAACTGAATACACCTGACTACTGAGGAAGAACGGAGAATCTCACAGATTGTAAAAATGGAGAAGATTGTTTCCCTACAAATATTGCTCTTGGCCTTCCAAACTTGTGTCGATTTTCACCAATGGACAAGTCATCTGTTACATGTTGTCAATGTTTAATAACCAAGTGAAGAGAACTGCAACTATGTTTAAGGAGAAAGATAATTATTCAAAGTCAGTTTATGATATTGTTCTAGCTATTGTTAGCTACAACATGTAGCTTAACTTAGCATTGACTTTCTACATATCGATTACATATGAGCTATACAAACGTAATGACATTCTTGTTCGTTTTCTTAGATATTTTTTAAGACAGATTGTGATTGGGAGGTCTCCTGTAATCTGGGCACAATCACGATCAAGATACTGGTGTGACTCCATTATTCCAGATTTTACCACACAGCAGTTAATGCAAAACGTCCGTGTGTCACAGGATCTTTCCAGTACATCTGTGATCAGACCAAACCCTTCCTTTCTAATGAGGACACAAACTATGTATCCCAGTCCACGAGTGGGTAGAAACTGCCATCTGGAAACTGTCTAACGGTGGTGAATACAGGACCATCAGCCATCTTTCTGGTGTAGATCTGAGCACAATGTTCAGGTGTGTCCAGAAGTTTTGCAATGCTGCCATTAAGGTGCTTCTTCCAGTTCATATTGTGATGCCTCAAAGTTTTTGGAGATGGCCACATATTTTAAAAACCACCGGAGAGCCCCACAGTGTGTGATTGCTATAGATGGCAGCCACATTCCAATCATTGCACCAGAAAAATATCTCAGGGGCTAGTGCAACCGCAAAGGATGGCATTCAATTGTTCTGCAAGCAGTAGTGGATGGGAAAGGACTCTTTTGGGATGTGTGTGTTGGCTTTCCAGGGAGTGTGCATGATGCTAGAATCCTGCGTCAGTCTGGTTTGTGGAGACTTTTCAGCAGTGGTCAGTTACTGGAGCAAAACAAGGTCACAATTTCTGGTTGTGAAGTTGGACATTACCTCATTGGTGGTCCCGCTTACCCCATGCAAAAGTTGCTGATGAAACCCTTCTCGGACACAGGTAGACACACCCATGAACAATAAACCTACAACTAAGCTGTGCATGGTCAGTTTTGGAAATGTCTTTTGAGAAGTTAAATAGGAGATGGAGGTCCCTTCTGAAAAGATATGACTGCAAACTGGAGCTGAACAAGAAAATGGCCATGGTCTGCTGTATAATCCTCAATATTTGTGGGGAGCATGGAAATATATCCAGACTTCCACGATTACTGTCAGCCTCCAGTTCAAGCAATACATGACCATGTCAATGTTAAAGGGGCTGACACCAGGTCAACTTTGAGTATTTTAGTCTTGAGGAGCAATAATATATATATATATATATATATATACAGAGAGAGATAGAGAGATAGGTAGATAGATAACTTCATCCATCACCAAGGGGAAAGTAAGTTGTCCTCGCAGTCTGGTAAAGTACACAAAAATACAAAAAAAAGCACAATAAGATAGAGTAAATAAGTAGAAAAATAGAATAGATACATTTAAGGGCACTTGTGAGTAGTGTTAATTTTTTCATCCATTTTTAAATTTAGCCTCAGTTTTAGTCCAGTTTCAATTGTGCTTATTAGTTTTTATCGCATTTAGTCAACCTCATCCTGTTTTTGTGTAAAGTTTTAGTCGATTAACATAGTTAAACTACATTTAACAATCCCTTTAAAACTCATACTTAAAACATAACTAGGCGACATCGCCTCCCGTGTGTCCAGCCGTTAACTGAGTTTGCAACTCGTGCTGAATAAAACTAAACGGTCGGAGCAGTGGGAAGAGTCTGCAGCAAAGTGCTGCAATGCCAGTGGCTCCTGATTTGCAACTGAAAACAACACAAGAAGAAACTGCGAAGGACAAAAAATGATCAGACCATTTCATTTTTATGATTGTTGAAAACCCAAATCGTAATTTCGATTAAAATTTGATTAATCGCCCAGCCCTATATTGATCTTTGTTTCTATCAGCCTGGCATATTTACAACACAGCACAACTGCATTGTGGCTGTATTATAATATAAGATTTACTTTTTTTCTGTTAGCTTTGCTCAGAAGGAGTTTGACCAAGTGTGACAGAATGACTGAGAGTGCATCCACAGCAATGGATCTCTCAGAGACGGAAGAGGTTAGTAAAGTATTTCATTTTATTTTACCTTTATTTTACCAGGTCAAATGGCTTATGTAATAAAAGGGTGTGAGAAAACAACACAATATGACATATACATGTAGTGTATTTTGAAAATTACAAATTTCCCTGTGGTTTTATATTTTTATAATTTATCCAGGAGTTCTTTGATGCATCAGATGAGTTTGAGTTTAAAGGTAAAGAAGGAGACTCTCATGCCTCTGGAGACTGCAGTGGACATCAAAGTGAAGATGCCTCTGTAAATGTAACTACAGGTAAATCTGACTTAAAAATCTGATACTTGGACTGATAGAGCTTCTATTATTAGTGAAGTGTGAATGAATTTGGCAAAACAGATGTTGGTTGATTAATAACAAAGGGAAAACAAGTTTCTTGTGTTTTATTTTACATTTATGTTTGACTGTAAAAGACCTGTTGCATAAGTCTTTACTGACTGAAACCTTTTCTACATTTGTCTAACAGAACCTCTTCCTCCAGTTGAAGTGACAGTCTCTAATATCAGCACAGAGTCTCTGTCTCTGCAGTGGGACTCTCCTGCTGCTGAAGTGGAAACTTTCATTGTAACATGTTGCACTGAAGGAGAAACTGTGGAGGAGTTGAAGACAAAAGCAAACTGTGTGACGTTTAGTAACCTGACCCCAGGAATGTGTTACTCCCTCAATGTTTCTGTACAGCTGCAAAATGGAGCCAGATGCACACTAGCTGAAGTATCTGCTGAAACAAGTAAGTAGAAAAAGAAATAATAATAATAAAAATAACAATAGTAATAATAACAATAATAATAAAAATAATGATAAAAATAATAATAACAACAACATAGAAACAATAAAGTAACAAAGATAATGACCTTGTTTTTATAGTCTTTTATGAGTGTTAACTTAAACTTTTGAAACGATTAAGTTTCTTCTTGTGTTTTCTTTTACTTTTTTTTTTTTTACTGTAAAAGACGTGTTTCATAACTCTTTACTGACCGAAACCTTTTCTGCATTTGTCTAACAGAACCTCTTCCTCCAGTTGAAGTGACAGTCTCTAATATCAGCACAGAGTCTCTGTCTCTGCAGTGGGACTCTCCTGCTGCTGAAGTGGAAACTTTCATTGTAACATGTTGCACTGAAGGAGAAACTGTGGAGGAGTTGACGACAGACGCAAACTGTGTGACGTTTAGTAACCTGAGACCAGGGGTGTGTTACTCCCTCAATGTTTCCGTACAGCTGAAAAATGGAGCAAGATGCACACTAGCTGAAGTATCTGCTGAAACAAGTAAGTAAAAAAAGAAAAAATAATAATAAAAGTAATAATAATAATAATAACAATAGTAATAATAACAATAATAATAAAAATAATGATAAAAATAATAATAACAACAACATAGAAACAATAAAGTAACAAAGATAATGACCTTGTTTTTATAGTCTTTTATGAGTGTTAACTTAAACTTTTGAAATGATTAAGTTTCTTCTTGTGTTTTCTTTTACTTTTTTTTTTTTTACTGTAAAAGACGTGTTTCATAAGTCTTTACTGACCGAAACCTTTTCTGCATTTGTCTAACAGAACCTCTTCCTCCAGTTGAAGTGACAGTCTCTAATATCAGCACAGAGTCTCTGTCTCTGCAGTGGGACTCTCCTGCTGCTGAAGTGGAAACTTTCATTGTAACATGTTGCACTGAAGGAGAAACTGTGGAGGAGTTGAAGACAAAAGCAAACTGTGTGACGTTTAGTAACCTGACCCCAGGAATGTGTTACTCCCTCTATGTTTCCGTACAGCTGAAAAATGGAGCAAGATGCACACTAGCTGAAATATCTGCTGAAACAAGTAAGTAGAAAAAGAAATAATAATAATAAAAATAACAATAGTAATAATAACAATAATAATAAAAATAATGATAAAAATAATAATAACAACAACATAGAAACAATAAAGTAAGAAAGATAATGACCTTGTTTTTATAGTCTTTTATGAGTGTTAACTTAAACTTTTGAAACGATTAAGTTTCTTCTTGTGTTTTCTTTTACTTTTTTTTTTTACTGTAAAAGACGTGTTTCATAAGTCTTTACTGACCGAAACCTTTTCTGCATTTGTCTAACAGAACCTCTTCCTCCAGTTGAAGTGACAGTCTCTAATATCAGCACAGAGTCTCTGTCTCTGCAGTGGGACTCTCCTGCTGCTGAAGTGGAAACTTTCATTGTAACATGTTGCACTGAAGGAGAAACTGTGGAGGAGTTGGAGACAAACGAAAACTGTGTGACGTTTAGTAACCTGACCCCAGGAGTGTGTTACTCCCTCTATGTTTCCGTACAGCTGAAAAATGGAGCAAGATGCACACTAGCTGAAGTATCTGCTGAAACAAGTAAGTAAAAAAAGAAAAAATAATAATAAAAGTAATAATAATAATAATAATAACAATAGTAATAATAACAATAATAATAAAAATAATGATAAAAATAATAATAACAACAACATAGAAACAATAAAGTAACAAAGATAATGACCTTGTTTTTATAGTCTTTTATGAGTGTTAACTTAAACTTTTGAAATGATTAAGTTTCTTCTTGTGTTTTCTTTTACTTTTTTTTTTTTTACTGTAAAAGACGTGTTTCATAACTCTTTACTGACTGAAACCTTTTCTGCATTTGTCTAACAGAACCTCTTCCTCCAGTTGAAGTGACAGTCTCTAATATCAGCACAGAGTCTCTGTCTCTGCAGTGGGACTCTCCTGCTGCTGAAGTGGAAACTTTCATTGTAACATGTTGCACTGAAGGAGAAACTGTGGAGGAGTTGAAGACAAAAGCAAACTGTGTGACGTTTAGTAACCTGACCCCAGGAGTGTGTTACTCCCTCTATGTTTCCGTACAGCTGAAAAATGGAGCAAGATGCACACTAGCTGAAAAATCTGCCAAGACAAGTAAGTAAAATAAATTAGTTTTTATAGTCTTCCTTGAGCGTTAACTTGAATCTTTGAAATATGATAAAGGAACACTGTGACAGAGGTAAAAAAATAAAATAAAATAAAAAAAAGTTTTTTTTTAAATTGGCTCCTTTTGGTTCCCGGTAGTGGGGAGTGGGCCTCCTTTCCTGGGGAGTGTGGAGGCTTTCTTTTAGGTTTTTTTTTTTTTTTTTTTTTTTGTCGTGTGTCTTATGTGTTTTATGTCTTTGGTACTTTTGTTGCTGTCATGATACATCTTGTTGTTGCTGTCTTGGTTACTTTTTTCACAAATTCTTGATGATTGTCAGCTTAGTTTATTTGTAAAAGCTGTAAGACTCTGTTATGTGTATGTACAAGTGTAGTAGTTGGTTGTGTAGTGTTCGGTTGGACTGAAGAAATGTTGCTTCAATCTACAGTGTTCTTGTCTCCATTTCCTTTTTCCTACTATTGTTTTTAGTTCTCTTTATTGTTCTCCTTTTTTTCTGCCCCCTCTGGTCAGATCCAGCAAGAATGCATAAATTCCACAATTCCAAATAAATAAGAATAAGCAATACATTTAACAAATAAATAATAAAAAAAAAAAGAATATTAAGAGGAGTCTTATACCCTTAACGCTCGGTTTTGATGCTAGAGCCAGTAAAGAACCTGTTTTGTTTTCCACCAGACCGAGCCAAGTCAGTGCTGTGTGATTACGTCATCTAAAACGTCTTTATGAAACTGAATACACCTGACTACTGAGGAAGAACGGAGAATCTCACAGATTGTAAAAATGGAGAAGATTGTTTCCCTACAAATATTGCTCTTGGCCTTCCAAACTTGTGTCGATTTTCACCGATGGACAAATTATCTGTTACGTGCTGTCAATGTTTAATAACCAAGTGCAGAGAACGGCAACTATGTTTAAGGAGAAAGATAATTATTCAAAGTCAGTTTATGATATTGTTCTAGCTATTGTTAGCTACAACATGTAGCTTAACTTAGCATTGACTTTCTACATATCGATTACATATGAGCTATACAAACGTAATGACATTCTTGTTCGTTTTCTTAGATATTTTTTAAGACAGATTGTGATTGGGAGGTCTCCTGTAATCTGGGCACAATCACGATCAAGATACTGGTGTGACTCCATTATTCCAGATTTTACCACACAGCAGTTAATGCAAAACTTCCATGTGTCACAGGATCTTTCCAGTACATCTGTGATCAGACCAAACCCTTCCTTTCTAAAGAGGACACAGATTATGTATCCCAGTCCACGAGTGGGTAGAAACTGCCATCTGGAAACTGTCTAACGGTGGTGAATACAGGACCATCAGCCATCTTTCTGGTGTAGATCTGAGCACAATGTTCAGGTGTGTCCAGAAGTTTTGCAATGCTGCCATTAAGGTGCTTCTTCCAGTGCATATTGTGATGCCTCAAAGTTTTTGGAGATGGCCACATATTTTAAAAACCACCGGAGAGCCCCACAGTGTGTGATTGCTATAGATGGCAGCCACATTCCAATCATTGCACCAGAAAAATATCTCAGGGGCTAGTGCAACCGCAAAGGATGGCATTCAATTGTTCTGCAAGCAGTAGTGGATGGGAAAGGACTCTTTTGGGATGTGTGTGTTGGCTTTCCAGGGAGTGTGCATGATGCTAGAATCCTGCGTCAGTCTGGTTTGTGGAGACTTTTCAGCAGTGGTCAGTTACTGGAGCAAAACAAGGTCACAATTTCTGGTTGTGAAGTTGGACATTACCTCATTGGTGGTCCCGCTTACCCCATGCAAAAGTTGCTGATGAAACCCTTCTTGGACACAGGTAGACGCACCCATGAACAACAAACCTACAACAAAGCTGTTTTGAAAATAGATTTTGGGAGGTTAAATAGGAGATGGCGGTCCCTTATGAAAAGATATGACTGCAAACTGGAGCTGAACAAGAAAATGGCCATGGTCTGCTGTATAATCCTCAATATTTGTGGGGAGCATGGAAATATATCCAGACTTCCACGATTACTGTCAGCCTCTGTATATATATGCAGAGAGAGAGAGAGAGATAACTTTATCCATCCCCAAGGGGCAAGTAAGTTGTCCTTGCAGTCTGGTAAAGTACACAAAAAAGTAGAAAAACAGAATAGATACACTTAAGGGCACTTGTGAGTAGTGTTAGTTTTATTGGCCATTTTTAAATTTAGCCTCAGTTTTAGTCCAGTTTCAATGGCGCCTTTTAGTTTTTATCACATTTAGTCAACCTCATCCTGTTTTTAGTTAGTCTAGTCGACTATAAGTCGAGCATTTTAGTCTTTATTTTAGTCCAAGAAAACATTTTATTTGTCTAGTTTTAGTCATCAAAAACTGTCAACATTTTAGTGTAGTTTTAGTCAGGACAATCATTTTACCCTTTTACTTTTGTCAGCAGATAATATTGAATGTTAGTAGTATATTACATTGTTAGTAGTAAGTAGAACATTGTTAAATCTAGTTTAACATTGTTAAACATGGTTTAACATAGTTAAACTACATTTAACAATCTATTTAAAACTAATACTTTAAACATAACTATCCTATTTTATGCAGAAATAACTGCAGACATTTTTATGTTTACATGCATTTATTTATATTAATATTGATGCCAATTCAAATCAGATGTCCTTGTGATGGTAACCTGAAGACATACAGAACAGCATTTTATGTCACCAAATAAATACATTGGGATGCAAACTCCTAAAGCAGTGGTTCCCAACCTTTTTTAGCTTGCAACCTCGTTTTGATATCACAAAACTCTGGCGACCCCAGACATTCAAAAACCAGACAATTTTATTTATTTTTATACCACATTTAGGCTATTTCATGTATGAAAATGTAGGTTAAAGTAGTTTTGAATTAAGTGTGGCGTATTATTTTATCTAGATGATTTTAGTACGTTTTAGTTTTTAGTTTTCATCCATGTGTAGCTGCCTAGGTGTATGTTGTTAACTGTAGTTTGCTTGCAGCTCCTAGATTAGCTCATATTTCTGTCTGCTTGCAATCCAACTGAAAACATAGTTGCCTGATCAGTATAACGTATCTAAGTTAGCATAAATTCAACTTCACACACAATTCTATCAGCAAGTGGCTACTCTAGCTACAAGCTACGAAGCTAGAAAGTTAGCCAGCGGTTTGCGGTTGGTTTAACGTTATTGCTGGAACATTACAGCCATTGGTTTAATATTATAAACCACCACCAAACTTTTTGTTAACTTACTATGATGTCTTTGTGGTGAACTGCAACGTGTCTCTTCAGGTTTGTTGTGGTTTTCCAGCTACATTTCCAGACAAAAATCAAGGATAAAGGTTTTTTTCTCCTCGTCAATGAGAAAATGGGTCCACACATCACGTCTTCTCTTTCGCTCGGACCCCGTACAAAGCATGACCATTGATTTTTCTTTTTTTTTTTTTGTCATGAATCCGCCTGTCTGTCCCATGTGTTTGTGATGTATCTTGATCTGGAGATGTGGAAAAGTTGGATCTCAGGCAAAAACGTCTCTGGACGCTGACTTGAATAATAAAAAGAAGTTTATTACAAAAGTTCAGGCATCAGTACAGATTTCTGCAGAAAAATCCAGAGGTTCCAAAACCAGAACGAAGAGTAGATGTACAGTTCTGTCTCATGTAGGTATCCTCCATACATAGATCAGACACAAGTTTACATATAGGATGTTCGTGTACTTACAACACATGTTTGTGTGTAAATCCAGTCTGTAGGACAGAGAACCTTATATGGTAAAACTTGAGTGTGTATCATAAAAATACTATGCTTAGAAAAAAAACGAATTCTGTACAAGCTGACGAAGATAATGGAAGATCCTTCACACCCTCTACACAACGCCGTGACGAAACAACAGAGTGTGTTCAGTGGGAGGCTTGTTCAAGTCCGATGCAAGACAGAGAGATACAGAAGATCCTTCCTTCCAGCAGCTATCAGGCTGAAGAACAAAGCCCTTAATTAATTAATGTGATTGTTTTAAAAAAAAAAAAAAAAAAAAAAAAAAAAAAAATTACTACTACTACAATATTGAATTTCCCTTTGGGATTAATAAAGTATTTTTCATTCATTCATTCATTCTTAGATCCCTCATTTGTAAACCTGCCCGCTGCAGGTTTGAAAGGAGATGTGTGTGTGTGTGTGTGTGTGTGTGTGCGTGTGTGTGTGTATGTGTGTGTGGCAGAAGAGCCGAGGCGGAAGTGAAGGAGACAGGATTTGACAAAATCATATAACAATCATCAATCATATAACAATATAATTTTTGTCTCATCTTTGTTTGTGAACTAATGTGTCCACAGATTTTAGCCCAGTTTTTATTTAGTGAACTACATTTTAATCTCGTATTTATTAGTCCGTGAAAATGCATTCTGATTTAGTCCCAGTTATTGTCTATTATTTGGGGTTTTAGTCTCGTGTTGTCTAGTTTTCGTGTGCGTTGACGAAAATATTTTCTTATGTTTTCATTGACGAAATTAACATGAGATGATAATATAATACTAATAAAAGTGACAGTGTAATAATAACACTATATGATTGTAGCTGCAACAATATTTGCTTATAATAATAATAACATAATAGCAAGAGTAATAACAATAGTAATAGTATTAGTAGTAATGATCATACTAATACTAATAATATTAATAAGAAGAAGAATAGTAATATATATACACATATACATTTTTCCTAAATATACGTATATTTAGCATGTGCAAATATATATCAAATGCAATGTGATGGGTAACAATCTAGCATCTCATTTATTGTTTACAAGTCATTGCATACTATAAGATGGTGTACATTTATCAATAAAGATTAACTTATTTGGGTGTTTAGCCTGACTTTGGTTTGTATTTGTTATGAGTATGAGTATGGTCGGTACTAACAGTTTTCAAATATTTATGGTAAAGACTGATCTCAGTAAAGTAGCTGGGATTTAGTGTTGAAGAAAACCTTTAAAATGCACAGGTAATAAAGACCAGGTACTTTCCACACTAATATCCTTTTACCTAAGGTTTTCCACGCGTGTTGGTTGATATGGTCAGTGAGAACAAACAACTTCTCTCAAAGTCAAGATATTTATTTTTACAAATAATTGGAAATGTGCACAGACTTCAGGGTTCTGAGACTATCTCACCCTCTCTGGTTACAGAGGAAGGAGTTCTGCTGCTGATAGCCAAAATCAGAACCCCGCTGCTTTCCCTGAACCCAGTAATTATACCTTTTAATTTTAATTATAAACAGTGATTAGACGCTATAACAAACTATTCAGCTGTTGCAAGGCAGATTTTTTTCTGCATCTTCTGTTGTCAGACTCGTCTGTCTGCTTTGGCTCTATCTGAGGTGCTGGAAGTACGGCCAAAAGCATTCATATGTCGCAGGCCAGACATTTCCCCTAATACCAGTTTGAATCTTTAAATGTCAGCTTATCCTTTTCTTCACTTAGAAGCAGAAAGCAACATGTTAACCCACACTTACATAATGTTCATGTTAAGTGTGTGTTATTTTTCCCCAACTTGCAAAGCTGCAATTAAATATTTTAATGCCATGCACAAGTTATACATTCAATGACAAATTTAAAATAATATCTAACAGTAGCCTGATCTATGATGGTGTGAAGAACTTAGTATGGTTCTGTTTGAATACAGTCATTTTTTATGTCCAAGGACATCAGCCCATATACAGGAAACTTCAACAAAGACTAACAGTATCTATACAAATCTTGATTACTTTCGAAGTACACCAGAACACTTAAAGTACATAATGGCTTTAATGCACTTTTTTTAGTGGATTGGTCATGTTATTATTGTCTGCTATACAAAATCAGGAAAAGGAGGACTGGGTTCCAAGGGAAGGTGAGCTGCACGCCACAGACCACAACGTTTTCTCTTTTTCATTTATATCCAGTGACATCTACGCTATGGAAGGCCAAAACCGTCATAATCAAAACTAAATAAATAAATGAAGAAATACATAATTAAATATGTGTTATTTTTAATATTTTTTATTAGTTTATCCATTTATTCATCTATTTTAGTTTGCCAACTTTATTTTTATTTTCACACTTATTTTTTTATTTCCACATTTATTTATTTTTTCCCATGTCCATTTTAAAAAAAATCTTCCCCCATTAATTTTATTTCCTGCTTTATTTATTTATGCATTTATTTTTACCTTGATACATTTCCACTTTTTACACATACACACATTTACTTTGCCTCACTCCACATTTATATTTTCCTCACGTATTGTTCCCTCGAGTGTATGCTGATAAGGTGGGCGTTTCTAACCTCCGTGTCAACCAATCAGCTATCAGGCTCTGCTCTGTGTCCTTGTGTAAACTTGCCAGCTGAATCAAGCTAACTTTGCTACACTAACTTGAGTGATTCCGTGATCTTTGGTGACTGTGGAGTGTTCATGTCCACTATCCAAACAGCTGCACGCTGGCTGCTACCGCTTTTAATATAGTTTATAAATGTTGGGGGTAGGGGGGAAGGGGGGTGGCGTGGGTCCTGGTGGGCAGTGGGGGGAGGGGTTAGGGCTCATGAGGGGTGGAGTCTGCTTTCCTTCTCGCTCTCTCTTCTCCCGCCGGGGACTCCTTCAGGTGGGTGGGTGCACTGTGCCTTGGGCCCGACCAGGATATGTGTGTGCAACCTGAGGCTCTCTAGTGCCCTGGTGTGGTGGCGTGGGCTGCCGGGGGTGAGTGGGCGTCCGGAGTGCTGACGTGTTGGGCTCTGGGCCGGGCTGGGCAGGGGCGTCCCCCGCTGATGCTTCGGAGTGCGGCGTAATCACGGCCCCCTTGCAAGCACACATTTCTTCCTTGTTGCATGTCCATCCGCTTCTGACTAGATGTTGCTGATGTTTGTGTGTTGGTACGTTTCTCTGCAGGTACGTTTGATGACTACTGTACTTTTTCCCGTTGCATTTAATTTTAAATAGCTCGTCGACTGTCTTTCTGTCTCAGCAAGCAAGTAAGATCACGTATCCGTTGATCGTGACATAAAGATACTGGCATGTCCACCGTGGTGTTTGAAGGACGGAGATTTAACGTTTGTGGACCCTGACCATTGCTGGTTGGGACGTTGCGGGACGACAGAATGTTGCTCCATTCTCGTTTCTCCTGGACTGACGGAGCCCAATAAGCCTGCAAGCTGCTTTCACAACGATGCGCCGTCACAGACGTGATCTGGCGTGTCTGCAGCCCGGCGAGTTTCTGTTGCCACAGTTACCAACTAGCGTTAAATCAACAATTTACAACAATAAGGCTATTTGACCAGAACTTCTTTTATAGGTGTCCATATGGACACCCTACAGCCAAATAAGAATCGAGTATTCACCCAGACCATTCACGTTTTAATCACACAAAACAACTAAATGATGTCCCAAATACAAAAGCTGGTCTGTTACAGCTTACATGGTGTATGTACGTCAGAATCAGAATCAGAATCAGAATCAGATTTATTGCCAAGTAACTTCCATTCCAAGGAATTTGTTGTGATTTGACGGTGCCTACATATAAATAAATAAATATGAACCATAAAGATATGAACAAGCCAACTGAACATATAACATTAAGACTGAAAAACTATATAAGAGTGGAAATAAATAGTTATGTACATAAAAATAAGATAAAAGTAAGTAGTGTA
This sequence comes from Melanotaenia boesemani, assembly GCF_017639745.1. NCBI lineage: Eukaryota > Metazoa > Chordata > Actinopteri > Atheriniformes > Melanotaeniidae > Melanotaenia > Melanotaenia boesemani. Next base: position 13,902,188 of record NC_055686.1, on the reverse strand, counting down.
TGTACATGAATGTGCAGTCTGTAGTATAAAAATGTACAAGTTGAAGTGACCAATGGAGGGGGAGTGTGTTAATAAGTTAGTCAGGTAAGTCTTTAGGTGAGTTCCAAAGCCTGATGGCAGAGGGGAAGAAACTGTTTTTGTGGCGGGAGCTTCTGGTTCTGATAGACCGCAGCCTCCGGCCAGAGGGGAGAGGGTCCAGACGGTGATGGAGGAGGTGAGGATGGACTCCATGATGGCAGTGTAGAAGTGGACCAGCATTGTCCGTGGTAGATTGAACTTCTTCAGCTGCCTCAGGAAGTACATCCTCTGCTGAGCCTTTACAAACAAAACAAGACAAAACAGAGCGCACCAACAAATCGAGGCAGCCATCCGCGGCGCCATCTTAACTTTGCTTTTTCACTTGAGGTGCACATTAATCTGTGCAAACATACGCATATTTTTCTTGTATTAGGAGTTACCACTAATGTGAAAAGTCTGCAACCAGCCCACGGTGGCAAACCGCTGAGACTGTTGAGGAAACGTTAACTACCGCTACAGAAACGGCAAGTGCCGTTGTAGCGAGAGTCTTAGCGTCTCTCTCTCTCTTTCCCCGCCATCACCCTCCCCTCGCCCTCCCCCTGCTTGTAGCCATTGAAAACAACTGCACAAGACTGATGTTACTCCATCTGCGATCGACTTGTTTTGCCTCACGTCAGGTCCCGGATGTGTGGCACAAAAGTTTGAATTTCAGATCTGAATTTGAATTTCAGATCTGAATTTGAATTTCAGATCTGAATTTGTATTTCAGATCTGAATTTTTCAAATACAAAAGTTTCAACTTTACCACAATACACATTAAAAAAAACAAAGATTCAATATCAAATATGGTCATTTGGATTCAGTTTTTTGAAGCAATTATTCAAACAGGCATATTCAGATTCAAATTGAATGATTCAAATTCAAATATAAAGAATTCAGATTCGTTCCCCAGTGGCACAAACCTTATCCCATACACAAAGATGATCTAAATTAGTAATACCTAAATCTTTAGTTTTCATTATGTGAACAGATTTGGTCAAAATGACGATATACTTGTAAACTACAATGTTTTGGTCATCACGAAAGCAAATCTTTTTGCCCTACAGCGTAGTGCGCATGCGCGGGATTACCGGACGTAAATAATAACATTCAACGTGCGTATACAAAATTTAAATAATACTGGGGGAAATGGTAAAACTGATTATGAATGAATTAATCAGTAAATATGTACACTTGGACATTGGTTCCCATTACATCTAATAGGAACCTAGGTACATACTTTTGACTGCTAGTGTACATTAATGAAGTGAATAAATAGATATGCTCATTTCTGTGGCCAGTTAAAGTACATGTTCTATAGACCAATCATAGATATTATTCCAAATGTGGCAGCTATGTAAAGTTTCCTCCTCTTTGTGAGGGTTTAGAGAGGGTTTATCATGTTATACATTGATACAGACTGAAAGCTTTGGAAGGGCAATGATTTTTATTAAAATAATTTTTATTTCCACAGAGACAGATCTGGAGATTCTACTGGAGGATCTGCGGTTGGACCGGTGCTATACAGAGAAGTTGTCGCTCAGCAAGATACTTGAGATTGATGAGAAGACCATCAGTGATGAACATGTAAAATGCAAATCAGACATTCCCTGGTATTTTCTAAAGAAACTGATGATGGTTAATGTGACAGCTAGAAATACAAAATGCACATCAGTAGGTGAACCAAACTGTGATGATGCATCAAAGACTTTGGAATTAAACTTTGATGAACTGCTTGGCAGTTTAAATACAGGTGACAGGCTAAACCCTCTTGACATAATCACTGCTCTCTTTCTGTGTTCTGATGGTTTTGTACAACAAGAAATGGCGCTAAAAATGTCAATGTGTCAGTTCTCTGTACCTCTGCTGCTTCCCAACTGTGACACGACACAGTGTACACTCATGCTGTGGGCCATGAGAGACATTGTGAAAAAGTACAGACCTCAACATCTTTTAGAATCCAAAGGCTTCATTGAAGAAAGAATTGTTCATTCTCAACTTCCACTGATCTCTTTTGTGAGACTGGGTGAATGCTCCTTGTCCAAGTCAAAGATCCTCAATGAGTTTCTGAGCAGTTCTCAGCAGTACCATGACACCTTTGTTCACCACAACATGGAGTGTGGAGACAGTCCAAGAAAAATATCCAATGGATTGACTGAAATTACCTGGTACCTTCCTTGTGGAAACCAGAACATGGACAATTTTGTTGAGCCAGTTGCTATAGCTAACCTTCATGGTGATAGTGCTTCATTTGAAACACAATTCTCCTTTCTATGTCAGACCTCTGCAGCAGTGTTTGTGTTCTTTGATAATTTGGACTCTGGATGTGAGCTGCTTATGAACCAAAACCACAAAGCACAGATCTTCTTGGTAGGAAACCATCAGAACAAGAACTTCAGTTTTAGCACATTGAAGGAGGTAGCAACCAAGTTAAGATTGACCAACAACAACATCATAATAAAGACAAAACAGAAAAATGACGCAGACTTTGTAAAATGCTTGAGAGAATCAGTCAGTAATGTAGTTGGGAACTCAATGATGAAGATGTCAGTAGAGCAGATGGCTGACGTGGCTCGTGAACTGGGAATATTGGTTGATGAAGATTCTCCAGAGTGCCAGGCTGGAAAGCAAAACGCAGATGCCATCACTGAAAGCATTCAAGACATCCTTAAATACAAAGAAGATCAGCTTCCCTTGCAAGGAGAAATATGGAAAGAACTGACATTCTTAGAGAAGGAGGAATTTCGACTTCGAAAAGTTGGGTCTGAAAACATAGAGGATTACAAGAGTGATCTTCGGGAGCAGAAAGAAGAACTGAGGAAAAAGCAGAACTCTTATGACATGTCAGTAGCTATGACTTGTTTCACTGATGCCATATCCAGCTCAAGAACAGAGAGGTGTTATTTTCTGAAATGGATGCGAATGAACCTCGATAACTTGTCTTGTATAAAACTGTCTAAACTCAGGGAGCTGTACAAAGAGAAGAGTAAAGGTTCTGAAAACAAAGAAGAGATCAAAGAAATTGACAGACAACTTTCCAACAGCTCACTGGGAACTGAACACTTCTTCCGTGAAATGGGTCAGATCTACGAAGCTTCGGTTTCCCTTCCAGAAACAAACCCTTACCGTAAACAGTTGCAGCATCTGCCCAAACTCGGTGCACAGCTGTTACTTGATGGATTTCCTCTTGAGCTTGTAGATGGAGATGCTTCCAACATACCTCTCAGATGGGTGAGTGATGTTCTCTCTCAGCTCAATGACTTGGTGTCTCCAAAGAACAAGATCACAGTTGTCACAGTGCTTGGAGTTCAGAGCACAGGAAAGTCCACTCTCCTTAACACCATGTTTGGAGTTCAGTTTGCAGTCAGCAGTGGTCGATGCACTCGAGGTGCCTTCATGCTGCTCATCAAAGTCAACGAAGACATCAAAAAAGATCTCAACTGCGACTTCATGGTGATCATCGACACTGAGGGTTTAAAGTCACCAGAGCTGGCACAGCTGGACAACAGCCATGAACATGACAATGAGCTTGCAACACTTGTCGTGGGGCTGAGTGATATCACCATTATCAATATTGCAATGGAGAATTCAACAGAAATGAAGGACATCCTGCAGATAGTGGTGCATGCTTTCCTCAGGATGAAGGAGGTGGGCAAAAAGCCCAAATGTCAGTTTGTTCACCAGAACGTTTCTGATGTTTCAGCCCATGAGAAAAACCTGAGAGACAGGAAACTGCTTTTGCAACAGCTGAATGAGATGACCCAGGCAGCAGCTAAAATGGAAAAGAAAGAGGAGAACAAGAGCTTCACTGATGTGATGAAGTACAATCCAGACACTGGGAACTGCTACGTTCCTGGACTCTGGAATGGAAACCCACCAATGGCACCAGTCAATGCAGGATACAGTGAGGCTGTTTATGAGCTCAAGAAAAACATTCTCCATCTACTGGGAGAGAGTGAAGCATCTGCTAATAAGATCTTGGAGTTTAGAGAGTGGATGACCAGTCTGTGGAATGCAGTAAAACACGAAAACTTCATCTTCAGCTTCAGAAACAGCCTCGTAGCTGATGCATACATGAGACTCTGCACAGAGTTCAACAAATGGGAGTGGGAGTTCAAGAAAGAAACGTACACCTGGGTTACCAAAGCAGAGACGAGAATCTCTAATTTTGGTACAGTTGCTGAAAAATCTGGACTGTCTGACATGACACAACTCCTCACTCAGCTGAAAAGTGAAGCTGCATCAGTGCTGTCTGAATGGGAGACCAAGCTCCTGGACAATCTGAAGGAATACTTCAAGCAAACAGAGGGTCATGTTTATCTGGTTGAAAGATACAGAGAAGATTTTGCAAACAGTGCAAAGAGTCTTCAACGAGAATTAGAAAGTTCTGTAAATAACCAGCTCACAGTAGCAGCTGATATCAGACGGAGAATGAAAGAACTGGATGAAATCAAGAAGAATCACACAACAGTAATAGAGAAAGCAGTGTGTGAGTTAATTGATGAATGTCGAAAGAAAAAAGTTGAGATGACAGAGACAGAGCTGGACAAAGAGTTTGATGAGATGTGGAGTGAAACACTGAAGAATCTGTCTTTTTTTGAACAAAAACCCAAAGATGTCTTCGACAGTGTGTCCCACTGCCTGAAAACTAATCTGTCAACAAAGGGGAGCCATGCGTGTGAACTATTGTATGAAAAAAACATCAAAGATTGTGGGTTGGAACCTTACAAATGCAAAGCTGATGGAACCTTGAAAAAAATTAAAAATGTATTCACCACATGGACCTTTAAAGATTTTGTCAAGATGAGACAAGAAAAAGCTGACAGCATCATAGATTGCTGCACTCAGTTTGTAACTGAAAAACTGGGACGAAAATGTGATTATCATGACACTTACATTCAGGAGATTCTTCATATTATTGATGAAAGTCTAGAAAAATGCCCAGATATGAACATAGATACTGAGTTTGAGGTTTCTCTAAAACAGCACATCTGTGGATTTGCAGCCAGACGCTTTCAGAAAATGCATTTAGAGTTTCTACATGTAAACGATCCTCGTAGATGTCTGGATCAAAACAAAGAAAAGTTCCGAGATGATTTCAAAGATATGTTCCATGAACGAGACCAGTGTCAGAAGAAGGCTGCAGAATTCACAGAACAATGTCTGAAGCCTGCTGTTGAGGACTTTGTCAACCGTTCCCTTGGTCCTGATATCATTGATGAAATGCTGACGAAGCAGCAGTTCAGCACACGAATGTCCTTCCAGTATTCACTTTTACTGGATCTGCTATCAGATGATAAGTTTGATGGTCTCTGCAGATATTGTTTTCCTTATGAGAGTTATGTAAAAGAAAAAATTCTTCAACAAGTGAAGAAACATTTTTCAAACAGCTCTGCAACGTTTGAGTTGGAGGAAAAACATCTTCAGTCAAGGATCAACAGGATAAATGACGCCATCAAACACACCAAAGAAAAGAAGTGTGGTGACTTGAAGACATTTGTTGAAGAAATGTGCAAAGAACTTGGTGATAAACTGGTCATTTCCCAGGATGCTCTTGGAGCTTTCATGATCCTGAACAATGCTGACCAGGATCAGTTTGCTCACTGGCTCACATTGTCTGTGGAGGACATGGCAGAAACTCTCAGGAAGAAGTTTAAAAATACACCCTTTGTAACAAAACTCAAACGTCTCCATGTGAATCCTCAGAATGAGCTTTTTAACAGAGTGGTTGGTTGTGGAAAACAGTGTCCATTCTGCAAAGTTCCCTGTGATGCAGGAGGAAAAGCCCACACTTCACATTTTGCTTCACTGCATCGACCAGAGGGTCTGGGTAATAACACGTGGCACGGATCAAGAAAACTTGTCACTGACATTTGCACATCAGCCGTGATCAGTGACACCAGATTTAGCTGCAGTGCCACAAACGGTGAATGGCATCCTTACAAGAATTACAAAGAATTTTTTCCAGACTGGAACATTCCTCCAGATTCCAGCCTTGAAGCATCAGACTACTGGAAATATGTGATGGTAAAATACAACAAAGATTTTGCCAAAAAATACAATGCAGAACCCGCTGATATTCCTGATTGTTGGAGAAAAATCACAGAGGAACAGGCAAAAGTGAGCCTTCAAGTGTCATTTGGGATTAAATGACATGGTCATTCCTCAAAGCTCTCTTCAGAGGGACACATTAAGGGTCTTTATTGGGGGTGCTTGGTGAAATATATTTTGTTTTAGTTCTTCACATTAAAGATACAGACTGCATTAAAATTCTCACCTTTACCACTGAAAAATGGGATGCATCCCCTGAAAGCTTTCCATATTTTTGCTGTTTTAATGCATAAATCTAACATTTAACTTTCTATCGAGTTCACTCAGTTAACTTGTACCACTATAGTAACTGGACGATATGGGAAGTTAAATCAAGTATTAAGTGACTGTTGATTCAGATCTGAAATGATTTTCTTCTTTAATGACATATATGATGAATATTTATATCTATAGTCTGTTAAAATATCATCTTTTTCTGTGTAGAATTCACATAACAGAAAGGTGTTACTATCATCAGTGCAAATAATTGTTTGATTTACTTATTTTAGAAGTTTGCATGTTCTCTATATGTATGCATGGATTCTCTCTGGGTACTCTGGCGTCCTCCCACCTTCCAAAGACATGCATGTTAAGTGGTTACTCTAGATTCTGCCTTTGAGTGAATGTCAGCATTAGTGGTTTGTCTCTCTGTGTTAGCCCTGCAATGGACTGGCAACCTGTCCAGGGTATACCCTGCCCCTCACCTGTTAAAAGCAGGGATAGACTCCAGCTTCCCCGATACCCTGAATTGGACTAAGCAGTTTAGAAAAGGAATGAATGAATGTTTTACTTCCTTCAATGAAATATTTATATTGATAAATACTGGCACACTTAAAGAAAACTGAAGCATAACTCATAAATTGGTATTGTATGACTATTGCCTTATGTGATTTTATGCATGTACTGATGTACTTTGATGATTTAATAAAGCAACTTCCTTGGTGCATACCTTTCTTGTCTGTTGGCTTCTCTACCCTTTTGGCTAAATCATATCCAACATTTACAAAGTAATGGTTAATTTCATTAGTAATTTTTTTAGATTAATGTACAGTATTGCTATTATCTTTTTACAAACTAACTGGGAAAGTTTGTTTTTACATGTATCATTCTCCATGTATGCTGGATGTATGCTGCTCCAACAGTCATGTTAATAGCCACTTTTATTCAGTCTAATGATACTTGTTAAAATATTTCTTATTTAGTTTGTATCTTTTGTTCTATATTTTAAGAATCAATGAATAAAAAAAATACAATGACACACATTAAGAGACAAAAAAATTGCTTCTCACATACTTCAGCTACTCCTTTTATCGAGGCAGGGAGGAGTAAAATGATGGAGGTGAAAATAAATGACTGACCGAGCAGTTACTAGATTTGTGGTGAAAGGTTTGGACCCTTTTCCTACAGTGGAAGCCCGTGAATTTCGAATAATTTGCTGTGTATTGTCTAGCATGGCCCAACAGAAAATTAGAATTGTCAAAATATTATTTTAACCATTACAGATATGTTTTATTTATTTTATTAACCAACATTTTCTGTAGGAAGATGACAAAGACTCAACTCAAGTTATCACCCCCAAGCAGACAGAGTTTAACAAACGATTTGATCCCTGCTGGTTATGAGGTTGAAAAGAGCAATCTGATCTCAGACCAGAAACATCCTCCACCCCTCACATGCTCATTTTCTGGACAAAAACTGTTAATGTGCAACAGTTCAAAGTTGCAATCTTATTTTATCTTAAATGTTCATTTAACAGAGAAACAAGATTTATGTCTGTCTGTCTGTATGTGCCTTCACTTTTGCCTTTGTTATCCATGGTTAACCTGTGAGTTTTCTTTATGGACAGTTACATTACAGTTAAGACAGTTATTTGAAGACACTATCAATGATGCACTATGGCTTTATTATTTGCAGCTTATGGGGCACCTGCCCTGATGAGCAGATGAGCTCCCCTGAATAGACTCCTATGGTAGACTGAGGGAAGCTCTAAAAATAGTTCACTTTCAAGGCAAGGTAGTTTTTTTGTATAGCACATTTCATGTACAGGACAATTCAAAGTGATTTACATAAAACTAAAACATTACAGATATTAGAATAGTAAAAGGCATCAACACATAATCAACACATAATCACAATAAAATAATAAATTACATTACTACATCGACCAGAGGGTCTGGGAAGATACAGGTTTACAACAACTGGAAAACTTGTCACTGTCATTTGCACATCCTCTGTGCTCAGTGATAACAGATTTTTGCTTGCAGTGCCACAAACGGTAAATGGCATCCTTACAAGGATTACAAAGAAATTTTTCCAGACTGGAACATCCCTCCAGCCTCCATTCCAACCTTGAGGCATCAGACTACTGGAAATATGTGATGGCAAAATACAAAAAAGATTTTGCCGAAGCTTATGATGCAGAACCTGCTAACATTCCTAGTTTTTGGAGAAAGATCACAAAAGAACAGGCAAAACAAAGTCTTAAAGAGCCTTTCACAATTAAATGAGACTATTATTCCTCCTAAACGACTTCTAGTCTCTAGAGAAAAACATAGTGGATCCACACAGAAGGCTCTTATGTATGGTTGTATGTACACAATTAGCCAAAAGTGAGTCGAAATGATTAACTGATTGTTGATTCAGAATTCAGATATGAAGAGAAAATTGCAAACGGCTGGAAATAAGACAATGTGGTTAAAGATGTTTCCATCACAATTACATTTTGTTTTTTTTTCTTTTTTCTTCTTTTTTAATGAGTGCCTTAAAGACAAAATTTTATTTCATTTACTTACCAGTTTATTTCATTTTTTACTGTAGTACAGTTAAAAAATCAACAATGCCATTAAATTGAGTTAAACGGTTTCATGTTATGAATGAATTCCGTTCACAAGTTTTCCAGGCTCAAACTAAAGTGGTGATGATAAATTCTTTATTTTATGTTATTTTTTGAAATATTGTAGAATGAGGAAATTGATGAAAATTACATTTTAATAAAAATTTATTATATTTTCTGTGTAAAATATGTTTTTGTTTCTATTGATGATACATACATTTTCCTATGCTAAAATAACTTTCTGAAACTTATCAGAAAAGTCTTAAATCATTTGTAAATCTGTCTTCTATCCTGTAATCTTGTTCTTAATATTTTACTTTTTTATATTTTATTTTGTGTCTGATTCCATGCAAGCATATGATTCCTTTACATTATTAAAATAAAAATGAACAGTTGTTGTATGGTAAATCTGGTAGTATCGACATAATGCTATATTATATACTCCTGTTAAGCAAGTGAATAAAGAGATAAATCTGCAGTCTGGTTATGAATGTCTTTAATGTTTCCCAGATCAGAATCACAGCATACAGTGTATAATAACTTCTAAAGTAACAGAAATATCATCACCTCATTTATTTATAGGATTTTTACTTTACTTTTTAATAATCATATATTTTTAATCCCATTATTTAACAGTTTTCTTTATCTGAAGTCTTGGGTTTCTGAATTCAACATAGAATCTAAAAATAAGACAACAGGTGCAGATTTACAGTTGAGACCAAGCTGAAGGTTTAGGTGGTTGATTGGGTCCATGTCATTGTGTGTGTTTGCCATTGTGGAGTGTTAACGATGTGCTTTCAGAGACACCTGTACTGATAAATGGTCTCTAAAGTCAGAGACCTTATATCATAGTTTGGCTGAATAGAGAGGATGAGTGTGTTGAAATATTCAAACTTTAATCTGGTTTCTTGCTAAGATTTGTTCAAATACATCCAGACTAATGCACTTGAATACTTTACAGTAGGCTATTGAACTGGTCCGTCCCAATTAAACCATTTCCTGCTACATCACACCACTGCAAGAAACACAACCTCCATGACAGTTCAGCACAGTGACTGGAGTCAGAAAGTTTGACCATCTCTGTGATCTCATTACTGTATGAGGAAATGAGGCATCTTATGGTATCAGAGCCCTCACGCCTGCCCCACATGTCATCTTGTGGCTACATGTAAATGCTGCTACTTGTTAAGTGAACTAACATTTGTTTGGCTGCACTTGTGTTTGATATCTCAGTTCAGGGTTAGACTCTAGACGAGCAATCACTGAAATGCAAAGCTGGTTTTTATGAGCACACTAAGCTACTGAGACTAAATTTACACTCATCACGCAGCACAAATTCATTAGAAGTAAACGTGGATCACAAAGCATTTTTTATAAAGCTTGCAAAAAGTTGCAAAAAGGGAAAATGATGCAAAATAGTTGATTTTCAGAGTTAAACAATACTAAAAAAAATGTAATAATATTTAGAAGCTAGCAATGCTAACTGTAGTATCTTAGGCCCTCTCATTTAAGGGGCTTCAGTGAAGTTCTGCTACAGTGATTTTACTGATGATGTGTCTTGATGCTACAGGATGCCCACGTAACCATGGGCAACATAAAAATACTTTGAAAGAAAAAAAAATTTTAATGATGGAAACTGTTAAGATGTCAAGATTAATTTAAAGCTTCAATCAAGAGGCCATTTCTTTGCAAACTGCACCTGTTGTCCTTTGTTGTCACAAAATATTGTTTCATTCATTCACTCCAAAAAAGAAAAAAAAAATTAAGAAGTAACTTAATATTTACAGATATTTTGTCTGTTTCTTACATTTGAAAATATACAGTTTTGATTCTCATCCAGATGTTGTGTCTCTGTTCCTTCATCAGTTGTTTTCTTCCTCACGTCCAGCTTTATCAGAGCAGACTGACTGCATTAAATCTGACACAAAAGCGCCCTCCAGTGTTGGTTTGTAAAAAAGCCCACGAGAGGGAACAGACCCAGGCTTAATACCTTGTTTCTGTTCTGACTTCCAGAGATTGTAGGCAGGACGGGACTGGGACACAAAGTCAGGCCATGAGTCATACACTCACTCAGGCCACCCCAACACATTTACTGCATGCATATGCTCACACTTGTGCAGGTGTACATACACACACATAGACTTAATCTCAAAGCTCATTCTCAAAGCTTATTCTAGACCAATATTCACATAAAACTACAAATCACTAGTCCAGTGTTTCTCTCTTCTCATCAAATGATTCAATACAAAAGTCAAACCAGTACTCTTATATTAATGATCTTCTGTTGAGATAATTAACATGATTGTTTTATTTTGTCTGTATGTCATTTAGATGCAAGTTTACCGTAGTACATTTAATTCACCAACAGCAATATTTACTACTAAAAACATAAAGTGGTCAACAGCAAGTTCACCTGATGGGATTCAAATAACATCAGAAAATTAAAAAGTCTTCTCAACTTAGATAAGAGACTGTCCAACTTTAGGAGGGGTCCCCAAACTTTATCATGCAGCAGCCCACCTGTGGACATATGTTTGGCTCAGCAGGACCCACCAAATATTTCATGCAGGAAAATAAGCCATGTCGTTACCATGGGAACAGAAACACATCCGCACACACTCCATATGGAGTTTTAACTAAAACCTCAGACATCAACATTTACCCAACAAGCATAAAATGCTGCAATCATATTATTTACATTCAGATTATCACACTGACACAATGATTAAGTTAAAATGTTCCCTCATCAGCATTTAACCCGGACTAATGAAATGTTCTTCACCCTCACAGCTGTGCAACTACTTGTGTGTTGGACAGGGACAGATGTGGACAGTTTATGTGGACATACTGTTATAACCAAGCAACCAAAGTATTAAAATATCCACCTGTTAGTTTAATACAACACAAATTAACTAATTAGTTTATTTTATCCAGGTTGTACCAGGAAGCCCCAAATATGAGCTAGTGTATATAAACGGTTTGCATATCTATTTGTAGTTATGTGTTTGGGCTGATGTGAGGTTTAATAAAACAAACCAGTGCAACATTTCCAATAGAATGAAGTTTAGACAGGAGATGGTAACCTACCAGCTCATTACAGCTACATAAAAGGGCTCATGGAGAATCTCAACCACTGATCATAATGTTATCTTCAGATAAAAGTTTACCCCCCAAACACGCTGCCCCCCCTGCATCTGTCATTTATTAAATATGGTTTACTTATGTGACGTCATGGGTGACTGATACCATTGCTGGTGGAGGATTTGAAATCATCGGAAATTTTCAAGCATTTTCCCGCCTCCTCTTCAAGCGCCTTCTTTTTTGTTTATATATAAATATAATATAATATATATATATATCCATCCATCCATCCATTATCTTGACCGCTTATTCCATTTCGGGTCGCGGGTGAGCTGGAGCCTATCCCAGCATTTTAACAGGTGAGAGGCAGGGTACACCCTGGAGAGGTCACCAGTCTGTCGCAGGGCCATATATATATATATATATATATATATATATATATATATATATATATATATATATATATATTAGTGCTGGGCACGTTAACGCATTAATCGTGCGTTAACGCAACGCTTAATTAACGGCGTTAATTTTTTTTTTTGCTGGCCGCTGGCTTTGATGACAGAAACATAGCCTCCATGTCTCCCTTCCCTGCTGCAGTGGTGTGTCTGACGTGATCGGGAGAGAGCGGGTTTATGAAAATAAAGAGATGTTTTCTGTCTGGAACAGCAAAGGTAAGACATGCTTTCTGACTAATACAAACGTGAAGCATAAATCGGGTCGTCTTCTGCCTCTGGTTCGGTGAATCTCTAGCGAGATGTAAGCTGTGGTATCTGTGAGATGTGAGCTTTCAGTAGAGGAGTCGTTTGTTCGTGTTCATGCCTTGGGGTGGACACGGGGAGACACAATTTGTGTTCACATATTTTTTGAACTTTGTGTAGCTGCTCTTTAAATAACTTGTTGTCTTAACCGTGTTTGTTGGTGATAGAAATGATTTTTCTGAGCTGGTAGCTGAGATTCTGGACTTTCTGTTGATACCACACATGTGTATAGTTACATCTACAGACCTGACGCTACACCCTGAAACGAGATGTTAGCCCTTAACTCCCGGTGATAGTGGAGACTGAAAATGAAAGGTTAGAGAAACACTGGATAGTGAAACACTGAAGGTGCATGGATGGAAGTTATTGTGCATATTGTGAATATTTCTCTCTCCTCACCATCTAGAAGCTGTGAGATTCTCATCCTGCTTTCTGTCTGTTCACCTGACGCTGATATTCATCACATATTGTTCCTTCTGTGTTCAGAAGGAAGCAGCTTCACAGTTTTAAATTCATCCTGCTGACTTTTTACCTTTTAGTTAGTAAATCCTGAACATTTCATCCTTCTTTCTCATAAATATGTGATTTTATAAATATATATGAAGAAATATTTTAACTGTTGCTGTTTAAGAGAAAACTGCTGCTAAACCTGTTTATGTGTTTAGTGCAGGGGTCTGCAGCCTTTCCAATCCAAAGAGACATTTTTCCCTCAGCCAACTAAATAAAACTGCTTTAGAGACGCAAATGTTACGAGACTTTTCAAAAAGGCAACTTAATATATATTTTTAATGAAGAGCCACCATAGGATGTTTGTTATTTTTTAAGAACCACATTTTTATTTCCATTTTAAGGTTTTAAAATAAAGAAAAACATGTTGAGGCAAAACACAAGTTTCTTCTTGTGTTTTCTTTTGCACTTGTTTTACTGTAAAATACTTTTACAGACTTTTATAATGTAAAAAACCTTTTCTACGTTTGTCTAACAGAACCTCTTCCTCCAGTTGAAGTGACAGTCTCTAATATCAGCAAAGAGTCTCTGTCTCTGCAGTGGGACTCTCCTGCTGCTGAAGTGGAAACTTTCATTGTAACATGTTGCACTGAAGGAGAAACTGTGGAGGAGTTGAAGACAAACGTAAACTGTGTGACGTGTAGTGACCTGAGACCAGGGGTGTGTTACTTCCTCAATGTTTCCATACAGCTGAAAAATGGAGCAAGATGCACACTAGCTGGAATATTTGCCTAGACAAGTAAAAAAAAAAAAAAAAAAAAAAAAAATATTGAAAATATAAAGTAACTAAGATAATGACCCAGTTTGTATAGTTTTTCATGAGTGTCAACTTGAATCTCTGAAATTTTACAAATGAACACTGTGGTAAAGGTAAAAGAAAAAGATGTTTTAATTTGGCTCCTTTTATTTCTTGTTGCTCTTTTCCACTGCTGAAACTGCACCCCGTTTGCGTTGTATTACTAATGATAGGAGTGCCACATTAAATCTAGTAAAGAGTAAGACATTAAATCAGCAAATATATTTAAATAGACAAATAGATAAAACTTGTAAAATTTGTAAAGATTACATTTGACATCACAATAACTTTAAATAGTCTATGTCAAGGGTGTCAAACTCAAATACACAGCGGGCCAAAATGAAAAAATTAGAACAGGTTGAGGGCCGGATGTTCACCTGGTCCTGGGGTTGTCTTTGATGTGGGGTAGCTGGGGTTCGTGCTCCAGGGCTGCTGCTGAGGAGCCGGTTCTCTGGGCTTCCCTAGTCTGCTTCTGGCCTCTGTGAAGAAGTGGTCGCATTTGCACAATCTCCCTCACCACTCTTCATCACTGATCACTCCTTATTCCTCGTCATTTGCATGTTGACCCGGTCACTGAGTTGTCTGGTGGGTCTATACGTCGAGAGAAATTTTCTTTTTTTCTCTGAGTGTGTATCTGGTACTTTGATTGTTGTTGTGATACGTTTGTGATTTTTCTTTTTTGTTAGTAATTAGGAACTTGATTACTTTCATTTCTGTTTTTTCTGTAAAAGCAGCAGGAAAATATCTGGTGTGTTTCTGTTTGGGTGTAGCAACTTGTTGTCTGGTGATGGCTTGGATGGAAGGGTCGTTTTCTTCTATTTCTTGTGTTTTTGTCTCCTCTTTCTTCTTTCTTTCTCTTTCGTTGTCTTCTTTCTTTTTCTGCCCTCTCCAGTCAGGTCCAGCAAGATTACATAGGTTCCATAATTCAAAGTAAATAAATAAAAGTAAATAAATAAATTAATCAGAGTAAGAGGAGCTTTATATCCATAAATCTCCCCTTGGCAGAGCAAATTTGCTCAGCAAAACACAACAAACAGACGGCTTGCTAAGATACTGGACAAGACAGGTTAAATAAATAAAAGTAAAATAAAATCTCAAAAGTTGATGATATTTGGCGTACGCTGGTTTTGTACCTACCTACTCCAGCTTTGTGCATGAGGCCCCTGCTATATTATATTTATTTTATCAAATCTCATTCAGGTGTCACTGTCCTGCAGGTTTTCAATGTTTACCTGGTACAAGACATTTAACTTAAATAAATAGATCCAACAGCTTATAAGCTGTGCAGAACTTCATATATGAAGTTCTGCACAATAACTCTTTGATTTGAGTAATTTCTGTCTGTACATGCATCACGCATGGCAACGTTATGCCCCATTGTGCACACACAGGTGAGCACACTCCCAATAGCCAACAGTAAGTGTGCGATTTGCTCCCCTTGTTTATTAAGACTACATGCATGAAACTGAGACTGATGAGTGAAAAGAGACTATCATGAAAGAAACTATTTTACTGTGTCTGTATTTAAACACAAGGAGGAAAACTTTCTGTCAACACATGAAAGAAGTATTGTACACTGTTGATTCACTTCTGTGTTGAACTTGTAAGTTAATTTTCCAGCTTAGTGTGTTAAATCTTTAACACAGCAGGGAAAACATTTGTGTCCCATGTAGGTTGTTTTCATACAATTTTCTGTAAAAGGCTTCAAAAATCAGTTAACTGCAGAAAGTGAAAGTAGTTTCATCCAGCAGCAGACTATAAAAGTAGAACTACTTTTACAAAGGAAATCAGTTTACCATGGGCAGTCTTTTCCAAAGGTAGGCTCTAATATGATGTTGTTTACATATATATATATATATAAATATATATATATAAATATATAGTATGTGTGTGTGTATGTGTGTGTGTGTGTGTATGCATATATATGAGAGAGAGATCTCCATACTTTGTAGTCTAATCTAATTTTTCAATGTAATTTCTGTGTTTGTCTGCAAAATCCAGCAAAATATTTTAAACCTGCAACACAGCTCGGAAAATTTTATAAGGATGGTTATATCAGGGTTTTTACAGTAAATGGTAAATATTTATAGTAAACCATGAAAAGAAAAGTGAAAGTTGGAGAAGTCAGTAAAATAAACAATGATGATGTTAAATTCTGCACTCGGGTGGGGTTGGGGAATCTCTACTGCACCTCCCTAATAGTTCTCCTCACCTCTTTTATCAAAATTTCAATAAACCCAAAACAATAGTTTATTTTTTTTAAGAATCAGTTAATGTGGTTTGTCATTGTCTTGCTGAAATAAGCCTTTTCTATATAATGTCATCAGGATTGTAGATTATGTTACTTATTTCTTTTTAACCAACAGAAAGTAGATGTCCAAGATTGTGACCAATTTAAATGTTTTGTTTAATAAGACTGTCTTTGTACTTGTGTAGGTATCTGTACGTTCTGTCACTCTTTGTAGATTCAGCTTGCTGCACTTTGAAAAAAAAGTTTGCCAGACTTGAAGAATAACAGATTTTGATTTTAAAAAAAATCAGCTTTCCATATGGTGTGACATGCCTTACTATCTTGTTTTTCTGTTAAGAGCAAGTTATGGCTCTAACTTGTGCTTAAGAATATGGTATCAGATGTGAGAGACAAAATTATGCAAATTGTGGCTGCACACCCAACTCTGGGAAACCTCGTACTACGTGTAGGGTTGAACGATGTTGTGAAACAACATTCTAAGGCCTTGAAACTGGATTTTACTGAACTGTTGAATGCGATCAACTGTCTGGGTTCCTGGGTATTCAGTAAAGAAGTGGAGAGATTCAGCAGACAGTTTAGTGTAAATACTGTACATGGCTCTCAGTACAACACATTCAGTTCATTTCATTGACAATTTCAACAAGGACATATGTCCCTGTGTCCACTCAGAGACATGAACACCAAGACACACTTTTCTTTGATCTATTCTAAAAATCTGGATGAGATCATTGACCATCTGAAAACAACAACTCGCTGTCTTGTTGCCCTGTCAACCGGGTTTTAAAAGAATGTTACAGGATACATGGCCTTAGATATCTTACAAATTGTAAACAAAGCTCTGCTTTCAGGTGTCTTCCCTCAGACCTTAAAAACAGACACACAGGTGAGCACACTCCCACTAGCCAATCATCCCACTCCCATCAAACCACTACTGAAAAAGTAAAACTTAGACTCATCACTGATGAGCAGCTACAGGCTGATATCAAACCTCCCCATTTCAGTAAGATTACAGAACAAGCTGTATTACAACAGTTACACAACTTCCTGACACTAAGTAACTGGTTTGGTGTCTATCAGCCAGGTTTTTTGCCTCACCACAGCACTGAGACTGCTCTAATTAAGGCCTTTAATGACATTTGATTGAGCACACAGAAACATTTCTGTCTTGGTACTACTAGAAATCAGTACTGCATTTTTTTTTCATGCAATTTATCTTATTTTACTTTAGTGTTTTGTCTTTAAGCTCTTTTATTTCCCACAGTTTGTTTTAATGATTCTGCTGCACCCTCATCCATGCATTTATCTCCAGTAGACTGGATTACTGTAATGGTCTTTTAACAGGACTTCCTAAAAAGAGCATTAAACATCTGCAGCTCATCCAGAACGCTGCTGCTAGAGTTTTAACCAGGACTAAGAGATCTGAACACATCATACCAGTTTTGAAATCTTTACACTGGCTTCCTGTCAGTCACAGAATAGATTTTAAAACCCTTCTGATTGTTTACAAATCCCAAAATGGTTTAGGCCCAGAATACATCTGTGATGTGTTCAGAGAATATAAACCTAGCAGAGCTCTTAGATCCAAAGACTCTGGTCAACTAGTCCAGACCAGAGTCCAGACTAAACATGGAGAAGCAGCATTTAGCTGTTATGCTGCAAACAAGTGGAACAAACTGCCAGTGGAGATTAAACTTTCACCAAATGTAGACATTTTAAAATCCAGGTTAAAAACATTTTCTTTTCTCATGCGCCTATGCATGAAATCTGCACAGTAACTTTTTAAACTTATCTTGCTTTTAATCATTTTAATGTAATTTATTATTTTATTGTGATTATGTGTTGATGCCTTTTACTATTTCTAAATATCTGTTATCTGTTATGCCCTTGTTTTATGTAAAGCACTTCCTGTACATGAAATGTGCTATACAAATAGACTGTCTTGCCTTGTCTTACACCCTGCTGTAATACTTAACTGAATATTGGGAAAACAGTTTTATTTTATTTTATAATGTATACTGAGGTCATAAAGCAAATGATCACTATTATTTAAAGCCCTACAGAAAGTGACCTCTTTTCCTAACTATATAAGTCAACATCGACTGGTCACTAGATAAATGTAGTTTTTAAGTTATTTCATTAAGGTTTTTATTTTTTGTAAATTGGAGGCTATTAATCTTTTTGTAAACTCTATTTGTAGAAACATTTTTAAAAGCAGACAAGCTCTCTAAGCATTTATTCACTCTTTCTTTGTCAGTGTCCTTTTTATTGCATTCGTTGTCCCCTGCTCTCCAACACTCAGATAAAAACATCCTATTTTTTTAAATGAAAATTGTTTTTGCTTTCTGCACCCTGCTGTAATGTTTTATGTAAAGCACTTTGAATTGTCTTGTATATGAAATGTGCTATACAAATAGCTTTGCCTTTGCCATATTAACACATGTCACTATTTTGCATACAAAAGTGATATATTTTAGATAAAAAAGAAAAAGATTATAATTTAGGCCAGTCTGTGTATCAGCATCACATTCTTAATAGATTTTGCAATGCAGTAACTGCATATCTTAACAAAAGTAAATATAAATAATTTATTAAAAATAATTTAGACTCATACTTTGCACATGCTGTATATTTTTCTATGATAAATTTGGGAAAAGTCAAATATGATTCAACCAAAGTAGCTTGTGTTGTTTAAGTCTAATTTTTTTACTAGTAATAGTCATTTAATATTTTGCCTAAATAGAGCACAAAGGTTGTTTTATGTAGTGGAATAACAACTTGGTAAAAACTGAAAACATTTTATGCTGTGTCTTAGTGGACAATTATTCATTCAGTCATCCTTCAAGAACATTAACCATCAATTTTATATAATTTACTATTCTTATAATTTTTTTTATTTTATGCGATTTGATATTTTTAGGTGGTGTGTACATTAAAATTTAGGTTATGCAGTAGAGAGGGAGGATGTTCGTTATCTTAATTCTTGGAAAATGAAGTCTGACTCTTTTTTCTCACTTTCACTTTCAGGAAGAAGCTGCTTGAATAATCTGCTTCAGTTTGCCCTGTAAAGTCTGTTATCCACTATAGGTAAACAGCTATTTTATACATGTCTAAAAGAAAATACAAGTCCTCATTCTCCAAGTCCTTGATAGCATGTAAAGTATTTTGAAACATGAATTACTGCAAAAATTCACATTAATAAAAATGGTATAGAAGGAACTTCTCACAACATTAACAAAACTACAATGTAATGAAAACAAGGATTAATTTTCTAACAACACAGAACCTGGCCCATCTGGCCTACTGTAACATACACTGAAACATGTGTCCCTCTCCCATGAACCCTCATTGGACCAGCTCTCATTCATCATCATCATCATTCAGTGATATTAGTCAGTTAAAACTGTATTATTGTTGTGTGTTTATATTGCTATGCTACTTATGTGCTAGTTACCACAAATTGAAAGATGATGTCAAGGCTCTTGCATATAAACAGAAATGTGTACTCAGTTCCCAGATACCGATCAATAAAAAGAAACACCCTTGATCTTTTCTTGAATCTAGTATTTGAGGACATCCAAAGTCCTCATTAAAATAAGTGTATCATATGTATGGGGTAATTAAACTTAGGGTGTGACTTTAGCGCGTTAATTATGATTAATTAATTAAAAAAAATTAACATGTTAAAAAATTAGCCACTGTCTAATCCCCTCCCTGCCTTACCATCAGATATGAATGCCTATTAAAGAAGAGTGTGGATGACAATATTTTAAATTAAAAGTACTGTAACAGTAACATTAGAAAACAGCTGGAGCTGTTAGTTAGAGTAATTAAAAGGCACTTTTAACTTTAGGTCTGTTCAAGTTTGGCCGGGGATATTTCCTATTTTTTATTTACTGTTCTAAATTAAAATGCAATTAAATTAATTTTTCTAGAAATTACTACAGTCATCCACTAAAATCCATTTAGTTTAAAAAATATTGCTTTGGGGGGCAACTATTGTTATGCAATTAATCAAGATAAATTAATTACAATTCTTCTAATTAATTAAATGAATTCATTTAATTGAGTCCCACCCTTAAATTAAAAAATTTTTTTTCCTTATTTATCAAAAGGAAATGAATAATGAAGAGTTATTTTGTGAACTTTACTGTGAAGAAGTAGAGGATCCACAGTCATCAGCTTGTTCTGTCTGCAAAGTTGAAAATCAGCAGACTGAAGAAGGTAGTAAAGGTCAGAAAATCAAATTGATTCTTTCAAGGAGTGATGTATGATGTGATCTGCAAGCATGGTCATATTGAATAATTATTCTCAACATTATTATTAGTTCCACAGCTCCTTGCTCTCATGTTAAGACAACTCTGTACACAGTCAGGAGCAAGTTAATGTCTCAACATTTGGACAATCCTGCTGGTGAAATTGAAAACTGCAAGGAGAAAGAAACTGTGCCAACAGCGTCTGACACACACAGCCCAACACACAGACCAGAGGAAGAAATTAACCCTCAGGTCACTGAGGAAATGCAGGATGCGACGTTTGCTGAACCTCCACACACAGATAAGGAAATAGCCATCAGTCTGCCCGCAGGTTAGGATTGGCATAAATCCTAAACATAAATCCTAAACATGTAGACACATGTAGACATTCTCATGCTTTAATGTGATATTTTTTATGGACAATATGTAACAAGCACAGAAGTCAAATAACAAAACTGTTTCTCTTAATTACAACCTTTGAAGTCTTAGTGTTATTGTCCACTTGAGCATTGAAGTCTCCCAAGAGAATGAGGGACACTCTCTAGTGGGAGAGCGCACCAGCCCTCCTTCTAATAAATTAAAAAAAAGGTGGATACACCAAGCTGCTGCTTGGTACATAGACACAAAGAACAGGAAGGACCCGTATTCAACTTGAACGCAGAGGCAGAGGGAGGCTTCTGCATTACTCACCGGAGTGAACCCCAATGTACAGACACCAAGTTTGGGAACAAATAGTATGCCCACATTTTCTTACTGTCTCTCACCCAGGGCAATTCCAGAGTGGAAAAGAGAGACTGGTTCCATAGCCAAAGCCTTGTTTCAAGGCAAGTTGAAGTACAGTATAAAAAGTTGGAACCTCTCAATCTTATGCACCAGTTTAGACTCCTTCCCTGGTGAAAAGGCAGAGCTAGAGAAAGCCAAGGATTGAACCGTGACCCAGACACTGGCCAACTGAATTTGCACCCGACTCACATGGCCCCTTCCAATGAGTGGTGGGGGACCCATGTCATCTCTTCAGTTTGAGTGCAACTGGGTCCCATGAGTGCAGGCCTGGCTACCAAGTGATTGCCACCTCCAGGCCTCAATCTAAAGGGGGGGGGGGGGGGGGGGGGGGGGCAAAGGAGAGTATTGTCTGGGCAAAGGATACATGGATTCATTGTATTTATAGGGGTGACCCTATCAAGGAGCCCCAATCAACATAGTTTCTAGAATGAATGGCAAATGCAAACCCCTCCACCATGGTGAGGTGGTGGTTCGAGGGGGGTAGTCAACAATAGTCAAACATTAGTCAAGAACAAACATTAGCAAAGTCAACATGAAGGTTTCATGTTGTTTGTTTTTGATTACAATTTCCACTAACATTTCAAAAATATAATAAAAATTATTTCCACAGAAACAGACCTGGAGAGACTACTGAAGGATCTGGGGTTGGAGCAGTACTACAGAGAGAAGCTGTCACTCAGCAAGATAGTCGAGATTGATAAGAAGACCATCAATGATGAACCTGTAAAGTGCAAATCGGACATTCCATGGTACTTTCTAAAGAAACTGATGATGATTAACGTGACAGCTAGGGATGCAATATGCACATCAGTAGGTGAGCCAAATTGTAATGAGGCATTAGAGACTATTAAATTAAACTTTGATGAACAACTTGACAGTGCAAGTATTGGTAACAGGCTAAACCCTCTTGACATAATCACTGCTCTCTTTCTGTGTTCTGATGGTTTTGTACAACAAGAAATGGCAGTAAAAATGTCAATGTGTCTGTAGCTCTGCTGCTTCAACTGAACCAGCAAAGTGTACACTCATGCATTGGGCCATGAGAGACATTGTGAAAAAGTACAGACCTCAACATCTTTTAGAATCAAAAGGCTTCATTGAAGAAAGAATTGTTCATTCTCAACTTCCAATGGTCTCTTTAGTGAGACTGGGTGAATGCTCCTTGTCCAAGTCAAAGATCCTAAACCAGCTGAGCTGTTCTCAGCAGTACCATGAAACCTTTGTTCACTGTCACGTATGGCGGGTGTCGGAGGCGGTGAGGACCCAATTGCAGGTAGACAGTGCAGGAGGCAGATTTAGTGCAGGAAAAGAAGGTTTATTGCCAGGATACAGAACAGGAAAAACAGAAACACAAACCAGAGGAAACAGGCATATGAGGCGAATGGTAGGATCCGACAAGGAATAACAGAAAACCACGTGAAGTGGATGATTAATCAGACCAGGTGGTCTAACAAGGCAAAAACAGAAACCACAGCACACAAGGGAAAAAACTAACTAACATAACCAAAAATCCAAAACATGAACTTAAAGCCCATAACCGTGACAGTTCACCACAACATGGAGTGTGGAGACAGTCCAAAAACATATCCAATGGATTGACTGAAATTACCTGGTACCTTCCTTGTGGAAACCAGAACATGGACATTTTTGTTGAGCCAGTTGCTATAGCTAACCTTCATGGTGACATTGCTTCGTTTGAAACGCAATTCTCCTTTCTATGTCAGACCTATGTTTGTGTTCTTTGATCATTTGGATTCTGGATTTGAGCTGCTAATGAACGAAAACCACAAAGCACAGATATTCTTGGTAGGAAACCATCAGAAAAAGAACTTCAGTTTAAACACTTTGAAGGAAGTAGCAACCAAGTTAAGATTGACTAACAATAACATCATAATAAAGACAAAACAGAAAAAATAATGCAAACTTTGTGAAATGTTTGAGAGAATCAGTCAGTAATGTAGTTGGGAACTCAATGATGAAGATGTCAGTAGAGCAGATGGCTGACGTGGCTCATAAACTGGGAATATTGGTTGATGAAGATTCTCCAGAGTGCCAGGCTGGAAAGCAAAAAGCAGATGCCATCACAGAAGACATTCAAGATGTCCTTAAATACAAAGAAGATCAGCTTCCCTTGCAAGGAGAAATATGGAAGGAACTGATGTTCTTGGAGAAGGAAGAATTTCGTTGGGTCTGAAAACATAGAGCAGTACAAGAGTGATCTTCAGAAGCAGAAAGAAGAACTAAGGGAGAAAGCAGAACTCTTATGACATGTCAGCAGCTATGACTTGTTTCATTGGTGCCATATCCAGCTCAAGAACAGAGAGGTGTTATGAACCTCGATAACTTGTCTCATTTAAAACTGCCTGGACTCAGGGAGCTGTACAAAGACAAGTGTAAAGGTTCTGAGAACAAAGACGAAATCAAAGAAATTGACAGACAACTTTCCAACAGCTCGCGGGGGACTGAACACTTCTTTCGTGAAATGGGTCAGATCTACGAAGCTTCGGTTTCCCTTCCAGAAACAAACCCTTACCGTAAACAGTTGCAGCATCTGCCCAAACTCTGTGCACAGCTGTTACTTGATGGATTTCCTCTTGAGCTTGTAGATGGAGATGCTTCCAACATACCTCTCAGATGGGTGAGTGATGTTCTCTCTCAGCTCAATGACTTAGTGTCTCCAAAGAACAAGATCATGGTCGTCACAGTGCCTGGAGTTCAGAGCACAGGAAAGTCCACTCTCCTTAACACCATGTTTGAAGTTCAGTTTGCAGTCAGCAGTGGTCGATGCACTCGAGGTGCCTTCATGCTGCTCATCAAAATCACTGAAGACATCAAAAAAGATCTCAACTGTGACTTCATGGTGATCATCGACACTGAGGGCTTAAAGTCACCAGAGCTGGCACAGCTGGACAACAGCCATGAACATGACAATGAGCTTGCAACACTTGTTGTAGGGCTGAGTGATATCACCATTATCAATATTGCAATGGAGAATTCAACAGAAATGAAGGACATCCTGCAGATAGTGGTGCATGCTTTCCTCAGGATGAAGGAGGTGGGCAAAAAGCCCAAATGTCAGTTTGTCCACCAGAACGTTTCTGATGTTTCAGCCCATGAGAAGAACCTGAGAGACAGGAAACTGCTCTTACAACAGCTGAATGAGATGACCCAGGCAGCAGCTAAAATGGAAAAGAAAGAGAAGAACAAGAGCTTCACTGATGTGATGAAGTACAATCCAGACACTGGGAACTGCTACGTTCCTGGACTCTGGAATGGAAACCCACCAATGGCACCAGTCAATGCAGGATACAGTGAGGCTGTTTATGAGCTCAAGAAAAACATCCTCCATCTACTGGGAGATGCTACTGCTAATAACATCTTGGAGTTTAGAGAGTGGATGACCAGTCTGTGGAATGCAGTAAAACATGAAAACTTCATCTTCAGCTTCAGAAACAGCCTCGTAGTTGATGCATACATGAGACTCTGCACAGAGTTCAACAAATGGGAGTGGGAGTTCAAGAAAGAAACGTACACCTGGGTTACCAAAGCAGAGAAGAGAATCTCTAATTTTGGTACAGTTGCTGCAAAATCTGGACTATCTGACATGACACAACTCCTCACTCAGCTAAAAAGTGAAGCTGTGTCAGTGCTGTCTGAATGGGAGACCAAGCTCCTGGACAATCTGAAGTTATACTTCCAGCAAGCAGAGGGTCATGTTTATCTGGTTGAAAGATACAGAGAAGATTTTACCAACAGTGCAAAGAGCCTTCGACGAGAATTAGAAAGCTCTGTAATTAACCAGCTCACAGCAGCAGCTGATATCAGACGGGGAATGAAAGAACTGGATGAAATCAAGAAGAATTACACAACAGTAATCGTTAATCGATGAATGTCGAAAGAAAAAAGCTGAGATGACAGAGACAGAGCTAAACAAGGAATTTGATAAGATGTGGAGTGAAACTCTGAATAAACTGTCTTTCTCTGGACAAAAGTCTATAGATGTCTTCAACAGTATGTCCCACTGTCTGTGGACTTATCTGTCACACAAGGGGAGCCGTGCATGTGAACTGCTGAGTGAAAAACAACTGGAAGATTGTGGATTGAAACCTTTCAAATACACAGAGAAATGGTACAACAAATTAAAAAAGGAACCATGGTGGAACTTTTGGAGTGAAGACGCTGCAAAAGCTGTAGAACAAATGGCTGACAGCATAATATCTGCTTGCAAAGAACTTATAAGTAAAAAAATGGATAGAAAATCCAACTTCCATGATACTTACATCCAGGAGATCCTTCATATCATTGATGAGCGGCTAAACAGTGCTAATGTAAACTCAGATATTGACTTTGAGGTTTCTCTAAAGCAGCACATCTGTGGATTTGCTGCCAGAGATTTTCAGAAAATGCATGACGATTTCATTGAAGAAAATGATCCCTACAGATGTCTGATTAGCAACAAGGAAAAGTTTCGTACAGATTTCAAAGATGTGTTCGGCAAACGAGACCAGTGTCAGAAGAAGGCTGCAGAATTCACAGAACAATGTCTGAAGCCTGCTGTTGAGAACTTCGTCAACCGTTCCCTTGGTCCTGATATCGTTGATGAAATGCTGAGAAAGGAGCAGTTCAGCACACGAATGTCCTTCCAGTATTCACTTTTACTGGATCTGCTTTCAAAGAATGACTTCAGCAAGTATCTGGACTACATTCGCTCATATAAGGATTGTGTAAAGTCTTGGATATTTGATCAAACCGTAGAGCATTTTTCAAATGGAGTTACAACACTCCAGTTCGAGGACCGACATCTTCAGTCAAGCATCAACAGCATAAAAGATGCCATTAAAAAGACAGAAATAAAAAATGTTGGACACTTGAAGACATTTGTTGAAGAAATCTGCAAAGAACTTGGTGATAAACTGGTTATTTCCCAGGATGCTCTTAATGGTTTCTTGTTCCTGAACAACATTGATGTGGAGCCATTTGCTCACTCGCTCACAGTGTGTTTAAATGAGATGGAAGACGCTCTTAAAGAAGTTTAAAGAAAAGGACCTTCAAATGAAACTGGAAAATCTCCATTTGAAGCCTCAACATGTGCTTTTCACCAGAGTGATTGGTTGTGGTAAACTGTGTCCGTTCTGTGCAGTTCCCTGTGAAGCTGGAGGAAAAGAGCACAGTGAACACTTTGCTTCACTGCATCGGTCACAAGGTTTTGGTACATGTCGGTGGGACAAAACAGGGAAACTTGCTACTGAAATATGTACTTCTCTTGTAGTTAGTGAAATATTCCCAGTCTGGAAAATCACTCTAGATGGGAGCTTTCAGGCATCAGACTATTGGAAATATGTGATAGCAAAGTGCAACAATGAGTTTGACAAAGAACTTGCTGCAAAGCCTGCTGACATTCCCGATCCTTGGAAACAAATCACAGAAAGTCAGGCAAAAGCCAGCCTGCAAGAGTCGTTCAGCACAAAGTGAGACATCAAACATTCCACTTCTTGAGTTAGAGATAATTTCTCTTTAGTTTGGATTCAAGTCATTTTTCATGATACAAAAAGTAAAATACTTGCTTTAAATTATTACTATTTTCTAAGACAAATATTCTCTCGGTACATATGGATGTTGTTATTTCTATGGTTTAGATAATACAATATAAAAGTAAAAATAATAAAACAGCCGATCTATAGTAATCTGTTTTAGCACAGTTGTTTCTGTTCAAACTATTTATATAATTATATTATGACTGAAAGCCAAAATTAGTAAAAGCAACAGCATGCAGTCACCCCCCCTCTTATTTCTTCTTTTTTGGTTATTATTTTCAAAGCATCACCTTGATTGTTGCTTTTCTTTCCATGAAGGATTCAATATTTTAGTTTAATATTGTTGTTACTGTACAGAATGTTTAAAAATTAGCTTGGTTTTACGTAAAGTCCCCTGACGTTTCTGGGAAGGAAGAGTTAATGTTTATAATTGTGCTAACATCATCATATAATGGCAAAAAGAAATAAAGCCTGTCTAACTAGTCTCCTCAGTCACCAGACATTTACGCTGTTGTTAGAAGAGACATAACAACACAGTGGTAAACATGGCCTGGCTCCAACCTTTTTGGGATGTGCTGCTTTCGTTAAGTACAAGATGTGTTCATATTTTCATGATGGATAAGGATGTTTGACTTTTCCCTTTTATGTTTTCTGTGTTGTGCTATGAATAAAATATTGATTTATTAGATTTGTAAATCTTTGTATTCTGCTTTATTTACATTTTACACATTTTTTTACATATTATAAGCACATGTCTTCACATACCAAAGTATATTACTTATTAATTAAAAACAGTTTGTTTGTAAATAAAAACACATGTTTTCATATGTGTGTTCTCGCTCTTATAAGCACTGACAACATACATGGACCCCCTTCCCTCCCCAGTCCTATTTTGTACAAACAACTCTAACCTCTGTCTCCTGTCTCTTTAATTAAACATTACTGTAGAAATATAAATGGGAATAAACATCTGGCTTGATGACACTTTAATGAACTAGACATGGAGAAGCTGCATTCAGCTTCTATGCTCCACATGTCCGGAACAAATTCCCAGAAAGCCTTTGATCAGCTGAAACACTCAGTTTATTTAAATCCAATTTACAAACCCACCTGTTCTCTACTGCATTTCAATAGTTTTTATTTAGAGTCCAGATCTGCATCTGGTTCTTTCAAGATGGAATCTTTAAACTGGAACTTTATTTCTTGCATTTTATTTATTTTATTTTAGCCTTTTGTCTGGTTTTTATCTAATTAATTTTATTTCTTTTAATCTTTTTTTATGCACTTGTATTGCTTTATGCACCCTGCTGTTATGTTTTATGTAAAGCACTTTGAATTGTCTTGTATATGAAATGTGATATACAAATAAGTTTGTCTTGCCTTGGCATGAAATGATATCATTCTATGTACCTACAAAGAATAATATAGATATTAATTAATATACCTATAGCAATTTAATATGAGCTAATCTTATTTTCACTATACCTCCACATGACAACAGAAGTCATTAATGCAGGGGTGTCCAAAGTCGGTCCTCTAGGGCCACTGTCCTGCAGGTTTTCAATGTATTCCTGCTCAAACACACACTCAAATTAAATGGATCCAACAGCCTATGAATGTCTGCATAATGACTCGTTAATTTGAGTAGTGTGTCATTTCTGTCTCTACCTGCTTTTTACATCGCACATGGCAGGGTTACGCCCCACTGCACATATAGGTAAGCACACACACCGACAGAAAATGTGCGCCAGAAAACAAGTCAACTGTTACGGCCCCTGGTTTTCCATCCAGTGTCCGTCTGATTGGAGTCAGCTGAGTCCCATTGACTGGAAGGACAAGTGGCTTCGGGACTCCGCCCACCTTCACTTGGATTGGCCGCCTGCGGTGCCGACCATGCCCGAGGGACCGATCGTTGGAGAGGCCCCTCCTTTAAAGGACGTGCTGCGCTGTCATTCGAGGCAGCTGTGTTGGGAGAACGCAGTGTGCCGGTTTTGGGAAACTCTTTTGGACTTCTAGTATTTGACTGTGAGCTTGTTCTTGTGGCAGTACCTTTTGGTTTGGTTCGAAGAAAGACTTGTGTTGTATTTTTGAATTTGGTAGCCTTTGCATTTTCTGTTAAGTTGTTTAGATTTTCCCTCATCAGGAGGAGGATTTTGTGTTACCCTTTTTGTTTTCTTGTTTATCATCGTCCCAGAGCGTTACCTGCCTGGTTGACTTATTGTTTATATAGTCGTTTATATACCTATTTAGGACACCTTTTGTTATATTGTTGTCTTTATTGTCTGCCGGAGCAGAGATTTACGTCTATGTTTATTTATTGTGGAAAATAATAAACTTCCGTACTTTATTTTTGCCTCCGGCCCGTCTTTGTTGCCGACCTCATTTACCCTTAGACATCCACGAGGTTGTAACATCAACCACCTGAAAACAAGCTAAACTATTAGCATTCCTTTAACTACATGGTTCAGCATAGCTGGTGAATGATGTGAACTTTAAGCAGATGATGTGGCAAAAACAGAGTAAAGGTAAAAAGAGCTCCAGATGCCAATTTTATGTATAATACATAAGGTTTATTACCAAAAGTGTAGAATCTGTGAGGTCTCTTGAGCCAATTGTCAAAATCACACTGACCATTCATACCAGTGGCCTCATAGAGTTACAGACAAAGAACATTCCTGCCATCTGGAACCAGTTATGAGACTTGTATATCGAAACATATGACGCTATATCCTATAGGATTCATTGAGATTACCAAGTTCATGTGATACTGTCTCTGAAGGTCATTTGCTAGTTATTGATCGATAGGTGGATGGGACTGTTTTCTTCTGGAGATCTTTCAGAATCAGGACCATTTGGCCCTTTGTGAGCAAATAAGGGTGTTTAGTTCTTCATACCTGAGATTCTTTTTTGTATATGTATAGTTTATTTTGAAATATTCAAATATTAATTTTCAAACCACTCATTACATTGTTTTGTGTTTTGTCTTTCAGAAGCTCAGTGTCAACTTAACATGAAGTCTAAGTTAATTAAAAAGTTCCAGTGTGTGTTTGAGGGGATTGCTAGAACAGGCAACCCAACTCTTCTGAACAAGATCTACACAGAGCTCTACATCATAGAGGAGGAGAATACAGAGGCCAGTGATAAACATGAGGTAATAGAAATTTAAACATTCAGAAAAGCTGTAAACACAGAAAAAAGAATCTATAGCTGTGAAGACATCTTTAAAGTCCTACCTGGAAGAGATGTTGTCCAACAACTCATCTACAATCTAGTCCTTCGAGCCGGACAAACGTTGAAACGTAGAAGAAGAATCATAGCAAAAACCGGCAAAAAACAAAGAAGAAGAAACATAGTATCAATCGGAAAACACAACATACAGCATGGAAGGGAATATATAGGACGAGGAAATGATGGTGGTCTTGAGACTATTGTTAACAGAAAAAGCCAGAACTGAAAAAAATAACACACTGAAGACAGCGCGAACACAGACTTTATTTACTTCCTTGTTCTCCAGCCAGCTTGATTGGCTACATTCCGTACCACGTCACCACCCACACAGTCACAATGCATGAGTCGTCGGCGTTCTTCAGAAATCGGCACTGAAATATTAAACATGTTCAATGTTCCCAATTGCCGGCTACGATTTGTTTCGGAGCAGATTATCGGGGCATATCGGCTTGTAACACACCACAGACCAAATGATGATTGGACAGGGAAATCTCACGATGATCGGGCGTTTGCTGTCCGAGGTCGAGAAGAGGCAAAATCGAGGCAAAAACAGCCCAAATATCGTTATGTGTGTACCAGGCTTTAGTCTGATACCATGGGAAAAGTATGTGTGAGAACTACTTATGAAGTCAGCATAGGTGCCCACAGAGATGGTTTGTTCATAGGACCCAGAATTTCGTGTAATGCTCTGGGTGAGGAGTGATCCATGAAAGCAAGATGTCTGACAAGTTTGATGGAGAAAACTTTAGAAGAAGAACTGTTCTTGTAGACCTTTTCTGTTGGCAGAGGAAACACACTGAAGTTCATTATTTGACTAAAAAGGTATTATGTGTTGGGTATTTCTCATATTTACATGTTTTACAACTGATTCAGATTTTGTCTATTTTCTGGTGTCAGCGTCCCACAGGTGTCTTCCAACAGGTGTGTCAACATGACTGCACATTGAAGCTCTGTATGTTAATAATCAGTCATGATAAAGTAGAACAGGGAAAGGCAGAAAAAGGACTGTTACTTACCCACTGTTACTGCTGGTTAAAGCTTTTTTCATTAAAGTTTTTAAAAAGAACAGATTCCTATACTTTTAATATTTGTTGTTTCACAATTAGTTCATTCACTAACACAAAGTTTTACTTTCTGTTTTGATTTGCTGGTTAGCTTTCAGTCTACTGAAGGAAGGAGAGAAAGACCTGAAGAAAAGCTTTGACTGATACCAGGAAGCAGCTTTTAGTCGTGTCAATGCTCAGAGCTGAAATGGAATGTCTCTTTCAACTCTGGGGACTGCAAGGAAAAAAACTGTAAGCTTATTTCTCTTCACTAACTTTAGTTTCTGTTCCCACTGTATAAAATTACACTTTTATTATTACCATAAAAATAATCATGATGCTAACTCAGTGATAATAAAATCAGAAATGTTTTACTGTTAGCTTTTTACTTTCTCTAGTATGATGCAGCTTCCTGGTAACTTAGGGTAACTTACATCAGCACATTCTGAAATCATTTAATCTGCAAGTTTTAACCAGATGTTGTGCAGACCAATGCACCTGTCAATCACAGCACAGACGTGTGAGGGCTATAGAGTTTTATCGGTTCAAAGTCCGCCATCTTACATGCAGGCTGACCTTTTGTTTGTTGGTGTTTATATTTGTAGGCTTTATTGATGGCTGTTCATGCAGTGAACACCGTTAGAGAAAACTCTGTGGTTTTTCTTCCACACATGTTCGTTGATTTGGTCAGTAAGAACATACAACTTTTCTCAAAGTCAAGATATTTATTTTTACAATTATCTGGAAATGTCACAGAATTCTGGGTTCTGAGACTGTCTCATCCTCTCTGGTTACAGAGGAAGGAGTTCTGGGGCTGATAGCCAAAATCAGAACCCTGCTGCTTTCCCTGAACCCAGTAATTATACCTTGTCTAAACAAAACAGTGACTGGACGATACAACTAACTAAGCAACTGTTGCAAGGCAGATTTTTTCTGCATCTTCTGCTATCAGCCTCGTCTGTCTGCTTCGGCGCCATCTGAGGTGCTGGTTTCCTGTTTTTTACAAAAACAGAAGTACGGCCAAAAGCATCCACGTCTTTAAATGTCAGCTTCTCCTTTTCTTCACTTAGAAACAGAAAGCAATGCATGTTAATCTAAGATTACACAATGTTCTTGTTAAATGTGTGTGTTATTTTTCCCCAACTTGCAAAGCTGCAATTAAATATTTTAACTAAGATCATACACAAGTTATACATTCAAAGACAAATTAAAATAATATCTAACAATTCCCTCTCTTGACATCTAAAGAGGTCAACAAAACAAATAAAACCACAAACACCTACGGTTAATTTTATAAGAGAAGCAATCATAAACCCCCTTCTGTGTGATTACCCAAAATCCATGTACGGGAAATCCGTTGTCTGTTTAAAACCCTGAACAACCTACACAGCACGTTCTACTATCTTACACGATATTATGGAGAAATTATTATCAAACACTCAATTAGGTGAATCAAATAAGTATTGTGCTCCTTAAGCAAGCAGCCATGTCATTCAGAGGTGCATCCTGTGGTTAAACTGAAACTTGAGCAACCTCTGACATTCAAGCAACTTCAAAAAACAGGAACTTGCTAAATAGAGAAACATATTCAATAAGCAGGGTAAATGTTAACTTCCTCCACAATAAGTGAAACCAACAGTGAGCACAAAATGTTCAGACACATGTTACCTATGACCTAAAAATTTTATACCAGTGAGAGAATATAAAAGGTTTCAAATAGAAATCAAGTTTCTTTTAAACATTAACTTTTAACAGGTACATAAAACTATTTTAAATGAAACTATAAATTAAATTAAACTTTAAATGAAACTATTTTAAAATATCTTTACGATAAAAGATTAATAAGTAAAAAACACCCCTATGATAAGAATAACTGGTTCCTAAGAAAATCCCTTCTATCTAAGAGTATTTGAATAATAAGGGCACTTCTATGATAACAATCAGTTAGTAAATGACTAAATGAGACAAAATTTAATAACAAATCTCTTTTGACATCTTCAAGCCATTTATTCACTTGTATTAAACCCATGCTTCTTTTATTTTTGTAATTATTTTACACCTGTAACCATAGGATGCATTGTTGAATGTTTCATTTACCAAAAACTGATATATTTTCCATTTCTTTTAAAATTTTCCATTATCCCAGGTAAGAGTAAAATTATACAGAAAACATTCAAATTCTTGTACAACTGAACCCTGGAGTTTACTGTCCTGGCATTTCCCTGTGAAGGCAGTTCTCAGCTGTGTGATAACAGATTAAAAACCACAAGCACATGTATACATGCTGATCATATCCTTAACCTGTAAAGGTTTATCCCAAATTGTCATAAGTGTCAATATCATGTTTGATTTTGAAATACACATATTTCAAAAAGGATTTAGTGTTAATGTCCTCTACTATGGATGGATCCGGTCATCAGTCCTGCTTTCAGGAAAATAAAAGTGTTACAGTTAATGGCATCAGAGTTAGAATCATCCCTGTGTGGAAGTAGAACAGCGTCCTAGTGAAAAACCTGCTGGAAAGAAAAGGTCAAGGAAACGTTGGTCTGTTCGTTCAGGTCAGAGTCAGTCATGTCACTAGTCCTGCGCAGAAAGTCCAAATCAAAAGCAGGTAAATTTGTCCTGCATTTATGAGGGCCCTTAAATTTCATTATGGGATTGGAAAACATGAATTGTTTTGGAGATTTTCATCAATGCTTTAAATTCCAAGATGATATGGATTTAAAACCAATTTGAATTTCTTTTAATAATGTGTCCATTAATAGCCAAACTTGCTCAAACAGTGTTTCTCTCTTTTAGTCTTTACAAATCCCTCTCTTCTCTTTTTAAAGAGAATCAAATTAAAATATCCATGGATATGAAATAGGTTTAGTTCTCTTCGCGTACCTTTCTGTATTGATTTTTATAGTGCACTTTTCCTGGTTTTGCAGAGATAACAATTATCCCAAAATAATTTTATCATCGAATGGTCTGTGAATGGTTGTTTGTCCCCTATGTGTTGGCCCTGCGATGGACTGGTGACCTGTCCAGGGTGTACCCTGCCTCTCACCTGTTAATGCTGGGATAGGCTCCAGCTTAACCGCGACCCTTAATGGACTTAGCAGTCAAAGAATGAATAATTTTATCCACATCAACGTATGTTTGTTGTTTCCGTGTTTAGCCTAATTTTCTATGAAGTCAAATCTGCTGACAGTTTAACGAAGAGCTCCTTTAATTTCCATTTATTCATCAGCATTTTTCTTTAAGTTTTAGGAATTTTCCCTCTAAGCAAATTATTTATTGATTCATCTATTTTCAGACAAAAATATAAATTAGGCCTTCAGTTTGTATCTTTAAAAGCTGTTTCAGATTCACTTCTTGTTCAATATAAATTATAGTTACAGTACCAGGATTATCAAAAACCTTAACTCAAACCAATTATGAACAAAATTAAAATAATCAGGACCCAAAGACACACGTGGGGACATGATAATGTCATGTTTTGCTTTGTTTTTTTTACAGCACAGAATAAAAAGTTCTGTTATTTGATCAGCTGTTAGGTTGAACCGCAGTCTCTTCCTGAAATCCGCTTTGTAATCCTGCCCTCTGTTAGTATCAGGACAATCCTGTTTTTTTGGCTCAAAGTTATTTGGATTTTGCTCAAATGTTTTTAACAACCCAAACTGAGGGTTTTATCCAGATAACATCCAGGATTGGATTACGTGATCCAAGCCAATTTTGGAATCTGGATTTCCCTTTTGAACTACCCATTTTCAAGATATGATCCTATCCGACAACAGAAATATGATGAGAAAACGTTTGAACAACCGACCCCTGTTTCTACAGCTTAGGTTCTCCATCTCTTTTTGACTCAATTTGCTCAACATGTTAAAATGTTTGGTCTGACTGGTCAGAGGGTACAGAGGAGAGCTTCATTATTAACACTGCTATACATTTCCCAGTGTTGAACCTTGTGTCTGTCTGCAGTAACAAAGAATGCATCCTTCAGCAACAAAAAAAGAAAAACGTTTGTGTATGGTGGCATGAAATATGGTGAACATAATAAGAAATAAGAATATTTTTACAATTTTGGGTGAGTATATTTAACAAATAACACATGATGAAATGTATTAAACTGACCAAAGTTTTTTTTTTTTTTTTCTAGAAAATCCAGAAAAACAAAATGATAAACAAAATTTAGAAGAAGCAGTGCTGAGCTCGATTTGGTCTGTTTTAGGTTAAAAAACTCTCCTCTGCAACGTGGCTGCACTAATCATAAATCTGCCCCATGGCTCAAATATTTAGTTTTTCTGTAACATAAAGTGGTGGAAAATGTTTTCTGAGTCTTAAAAAAATAAAATATTTTGTGATAATTTTTGGTATTGTGTAAAACTTTAAGTTTTTATGGCCTTTTTAGGATTTGTTTAGTATTTTAGCTGCACTTAAAGACCTCATGGGGATTCTTAACGCAATATTTCACAAATGTATGGGGTGTTTGAAAACCTTTTACCATCACTGTACTCACCCTTCAACAGCCTAAAGTAAAACAGAATAAAAAAATTGTAGTGGGATTTTATTTTTAATTAAGCAGAACTGAATCAGAGAAGCCATATTTTTCTTTGTATGGCAGATTTCTAGTTTTGTGATAAAATATGTTCACAATGTTTTCAGAAGTGTCTTTGGGTCCATGCAGTGATTTTGTGTCTGTAATGCAGCCTGAACACCAGCTTCTGCTAGTATATTATACAGATCAATGGTTTGTGTTTCCTCTGCAGATGAAGGTAGAAAGTGTGTGTGAGCTGAGGTGAATTCAGCAGCATGGATCAATGTGAAGACACAGATGAGACCGTTCCTTTGCTCCGGGGTCAGAAGAATCGGAGCAAAGCTCAGAGGTGAGAAAATAATCTCTAAGTGTCCTTGATTCGGAGCTCATCTTACAGCTCTGCATCATCAGTGTTCATACTGAGTTTTATCTGTGTGTATTGTTACAGTGCAGGACAGCAGAGCACACAGCATTCTGCAGGACCTGAATCAGAACCCAGCAGCGAGTCCTCCAATCCGGTCTCAACATGTCTGCAGTGGTGTTGCATTCTCTGGTATCCTTCTGTTTTATAGATTTTGTCTTTTTCTGCAACCCTGAGTTCCTCAAATTTATTCACCTGACAGGAATTGTTAAACTAATTTGTGACTTCACAAAGTTTTAAATCAGAATTTAAACTCTGATTGAGCAGTTCAGGCAGTAGTTAGGAGAAATTCACACTACTGCAGATCTCTGAAATCCAAGAAATTCCACTACTGACCTGATCACACCAGGTCCTGTAATCACAACAGTTCTGACAATATAATCAGAAAACATACATTTGAATGAGGAGTTGTGTTTAAACATGGGACCAACTGTAAGTCTTTAAGTCTTCATCAGAACAATGAGACACTAGAACCAAAACCAGGTTCCTTGTAGACATATTTTACCAGTAAAGTTTTAGTTAGTCCAGGTGTGGGTTCTACACAGAGCTGCAGTGATTGTTTATCTGAAAATGTTCATTGTGGTTTTCACTATTGTTTTGCAGTAATACTCAGAGACCAAACTCCCCTGAAGCTGGACCTGAACCCATGCCAGAATCTCAGCCAGTACTGGGATTTGAACCAAGACATGAACCTGAGCCTAAACCCATACCTGAACCAGTACTTACTGAATCAGAACCTGCTGAATCAGAAGTAGAGCTTATGTCTGAACCTGCTGTATTTGAACCTGAACCCACACCTGAACTTGTGCCAGGACCTCAGCCAGTAATGGAATTTGAACCAGGATCTGAATCTGTTCTTAAACCTGAGCCTGAACCTGTGCCTGAATCTCTACCTGTTGAAGTAGAAGAGCAACCCGGACCTGAACCTGTCTCTCAGCCTGAATGTGTTCCTGTAATCATTCAAAATCAGCTTGATGCTGCTGCACCCAGTTCTTCCAGGTATGAAGTAGGAAGATGGTTCAACATACTGAAGGTCTTTCCACAGGCCCCTGGCCTCTAGAGTTCTGATCTCAATTATCAGCATCCCTGTAGTGTGAGTACATAATTAAAATGTCTTTCTAGACATCTGAAATGATTTCTTTAGAAGACTGAAGAAACAGTATGTTTGCCACTGCTGTTTGGTTATGTAGTTTTTAAAGCCTTATTCTGCTGATTGCCTGGCTTGGAACAGGTCTTAAGCAGGTAAAAGTTTATAGTAAAACTAAAGAATTGTTTAACTGGTACAGCCAGATACCAGAGAGGAGAAGTCAGCCAAATCAGCACTTTGCAGCCACATTCAGCTGTCACAACCCAACAGAGGCCTGGGATTTTGACAGGAGCAGAATAGATTTAAAAAGAACACACACACACACAATAAGTAATAATATGTACAGGATTTGGTCTGACAGGGTATGTACAGTGTATAAATATGTACATAAACATGTATATAAACATGTAAACAGTTTATATTGTCTCCCTGCAGCACTAAAATTAGGGCCATATGATTTCTGTGATGTAGTAAACATGGACAGAATTACAGTATTTGACAGTGTCAGTGTATCAATTGTAAAATGTGGAATATCGTGGAATTTGGGTGGCCAGAGAAAATAGCAGGGTGACCAAAGGTTATTAAGTCAATGATGCATAACTACAAAAGTTCATGTAGTCTGTGGACAAAAACATGAATTGGGTCAGTTTGAGCTTATGGCACAGAAGAACTCCTGATCAGAAGTGTTCCTAGAAAAAGGCTAAATGAGATTTTCTGCCATTATCTAGAGGAGGCTATATCCATGATTACAGCCTCAGTTGTGTGAGTGTGGGACCAAATTCAGCTGGGTGGTCTGGGGGCATGCCCCCCCCCCCCCCCCCCAGAAGAAAAAGTTGAACATTGTAGATGAAAATGCATTAATCTGGTGCACTCAATACTTTGCCCCTCATTCTACAACACCAAAACAGAAATTTAACTTCAGGTGCCTTAAAAATTGGATTGTTGGATTTAGACTAAGCCTTCCTGGATCGCAAAAATAATTAAAATATTGTGGATATTGTGTGCTTCCAAAACAGACATATTTCCAGCAAATATTTTGGGAGGGACATTTTGGGCATATTTGAACATTAAGTAGGAATTGTTCCTCTCAATGTACATGGTGAGTACAGCATTGATCTACTCAAACAACCTTAATGAACATCAGCATACTGACTGTTCTCCCCCATTAAAATGTACATTTATTATCAATTTACATTTATTTACATTCTCATATGTTTAGTTCATTGATATTTGTCAACAAAGAAAACAATTACAGGGGCAAAATGACAGAGGGCAAAAATTCACTCACTCACTCACTCAGGGATCTGTGTGACCAACAAGCAGTAAACATGGAAATTATTATACTCCAACCACTTAACATTTAGAAGTCCAGTGCAGGGGACCCCTCACCAAGTCTGGAGTCCGACAGCCACCCATTCAAGCCTTCATGGACGACCTGATAGTGACAACCACATCTGTTCCGGGCTGCAGGTGGATCCTAAGTGGACTTGAAGAGTTGATCTCCTGGGCTCGTATGAAGTTCAAACCAGGTGAATCGAAGTCTCTTGTGCTGAAGAAAGGGAAGGTGACAGGCAAGTTCTGCTTCTCATTCGGCACCACCAAGATACCATCACTCACAGAGGACCCTGTGAAGAGGCTGGGAAATGTGTTCAACTGCAGCCTGAGAGATGCATCCTCCACACAAGCAACCAACCAAGAGCTGGAGACCTGGCTAGCTGTGGTGGACAAGTCTGGCCTCCCTGGCAAGTTCAAAGCCTGGATTTATCTCGGATCCTTTGGCCCCTCATCGTCTATGAAGTCCCCATTTAGACAGTGGAAGGATTTGAGATGAGGGTCAGCAGGTTTCTCCGCAGGTGGCTGGGGCTGCCACGAAGCCTGAGCAGTATTGCCCTGTATGGGCAGACCAACAAGCTGGAGATCCCTATCAGCAGCCTGAGCAAGAAGTTCACGGTCACTCGGTCGAGGGAGCTGCTTCAATACCGGGAGTCCAGTGACCAAAAGGTCGCCCAGGTTGGTAGCGAGGTTAGGACAGGACGTAAGTGGAGAGCTTCCGAGGCTGTGGGTGTTGCAGAGTCGAGGCTATGGCAGAGGGTGCTGGTGGGCACAGTAGCACAGTGAGGAGCTGGTTTAGGTAGCAGTAGAACACCTCGCTATGGTAGGGCACAAGGGAAAGAGAGGAGGTCACTGATCCTTGAGGAGGTGCGAGCTGGAGTAGTGGTACTACAGGCCCCAGATTACAACATCAGGATATCATTTTTAACTATTACCATTCATCCCCAGAGAAGAAATTCTTCTCAGGACAGCACTAGACTCTCAACATTATACTATAGCTACAGCTGGAGTAATAAACAAATAACAGTTATGGAAGAAGCTTAAGGCTGTAAAATTACACTGCAAGAAAAGGTCTAGGATTTGATCAATTCTGTGATATTGTTCTGAGAAATAAATCTAGTACAACTGACGCCTGTAGAAGTCAGGAAAACATTTGCGGTTGGCTTAAATTGCTTTAAGCTGTAGCCAATGTCATTCTCTATCTCTGATTCTTTCTCTGGCTGCCTAGCATTTGCCCTGTGCTGCTCTCCTGTATCTGTCTGTCTTTTAGAGAAGAAGGAGGCAATATCTTTGGAAGACTATCTTCATTGTCTGCAAAATGACATAGAATTAGCATACAGTGACTAATTAAATCATGACGCTATTATTGCAACTTCTGTATAATGTTAGCTGCCTGGGCAGTGGCATTCAGCCAGTTAACGCTGGGCTAACACCAAACGATTTTCACGGTCGCAGACTGAAAACGGAAGTCTTTAGGAAATCTTAGGAGTTTTACTGGAGTCACAGCGCGCTCCCGTCATCTCGGCCGTTAGCTGTGAGCTGGTAATCTGCGCTGTTTAACGTCAATCTTTCTTCAGTCTTGGATCTGCGACAATTTCTGACATGTTAGATATTATCTCAAATCGCAGTGACGAAACACGATCAACAACCAATAGATGAGCTCTGACAAAAGCAGAAACAGGAATCCCGACATTCAGACCTCAGACTTAATTTTATTAACTAGGTAATCTGTGCAAACTTATAAATGGCTTGATTTATGAACAATGGCTAATGTTAGCTTGGTAGCATTAGTTCATGTAACAGGAACTAAATTGCCATTCATTCCAGGTCATCTACATCCACATGTTAGCCATCATCCCTATAATTATTTAAACCCCAACAACAGTTGGCAGAAAACCATTAAACTGAAGTGCTTGTGGTCTTATCATGTACCTACTGATGAGCATTTTCTAGAGCTGATTGTGTCTATTCTATTACCAGTGGCAACATCGCTGTTTGATCTTGAACACCCGTTTTGGTGTCCTCGCTCTAAGGACCTTTCAGTAGGACTCTACATGTGAGGTGCCCTCTGTGTGCCTGATTAAATGACTTTTTATTTATCTTTTTTATTAGCTTTCGAAATATTTTGACATTCAAATATAAACAAAGTGTGCTGTGCCGTGTTTATAGTAAAAAAATAAAAAAAAAAATAAAAATACAATATCTTCAGGGGTGGCGTAGCCAGGTTTTTGTTCAGGGTGGCCACCACTTGGGGGCCCCCCTGAATCCAGGTATATGGTCCTCCAGATCTACTATCCTGCTACTTTAGATGCATCCCTTTCCCAACACACCTGAATCAAATAAATGTTTAGTTAACAGGCTTCTGCAGAGCTGAATGACATGCGGATGAGGGAATTCAGTCATTTGATTAGATTTGGGCACCCCTTGTGTAATCTCAGTATAATATATGACAGGTTTCAGTATAATGTGTGAATGACTTAAATTTCACATGTGTCTGTGAGAGGGTAATTCTGAATAATGTCTCAAATGGCCCCTCATACGGTATGGCTGCTATTCGCAGCCATTTTAGTCGATGGTTTGTTTTACAACGGTTGCGCCACAGCACGTATCAGAAGCGTATCAGAAGCGTCCCAGAAGTGCGTTGTCGTGGCACTCTGCTAAATTTAT
Organism: Melanotaenia boesemani; assembly: GCF_017639745.1. NCBI lineage: Eukaryota > Metazoa > Chordata > Actinopteri > Atheriniformes > Melanotaeniidae > Melanotaenia > Melanotaenia boesemani. The sequence goes on along the minus strand of NC_055686.1, from coordinate 13,860,942 downwards.
GATGCTTCACGCACTCAGAATGCGTCAGTTCCGCAGTTCAGATAGGGGCAGACAGGAAATCAGACACAGGAGTGGTGTAAAAGCTTCTGGTGTTTTTCAAAATAAAAGCCTCTGTGCAGATTTGTGTTGCTGAACAATGAAAACATTACGTGTTTAGCCGGTCAGGGGGTTTCAGTGTTTTTTTTTGTCTGTCTCTAGGCAACCATGACCACAACACAAACCACAACTTGGATCTGTCAGTCCGTCTGGACCACATATTTAGTCAAGATTAATCGTCAGTGCTCTGCTTTTCTGCAGGTCACAGATCCACAGACTTGGCAAAGCGAACTCTGAGGATCAGGATAAACGATGCGAAGAGATTCGCACACTGTGGGACGACCATTCTGTAAGTCCATGTTCATCTACCTCCAGTTCTCTAGTGGACCAATTCCACTTTGTTCCTTTCAGTTTTTTTATTATTTTTTTTTATTTAGTGATTCTGATGTTAATTTCCATTTTGTCCCGTTACCTTAAACATTAGAAAAAGCGGAACTTTCTTTTTCACGTTTTTAAGTAAATTTCTACATGTAAATATATTTAAATAAAATAGATAAATATAAATCGTGGGCTGCTTGTTTTACACGTTTTTCACTTTTTACTTTAGAAGATCACTTTAGTTGTAATAATCACTTTAATATTTCATAAAATCTAACCCTTACGAAAAAGGTTATATTTATGACCCCTTTTTCCTGCTCAGTGCCTGGCTACCTGCCATGCATAGCAAAGTACAAACCCTGTCTACTACCGGCCAGCAACTTATTGATAGTCAACCTTTGTCATCACATCTGGTGGTTTTATGACAATAATTAGGGCTCGGTTGGGCTCAACCAGAAAGGGTGACATGGGCGCCCCCCTGCAGCTCACCACCTGCAGGAGGGGCCATAGGGGTCGGGTGCAGTGTGAGCTGGGCGGCTACCAGAGGCGGGGACCCTGGCGGTCTGATCCTCGGTTGCAGAAGTTAGCTCTAGGGACATGGAATATCACTTCCCTGGCGGGGAAGGAGCCTGACCCGGTGTACGAGGTTGAGCGGTTCCGGCTAGATATAGTTGGAGTCACCTTGACACACGGCTTGGGCTCTGGAACCACTGTCCTTGAGAGGGGCTGGACCCTCTTCCATTCTGTTGCTCCCGGTGAGAGGCGCCGAGCAGGTGTGGGCATGCTCATAGCTTCCCGACTTGGTGCCTGTACGTTGGGGTTTACCCCGGTGGACGAAAGGGTAGCCTCCCTCGGTCTTCAGGTGGGGGGACGGGTCCTGACTGTTGTTTGTGCTTATGCACCAAACAGCAGTTCAGAGTACCCACCCTTTTTGGAGTCCTTGGAGGGGGTGTTGGAAAGCACTCCTTCCGGGGACTCCTTCATTCTGCTGGGGACTTCAATCTCCACGTGGGCAATGGCAGCGAGACCTGGAGGGGCATGACTGGGAGGACTGGCCCCCCTGATCTGAATCCAAGTGGTGTTTTGTTCTTGGACTTCTGTTCTCGTCATGGATTGTCCATAACAAACACCTTGTTCAGGCATAAGAATGCCCACATGTGCACTTGGCACCAGGACACTCTAGGTCACAGTTCGATGATGGACTTTGTAGTCGTATCATCGGACTTGCAGCCGCATGTCTTGGACACTCAGGTGAAGAGAGGGGCGAAGCTGTCAACTGATCACCACAAACGTCTTGTGAGGGTCTACTGGGAATGTCTGTCAGAGTCCTCTGTCAGAAAGAGTTTCAACTGCCAACTCCGGCAGAACTTCAACCATGTCCCGGGTGAGGCGGGGCACATTGAGTCCAAGTGGGCTGTGTTCCATGCCTCTATTGTTGAGGCGGCCAGCCGCAGCTGTGGTCACAAGGTTGTCGGTGCTTGTCGTGGTATTAACCCCCGAACTCGTTGGTGAACACCAGCAGTGAGGGATGCCGTCAAGCTGGACTGTGGGACTTCAGAGGCAGCTGATGGGTATTGGTGGGCTAAGCGGAGCGCAGCTTTGGCGGTCGCTAAGGCAAAAACTCAGGCATGGAAGGAGTTTGGAGAGGCCATGGAGAATGACTTTCAGATGGCTTCGAGGAGATTCTGGTCCACCATCCGGCGGCTCAGGAGGGGAAAGCAGTGCTCCAGTGCAGTGGAGGGAATACTTTGAAGACCTTCTCAATCCCACCAACATGTCTTCCGATGAGGAAGCAGAGTCTGGGGACCCTGGTGTTGGCTCTGCCATTTCTGGGGCTGAGGTGGTTAAAAAGCTCCTCGGTGGCAGGGCGGATGAGGTCCGCCCAGAGTTCCTTAAGGCTCTGGATGCTGTAGGGCTGTCTTGGCTGACATGCCTCTGCAGCATCGCATGGACATCGGGGACAGTTCCCCTGGACTGGCAGATTGGGGTGGTGGTCCCCCTCTTCAAAAAGGGGGACCGGAGGGTGTGCTCCAACTACAGGGGGATCACACTCCTCAGCTTCCCTGGTAAGGTCTATTCAGTGGTGGTAGAGAGGAGGGTCCGTTGGATAGTCGAACCTCAGATTGAGGAGGAGCAGTGTGGTTTTCGTCCCGGTCATGAAACAGTGGACCAGCTCTACACCCTCTTCAGGGTCTTGGAGGGGGCATGGGAGTTTGCTGAACCAGTCTACATGTGCTTTGTGGACTCAGAGAAAGCATTCGACCGTGTCCCCCAGGGACTTCTTTGGGGGGTACTCTGGGAGTACAGAGTGCCGGACCCCTTTGTACGAGTTGTCCGGTCCCTGTACGACCGGTGTCAGATCTTGGGCAATAAATCAGAGTCGTTTTTGCTGAGAAGTAAAAATGTGGAGTGAGGCAAGACAAGGAATGGCAGTTTATTTGTATAGCACATTTCATGTACAAGACAATTCAAAGTGCTTTACATAAAACAAAGGCATTACAGATATTTAGAAATAGTAAAAGGCATAATCACAATAAAATAATAAATTACATTAAAGTGATTAAAAGCAAGATAAGTAAAAAAAAAAAAAAAAAGTTACCGTGCAGATTTCATGCATAGGCACATGAGAAAAGAAATGTTTTTAACCTGGATTTAAAGGCAAAGTAAATGTGTATTAGGAAAAGTGGAAATGTAGGAAGGTAAAAATAAATGCATAAATAAATAAAAAAGGGAATAAAATTAATGGGTGAAGAATTAAATAAAATGGACATAGGAAAAAAAAAATAAATGTGGAAATAAAATAAAAAAAAATAAAGTGTAAAAATAATAATTTGCTGTGAAAATAAAAATATGTGAATAAAAATAAAGTTGGCAAAATAAAATAGATGAATAAATGTATAAACTAATAAAAATATAAAAAAAATTACATTTAATTATTTATTTCCTCATTTGTTTATTTCCTAATTTATTTATTTATTTCCTCATTTATTTATTTCCTCATTCATTCATTTATTTCCTCATTTATTTATTTATTTCCTCATTTATTTATTTATTTCCTCATTTATTTATTTATTTAGTTTTGATTATGGCAGTTTCGGCCTTCCATATTCTTGTGATTAGTTTTGAATGAAGAAGTTGAATTTTAACTCATAATAAAAGGCTTTGATGAATATAGAATTTATTCATGTTTTTGTTTCTGAGTTTTACCAAAGTCTTGTTGACCTTTCTTGGTCAACAGCTCATATGAATGAATGAATGAATGAATGGTTTATTTTGAACTTTTAAAAAAGAAATCAAAAACAAAATCAGCTATCCTTAAAAGACATCAAACAAAAAAAGAAAAAATAATTTAAGTTTAACTTGTTCAAAAAGGCATAGGAAGAAGTCAGCATGTTAAAATAATATTGTTAATGATGATCTCATATTTTAGGAACTAAAGCGTTGGCTGGTGGAAACTTTGGAAGATTTGGACACCAAGGAGCTGAAATATTTCCACTGGTACCTGCAGAATGCAGATGAATCAGTGGACGGCTTCAGTTCGATTAGAAAGAGTCGTCTGGAGCATGCGGACAGGTTGGACACTGTAGATCTGATGGTGCAGATGTACACCACCACCACCAGAGAGGTGACGGAGAAGATTTTAACAAAGCTCAATAGCATTAAAGGTTTGTCAAAGGGAAAGAAAAACAGAATAAATGAGATATTGTACACATTGCTTATCATTGTGATGTATTGTTGGAACAACCTTTGCTTGGTCTCCAACAGAAAAACGTTTTCCTGATGAGATGCTGCAGGATGATCCTTCCATTCCAGCTGCTGCAGCAGGTAGGTTCAGCATCTAAAATCCAAAGGAAAACTTGTTGAACTGAAGCCCGGATGTAATGATTGCTTTTTTTTACTTTAACAACAGTAATATATGATCCTTCTCAAAATCCATTCTAACATTGCTTTTTTTCCCATTTAGCATATTTATTAAAATAAAACTCAATATTACGGTTCCAAATTCAGGTGGTGACATTTACAAGTCTTTTATTCTGATTATAAAAATGTGTGTAAATAATTAAATAATCTGGGTTTTTGTTGTGCTTAACCTACTGCAGACAGATAAGTTTTGAGGTTATGAAGATTAGAAATGGACTAATGCTGATATTCAAGGCTAATCCTAAAATCTGGGTGTGCAACCCCAATTTTAAAAATGTTGGGGCATTGTGTAAAATGTCAATAGAAGTAGAATGATTTCAAAGTCTCGTAAACCCATATTTTATTCCCAATAGAACACAAACAAACATCACATGGAACTACTTTTTCCAGACGTGTTGCTGCCATAAGATTCACTATCAGCTCATATTTTCCATCACATGGTAAAATGTCTGTTTCAACATCTAATATGTTGATGATGGTCTATTGGGAATAAAATAAAATGAAAAATTTCAATCCCTGTGGGAAATTAAACAAGCATATTGGTTGATAAGGTTCTGTTTTATTCACATTTACAATGCATCCCAACTTCTTTGGAATTGAGGTTGTAGAAACACTTTGCTGAAGTGAGAATTTGAGTTTATACACATAAAAGGCCCTCATAACAAGTGATAATGCAATGTGTTGTTTAAATAAACCAGCATATGACATAGTCTTATCCAGTAATTATGCTGCTGTTGTGCTGGCTCATACATTCAGAATGACTAATAGATTAATGGATGGATGCTTTCTCTGTTGAACATGACTCTGTAAAATGTAAATTCAGCACAAATGACCCACAAATGATAGACTGAGGAAGTCAGTCTGTTATTTTAAATCTGGATCTCAGTGTATCATTATCTTTGTAAACTCATTTCCATGAAAGAACACAGTTTTATGTAGTATGTGTCTTTTTCCTTTTCCTGTAGATAAAGAGGTGTCCCTGATGCTGAGTGACTTTATTAAGAAAGTGTCAAAAGAAACCCTTACACAGCTCTTGGAGTCTCTGATAACAGAAAACGTTCTGACTGATTTGGAAAGGGATTCCATACTCGAGGAGAACCACACCAGAGCAAATAAGGCCAGCTGCTTTGCTGATATTGTGAGGGAAAAAGGAGATGAAGCCTGCAAGAGGATGATTGTACATCTTGAAATAATAAATCATTCACTATTCTCTGAGTTGGGTTTGCCCTCTGGACACAGATCTAAATCTGAAACTATATCACAGCCTGAAAATATACCTGAGCCTGCACCTGTACCTCGTCCTGAGCCTGAACAATATTCATCTTCTCCTCAGAAGTAAGTTTTAACTAATATTTATATTTATCTAATGCAGGTATTATGACCCTCTGTGTCAAACCGGTTTCATCTTTCTTTACATGCCAAGGATCTGAATCATTAATTCACCATTAAAGGCCACATTAAAGCCACACCCAGCATGTAGTAGGTGAGAGGCAGGTACACTGTGGATAAGTCACCACTCCATTGCAGGGCCAACAAAGATAGAGACAAACAACCATCCACGTTCACACTCAGAATTTTAGAGTGACCAATTAACCTAACGTGGTGGATGTGGGAGGAAGCCAGAGTAGATAGACAGCATTTGGCAAAAATCATGAAGTAGACAATATAAAAAAATGTATATAGTAGAAAACAGAAAAGGAGTCAAATCTGAAAAACTGTTTGTGTTAAGACATTGTTTGTGCTTATGCACCAAACAGCAGTTCAGAGTACCCACCCTTTTTGGAGTCCTTGGGGGGAGTGTTGGAAAGCACACCTTACAGGGACTCCTTCGTTCTGCTGGGGGACTTCAATGCTCATGTGGGCAATGACAGCATGACCTGGAGGGGTGGGATTGGGAGGAATGACCCCCCTGATCTGAATCCCCCTTAATGCTATTTTGACCATCAAAGTAAAAGAAATTAAATTAAAAGAAATGAAAAGAAAAACATGACAGTCTAATTGGTAGGGAAGCACAAAACCTACAATGAAGTTAATTTAGATTCAGTTATTTGCTGCAAGACGGATACTTCATATTTAAAAACCCATCTATCTTTTTTTAAATACTTAAACAATTAATTGTCTCATGATAATTACAAAACAAATACAAAACTTAAATACAAAATAACCTCTTCCATGAAACTAAAATTTATTTATAATCTGTGGAGAAACAAATCACATCTCAGCTAAAACACCATGAAAAACAAATGGCCGCTCATTTTTTATGATTTATTGCGAGCACTATCATCATTAAATCAGATGAAGGAGCATGAGGACTGAACCATTTAAGGGAAATACGTGTTCAGAAATGTTTCCAAAACAAAGAAACTTAGTGATACCAATGCATTGTAACTAGAATGTTTGTAAGTTTATCACTGAGTATTAGACAATTTTGTTAGTATTACAATTGCATTGAGGTCCTTCTGGGCCCCTGTCAGTCATGGGCCCCTAGAATCCTTCCCCTTTACACTCCCTACCTTTCGGCGCCCCAGATGCTGTATCATCCTGCATCATCACATTCATGTGTAGTGAATGGGCCCAAAGTATGTTTTTTCACAGAGCGGTTGTTCCACAGACTTTCTTCTGGTCAAAGTTACTGGCATCCCTATGGCAACATGGAACTGTCACCCAAATAAAAAAAAATCTAGGACTTTATTACATTATAACGTGACAGTTTATTGTAAAAACTAGTGCTGTCAATAGATTAAAAATTGAGAGACTAATTAATTATGATCTATAATTAAAGTTTAGGTTAATCCTGTTCCCCAAAATCACAAGACCCACAAGAATAACAACACATTGTGCAACACTGATAGACAACATCTTTACAAATGTAATCGAACACAATATGGTAAGTGGTATACTGATGAGTGATGTCAGTGACCACTTACCTGTGTTTGTTTTTTTTTCAACATCAGTTGTGGAATTATTGAGGGTAAGAAAAGAAAAACGGCATGTAAAACAACCACTGAAAACCACGTACTGAGACAAAAGACAATAAACATGGCATACAACAAATTTATTTATATATTTAAATAAATACATGATAGAAATTGCCCACTTATAATCATGAGCTGTGTCAGAGCTTGGTCCATATTGTCGGCAGTAAATCAGAATTGTTTCCAGTGCGGATTGGACTCCACCAAGGCTGCCCTTTGTCTGTTCATAACTTTTATGGACAGAATTTCTAGGCGCAGCCGAGGTGTTTAGGGGATCCGGTTTGGAAGCCTCAGGATTGGGTCTCTGCTCTTTGCGGATGACGTGGTTCTGTTGGTTTCATCGGGCCGTGATCTTCAGCTCTCCTTGCAGCAATTTGCACCCGAGTGTGAAGCGGCTGGGATGAGAATCAGCACCCCCAAACCCAAGACCATGGTCGTCAGCCGGAAAAGGGTGGAGTGCTCTCTCCGGGTCTGCAATAGAGTCCTGCCCCAAGTGGAAGAGTTCACGTATCTCTGGGTCTTGTTCACAAGTGAGGGAAGGATGGAGTGGGAGATCGACAGGTGGGTTGGTGCCGCGTCTGCAGTGATGCGGACACTGCATCGGTCTGTTGTGGTGAAAAAGGAGCTGAGCCAAAAGGCAAAGCTCTCGATTTACCAGTCGGTCTACGTTCCCACCCTCACCTATGGTCACGAGCTGTGGGTAGTGACCAAAAGAACAAGATCGTGAATACAAGCGGCCGAAATGAGTTTTCTCCGCAGGGTGGCCGGGCTCTCCCTTAGAGATAGGGTGAAAAGCTGGGTGATCCAGGAGGGGCTCAGAGTAGAGTCGCTGCTCTTCTGCATCGAGAGGAGCCAGATGAGGTGGCTTGGGCATGTGGTCAGGATGGCTCCTTGACACCTCCCTGGTGAGGTGTTCCAGGCACATCCCACTAGAAGGAGACCCCAGGGAAGTAAATGTGGCTGGGGAGAGGGAAGTCTGGGTTTCCCTGCTTAGGCAGCTGCCCCCGCGACCAGACTCCGGATAAGCGGCAGAAAATGGATTAATGGATGGATATACAGAAATGCTGGGTCATGATTGTGTTACCTGAGCACCCTGTGCCATGATCACTCCCCCCACACGAGCGATCAATCGTGTTCCAGCAAGGAAGACAGAAAGCATCTGCATCTTTGTATTTCTGAGCTGAATGGGAGGAGGCAGCTTGTCTTACCTAGTTCCATTGGCGTGTGGCAAAAACTACCACGCCAACCAGAGCACACAGGCACGCCGCTCTGACCACTGGAAAGGCATCAAGAGAAAACGAGGTTTTGTTGTACTACAACTGGGCTTAAATACTCATTCAGTGCCACTGCCCCATCAGTACACCATTGTCCTGACAGCCCAATGCCACACAGTGGCCTGGAGGAAAACACCTCCGGCCACACACAGATAATAAAATGATTGAATATGTAAAAGAAATAAAGTTCATGGAGTGATACTAGATAATAAAATTAGTTGGAAGCCTCACATCAGACACATAAAAAATAAAATGGCAAAAAATATCTCAATCATAAATAAAATTAAGCAGCTCGTGGATTACGAATCACTTTATATTCTTTATTGTTCACTAATATTACCTAACTTAAATGACTGTATAGAGGTCTGGGGCAACAATTATAAAAATACACTTTACTCATTATTATTACAAAAAAGGGCAATCTTGAAGTCGGTTATCTGGATCATACAAAGTTTCTGTTTTAAAAATCCAAGTTTCTAAAACTCCAGGACCTGGTTAATTACCACATAGCACAGATTATGTTTAAAACTAGCAGGAACTTATTACCATACTATATACAAAACCTTTTCAGCCTGAGAGATGGGAGGACATAATTTACGAGGGAGCACAGTTTTTAAAATGCACTTGGTGAGAAGCACCAGGAAAAGTTTTTGTGTCTGTTTGTGGGGTCAAACTGTGGAACAGGATGGGGGAAAAACACAGGTGGTCTCCAAATATTGAAATCAGTATATAAAGAGACTGTATTTGAACGATACACAAATGGTCTGGAATGAAATAGTATTTCTCTTATAATTATTGTTATAATTGTTGCTATTATCATTGCTGTTATTATTCTTATTATTATTTTATTATAATTCTTTCATTCATTCTCTGTACCGCTTAGTCCATTACGGGTCGCAGGTTAGTGGAGCCTATCCCAGCAGTTTAGCAGATGAGAGGCAGGGTACACCCTAGACAGGTCACCAATCCATCGCAGGGCCAACACAGAACGAGACAAACAACCATTCATGCTCACACTCACTCCTAGGGAGTGACCAGTTAACTTAACATCCATGTCTTTGGATTATTATTATTTTTATTATTACTTAATAACGCCATAATTATAATTGATTATTTAAGCTTATAGATTACGTAACATAATAGGGATAATATTGCTATATGGGTATCACTTATAATTAATATAACTGTATTATTGTATCAATCAATCAATCAAACATTAGAAGTTTTGTGGCAAAAACATGGACTATAAACTAAATTTTAAATGAGGAAATAGCAGTAGATGAGAGAAATGTCTGTTTTACCACATGGGATTAAGCTGTACTTCATTCTATTCTGAGACATGGAGAGGTTGGGCAGTGGCGAGGAAACTGTTATATTGTTCACACGGGATCCTTTAAACCAAGCAGGACTACGTCTTTGTGTCAGCAACTTCATTCTCCCAGTCGCAGTGCATATGGGCAATATCATTTTAATTTATATATAAAATATAAAATATTTGGAGACAGCTTTAAATCTATAATAGTCAAAAGAACCTTTTGAGACTAAAGATCTTGAAAAGAAAGTTATAGCTTTGAAAGACTGGCAGAAACTACAAGCATTCAGGAGCAACTTGGCTCCTAGAAACATTTAAGGACCATCACTTTGTTCTGTAGCCATAAATGTATCAACCTTAAGTTTTGTGTTTTTATAATTTATATCATTTAAATCATAATTTAAATCATTAAAAAATACTGTACAACAACACTGTACATTTTGGACATTTTATCAGAATCATGTCACACAAAATCTAAGACTCATATTTCTGATCATGTGCTGTTTGTGTACACCACGATTATTAGTTATCAGTTCACATAATAGTAAGAATAGAAAGAAATATTCATCAGGATTAATCAGTCCTCTGCATGTCTTTGCAGTCCTCAGATCCACAGACCTGACAATGTGGTCTCCGAGGATCAGGATCAGCACACAGAGGACAACCATGCTGTAAGTCATCGTTTATTAAGTTAGCTACTTTTGGTTACTTTTTGGTAGAGTTTAACTAGTTTTAAAGTTTGTTTGTTTAAACAAACAAGTTCTAATTTCTTTATAACTGTTTCATCAGTTCATGTCTTAATAAAATGTTACATAATTTGTTTTTCTTTAAATCTTCAGCAATGGCTGCAGGAAACTTTAGAGGATTTGGACATCAGTGACCTGAAGGATTTCCAGCAGTACCTGTGCAAATCAGGTGAATCAGAAAGTGGCTTCCGACAAACCAGTTATTTGATGCATGCAGACATATCAACTACAGTAGGTCTGATGGTGCAGACGTACACCACAAGGACCAGAGAAGTGACAGAGAAGATTTTAAACAATCTCAAGAATCTTAAAGGTTAGGTTCTGTGATAGTCAAAGAAAACGTGAAACATGATATACTTCACATGCTAATGAGGTTTGATGTTGTTTGAGTAATAACAATAGAATATTTTTGTTCTTTTACTGTTAAACCTCATGTTATGGGGGTGATATTCTCAGAACACCCCCTGAAGAGTTCTGTTTCTAAAGCATTTAGGGCCACTGATCAGGGTAAACACAGTCGCTGTCATCTCTGTGGCTTTTCATCTATCAGGCCGTTATAGTAAAGCAGCTACAGACAGGTGGAGCAAGGGAAACAGGAACTCCATGCTTAAATTAATCAGGTTAAGATAGATAGATAGATAGATAGATAGACAGATAGACAGACAGACAGAGGTAGACTTTTTTAATGCACTGTATGTTATTTTTTTTATTTCCACATATTCCATAGAAACAGCCAAAATGTTTTTCTATACAATCTAAACACATAAATAAAACAAATGAATATTTTTTTTGTACAAAAGATTAAACAATAAGCAGAGAAATACGTGGAGAGATTTAATTAAGTGAATAAAATGAATAATTAGATTTAACTGAATCAACACAGAAATAAATATTTTCATTACAGAGGGCAAGTGAAACATTTCATTTAGATTTTTATTTTCTATATTTATTTACATTTTTCTGACTATTTGTTCATTTCAAATTGTGATATTATTAATTTCACGCGATCTCCCTCCTGCTCATTGGTGCTGTTTACCGGAGCCTGCCATGTGGCACCATGTGGTAGTCCAACAGGTGCATTGGCACCCATCAAAATTTCTTGAAGTTTTCTAGTTACAAATATTGTTACTTGTTCTTACAAATAATAAGCATCTTTATTGTATTTCCACAGAAATAGACCTGGAGATACTACTAAAGGATCTGGGCTTGGAGCAGTACTACAGAGAGAAGCTGTCACTCAGCAAGATACAGGAGATTGATGAGAAGACCATTAACGATGAGCCTGTGAAGTGCAAATCAAACATTCCCTGGTATTTTCTAAAGAAACTTATGATGGTTAATGTGACAGCTAGGGATACAAAATGCACATCAGTAGGTGAGCCAAACTGCAACGATACATGGGCTTTAAAATTAAACATTAAATCAGATACAGATGACAGGTTAAACGCTCTTGACATAATCACTGCTCTCTTTCTCTGTTCTGATGGTTTTGTACAACAAGAAATGGCACTAAAAATGTCAATGTGTCAGTTCTCTGTACCTCTGCTGCTTCCCAACTGTGACACGACACAGTGTACACTCATGCTGTGGGCCATGAGAGGCATTGTGAAAAAGTACAGACCTCAACATCTTTTAGAATCCAAAGGCTTCAATGAAGAAAGAATTGTTCATTCTCAACTTCCAATGGTCTCTTTTGTGAGACTGGGTGAATGCTCCTTGTCCAAGTCAGAGATCCTCAACAAGCTTCTGAGCAGTTCTCAGCAGTACCATGACACCTTTGTTCACCACAACATGGAGTGTGGAGACAGTCCAAGAAAAATATCCAATGGACTGACTGAAATTACCTGGTACTTTCCTTGTGGAAACCACAACATGGACATTTTTGTTGAGCCAGTTGCTATAGCTAACCTTCATGGTGACATTGCTTCATTTGAAACACAATTCTCCTTTCTATGTCAGACCTCTGCAGCAGTGTTTCTATTCTTTGATAATTTGGACTCTGGATGTAAGCTGCTAATGAACCAAAACCACAAAGCACAGATCTTCTTGGTAGGAAACCAACAGAACAAGAGCTTCAGTTCAAGCACTTTGAAGGAGGTAGCAACCAAGTTAAAACTGACCCACAACAACATCATAATAAAGACAAAACAGAAAAATGACTTAGACTTTGTGAAATGTTTGAGAGAATCAATCAGTAATGTAGTTGGGAACTCGAGGATGAAGATGTCAGTAGAGCAGATGGCTGATGTGGCTCATGAACTGGGAATATTGGTTGATGAAGATTCTCCAGAGTGCCAGGCTGGAAAGCAAAAAGCAGATGCCATCACTGAAGACATTACAGACATCCTTAAATACAAAGAAGATCAGCTTCCCTTGCAAGGAGAAACATGGAAGGAACTGACGTTCTTGGAGAAGGAAGAATTTCGACTTAGAAAAGTTGGTTCTGAAAACATAGAGCAGTACAAGAGTGATCTTCAGGTGCATAAAGATAAACTGAGGAAAAAGCAGAACTCTTATGACATGTCAGCAGCTATGACTTGTTTCATTGATGCCATATCCAGCTCAAGAACAGAGAGGTGTTATTTCCTGAAATGGATGCGAATGAACCTTGATAACTTATCTTGTAGAAAACTGTCTGGACTCAGGGAGCTGTACAAAGAGAAGTGTAAAGGTTCTGAGAACAAAGAAGAGATCAAAGAAATTGACAGACAACTTTCCAACAGCTCACTGGGAACTGAACACTTCTTCCGTGAAATGGGTCAGATCTACGAAGCTTCGGTTTCCCTTCCAGAAACAGACCCTTACCGTAAACAGTTGCAGCATCTGCCCAAACTCAGTGCACAGTTGTTACTTGATGGATTTCCTCTTGAGCTTGTAGATGGAGATGCTTCCAACATACCTCTCAGATGGGTGAGTGATGTTCTCTCTCAGCTCAATGACTTGGTGTCTCCAAAGAACAAGATCATGGTCGTCACAGTGCTTGGAGTTCAGAGCACAGGAAAGTCCACTCTCCTTAACACCATGTTTGGAGTTCAGTTTGCAGTCAGCAGTGGTCGATGCACTCAAGGTGCCTTCATGCTGCTCATCAAAGTCAATGAAGACGTCAAAAAAGATCTCAACTGTGACTTCATGGTGATCATCGACACTGAGGGCTTAAAGTCACCAGAGCTGGCACAGCTGGACAACAGCCATGAACATGACAATGAGCTTGCAACACTTGTCGTGGGGCTGAGTGATATCACCATTATCAATATTGCAATGGAGAATTCAACCGAAATGAAGGACATCCTGCAGATAGTGGTGCATGCTTTCCTCAGGATGAAGGAGGGGGGAAAAAAGCCCAAATGTCAGTTTGTTCACCAGAACGTTTCTGATGTTTCAGCCCATGAGAACAACCTGAGAGACAGGAAACTGCTCTTGCAACAGCTGAATGAGATGACCCAGGCAGCAGCTAAAATGGAAAAGAAAGAGAAGAACAAGAGCTTCACTGATGTGATGGAGTACAATCCAGACACTGGGAACTGCTACGTTCCTGGACTCTGGAATGGAAACCCACCAATGGCACCAGTCAATGCAGGATACAGTGAGGCTGTTTATGAGCTCAAGAAAAACATCCTCCATCTACTGGGAGAGAGTGAAGCATCTGCTAATAACATCTTGGAGTTTAGAGAATGGATGACCAGTCTGTGGAATGCAGTAAAACATGAAAACTTCATCTTCAGCTTCAGAAACAGCCTCGTAGCTGATGCATACATGAGACTCTGCACAGAGTTCAACAAATGGAAGTTGGAGTTCAAGAAAGAAATGTACACCTGGGTTACCAAAGCAGAGACGAGAATCTCTAATTTTGGTACAGTTGCTGCAACATCTGCAGCATCTGACATGACACAACTCCTCACTCAGCTGAAAATTGAAGCTGCATCAGTGCTGTCTGAATGGGAGACCAAGCTCCTGGACAATCTGAAGGAATACTTCAAGCAAACAGAGGGTCATGTTTATCTGGTTGAAAGATACAGAGAGGATTTTATCAACAGTGCAAAGAGCCTTCGACGAGAATTAGAAAACTCTGTAATTAACCAGCTCACAGCAGCAGCTGATATCAGACGGGGAATGAAAGAACTGGATGAAATCAAGAAGAATCACACAACAGTAATAGAGAAAGCAGTGTGTGAGTTAATTGATGAATGTCGAAAGAAAAAAGTTGAGATGACAGAGACAGAGCTGGACACGGAATTTGATAAGATGTGGAGTGAAACACTCAATATGTTGTCCTTCTCTAGACAAAACCCCAAAGATGTCTATGACAGTGTGTCCCACTGTCTGAGAAATAATCTGTCAACAAAGGGGAGCCATGCTCATAAACTTTTGAGTGAAAAAAACATCAAAGATTGTGGGTTGGAACCTTTTAAATGCAAAGCTGATGGAACCTGGAAACAATTTAAAAATGTATTAACCACATTGTCCTTTAAAGATTTTGTCAAGATGAGACAAGAAAAAGCTGACAGCATCATAGATTTCAGCACTCAGTTTGTAGCTGAAAAACTGGGAAGAAAATGTGATTATCATGACACTTACATTCAGGAGATCCTTCACATCATTGATGAACGTCTAGAAAAATTGCCTGATATGAACAGAGATATTGAGTTTGAGGTTTCTCTAAAACAGCACATCTGTGGATTTGCAGCCAGATGCTTTCAGGAAATGCATTTAGAGTTTCTACGTGTCAACGATCCTCGTAGATGTCTGGATGAAAACAAAGAAAAGTTCCGAGATGATTTCAAAGATGTGTTCCATGAACGAGACCAGTGTCAGAAGAAGGCTGCAGAATTCACAGAACAATGTCTGAAGCCTGCTGTTGAGGACTTTGTCAACCGTTCCCTTGATCCTGATATCATTGATGAAATGCTGACGAAGGAGCAGTTCAGCACACGAAAGTCCTTCCAGTATTCACTTTTACTGGATATGCTATCAGATGATAAGTTTGATGATTTCTACAGATATTGTTCTTCTTATGAAATTTATGTAAAAGAAAAAATTCTTCAACAAGTGAAGAAACATTTTTCAAACAGCTCTGCAACGTTTGAGTTTGAGGACAGACACCTTAAGTCAAGGTTCAACAGCATAAATGACGCCATCAAACACACCAAAGAAAAGAAGTGCGGTGACTTGAAGACATTTGTTGAAGAAATGTGCAAAGAACTTTGTAATAAACTGGTCATTTCCCAGGATGCCCTTGGTGCTTTCATGACCCTGAACAATTCTGACCAGGATCAGTTTGCTTACTGGCTCACAGTGTCTGTGGAGGACATGGCAGAAACTCTCAGAGTGAAGTTCAAAACTACACCCTTTGAAACAAAACTCAAACGTCTCCATGTGAATCCTCAGAATGAGCTTTTCAACATAGTGGTTGGTTGTGGAAAACAGTGTCCATTCTGCAAAGTTCCCTGTGAAGCAGGAGGAAGAGCCCACCCTGAACACTTTGCTGTTTTGCATCGGCCACAGGGTCTGGGTAATCGCAGGTTTACCGCAACAGGAAAATTCGTCACTGACATTTGCACATCATCCGTGATCAGTGACAACAGATTTTACTGTGCCACAAATGGTAAATGGCATCCTTACAAGAATTACAAAGAATTTTTTCCAGACTGGAACATCTTTCCAGATTCCAGCCTTGAGGCATCAGACTACTGGAAATATGTGATGGTAAAATACAACAAAGATTTTGCCAAAGCTTATTATGCAGAACCTGCTGACATCCCTGATTCTTGGACAAAGATCTCAAAAGGAGAGGCAAAAGCGAGCCTTCAAGTTTCATTTGGGATTAAATGAGGATGTTATTCCTCCTAAACTCTTTCTCATCTCTAGAGAAATACATTGAGAATGCCCACTGAGGGCTCTTATTTATGTTTTTATGTACACTAATGGTGAAAGGTTTGGACAAGAAGGCCGAAGAATTCACCCGGAGCCAGAAGTTAGGGATTTAATTGATTGTTTCCTGCTGATATCATTGATTAAATACTTGCCAACAAACAGTTCAGCACAAGGACGTTTTCCAGTATTCAGTTTTACTTGATTTGCTTTCATAGGATGACTATAAAAGCTATTTGTGCTACATTTGTTCATATGAGAATTATGTTAACAAAAAGGATTCTCCAATGATTCTTTATGATTTCGCCAAAGAATACAATGCAGAACCTGCTGACATTCCTTGTTCTTGGAGAGAAATCACTTATGAATATGGGAATATGCAAAAGCGAGGCTTCAAGAGTTTTACAGGATGAAGTGAGCCTTTTTTTTTTCTCAGAAGCTGCTTCTAGTCTACTGAGGGGGAAATGGAGGGTCCATGCCGAAAGGACCCATATTTATTTAATTTTATTTTTTCATTTATTGGTGTATGTGTGTGCTCATAAAACAAGTTCATTTAATCAAAGTTGATTAAAGTATTTACTGATTATTGTGGCTGTATAGAATTTACATGACAAAAAGGCTTTGCTGTCATCCGCATGGAAATATTATTATTATTGTACTTTTTACAATTAAGTTTTTTTAATACATATGAATATATTTTAACAGATTTGAAGCAGAACTAATTAATCTTTTATTGTAATAATGTTGTATTTTGTGCTTCTTTTCAGCTGATTGGCATGAAGATGTACATCAGCTACTTGGTTAGATTTTAGTTTCAGGGCATATGAAAAGCTGGGTTTCTGAATTCACTGCTCAATGGATAAATATTACAAAAGTAGAAGCAAGAGATCAACAGTTATTAAACATAAAGTAAGGATATTATTCTACATAACTTCTAGTCAAAAGAAGGATGCACCTAACTGTCTTAAATTCATTATTTTATTGTCTCTTGTTTTTTTTTTATTTTTGTAAAAAAAAAGGGTGAAATTTATTATTTAGCTCAACTCTCAGTCTAATTTAAGTTTTCTTACATCTAATTCTCTTTGTAATCAGCAGAAATTATTGAAATCTGCTGCTTTGGTTTAAAAGGCTTTTATTGACTGTTTTGTTTCGGTAAAAAAAAATATAATGTTTGTGATTTTTGGAAGAATTGTAGAATTTCTTTCATATAACAAAAAGTTTTAAAGGAAATAAATCTGCATTCTTTATATTCATGGGGTAATCACAATATCTGAAAACTTAATAAAGGGACAAAATCTGCAGTATATTTGTGAATGTCTTTAATATTTTCCAATTGAAAAGTGAGTTATGCATTTTTGTCACAAAGTTTGAATATAATGATGAAGTGGGAGAGTCTGCAAGTGCCACCAAAGTATAAAACATAACAATTTAAATACACACCTCAATTAATCGCCTTCACACACACACAAGCAAACAGGCATACACACACATAAAAATAAAAGAAATAAAAAAATATATTGGTGATCATCATGCTCAAATTAAAATTTGCAGCTTGTAACACACCAGCCGTCCCTCCTAGTTCACACATTTATTAACCAGTCAACTCACTTTCTGCAGCTGCTGCTGGTGGGGACATAAAATATGATTTGAAACTTTCTTCATCCTAAAGTCCATTTTATTTTAACAGCCCCTTTAACCTGGGCTATTAAAATGTTCCTCACTGGCACAGATTTGCATCTGGCTCTGAGTTGGACAAATACAGATGTGGATAATATGTGTATACAGATCAAGGAGTCAAAGTATAAAATGTTTCACCTGTCTGTTTATCACAGCACATAATATTAACTACTGGCACTACCAGGAATTGTTCCCCACCTCCGGTGGCCAGTCCGAACCTGCCACATAGCTTGCAACCAAAGGCATTTTTTACTACTTTCCTTGGATCGGGGTTAACAAATGAATAGTTAAGTTTTGTTTCCTTGCAGTCTGGTTGTCCATGTACTGTCTTGAGAAATGAAACTGAAAGTGTTTGCACCCACCAGGATAAAAAGAGAGGCTTAAGTATTGCAGTAACATTTGCAAGTATGTGTGGGACAGTATACCCAGACTAATCTACTATTCAAGACACAATATTCTTCATGGTTGAAAACAAATTTGGAATACAAAATGACATGTGGATGTTGAAAGATCTTATGTAGGTAAACCATCATTTCCTATTTGTGATAACTTGCGGAGATTTATTCATTGTTTTTATCAGGCTGATTATTGCACAGTGAAGCACAGCTGTATGGTGGCTGTATTATCATTTAAGATTTACTTTTGTTGTAGTAATGTAATTTGAATAATTTGGACCAAGTGTGGTAGGATGAAAGACTGCATCCACAGCAACGAATAGCTCAGAGGATGAAAAAGTTGGTAAAACATTTAATAAAAATGTATGAAAAAAACAACAAGACATGACATATATGTAGTGTATTTGGTGAATGAATTTTTACTGAGATTGAACTATCTTTTTATTTATTCAGGAGGTCTTCAGGATAACTTCCTTGAACTCAACTGTAATGAAGGAGACTCTCATGTCTCTGAGAACTGCAGCACTGTAGATGTTGAGGGACTGAAACCTGGGACTGAGTATCCTTTAAACATCACAAGGATCATAGAATGGTGAAATCAAAGTGAAATTGCTTCTGTATTTATATTTACAAGTAAACCTGACATAAAAATATGATGCTTTGATTAACAGTGCTTCAATCATGAACCTAGCTGTTGGCTGAAGGTCACTGTGCTCTGTAAATGTTTAAATGCTGCATGAATGTATTTGTCATAAGAGATATTGGTTTATTATTAACAAAGAAAGACAAGTTTCTTCTTCTTGTGCTTTCTTTGACACTTGATGTTTGACTGTTGACCTGTTTCATGTTGATATGAAGGCAAAGCAATTTTAGTTGTATAGCACATTTATGTATTTTATGTTTTACATGAAACATTAAAAGCATTACAGTGGGGGACAGAAGAAGCATTAAAAAGTACATTAAACAAACTTTAAACAGAAATTAGAGACAAAAAGCTGAAGTGAAATAAGATAAAATGCAAGAAATAAAAGTTCCAGTATGAGGATTTACCAGTTGCTTTGATTAAAGGTGGCAAATAGAAAAGTTTTTAACCCTGATTTAAAACTGCTGAGTCAGCAGACCTGCAGTTTTCTGGGAGTTTGTTCCACATGTGAGGAACATAAAAGCTGGACGCTGTCTCTCCATGTTGAGTTCTGACTCTGGGAACAGAAAGTAGACTTGACCCTGATGATCTAAGGGATCTGGCTTAATTTTGGCCCTAAACCATTCAGTCCTTTGTAAACTAACAGCAGGATTTTGAAGTCAGTTCTTTGACAGGAAGCCAGTGTAAAGATCTGAGGACTGGAGTTATATGATCCACTTTCTTGGTCTTAGTGAGGACTCGAGCAGCAGCATTCTGGACTAACTGCAGCTGTATAATGGACTTTGTAGAGAAACCTGTATAGAAAGTATTAGTCTAGTCCAGCGTTTCCTAACCTTTTTTGACTTGTTTACCCCCTGAGCCATTTTGTCAAACCACTTAGTCAGATGTGTTGATGATTCTCCAAAAGTAAAACATATAACTGATTATTAAATGAAAATCATTTTAATTAAATCTCCCAAACTTGAACATTTAATTCTCAGGCATTTTGTTCTTTTCAAATTAAAATTAAACATAAATATAAATATGTTGTCATGGACGTGAATAGGCGATCTTAATAAATAAATTCTACATTAAAAATAATAACCCTCCTTTATAAACAATATAGCAAAAACTGGAGCTCTTTTAGATAAGTCCTCTTTTAACAGGCCTTTAAACTTAGAAAATCAGGAACAAGATACTGAAAAAATATTATAAACTATGTAAGTTGTGTAAAACAGTGCATGTTTTCCCAGTTCAGGATATTCCTTCTCCATGTCTCACCAAAACTCAGTCAGTGTCTTTCAGCAAATGCTATTATCAGCCCACAGCCAGATAATAAATCCATCAGATGCTCCTGCAGCCTTGCAGAAAGGTTGCTGCTGCTCTCACTCACAATGAATGGGTCCCTCACCCAGTCCAGTCTTTCTGACTTTTCTTCAATGTCCTGAAAATACTGGTTAAAATCAATGCTGAGTTTGGACAGATGTGCTTTCACCAGTTTGACCACTGGACCCTGGGCAACATCAGTGGTGGGAAGATGAGCATCAAGTAGTGGGAAACAGCTGACATCTCCCTCATCACATTTCCTCTCCCATCAGGGCTGGCTCTAGGCCAGCAGGTGCCCTAGGCAAAACAAGAGTTTTGCACCCCACCCCACGCGGTTAATGCTTACCGAAACTGAAGCTACATAACTCGGTTGCACACATTTTGTAACTAATGTACAAATTCTTGTCTCTTTAGTAAACAAACCTCTACAGAAATGATAAATAACACAAAATAAATAACATTTAGTTGAAAATAATTAACATTTAGTGCAAAACTGTAGGGCAAAAAATGGCACAAGTGCAAATCCTAAAACAGTGTAAAGCGGTGCAATCAAAACACACAAACTATAAAAACTGCTACAGTTATGATAACAAAACAAAATGCCACTGTGTAAAACAAAAGAATTAATCAAGCAATCAAATTAATTTTTTTAAGCATGTTTCATGTAGGTTGTAACACAAAGTAGTTTAGTTATTAAGATAATTCCCTCATGCCATTTCAGCTACTCAGAGACACAGACAGGCATTCTGTCTGTATTTAATTATCTTTATGACATTTCTGCATAGTGCATTCAGTGTTCTTCATATAGATCTGCTTGCTACAGATCCAAATATTATTTAATAGTTGTTAGATTAAAATATATATATTTAAAACCTAATAGTACTGCAGTCATTATTCTTTGTTGAATTAACTTAACTAATTAACTTTGTTGAATATTTTTAACTGAGAGCCTCTGGTGAAGACCATGAGCTTCTACAGGTGCCTGTTGTGGCTGCAAAAATTTTCTCAGTACATCTGGACAAATACAAAATTAACAAATTACTTTAAATTTATAGTAGTAGCATTAAGTAGCATTAGCCTACCCTTAGTTGCATAAATACTGCATTGCAAATACAATTACAATACAATACAATGTAGTTTCAAACCTCTACTTTTGGTCATATTGACATTATGACGTGTATACTTTTTATTGCATAATATAGATGGTACTTTAATTAATATGTTGTTGAGATATTGTTGTTACAGTGCTATAGCATCAATGTTAGCTAGCGTTAGCCCATTGTCAGGTCAAAATGAAAAGTTAACACACGCTGCCTTAATGTTCAGTAACTCAGACATACCTATACTTTGGGCTCGTTTTTCCTCCTTCCTACGTTTTCTCTAAGCAGCACCTGACAGCTTGGATTGTCTTTTCACTATAAACTTTTTTAATGATTTTCTTGTTGGCAACACATGACAAGGTGACGTCGTCCATCAGTATAATCATTACAAACCTGGATGTGCCGCTCCCCTCCCTCCACTCTCACCTGCCAGACGCAGCAGCAGGAGCAGCAGGTCAGGTGAGGAGGAGGTCATCATCACAGAATACTTCAGCTTCTTTTCATTTTTATAAGTTGTTTGGTCTAGTTATTATTTACTAGGAAATGTAATGGAAATCAAATGAGCGTTAAAACAAATATATTTTTTTGAAGGGCAATTTGGTGCCCCTTCCAACAGATGGCACCCTTGCCTATACCCAGGGCCGGCCCTGACTGGTCTCCTTCATGGAGCACAGTTTTGAAATCATCTCAATACTTTTCTTTGACACCTACAAGGATCTTCTACATGTAGAAACTGCTGTTTAAGAGAAACTTTAAACTAATTGTCTGTGTTCAAATTGGCCTTTTTATTTATTTTTTTTTTTTTTACAGTTTAATTAATCTTGTGAAAGTTCTTTTAAGTGTGTCGTAATAATTGTGATTTTTTCCCAGTTTTTCAGCTACAAAAAGAATCTATGACGCTGTCAGCCATTTGTTGTCTCGTCATTACAAGATCTTTGACGTTGATCCATTCGATCCGCTTACTGCAAGTTTTAATTTTACACAGAGTCCACAAGCTTTGCATTTAAAAGATTCCAAGACTCTTTTTACTCAACAGTTTATATGCATGGCTCCTCTCTGTTGACAGATTACTTCTCACAGTGGGACACACTGTTGGAAATATTCATTGGAATTTGTAATCCTTATCTTATCTTATCTTATCTTATCTTATCTTATCTTATCTTATCTTATCTCTCAGAGGATTCCAGTCCTGATGATGTACTCCCCATTTAGTTTTCACTTGGGTGAGATTATTCAAACTTCTGACTAAAATTACAGAACACGAGAAGGGACCAAAATAAATATAAAAATACATGATACAGCAACAGTATTGCTTTCCCACAATGTACAAGAGGGGGAAAAAATCTAAATTTTGCCCAAATGAAGAAACAATAACATACCTTTCCAGAAGGTTCTTTCCATGACAAAAATTTTGAATTTCTTTAAATATTCTTTAACAAGGAGTACATCAAATATATTATCCTACTGAGTCGATTTAGCTTAGAATTAAACAACCACACTCTCCTGTAAATATCAGCGCAATTCTTCAGCCTCTCCTTTTGTCCTGATGGATGCAGTTACTTTAAATTTCTTTTCAGCGCTTTGTAGATGGATGACCAGGCAGCAAGACAATAAAACTTTACTGCTTTTTAGGTCTGAACAACAATGTGCAGCTGCAGCTGTTTTCTAGGTCAGAATGTACAAATCTTCACAAATCTAGTGACATTGTTCCACAGCTTTTCTGACTTTATCTGGCATGGGCGGCGTGGCTCATGGGAAGAGTGATCATATTTTATCCTGAGGGTTGCTGGTTTGATCGTCGGCCTGTCGAGGTGTCCCTGAATAAGACACCGAACCCCAAATTGCTCCTGATGGGTTGTGGTTGAGCGCCTTGCAGGGCAGCTTCCGCCATCAGTGTGTGAATGTGTGTGTGAATGGGTGAATGTGATAATGTAAAGCGCTTTGGGTATCATTCCAGGTACAGTAAAAAGCGCTATATAAATACAGACCATTAACCATTTTTTCAAATTTATTTTAAAGGTGTGGAGGTTATCACTTATAATAAAAGTAAGTTTGTTAAGTTCCCAGCTAATTAAACTAGTTAGACTTTAAATACCTGAAGGTATTGATTTGGTTTGTACTGTCCAATAAAGATTTTTCATCTTGGATAAAATATTTACTTGTATTGTGAAATTTATACATGATGCCTCTTATGAAATGATCTGAAATTGATTATTTTATCACTTTACAGGTTTAATTACAACTTGCCCTTGAATCTAAGAAGTAAAATTAAAGTTGTTAATTATTTATCAAATGAAATAATATTCAAGAATACTCCAAATATGTATGTACTACTATATTACGGTGGTCAATGATCATCTAGTTCTGTTTTTTCATCATTGGCATGTGAAGTTTGTATTTTTTATTTATTTTTTTTGCACAGCTTTAATGATGATTGAAGAGATTATTGTTCTGAATTGTTGTAGACCTACTTCGTTCATATTCATATCAAGTAATGAAGCAGTGCAGGGGGTCCAGCCTGTTCCATCTGTTATTTGTTCATGTTGGTACATAGAAATAACGATGCTCCTGAGCAACGGTATGTAAAGAGTAAAAGAGGCATTCATTATGGTGATAATCATGTGAGAAAAATAATGTATTTTAACTAATTTATCTAATTTTTCCAAAATAATGTTTAACCAGAGGTAACTTGGCTGTTGAGTTTTAAACAAGCATCAATTTTTAGATTTAAATCTGTAAACATGCATTTTTCATACTGTCAGAGAGGAAAAGTTGATTCTAGGGTCCTAGTGGGGTTCAACATGTCCTTATCAGAAACTTAAATAAAAGAAAATTATTTTAAATTCTTTATACTCATGTATATAAATCACAATCTCAATACATATCATGAAAGGAAAATCATCTATTCATATCAATATGTGTGTATTTAAAATGAGGGGGAGTTATTATTTACAAGCAAACTGATTTTAAGCATTCTGGTCGGTAATAAAAGTATTACTATTTTACTGTATAATCTACCAAGGGAGAGCAGTGAATGCAAATATTTGACATGAGATACTTTAAAGAAACAAAAACAATCACCAACACAGTGATGCTATGAGAACTTTAACCAACAAACAACAACAACAAAAAAAGGGCAGAATGAAAAAATTTAACCATGTTGGTGATTTGCTGCTGATGCAACAAAGACGGGAAATTGTGGATGTCAAGAACAAACTTGACATTTCTGGGCTACGTTTTGCCATTCTTTACCATCTTCACCCAGGATCACAGTAAACACTACAAAAACATTCCCCAGATGCAGTTTTGGTCTACACTGACCCCTTGAAGCAGCCATAGAAGCCATCTACTGTGGTGAGTGTGAGGGAAGTGAACTGTTGGCTGTGCCTGCAGTGGATGTAAAGAAAAGCTGTGGGCCTCAACATCTTACAGCACTATATGTGACTGTAGATCATTCTGATGCTGAATATATGGAGCATATTATGGACATTCATGTTGGATTCATAAAAGAATTTGGAGCTCTGTGTTTGTTAGATGGTTACTGATATACAGACTATGAGAATATCTATCTTTACTAGATTCAGCTCCCACCTAGTCCTCATGAGTATATTATTGTTATATACTCTTTCCTATACATTTTACCTTTCTTTTCTTTCTTGTTTTATATTTCTTATATGTATTCCCTTATCTGTTTGGAGCTAAGGAGAAGTACTTTAGCATTATTCATATTTTGCATAAATATAGTTATGGCTGGATGTTTCCACTCTATTTGGAGGGTATTTTGGATGACCAAAATATTTTTATTGAGTTGTTCTTATCTCATTTGGGATAATGCATGAATCAACCAATGAAAGAGGCAACAGCACATTAGTCAGTACTGCACATAAATCAAATCTTACTCATGAAAGAAGCTGTCAACAGATTTTACACCTGGAATGTGCGGGGAATACATCATCCAAGTAAAGAGGAATAAAGATTCGAAACATTCTTTCTTTAAAAAAAAAAGAAAGGCTTACAATTTTGTTTTTTTACAAGAATGCATCTTCAGGCTGGGATCTTTCTGAAGGCTATTTTTCTTTCGCTATCCTATAGGCAGATCTGAAAGAACTTGCTGTTTCCTGCATTAAATGGTCATTAATGTACCTTGTTTGGTAACACATTCTTTCCTCTTGTCTCTGAAATTTCATCTGCTTTTTTTGTGGGCCAAATTGTCTCGATGCTATTAAAAAACACTTCCTCAAGTTATTCTGTGACTCACCTCTGAGGTCAGCATTCATGCACTCTTCAGATAGATGTGGCTTCGGCAGGCCGCACACGTTTTGCCTTCATGCATATTCTACGTTCTAGTCCAGTTCAAACGCAAAGTTGCATCTTAAGGTTCAGGCTGCTGCAGTTATTCACCAGACACCAGATATCCACACATCTGTAGAGTACTCACCGCTAGCAACCTCTGCTAGCTGTCTATCCCATCCACTGTTGCCTTCTTCACTACATGTATTTATATTATATATAAATAATCAAGTTGTTTACATTTTGTGATATTGACTTTTGTCAAACTGATTATTCATTACAAACTTGCTAAGTCATAGACTAACCCATTTATGAAAAAATGCCACAAATGAGGGGTATGGGTGGATACGTAAATCGTGCAGCAGCGCCTCCACGCATCGATGGACACAGAAGAAATCAGTGGAAATTTTCTCATGGTAAAGAATTAAGTTAGTTCAGAGAGTCATCAGGGAAATTTGGGTACCAGCAGCAATACAACACCAACAGTAAAGCAGGACAAGCACAAGACACAATATATACAGGTACAAAGCAAATAGAGGCAAATAGAATGCAATAAATATAACAATAATAACAATAAGATAAGTTAAATAAAACAATATAAACAAGCATTGCACACAGTAGAGGTGGTACAACGGGTGTCTCAACCCGCTACTAACTAACGGACAACAAGCTGGATCATCACCAAGCGGGTTCTAAGGCCAGAGAATCTTAAGATTAGGATGGGCTACTGGAGCTGGTGATCAGTAATTAATGAGCCACAAGAAAATTGCACTTGGTAGCAAAACCATATATTACAGTGACAGTGTTTTTACAGTTTACGTGACACATACACAAACAGAGACCCAAACGTGATGATATTTACAACTGCAGTATTATCAGTATTACAGTACCCCAAAAACCAGGATACTAGCTACTAACTAAAGTTCAGTTCTTTTAGTAGCATGTCCACATCACTCGGCAGGTCGACTCCAATGCCCGACAAAAAAATGTAGGTAAGTCCATATGTTTAAATGTCCTTTGAGTATTGTAGGCTTTGACTCAATGGGTGTGTGCATGTGGCGTCATGACAGAGAGTTCAGTGTGAGGGCCGACACTGTGGCAGCCTCCTACCAGCCGGTACTGTGGCTAATGCTGCTACTGAGGTCCAAGGCTCCCAATCGTGCTTCCTAGCCTGCCATCTCTCCCAACCGGAGACACCTGGCCTGTTCCAATAAACAGGACCAGTAAAAATCAGGGCTAACAGGTCAACAATAGGGTTTTAACCTTAGCTTATTCATGTGCACATAATTTGATGTCAAACAATCTATAAGTTAAACATCTTAAATGCATAAACTGCAAATAACATTCAAAATGTCAATACACATTCAAGTAATACCATTAAAAATGACATTCCATTAGCTAAATGCATAAACATTACATTCAACATGCTACGATGAACATAGCCTGCATATTCAAAGTTATAAATAACTCCAATAAATAAACAACCTTGACAAAAGCACATATCAGCAACAATGTTGGCAGCTGCAGGCTGTTGCTAATGCTAACAATAACTCAGCCTGCTAGCTTAGCATCGCCACTTAATAGTTCATTCAACTCACCAGTTCCTCTGATCACTTAACACAATGGCGACAACAAACTCCCCGCGGCCCGGTAATCGCGTCTAAAGAGCAACGGACAGAGTCTTAGAACAGGACATATGCTAAAGTGCAAGATCGACCATGTAAAATTTGTACGACACAAACCTCTCCACAGCTGTCGGCCGGCGTCCCACACCTCGAAATGCGGAAGACGCCGCCGCAGCTTCAATACTCACTCCGCCAACCCGATTGGCTGAACCTAGTCACATGACTTAATGAGTACGCATTAAAGGGAAATATCAACCTGGGCTACACATAGACTAACCCATTTATGAAAAAATGCCACAAATGAGGGGTATGGGTGGATACGTAAATCGTGCAGCAGCGCCTCCACGCATCGATGGACACAGAAGAAATCAGTGGAAATTTTCTCATGGTAAAGAATTAAGTTAGTTCAGTGAGTCATCAGGGAAATTTGGGTACCAGCAGCAATACAACACCAACAGTAAAGCAGGACAAGCACAAGACACAATATATACAGGTACAAAGCAAATAGAGGCAAATAGAATGCAATAAATATAACAATAATAACAATAAGATAAGTTAAATAAAACAATATAAACAAGCATTGCACACAATAGAGTTGGTACAGATTCCCAGTTCACTATTGCACGTATAAGTTATTGCAACTGTTTGTATGGGTTATTGTGCATGTGTTCTATCAGGCGGACTGCACACCTCCCTCTCCCCCCTCCTTCTCCCCCTCCTGCCTAATGCAGAGTTGTACAGTTTGATGGCTCGGGGGACAAAGGAGTCTCTGAGCCGGTTGGTCCTACTCTTGGGGAGGAGCAGCCTGTTACTGGTCAGGCTTCTCTGTGCACTGATGACAGTGTGCAGAGGGTGACTGGCATCATTCACAATAGCCAGTAGTTTTTTTAGTGTTCTCCTCTCTGCCACTTTCACCAGGGAGTCCAACTTCATGCCAACCACAGAGCCCGCCCACCTGATGAGTTTTTCCAGCCTGTTAGCTCACCTTTTTGTCATGTTACCCCCCCAGCAGACAACAGCATAAAAAAGCATACTAGCCACCACAGACTGATAGAACATCCACAGGAGTTTCCTGCAGATGTTAAAAGATCTCAGTCTTCGCAGGAAGTACAGACGGCTTTGGCCCTTCTTGTACAGGTGATCTGTACAGCATGTCCAGTCCAGCTTGTTATCCAGCCACAACCCGAGGTACCTGTAGTTGTCTACAATCTCCACCTTGTTGTCCCTGATGGTCACTGGACGTGGTTGTGGGCTGGACTTTCTGAAGTCAATAACCAGCTCCTTAGACTTTGAGGTGTTAAGCTGGAGATGGTTCATCTGACTCCAGGTGACAAAGTCACTGACCAGATTCTTGTACTCATCCTCTCCATCACCCCTGATACACCCCACGATGGCTGTGTCATCTGCAAACTTCTGGATGTGACACAGCTCTGAGTTGTAACAGAAGTCTGAGGTGTAGAGTGTGAAGAGGAGGGGGGCTAGCACCGTCCCCTGGGGTGCTCCTGTGCTGCTCCTGTGCTGCTAACAACAGTGTCAGATGTGGTGTCCTTTAGCCTGACGTACTGCGGTCTCTCTGTGAGGTAGTTACCAATCCAGGACACCAAGCAGGGGTCCACCTGCATCTCCCTCAGTTTGTCCAGAAGCATCAGGGGCTGGATTGTGTTGAAGGCACTTGAAAAATCCAAGAAGAGGATCCTCACTGTGCACCTCCCCTTATCCAGATGAACTTGGACACGGTGTAGGAGGTAGAGAATAGCATCCTCCACACCCACACCTGCGCGGTAGGCAAACTGTAGGGGGTCCTGGGCCTGTTGCACTTGGGGCTTGATGAGATTGAGGATGAGCCGCTCCATCGTCTTCATCAGCTGGGATGTAAGTGCCACCGGTCTGTGATCGTTCAGCTCACCAGGACAGTTTTTCTTTGGAACTGGAACAATACAGGATGTTTTCCACAGGGTAGGCACTTTCCCCAGCTGTAGACTGTGGTTGAAGACATGCTGGAGTGGTTCCCCCAGTTCAGCAGCGCAGGTCCTAAGCAGATGAGGAGGCACTCTGTCAGGGCCTGCTGCTTTCCATGGGTGGAGCTTCCTCAATTCTCCCCTCACCTGTTCTGCTGTTATGTGTGGAGGGTGTTGAGATGAGGGGAGGGGTAAAGGTTGGCAGGGGGGCTGCACAGGGGATGAAGTCAGGGAGGTTGTGTACTGCAGTGGGGGAGGGGGGACCGTGGGCTGGTCAAAGCTGTTAAAGAAGATGTTCAGCCTGTTTGCTTCTTCCACTGTCCCCCCCGCTGTTATGGCCTTTGATCTGAAGCCTGTGATGGTGTTGACACCATCCCAGACCTCCTTCATACAGCTCTCACTCAGTTTATCCTCCACCTTCCTTCTGTAGGTGTCCCTCCCCACCTTAAGGCATTGTTTCACCTCCCGCTGTGCTAATGGCATTGCCTCCCTGTCATGGTTCATGAAAGCCACCTTCTTCCTGTTGAGGGCAGCTTTGACATCTTGTGTTATCCAAGGTTTGTTATTTGGATAACAACGGACAGTCTTTTTTGGGGAGACTACGTCCAGTGAGAAGTTGATGTAGTCCGTCAGACAGTGAGTCTGCTCCTCTATGTCCTCACCATGTTGTCTCAGCAGTACATCCCAGTCAGTGATGTCAAAGCAGTCTCTCAGAGCATCCTCTGCCTCAGGTGACCACTTCCTGATCGAGCGTGTGGTTTTAGACATCCTTTTGACCAGGGGGGTGTACTGTGGCTGTAGGTATACCAGGATGTGGTCAGACTTTCCAAGTGGGGGGAGGGGGGTGGCTCTGTAGGCATCCTTCACATTGGAGTACAGCAGGTCTATTGTTCTGTTGTTCCTTGTGGGACAGTCTACAGCCTGGTAGAAGGAGGCCAAGGTAGAGTCCAGGGAAGCAGGATTAAAATCCCCAGATATGACCATAAACGCCTCAGGGTGCTTTGTCTGCAGCCTTGCTGTTACTGTGTGTATCTTCTCACAGGCAGCTGATGCTTCCGCGCTGGGCGGGATGCAAACACAGAGCACGATCACGTGACTAAGCTCCCTCGGCAAGTAATATGGCCGCAGACTAACGGCTAACAGTTCCAAGTCATGGCAACACAGTTCCTTTTTCACAGAGACATGTCCTGGGCAACACCAACGTTTGTTCACATATATGATGAGCCCCCCACCTCTGCTCTTACCGCAGGCGTTCATGTCTCTGTCAGCTCTCACAGCAGTGTAACCTGGTAGATCCACGTTACCATCCGGTATCGCGTCAGTGAGCCATGTCTCTGTGAAGATGTATAAGCTGCACTCGCGATAATTCTGTTGATTGTTCAGTGCCAACAGCTCGTCCATCTTGTTTGGTAGTGAGTTGACATTCCCCATTAGTACAGGGGGGATCACTGGCTTAAAAAATCGTCGAGCAGCCTTTAGCTTAGATCCTGACTTGCAGCCTCTGTCCTTCCTCCTCAGCTCTGTCGGTACGTTGTGCTGTATTCCGACGTTAGTCTTCCATGCAAAAAGTTCCTCTCTTGAATAAACAAGACTACGTGCAAGTGTCATGCTAGAGTTAAAAAAATATATATTCAATAGGATATATATATATATATATATATATATATATATATATATTATACACTGTAGACCTAAGATGAAAAAGCTGGGCTTTAAATGGTGTTCCCTACCTACATTATAAATAGTCTACTTTGATTCATTGGTGAATTTCATACATGCAATTTATTAACATTCCTTCATCCTAAGAATCAGCATTTCATTTTAAATCATTTTTATAAAAAAAAAAAAAACATGTTATAATGACTAACTTATTTCTACATAATTTGACTGGGACAGCTAGCAGAAAAGTCACGTCACATTTTCAAAAAATACAATGGACAAAAAAAAGTTATACTTCTTAAATGAGCTAAAGAAATGAATAAATTAGGTTTTACTCAGTGGAGTAGCTCTAAATATTCTTAGGCTACAGATGTCAAATAATATATTGCCATAAAAAAGAACAACAATTGAAACCATATTGATTTTAGATGTGATACGCCTCAGAGATGACACTAGTAGATTCTACTTGCTTAGCTTTGCACATTCACCTGATGGGCATGAGATTCTCAGCAGACATTGACATTTCGCTGTACCTGTGTCCTGCACTTGTATAATGACAAATAAAGAATCTTGAATCTTGAATCTTGACATGCAGTTATCTGCATCACCTTGGCATAGGTTGTATAGACAAATGCTAAGAGTGCACTTTTTTTCTTTTTAAACCAGTGCTATTACTACTATTATTTTGAAATATTACATAAGCCCACTGCAACATAATGTTATAGCAATAGTCTCTTTTAAATAATGGAAATGGCATTTTTCTGTGTTTTTGGCTGCCTCTTTGTGCACTACCTGTGTTGACGTGACTCCAAAACCAGCAGATTGATGGATACGCAACAGAACTGTTAAGGGTAAACCACCTGGACACCCAGGAAAGGAAAATTAAGAAAGAAGAAACAAAGATAAAAGACAGCTGTACAGTAACATTAATATGATGAAGTGAGATATATCTCAGTGAGATTTCCATCGTCAGCATCAACCGTACTGCTGCTAAACAGCTGCCATATGATGACACTAAAAATAACTGCATCAAAAAAGATGATTCAGACTGTAAAGAGAGTTTGTTTAGATGTTGAGGCCTTTATTACAATCAACATGCAGGCAGCTGTTTCTGTTGGAATCACTGTAAATAGTGATAAATCAAGAGGTCTCTGATGCTTATTTGTAATACTGTAAGCAGTAGTTATTGTGTTTTGTTATGTCTGCACATCCGTTTTAATATAACTTATTTTGTGCAAAAGCTTATTTATGCATTTGCATGTAAGAACAACATTCTCTGTTTTTGTATTTATATTGTATTTTATGTTGTGTCACTTCTTTAGTTAATTTTTATTTGATGAGCTATTTTCAAAGTAAAAAAGATAAAATTACGAATACATGCATGCAGCCTATAGTGTATAAAGATTGAATGTGAAATTTACTGCATTGCAGAGGGGAAACCAGCTAGAATCTTGCTTAGGGCATCAAATTGGTCAGAGCTGGCACTGCCCAACACAGCGTGCTGACAACAAAATGTCTGAAACTTTGAAAAGGCAGCAATTAAACACATAAATGATTAACTGTAATGTACCATTTTGGTGTCTTGTAGACATATTTTCAATCAATAAAATCTCAATGGGATAATAAAGTTGGGGCATTGATCCAATGCAGATCAAAGTGGGAGTAGCTGATAAAATGTAAAATTCACACAAAGATTTTGGCTGATAAAAGTGAAAATATCATTTTAGTTAGTAGATTCCTCTCTTCCTGGTTCTGCCTGTGACTGGTTGAGGTCATTACATGAAGTTCAATGATCATTGTTTTTTCAAAAGGTAATAGTTTAGAGGTAAAAAGAGCTCCAGATGCCAGCTTGATGTATAATAAAGAGTTTATTACCAAAAGTGACATATTAAACAGATCTGCAGAATCTGTAGAGTCTCTCAAGCCAATTGTAGAAATCCCACTGACCATATCAGTGACCTTATATAGAGTTACAGACAAAGAACAATCCTAAGCTGACATCTGGAACCAGTTATGAGACTTGCATATCGAAACATATGACGCCATATCCTATAGGGTTCATTGAGTTTACCAAGGTCATGTGGTACTGTCTACTCTGAAGGTCGTTTAACTAACTTCTGCAGCTGCCAGCAAATATAGTCATATGCAATGCTAAGAAAATCTAATTAACCTATGCAATGCTGAGCTTCAGACACTTTACTGATTTTAAGGTGGCTTAGATTTGCACCCCCTGTTTATTAAGACTAATTTACATGTATGAAACTCAGATTAATGAGTTAAAAGAGATTAACTATAATGAAAGAAAATATTTTACTGTGTATTTTAACACAAGGAGAGAATTTTCCTTACAGCAGAGAATCCTGTGCCAGATATAGATTTTTCGCCTTACCATTTACTGTAAAAGGCTTCAGTGTCCAGTAAACTGCATCATACTGAAAGAGAAAGTGGTGCAGCATCCAGCAGACGACTATAAATAAGACATCTGCACAGCAGCACTGTGTGGAGTGTGGAGCTCCACTGTGTGGAGTTCAGTGTGGAGCTACATTCAGAGGACAACTTACCTGAGAATGATACACAGCAAGAAAAACAACTTTCACAAAGGAAATCAGATTTGCCATGGGCAGTCTTTTGCAAAGGTAGGTTGTATTAGGCTGTTTTTTTAATGGGTTATTTTTAAATTAATTGTACAAAAAAAACAAAGCCAGCAGAAATAAGAACAAGGTTAACTATTGAAAAAGCAATAATCTTTGAACTTCAAGTAATGACCTGAACCAGTCACAGGCAGAAACAAGAAGAGAGGAATCTACTAACTAAAATGGTATTTTCATTTTTCATTCATTCTCTGTACCGTTTAGTCCGTTACAGGTTGCGGGTAAACTGGAGCCTATCCCAGCATTTTAACAGGTGAGAGGCAGGGTACACCATGGACAGGTCACCAGTCCATCGCAGGGCCAACACAGAACGAGACAAATAGCCTTTCACACACACACTCACTCCTAGGGAGAATTTAGAGTGACCAATTAAGCCAACATGCATGTGTTTGGACGGAGGGAGGAAGCCAGAAAACCCAGAGAGAACCCATCCATACACAGGGAGAACATACAAATTTTCACTTTTATCAGCCAAAATTTTTGTGTCTTAACATAGATGAATTTTATGAGTTATCAGCTACACCCACTTTGATTGGATTGATGCCCCAATTTTATCATCCTACTGACATTTTATTGATTGAAAAGGTGTCTACAAGACACCAAAATGGTACACAGATGTGTCAAAATCTGGATTAAAGTTATTTTAATGTTGGCATATAAGTTAAAATTTGTTAATGATGTTACTGCTAAACAGTAACAAATCATTACAGTTAATTATTTATGTGTTTAATTGCTGCCTTTTCAAAGTGTGAGAAATTTTGTTGTCAGCAGGATGTGTTGGGCAGTGCCAGCCCTGACCAATTAGATGCCTTAAGCAAGATTCTAGTTGTTTCCCCTCCTGCAATGCAATCAATTTCACAATCAATCTTTATACACTGCATGCATGTATTCAGGATTTTATTTCTTTCATTTTGACAGTGTTGTTTTCGTCAACGATGACGATGACAAATTTATTTAGTTGACAAACCTTTTTTCATGATGATAACCAGATGGTGACAAGCTAAAAATGGCTCTCTGATGACAAAAACATGACGAGATGTTTGTGAGGTTTTGTTGATGAGACGAGACAAAATATTCAAGGGCTGATTGTACAACATTAAAAACACAACATTTCTGCTTATAGGGAGAGCAAATCTGTCAGTCAGCAATGCTGCTGCACCTTGGCCACGCCCACCACCAGATGTGCAGCGCACACACAGACAAGCAGTTTATTCATTCATAGATGAATCATGGCGTTGACGAAAGTGTTGACGAAAGGAGTTTGGTGGAATCGATGAAACGATATGTGGACATATTTTAACTATAATCCATCATAATTTCATTGGAAGAGCATGTGTTCCTCATCCATTGCTCATATTTTGGGCATGTGTATGTTCAAGGTGTAATATTGCACTTCAGAAAATTCTCAGAAATAAAGCCACAGTTACCAAAGTAAGGATGTTGTTGCTCTTTGCTTTTTTAGAGTAAGTGATTCCACAGTTGGCACTTTATCTGTGCAATGCATAACCCTAAGTAGATCAGAAAGTATTAGCTGCTACTTTTAATTTGGTAATTATTGATGAAAATAATCAAACAACAAGTTCACAATGTGTTGCTATATGTAGCGTTTTAGCGTCATTAAACATTAAAGATGTTTAATAAAATGATTCATTTTAATAATTTCATAAAATTAGGATTTTGATTACCTTGGGGCACCACCACACAGAAAGCAGCAGTGGCTCAGGTGGTAGAGCAGGTCGTCCAATGATCGGAAGGTCGGCGGTTCGATTCCCGCTCCCGCAGTCATCTGTCGTTGTGTCCTTGGGCAAGACACTTAACCCTCCTTGCCTCCAGTGTTGGCATCGCTGGTGTATGAATGTGTGGATGAATGTTCGGTGATGGTCGGAGAGGCCGTAGGCGCAGACTGGCAGCCACGTTTCCGTCAGCTTGCCCCAGGGCAGCTGTGGCTACACACGTAGCTTACCATCACCAGGTATGAGTGAGGAGTGGATGAATAATGGATTCACAATGTAAAGCGCTTTGGGTGCCTTGAAAAGCGCTATATAAATCTAATCCATTATTATTATTATTATTATTATTATTAATCTAATGGCTGTGTGGACACCATTAGAGTACTAAATTAATTAATTTCATAAATTAATTATTCAAGCTAGTCAAATCAATCAGTTATCAATCGATCAGTCTCAGGATGCTAATAACGTGAATTCTTAAGTCAAAGGGACCCATAACATGGTTCAAAGGAGGAATTCACAATAACTAGACCAGTTTAGGATAAATATGAAATATTTATTACTAAACTAATCATGCATAAATGAAAAGGAAATATTTACAAAGGACTTTGCATGGGAAAATGAATCAAACATTGTAAAATGCAGAATATGGAATTCAAACCAGAATCTTATTTCAATGTAATGTGTCAGAATGAATGAACTGTATGCAAGAAATGAACAAAAGTTAATTAACCTGCGGTGTTAATTAAACTAAGGTTCAGGACTGAACAAGGATCTCTGAATCCTAAAAGAAAAGAAGAGGGAAGACTGAATCTCATCTGTTTAAAGCTGGAAATTTAACTAAGATGTAGAACTACTAAGGTCACTGTCAGACACCAACCATTCTTGGAGCAGATAAGCAGAGAACTGATCCGAGCAGGACTCGTCCGGTTCTGTTTGGATCGAGCTGACTTACGACCGTTGTGGTGGCAAGTGAGGAAGTTGGTACAGGTGGTTTGGATCCCGAATGACTCCCAAGAAGGCCAGAAGATGCGTCACGTGGCGGTCCGAAGGCTTGGATCAGGCTCTCCAGCGGGTCAGCTGGTGGTATCGATGATGGACAGTGGATGGTTTGCAGTGATATGGCAAAAGATGAAAATGTCCAGCTTTAGGTCAGTCCAAAGAAAGGGACTCTGTAGCACTGGTTCTGAAGCTTTGGTCAGCCTGCGTTAACCAGTTATCCAAATTAAAGATCAAAATCTAGGATCAACATTAAAAGTCCAAAAGATAAAAACATAACTAAAGAAAAGCGAAGTATTAGCTGAAAAAGGAATGAACTCCGGAGTCAATCAAAAAAAAATCATCAATCATGCATCTTGAATGCAGGCACAAAACTTTAGTATCGGGTGATGTACTCTGGGAAGCCATATCTGACGAGGAAGGGCCTGGAGAGGAGTTGAAGAGAACTTGGAGCGGAGAGCATTTGAAGAAGAACTAACTAACTCTTTGTTTTGAGTTGAAAAGTGTTAGTTTGATGACCCGCCCCATGAAAGAATGTGGGACCATTATCTTGACCAATAACAGTCTTGTGGGCTGGTTTTGGGTCAGATAGCAGATACAGAGGGCTGGTCTGATCATTTGTAAAGAGTATCAAATTAAACATTTTGTGAATGTATCTGTATATCCAAATTATTAAAGCCTTAAATGAAATATTAAAATCATCAGTGAGTCATTGAAAACACAATAAAATAGTAAGGTGGTTATATCTCACACAAACACAGTAATAAAGTTTCAGGTCACCAATTAATCAAGCTTGTTGATTAAACCTTGTGCAAATAGATAATGATTATATGCATGCGCATGGTATCAAGATAAAACACATATGTATATATGTATCTATTTAAATGAACATTTTAAACTAGTATAATCTTTTATTCCTCACACAAAGTCTTTGCCTTCTCTGTGCTGGGACACAGAGAAACATTAAACACTTTATTACTCTCTGGGATGTTAAGATAAACGTTTCTTGGTGCGTCCAGGTGTTCTGTTTCCAGTTAAGACTGCCTGGAAAAGGGGGTTTTCTTTATCAGTGAAAGAAAAACACCAGTTAAGAAAGAGACAGTTTCAAAGTGGACATTTTGGATGAAGAGTTGCATCTGGGACCATTTGGTTGTTAATTAAAAAGCAAATTTATGTTGCAGAAGATTAAAGTTCAGAAATTTCCCAGATCTCATAAATAACTTAATGAAGTCCTCCCCAGTCCAGGTTTGGAGAGTTGACCTTCTTGACCTGTGAAGCTGAAAACCAAGTCATAAATCTGAGTCAGACCCCCACTTTGGGAGTGAGAGACTGTTTGTCTGTAAGGAGAAAAATCCTCAAAGATGTTTAATTCAGTCAGGATTAAACAAAGGTTCCAATCTTTATTTTGAAGATGCTGGAATCCGTTACATATATGTTGAACTTATAGATCTGCTGTGTAGTTGTGTGACATTTTTGTATGATGAAGTAGGGCATCAATTCATGAAAAAAGTTGAAATATAGAAATAAAGGTTTCTGCCCAACAGCAGTTAAGTATAGCACGGCAGCACTGCATCCCTGTTGCTGGGAAAGTCTTGGCTAAAGTTATCAGTCTGGTAAAGGATCTGGTTATTATAAAAAAGCATTAAGGTTAACTTGTTTTATGAATTGCAATACTTATTATAACCTGTCAACTTTGATTCCACTTTTTAATACGTATTATTGATCTAAATTAATTTGTTAAAAGACTAATACTTTTTTCTTTAACTAAAACTAGACTAAAACCTTTTTGAGTTTTTGTCGACTAAAACTGGACTAAAACTATCAAACTTAGAAGTGACTAAAACTAATAAGCATTTTTGTCCTGAAGACTAAAACCAAGACTAAAACTGAGATGCCTGCCAAAAACAACATTGCACTTTGACTAACTAACTAACAGAATGACAGTCTGGTTGCTGTGTTATGCAGAACAAATTTGCTCTGCCAAGAGGAGCTTCAGGGGTATAAGGCTCCTCTTGATAATCTCTTTTTTAATTTCTTTATTTGTGTTTGTGTGTGTGTGTATATATATATATATATATATATATATATATATATATATATATATAAATTGTCTCCTCGCCCCCCGTGGGCAGTCTCATCCATCCAAGCTCGGGTCCTCTACCAGAGGCCTGGAAGCTTGAGGGTTCTGCGCAGTATCTTTGCTGTTCCTAGGACTGCACTCTTCTGGACCGAGATGTCTGAGGCGTGTCCTGGGATCTGCTGTAGCCACTCTTCCAGTTTGGGGGTTACTGCTCCGAGTGCTCCGATGACCATGGGCACCACTGTTGCCTTCACTTTCCAGGCCTTCTCAAGTTCTTCTTTCAGGCCTTGGTATTTCTCCAGTTTCTCATCTTTCTTTTTCCTGATGTTGCAATCGCTTGGTATTGCAATGTCAACTACAACGGCTTTCCTCTGCTGTTTGTCCATCACCACAATGTCCAGCTGGTTTGCCATTACCATTTGTTGGTCTGGATCTGGAAGTCCCACAGGATCTTAGCTTGGTTATTCTCTACCACCTTCGGAGGTGTTTCCCACATCATTTCCTCGGGGCTTCCAGTCTGTACTCCACATAGATGTTCCTGTACACTATACCAGATTATGAAGCTTCTTGTAAGCTTTCCCTGCCAGCATCTTACACCCTGCAGTTTTGTGTTGGATTGTCTCAGGGGCCTCTTTGCACAGTCTGCACCTAGAATCTTGTATTGCATGGTAGA
Organism: Melanotaenia boesemani; assembly: GCF_017639745.1. Lineage (NCBI taxonomy): Eukaryota > Metazoa > Chordata > Actinopteri > Atheriniformes > Melanotaeniidae > Melanotaenia > Melanotaenia boesemani. The sequence goes on along the minus strand of NC_055686.1, from coordinate 13,821,647 downwards.
TCTGGGCCTCTATTGCTCTGGTGGTCAAGGCCTGCCCCTGTGCAGCTATGATCAGTGCCTCTGTGCTGTCTTTCAGTCCAGCCCTTTCTAGCCATTGGTAGGATTTCTCGATATCAGCCACTTCAGTTATCTGTTGGTGGTACACCCCATGGAGGGGCTTTCCCTTCCATGATGGTTTCTCCATCTCCACATGATCTGTTTTCTGCTGCCTGAGACATTCACTGAGCACTTTGTCTGTTGAGGCCATCTTCTTGATGTATTCAAGGATGTTGGATGTTTCATCCTGGATAGTGGTTCTGACACTCACTAGTCCTTTGCCTCCTTCCTTGCGCTTAGTGTACAGTCTCAGAGTGCTGGATTTGGGGTGGAACGCTCCATGCATGGTCAGGCGCTTTCGTGTTTTCACATCTGTGGTCTGAATCTCCTCCTTTAGCCAGCTTATTATTCCTGCAGGGTATGTGATGACTGCCAGGGCATGGCTGTTAATTGCCCGGACCTTGTTGTTGCCATTGAGCTGACTCCTTAGGACTTGCCATACTCGTTGGACATATTTGGCTGTGGCTGTTTTTCTTGTGGCCTGTTAGGGGTTGCCATTTGCTTGTGGGATTTCAAGGTACTTGTAGCTGTCCTCAATGTCTGCTATTCTGTCGTCTGGGAGTGAGACCCCTTCTGTATGGGCTACCTTCCCTCTCTTTGTCACCATCTGCCCAGACTTCTCAAGTCCGAATGACATTCCGATGTCATTGCTGTAGATCCTGGTTGTGTGGATCAGTGAGTCAATATTTCGCTCGCTCTCTTGCTTGATGTCATCCATGTAGAGGAGGTGAATGATGGTGGACCCATTCCTGAGTCGGTATCCATAGCCAGTCCTGGTGATAATTTGGCTGAGGGGGTTCAGACATATGCAGAACAGCACAGGGGACAGGGCCTCTCCTTGGTATATGCCACATTTGATGGACACTTGTGCACTTGGCTTGCAGTTGGCCTCAAGGGTGGTCTTCCACTGCCGCACTGAGTTTGCAATGAAGGCTCTTAGAGTCCTGTTGATGTTATACATCTCCAAGCATTCCATGATCCATGTGTGTGGCATTTAGTCATAGGCTTTCTTGTAATCAATCCAGGCAGTGCACAGATTGGTATTCCTGGTTCTGCAGTCCCGAGTGACTGTTCTATCTACCAGCAGCTGGTGTTTTGCTCCTCTGGTATTTTTACCAATGCCCTTTTGTGCTGTGCTCATGTGTTGATCCATGTGCCCACTTATCTTAGCCGCTGTGATGCCTGACATGAGCTTTCATGTGGTGGGGAGACAGGTTATTGGCCGATATTTGAATGGAACTGTTCCTTTCAGGGGATCCTTCTGGATCAGGATTGTTCGACCTTCAGTTAGCCATTCAGGGTGGGTCCCATCCTTTAGCAGCTGGGTCATTTGTACTGCCAGGGGCTCATGGAGTGCAGTTAGCTTCTTCAGCCAGTAGGTGTGAACCATGTCAGGCCCTGGTGCTGTCCAGTTTTTCATACCTGAGACTCTTTGTTGAATGTCTGCCACTGTGATGGTTACTGGTTCTTGTTCAGGGAGGTTGCTGTGGTCTGCTCTTAGATCCATCAGCCACTGTGCACTGCTGTTGTGTGATGCCTCCTTCTCCCATGTGCTTTTCCAGTATTGTTCAGTCTTCAGCCTTGGCGGGTCTGCCCTGTTGTTATTACCCTGCCACTGAGAGTACACTTTAGCTGGTTGAGTTGAGAACATCCGGTTTTTTCGCCTTGCTTCGATTTCTCTCGTGTACCTCTTTAGGCAGGTGGCCAAGGCTTGGAGTCGTTGTTTGGCAGTCCTGCTCCCCCTTACCGTAGCATTTGTGTTGTACCTCGTCAGTCTCAAGCTGTCATAGCAGTTGACGTCTGTGGATGTTGGAATGTTGAGCTACTAGTTGTTTGGCAGTGAATGTTGATTGTGGCCAATGATGCTACGTTTTAATGGAAAGAAAGCTAGAGAAAATATTCTTGTTGTGATATACATAAGCCTAAAATTGACTAATAATGACGGCCAACAGCCAGACAGATAAACAGATAGGTCTGCCACTGCATGTTGGGGCCTCCACATACTGCCATATTTGATGGTCTTGCTTGTGTGTCTAACTTTCCTGTCTTTGGAGAGAAGGAGTGTACCAGTGACGTGCGGTGAGCTTCATGGCTGGTGAGGCAATGACTCCTCTGGAGTCAGAGTTACAATTTTAAGAACTGAAAAGACCTTATTTCACTATTCATTCAACATCATGCAACTATGCCCCTTTGAGGTGAGGCAGAGTACTGCCGGCCTCATTTATCAAACTGTGCGTAGCAAAGCAAACTACAGGTGGCATCTGCATTGCAAAAGAGGAAATGCTGCGCACTTCTACTGTTGAGGCAAAAAAAGTTACTCTGTCAAGGATTAAGGAGTCTGGTTCTGAAGTGAAAAATGATTACAAGTTTATTGAACACAGGATTAAAACACAAAGAATAGAATGAATAGGAAGAATAGAAAGAATGGGATTGCAATTCCTGAGAGACTGCTCAGAGGTCTGACAGCACAGAGATCTGAACAGAATCTGATAAGAAACACACATGCAGCATCTTTTAAGCAGAATGATCACGTCACAGCACATCATGAAATACAAACAAAGAGATTGTCTGTTCCTCACACAGGATTAGACACTTCAGCAAACCTAATGAGCTTTTTCAGTTTATTGAGCACGTAAACAACCCCCGGCTGGGTCATCCTGAGGCGCCTGGCTGGTATCAGATAAGTCACACAGGTCAGAGCGAACTGTTCTAAAGAATGCATCCACTTACGATAGCAACAGGCTACTCAGTATTAAACTCAATTACCAAGAACTTAAACAAGCTGTTTACCCTGAGAGGGATCAGTAGACATAATATAGTAAAGGGAATAATATGAAATTTCCACAACACTACTTTCAGATTTATCAAAGTGTGCACATTCACGTCCCATGCCGGTTTCCGTTTATAAATCACAGTCAACTCTAAAGCAGGCACACGTAAGGGAACGCCATCACATCATTTCCATGACTGCTGAGGAGGGAAAAATAGTTAAGAAGTGGAATTTTTTGGGTGTGAAACTAAGATCCTGATGGACCACGCTGACAAGCGTAAAAATGGTTTATTGGTGGGCACGGAGTGGGCATTATTTGTGTCAGAAAGGCAGAATAGTGGCAGCAGGTGGCAGATGCTGTCATCGCAGCGTCTGAAAGCAAGACACGCCACGGAACATGCAACTGGATACCTCAGGCAGTAGGGCATCTGTCTGCCATGTGGGATATTAAAGTTCAAATCTTACAGTGGTGAACCACTTTGGAGAAAAGTGTCTGCTAAATGACCGTTATGATGTCGGTAATTTAGTCATTTATTTTAATTTATAAAATAAATATGTACAGATACATCTGAGATTGGCAGCAGTTTATTTAGTGTTAAATAATATTTCTTTCTAGTTTCTGGGTGCTTCAGCTGGGTGGGCAGTTCAGAGAGTAGAGGGTGACACGTGAGTGAATTTTCACTCCTGTCTCATCCCACTCCCACAGAAAAAAATTCTGTCCCGTCCCCATCCTGAAAAAATTACTCCCAATCCCATGCCGCTCCCATTTCGAATGACTCCTGCTCCCATTTTTTAAAATGTATTTAGTCTTTAAGCAATATATTGAATGTGATTAAATGTTCTCACCATTCTTTTTTAGACCAGCTGCTAAGTGTTTCTAGCTTTTTTTTGGAGTTGTATTTCACTCATTTTTAAATTTCATTAGCTAAACATGTTTTACAAGCAGCATACACTGTGTTGACACTGTTGCACTTGACTGTAGTGAAGTTCATTAATATGTCCGCCTTTCCTACCAGTTCTGTCAACCGAATAGACACGTCATTACTTCTAACTTTGTGTTGTAAATCCTTTTGTTACCATATCGGTTTCTCCGCGGGTGTTTGCTAATTCTTTTTCTTTTCTTATTTCAATTCCGGTGGGGACGCAGGGCAGGAAAGCAGCGTTGGCTTCTGGGTAGTGTAGTTCTTTTTTTACTTGGTTACAGTTTAGGTTTATTGAGCGAAAACTACAAAATGGCAGCCCCTGTCCTTTTTTTTCTTTTGTTTTTGTTTGGTTCCCGCTCCCGACTGCTCCCATAAATTTTTTATCCTGTACTGCTCCAATCACGTGATTAATAGTAAATTGACTCCCATCCCATGGGAATTCCGCTGCAATCCCGTGACCCATGGGATTCCTGAAAAAATATCAGCCTCTTGTGCAGAGGGACACAATCACGCCTTTTAACCAAGTGGACAAGAAGTTGCGGAAAATAAAGACCATCTTGACAGAAATTGGGACAACAATTTAAAAAAAAAATGTGTCAGAATAAATAAATAAAAGGAAATCCACCTCTTGTGTGTTTCTTTAGCGTTGCATCATTTCTAGATTTCCAGCCTCCAGTCTGCATGTTACGCAGGGACTCCAAGGAGACAAAAGCAGGTTAACGATACTTTATTAATGACCATAAACTCAGAGGAAGGATCATACTAGTACCGACAATGGAGGAGGTGACGGGGGGTGAGGAAAGCCAGGAACAGAGAGGGAGTGAGTCCTTCATGAGCGTAGGTTTAAGGTCCGACAGGGAGGGACTGTGGTGCTGGTGTATATGAGGACTGGTGAGTCAATGGGAGACAGGTGTGACAGGTTGGCTTGATGATGATGAGCAGATCAGGACCAGGTGTGGAGGATCAGGGGACTACAGATGCGGTGGCATGACAAGCTGTGACACTGCGTCCCACTCTGCTGGAATGAATGACCAAAGCTAATTTTCACACTGACTGGTACATGCTGACAGCAGACTGTCCATTTAGATGGATGTATTTTATAACATGTAAGTTTTGTTTCACTCTAACAGAACATTTTTTTTCTTCAAGTGTGCACTCTTAGGAGAATTAATGTCAAATGAGCGTCTTTATTAATTTCTGCAAACAACTTTAATTTATAACGTGGTGTGAAAGGTAAAAGTGGATTGTGCAGTAATGTCTCACAGTTAACAGCATTTCCTTAATTTTATTCTGTGCCGCCGCTGGTGTCGCCGTTTTCCCATATTCTGTGCGTACACCTGGGTCAGTTTGTGTGGAGGTAGGAAGACTTTCCTGTCAAGTTTGGTTTTTATAAATCCCAAAAGTTGACTATATTTGGTGTGTGCCGGTTTTTGTTCCTACACAAGCTTAATAAATGAGGCCCCTGGTGACTTTTCTCTGCACTTTATTGTACGACCAGGAGGAATAATTCTCTCACACATACATTAAAAACATTACACAGACTGTAGAGAGTCATGGTGTATAACAAATATTTCTGTAAAGTTTATATTGGCGATATGCTAAGGAACAGAAACGGGCATGCGTCATGCAACCCAGTTTGTATTGGATCACACAGTCAGAGGTGAGGCACAGCTCACTACCTTACTTGGGATTTCTGCCCTATATTTGATCGGGAAACTGCCTCACCTGTTTGTCCTAAACACACATCACTGGAGTGTACTGACTGCTTTTGCCTTGGTGGCTTTAAACTGCTCAACCACAGATGAAACTGGCAAGGAAAGCTTTGAAGTCTTGCTATACAGATTGACTTGCTAAACAAAGGTTGAACTCAGCCATTTTTTATTATCTAAATATCCCTGATGAATTTAAGGTGGGAGTTACATTAAATTAAGTCGACTAGTGATTCATTGATTATAAACAATGGTAGTATCCAAAGTAAGCCAGCAAGTTAACACTGCTTCAACAACAGTAACTGTGATCCATAAAATATTCATTTCATTCACTTCATTCTATTAACCTTACTGTACCGCTAACTTTTTACATTATTTTCTTCTTCTTTCCTTATTTTTCTTTCCTGGGTGCCCAGATGTTTTACCCTTATTAAGTCTGTTGAGCATCCATCAAACTTCTGCTGTTGAAGTCACGTCCAGTCAAAAAACCTGCCTCTCATCCACCCCTGATCCTCACAGAGCACAGGTAGTGTGCAGAGACGCAGCCAGAAACAGAAAAAAGCCATTGCCAATATTTAAAAGAGACTATTGCTATAAAGTTATGTTGCAGTGGGCTTATGTAATGTTTTGAAATAATAGTAGTAATAGCGCTGGTTTAAATTTATTATTATTATTATTATTATTATTAATTAATTTATTTATTTATTTATTTTTCTGTCTCCTAGTTAGTGACGTCTTTGAATGGCTAATAAATCGCATGTATGAAATTCACACTGATGAGTCAAAATAGACTATTTATAATGTAGGAAACACCATTTAAATCCCAGCTTTTTCACCTTAAGTTTACAATGTCTAAAGACATTTCTCTGTTTGCCTTCAGTGCTGACTTTTCATCGTTTCTTTGTTCCAAAATCTGCAGCACAGCTGGGGAAATAAATTGACACCAAGTTTTATGAGGATGGTTATATGAGGGCTTATATCAGATCTTAACAGGGATGGGGTTGAGGAGTCTCTGCTTTACCTCCCTTATTGTTCTCCTCACCTCTTCCCAAAATTTGATTAAATTCAAAACAATAATAATAATAATGATAATATATATATATATATATATATATATATATATATATATATATATATTTTTTTTTTTTTTTTTTAATCCATCCATCCATCCATCCATCCATCCATCCATCCATCCAGTCTAAAAAATCTTCTTTTTATTCATTTTACATAAATAATAAAACAATCCCACACATACACAAAACATTTACAGATTATGAGGAGTTGTTGGTGTTATACATATTCAAGACAAACAATCACTTTTATTTTTTTTTTATATAGCTGTTTACTCCATCAAAAAAAAAGTGTAAATAAAAATGAATTTAATGTCGATGTTGGTTTGTCATTGTCTTGCTGAAATAAATCTTGTCTATACAATGTCATTACGATTGCAGAATATGTTGCTTGTTACTTCACAAAATCCAGCTTGAGTGTTACATAATAACCAGCTGGTGGTAGATGTCTGACATGTAATAACACAATAGTCTGCGACTGTGACTCTTTTTGTACTTGTATATGTATATTTACTGTGATCACTCTGTAGATTTAGCTTCAAGCACATTGAAATAAATGTTGTTTGCCTGGCTAGGAGGATAACAAGTTTTGATAAAAATTTAACTTGCCATATGGTTTTACATGCCTAACTATCTTGTGAATTTAGGTTATGAGCAAGTTGTGGTTCTGACTGAACATTGGGAAAACATGTACATGTACATGCTGACGTCATTTATGAAAATTTTTAGAGCCTTACTTCTTCCTAAATAGACGACATCTGCTGGCTGGTAGATAAAATGTAGTTTTGATGTTCTTTCACAAAGATTTTTTCAGGTGATGTGTACAAAAATCTTTGATGTAATGCAGGAGAGCAGAAGGAAGTTTGTCACCTTAGTTCTTGGAAAATGTCGACCGACTCCTTTTTCTCACTCACTTTCAGGACGAAGCTGCTTGTACAATCTGCTTTAGTTGCCTGTGAAGTTTTTTTTATCCACAATGGAGGTAAACAACTATTTTTTGCGTGTCTAAAAAAATACATTAAAGTCCTCATTTTTTTAAGTCCTTAAACTTGTGCAAAATATGAAAAAATAATATGAAACATGAATTGCAGTAAAAATTCCCATAAATGAAAATGGTTTTGAGTCAGTGGTCCCTAAATGTTTTCTGCAGGGCTCCCTTTTCATCGACAATAATTTCAAGTATAAATAACTTATAAATAACTTATTTAATTATTCTCAACATTATTTTATTATTTCTACAGCTCCTTGCTCTCATGTGAAGACAACAGTGTACACAATCAGGACCAAGTTAATGTCTCAACATTTGGACACTCCTGCTGGTGAAGTTGAGAGCAACATGGTGATCAGCTGCAAGGATAAAGAAACTGTGCCAACAGCATCTGATGCAAGCAGCTCAACACAGAGACCAGAGAAACAACTTAACCCTCAGGTTCCTGAAGAAATGCAGGATGAGGCGCTTGCTGAACCTCCACACACAGGTAAGGAAATAGTCAAACATATAACCATAATATATAATAAATAATGATAATTAAAAAATCCATCCATCCATCCACCCATCTATTCAGTTCAATTCAATTCAATTCAATTCAGTTCAATGTCTTTATTATCATTGTATTGGTACAACGAAATTAAAAAATGGCAGTCCTTGAAGGTGCTGGAAATGCATTAAAAAAAACAAAAACAAAAAAGAAAAAACAAAGTGAAAAGATAAGAACAATAAATGATAATGATATAATAAATTAACAGATAAAAACATCACACACAACATCCATCCAGCCACTTGTATCTGCAATCTCATTCTTATAAACACAACTCAATAGCATAAGTAAGGGTAGGAACAAAAACTGACTGGTAAATCGAGAGTGTTGCCTTTCAGCTCAGCTCTTTCTTTGCAACAACAGACTGATGCTGCATCCATGATAGTACTAATGCTGCACTTGCACCTGTTACTCTCCCACTCAATTCTTCTCTAACTCATGAACAGGACCCCAAAACTTGAACCCCTCCACTTAATGCAGGATTTCATCCCCAACCCAAAGAAGGAATTCTACCCTTTTTCTGAAGACCATGGTCTCAGATTTGGGGGTGCTAATTCTCATCATGATTGAGTAAAAATTTCCTGAAGGCATCTGGAAGTTGTTCTCCATGGCCTTAATGAACTCCTCCTACACCCAAATATTTGCCTCAGCGACTGCTAAAATTGCATTTCTCTTAGTGTAAAGGTACCTATCAGCTGCCAACTGGCCAATGAGGTCTGATAGGACTTCTTCTTTAGCTTGGCAGCATCCTCTGCAGCCTGTGTTCAGCAGCAGGTTTGTTGGTTACTGCCGCACTAGACACTGACCAACTTATGGAAGCTCAGGATTGTCACCTCAACAATGGAGATGAAGAATACCACCACTTGGACTCTATGTCCCCTGCCTCACATGGGACATAGTCAAAACTCTGCCAGAGGTGGGCCTTTAAGATTTGGGGAGTCACCCAGACTTTCCCAGCAGACGCTCATAAAATGTTTGGGCTTGCCAGTACTGACTGGCATCCTTCCCCAACATCTAAGCCAGCTCACCACCAGGTGGTGATCAGTTAACAGCTCCTCCCCTTTCTTCAAACAAGCGTCCAAGACATGCGGTTGCAAGTCCGACAACATAACTACAATGTTTATCCTGAACTGCAGCCTAGAGCATGCATGTAGACATTTTTAATCTGGAAAATGATGTTCATTATGGACAATGTGTAACAAGCACTGAAGTGTAATAACAAAACTGTTCCTCCTAAGGACACCCTTCAAGGTCTCACTGTCATTGCCCACTTGAGTATTAAAGTCTCCCAGTATAATGTGGGAGAGGCCCCAGTAGGAAAGCTCTCCAGGCAATTTAGGTTGAGTCCAACTGGGTCCTATGGGTGCAGGTCCTAGGAGTAACCAGTGTTTTGAAGCCCCCAACAACACATCTCCTAGGATAACTGGGGCATGCAAACCCCTCCACCATAGGGAGGTGGTGGATTGAGGGGGTGGTCAACATTAGTCAAGAGCACACATTAGCATAGTCAACATGAGGCATCCATAATGTAATCAATTGGAACATTGTATTTCCTGCTACTATTTCAAAATATAATTGTTTTTTCCACAGAAACAGACCTGGAGAGACAACTGAAGGACCTGGGGTTGGAGCAGTACTACAGAAAGAAGCTGTCAGTCAGCAAGATACTGGAGATTAATGAGAAGACCATCAATGATGAACCTGTGAAGTGCAAATCAAACATACCCTGGTATTTTCTAAAGAAACTGATGATGGTTAATGTGACAGCTAGGGATACAAAATCCTCATCAGTAGGTGAGCCAAACTGTGATGATGAATCAGAGACTTTGGAATTAAACTTTGATGAACTGCTTGGCAGTTTAAACACAGGTGACAGGCTAAACCCTCTTGACATAATCACTGCTCTCTTTCTGAGTTCTGATGGTTTTGTACAACAAGAAATGACACTAAAAATGTCAATGTGTCAGTTCTCTGTACCTCTACTGCTTCCCAACTGTGACACAACACAGTGCACACTCATGCTGTGGGCCATGAGAGACATTGTGAAAAAGTACAGACCTCAACATCTTTTAGAATCCAAAGGCTTCATTGAAGAAAGAATTGTTCATTCTCAACTTCCAATGGTCTCTTTTGTGAGACTGGGTGAATGCTCCTTGTCCAAGTCAGAGATCCTCAACAAGCTTCTGAGCAGTTCTCAGCAGTGCCATGACACCTTTGTTCACCACAACATGGAGTGTGGAGACAGTCCAAGAAAAATATCCAATGGATTGACTGAAACTACCTGGTACCTTCCTTGTGGAAACCAGAACATGGACATTTTTGTTGAGCCAGTTGCTATAGCTAACCTTCATGGTGACATTGCTTCATTTCAAACACAATTCTCCTTTCTATGTCAGACCTCTGCAGCAGTGTTTGTGTTCTTTGATAATTTGGACTTTGGATGTGAGCTGCTAATGAACCAAAACCACAAAGCACAGATCTTCTTGGTAGGAAACCATCAGAACAAGAGCTTCAATTCAAGCACTTTGATGGAGGTCGCAACCAAGTTAAAATTGACTAAAAATAACATAATGATAAAGACAAAACAGAAAAATGATGCAGACTTTGTAAAATGTTTGCAAGAGTCAGTCAGTAATGTAGTCAGGAACTCAAGGATTAAGATGTCAGTAGAGCAGATGGCTGATGTGGCTCATGAACTGGGAATATTGGTTGATGAAGATTCTCCAGAGTGCCAGGCTGGAAAGCAAAAAGCAGATGCCATCACTGAAGACATTACAGACATCCTTAAGTACAAAGAAGATCAGCTTCCCTTGCAAGGAGAAATATGGAAGGAACTGACTTTTTTAGAGAAGGAAGAATTTTGACTTAAAAAAATTGGTTTTGAAAACATAGAGCAGTACAAAAGTGATCTTCAGGTGCAGAAAGAAGAACTGAGGAAAAAGCAGAACTCTTATGACATGTCAGCAGCTATGACTTGCTTCATTGAAGCCATATCCAGCTCAAGAACAGAGAGGTGTTATTTCCTGAAATGGATGCGAATGAACCTCGATAACTTGTCTTGTAGAAAACTGTCTGGACTCAGGGAGCTGTACAAAGAGAAGTGTAAAGGTTCTGAAAACAAAGACGAGATCAAAGAAATTGACAGACAACTTTCCAACAGCTCACTGGGAACTGAACACTTCTTCCGTGAAATGGGTCAGATCTACGAAGCTTCAGTTTCCCTTCCAGAAACAGACCCTTACCGTAAACAGTTGCAGCATCTGCCCAAACTCTGTGCACAGTTGTTACTTGATGGATTTCCTCTTGAGCTTGTAGATGGAGATGCTTCCAACATACCTCTCAGATGGGTGAGTGATGTTCTCTCTCAGCTCAATGACTTGGTGTCTCCAAAGAACAAGATCATGGTCGTCACAGTGCTTGGAGTTCAGAGCACAGGAAAGTCCACTCTCCTTAACACCATGTTTGGAGTTCAGTTTGCAGTCAGCAGTGATCGATGCACTCGAGGTGCCTTCATGCTGCTCATCAAAGTCAATGAAGACGTGAAAAAAGATCTCCACTGTGACTTCATGGTGATCATCGACACTGAGGGCTTAAAGTCACCAGAGCTGGCACAACTGGACAACAGCCATGAACATGACAATGAGCTTGCAACACTTGTCGTGGGGCTGAGTGATATCACCATTATCAATATTGCAATGGAGAATTCAACAGAAATGAAGGACATCCTGCAGATAGTGGTGCATGCTTTCCTCAGGATGAAGGAGGGGGGAAAAAAGCCCAAATGTCAGTTTGTTCACCAGAACGTTTCTGATGTTTCAGCACATGAGAAGAACCTGAGAGACAGGAAACTGCTCTTGCAACAGCTGAATGAGATGACCCAGGCAGCAGCTAAAATGGAAAAGAAAGAGAAGAACAAGAGCTTCACTGATGTGATGGAGTACAATCCAAACACTGGGAACTGCTACGTTCCTGGACTCTGGAATGGAAACCCACCAATGGCACCAGTCAATGCAGGATACAGTGAGGCTGTTTATGAGCTCAAGAAAAATATCATCCATCTACTGGGAGAGAGTGAAGCATCTGCTTATAAGATCTTGGAGTTTAGAGAGTGGATGACCAGTCTGTGGAATGCAGTAAAACATGAAAACTTCATCTTCAGCTTCAGAAACAGCCTCGTAGCTGATGCATACATGAGACTCTGCACAGAGTTCAACAAATGGGAGTGGGAGTTCAAGAAAGAAATGTACACCTGGGTTACCAAAGCAGAGACGAGAATCTCTAATTTTGGTACCGTTGCTGCAAAATCTGCAACATCTGACATGACACAACTCCTTACTCAGTTGAAAAGTGAAGCTGTATCAGCGCTGTCTGAATGGGAGACCAAGCTCCTGGACAATCTGAAGTTATACTTCCAGCAAACAGAGGGTCATGTTTATCTGGTTGAAAGATACAGAGAGGATTTTGCAAACAGTGCAAAGAGTCTTCGACGAGAATTAGAAAACTCTGTAATTAACCAGCTCACAACAGCAGCTGATATCAGACGGGGAATGAAAGAACTGGATGAAATCAAGAAGAATCACACAACAGTAATAGAGAAAGCAGTGTGTGAGTTAATTGATGAATGTCGAAAGAAAAAAGTTGAGATGACAGAGACAGAGCTGGAGAAAGAGTTTGATAAGATGTGGAGTGAGACACTGAATAAGTTGTCCTTCACTAGACAAAACCCCAAAGATGTCTACGACAGTGTGTATCGCTGTCTGTTAGCTAATCTGTCAACAAAGGGGAGCCACACTCATAAAATGTTGAGTGAAAAAAACATCAAAGATTGTGGGTTGGAACCTTTCAAATGCAAAGCTGATGGAACCTGGAAAATAATAAAAACTTTATTAACCACATGGACCTTTAATGATTTTGAAACGATGAGACAACAAATAGCTGACAGCATCATAGATTTCAGCACTCAGTTTATAGCTGAAAAACTGGAAAGAAAATGTGATTATCATGACACTTACATTCAGGAGATTCTTCATATTATTGATGAAAGTCTAGAAAAATGCCCAGATATGAACATAGATATTGAGTTTGAGGTTTCTCTAAAACAGCACATCTGTGGATTTGCAGCCAGACGCTTTCCGAAAATGCATTTAAAGTTTCTACATGTAAACGATCCTCGTAGATGTCTGGATGAAAACAAGGAAAAGTTCCGAGATGATTTCAAAGATATGTTCCATGAACGAGACCAGTGTCAGAAGAAGGCTGCAGAATTCACAGAACAATGTCTGAAGCCTGCTCTTGAGGACTTTGTCAACCGTTCCCTCGGTCCTGATATCATTGATGAAATGCTGACGAAGGAGCAGTTCAGCACACGAAAGTCCTTCCAGTATTCACTTTTACTGGATATGCTATCAGATGATAAGTTTGATGATTTCTACAGATATTGTTCTTCTTATGAAATTTATGTAAAAGAAAAAATTCTTCAACAAGTGAAGAAACATTTTTCAAACAGCTCTGCAACGTTTGAGTTTGAGGACAGACACCTTAAGTCAAGGTTCAACAGCATAAATGACGCCATCAAACACACCAAAGAAAAGAAGTGCGGTGACTTGAAGACATTTGTTGAAGAAATGTGCAAAGAACTTTGTGATAAACTGGTCATTTCCCAGGATGCTCTTGGTGCTTTCATGATCCTGAACAATTCTGACCAGGATAAGTTTGCTCACTGGCTCACAGTGTCTGTGGAGGACATGGCAGAAACTCTCAGGAAGAAGTTTAAAAATACACCCTTTGAAACAAAACTCAAACGTCTCCATGTGAATCCTCAGAATGAACTTTTCAACAGAGTGGTTGGTTGTGGCCACCAGTGTCCATTCTGCAAAACTCCCTGTGATGCAGGAGGAAGAGCCCACACTGAACACTTTGCTTCACTACATCGACCAGAGGGTCTGAGTAATTACAGGTGGGATGGAACAAAAAAACTTGTCACTGACATTTGCACATCCTCTGTGCTCAGTAACAACAGATTTCGCTGCAGTGCCACAAACGGTAAATATCATCCTTACAAGAATTACAAAGAAATTTATCCAGACTGGAACATTCCTCCAGATTCCAGCCTTGAAGCATCAGACTTTTGGAAATATGTGATGGTAAAATACAACAAAGATTTTGCCAAAGGATATGGTGCAGAACCCGCTGAAATTCCTGGTTGTTGGAGAAAAATCACAGAGAAACAGGCAAAAGAAAGCCTTCAAGTGTCATTTGGGATTAAAACGACATGGTCATTCCTCAAAGCTTTCTTCAGAGGGCCACATTAAGGGTGTTTATTAGGGGGGCTTGGAGAAATATATTTTGATTTAGTTCTTCACATTAAAATTCTCACCTTTACCACTGAAAAATGGGATGCATCCCCTGAAAGCTTTCCATATTTTTGCTGTTTCACTGAATAAATCTAACATTTAACTTTCTATCGAGTTCACTCAGTTAACTTGTACTACTATAGTAACTGGACGGTATGGGAAGTTAAATCAAGTATTAAGTGACTGTTGATTCAGATCTGAAATGATTTTCTGCTTTAGTGGCATATATGACTTATATATCTAGAGTCTGTTAAAATATTGTTTTTCTGTGTAGAATTTACTCTTACTGTCATCATTGCAAATAATTAATAATTGTTTTATTTACTTTACATTTTTTAGGAGTTTGCATGTTCTCTATATGTATGCATGGGTTCTCTCTGGATACTCTGGCTTCCTCCCAGCATCTAAAGACATGCATGTTAAGTGATTACTCTAAATTCGGCCTATGAGTGAATGTCAGCATTAGTGGTTTGTCTCTCTGTGTTGGCCCTGCGATGTACTGGCAACCTGTCCAGGGTGTACCCTGCCCCTCACCTGTTAAAAGCAGGGATAGACTCCAGCTTCCCCGATACCCTGAATTGGACTAAGCAATATAAAAAAAATGAATGAATGAATGTTTTACTTCCTTCAATGAAATATCTATATTGATAAATACTGGCACACTTAAAGAAAATGGAAACATAACTAATAAAAAATTGGTATTGTATGACTATTGCATTATGTGATTTTATGCATGTACTGATGTACTTTGATGATTTAATAAAGCAACTTCCCTGGTACATACCTTCCTTTCTTCCTTTCTTGTCAAAATATTATTTTAACCACTACAGATATGTTTTATTTATTTTATTAACCAACATTTTCTGTAGGGACATGACAAAGACTCAACTCAAAATACCACTCCCCAAGCAGAGAAAGTTTAACAAACCATTTGATCCCTGCTTGTTATGAGGTTGAAAAGGGCAATCTGATCTCAGACCAAAAAACATCCTCCACCCCTCACATGCTCATTTTTCTAGACAAAAACTGTTAATGTGCAACAGTTCATAGTTGCAATCTTATTTTATCTTAAATGTTCATTTAACAGAGAAATTCTTTTTTTTTAGATCAGCCAGCTTTAATTAGGTTCAAGTGGAATAAAAAAAATAGTGCACACCTAATATTGAAAATATAATACAATAAAGAAACAAGATTTAATTTTTTATTTTTTTTATGTACCTTCACTTTTGCTTTTTAACCTGTGAGTTTTCTTTATGGACAGTTACATTACAGTTAAGACAGTTATCATAAAACACTATTAATGATGCACTGTGGCTTTATTATTTGCAGCTACTGGGACACCTGCCCTGATAGGCAGATGAGCTCCCCTGAATAGACTCCTATGGTAGACTGAGGGAAGCTCTAAAAATAGTCCACTTTCAAGGCAAGACAAGGCAGTTTATTTGTGTAGCACATTTTAAGTACAGGACAATTAAAAGTGCTTTACATAAAACAAAAGAATTGCAGATATTAAGAAATAGTAAAAGGCAGCAACAAATAGCAAGAATCACAATAAAATGATTAAAAGCAAGCTAAATTAAAAAGTTACTGCGCAGAATTCATGCATAGGCGCATGAGAAAAGAAATGTTTTTAACCTGGATTTAAAAATGTCTACATTTGGGGAAAGTTTAATCTCCACTGGCAGTTTGTTCCATTTGTTTGCAGCATAACAGCTAAATGCTGCTTCTCCATGTTTAGTCTGGACTCTGGTCTGGACTAGTTGACCAGAGTCTTTGGACCTAAGAGCTCTGCTAGGTTTATATTCTCTTAACATATCACAGATGTATTCTGGGCCTAAACCATTTTGGGATTTGTAAACAAGCAGAAGGGTTTTAAAATCTATTCTGTGACTGACAGGAAGCCAGTGTAAAGATTTCAAAACTGGTGTGATGTGTTCAGATCTCTTAGTCCTGGTTAAAACTCTAGCAGCAGCATTTTGGATGAGCTGCAGATGTTTAATGTTGTTTTTAGGCAATCCTGTTAAAAGACCATTACAGTAATCCAGCCTACTGGAGATGAATGTATGGATGAGTTTCTCTTGGTCTTTCTGGGAGACTAAACTTTTAATTCTGTTGATGTTTCTGAGCTGGTAAAAAGCTGTGTTAGTGACAGCTTTGATGTGGCTGCTGAAAGTCAGGTCTGAGTCTATCAACATTTCAAGGTTACAAACTTGGTCAGTAATTTCAAGAGCCCAAGTCTCCAGGTGTTTTCCAATATTGACCCTCTTCTCTTTGCTACCAAACAGAATAATATGGTAGCTTTGGCACTGTGTGCAGGTACCAAGTCCTGTTGGAAAATGAAATCTGCATCTCCACAAAGTTAGTCAGTGGCAGGAAGAGTGAAGTGCTCTAAAACTTCCTGGTAGACAGCTGCGTTGACCGTGGACCAACACCAGGAGGTGACATGGCACCCCAAACCATCACTGACTGTGGAAACTTTACACTCCACCTTAAGCAACGTGGATTCCGTGCCTCTCTTCCTCCAGACTCTGGGACCTTGATTTCCAAAGGTCATGCAAAATTTCCTTTCATTGGAGAACATAACTTTGGACCACTCAGCAGCAGTCCAGTCCTTTTTGTCTTTAGCTCAGGCAAAATGCTTCTGATGCTGTCTCTTGTTCAAGAGTGGCTTGACACAAGTAATGTGACAGCTGAAACCCATGTCTTGCATACGTCAGCACGTAGTGGTTCTTGAAGCTCTGACTCCAGCTGTAGTCTACTCTGTGAATCTCCCCAACATTTTTGAATGGGTTTTGTTTCACAATCCTCTCCAAGGTGCAGTTATCCCTATTGCTTGTATACTTTTTCTACCACATCTTTTCCTTTCCTTCACCTCTCTGTTAATGTGCTTGGACACAGAGCTCTGTGAACAGCCAGCCTCTTTAGGAATGACCTTTTGTGTCTTGCCCTCCTTGTGCAAGGTGTCAATGGCCATCTTTTGGACAACTGTCAGATCAGCAGTCTTTCCCATGATTGAACTGGAACTTTTTTTTTATAGGTGTTCTATAACACTTTTTAAGGGGATTGCTGCTCAATGGGTGTCCTGTGGCTTGTCAGAGCTGCCCCTGCTCCTCTGTCACCTGGTTTCTGGCCATCAACCACCGAGGTCCTTGTCTCGCTGGCACTTATTGACCCGGTCCCCGAGCCACCCTCTGAACAACCAGCTCCTGTCATTGTGCCCTCCAGAGATCCATCTTCAATCGTCACAGCCTACCGGTCGTCCTCCAGAGTTCCACCCCTGTCTGTCCGACCCCCTGACCTCGATCTTCTGTGGTCTTCTCTGGTTCTCCAGTGCCTTGTCGCTGGGAAACTGGTCCATGAGTGATGCCACCTGAAAGGTGCCATCTTTATGGGGGAAGTT
Source organism: Melanotaenia boesemani (assembly GCF_017639745.1). NCBI lineage: Eukaryota > Metazoa > Chordata > Actinopteri > Atheriniformes > Melanotaeniidae > Melanotaenia > Melanotaenia boesemani. Next base: position 13,803,788 of record NC_055686.1, on the reverse strand, counting down.
TTACATTCTGTTTTGGTGGTACCTTATAAATGTACTTCCTGTTTTATTGTGGTGCTTCCTGTTTCTAGTCTTAGTGTAATTAGCTGAATGAGAAGCACCTGTGAAGCTGAGTCTATAAAGCAGGGCTACTCAATTCGGTCCTACGAGGTTCGCAATCCAGCAGGTTTTCCATGTATCCCTGCACCAACACACCTGAGTCAAATTAATGAGTCATTGTGTAGAACCTGATTCGCTGTTAGAGCCACCTAATTTGGTCACTGTGTTGGTGATTGTTTTTGTTTCTTTAAAGGATCTGATGTCAAATGTTTATATTCACTGCTCTCCCTTGGTAGATTATACAGTAAAATAGTAATACTTTTATTACCGACCAGAATGCTTAAAATCAGTTTGATGTAAATAATAACTCTCCCTCACTTTAAATACACGCTTATTCAATATATTAAAAGATGATTTCCTTTCATATGTGTTACGATTAAAGAATTTAAAATAATTTTTTTATGGAAGTTTCTGATGAGGAATTGTTGAACCCCAGTAAACCTGGAATCAACTTTTCCTCTCTGACAGTATGAAAAATACATGGTTACAGATTTAAATGTTTGGCAATCAATCAAACGCACCAAAACTAAGAAGTGTGGTGACTTGAAGACATTTGTTGATTGGATTTCCTGAATGTTTTACAGGGAATTGGATTTTCCATTCAGAGGCTGAAAAACAAACAAACAAAAAAAATGTTTATTTGATTTTTGTTTTAGAATGAAAACATTTCAAATAAAATATGAGGCATTTTCCTTTTATCTGTTAAAGTTAAATTTAAAAAAATGTAGAAATGGTTTGATTTTGGTTTTATAGTTTGCAGAATGGAAAATAAAATCACTTAAATACAAACACAAAAATAACCTGTTTCACTGTATTTTCAGACTTGAAGTGTGGGTTTATGTGGGTGAATCACAGAGAGGTTCTGCAGAGGGAGGGGCTTACAAAGTCAACGGTTTGACAGTTTCATTCAGAGCGGGCAGAAAGTTGAACTTTGTCCCTTGCACCAATATAGCAACCCTCCATAAAAATCCTGGGAGTCATTTTTGAAACTACCTCTTTATTTGACAAACTGCTGTGGTCGGAGCCAGTTTTTATCAGCTCAGAATTTTTGCAAAAGTCAAGCATTTTCTGTCCCTTTCTGATTTTGAAAAATTCATTCATGCTTTTTTTTTCATCTAGACTACTAGAACAACCTCTGTTCAGGTCTGGGCCAATCCCTCATGTGCCATTTAAAATGCAGCTGCCCTTATGTTAACTGACACTTGGAAGAGAGACCACATCACACCAATTTTACCTACATTGCGCTCGCTACCTGTTTAGTTTAGTTTTAGAGTTGAGTTTAAGGGTCAATTGTTTGTTTAAGTAATTTTTAACAGTCTGGTGCCTTCTTATCTCACCGACCTTTAAACCTCACACCATCTGCATCGCCAGACTCCATTTACTGGGGCATGTGCCCCAGTATAAATGAGCTGCGTCCCAGTATAAATGCTACGATTAGCTTTTGAAAATATATATTTATCATACATTAATTCAGATAATTCAGATGGGAGAATACATATATTTCAACTCAAATGTGTTGCAAGAGCGTTAACTCCAAATAGAGGATCCAGCTCAAGGGCACATTTTCTCTTTGCATGTCACCGGGCACGAGCACCAGGTGAACTAAACACATGTCATGCAGCTCTCCCGTGTATGGGGTGAGCGCACAGCGCACTTTGAGGTCTCGTAACGTGTCAAAAAAACAGTCAATTTTAGATTATTTTTATCACGTGACTCTGCAGATGGATATCAGGATATTTTTCACCTGAAGCAAAGACAGGGAAGCAGCAAGGAAAGATGAGAAAAAGGGAGGTAACACCGCGGTAAAATCAGTTTTAGGTTGGATATTCAACAGAAATTTGCACTTGAGGGATCAGCATCTTGTTTAGGGACCATAAATGGAAATGGAAATTCTCATAAAGGACATAAACAATATTTTCATACTAAAGAAAAGCGGACTTCTGACATAAAGAGAGAAATGACACGCATTTGTTGGTTTTCATACAGGGTCCCAAATGTTGTGAATTACTTCAAATTTTAATTGAGATTTTAATAATTTCTTGAGAGAAAAAAAAAATCCAATAGCTTCTAAATCAAGTGACCCAATTACTTCAAACCAACACTGAATTAAAGCAGATGACCATCCAAACAAGAAACAACTATATCTGACTTTCTTAAAGCTGAGTCACAGTCAAGTGATTAACCACTTTGTGGAATTGAAAAATAGGCAGTATGCTTTAATACTCAAACATAAACAAACTGTTCAGAATGAGTTGAACTATCACCCTGGAAATCAGGAACACGAAGCAAGGCTGGATCTCAACAACGCAAGAGCAGTTGACCATCTGGCAGAGAAGCAAAGACTTGAGAGGGTTTAAGTAGAGCAGAGCACAGGTGAGACAAGGGAGAAATCAGGAACTGCAGGTGGAGCCAGTGAGCCTAATCAATGAACTGGAAGCCCAGCAGAGCAGCCACCATGACAATTTATGCTTTTGCTGCCATGTTGAAAGTGTTCATGTTTGTTAAATATGTTCTTACACTCCTTAATATCTCAATTAGTATTTCCATAGGAATGTTGCAGGGGCACAGAGCAGTATGTGTGTGTATGGGAGACAGAGGATATGTGGTAGGGGGCCTGTGCCCCAGTAGAGCTTTATGCCTAGCAACGCCCCTGCCCCTCACCCTCCCTTGCTGAGGTCTGCTGACCAGTTAGTTATTGTTGTCCCAAGGTCCAGGCTGAAATTAAGAGGGGACAGAGCTTTTTCTGTTGTAGCCCTCAAATTCTGGAACAGCCACCCCATTAATATTAAGATATCACAGGCTGTGAACAAAATCTCATTTAAAGACTTATTCTTAATCTCTTGCTTTTAAACCAGACTAAACTTTGGCAATTTTTGCTGATTATTTGTTTCATGCTTGTGTTGTTATAGTCTTATATATATATATATATATATATATATATATATATATATATATATATATATATATTCAGTTTTATTATTTAGACCCCCAAAATTTGTATGTCTAATTTTAGATTTTTTAAAAATGTGCTCTTAAATAAAGACATTACACAAATGCCTCTAGAACCTTACTCAAATTATTTTGACATGACAAAATAAGGCCAATAATGTTTCTGTTGGAACTTCAGATGACATTTGCTTTGACCAGTTGCAATGAGATTCAAAAATCTAAATTATTGTTTTCCACTGAATACTCTTTAGACATCTGACAAGGCAGAAATACATGGCATTGAAGCCAGAATTTCTTTGTTTGCCTACCAGGATTATCCTAATTAGGTGAACAAGAAGATCTAAGTTGGCAGAACTCTTGTCAGAACTTGTAAATCTTAAGTCAACAACAGTAGGCAAAAGTTGAGAAAGCTCTTGCATCATGTTGCCTTGATATTTTACGGTTTCTCAACTTTTTCTTTTTTACAGTGTACATCTTTGCCTCCTTGAGGAAGGAAATTATTTGAAATGTTGCCATTTGTTCTAAGCTTCACTGCAATAGAGTGTAAAGCAGATATAAAAAGTTATTCCCAATGTTAATTTTCTAGGTACATAAATATACATGATAAATTAATTTTTTCTACATTTGTTTGATTTAGTTTGTTTTTTATTTTCAGTATACCCAGACCTAGAGTTGCTAGATTAGAAGATATTCAGCATTAACAGTTATGTGATTGCTTATTATATATGATTTATAATAATTTTCCTTTATTGAGGATTTTATTTAAGTGGTAAAAAGTCAAACAAAATTGTTATAAGAAACTAAGAAAACTTTGATTATGTTACATTGAATAAATGCAAATAAATCATAAAGCTTACTGGTTTAATGAGCTTAAAAATGTCAAGCTGAGATTTTTTCAGTTGTGGAAAGTATTTATCAAAACGGCCCAATGTGACAAATATATCACTATACAGATCTTTGACAATGAGCAGTGGTAGTCAATAAAACATTTATGAAATGTGATCTATGTGGTATGTTTGGTCCATTTTATATTCCATATAATTTTCCTCCAAGTAAAAGTGGGTCTGGCTTCTTGTGGGTTAAGCCAGCGTAGAGCTCCACAGCCACATCTGATGGAGTCAGAGCCACAAGATGTTTCCCTGATGAAAACAAACACAATAAATAATCTATTCAAAAATTAGAATAGGAAGTGTCGTCTAAACAAATAGGGTATGACACAAAATTAGGATTCTCTACTACAATAAATATCAATGGCCAAATGAATTAGTTTTAACAATATCCCAGTATTAAAAGTCCAGTGTACAGTATACCATCTTCATTTCTTTTGTCAGCTAATTTTTTTAAATAAGGACAGCAAACATACATAAGCCTTTCTGTCAATGGTAAGTTAATGGTTATTTCTGTGAAAGGATTTTTTTTAATCTTTAATCCACTATGTTCATTTCCAAAGTCTGTATTTGTCAAAGCTTTTATAAAATTCTATGTTAGTAAATTAGGCTTGACTTTGTACATTTCTGTATTTAATTTAATCTGTAGTCTATTGGAAAAGTCACATAGACCATACACTTTTTAAGTATATGCAAATGGGTAGTTAAGTTTTGTTTTCCAGTACTATTCCTGGTAAGAGAAACTGAAAGTGTCTGCACCCATCAGGATAAAAGGAGAGGCTGAAATATTTCAGTGACATTTGCAAGGAAGTGTTGGACTGTGTACTCAGACTCAGCTTCTACTTGAGACAACAAATTCTACACAGTTAAAATTAATCTTGGAGGACAAAAACGAGATGTGGATTTCATGAAAGGTAAGTCTTGATTTCTTTATGTGTGTATAACTTGTATATTTTGGCCTTTGTTTCTATCAGGCTGGCCTCCATACAATACAACACATCTGTATTGTGGCAATATTATCATGTAGGGTTTACTTTTTTTTTTTTTTTTTTGTTACCTTTGCTCAGATGGCGTTTGGCAGAGTGTGAAAGAATGACTGAGAGTGCATCCACAGCAATGGATATCATGGAGGCAGATGAGGTTAGAAAAGTATTTTATTTTACCTTTATTTTACCAGGTCAAATGACTTATGTCATAAAATGGTGTGTGAAAACAACACAATATGACACTACTACCGCTCAAAAGTTTGGGGTCACTTAGAAATGTTGTGATTTTTAAATAAAAAGCAGCATTTTCTTCAATTAATATGACATGAAATTAACCAGAAATACAATCTAGACATTGTTACTGTTTTTGCTGGAAACAGGTGTTTTTTTTTTATTGAGATATCTACATAGGTGTCCCATGTAAGTCCCATTTTCAGCAACCGTCACTCCTGTGTTCCAATGGCATATTCTGTTAGCTAATCCAAGTTTATCATGTTAAAAGGCTAATTGATCATTTGAAAAGCCTTGTGCGATCATGTTAGCACAGCTGAAAACTGTTGTACTGATTAAAGAGGCAAAAAAAAAAAAAAAAATTGGTCATCCTTTGGCTAGTTCAGTATCTGGAGCTTCAGCATTTGTGTTCAATTATAGTCTCAAAATGGCCAGAAGAAAAGAACTTTCTACTGAAACTCGTCAGTCTATTCTTGTTCTGAGAAATGAAGGCTATTCCATGAGAGAAATAGCCAAGAAACTCAAGCTTTCATACAATGGTGTGTACTACTCCCTTCGAAGAACAGCACAAACTGGTTCTAACCACAATAGGAGGAGAAGTGGGAGGCCCCGGTGCACAACTGAGCAAGAGGACAAGTACATCAGAGTCTCTAGTTTGAGAAACAAACGCCTCACAGGTCCTCGAATGACTGCTTCATTAAATGGTACCCGCAAAACACCTGTCTCTACGTCAACAGTGAAGAGGCAGCTCCAGGATGCTGGCCTTCTAGGCAGAGTAGCAAGGAAAAAGCCATATCTGAGACTAGCCAACAAAAGGAACAGATTAAGATGGGCAAAGGAACACAAACACTGGACAGAGGAAGACTGGAAAAAGGTCTTATGGACAGATGAATCTAAGTTTGAGGTGTTTGGATCACAAAGAAGAACATTTGTGAGACGCAGAACAAATGAAAAGATGCTGGAGCAGCTTGACGCCATCTGTCAAGCATGGTGGAGGAAATGTGATGATCTGGGGATGCTTTGGTGCTGGTGAAGTGGGAGATTTGTACAGGGTAAAAGGGATACTGAATAAGGATGGCTATCACTCCATTTTGAAATGCCATGCCATACCCTGTGGACAGCGCTTGATTGGAGCCAGTTTTGTCCTACAACAGAAAATGACCCAAAGCATAGCTCTAGACTATGCAAGAACTATTTAGGGAAGAAGCAGTCAGCGGGTATTCTGTCTATAATGTCGCGGCCAGCACAGTCACCAGATCTCAACCCTATTGAGCTGCTGTGGGAACAGCTTCACTGCACGGTGCGGAAGAAATGTCCATCAAGCCAATCTGACTTGTGGGAGGTCCTTCAGGAAGCATGGGGTGAAATTTCCTCAGATTACCTCAATAAACTGACAGCTAGAATGCCAAAGGTCTGCAAGGCTGTAATTGCTGCAAATGGAGAATTCTCTGATAAAAGCAAAGTTTGAAGGACAAAATTATTATTTCAAGTACAGATCATAATTTCTAACCTTGTCAATGTTTTGACTATATTTTCTATTGATTTTGCAACCCATTTGTTTAATAAAATGTAAGTTTTCATGGAAAAACATGACATTTTTGGGTGACCCCAAACTTTTGAGCTTTAGTGTATGTAGCATATTTTGTGAATTAAGAATCTCCTTGTGGTTTAACATTTTTATAATTTATCCAGGAGTTTTTTGATGCACCGGATCACTTCCCCGAATTTTGCCGTGAAGAAGGAGACTCTCATGTCTCTGAAGACTGCAGCACGGTAGACATTGAGGGACTGAAACCTGGGACTGAGTATCTTTTAAACATCACAAGGATCACAGAAAGTGGACATCAAAGTGAAGCTGCATCTGTATTTGTATTTACAGGTAATTTTGACATAAAAATCTAATACTTAGACTGATAGAGCTTCATTTATGAGCACAGCTGCATAATTGGATTTGTCAAAACAGATGTTGGTTTATTATTAACAAAGGGAAACACAAATTTCTCTTTGTGTTTTCTTTTAGATTTGATATTGACTGTAAAATACCTGTTTCATAACTCTTTACTGACTGAACCCTTTTCTACTTTTGTCTAACAGAACCTCTTCCTCCAGTTGAAGTGACAGTCTCTAATATCAGCCGAGAGTCTCTGTCTCTGCAGTGGGACTCTCCTGCTGCTGAAGTGGAAACTTTCATTGTAACATGTTGCACCGAGGGAGAAACTGTGGAGGAGTTGACGACAGACGCAAACTGTGTGACGTTTAGTAACCTGAGACCAGGGGTGTGTTACTCCCTCAATGTTTCTGTACAGCTGAAAAATGGAGCAAGAAGCACACCAGCTGAAATAACTGCCAAGACAAGTAAGTAAAAAAGCAAATAAATAAAAAAAATAATAAATAAATAAAAATATAGAAAATATAAAGTAACTAAGATAATGACCAAGTTTGTATAGTTTTTCATGAGTGTTAACTTGAATCTCTAGAATATGACAAAGGAACACTGTGGTAAAGATAAAAGAAAAAGATGTTTTAATTTGGCTCCTTTTATTTCTTGTTGCTCTTTTCCACTGCTGAAACTGCGCCCCCTGCTGTTCAACATAGATAACAACAGGGCCACTGCAGCAGCAGAGACAGGGGTCACTGTTTGCGTTGTGTTACTAATGATAGGAGTGCCACATTAAATCTGGTAAAGAGTAAGACATTAAATCAGCAAATATATTTATATAAAAAAATATGAAACCATATATAAATAATTTAACATTTGTAAAAATGACAATTTACAGCACAATAAGGCTAAATAGCCTCCATTAATAATATAATGTATGCATGCATTACTTGTTTTAAAACCTAATGTAAAGAAAAAAAGAGAAAGCAGCTGGTGAGGGAGCCATCTATTAAACTGCCTGATATTTAAAAATTAAAGGAATGAAGGAAAATGGTACAGATTGTCCAGATGCATTTGTAAGGAGCAACGGACAGATGTCAAGTTATTGTATACAGGCACTGTCTTCTCAACCCGACTTTAATTTTCAGCCTTGTGACAGCCACTAAACAAGAGGACAGACTGAGCTGTTCTGAGCTAAATTAGCTTCAGTTTTATCTGAACAACTTACCATTGCCTTGGTGTCTTCTTTCCCTTTTTTTTTCTTCTATCTTTGCTTCGTCAGTACCACATGGATAACCTCTCTACATTTTGATAAAACCCACTCTCTCCTCTTGTAAGATGCACCACTGCAGCAAGCCGAGAGGTGTACCCTTATGAGAGAGTTCTGATTCAGTCGATCACTCTCACTTTAATCTCTTCACATAGTCAATGCTCTGTAGAGAGTTGGTAGGCCCTCGGAAAACCCTTTCTGGCTAGGGGACCCAAGCATTACACTGAGCTTGTTCAACTTTGGCTATATGCTATACAACCCATCTGGAAGCAAGGGATTGTAGTCCTGGAGTATGGCATGCCAGTTAGAGATTCTGTCCGCCTTCAGACTGCGCCTGGGCTGCACCGGAAAATGTGACCATACAACATGACCATAACAATTGCAGGAGCCACCCGTGAAGCTACTGCAGCTTGTAAACCTGCCTCCAGTCTTAAAGGAATGGGACAGGTCTCACATGCAATGCTCCCAGTAATAAGTCCTTCGTTATTAACACAAAATTATTTCAAACAGCCGTGCTATTTCATATTGCAATTAGGCTAATCTTTACAAAACCTGGACAGGCTAATGTTTGGCTGCTTCATCAAAAGCAACACAAAATGTATTGCAGCCTACAAGTTATTACACATTAGATAAATATGAGGCACAATTTGGATTTGTTTCATTCAAAGACACAGTACAAGTACTTATTGGAAGGTGTCCTACCTTTCCTCATGTCACCTGTGCGTACCCCCTTATGTTATCCAAGGCCACCCAAACCCTTACAAATATTATTATTATTATTATTATTATTATTAATAATAATAATAATAATAATAATAATAATAATAAAATTATACATTACATTTAAAGATGCCTTTTAGAGCAACAACACATATAATTAAAACAATAAGAAGGAATAGAACAGAAACAAATTAAGTGAGAACCCACTGCGCAGAACTGAATTCATCAATTCCTGTCCTGTGTAAGTATTTGAAGGGGTATGTTGTAACCTATATTTATTTATACCCCATCCAAATAGATGTTTCCATATCTTTTATTTGTTTTGAATTCCTATACCCTGCTTGTTATTGTGAGCTTATCGGCAGGCAGCTAACAAGGCAAAACATTAAAGTTTTAGATATTTGAGGTTGAACATTTACCAGATTTCTGACCTTTATGTTGCACTTCAGGTAAATAACATTCTGTCTGGCAAGACACTTCTAATGGTTCAGTACAAGTTCATGTAATTTGCACCAACAACAATGCTGTCTCAACACTCTGAACAGTCAATTATTAGACAAATCCCAGAGCAACAAGGGCAAAAAAAAAAAATTCCTTGTTACAGTAGGCACTTGATCAGATCTGCGTAATGTTCAATAACCTTTAGGCCATTTTTCCAGACAGAACTGTTTTAGTTTGGTCATATTCTCTGGATGTGTTTAGTGTGTGACTTTTTCAGGTCACAGCATCTCTATTGGGTTAGGGTATGGGCACTGACCTGCCCACTTCAAAACACAGATTTAGACTAGTCTATCATTTGTCGTTAGTAACTACAAAGGCTAGGCTACTTAAACACACAGTTAAGCAGTGACATTAAACCATTATTAAAGGAATTATACATTTGGTGCACTGTTACATCCCTAAATCAGGTCTAGGGGAAGAAGGGAGTAACACAACTCCAGTAAGTGTCAGAGACAGCCAAGGCCAACACACACACACACACACACACACAAAAAAACCCTCTACCTGAAAATGAAAAGAACAACTTGCCTCCCTTCAAAAAACAAAATAATACAAGCCTACTTCTTACCTACCCTGACTCAACATAAACAGGAGGAAAAAGAACCCACAAGGCAAACAAAATGCAACTCTCCCCTACATGCCAATCTGGAAAACTAAAGATAAATCCTACCACCAGGCAATTAAACCTGAAACAGAAACCTTAAAACCTGAAACCTTAAACAGACACAAAGTACAAATGGCAAGTGGCTGAAAGGCCCAGACGTGCAGCTCCTCAGTCCTTTTATAGACAACCCCAGGCATGGATTGGCTGGATGCAGCCATCACCTAGTGGGAGGAGGAGTACCTAGAGAAGAACGACTCCAAGAAGACCAGAAGATTTGTCAAGTGGTGGTCCGAAGATTTGGATCAGGCAGCTCTGCTGATGCAGACTCTCCCGCGCTCGGCTGGTGGTGTCAGTGAAGATAAAAAGTCCAGCTTTGGATAGTTAAAAAAGAAACTGTAGAAATGGTTCTGAGCTTTGGTCAGCCTGCGTTAACCAGTTAACCAAATAAAAAAATCTAAATCTAGGATCAATATTGAAAATCCAAAAGATAAAAAACATAGCTAAAGAAAAGAGAAGTATCCGCTGAAAAGGAATAACTAAACAGAGTTAATCATTTCAAAAAAGGGAACAAAACAATCATGCATCTTGAATGCAGGTCCAAAATTTAGTATCTGTAATGATGTTCTTCACATCACGGCAAACTTAATGTCTCCAGCATCATCTCTCCTTCTCTCTTTGCGTTCAGACAAAGTGTCCTAAGAAATCCATGTCTCTAGGACCTCTGAAAGAGAAGAGCGATTTCTGAAGTAGATTCAGGTACAACTCCAGGGGAGGTTGAAGACAGACTAAACTCTTTTTCTAAGTTAAAAAGTGTTAGTGTGATGACACTAGATCAAGCTTGTTGATTAAAACTTATACACCAAAATGATAATTATATGCATGGTATCCAGATAAAATCCATATGTGTATATATATATATATATATATATATATATATATATATATATATATATATATATATATATTTTTTTATTTTTTAGTTAAGATTGCCTGAAAAACAGGGGTTGCTTATCAGTTGAAGAAACTTTAATGGCTTCAAAAGACAACGTCCTCATGATGAGTTACATCTGGGATCCATAAGACATTTTTAGCTGGTTATAAGTCAGATTTGAGTTGCAGAAGATTAAAGTTTAGGAATTTCCCAGATCTTTGATATAATTTAAACAAAGTACTCCCCCCATCACAGGTTGGAGAGCTGACCTTCTTGAGCTGTGGAGCTGAAAACCAAGTCATAAATCTGAATCCTGGACTTTTACCAGTCAGATCCTTCCTTTGGGGGTGAGAGGGACTGTTTGTCTGTAAGGAGAAAAATCCTCGAAGTGTTTTATTCAGTCAGGATTACACAAAAGTTCCAATCTTTATTTTGAAGATGCTGGAATCCACTTTCAGTTTTTTAAAATATTTAATTAATTTATTTATTTCATTTTAACAAACCTGCAAAACAAATTGACCAACCTCAGAGGAAACCAAAAGCTATTAACTATTAGTATAAAAACAGAATCACATCAAAGATGAAATGTCAACAAAACACTCTTTCAATACTTCATTTAACCTTCAATGATTTATTGCTTCAAATGGATAAATGTTGGTCAGTTGCCAAGCTTTTCTGTCCAAGTAAACATACTATGCAATCTCTGATGTGTCTTCTCACATGTGTATGCACAATAAATGAGTTATGTTCACTTAAACTTACAACAAAAATAAGAAAAACAAAAAATATTATTTTTATGTGTTCGAATAACTATGCATTAATATATAAAAGCAGGTATAAAGATGTTTGTGGATAAAACTGCACAAACCTTGAGCAGACTGGATTCAGATGTCACACCTCCTGTGTGTCATCCGAGCCTCCAGTTCATAGAGGCAGTGGCAGCTGAAAACGCTTGGGGCCTTGAAGGGCCTGTGTCAATTCAACTCAGGTCCCCTCTACTCCAGCTCTTGATCTAAATAAAATAAAAAACAAACAAAAATTCAGTATGTTACAAACTAACTTAAACCTTCATCAGTAATAGACAGTTTACCAAACAAATGTAACAACACAAAGATTACTGAAGGCCAAATGGAGGGAACAGCTTCCTCTCTCCCTTTTTGTTTTTACAATCAACCAACTCTAGGCTTCATTGGCCTAAAAAAAATAAGAAGGGAAAATTACAAAAGTATGATAAGGATGTATTTCCCTAGGTATATTATCATGAAAAGAAAGAAAGATCATTTATAACACAAATATAATTAGACCAAATTAACTAAATTGAGGTATCCCTCATTCAACGATCACACATTTTCCCTTCTTTTTTATTTATTTATTTTATATAAATAATCACTCCACCTCAATTTATTCCTTAAGAAAAGCAACAAATTTAGCAGTGGTTTAATAGTAGAACTATTTAAAGAATGATAAGATCTTAATACAATAGGTAATCAAAAATAACCTTCAAAGGCTTCAAATAATTATTAAACCAGAAATGAACTCTACTAAATCTTCACAATGATGACTTTCTAAACTTCTGGTCAAATATGCAGCTTCGAACATATTATAGTTAATGCATTATATAACAATAATCAGAATTAGATTAAATGAATAATACAAATGTAATCTGTTGATCACTTCTCATCTATTGAGATGTGAGCACACTATACTTATAAGCATAGAGATAGCTTCTGCCCCTTAGATCCACATTTTCTCCTGAAGATGCACGGCTCATGACTTCAGAACCATCGAATTTGAAACCTGTCTCCCAGCTGCTGAAACCATCTTCAGTTCTGCTGTTTCCTTTTGTAGATTCCTTATAAACTGCATGGAAGGAATTCTATAGTGGTATGCTACGCTGGTGTCAGAGGGATTTACCCAACACGAAATATATATTTTAAAGGTGATATGAAAGGGTGCTATTTTTTATGATCTTGTCAGAAATCGATGTCTTGGAAATGGCCTTAACCTCATCAGAAATTGCTACCATATAAATACTATTCCATTAAATTGCTGATGTCTCAAACTTTAAGGAGGTTGAATCAAATGTGCACAATATCGGATTCTGATCTTAATTGGATTCAAAACAATAGTCACGCTCTTTTCTGCATAATATGCAGGTAAAGATGGGACCACATCCCCAAACAGCTCTCTCATAATGAAATTCTAAAACCAAGAAAATGAAAAAAACAAACAAATTAACTTTTTCTCTGCTCCTAAGACAGAGAGAGAGAGGAGAGGGCACTAAGGGAAGCACCTTCCTCAATCACAAGAAGAGGCCAGAGGTCAACCATCAATAGCTTTTTGCCCTGTCAAGCCTACATCTGTGTAAACAAACCCAAAGCCAGGCAGACTTTTAGAACAACCAGTCACAGCTGAACTTGTAAATGTGAAAACCCCCTCATAAAAATAACAGCCACCTCTTAAAGACAAGTAAAGTGATCTATAATGAGTTAAAAAGCAAAACTAGAATCTTGCCACATATAATCTCCTACATCATTGATCAACAATCTAAATCCTTATATAAAATTAATACATTATCATATCAATAAGCCATAGAATATTACTAGCAATGACTAAAAGAAAACACCTACAATGAATAATGGAGAGTAAAATTGGGTCTAAGCAACCATGGAAAGCAGAGAATCAGCTTCATCTCATCAAATTCCCCCAACAGAGCGCTCTTGTAAGATAACTTGCTGGATGCTCCCTTCGACAATCCAATAGGCAAGGCACGGCAAATTTATTTGTATAGCACGTTTCATGTACAAGACAATTCAAAGTGCTTTACATAAAACATTTCAGCAGGGTGCAGAAAGCAATACAAGTGCATTAATAATAATAATAATGATAATAATAAAAAAGATTAAAAAGGCATCAACACATAATCACAATAAAATAATAAATTACATTACAATGATTAAAAGCAAGATAAGTTAAAAAGTTTCCATGCAGATTTCATGCATAGGCGCATGAGAAAAGAAATGTTTTTAACCTGAATTTAAAAATGTCTACATTTGGTGATAATATAAGAATACCTTCTCTTCAGATTTTACCTACTAAAAATGAATCATGCAACATTCCTTTCACGCAGCCAAACCAGATATACGGACACAGACAAATTCTGTCCCTATTGTTTATATATCAGCACAGATGAGGTGAGTGATATGTGCATGTTTTGTGACCAGATGAAATAAAGTTCCTTCCCTGTCCGTCATTCAAATCAAAGACAGACTTACTCTTGTGATGTCAAAGAGACAACCTCATTAAAACCTGCAGTGGTTCATATCAAATAATAAAGGAGTTTCCTTTGAAGTCCAAAATAAATGTCCAAAAAGGGAAAGCCCAAAAAATAATATTAACTACTAATTTTAGCCACTGCAGGGCACCTATACATAGAAAAAGTCCTTCTGAGGAATTACTTATTACTTTAGTTGCCAAATCACTAGTCTTTTCTGCAAGATCACAGAAAGCTTATTATTACAATTAAAATTTAGAAGAAGTTTCTCAGAAAAGGCTCATTTTTTACGAAGGTTTATTGAATTTAACTTTGTTACTTACCAAAACAACCCTTCAACAAAGACAAATTATGGAAAGAAGACACACAAACATTTAAATCTTTATTCTGCTCAGATTCACACACAAACAGACATTTAACACCCAGCACATTCATGCACACACCACGGCCCCAGCACACACACAGCTGTTTCACACCACACAAGCAGAGACACAGGTCTCAGCTGGCAATTTAACTGCAGTCACTAATTCGCTCTCTTTTTTCTGCCTCTTAACTATTTCCCTTTTGCCTCTTATTTAACACAAAAACATCTGTTTCTCATAAATCCTATCTTTTTGTCTATAAATTTTTTTACCACAGGCCTGGATTCCACTGTTACTTTTAAATTTACAACACTAATTCCGCTTTTATTGGAGGTGGAACTGATACACAGGACAACTTATTACTTTTATGTCTTACAATTCAAAGAACACCGGGCCCCCATTCCAACTCACATAATTTCTCATAAATGCCCATATACCACTTCTACACTCTCAAACCATTCACTTCACTTCAAACAAACACTTCTTATCTGCTTCTCAATTATTACTTATTTATAGCCCCCCTTTTCTCCATCTCGCCAGTGATGCGGAGGAGAAAACAAAGTAATGATGATTTAGCAGAGAACCCTGAGCCTTTCAAACAAAGACATTCCTTAAGTCCTAACTTGACCAATTCTGTAGAAACACACATGTTTACATATGACATCTGTGCTGAGTCCAGTTTCAAGGCCCCCAAAAGCCTATTATGGTAAAACCTATGTGTGCCTTTTAAAATACCTCTACTTGGATACCTCACTTACCAAAATATCATGCAAATATCTGCTCTGTTGTACTGCTGAGGCCCAATCTTCTGTATCTTTTTTACATCCGTTAATGTAATAAGACAGATGGAACCAAGAATAGGTACTGTAATAGGTATTGGGAAAAAAACAAAACAAACAAAAAAAAAAAATTTACTGTATCAGATTATGACTTAAATATTCACTAATTATGTACACTTGGAAACACGTTTCTGTTTAATCTAATGGGAACCTGTGCCCATACTTTTGACTGCTAGTGTACCGTGATGAAACGAGTAATAAAGTTAGCTAATTCCTGTTAAAGAACATGTTTTACACACGTTTTCCACTTGTGGCAGCTAATCCTGTAAAATTTCACTGACTTTGTCAGGCTTTAGAGAAATGTTATTCTAATATACAGTAATAAAGTTTTGTGTCACAGCTTTGGAAGGGCAAGATTTTTATGAAAATAATTTTTATTTCCACAGAGACAGACCTGGAGATTCTGCTGGAGGATCTGGGGTTGGGACCGTGCTATAGAGAGAAGTGGTCGCTCAGCAAGATACTTGAGATTGAAGAGAAGACCATCAGTGAAGGAAGATGTAAAGTGTAATCAGACATTCCCTGGTATTTTCTAAAGAAACTGATGATGGTTAATGTGACAGCTAGGAATGCAAAATATATGTCAGTGTGTGACTCAACTGTGATGATGCATCAGAGAGTAAAAAGTTAGATCTTAAAAATCTGGTCAGGGGTCCAACTTCAGATCATATCTCCAACCCTCTTGACATAATCCCTGCTCTCTTTCTGTGTTCTGATGGTTTTGTACAACAAGAAATGGCACTAACAATGTCAATGTGTCATTCTCTGTACTCTGCTACTTCCCAACGGTGACACAACACAGTGTACACTCATGTTGTGGGCCATGAGAGACATTGTGAAAAAGTACAGACCTAAACATCTGTTAGAATCCAAGGCTTCATTGAAGAAAGAATTGTTCCTTCTCAACTTCCAATGGTCTCTTTTGTGAGACTGGGTGAATGCTCCTTGTCTAAGTCAGAGATCCTCAACAAGCTTCTTGAGCAGTTCTCAGTAGTACCATGACACCTTTGTTCACCACAACATGGAGTGTGGAGACAGTCCAAGAAAAATATCCAGTGTGTTGACTGAAATTACCTGGTACCTTCCTGTGGAAACCAGAACATGGACATTTTTGTTGAGCCAGTTTGCTATAGCTAACCGTCATGGTGACCTTGCTTCGTTTGAACCACAGTTCTCCTTTCTATGTACCAGACCTCTGCAGCAAGTGTTTGTGTTTCTTTGATGATTTGGAACTCTTGGATGCAACTACTGACCCACCTAAATCTACAAAGCACAGAATTGTCTTGGTTGGCAAATATCAGAGCAAGAACTTCAGTTTAGAAGATTTGGGAGAGAATAGCCACTGATTTGTGTTTGCCAACCAAAAACTTATTTGAAGCACAAAGACCATGAATGAGTCCGACCTTTGTCAATGTTAGAGAAAAATCAGTTACAGTGGATGCAGCTGAAAATCCACAAATAAAGATGTCAGTAGAGTAGATGGCTGACGTGGCTCATGAACTGGGAATATTGGTTGATGAAGATTCTCCAGAGTGCCAGGCTGGAAAGCAAAAAGCAGATGCCATCACTGAAGAAATTGAGGACATCCTTAAATACAAAGAAGATCAGCTTCCCTTGCAAGGAGAAATATGGAAGGAGCTGACGTTCTTAGAGAAGGAAGAATTTCGACTTAGAAAGGTTGGGTCTGAAAACATAGAGCAGTACAAGAGTGATCTTCAGGTGCAGAGAGAAGAACTGAGGAAAAAGCAGAACTCTTATGACATGTCAGCAGCTATGACTTGTTTCATTGGTGCCATATCCAGCTCAAGAACTGAGAGGTGTTATTTCCTGAAATGGATGCGAATGAACCTCGATAACTTGTCTTGTAGAAAACTGTCTGGACTCAGGGAGCTGTACAAAGAGAAGTGTAAAGGTTCTGAAAACAAAGAAGAGATCAAAGAAATTGACAGACAACTTTCCAACAGCTCACTGGGAACTGAACACTTCTTCCGTGAAATGGGTCAGATCTACGAAGCTTCAGTTTCCCTTCCAAAAACAGACTTATCACGTAAACAGTTGCAGCATCTGCCCAAACTCTGTGCACAGCTGTTACTTGATGGATTTCCTCTTGAGCTTGTAGATGGAGATGCTTCCAACATACCTCTCAGATGGGTGAGTGATGTTCTCTCTCAGCTCAATGACTTAGTGTCTCCAAAGAACAAGATCAAGGTCGTCACAGTGCTTGGAGTTCAGAGCACAGGAAAGTCCACTCTCCTTAACACCATGTTTGGAGTTCAGTTTGCAGTCAGCAGTGGTCGATGCACTCGAGGTGCCTTCATGCTGCTCATCAAAGTCAATGAAGACGTCAAAAAAGATCTCAACTGTGACTTCATGGTGATCATCGACACTGAGGGCTTAAAGTCACCAGAGCTGGCACAGCTGGACAAGAGCCATGAACATGACAATGAGCTTGCAACACTTGTCGTGGGGCTGAGTGATATCACCATTATCAATATTGCAATGGAGAATTCAACAGAAATGAAGGACATCCTGCAGATAGTGGTGCATGCTTTCCTCAGGATGAAGGAGGTGGGCAAAAAGCCCAAATGTCAGTTTGTTCACCAGAACGTTTCTGATGTTTCAGCCCATGAGAAGAACCTGAGAGACAGGAAACTGCTCTTGCAACAGCTGAATGAGATGACCCAGGCAGCAGCTAAAATGGAAAAGAAAGAGAAGAACAAGAGCTTCACTGATGTGATGGAGTACAATCCAGACACTGGGAACTGCTACGTTCCTGGACTCTGGAATGGAAACCCACCAATGGCACCAGTCAATGCAGGATACAGTGAGGCTGTTTATGAGCTCAAGAAAAACATCCTCCATCTACTGGGAGAGAGTGAAGCATCTGCTAATAACATCTTGGAGTTTAGAGAGTGGATGACTAGTCTGTGGAATGCAGTAAAACATGAAAACTTCATCTTCAGCTTCAGAAACAGCCTCGTAGCTGATGCATACATGAGACTCTGCACAGAGTTCAACAAATGGGAGTGGGAGTTCAAGAAAGAAACATACACCTGGGTTACCAAAGCAGAGACGAGAATCTCTAATTTTGGTACATTTGCTGCAAAATCTGGACTGTCTGACATGACACAACTCCTCACTCAGCTGAAAAGTGAAGCTGCATCAGTGCTGTCTGAATGGGAGACCAGCTCCTGGACAATCTGAAGAAATACTTCCAGCAAACAGAGGGTCATGTTTATCTGGTTGAAAGATACAGAGAGGATTTTGCAAACAGTGCAAAGAGTCTTCGACGAGATTAGAAAACTCTGTAATTAACCAGACTCACAGCAGCAGCTGATATCAGACGGGGAATGAAAGAAACTGGATGAAATCAAGAAGAATCACAACAACAGTAATAGAGAAGCAGTGTGTGAGTTAATTGATGAATGTCGAAAGAAAAAATTTGAGATGACAGAAATAGAACTGGACAAAGAGTTTGATGAGATGTGGAATGAAACACTGAAGAAACTGTCTTTTTTTGAACAAAAGCCCAAAGATGTCTTCGACAGTGTGTCCCACTGTCTGATAGCTAATCTTTCAACAAAGGGGAGCCATGCGCGTAAACTATTGTATGAAAAAAACATCAAAGATTGTGGGTTGGAACCTTACAAATGCAAAGCTGATGGAACCTGGAAAAAAATAAAAACTTTATTCACCACATTGACCCTTAAAGATTTTGTGAAGATAGCTGACAGCATCATAGATTCCTGCACTCAGTTTGTAACTGAAAAACTGGGACGAAAATGTGATTATCATGACACTTACATTCAGGAGATTCTTCACATCATTGATGAAAGTCTGGAAAAATTGCCTGATAAGAACATAGATACTGAGTTTGAGGTTTCTCTAAAACAGCACATCTGTGGATTTGCAGCCAGACGCTTTCAGAAAATGCATTTAGAGTTTCTACATGTAAACGATCCTCGTAGATGTCTGGATGAAAACAAAGAAAAGTACCGAGATGATTTCCAAGATGTTTTTCATCAACGAGATCAGTGTCAGAAGAAGGCTGCAGAATTCACAGAACAATGTCTGAAGCCTGCTGTTGAGGACTTTGTCAACCGTTCCCTTGGTCCTGATATCATTGATGAAATGCTGACGATGGAGCAGTTCAGCACACGAATGTCCTTCCAGTATTCACTTTTACTGGATCTGCTATCAGATGATAAGTTTGATGGTCTCCGCAGATATTGTTTTTCTTATGAGAGTTATGTAAAAAAGAAAATTCTTCAACAAGTGAAAAAACATTTTTCAAACAGCTCTGCAACGTTTAAGTTTGAGGACAAACATCTTAAGTCAAGGTTCAACAGCATAAATGACGCCATCAAACACACCAAAGAAAAGAACTGTGGTGACTTGAAGACATTTGTTGAAGAAATTTGCAAAGAACTTGGTGATAAACTGGTCATTTCCCAGGATGCTCTTGGTGCTTTCATGATCCTGAACAATGCTGACCAGGATCAGTTTGTGCTCATTGGCTCCCAGTGTCTGTGGAGGACATGGAAGAAACTTCTCAGGAAGAAGTTAAAAATACCCCCTTTGAAACAAAACTCCAAACGGTCTCCCTGTGAATCCTCAGAATGAGCTTTTCAAGAGAGTGGTTTGGTTGTGGCCAACAGTGTCCATCTCTGCAAGTTCCCTGATGATGCAGGAGGAGGAGCCCACACTTCACATTTTGCTTCACTACATCGACCAGAGGGTCTGGGAAGCTACAGGTTTACAACAACTGGAAAACTTGTCACTGACATTTGCACATCCTCTGTGCTCAGTGACAACAGATTTTGCTGCAGTGCCACAAATGGTAAATATCATCCTTACAAGAATTACAAAGAAATTTTTCCAGACTGGAACATCCCTCCAGATTCTAGCCTTGAGGCATCAGTACTACTGGAAATATGTGATGACAAAGTACAACCATGACTTTGCAAAAGAGTACAGTGCAAAGCCTGCCAAGATCCAAAAATGCTGGAACTATATCTATACAAAACAGGGCGGAAGCAAGCCTTAAGGAGTCATTTAACATTAAGTGAAAGGTTTTACACTAGAAGAGGTGGACACCCTCCGTGTTTTTTCATTTCTATCCCTTAGTTATCTCAGCCTGACTTTACTTATACTCTGATATGAAGAGAAAATTGCAAAAGGCCTGAAATAAGACATATAGTTAAAAGATGTTTCCAGCACACATTACATTTTGTCTGTTTTTTCTGTTTTAATGAGTGCCTTAAAGACAAAATTTTTTTTTGATTTACTTACCAGTTTTTTTTTTTTTGTTTTTGTGTTTTTTACTGTAGTACAGTTTATTAAATCAATAATGCCATTAAATTGAGGTTTAAACTGTTTGATGTTATGAATAAATTCTGTTCACAAGTTTTCCAGGCTCAAATTATAAAGTGATGATGATAAATTCTTTATTTTATTTTTGAAATATTGTAGAATGAGGAAATTGATGAAAATTACATTTTAATAAAAATTAATGGAAAATATTTTGTGTAAAATATGCTTTGTTGTTTCTATTGATGCTACATACATTTTTACTATGCTCAAATAATAACTTTCTGAAACTTCAGAAAAGTCTTAAATTCATTTGTTAATCTGTCTCTATCCTGTGATCCTGTTCTAAATATTTTACTTTTTTATATTTTATTTGTGTCTGATTCCATGCAACAATATGATTCCTTGTACATTATTATAAAATAAAAATGAACAGTTATTGGTTGGTAAATCTGGTAGTACTGACATAATGCTATATTATATATACTCCTGTTAAGCAAGTGAATAAAGAGATAAATCTGCAGTCTGGTTATGAATGTCTTAATGTTTCCCAGATCAGATCACAGCATACAGTGTATAATAACTTCTAAAGTAACAGAAATATCATCACCTCTTTATTTATAGGATTTTTACTTCACTTTTTTAATAATGATATATTTTTTTTAATCCCATTAATTTAACAGTTTTCTTTATCTGAAGTCTTGGGTTTCTGAATTCAACATAGAATCTAAAAATAAGACAACAGTGCAGATTACAGTTGAGACCAAGGCTGAAGGTTTCGGTGGTTGATTGGGTCCATGTCATTGTGTGTGTTTGCCATTGTGGAGTGTTAACGATGTGCTTTCAGAGACACCTGCACTGATAAATGGTCTCTAAAGTTCAGAGACCTTATATCATAGTTTGGCTGAATAGAGAGGAGGAGTGTGTTGAAATATTCACACTTTAATCCGGTTCTGTAACGATTTGTTCAAATACATCCAGACTAATGCACTTGAATACTTTACAGTAGGCTACTGAACTGGCCGTCCCAATTAAACCATTTCTGCTACATCACCACCACTGCAAGAAACACAACCTCCATGACAGTCAGCACAGTGACTGGAATCAGAAAGTTTGACTGTGAATCTCATTACTGTATGAGGAAATGAGGCATATTATGGTATCAGAGCCCTCACGCCTTCCCCACAGTCATCTTGTGGCTACATGTAAATGCTGCTACTTGTTAAGTGAACTAACATTTGTTTGGCTGCACTTGTGTTGTATCCTCAGTTCAGGGTTAGACTCTAGACGAGCAATCTGAAATGCAAAGCTGGTTTTTATGAGCCTCTAAGCTACTGAGACTAAATTTACACTCATCACGCAGCACAAATTCATTAGAAGTAAACGTGGATCACAAAGCATTTTTATAAAGCTTGCAAAAAGTTGCAAAAAGGGAAAATGATGCAAAATAGATTTTCAGAGCAATGAACTCACAGAGTTAAACAATATTAAAAAATCTAA
This sequence comes from Melanotaenia boesemani, assembly GCF_017639745.1. Classification (NCBI taxonomy): domain Eukaryota; kingdom Metazoa; phylum Chordata; class Actinopteri; order Atheriniformes; family Melanotaeniidae; genus Melanotaenia; species Melanotaenia boesemani. Next base: position 13,781,449 of record NC_055686.1, on the reverse strand, counting down.
ATGTAATGATATTTAGAAGCTAGCAATGCTAACTGTAGTATCTTAGCCCCTCTGATTTAAGGGGCTTCAGTGAAGTTCTGCTACAGTGATTTTCCTGATCAGGTGTCTTGATGCTACAGGATGCCCACATAACTATGGGCAACATTATACCCTGAAAGCTAAAATAAAACAAAATGAAAAAAAACATCTTTTTCTAATGATGGAAACTGTTAAGATGTCAAGATCAATTTAAAACTTCAATCAAGAGGCCATTTCTTTGCAAACTGCACCTGTTGTCCTTTGTTGTCACAAAATATAGTTTCATTCATTCACTCCCCCCCAAAAAAGAAAAAACAAAAGAAACTTAATATTTACAGATATCTTGTCTGTTTCTTACATTTGAAAATATACAGTTTTGATTCTCATCCAGATGTTGTGTCTCTGTTTCTTCATCAGTTCTGTTTCTTCCTCAAGTCCAGCTTTATCAGAAGAAGACTGACTGCCTTAAATCTGACACAATAGCGCCCTCCAGTGTTGGTTTGTAAAAAAGCCCACGAGAGGGAACAGACCCAGGCTTAATACCTTGTTTCTGTTCTGACTTCTAGAGATTGTAGGCAGGACGGGACTGGGACACAAAGTCAGGCCATGAGTCATACACCAATCAGGCCACCCCAACACATTTACTGCATGCATATGCTCACACTTGTGCAAATGTACATACACACACACACAATCTCTTAATCTCAAAGCTCATTTCAAAGCTTATTCTAGCCAACATTCACATAAAACTACAAATCACGAGTCCAGTGTTTCTCTCTTCTCATCAAATGATTCAATTACAAAAGTGAAACCAGTACTCTTATATTAATGATCTTCTGTTGAGATAAATATCATGATTGTTTTATTTTGTCTGTATGTCATTTAGATGCAAGTGTACCGGTAGTAGGCTACATTAATTCACCAACAGCATTATTTACTACTAAAAAACATGAAGTGGTCAACAGAAGTTCACGTTCAAAATTAAAATGCTCAGCTGATAGATCTAGTAACACTGTAAATCATCGGAAAATGGCAATCCACAAACACTGTTAAAACAATATGTGGAAGATTTTGGACTTTGCGATATATGGCGGTCTTATCACCCTAATATCAGAGAGTACACCTTCTTTTCCTCAGTTCACCATTCATACTCTAGGCTAGATTATTTTCTGGTTGCAGCTCTTTGGTGAGTGAGATTTCAGAGACCAGAATCACCCCATCACTATCAGCGACCCATGCCCCAGTTTCCTTTACTTTGAGGAACACGAGAATCACACACCGACTAAAAGCTGGAGATTTAATACAGCGTTGCTTACAAGATCCGACTTATCAGCTACTTCACAAAAGAATGGGCTATATACTTAGAAAACAATGACAAACCAGGAGTCTCAGCATGTGTTGTGTGGGAAGCAGGGAAAGCGGTAATTGCGAGGCAAAATCATCTCTTTTGCGTCACATAAAAAAAAAGAATGATAAACTCAAAATATTAGAATTAGACATAAGAATATAAATCATTAGAGGACGCTACAGTGCTTCACCAGATGAACCAACGATGAACCAAATAAGGAAGGCTAGACTGGAATTAAATGAAATAATCAACAAGAGAACAGAATTTCTGGTGCAAAGATTACGCTTGGAGACATTTGAACACAGTAATAAATCCTGAAGATTTTAGCTACCCAGTTAAAAATAAATAAGGAAAAATCTACCATATCGGCTGTTAAAGATTCAATAGGTAATATTACGCATGCCCCAGATGCAATAAACAACAGCTTTAGAGATTCTATAAAAACTCTGTATACATCACACTTAGATCCATCAGACAATGATATCCATCATTTTCTAACAACATAGATCTTCCAGGTTTACAGCAGGAACAAGTCACGGCCTTAGATTCCCCCCTCACAGTGGAGGAGCTACATGAAGCCTAAACATATGCCCTGTAAAAAAGCCCAGGTCCGGATGGCTTCCCAGCAGAGTTCTATAAAGAATTCGGGTCAATACTGGCCCCAACATTTTTCAAATAGTGACCCAATAAAGGAAAATGGTTACTTATCCCCAACATAAACTCTGCCACCATTACTGTACTATTAAAACCAGGTAAGACCCCCAATACCATCTAGCTACAGACCCATATCACTGATAAATGCGGACCTTAAAATAATTTGCAAAGCATTAGCTGGAAGGTTAGAGAAAGTAACTCCTCTCATTATACACCCTGATCAAACAGGCTTTATAAAGGGCAGATATTCCTCTGTTAACATGCGGAGATTAATTAATATAATAGATTATTCTACATCAATAACCTGGAAACAATAATAGTTTCTTAGATGCAGAGCAAAGCTTTTGATCGTGTTAACTGGAAATATTACTAGCTACTCTAAACAGATTCGGCTTTGGCCCATCTTTCATTAACTGGATTAAAATCTTATACAGTTCTCCTAATGCGAAGTGTTAGAACAAATGACCAAACCTATCCAAGTTTTAATCTACAAAGGGGCACCAGACAAGGTTGTCCACTATCTCCCTCACTTTTTGCTATATTTATTGAAACCGCTAGCCGCTGATCAATTAGACAAAATAAAGCTATTAAAGGCATTCAGTCCAAAAATATATTTCATAAAATAACGTCTTTATGCTGATGACGTTTTACTATTCCTCCAGAACTCCACAAACCTCTCTATCTGACACAATCTCACTAATTAATAAATTCTCATCACTGTCGACTACTCCGTTAACTGGTCTAAGAGTACAGTTCTGCCCATCAACTATAGCTTTCAAATCTACCCAGCATCACCTTAAAATCAGGTAACATTAGATACCCGGGATTTAAATATTCCCATCCAGCTCTCAGAACTAACAACACTAATCAAACTCACTTCTTAAGACTATAGAAGACGATCTTGCTCTGTGGAAATCTCTCTACCCATTCACTCATGTGGAGAGTTGCCACCATAAAAATGATGGTTCTTACCCAAAATCAACTATTTGTTTTCTATGATTCCCATGAAACCCCCTCTACCTGGTTTAAATTGCTAGAATCACACATCTCCCGATTTCTCTGGAAAATAAACCACCCCGGATCCAGTTTAAAAACTTTACAGAAGCCGAAAGATAGAGCGAGGATTAGACTTGCCCTAACTTTCAACATTACTTTCCTAGCTAATAGATTGCAATATGTCCTAAAATGGCTTCAAACCTAGTCCACTAGAGACCTGTGGATAGAGACATAGAACCAAACATTTTGTGACAATTTGGAAATTTCTGATCTTCCTTTTTTCAGCTTAAGTATAAAAAAGCAAAAGTGCTTTACATCAGCACTTCTCTGACAGCCTGGTGGGAATTTCTCAAAAAACCAACTCCTCAATAATACCATGTAAACTCACACCCATCTGGAACAATCCTGATATTTTTACTAAACAAAAATATGCTAACTTTAACCAATGGATTAACAAAGGATTTAAATACTTGAACATATTATCCATAACAGAAACATTTATCTTTAATACACTCTCATCACAATATGGGATTAACAGCAACAGATTCTTAGAATATCAACAGCTCTAAAACCGTAATACACACAAAATTCCCCTTTCAACCGAACAGATCTGGAACTTCCTCCAATAGTAGCAGATTTTATGGACCTCTCTACCCCCAAGGGAGGAGGGAGGAGGGGGGGGGGGGGGGGGGGGGGGTGAATGGGTAAGGGTTGGGGTAAAGAGGGTTTTTTTTGGGGGGGGGGGGGGGGGGGGGCTGCTGACATGTTCTTGTCCCTGGGGTGCCTAGCCTTGGTGTTGGGTTGGCGTGGCCCACGGTGGTTTTGCCTGGGGCGGTCGGGCCCCGTCGGGTTCCTGGGTGGGGCTTTGCTGGGGGGAAAGGGTGGCCCTTGGGCCTGTGGGGCACCTGCCCTCTGTGCGGCCCGCGCCGCAGCACCCGGCGCCCGCTAGGCCTGCTCGCCATCGCCCTGGGCTGCCCGGTGCCCCTGCCCCGTCGCACCGGGGGTTCCGGTCTGGGGGCCCCTCTGCTCTGGTCCGTGTGGGCCGCTGCTCTGTCTGCTTTGGCTGTCCCGGGCTTGGTACTCTTCGGATCTGCTTGGCCTTTGGGGCCTCGGGCTCCCCCCATCCCCCGCTGATGCTTCGGGGTGCGGCGTGATCGCGGCCCCCTGGCGGGTACACATTTCCTCCTTGTTGCATGGCCACACATGCATGTTAACACGTGCATGCTCACAAACGTGCTCGTCTCTCCATCCGCTTCTCACTAGATGTAGCTGATGTTTGTGTGTTGGTACGTTCATCTGCAGGTACGTTTGATGACTATTGTAATTTTTTATATCATCATCATTCTATCTTTCTTTCGGTATCATGTAGTACTGTGGTAGTTTATGTTGTTGTTTTTTTTGTGATATGTTCTGGGCAGCATAGACAACTGTTATTTCCACATTTTAATCCTGTCCTTTTCTCCCTTTTTTTTCTCTCTCTCTCTTCCTCTATCTCCCTGTCAGGTTCGGCACTGACATATAAGACTAAAGAAAATAAGATTACAATAAAAATAATAAAAATATCAAGGGCAGCCATGTATATAACATGTCTCCCTTGGTAGAGCAAATCTGTCAAGCAAAATATGGCACACAGACCACCTTTCTGTATGTTAGGATGCTGGACAGGACAGGGTAAAAAAAAAAAAAAAAAATTAAAAAAGTCTTCTCAACTTAGATAAGGGACTGTCCAACTTTAGGAAGGGTTCCCAAACTTTATCATGCAGCAGCCCACCTGTGGAGATATGTTTGGCTCAGCAGGACCCACCAAATATTTCATGCAGGAAAATAAGCCATGTCATTACCATGGGAACAGAAACACATCCACACACACTCCATATGAAGTTTTAACTAAAACCTCAGACATAAACATTTACCCAACAAGCATAAAATGCTGCAATCACATTATTTACTTTCAGATTATCACATTGACACAATGATTAAGTTAAAATGTTCCCTCATTAGCATTTAACCCAGACTAATGAAATGTTCTTCACCCTCACAGCTGTGCAACTACTTGTGTGTTAGACAGGGACAGATGTGGACAGTTTATGTGGACGGACTGTTATAACCAAGCAGCCAAAGTATTAAAATATCCACCTGTTAGTATAATACAACACAAATGAACTAATTAGTTTATTTTATCCAGGTTGTACCAGGAAACCCCAAATATGAGCTAGTGTATATAAACGGTTAGCATATCCATTTGTAGTTATGTGTTTGGGCTGATGTGAGGTTTAATAAAACAAACCAGTGCAACATTTCCAATAGAATGAAGTTTAGACAGGAGATAGTAGCCTACCAGCTCATTACAGCTACATGAAAGGGCTCATAGAGAATCTCAACCACTGATTATCATGTTATCTTCAGATAAAAGTTTACCCCCAAACACGCTGTCCCCCCTGCATCCGTCATTTATTAAATGGTTAACTAATATGACGTCATGGGTGACTGGATACCATTGCTGGTGGAGGATTTGAAATCATCAGAAATTTTCCAGCATTTTCCCGCCTCCTCTTCAAGTGCCTTCTTTTTTTTTTTATATAAGTTCTGTCTGCTCCCATTTACTCTTTTTTTCCCCAGTGTCCATTAGTAGGCTACCAGCATCACATTTTTCTGTCTCTGTTGTTCCGCCTCCATGCGCTCTCGTGGTGATTAGTTCTCGTGTTGAAAATAAAACTTTAATATTTTTCTCTGATATTAGATGTTTCCGCCACCACCTTTGTTTATCTGGTCCAGTTTCAGATGCAAAGGAGTACTCACCACAACCCGCTTAAAATAACTGAATACAAAAGTTTATTTAGAAATAACGAAACCAATATCTAATATAAGACATCCGGGCTGGCGGATCAGCAGAGACACTTCAGCAGGCTAGGCAGCTCCTTTGCCGTCCCATACACAAACTCTGCACACAAAAGGAAAGCAGGTCACACACCCTCAAAGAGGCCCGGCACACAAGGCTTTCTGCCAGCATTACACTGCAAATTAGGGGATTCACTCCCACACCACCCCAAAAAGAGCCACTACAACCATAAGCAAACAAATAAAACAACCCTCTGGTAACTAGGGGGAAGCAAAGCGCTGCCCATCCGGTTTAGCTGCCTCTTTTGAATGCTCACCGACTCAGACGATGTCAATTAATAGATCCTAAAAGGAGTCAAAAGAATCTAAGTACATCATTTAGATATCCCATGGACTAACAAACACAAAAATGAGGTATGGTTTAAAGAATCAGACTTATCCTCCCCCGGTCTGACAAGACCCCTCCGTGGGGTCTACATACTAGGATTCCCCACAGGACAGGAAGGCGTCATCAACTCCGAAGTCAGGTCGGACAAGTCGGCTGCAGGATGGGCGGCGTCTCGTGCAGCTGTTGTTACCAGGATGTCACAGTGAGCTTAGGCCCACAGGCAAGGCACACTCTAACCCCCGGTCCCTGTAGCTGTCTAAAGGAGGCACCCAGCCTCCCCTCCTAGCCAGCACGACGAAGCTCCCCTGCTCAACTGTCAACAAGCTTCTCTCCAGTTTGTTGCACCCGCTTCCAGCCTCCTTCCTTCTTCCCTCACCTCTCATTTATCCCCTCTCATTACACCTCGTTGTGGTCAATCACTCCCCCCACAGGTGGATCACATTAGTCATCAAGCATCAGCGCCACCCACACTACACTACTTATTTTACTTCAGTTTTTAAGCAATCACCAATTGATGAAGGTGAAAACTTAAGAACACAAATCATTTTATTGGTGGGCGGGGGCCAGTTTCTGCAGACCAATCAGCTGCACCAATGTAGTTCACCGTGATTCTTTACTTTTTATTATTTTTTTCCTCCAGTTAGGCCACTAATAAACCCAGGCCACCGGGAATAGTCCCGCTGCTCCCGACGGCCAGTCCAGGCCTGATTGTAGCTGTGTTCTGGTGAGGTTTATTTTACAACCTCTTACTGCCCCCCTGTCCACATGAGTGAGTACAAAAGGGTTCACATGGACATTCTGGTTCCCTGTAGGTATTCCTTTGCCATGTGCTGTGGGTAGAAAGGCAGCCATGTTTTTAAATGTACTTTTTTTGTGATCAGTGTCTTCCTTCTTCTTATTCTGCATTTAAAGAAGAGATTATTTTTTCAATTTTCTTGGCAGGCAGCTGACAAAGCAAAACATTAAAATTTTGTATATTTAAGATTAAACATTTACCAGATTTTTGACCTTTATGTTGCTCCTTAACAAGCAAATAACATTCTGTCTGGCAAGAGGCTTCTAATGGTTGTCGTGGAAATTTCTAAGGCTCACACACTGGATGAGAATATAGCAAGGATGTTTTATTAACAGCTGCAGCAATGGGAATCACACAGTCAAACAGCTTTGTCTGGGCGAGTCGTGCAATAACAGGTCTATTATAAGATGTGCATACTTCTGCAATTTTAAGCTTGCAGTGATATGAACTTATATGAACTTATAGAATAAAAAAATAAAACATATGAACTTAGACTGTATGTAATTTTCCATTGCATGATTCAATACAAGTTCATGTAATTAACACTAACAACAATGCTGTCTCAATACTCTGAAGAGTCAATTATTACATCCACCCAGGAGCAACAAGGGCAAGGAAAAACTGCAACGTTCAATAACCTTTAGGCCATTCTTCCGAACAGAACTGTTTTAGCTCGGTCATACTCTTTGGATGTGTTTAGTGTATGACTTTTTTCAGGTCATAGCATTTCTATTTGGTTAGGGTCTGGGCACTGACATGCACACATTAAAACAGAGATTTAGACTAGTCTATCATTTGTCCACATTGGTCAGTTTAGTGGATTTGGCCTTGGCAAATAAAGACTGGAACTTTTGTTTAATCTTCTGAACAAATTAAACGAATGATGGATCTTTTTCCTTATAGCACCAGGAGAAATCCTTCCCAAAGAGGGGGAGTCTGACTGTTAAAACATCACAAAGGAATTTTTATGACTTAGTTCCAGCTCTGAAGGTCACCAGGTCAGCCGTGACTTGGGAAGGAGTGGCACTTTGGACTTTGAGTGATATTCAAGACCTGGTAAATCGCTGAAATTAATCTTCAGTGCAGCTACAAACCTGTCATGATGCCTCACAAAGAACTAATGCTTTAGGGATTCCAGATGTAGGTCCAAGGGAAAAAAAACTTAACAATTAACTTTTAAGGTAGTACCTTCCTTTTATTTTTATTGTGTTGATTAGTCTTTTACAAAGTGTCCATTTTATGGTTTTCATACTGATTTCATTTACAAGACTGCAGCTTCCCACGAGGCAGGTGTTGGTAAATGTCAAAGATTTTGGAGACAAAGAAGGACATTGAGTGAGTTTAAAGAAGTCAGTGGATTGCATGTGGTGGGGAAGAGAGTCAGGCGGCTAGGAATATTGGTGAGGAGAGAGAAGAGGAGTTTGTCGTTGATTGGACTGAATTACGACCAGGGTAGTAAACGGATTTTGCTAAGGAGAGATAAGAAAAGTATAAGGAGGTTAGAGAAGTCATTTAAAAAGTCCTATGTTTTGGGGGGAATGGTAGATGGTATCAACAATTGTAGGAGATGGTCCAGGCAGCAGTGAGGCAGAGTAACTCGAAGGAGGAGAATACGGGAGCAGCAGGAACAGGCACGACTTTCCAACTCTTAACATCACGAGACCTCCACCCCCTGCTGCAAGTGCAGAGCAGACAGGTTGACTTGACAGTGGTTGACTTGTTCTTGGCTGCAAAGTTAGCTGACCTTGGCAAGCTGGCCAGGACACTGTGATTAACACCCCAGCCAGCATTACGGGGATGACGGCGTGAAGTGGACCAAGCTGATTTTATGGAGTAAGAGTCATTGTAATGGAGCTTACCGCGTGATCCACAGTGAATGTATCTCCAATGGGGCTGAAAGGCAATGTCCGGGTGGATGTCAAGACCAGGTGGTGGCTGTGGAGTGCAGCTGTGGTGCCGAAGTTTTAAAAGTTCAGACAGCAGGATACTGGAGGAGTGCACCTGCTTGCAGGTGGACAAGGGACACAGGAGCCAGCTGACTGCAAACCAGCGTGTTGTCTGGAGAATCAACATCGCTCTCTTAGGAAGGAAAACAAGCGAGCCAGAGGTCCCAGGTAAGAATTTGTCAAAGATTAGTACACAGGTAGGGCTGCCTACAGAAAGCCAGCATCGGTAATCACATGTAGACCGATTAATTCCAAAGTCACTGGCCAATAACACCGTCCAAGTGCTGTACAAACAATGTTTGTTTTATTTAAATTGTAAACTTTTACGGAGTGAGGCCAGCAGCGACAGACACGCCAGTGTTCACTCAACTGGAAACTGGAAAAAATTTTCTGAGTATTGAATTAACTTTGACTTGGTGAGTGAAACAGCTCATTTAGTCAAAACCTGTTTCCTAGTGGTTAATGATAAAACATAAAACTGCTTCTGTATTTGTATTTACAGGTAAACCTGACATAAAATATGATACTTTGATTACAGTGCTTCAATTATGAACATAGTTTGTTGGCTGACAGTCACTGTGCTCTGTAAATGTCTGAACACTGCATGAATGTTTTTGTTACACCAGATGCTGGTTTGTTATTAACAAAGGGAAACACAAGTCTCTTCTTGTGCTTTCTTTGACACTTGATGTTTGACTGTTGACATGTTGATAGACAGGCAAAGCAGGTTTATTTTTTATAGCACATTCCATGTACAAGACATCAGTTCAGTTCACTTCAGTTTATTTGCCATTTACAGAAAAGAAACCCCATTGGAAAACAGTTGCAAGGAACTCAAAGTGCATTTTTCAAAGTGCTTTACATGAAACATTAAAAGCATTACAGCAGGGGGCAGAAGAAGCACTAAAAAGTACATTAAACAAACTTTAAACAGAAATTAAATAAAGACCAAAAGCTGAAGTGAAAAAAGATAAAAGGTAGGAAATAAAAGTTCCAATGTAAGGAATTACCAGTTGCTTTGATAAAAGGTGGCAAATAGAAAAGTTTCTAACCCTGATTTAAAGCTGCTGAGAGTTTAAGCAGGCCTGCAGTTTTCCGGCAGTTTGTTTCACATGTGAGGAGCATAAAAGCTGAACACCGCAGGGATCTGGCTTATTTTGGCCCTAGATCATTCAGTGCTTTGTAAACTAACAGCAGGATTTTGAAGGCAGTTCTTTGACAGACAGGAAGCCAGTGTAAAGATCTGAGACTGGAGTTATATGATCCACTTTCTTGGTCTTAGTGAGGACTCAAACAGCAGCGTTCTGGACTAACTGCAACGGTATAATGGACTTTATAGGGAGACCTGCAAAGAAAGCATTAGTTCTATTCTACTGAAGATACATGCATGGACAAGTTTTTCTAAATCTGAGGACATTGGTTCTTTAATTCTGGAGATGCTCTTTATTTGATAATAGTTGATAATTGATAAAAAACAATCTGATAGTTGGATAACAGAGCTTCATTAATGAGCACAGATGCATGAAGAATTTGTCAAACAGATGTTGGTTTATTTTTAACAAAGGGAAACACAAGTTTCTTCTGTGTTTTCTTTTACACTTGTTTTACTGTAAAATACTTTTACAGACTTCTTACAATGGTAAAAAAAAACCTTTTCTGCATTTGTCCTTACAGAACCAGTTGATCCAGTTTGAAGTGACAGTCTCTAATATCAGCACAGAGTCTCTGTCTCTGCAGTGGGACTCTCCTGCTGCTGAAGTGGAAACATTTCATTGTAACATGTTGCACTGAAGGAGAAACTGTAGAGGAGGTGAAGACAAAACGCAAACTGTGTGACGTTTAGTAACCTGACTCCAGGAGTGTGTTACTCCCTCAATGTTTCCATACAGCTGAAAAATGGAGGAAGAAGACCAGCTGGAATATTTGCCAAGACAAGTAAAAAAAAAAAAAAAAAACTATACAAAATATAAACTAACTAAGATAATGACCCAGTTTGTATAGTTTTTTCATGAGTGTTAACTGAATCTCTGAAATTTTACAAAGGAACACTGTGGTAAAGGTAAAGAAAAAGATGTTTTAATTAGACCTCCTTTATTTCTTGTTGCTCTTTTCCACTGCTGAAACTGCACCCCGTTTGCGTTGTATTACTAATGATAGGAGTGCCACATTAAATCTAGTAAAGAGTAAGACATTAAATCAGCAAATATATTAAATAGACAAAATAGATAAAACTTGTAAAATTTGTAAAGATTACATTTGACATCACAATAACTTTAAATAGTCTATGTCAAGGGTGTCAAACTCAAATACACAGCGGGCCAAAATGAAAAAAATTAGAACAGGTTGAGGGACGGACGTTCACCTGGTCCTGGGGTTGTCTTTGATGCGGGGTAGCTGGGGTTCGTGCTCCAGGGCTGCTGCTGAGGAAGCACGGTTCTCTGGGCTTCCCTAGTCTGCTTCTGGTCTCTGTGAAGAAATGGTCGCATTTGCACAATCTCCCTCACCACTCCTCATCACTGATCACTCCTTATCCTCGTCATTTGCATGTTGACCAGGTCACTGAGTTGTCTGGGGGTCTATACGTCGAGAGAAATTTTCTTTTTTTCTCTGAGTGTGTATCTGGTACTTTGATTGTTGTTGTGATACGTTTGTGATTTTTCTTTTTTTGTTAGTAATTAGGAACTTGATTACTTTCATTTCTGTTTTTTCTGTAAAAGCAGTAGGAAAATATCTGGTGTGTTTCTGTTTAGATGTAGCAACTTGTTGTCTGGTGATGGCTTGGATGGAAGGGTCGTTTTCTTCTATTCTTGTGTTTTTGTCTCCTCTTTCTTCTTCTTTCTCTTCGTTGTCTTCTTTCTTTTTCTGCCCTCTCCAGTCAGGTCCAGCAAGATTACCTAGGTTCCATAATTCAAAGTAAATAAATAAAAGTAAATAAATAAATTAACTCAGAGTAAGAGGAGCTTTATATCCCATAAATCTCCCTTGCAGAGCAAATTTTCTCAGCAAAACACAACAAACAGATGGCTTGCTAAGATACTGGACAAGACAGGTTAAATAAATAAAGTAAAATAAAATCTCAAAAGTTGATGATATTTGGCGTATGCTGGTTTTGTACCTATCTACTCCAGCTTTGTGCATGACTGCCCCTGCATGATATATATTTATTTTATCAAATCTCATTTTCTCTATATCTCTTCATGACAACAAAAGTCCATCAAGGCAGGGGTGTTAAAAGTTGGTCCTCAGGTGTCACTGTCCTGCAGGTTTTTCAATGTTACCTGGTACAAGACATTTAACTTAAATAAATAGATCCAACAGCTTATGAAGTTCTGCACAATGAACTCTTTAATTTGAGTCATTTCTGTCTGTAGATGCATCCACACATGGCAATGTTATGCCCCCCTCCACACAGGTGAGCACACTCCTAATAGCCAACAGTAAGTGTGCGATTTGCTCCCCTTGTTTATTAGACTACTTTACATGCATGAAACTGAGACTGATGAGTGAAAAGAGACTATCATGAAAGAAACTTTTTACTGTGTCTGTATTTAAACACAAGGAGGACAACTTTCTGTCAACTACATGAAAGAAGTATTGTACACTATTTATCACTTCTGTTTGAACTTGTAAGTTAATTTTCCAAGCTTAGTGTGTTAAATCTTTAACACAGCAGGGAAAACATTTGTGTCCCATGTAGGTTGTTTTTCATACAATTTTCTGTAAAAGGCTTCAATAATCAGTTACTCCAGAAAGTGAAAGTAGTTTCATCCAGCAGCAGACTATAAAAGAGACGTCATGCACAGCAACACTGCTTAGTCATGAACAGTTCAGTGTGGAGCTAAATTCAGAGGACAGTTTAAATAAGAAAAATCCACAGCAAGTAGACTATTTTTACAAAGGAAATCAGGTTTACATGGGCAGTCTTTCCAAAGGTAGGCTCTATTATTGATGTTGTTTACAAAAAAGTATTATAATATATATATATAATATATATATATATATAATACATATACATATATAATATATTATATGTGTGTGTGTGTGCTGTGTGTGTGTGTATGCACACTATATGAGAGAGCGATCTCCATACTTGTTTTAAGTGTAATCCTTCAATGTATTTTCTGTGTTTGCCTGCAAAATCTAGCAACATATTTTAAATTGCAACACAGCTCGGAAAATAAATTGGGCCCAAGTTTTATAAGGATGGTTATATCAGGATTTTTACTGTAAATAGTGAAAATGTTTATAGTAAACCATGAAAAGAAAAAGTGAAAGTTGGACAAGTCAGTAAAATAAACAATGATGATGTTAAATTCTGCACTCGGGTGGGGTTGGGAAAATCTCTACTACTGCATCTCCCTAATAGTTCTCCTCACCTCTTTTATCAAAATTTGAATAAACCAAAACAATAGTATATTTTTTTAAGAATCAGTTAATGTGGTTTTCCATTGTCTTGCTGAAATAAGCCTTATTCTATATAATGTCATCAGGATTGTAGATTATGTTGCTTATTCCTTTTTAACCAACAGAACGTAGATGTCCAAGATTGTGACACAATTTAAATAGTTTTGTTTAATAAGACTCTCTTTATACTTGTGTAGGTATCTGTATGCTGTCACTCCTTGTAGATTCAGCTTGCTGCACTTTAGAAAAAAAGTTTGCCAGACTATGAAGAATAACAGATTTTAATTAAAAAAAAAATCAGCTTTCCATATAGTGTGACATGCCTTACTATCTTGTTTTTCTGTTAAGAGCAAGTTATGGCTCTAACTTGTGCTTAAGAATATGGAATCAGATGTGAGAGACAAAATTCTGCAAATTGTGGCTGTACACCCATTCTGGGAAACCTCGTACTACGTGTAGGTTGAACGTGTGTGGAAACAACATTCTAAGGCCTTGAAACTGGATTTTACTGAACTGTTGAATGCGATTCAAACTGTCTGGGTTCCTGGGTATTCAGTAAAGAAGTGGAGAGATTCAGTTAGTGTAAATACTTGTACATGGCTCTCAGTACAACACATTCAGTAAATTTCATTGACAATTTCAACAAGAACATATGTCCCTGATGTCCACTCAGAGACATGAACACCAAGACACACTTTTCTTTGATTATTCTAAAAACCGGGATGAGCTCATGACCATCTGAAAACAACAACTCGCTGTCTTGTTGCCCTGCCAACCGGTGTTTTAACAAGAATGTTACAGGATGCATGGCCTTAGATATCTACGAATTGTAAACATAGCTCTGCTTTCAGGTGTCTTCCCTCAGACCCTAAAAACAATCATCCAATAATCCCACTCCCATCAAACCATTACTAAGAAAGAAAAACTTAGACTTGTCACTCATGAGCAGCTACAGGCTGATATCAAACCTCCCCATTTCAGTAAGATTACAGAACAAGCTGTATTACAACAGCTACACAACTTCCTGACACTAGGTAACTGGTTTGATGTCTGTCAGTCAGGTTTTTTGCCTCACCACAGCACTGAGACTGCTCTAATTAAGGCCTTTATGACATTTGAGTGAGCACACAGAAACATTTCTGTCTTGGTACTACTAGATATCAGTACTTGCATTTTTTTTATTTCATGCAATTCATCTTATTTTACTTTAGTGTTTTGCCTTTAAGTTCTTTTATTTCCCAAAGTTTGTTTTAATGATTTCGCTGCACCCTGCTCGAATGCTTAACTAATTATTGGGAAAACTGTTTTTTTTTTTTGTTTTTTGTTTTTTTTTTCTAATGTATACTGAGCTCAAAAATCAAATTATCACTATTATTTAAAGCCTACAGAAAGTGACCTCTTTCTAACTACATAAGTCAACATCTGCTGGTCACTAGATAAAACGCAGGTTTTAAGTTCTTTCACTAAGGTTTTTATTTTTTTGTAAATTGGAGGCTATTAATCTTTTTTGAAAAGCAGACAAGCTCACTAAGCATTTATTCAACTCTTTCTGTGTCAGTGTCCTTTTTAGTGCATTCGTTGTCCCCTGCTCTCCAACACTCAGATAAAAACATCCTCATTTTTTTAAATGCACTTGTTTTTTGCTTTCTGACAACCTGCTAGTAATGTTTTATGTAAAGCACTTAGAATTGTCTTGTATATGAAAATGTGCTATACAAATAGCTTTGCCTTTGCTTATTATCACATTTCACTATTTTGAATACAAAATTGACATATTTCAAGATAAAATAGAACCAGTTATAATTTAGGTCGGTCTGTCTCAGCAGCACATTCCTAATAGTTCTTGCAATGCAGTAACTGCATCTTTTAGTAAAAGTAAATATAATAATTTATTAAAAATTGTGTCATGCTGTATATTTTTTCTATGGTAAATTTGGGGAAAAGTGAACATGACTAATTCAAAGTAGCTTGTGTTGTTTAAGTCTATTTTCTTTTACTAGTAATATAATTTAACATTCTGCCTAAATGAGCACAAAGGTTGTTTTATGTAGTGGAATAACAACTTGGTAAAAACTGAAAACATTTGATGCTGTGTCTTAGTGGACAGCTATTCATTCCGTCATCTTTCAAGAACATTAAACATCAATTTTATATAATTTATTATTCTTATCATTCTTAAGAATTTCATACAGTTTGAATTCTGAGTGGTGATGTACATCAAAAATTTATGTAATGCATGACAGAGGGAGGATGTTCGTCATCTTAATTCTTGGAAAATGAAGAGTGACTTTTTTTTTCACTTTCCACATTCAGAAAAAAACTGCTGAACTAATCTGCTTCAGTTTGGACTATAAAGTCTGTTATCCACAATGGAGATAAACTGCAGTTGTTATGCATTTCTAAAAGAAAATACAAGTTCTCATTCTCAAGTCCTTAAAAGTTTGGAAAATATTTTGATGTAAGCAAAGCAAAGTTTTCACTTTCTGCTCTGAACCTGGCCCATCTGGTCTCCGCGAACCCTCATTGGACCAGCTCCCACTGATTCAGTGATATTAGTCAGTTAAAACTGTGTTATTATTGCGTGTTCATATGCTATGCTACTTAGCCATTGTGCTAGTTACCACAAATTGAAAGATGATGTCAGTGCTCTTCAAAATCAGTAGAAATGTTCCAGTTGAAGTCCTCAGTTCCCAGATACCGATCAATAACATAGACTGTATATAAAAGATGGACGGAGCCTCCGTGATGTCACCCGTAGGTTTCTGAAGAGCAAAAGTGATAGAGATGTGACGTTCATGAACGAATCGATTCTTTTGAACAACTCTTTTAAATGAACGATGGGAACCGATTCACAACTGTGAGCTGTTCATTTGTGAGCCATTCTTTTTATCAAATCAAACTTTATTTATAAAGCGCTTTTCATGCCATAGGCAACCCAACGAAATCTTTCACACAGTCACACGCACACGTATACACACACACACCAAGCCCCCCCCCCCCCCCCCCCCCCCCCCCCCCCCCCCCAGCTAAAAATGACTGAATGAATAAATACATGAATAAATAAGTAAATAAGAAGTCGTACAGTTGAGCAATATGAAATTAACATAACATCATAGAAGTCTGATGTCCAACACGCCCCATTCATGTGAAGCATCTATGGGCAGAGAGTGTTGCTTGGAAACAAATACTGTGAGTTCTATCCAAAACATTTACTAGAATTTGCACTGACTGCTCAGGTTTATCCTTTTTTTAATCTATATATGTCCTATAATTTTTTAATTTTATAAAGTAGAGTTCATATAGGTACATATTTTGATTGTTTGTCATTCTTATATATTGTGAAATTTTGTAAGATATTGTGAGAACCACAATATCTTAGTCAGTCTTTTAAATGGCTCTTTGAAAGGAACGGTTCCTCAAGATCTGGCTCCTTTCAAAGAGCCAAAAATCCCATCTCTAAAAAGTGAAGCTCGTTGGGCGGTTCCTACCAGGCAGGCAATGTAACGCCTGCCATCACTCCCGGAAAATACAAAAATGGGCAAAGTGGCGGCGCTGAGAGGGGGGCTGTGAGCGTGGGGGTGGATGATTGACGTCTGTCAAACTTTGAGCTGCCTGTAGCTAAGAGCTAACTGAGCCAACTCGGATCTAATGTGAATTAACGTGCAAACGGAGGTAGGCGGGCTAAAGTTAAGGCATGTGCTGCACTCTCCCTTCTTGCTGCGAATTTTGGATACATGTCAATCAAAAGGACACGCCCCTAATTATGCCAAATTTCATGATTAAATAACATCCAAACGGATGAGTTAGAAAAAAATTCACCCCCATTACAGTTGTCATGAAGGTAAACTTGATCTATTAATCCTAAAATGGATTTTTGTACCAGGCTTTAAACTTGTTTATTTCTGCTGTGAAGTTGGCCTTTTTTTTAACATGGGAGTCTATGGGGATTTGCTCTGTTTAGGAGCCAGCCCCTAGCAGATAAGGGGTGAACTTTGACTGCCACTTGATAAAAAAAACAAACAAACAAACAAACAAACAAAAAAAACAACAACAACAACAAAAAAAAAAAAAACAAAACAAACAAAAAACACCCTTGATTTTTTCTTAAATCTAGTATTTGAGGACATCCATAGTCCTCATTTAAATAATTGCATCATGTGTATGGGGTAATTAAACTTAGGGTGGGACTTTAACGTGTTAGTAATGATTAATTAATTACAAAGAAAATGAGTACATTAAAAAAATTTGCCAATGTTTGATCCCCTCCCTGCCTTATCATCAGATATTAATGCGTATTAAAGAAGAGTGAGGATGAAAATATTTTAAAATTAAAAGTACTATAACATTAACATTAATTAGAAACTGCTGGAGCTGTTAGTTAAAGTAATTAAAAAGGCACTTTTAACTTTAAGTCTGTTCAGTTTTGGCCAAGGATATTTTCTATTTCTTTATTAACTGTTCTAAATTAAAATGCAATTAAATGCAGTTTTCTGAGAGATTACTAGGGTCATCCACTAAAATCAATTTTGATTAAAAATGTTGCTTTTAGGGGCAACTATTGTTGTGCAGTTAATCAAGATTAATGGTAAAATGGTCCGTATTTTATATAGCGCTTTACTGTACCTGGGATGATACCCAAAGCGCTTTACATTATACATCACATTCACCCATTCACACACACATTCACACACTGATGGCGGAAGCTGCCATGCAAGGCGCTCGACCACGACCCATCAGGAGCAATTAGGGGTTCGGTGTCTTGCCCAAGGACACCTCGACATGAACTCGACTTGGCCTAGGATCGAACCGGCAACCCTAAGACGACCGCTCTACCTTGCTGAGCCACGCCGTAATTAATTAATTACAAAGCTTCTGACTAATTAAAATAATTCCTCCCTGAGCCGCCACCTTATCGTGGTGGAGGAGTTTGTGCGTCCTGACGATCCTGGCTGCTATGTTGTCAGGGGCTCATGCCCCTGGTAGGGTCACCCATGGTAAACGGGTGTCTAGGGGAGAGACCAGACGAAGTGCAGCACAAATCACCCCTATGATTAGGAGAAAACAAGGACCAAGGTTTCCCTTGCCTGGACGGGTCACCGGGGCCCCCCTCTGGAGCCAGGCTTGGAGGTGGGGACAGAGGCGAGCGCCTGGTGGCCGGGCCTTTGCCCATGGGGCCCTGTCAGGCTCAGCCCGAAAGTGTGAAGGGTCTCCCTTCCCATGGGCTCACCACCTGCAGGAGTGGCCATAGGGGTCGGGTGCAGTGTGAGCTGGGCGGCTGCCAGAGGCAGGGACCCTGGCGGTCTGATCCTCGGCTGCAAAAGCTAGCATTAGGGACATGGAATGTCACCTCTCTGGCACTGGGGCGTGATTGGGAGGAATGGACCCCCTAATCTGAATCTGAGTGGTGTTTTGTTGTTGGACTTCTGTGCTCATCATGGACTGTCCATAACGAACACCTTGTTCAGGCATAAGAGTGCCCACATGTGCACTTGGCACCAGGACACTCTAGGACGCAGTACGATGATCGACTTTGTAGTCGTGTCGTCTGACTTGCGGGTGCATGTTCTGGACACTCGGGTGAAGAGAGGGGCGGAGCTGTCAACTGATCACCACCTGGTGGTGAGTTGGCTCAGATGGTGGGGGAGGATACCAGTCAGGCCTGGCAGGCCCAAGCGTGTTGTGAGGGTCTGCTGGGAACGTCTGGCAGAGTCCCCTGTCAGAAAGAGTTTCAACTCCCATTTCCGGCAGAGCTTCAACCATGTCCGGGGTAACGCGGGGGACATTGAGTCTGAACTGGCTGTGTTCCGTGCCTCTATTGTCAAGGCGGCCAGCCGCAGCCGCAGCTGTGGCTGTATGGTCGTCGGTGCCTGTCGTGGCAATAACCCCCAAACTTGTTGGTGGACACGGGGGGGTAAAGGATGCCGTCAAGCTAAAGAAGGAGTCCTATCGGGCCTTTTTGGCCTGTGGGATTCCAGAGGCAGCTGATAGGTATTGGTGGGCTAAGCAGAAGGCGACTTCGGGGATTGCTAAGGCAAAAACTCGGGCATGGGAGAAGTTTGGGCATGGGAGAGGCCATGGAGAATGACTTCCGGACGGCTTCGAGGAGATTCTGGTCCACCATCCGGCGGCTCAGGAAGGGAAAGCAGTGCTCCGTCAACACTGTATACAGTGGGGATGGGGTGCTGCTGACCTCGACTCGGGACGTTGTGAGGCGGTGGAGGGAATACTTCGAAGACCTTCTCAACCCCACCAACACGTCTTCCGATGAGGAAGCAGAGTCTGGGGTAGCTGGTGCTGGCTCTCCCATCTCTCGGGCTGAGGTCGCTGAGGTGGTTAAAAAGCTCCTCGGTGGCAATTGGCAACCCCCTAAGGGGTGGATGAGGTCTGCCCAGAGTTCCTTAAGGCTCTGGATGCTGTAGGGCTGTCTTGGCTGACACGCCTCTGCAGCATCGAGTGGACATCGGGGACAGTGCCCCTGGACTGGCAGACTGGGGTGGTGGTCCCCCTCATCAAAAAGGGGGGCTGAAGGGTGTGCTCCAACTAGGGGGATCACACTCCTCAGCCTCCCCGGTAAGGTCTATTTAGGGGTACTGGAGAGGAGGGTCCATCAGATAGTCGAACCTCGGATTGAGGAGGAGCAGTGTTGTTTTTGTCCCGGTTGTGGAACAGTGGACTAGCTCTACACCCTCTTCAGGATCTTTGGGGGGGCATGGGAGTTTGCCCAACCAATCTATATGTGCTTTGTGGACTTGGAGAAGGCCTTCGACCGTGTCCCCCGGGGACTCTTGTGAGGGGCACTCTAGGAGTATGGAGTACCGGACCCGCTTGTACGAGCTGTCCAGTCCCTGTACGACCGGTGTCAGAGCTTGGTCTGCATTGACGGCAGTAAATCAGAATTGTTTCCAGTGCGGGCTGGACTCCGCCAAGCAGAAGAAAATGGATGGATGGATGGATGAATGGATGGATGGATGGATAAATTAATTTATTCATTTAAGTCTCCCCCTTAAATTAAATACATATTTTCTTCTTTATCAAAAGGGAATGAATAACGAAGAGTTATTTTATGAACTTTACTGTGAAGAAGAAGAGGATCCACAGTCATCAGCTTGTTCTGCCTGAAAAGTTAAAAATCAGCAGACTGAAGAAGGTAGTAAAGGTCAGAAAATGAAATTGATTCTTTCTAGGAGGCAGAGTATGATGTGATCTGCAAGCATGGTCATATTGAATAATTATTCTTAACATTATTATTATTTCCACAGCTCTTTGCTCTCATGTTAAGACAACTGTGTACACAATCAGGAGCGAGTTAATGTCTCAACATTTGGACACTCCTGCTGGTGAACTTGAGAGCTACATGGTGATCAACTGCAAGGAGAAAGAAACTGTGCCAACAGCGTCTGACACACACAGCCCAACAAACAGACCGGAGGAACTAAATAACCCTCAGTTTCCTGAAGAAATGCAGGATGAGACGTTTGCTGAACCTCCACACACAGGTAAGGAAATAAACATCCATCCATCTGTCCATCTGCCCGCCCACCCATGGTTTAGGGTTGGCATAAATCCTAAACCCCTACCTAAAGTGTCCTGGTGCCAAGTGCACAGGTAGACATTCTCATGCTTTAACGTGGTATTTATTATGGACAATGTGTAACAAGCACAGAAGTCCAGTAACATAACCATTCCTCCTACTTACCACCTTTGAGGTCTTACTGTCATTGCCCACTTAAGCATTGAAGTTTCCCAAGAATCAGAGGTAGGATTCTGCCTTACCCACCAGGGTGAACCCAATGTACAGACACCAAGTTTGGGAACAAATAGTATGCCCACATCTTCTTAGTGTCTCTCACTGAGGAGAATTCCAGAGTGGAAGAGAGCCCAAGCCTTGTGTCAAGGCAAGTCCAAGTATATCCAAGTAGGAACCTCTCAATCTTATGCACCAGTTTAGGCTCCTTCCCTAACAAAAAGGTAGCGCTAGAGAAAGCCAAGGCTTGAACCGTGACCCAGAAACTGGCCAACTGAATTTGCACCTGACCCACATGGCCTCTCCCATGGGTGGTGGGGGACCTATGTCATCTCTTCAGTTTTAGTGCAACTGGGTCCCATGAGTGCAGACCTGGCTACCAAGTGCTTGTCATGAAGCCCCACCTCCAGGCCTCAATCTAAAGGGGGGGACCCAGGAGACTAATGTCTGGGCAAGGGATACATGGATCCATTGTATTTATAGGGGTGACCCTACCAGGGAGCTCTAAACAACATAGCTCCTAGAATGAATGGCAAATGCAAACCCCTCCACCATGGTGAGGTGGTGGTTCAAGGGTGGTAGTCAACATTACATTGACATTAGTCAAGAATAAACATTGACAAAGTCAACATGAAGGTTTCATGTTGTTTAATTGTTTTTGATCCACATTTTGGAATATTACAATTCCCACTAACATTTAAAAAATATAATAAAATTTATTTCCACAGAAACAGACCTGGAGAGACTACTGAAGGATCTGGGATTGGAGCAGTACTACAGAGAGAAGCTGTCACTCAGCAAGATACTCGAGATTGATAAGAAGACCATCAATGATGAACCTGTAAAGTGCAAATTGGACATTCCATGGTATTTTCTAAAGAAACTGATGATGGTTAACGTGACAACTAGGGATGCAATATGCACATCAGTAGGTGAGCCAAATTGTAATGAAGCATTAGAGACTTTAAAATTAAACTTTGATGAACAACTTGACAGTGCAAATACTGGTAACGGGCTAAACCCTCTTGACATAATCACCGCTCTCTTTCTGTGTTCTGATGGTTTTGTACAACAAGAAATGGCACTAAAAATGTCAATGTGTCAGTTCTCTGTACCTCTGCTGCTTCCCAACTGTGACACGACACAGTGTACACTCATGCTGTGGGCCATGAGAGACATTGTGAAAAAGTACAGACCTAAACATCTTTTAGAATCCAAAGGCTTCATTGAAGAAAGAATTGTTCATTCTCAACTTCCAATGGTCTCTTTTGTGAGACTGGGTGAATGCTCCTTGTCTAAGTCAGAGATCCTCAACAAGCTTCTGAGCAGTTCTCAGCAGTACCATGACACCTTTGTTCATCACAACATGGAGTGTGGAGACAGTCCAAGAAAAATATCCAATGGATTGACTGAAATTACCTGGTACCTTCCTTGTGGAAACCAGAACATGGACATTTTTGTTGAGCCAGTTGCTATAGCTAACCTTCATGGTGACATTGCTTCATTTGAAACACAATTCTCCTTTCTATGTCAGACCTCTGCAGCAGTGTTTGTATTCTTTGATAATTTGGACTTTGGATGTGAGCTGCTAATGAACCAAAACCTCAAAGCACAGATCTTCTTGGTAGGAAACAATCAGAACAAGAACTTCAATTCAAGCACTTTGATGGAGGTCGCAACCAAGTTAAAATTGACTAACAATAACATCATAATAAAGACAAAACAGAAAAATAATGCAAAGTTTGTCAAATGTTTGAGAGAATCAATCAGTAATGTAGTTGGGAACTCAAGGATGAAGATGTCAGTAGAGCAGATGGCTGATGTGGCTCATGAACTGGGAATATTGGTTGATGAAAATTCTCCAGAGTGCCAGGCTGGAAAGCAAAAAGCAGATGCCATCACTGAAAGTATTCAAGACATCCTTAAATACAAAGAAGATCAGCTTCCCTTGCAAGGAGAAATATTGAAGGAACTGACTCTTTTAGAGATGGAAGAATTTCGACTTAGAAAGATTGGGTCTGAAAACATAGAGCAGTACAAGAGTGATCTTCAGGTGCAGAAAGAAGAACTGAGGAAGAAGCAGAACTCTTATGACATGTCAGCGGCTATGACTTGCTTCATTGATGCCATATCCAGCTCAAGAACAGAGAGGTGTTATTTCCTGAAATGGATGCGAATGAACCTTGATAACTTGTCTTGTTTAAAACTGTCTAAACTCAGGGAGCTCTACAAAGAGAAGTGTAAAGATTCTGAGAGCAAAGAAGAGATCAAAGAAATTGACAGACAACTTTCCAACAGCTCACTGGGAACTGAACACTTCTTCCGTGAAATGGGTCAGATCTACGAAGCTTCGGTTTCCCTTCCAGAAACAGACCCTTTCAACCCTAAACAGTTGCAGCATCTGCCCAAACTCTGTGCACAGCTGTTACTTGATGGATTTCCTCTTGAGCTTGTAGATGGAGATGCTTCCAACATACCTCTCAGATGGGTGAGTGATGTTCTCTCTCAGCTCAATGACTTAGTGTCTCCAAAGAACAAGATCATGGTTGTCACAGTGCTTGGAGTTCAGAGCACAGGAAAGTCCACTCTCCTTAACACCATGTTTGGAGTTCAGTTTGCAGTCAGCAGTGGTCGATGCACTCGAGGTGCCTTCATGCTGCTCATCAAAGTCAATGAAGACGTCAAAAAAGATCTCCACTGTGACTTCATGGTGATCATCGACACTGAGGGCTTAAAGTCATCAGAGCTGGCACAGCTGGACAAGAGCCATGAACATGACAATGAGCTTGCAACACTTGTCGTGGGGCTGAGTGATATCACCATTATCAATATTGCAATGGAGAATTCAACAGAAATGAAGGACATCCTGCAGATAGTGGTGCATGCTTTCCTCAGGATGAAGGAGGTGGGAAAAAAGCCCAAATGTCAGTTTGTTCACCAGAACGTTTCTGATGTTTCAGCTCATGAGAAGAACCTGAGAGACAGGAAACTGCTCTTGCAACAGCTGAATGAGATGACCCAGGTAGCAGCTAAAATGGAAAAGAAAGAGAAGAACAAGAGCTTCACTGATGTGATGGAGTACAATCCAGACACTGGGAACTGCTACGTTCCTGGACTCTGGAATGGAAACCCACCAATGGCACCAGTCAATGCAGGATACAGTGAGGCTGTCTATGAACTCAAGAAAAACATCCTCCATCTACTGGGAGAGAGTGAAGCCTCTGCTAATAACATCTTGGAGTTTAGAGAGTGGATGACCAGTCTGTGGAATGCCGTAAAACATGAAAACTTCATCTTCAGCTTCAGAAACAGCCTCGTAGCTGATGCATACATGAGACTCTGCACAGAGTTCAACAAATGGAAGTGGGAGTTCAAGAAAGAAATGTACACCTGGGTTACCAAAGCAGAGACGAGAATCTCTAATTTTGGTACCGTTGCTGCAAAATCTGCAACATCTGACATGACAGAACTTCTCACTCAACTGAAAAGTGAAGCTGCATCAGTGTTGTCTGAATGGGAGACCAAGCTCCTGGACAATCTGGAGGAATACTTCAAGCAAACAGAGGGTCATGTTCATCTTGTTGAAAGATACAGAGAGGATTCTGCAAACAGTGCAAAGAGCCTTCGACAAGAATTAGAAAACTCTGTAATCAACCAGCTCACAGCAGCAGCTGATATCAGATGGGGAATGAAAGAACTGGATGAAATCAAGAAGAATCACACAACAGTAATAGAGAAAGCAGTGTGTGAGTTAATTGATGAATGTCGAAAGAAAAAGGTTGAGATGACAGAGACAGAGCTGGACAAAGAGTTTGATAAGATGTGGAGTGAAACGTTAAAGAAACTGTCTTTCTCTGAACAAAAGCCCAAAGATGTTTTCAACAGTGTGTCTTACTGTCTGATAACTAATCTGTCAGCAAAGGGGAGCCACACTCATAAAATGTTGAGTGAAACAAGCATCAAAGATTGTGGGTTGGAACCTTTCAAATGCAAAGATGATGTAAAGATGAGACAACAAATAGCTGACAGCATCATAGATTCCTGCACTCAGTTTGTAGCAGAAAAAGTGGGAAGAAATTATGATTATCATGACACTTACATTCAGGAGATGCTTCACATTATTGATGAAAGCCTGGAAAAATCCACAGATATGAACATAGATACTGAGTTTGAGGTTTCTCTAAAACAGCACATCTGTGGATTTGCAGCCAGACGCTTTCAGAAAATGCATTTAAAGTTTCTACATGTAAACGATCCTCGTAGATGTCTGGATCAAAACAAAGAAAAGTTCCGAGATGATTTCAAAGATATGTTCCATGAACGAGACCAGTGTCAGAAGAAGGCTGACGAATTCACAGAACAATGTCTGAAGCCTGCTGTTGAGGACTTTGTCAACCGTTCCCTTGGTCCAGATATCATTGATGAAATGCTGACGAAGGAGCAGTTCAGCACACGAAAGTCCTTCCAGTATTCACTTTTACTGGATCTGCTATCAGATGATAAGTTTGATGATTTCTACAGATATTGTTCTTCTTATGAGAGTTATGTAAAAGAAAAAATTCTTCAACAAGTGAAGAAACATTTTTCAAACAGCTCTGCAACGTTTGAGGACAAACATCTGCAGTCAAGAGTCAACAGGATAAATGACGCCATCAAACACACCAAAGAAAAGAAGTGTGGTGACTTGAAGACATTTGTTGAAGAAATGTGCAAAGAACTTGGTGATAAACTGGTCATTTCCCAGGATGCTTTTGGTGCTTTCATGATCCTGAACAATGCTGACCAGGATCAGTTTGCTCACTGGCTCACAGTGTCTGTGGAGGACATGGCAGAAACTCTCAGGAAGAAGTTTAAAAATACACCCTTTGAAACAAAACTCAAACGTCTCCATGTGAATCCTGAGAATGAGATTTTCAACAGAGTGGTTGGTTGTGGTCATCGGTGTCCATTCTGCAAAGTTCTCTGTGAAGCAGGAGGAAGAGCCCACACTGAACACTTTGCTTCACTACATCGGCCACAGGGTCTGGGTAAATACAAGTTTATTGCAACAAAGAAACTTACCACCTACATGTGCACATCCTTAGTGATCAGTAAAGAAACATTTCGCTGCTCTCAAACAAAATATCAAAGTCATCCTTACAAGAATTACAAAGAATTTTTTCCAGACTGGAACATTACTCCAGATTCCAGCCTTGAGGCATCAGACTACTGGAAATATGTGATGACAAAATACAACAAAGATTTTGCCAAAGTATATTATGCAGAACCTGCTGACATCCCTGATTCTTGGACAAAGATCACAGAGGAACAGGCAAAAGTGAGCCTTCAAGAGTCTTCCATGATTAAATGTCATTCCTCCTAAACTATGTCTCGTCTCCAGAGGGATACATAGAGGGTCCCCACTGAGAGCTTTTAATCAGGTTTAATGTACACTGTAAGTGAAAAGTTTGTAGACACTTTCCCATTAGATTATAGATAATAAATTGTATTTAAAAAGATGGGGGAAAAACCACAGCAAATACATTTATCAATGAGAAATGTAGTATATACATTTTATTAAAGGCTTATTTATTGTTGCTTAAGTTAAAATATGTAACATTGAAGATTGTGTAGACCTTTTCTTTCAAAGATCACTCAGTTAATTTTTATAACTTTAACTTGATAGCAAGAAAAGTTAAATCAATGATGAACTGATTTCTGATTCAGAATGAATATATGAATTTCTGTGTCAGTGACAAACAACACAGAAATCTGACAATTATTTTTGATTTCAGCGTGTTAAAAAATTGTTTGTGTAGAGTTTACAGGACAGAAAGATTTTACTGTCATCAATATAAAAATATAAAGATTTCCTTTTTTAAACTGTCACAATATTAAATATGTGCACTGATAAACCTTGGCACATTTGAAAGAAATTTAAGTTTAATAACTCGTTATAAAACTGGTATTGTAGGAATCTTGCATGATGCACTTCTTAGTAGATAATAAGGTGAGAAAATCTACAATCTGGATATGAATGTTTTTAATATTTCTCTGATATGAATATCAGTATACAGTGTATAGTGTACTGTTTCTAAATGTCATTACTTAATTTGTTTATACGTATATTTTTACTTTACAATTCTAAAGCACACTTAGCAAAACACAAAGGAACAAATTTTTCCCCTTTATGAAGATCATACAAAAGCAGTACAGAAAATGGCTGTACTGTACATCTTTATTTGAAGCCCCAGAATGAGCTTTTCACCAAACTGATTGGTGACAAACAGTCTCCTTTCTGCAATGCTCCTTGTGAAGCAGGAGGAAAGGCCCACACTGAACACTTCGACCAACAGGTTTGGGTAGATACACATCCTGTTTCTCCTGTAAACTTGTAACTGACATTTGCTCTTCTCTTGTGATCACAAACAGGAATTTTCGTTGTTATGACACCTACCGTAGATCACATCCATTTAAGAGCTACAAAGAAATGTTGCCAAACTGGAAAACTGCTCAAGACGTGAAACTTGAGGCATCAGACTACTGGAAATATTTAATGGCAAAGTACAACCATGACTTTGCAAAAGAGTACAATGCAAAGCCTGCCAAGATCCCAAAAAGCTGGAACTATATCATACAAAAACAGGCGGAAGCAAACCTTAAGGAGTCATTTAATATTAATTGAAAAGTTTTACACCAGAAGAAGTGGACACCCTCCATGTTTTATTCATTTCTATCTACTAGATATTTCAGCCTTACTTTACTTGTACTCTATGATATGAAGAGAAGAATCACAAATGGCCGGAATTAAGGCAATAAGGTTGAAGATGTCAGTGGATATTTTACTATTTTCCATTTTACAGTTACATTTTTTTGTTTGCTTTTAAAGTGAGTGCCTTTAAGACAAAGTTTTATTTTGTTTACTTACCAGTTTATTTACCGTTTCACTGTAGTACAGTTAATAAATCAACAATGCCACTAAATGATGAGTCAGACAGTTTGATGGTTTAATGCTTCAGTCTTTTCTGAAGTGTGCAAGGCTAAAATTAAAGTGGTCATGGTAAATTCTTTATTTTATTTTATATTTTGAAATATTGTAGAATAAGATACTCGAAGAAAAATGATGTTTTAATAAAAATGTGTTTAAAAGAAGTTATTTTCAGTGTAAAATATGTTTTTGTTGTTTCCATTCAAAAGATGCTAAATACATTTTACTGTGCAAAAAAAAAACTTAGTGAAACTGTTATCAGAAAAGTCTTAAATCATTTGTTAATCTTGTATCCTGTAATCTTGTTCTAAATGTTTTATACTCTGTGTCTGATTCCATAGAAACATATGATTCCTTTACATTATTAAAATAAAAATGACCAGTTATTGTACGGTAAATCTGGTAGTAGACATAATGCTATATTATATACTCCTGTTAAGCAAGTGAATAAAGAGATAAATCTGCAGTCTGGTTATGAATGTCTTTAATGTTTCCCAGATCAGAATCACAGCATACAGTGTATAATAACTTCTAAAGTAACAGAAATATCATCACCTCATTTATTTATAGGATTTTTACTTTACTTTTTAATAATCATATATTTTTAATCCCATTATTTAACAGTTTTCTTTATCTGAAGTCTTGGGTTTCTGAATTCAACATAGAATCTAAAAATAAGACAACAGGTGCAGATTTACAGTTGAGACCAAGCTGAAGGTTTAGGTGGTTGATTGGGTCCATGTCATTGTGTGTGTTTGCCATTGTGGAGTGTTAATGATGTGCTTTCAGAGACACCTGCACTGATAAATGGTCTCTAAAGTCAGAGACCTCATATCATAGTTTGGCTGAATAGAGAGGATGAGTGTGTTGAAATATTCAAACTTAACTCTGGTTTCTTGCTAAGATTTGTTCAAATACATCCAGACTAATGCACTTGAATACTTTACAGTAGGCTACTGAACTGGGCAGTCCCAATTAAACCATTTCCTGCTACATCACACCACTGCAAGAAACACAACCTCCATGACAGTTCAGCACAGTGACTGGAATCAGAAAGTTTGACCATCTCTGTGATCTCATTACTGTATGAGGAAATGAGGCATCTTATGGTAACAGAGCCCTCACGCCTGCCCCACACGTCATCTTGTGGCTACATGTAAATGCTGCTACTTGTTAAGTAAACTAACATTTGGCTGGCTGCACTTGTGTTTGATATCTCAGTTCAGGGTTAGACTCTAGACGAGCAATCACTGAAATGCAAAGCTGGTTTTTATGGGCACTCTAAGCTACTGAGAATATGAATTTACACTCAACACGCACAAATTCATCAGGAGTAAATGCTAACTGTAGTAGCTTAGCCCCTCTGATTTAAGGGGCTTCAGTGAAGTTCTGCTACAGTGATTTTCCTGACGAGGTGTCTTGATGCTACAGGATGTCCACATAACTATGGGCAACATTATACCTTGAAAGCTAAAATAAAATAAAATGAAAAAACATGTTTTTCTAATGATGGAAACTGTTAAGATGTCAAGATTGATTAATTTTAACTTCAATCAAGAGGCCATTTCTTTGCAAGCTGCACCTGTTGTCCTTTGTTGTCACAAAATATAGTGTTTCATTCATTTACTCCAAAAAAAGAAAAAACAAATAAGAAGTAACTTAATATTTACAGATATTTTGTCTGTTTCTTACATTTGAAAATATACAGTTTTGATCTTCATCCAGATGTTGTGTCTCTGTTCCTTCATCAGTTCTGTTTTCTTCCTCACGTCCAGCTTTATCAGAGCAGACTGACTGCATTAAATCTGACACAATAGCGCCCTCCAGTGTTGGTTTGTAAAAAAGCCCACGAGAGGGAACCGACCCAGGCTTAATACCATGTTTCTGTTCTGACTTCCAGAGATTGTAGGCAGGACGGGACTGGGACACAAAGTCAGGCCATGAGTCACACACTCACTTAGGCCACCCCAACACATTTACTGCATGCATATGCTCACACTTGTGCAGGTGTACATACACACACATAGACTTAATAATCTCAAAGCTTATTCTAGACCAACATTCACATAAAACTACAAATCACTAGTCCAGTGTTCCTCTCTTCTCATCAAATGATTCAATACAAAAGTCAAACCAGTACTCTTATATTAATGATGATCTTCTGTTGAGATAATTAACATGATTGTTTTATTTTGTCTGTATGTCATTTAGATGCAAGTTTACCGTAGTACATTTACAGTAATTCACCAACAGCAATATTTACTACTAAAAATATGAAATGGTCAACAGCTAGTTCACCTGATGGGATTCAAATAACATCAGAAAATTAAAAAGTCTTCTCAACTTAGATAAGAGACTGTCCAACTTTAGGAGGGGTTCCCAAACTTTATCATGCAGCAGCCCACCTGTGGAGATATGTTTGGCTCAGCAAGACCCACCAAATATTTCATGCAGGAAAATAAGCCATGTCATTACCATGGGGACAGGAACACATCCACACACACTCCATATGGAGTTTTAACTAAAACCTTAGACATCAACATTTACCCAACAAGCATAAAATGCTTGTTGGGTAAATGCAGAAATGCAGAAAGCCAGCATCGGTATCACATGTAGACTGTTAATTCCAAAGTCACTGGCCAATAACACCATCCAATGCTGTACAAACAATGTTTTGTTTTATTTAAATTGTAAACTTTTACGGGTGAGCAGCAGCGACAGACACGCCAGTGTTCACTCAACTGGAAACCGGAAAAAATTTTGTAAGTATTGAATTAACTTTGACTTGGTGAGTGAACAGCTCATCAGTCAAAAACCTAGTGGTTAATGATAAAACATAAAACTGCTTCTGTATTTGTATTTACAGGTAAACCTGACATAAAAATATGATACTTTGATTAACAGTGCTTCAATTATGAACATAGTTGTTGGCTGAAAGTCACTGTGCTCTGTAAATGTCTGAACATTGCATGAATGTTTTTGTTACAACAGATGCTGGTTTGTTATTAACAAAGGGAAACAAGTCTCTTCTTCTTGTGCTTTCTTTGACACTTGATGTTTGACTGTTGACATGTTGATAGACAGGCAAAGCAGGTTTATTTTTTATAGCACATTCCATGTACAAGACATCAGTTCAGTTCACTTCAGTTTATTTGCCTTTTACAGAAAAGAAACCCCATTGGAAAACAGTTGCAAGGAACTCAAAGTGCACTTTTCAAAGTGCTTTACATGAAACATTAAAAGCATTACAGCAGGGGGCAGAAGAAGCACTAAAAAGTACATTAAACAAACTTTAAACAGAAATTAAATAAAGACCAAAAGCTGAAGTGAAAAAAGATAAAAGGTAGGAAATAAAAGTTCCAATGTAAGAATTACCAGTTGCTTTGATAAAAGGTGGCAAATAGGAAAGTTTCTAACCCTGATTTAAAGCCGCTGAGAGTTTAAGCAGGCCTGCAGTTTTCCGGCAGTTTGTTTCACATGTGAGGAGCATAAAAGCTGAACACCGCAGGGATCTGGCTTATTTTGGCCCTAGATCATTCAGTGCTTTGTAAACTAACAGCAGGATTTTGAAGGCAATTCTTTGACAAAAAGGAAGCCAGTGTAAAGATCTGAGACTGGAGTTATATGATCCACTTTCTTGGTCTTAGTGAGGACTCAAGCAGCAGCGTTCTGGACTAACTGCAACGGTATAATGGACTTTATAGGGAGACCTGTAAGGAAAGCATTAGTCTATTCTACTGAAGATAAATGCATGGACAAGTTTTTCTAAATCCTGCTGAGACATTGGTACTTTAATTCTTGAGATGCCCTTTAATTGATAATAGTTGATAACTGAAAAAAAAATCTGATAGTTGGAATAACAGTGCTTCATTTATGAGCACAGATGCATGAATGAATTTGTCAAACCAGATGTTGGTTTATTTTTAACAAAGGGGAACACAAGTTTCTTCTTGTGTTTTCTTTTACACTTGTTTTACTGTAAAATACTTTTACAGACTTTTACAATGTAAAAAAAAACCTTTTCTGCATTTGTCTTACAGAACCAGTTGATCCAGTTGAGGTGACAGTCTCTAATATCAGCACAGAGTCTCTGTCTCTGCAGTGGGACTCTCCTGCTGCTGAAGTGGAAACTTTCATTGTAACACGTTGCACTGAAGGAGAAACTGTGGAGGAGTTGACGACAAACGCAAACTGTGTGACGTTTAGTAACCTGACTCCAGGAGTGTGTTACTCCCTCAATGTTTCCGTACAGCTGAAAAATGGAGGAAGAAGAACACCAGCTGGAATAACTGCCAAGACAAGTAAAAAAAAAAAAAAAAAAACTATAAAAAATATAAAGTAACTAAGATAATGACCCAGTTTGTATAGTTTTTCATGAGTGTTAACTTGAATCTCTGAAATTTTACAAAGGAACACTGTGGTAAAGGTAAAAGAAAAAGATGTTTTAATTAGACTCCTTTTATTTCTTGTTGCTCTTTTCCACTGCTGAAACTGCGCCCTGTTTGCGTTGTATTACTAATGATAGGAGTGCCACATTAAATCTGGTAAAGAGTAAGACATTAAATCAACAAATATATTTAAATAGACAAATAGATAAAACTTTGTAAAGATTACATTTGACATCACAATAACTTTAAATAGTCTATGTCAAGGGTGTCAAACTCAAATACACAGCGGGCCAAAATGAAAAAAATTAGAACAGGTTGAGGGCCGGATGTTCACCTGGTCCTGGGGTTGTCTTTGATGTGGGGTAGCTGGGGTTCGTGCTCCAGGGCTGCTGCTGAGGAGCCGGTTCTCTGGGCTTCCCTAGTCTGCTTCTGGCCTCTGTGAAGAAGTGGTCGCATTTGCACAATCTCCCTCACCACTCTTCATCTCTGATCACTCCCTATTCCTCATCATTTGCATGTTGACCCGGTCACTGAGTTGTCTGATGGGTCTGTACGTCGAGGGAAATTTTCTTTTTTTCTCTGAGTGTTTATCTGGTACTTTGATTGTTGTTGTGATACGTTTGTGATTTTTCTTTTTTGTTAGTAATTAGGAACTTGATTACTTTCATTTCTGTTTTTTCTGTAAAAGCAGTAGGAAAATATCTGGTGTGTTTCTGTTTGGGTGTAGCAACTTGTTGTCTGGTGATGGCTTGGATGGAAAGGTCGTTTTCTTCTATTTCTGGTGTTTTTGTCTCCTCTTTCTTCTTTCTTTCTCTTTCGTTGTCTTCTTTCTTTTTCTGCCCTCTCCAGTCAGGTCCAGCAAGATTACATAGGTTCCATAATTCAAAGTAAATAAATAAAAGTAAATAAATAAATTAATCAGAGTAAGAGGAGCTTTATATCCATAAATCTCCCCTTGGCAGAGCAAATTTTCTCAGCAAAACACAACAAACAGATGGCTTGCTAAGATACTGGACAAGACAGGTTAAATAAATAAAAGTAAAATAAAATCTCAAAAGTTGATGATATTTGGCGTACGCTGGTTTTGTACCTACCTACTCCAGCTTTGTGCATGAGGCCCCTGCTATATTATATTTATTTTATCAAATCTCATTTTCTCTATATCTCTTCATGACAACAAAAGTCATCAAGGCAGGGGTGTTAAAAGTTGGTCCTCAGGTGTCACTGTCCTGCAGGGTTTCAATGTTTACCTGGTACAAGACATTTAACTTAAATAAATAGATCCAACAGCTTATGAAGTTCTGCACAATAACTCTTTGAGTCATTTCTGTCTGTACATGCATCACACATGGCAACGTTATGCCCCCCTCACACAGGTGAGCACACTCCTAATAGCCAACAGTAAGTGTGCGATTTGCTCCCCTTGTTTATTAAGACTACTTTACATGCATGAAACTGAGACTGATGAGTGAAAAGAGACTATCATGAAAGAAACTATTTTACTGTGTCTGTATTTAAACACAAGGAGGAAAACTTTCTGTCAACACATGAAAGAAGTATTGTACACTATTTATTCACTTCTGTTTTCAACTTGTAAGTTAATTTTCCAGCTTAGTGTGTTAAATCTTTAACACAGCAGGGAAAACATTTGTGTCCCATGTAGGTTGTTTTCATACAATTTTCTGTAAAAGGCTTCAATAATCAGTTAACTCCAGAAAGTGAAAGTAGTTTCATCCAGCAGCAGACTATAAAAGAGACGTCTGCACAGCAACACTGCTTAGTCACGACCAGTTCAGTGTGGAGCTAAATTCAGAGGACAGTTTAAATAAGAAAAATCCACAGCAAGTAGAACTACTTTTACAAAGGAAATCAGGTTTACCATGGGCAGTCTTTTCCAAAGGTAGGCTCTATTATGATGTTGTTTACAAAAAAGTAAATATATATATATACATATATATATATATATATATATATATATATATATGTGTGTGTGTGTGTGTGTGTGTGTGTGTGTGTGTGTGTGTGTGCACATATATGAGAGAGCGATCTCCATACTCTGTTTTAAGTGTAATCTTTCAATGTATTTTCTGTGTTTGCCTGCAAAATCCAGCAAAATATTTTAAATTTGCGAGACAGCTTGGAAAATAAATTGGCCCCAAGTTTTATAAGGATGGTTATATCAGGGTTTTTACTGTAAATAGTGAATGTTTATAGTAAACCATGAAAACAAAAGTGAAAATTGGACAAGTCAGTAAAATAAACAATGATGATGTTAAATTCTGCACTCGGGTGGGGTTGGGGAATCTCTACTGCACCTCCCTAATTGTTCTCCTCACCTCTTTTACCAAAATTTCAATAAACCCAAAACAATAGTTTATTTTTTTTAAGAATCAGTTAATGTGGTTTGTCATTGTCTTGCTGAAATAAGCCTTTTCTATATAATGTCATCAGGATTGCAGATTATGTTGCTTATTCCTTTTTAACCAACAGAAAGTAGATGTCCAAGATTGTGACAAATATGAATATTTTGTTTAATAAGACTCCCTTTATACTCATGTAGGTATCTGTATGCTGTGTCACTCCTTGTAGATTCAGCTTGCTGCACTTTAGAAACAGATTTTAATTAAAATAAAAATCAGCTTTCCATATGGTGTGACATGCCTTATTATCTTGTTTTCTGTTAAGAGCAAGTTATGGCTCTAACTTGTGCTTAAGAATATGGTATCAGATGTGAGAGACAAAATTCTGCAAATTGTGGCTGCACACCCAATTCTGGGAAACCTCGTAGGGTTGAACGATGTTGTGAAACAACATTCTAAGGCCTTGAAACTGGATTTTACTGAACTGTTGAATGTGATCAACTGTCTGGATTCCTGGGTATTCAGTGCAGAAGTGGAGAGATTCAGCAGACTGTTTAATGTAAATACTGTACATGGCTCTCAGTACAACACATTCAGTTCATTTCATTGACAATTTCAACAAGAACATATGGCCCTGTGTCCACTCAGAGACATGAACACCAAGACACACTTTTCTTTGATCTATTCTAAAAACCGGGATGAGATCATTGACCATCTGAAAACAACAACTCGCTGTCTTGTTGCCCTGCCAACCGGGTTTTAAAAGAATGTTACAGGATACATGGCCTAAGATATCTTACGAATTGTAAACATAGCTCTGCTTTCAGGTGTCTTCCCTCAGACCCTAAAAACAATCATCCAATAATCCCACTCCCATCAAACCATTACTAAGAAAGAAAAACTTAGACTTGTCACTCATGAGCAGCTACAGGCTGATATCAAACCTCCCCCATTTCAGTAAGATTACAGAACAAGCTGTAGTTCAACAGCTACACAACTTCCTGACACTAAGTAACTAGTTTGATGTCTATCAGTCAGGTTTTTTGCCTCACCACAGCACTGAGACTGCTCTAATTAAGGGTTTTAATGACATTTGATTGAGCACACAGAAACATTTCTGTCTTGGTACTACTAGATATCAGTACTGCATTTTTTATTTCATGCAATTCATCTTATTTTACTTTAGTGTTTTGCCTTTAAGTTCTTTTATTTCCCAAAGTTTGTTTTAATGATTTCGCTGCACCCTGCTCGAATGCTTAACTAATTATTGGGAAAACTGCTTTTTTTTTTTTTTTTTTTTTTTTTGTAATGTATACTGAGCTCAAAAATCAAATTATCACTATTATTTAAAGCCCTACAGAAAGTGACCTCTTTCCTAACTACATAAGTCAACATCTGCTGGTCACTAGATAAAACGCAGGTTTTAAGTTCTTTCTCTAAGGTTTTTATTTTTTTGTAAATTGGAGGCTATTAATCTTTTTGAAAAGCAGACAAGCTCACTAAGCATTTATTCACTCTTTCTGTGTCAGTGTCCTTTTTAGTGCATTCGTTGTCCCCTGCTCTCCAACACTCAGATAAAAACATCCTATTTTTTAAATGAACTTGTTATTGCTTTCTGCACCCTGCTGTAATGTTTTATGTAAAGCACTTAGAATTGTCTTGTATATGAAATGTGCTATACAAATAGCTTTTCCTTTGCCTTATTATCACATTTCACTATTTTGAATACAAAATTGACATATTTCAGATAAAATAGAAACCGGTTATAATTTAGGTCAGTCTGTCTCAGCAGCACATTCCTAATAGTTCTTGCAATGCAGTAACTGCATCTTTTAGTAAAAGTAAATATAAATAATTTATTAAAAAATTGTGTCATGCTGTATATTTTTCTATGATAAATTTGGGGAAAAGTGAAACATGATTAATTCAAAGTAGCTTGTGTTGTTTAAGTCTATTTTCTTTACTAGTAATATAATTTAACATTCTGCCTAAATTGAGCACAAAGGTTGTTTTATGTAGTGGAAGAACAATTTGGTAAAGATAAAATATTTTAGTGCTGTGTTGTAGTGGACAACTATTCATTCCGTCATCTTTCAAGAACATTAACCATCAATTTTATATAATTTATTATTCTTATCATTCTTAAGAATTTCATACAGTTTGAATTTCTGAAGTGGTGTGTACATCAAAATTTATGTAATGCATGACAGAGGGAGGATGTTCGTCATCTTAATTCTTGGAAAATGAAGATTGACTTTTTTTTCACTTTCACATTCAGGAAAAAACTGCTGAATAATCTGCTTCAGGTTGGACTATAAAGTCTGTTATCCACAATGGAGATAAACTGCAGTTTTATGCATTTCTAAAAGAAAATACAAGTCCTCATTCTCCAAGTCCTTAAAAGTTTGGAAAATATTTTGATGTAAGCAAAGCAAAGTTTTCACTTTCTGCTCTGAACCTGGCCCATCTGGTCTCCCGCGAACCCTCATTGGACCAGCTCCCACTGATTCAGTGATATTAGTCAGTTAAAACTGTGTTATTATTGTGTGTTCATATTGCTATGCTACTTAGCCATGTGCTAGTTACCACAAATTGAAAGATGATGTCAGTGCTCTTCAAAATCAATAGAAATGTTCCAGTTGAAGTCCTCAGTTCCCAGATACCGATCAATAACATAGACTGTATATAAAAGATGGACGGAGCCTCCGTGATGTCACCCGTAGGTTTCTGAAGAGCAAAAGTGATAGAGATGTGACGTTCATGAACGAATTGATTCTTTTGAACAACTCTTTTAAATGAACGATGGGAACCGATTCACAACTGTGAGCTGTTCATTTGTGAGCCATTCTTTTTATCAAATCAAACTTTATTTATAAAGTGCTTTTCATGCCATAGGCAACCCAACGAAATCTTTCACACAGTCACACGCACGCGTATACACACACACACCAAGCCCCCCCCAGCTACAAATGACTGAATGAATAAATACATGAATAAATAAGTAAATAAGAAGTCGTACAGTTGAGCAATATGAAATTAACATAACATCATAGAAGTCTGATGTGCAACACGCCCCATTCATGTGAAGCATCTATGGGCAGAGAGTGTTGCTTGGAAACAAATACTGTGAGTTCTATCCAATACATTTACTAGAATTTGCACTGACTGCTCAGGTTTATCCTTTTTTTAATCTATATATGTCCTATAATTTTTTAATTTTATAAAGTAGAGTTCATATAGGTACATATTTTGATTGTTTGTCATTCTTATATATTGTGAAATTTTGTAAGATATTGTGAGAACCACAATATCTTAGTCAGTCTTTTAAATGGCTCTTTGAAAGGAACAGTTCCTCAAGATCCGGCTCCTTTCAAAGAGCCAAAAATCCCATCTCTAAAAAGTGAAGCTCGTTGGGCGGTTCCTACCAGGCAGGCAACGTAACGCCTGCCATCACTCCCGGAAAATACAAAAATGGGCAAAGTGGCGGCGCTGAGAGGGGGGCTGTGAGCGTGGGGGTGGATGATTGACGTCTGTCAAACTTTGAGCTGCCTGTAGCTAAGAGCTAACTGAGCCAACTCGGATCTACTGTGAGCTAACGTGCTAACGGAGGTAGGCGGGCTAAAGTTAAGGCATGTGCTGCACTCTCCCTTCTTGCTGCGAATTTTGGATACATGTCAATCAAAAGGACACGCCCCTAATTATGCCAAATTTCATGATTAAATAACATCCAAACGGATGAGTTAGAAAAAAATTCACCCCCATTACAGTTGTCATGAAGGTAAACTTGATCTATTAATCCTAAAATGGATTTTTGTACCAGGCTTTAAACTTGTTTATTTCTGCTGTGAAGTTGGCCTTTTTTTAACATGGGAGTCTATGGGGATTTGCTCTGTTTAGGAGCCAGCCCCTAGCAGATAAGGGGTGAACTTTGACTGCCACTTGATAAAAAAAACAAAAAAACAAAAACAAACAAACAAACAAAAAAAACAACAACAACAACAAAACAAAACAAAACAAAACAAACAAAAAACACCCTTGATTTTTTCTTAAATCTAGTATTTGAGGACATCCATAGTCCTCATTTAAATAAGTGCATCATGTGTATGGGGTAATTAAACTTAGGGTGGGACTTTAACGTGTTAGTAATGATTAATCCACTAAAATCAATTTTGATTAAAAATATTGCTTTTAGGGGCAACTATTGTTGTGCAGTTAATCAAGATTAATTAATTACAAAGCTTCTAACTAATTAAAATAATTCCTCCCTGAGCCGCCACCTTATCGTGGTGGAGGAGTTTGTGCGTCCTGACGATCCTAGCTGCTATGTTGTCAGGGGCTCATGCCCCTGGTAGGGTCACCCATGCTAAACGGGTGTCTAGGGGAGAGACCAGACGAAGTGCAGCACAAATCACCCCTATGATGAGGAGAAAACAAGGACCAAGGTTTCCCTTGCCTGGACGGGTCACCGGGGCCCCCCTCTGGAGCCAGGCTTGGAGGTGGGGACAGAGGCGAGCGCCTGGTGGCCGGGCCTTTGCCCATGGGGCCCTGTCAGGCTCAGCCCAAAAGGGTGAAGGGTCTCCCTTCCCATGGGTTCACCACCTGCAGGAGTGGCCATAGGGGTCGGGTGCAGTGTGAGCTGGGCGGCTGCCAGAGGCAGGGACCCTGGCGGTCTGATCCTCGGCTGCAAAAGCTAGCATTAGGGACATGGAATGTCACCTCTCTGGCACTGGGGCGTGATTGGGAGGAATGGACCCCCTAATCTGAATCTGAGTGGTGTTTTGTTGTTGGACTTCTGTGCTCATCATGGACTGTCCATAACGAACACCTTGTTCAGGCATAAGAGTGCCCACATGTGCACTTGGCACCAGGACACTCTAGGACGCAGTACGATGATCGACTTTGTAGTCGTGTCGTCTGACTTGCGGGTGCATGTTCTGGACACTCGGGTGAAGAGAGGGGCGGAGCTGTCAACTGATCACCACCTGGTGGTGAGTTGGCTCAGATGCCTGGCAGGCCCAAGCGTGTTGTGAGGGTCTGCTGGGAACGTCTGGCAGAGTCCCCTGTCAGAAAGAGTTTCAACTCCCATTTCCGGCAGAGCTTCAACCATGTCCGGGGTAACGCAGGGGACATTGAGTCCGAACTGGCTGTGTTCCGTGCCTCTATTGTCAAGGCGGCCAGCCGCAGCCGCAGCTGTGGCTGTATGGTCGTCGGTGCCTGTCGTGGCAATAACCCCCGAACTTGTTGGTGGACACGGGGGGTAAAGGATGCCGTCAAGCTAAAGAAGGAGTCCTATCGGGCCTTTTTGGCCTGTGGGATTCCAGAGGCAGCTGATAGGTATTGGTGGGCTAAGCAGAAGGCGACTTTGGCGATTGCTAAGGCAAAAACTCGGGCATGGGAGAAGTTTGGGCATGGGAGAGGCCATGGAGAATGACTTCCGGACGGCTTCGAGGAGATTCTGGTCCACCATCCGGCGGCTCAGGAAGGGAAAGCAGTGCTCCGTCAACACTGTATACAGTGGGGATGGGGTGCTGCTGACCTCGACTCGGGACGTTGTGAGGCGGTGGAGGGAATACTTCGAAGACCTTCTCAATCCCACCAACACGTCTTCCGATGAGGAAGCAGAGTCTGGGGTAGCTGGTGCTGGCTCTCCCATCTCTCGGGCTGAGGTCGCTGAGGTGGTTAAAAAGCTCCTCGGTGGCAATTGGCAACCCCCTAAGGGGTGGATGAGGTCTGCCCAGAGTTCCTTAAGGCTCTGGATGCTGTAGGGCTGTCTTGGCTGACACGCCTCTGCAGCATCGAGTGGACATCGGGGACAGTGCCCCTGGACTGGCAGACTGGGGTGGTGGTCCCCCTCATCAAAAAGGGGGGCTGAAGGGTGTGCTCCAACTAGGGGGATCACACTCCTCAGCCTCCCCGGTAAGGTCTATTTAGGGGTACTGGAGAGGAGGGTCCATCAGATAGTCGAACCTCGGATTGAGGAGGAGCAGTGTTGTTTTTGTCCCAGTTGTGGAACAGTGGACTAGCTCTACACCCTCTTCAGGATCTTTGGGGGGGCATGGGAGTTTGCCCAACCAATCTATATGTGCTTTGTGGACTTGGAGAAGGCCTTCGACCGTGTCCCCCGGGGACTCTTGTGAGGGGCACTCTAGGAGTATGGAGTACCGGACCCGCTTGTACGAGCTGTCCAGTCCCTGTACGACCGGTGTCAGAGCTTGGTCCGCATTGCCGGCAGTAAATCAGAATCGTTTCCAGTGCGGGCTGGACTCCGCCAAGGCTGCCCTTTGTCACCGATTCTGTTCATAACTTTTATGGACAGAATTTATAGGCGCAGCCGAGGTGTTGAGGGGATCCGGTTCGGTGCCTCAGGTTTGGGTCTCTGCTCTTTGCAGATGATGTGGTTTTGTTGGCTTCGTCGGGCCGTGATCTTCAGCTCTCCTGGAGCGATTCGCAGCCGAGGGGGAAGTGGCTGGGATGAGAATCAGCACCTCCAAGTCAGAGACCTTGGTCCTCAGCTGGAAAAGGGTAGAGTGCTCTCTCCAAGTGAAGGAGTTCACGTATCTCGGGGTCTTGTTCATGAGTGAGGGAAGGATGAAGCGGGAAATCGACAGGAGGATCGGTGCGGCACCTGCAGTGATGCAGACTCTGCATCGGTCCATCGTGGTGCTGAGCCGATTTACCGGTCAATCTACGTTCCTACCCTCACCTATGGCCACGAGCTGTGGGTAGTGACAGAAAAAAAAAGATTGCGAATACAAGCGGCCGAAATGAGTTTTCTCCGTGGGGTGGCTCTCCCTTTGAGATAGGGTAAGAACCTCGGTTATCCGGGAGGGGCTCAGAGTAGAGCTGCTGCTCCTCCACATTGAGAGGAGCCAGATGAGGTGGCTCGGGCATCTGGTTAGGATGCCTCCTGGACGCCTCCCTGGTGAGGTGTTCCGGGCACGTCCCACCGGGAAGAGAGCCCGGGGAAGACCCAGGACACGCTGGACAGACTACATCTCTCAGCTGGATTGGGAATGCCTCGGGATCCCTCCATATGAGCTGGTGAATGTGGCCGGGGAGAGGGAAGTCTGGGTTCCCCTGCTTAAACCCGACTCCGCATAAGCAGAAGAAAATGGATGGATGGATGGATGGATGAATGGATGGATGGATGGATAAATTAATTTATTCATTTAAGTCTCCCCCTTAAATTAAATACATATTTTCTTCTTTATCAAAAGGGAATGAATAACGAAGAGTTATTTTATGAACTTTACTGTGAAGAAGAAGCGGATCCACAGTCATCAGCTTGTTCTGCCTGAAAAGTTAAAAATCAGCAGACTGAAGAAGGTAATAAAGGTCAGAAAATGAAATTGATTCTTTCTAGGAGGCAGAGTATGATGTGATCTGCAAGCATGGTCATATTGAATAATTATTCTTAACATTATTATTATTTCCACAGCTCTTTGCTCTCATGTTAAGACAACTGTGTACACAATCAGGAGCGAGTTAATGTCTCAACATTTGGACACTCCTGCTGGTGAAATTGAGAGCTACATGGTGATCAACTGCAAGGAGAAAGAAACTGTGCCAACAGCGTCTGACACACACAGCCCAACAAACAGACCGGAGGAACTAAATAACCCTCAGGTTCCTGAAGAAATGCAGGATGGGACGTTTGCTGAACCTCCACACACAGGTAAGGAAATAAACATCCATCCATCTGTCCATCTGCCCGCCCACCCATGGTTTAGGGTTGGCATAAATCCTAAACCCCTACCTAAAGTGTCCTGGTGCCAAGTGCACAGGTAGACATTCTCATGCTTTAACGTGGTATTTATTATGGACAATGTGTAACAAGCACAGAAGTCCAGTAACATAACCATTCCTCCTACTTACCACCTTTGAGGTCTTACTGTCATTGCCCACTTAAGCATTGAAGTTTCCCAAGAATCAGAGGTAGGATTCTGCCTTACCCACCAGGGTGAACACAGTGTACAGACACCAAGTTTAGGAACAAATAGTATGCCCACATCTTCTTAGTGTCTCTCACTGAGGAGAATTCCAGAGTGGAAGAGAGCCCAAGCCTTGTGTCAAGGCAAGTCCAAGTATATAAAGTAGGAACCTCTCAATCTTATGCACCAGTTTAGGCTCCTTCCCTAACAAAAAGGTAGAGCTAGAGAAAGCCAAGGCTTGAACCGTGACCCAGAAACTGGCCAACTGAATTTGCACCTGACCCACATGGCCTCTCCCATGGGTGGTGGGGGACCTATGTCATCTCTTCAGTTTTAGTGCAACTGGGTCCCATGAGTGCAGACCTGGCTACCAAGTGCTTGTCATGAAGCCCCACCTCCAGGCCTCAATCTAAAGGGGGGGACCCAGGAGACTAATGTCTGGGCAAGGGATACATGGATCCATTGTATTTATAGGGGTGACCCTACCAGGGAGCTCTAAACAACATAGCTCCTAGAATGAATGGCAAATGCAAACCCCTCCACCATGGTGAGGTGGTGGTTCAAGGGTGGTAGTCAACATTGACAAAGTCAACATGAAGGTTTCATGTTGTTTAATTGTTTTTGATCCACATTTTGGAATATTACAATTCCCACTAACATTTAAAAAATATAATAAAATTTATTTCCACAGAAACAGACCTGGAGAGACTACTGAAGGATCTGGGATTGGAGCAGTACTACAGAGAGAAGCTGTCACTCAGCAAGATACTCGAGATTGATAAGAAGACCATCAATGATGAACCTGTAAAGTGCAAATTGGACATTCCATGGTATTTTCTAAAGAAACTGATGATGGTTAACGTGACAACTAGGGATGCAATATGCACATCAGTAGGTGAGCCAAATTGTAATGAAGCATTAGAGACTTTAAAATTAAACTTTGATGAACAACTTGACAGTGCAAATACTGGTAACGGGCTAAACCCTCTTGACATAATCACCACTCTCTTTCTGTGTTCTGATGGTTTTGTACAACAAGAAATGGCACTAAAAATGTCAATGTGTCAGTTCTCTGTACCTCTGCTGCTTCCCAACTGTGACACGACACAGTGTACACTCATGCTGTGGGCCATGAGAGACATTGTGAAAAAGTACAGACCTCAACATCTTTTAGAATCCAAAGGCTTCATTGAAGAAAGAATTGTTCATTCTCAACTTCCAATGGTCTCTTTTGTGAGACTGGGTGAATGCTCCTTGTCCAAGTCAGAGATCCTCAACAAGCTTCTGAGCAGTTCTCAGCAGTACCATGACACCTTTGTTCATCACAACATGGAGTGTGGAGACAGTCCAAGAAAAATATCCAATGGATTGACTGAAATTACCTGGTACCTTCCTTGTGGAAACCAGAACATGGACATTTTTGTTGAGCCAGTTGCTATAGCTAACCTTCATGGTGACATTGCTTCATTTGAAACACAATTCTCCTTTCTATGTCAGACCTCTGCAGCAGTGTTTGTATTCTTTGATAATTTGGACTTTGGATGTGAGCTGCTAATGAACCAAAACCTCAAAGCACAGATCTTCTTGGTAGGAAACAAT
Source organism: Melanotaenia boesemani (assembly GCF_017639745.1). Taxonomy (NCBI): domain Eukaryota; kingdom Metazoa; phylum Chordata; class Actinopteri; order Atheriniformes; family Melanotaeniidae; genus Melanotaenia; species Melanotaenia boesemani. Next base: position 13,737,072 of record NC_055686.1, on the reverse strand, counting down.
CAGAACAAGAGCTTCAATTCAAGCACTTTGATGGAGGTCGCAACCAAGTTAAAATTGACTAACAATAACATCATAATAAAGACAAAACAGAAAAATAATGCAAAGTTTGTGAAATGTTTGAGAGAATCAGTCAGTAATGTAGTTGGGAACTCAAGGATGAAGATGTCACTAGAGCAGATGGCTGATGTGGCTCATGAACTGGGAATATTGGTTGATGAAAATTCTCCAGAGTGCCAGGCTGGAAAGCAAAAAGCAGATGCCATCACTGAAGTCATTCAAGACATCCTTAAATACAAAGAAGATCAGCTTCCCTTGCAAGGAGAAATATGGAAGGAACTGACTCTTTTAGAGATGGAAGAATTTCGACTTAGAAAGATTGGGTCTGAAAACATAGAACAGTACAAGAGTGATCTTCAGGTGCAGAAAGAAGAGCTGAGGAAGAAGCAGAACTCTTATGACATGTCAGCGGCTATGACTTGCTTCATTGATGCCATTTCCAGCTCAAGAACAGAGAGGTGTTATTTCCTGAAATGGATGCGAATGAACCTTGATAACTTGTCTTGTTTAAAACTGTCTAAACTCAGGGAGCTGTACAAAGAGAAGTGTAAAGGCTCTGAAAACAAAGAAGAGATCAAAGAAATTGACAGACAACTTTCCAACAGCTCACTGGGAACTGAACACTTCTTCCGTGATATGGGTCAGATCTACGAAGCTTCGGTTTCCCTTCCAGAAACAGACCCTTACCATAAACAGTTGCAGCATCTGCCCAAACTCTGTGCACAGCTGTTACTTGATGGATTTCCTCTTGAGCTTGTAGATGGAGATGCTTCCAACATACCTCTCAGATGGGTGAGTGATGTTCTCTCTCAGCTCAATGACTTAGTGTCTCCAAAGAACAAGATCATGGTCGTCACAGTGCTTGGAGTTCAGAGCACAGGAAAGTCCACTCTCCTTAACACCATGTTTGGAGTTCAGTTTGCAGTCAGCAGTGGTCGATGCACTCGAGGTGCCTTCATGCTGCTCATCAAAGTCAATGAAGACGTCAAGAAAGATCTCCACTGTGACTTCATAGTGATCATCGACACTGAGGGCTTAAAGTCATCAGAGCTGGCACAGCTGGACAAGAGCCATGAACATGACAATGAGCTTGCAACACTTGTCGTGGGGCTGAGTGATATCACCATTATCAATATTGCAATGGAGAATTCAACAGAAATGAAGGACATCCTGCAGATAGTGGTGCATGCTTTCCTCAGGATGAAGGAGGTGGGCAAAAAGCCCAAATGTCTGTTTGTTCACCAGAACGTTTCTGATGTTTCAGCCCATGAGAAGAACCTGAGAGACAGGAAACTGCTCTTGCAACAGCTGAATGAGATGACCCAGGTAGCAGCTAAAATGGAAAAGAAAGAGAAGAACAAGAGCTTCACTGACGTGATGAAGTACAATCCAGACACTGGGAACTGCTACGTTCCTGGACTCTGGAATGGAAACCCACCAATGGCACCAGTCAATGCAGGATACAGTGCGGCTGTCTATGAACTCAAGAAAAACATCCTCCATCTACTGGGAGAGAGTGAAGCCTCTGCTAATAACATCTTGGAGTTTAGAGAGTGGATGACCAGTCTGTGGAATGCCGTAAAACATGAAAACTTCATCTTCAGCTTCAGAAACAGCCTCGTAGCGGATGCATACATGAGACTCTGCACAGAGTTCAACAAATGGAAGTGGGAGTTCAAGAAAGAAATGTACACCTGGGTTACCAAAGCAGAGACGAGAATCTCTAATTTTGGTACCGTTGCTGCAAAATCTGCAACATCTGACATGACAGAACTTCTCACTCAACTGAAAAGTGAAGCTGCATCAGTGTTGTCTGAATGGGAGACCAAGCTCCTGGACAATCTGGAGGAATACTTCAAGCAAACAGAGGGTCATGTTCATCTTGTTGCAAGATACAGAGAGGATTCTGCAAACAGTGCAAAGAGCCTTCGACAAGAATTAGAAAACTCTGTAATCAACCAGCTCACAGCAGCAGCTGATATCAGACGGGGAATGAAAGAACTGGATGAAATCAAGAAGAATCACACAACAGTAATAGAGAAAGCAGTGTGTGAGTTAATTGATGAATGTCGAAAGAAAAAGGTTGAGATGACAGAGACAGAGCTGGACAAAGAATTTGATAAGATGTGGAGTGAAACGTTAAAGAAACTGTCTTTCTCTGAACAAAAGCCCAAAGATGTTTTCAACAGTGTGTCTTACTGTCTGATAACTAATCTGTCAGCAAAGGGGAGCCACACTCATAAAATGTTGAGTGAAACAAGCATCAAAGATTGTGGGTTGGAACCTTTCAAATGCAAAGATGATGTAAAGATGAGACAACAAATAGCTGACAGCATCATAGATTCCTGCACTCAGTTTGTAGCAGAAAAAGTGGGAAGAAATTATGATTATCATGACGCTTACATTCAGGAGATGCTTCACATTATTGATGAAAGCCTGGAAAAATCCACAGATATGAACATAGATATTGAGTTTGAGGTTTCTCTAAAACAGCACATCTGTGGATTTGCAGCGAGAGACTTTCATAAAATGCATTTAAAGTTTCTACATGTAAATGATCCTTGTATATGTCTGGATCAAAACAAAGAAAAGTTCCGAGATGATTTCAAAGACGTGTTCCATGAACGAGACCAGTGTCAGAAGAAGGCTGCAGAATTCACAGAACAATGTCTGAAGGCTGCTGTTGAGGACTTTGTCAACCGTTCCCTTGGTCCTGATATCATTGATGAAATGCTGATGAAGGAGCAGTTCAGCACACGAATGTCCTTCCAGTATTCACTTTTACTGGATATGCTATCAGATGGTAAGTTTGATGATTTCTACAGATATTGTTCTTCTTATGAGAGTTATGTAAAAGAAAAAAATCTTCAACAAGTGAAGAAACATTTTTCAAACAGCTCTGCAACGTTTGAGTTTGAGGACAAACATCTTAAGTCAAGGATCAACAGCATAAATGACGCCATCAAACACACCAAAGAAAAGAAGTGTGGTGACTTGAAAACATTTGTTGAAGAAATCTGCAAAGAACTTGGTGATAAACTAGTCATTTCCCAGGATGCTCTTGGTGCTTTCATGATCCTGAACAATGCAGACCAGGATCAGTTTGCTCACTGGCTCACAGTGTCTGTGGAGGACATGGCAGAAACTCTCAGGAAGAAGTTTAAAAATACACCCTTTGAAACAAAACTCAAACGTCTCCATGTGAATCCTGAGAATGAGATTTTCAACAGAGTGGTTGGTTGTGGTCATCGGTGTCCATTCTGCAAAGTTCCCTGTGAAGCAGGAGGAAGACCCCACACTGAACACTTTGCTTCACTACATCGGCCACAGGGTCTGGGTAAATACAAGTTTATTGCAACAAAGAAACTTACCACCTACATGTGCACATCCTTAGTGATCAGTAAAGAAACATTTCGCTGCTCTCAAACAAAATATCAAAGTCATCCTTACAAGAATTACAAAGAATTTTTTCCAGACTGGAACATTACTCCAGATTCCAGCCTTGAGGCATCAGACTACTGGAAATATGTGATGACAAAATACAACAAAGATTTTGCCAAAGTATATTATGCAGAACCTGCTGACATCCCTGATTCTTGGACAAAGATCACAGAGGAACAGGCAAAAGTGAGCCTTCAAGAGTCTTTCATGATTAAATGTCATTCCTCCTAAACTATGTCTCGTCTCCAGAGGGATACATAGAGGGTCCCCACTGAGAGCTTTTAATGAGGTTTAATGTACACTGTAAGTGAAAAGTTTGTAGACACTTTCCCATTAGATTATAGATAATAAATTGTATTTAAAAAGATGGGGGAAAAACCACAGCAAATACATTTATCAATGAGAAATGTAGTATATACATTTTATTAAAGGCTTATTTATTGTTGCTTTAGTTAAAATATGTAACATTGAAGATTGTGTAGACCTTTTTTTCTCTCAGAGATCACTCAGTTAATTTTTATAACTTTAACTTGATAGCAAGAAAAGTTAAATCAATGATGAACTGATTTCTGATTCAGAATGAATATATGAATTACTGTGTCAGTGACAAACAACACAGAAATCTGACAATTATTTTTGATTTCAGCGTGTTAAAAATTGTTTGTGTAGAGTTTACAGGACAGAAAGATTTTACTGTCATCAATATAAAAATATAAAGATTTCCTTTTTTAACCTGTCACAATATTAAATATGTGCACTGATAAACCTTGGCACATTTGAAAGAAATTTAAGTTTAATAACTCGTTATAAAACTGGTATTGTAGGAATCTTGCATGATGCACTTCTTAGTAGATAATAAGGTAAGAAAATCTACAATCTGGATATGAATGTTTTTAATATTTCTCTGATATGAATATCAGTATACAGTGTATAGTGTACTGTTTCTAAATGTCATTACTTAATTTGTTTATATGTCTATTTTTACTTTACAATTCTAAAGCACACTTAGCAAAACACAAAGGAACAAATTTTTCCCCTTTATGAAGATCATACAAAAGCAGTACAGAAAATGGCTGTACTGTACATCTTTATTTGAAGCCCCAGAATGAGCTTTTCACCAAACTGATTGGTGACAAACAGTCTCCTTTCTGCAAAGCTCCTTGTGAAGCAGGAGGAAAAGCCCACACTGAACACTTTGCTTCACTGCATCGACCAACAGGTTTGGGTAGATACACATCCTGTTTCTCCTGTAAACTTGTAACTGACATTTGCTCTTCTCTTGTGATCACAAACAGGAATTTTCGTTGTTATGACACCTATCATAGATCACACCATTTAAGAGCTACAAAGAAATGTTACCAAACTGGAAAACTGCTCAAGACATGAAACTTGAGGCATCAGACTACTGGAAATATGTAATGGCAAAGTACAACCATGACTTTGCAAAAGAGTACAATGCAAAGCCTGCCAAGATCCCAAAAAGCTGGAACTATATTACACAAAAACAGGCGGAAGCAAGCCTTAAGGAGTCATTTAACATTAATTGAAAAGTTTTACACCAGAAGAAGTGGACACCCTCCATGTTTTATTCATTTCTATCTACTAGATATTTCAGCCTGACTTTACTTATACCCTATGATATGAAGAGAAGAATCACAAATGGCCGGAATTAAGGCAATAAGGTTGAAGATGTCAGTGGATATTTTACTATTTTCCATTTTACAGTTACATTTTTTGTTTGCTTTTAAAGTGAGTGCCTTTAAGACAAATTTTATTTTGTTTACTTACCAGTTTATTTACCTTTTCACTGTAGTACAGTTAATAAATCAACAATGCCACTAAATAAGGAGTCAAACAGTTGGATGTTTTAATGCTTCACTCTTTTCTGATGTGTGCAAAGCTAAAATTAAAGTGGTCATGGTAAATTCTTTATTTTATTTTATATTTTGAAATATTGTAGAATAAGATACTCGAAGAAAAATGATGTTTTAATAAAAATGCGTTTAAAAATAGTTATTTTCAGTGTAAAATGTTTTTGTTGTTTCTATTCAAAAGGTGATGCTAAATACATTTTACTGTGCAAAAACAAAACTTAGTGAAACTGTTATCAGAAAAGTCTTAAATCATTTGTTAATCTTGTATCCTGTAATCTTGTTCTAAATGTTTTACTCTCTGTGTCTGATTCCATAAAAACAAATGATTCTTTTACATTATTAAAATAATAAAAATGACCAGTTATTGTACGGTAAATCTGGTAGTATCGACATAATGCTATATTATATACTCCTGTTAAGCAAGTGAATAAAGAGATAAATCTGCAGTCTGGTTATGAATGTCTTTAATGTTTCCCAGATCAGAATCACAGCATACAGTGTATAATAACTTCTAAAGTAACAGAAATATCATCACCTCATTTATTTATAGGATTTTTACTTTACTTTTTAATAATCATAAATTTTTTAAATCCCATTATTTAACAGTTTTCTTTATCTGAAGTCTTGGGTTTCTGAATTCAACATAGAATCTAAAAAAAAGACAACAGGTGCAGATTTACAGTTGAGACCAAGCTGAAGGTTTAGGTGGTTGATTGGGTCCATGTCATTGTGTGTGTTTCCCATTGTGGAGTGTTAACGATGTGCTTTCAGAGACACCTGCACTGATAAATGGTCTCTAAAGTCAGAGACCTTATATCATAGTTTGGCTGAATAGAGAGGATGAGTGTGTTGAAATATTCAAACTTTAATCTGGTTTCTTGCTAAGATTTGTTCAAATACATCCAGACTAATGCACTTGAATACTTTACAGTAGGCTACTGAACTGGTCCGTCCCAATTAAACCATTTCCTGCTACATCACACCACTGCAAGAAACACAACCTCCATGACAGTTCAGCACAGTGACTGGAATCAGAAAGTTTGACCATCTCTGTGATCTCATTACTGTATGAGGAAATGAGGCATCTTATGGTAACAGAGCCCTCACGTCTGCCCCACATGTCATCTTGTGGCTACATGTAAATGCTGCTACTTGTTAAGTGAACTAACATTTGTTTGGCTGCACTTGTGTTTGATATCTCAGTTCAGGGTTAGACTCTAGACGAGCAATCACTGAAATGCAAAGCTGGTTTTTATGAGCACACTAAGCTACTGAGACTAAATTTACACTCATCACGCAGCACAAATTCATTAGAAATGAACGTGGATCACAAAGCATTTTTATAAAGCTCGCAAAAAGTTGCAAAAAGGGAAAATGATGCAAAATAGTTTGATTTGCAGAGTAATAAACTCACAGAGTTAAACAATATTAAAAAAAAATCAAAATGTAATGATATTTAGAAGCTAGCAATGCTAACTGTAGTATCTTAGGCCCTCTGATTTAAGGGGCTTCAGTGAAGTTCTGCTACAGTGATTTTCCTGATCAGGTGTCTTGATGCTACAGGATGCCCACATAACTATGGGCAACATTATACCTTGAAAGCTAAAATAAAATGAAATGAAAAAACATCTTTTTCTAATGATGGAAACTGTTAAGATGTCAAGATTAATTTAAAACTGCAATCAAGAGGCCATTTCTTTGCAAACTGCACCTGTTGTCCTTTGTTGTCACAAAATATAGTTTCATTCATTCACTCCAAAAAAAAAAGAAAAACAAACAAAAAAACAAAACAAGAAACTTAATATTTACAAATATTTTGTCTGTTTCTTACATTTGAAAATATACAGTTTTGATCCATATCCAGATGTTGTGTCTCTGTTCCTTCATCAGTTGTTTTCTTCCTCATGTCCAGCTTTATCAGAGCAGACTGACTGCATTAAATCTGACACAATAGCGCCCTCCAGTGTTGGTTTGTAAAAGAGCCCATGAGGGGGAACAGACCCAGGCTTAATACCTCATTTCTGTTCTCACCTCCAGAGATTGTAGCTGTGTTGTGGAGAGGTTTGTTTTTACAACCTCTTACTGCCTCCTTGTCCACAGGAGTGAGTACAAAAGGGTTCATATGGACATTCTGGTTCCCTGTAGACAGATTAGCAAGGTATTCCTCTGCCATATGTCGTGGGTAGAAAGTCAGCCATGTTTTTAAATGTATTTATTTTCTTATGATCAGTGTCTTCCTTCTTCTTATTCTGCATTTAAGGCTGTGAGTCTTTTTCCAATCTTGTCCCAAATTCTACCCCATGGCATGTCCCTTCTTGCACTGCTGTCCATCACCCTGTTCCAAAGTATTTATCCAACTCCAGCTTACCCACGTCTGGTGTTTTGAGATTTACATTGTGCACATTTCCCTTTCAGTGGGGTTGCAACATTTCTGACAGGAGCAGCCAGGTATAAAATTCCCTTTCCAGTCCCCCCTCCCCTACAACACCCCTTTAGGCAGTAATAAAATAGAAAACAAACAATCAAACAGGCTAAAGCTAAAGCACAAGCAAAGACAGCAACTGTGACTAACCTCACCCACACTGGATGTAAGCTACCTTGTGTTCCTGTGGGCTAAAACAACAGTTCGGTTAACATACTGTATCTTAGGGCCATGTTTGACATCTTTATCTGAGGAGCAGAGGGGGCATTGCTAGGCCATAGAACTATATATTTCTACTTGATTGAAAGAAGTACAATCAGAAACTAAACTAAAAAACTGCATTGCTCCAATGCTGTTGAGATTACAACCTATTTTTTTTTATCTTGCAGCTCTGAAACAGAGGATGTGAAGGCCCCTCAGTGTGCTTAGAGTTTAATTAATAACCAATGAGCTCACAAAATACATCTTCAGTTCGGCAAGTGACGCTAACAGTTAGCAGGGCTGAACTGGGGTATGGAAGTATCAGGTGTTTTGGATTTTTATGATTACAAAAGGAAGATATGGACGATATGCAAATATTATGCAGTCTCCGGTAGTGAACACAGGGAGGGTAGAATAAGTAAGGATGAAACTATGAGGTGTGTTCGGGTGAGTAGCTGTCTGCTTCTCTATCTCATTGTTGCTTAATTAGAGCCCATGTTTTGTTTTGTTTTTTTTTATGTAAAACAAGCGTGTTATCTTACACATACATTAACATACACACACTTTCTTAGAGGCACACATCAAGCAAAATAAGGAATGAAATAGGCTGGCAGACGGGGGAAGGATGGTACACGTAAAGGAGCCGAGGCTGCCTTTTTCTGTTTTGTCTCACTGAAGTACAAAAATAATTGTGTACAAGCAGTTGTGATACAGCTGATGGATGATGGGCCTACTGGATAGAGATATATGTCTAAATAACATCATAAAGGTGAGACTGGAAAGGAACAGTGTGTGTCAGAGTTGTTGCTGTAGTGTCTTTTGTGATTTGTGGCAATGGCCATAGGAAAGTACCTATGTGTGTTGCAGAATTTCTGTGAAGCTCTTAATGCGTGAGAGGAAAATCCCAAAATATTCAGAGTGGACCCGGTATGATTTGATTAGATTTGGGAAACGTGCATTGACAGATTCGGTGTCCTTTCCCTTATCTTCATCTTCCAAAAAAATAATTCATGCATAGATCCCCACTGAGAAAACCCATTGATATACTTTCTCCTTTGTACACATTTATATAGAACTATATATAATATCATTTCTCTATATCTATATTTTCAGCAGAAATTCTTTCCACATAAAACAACAATTAAATGCTTGAAAAAAAGATGAAAAAGAAAAACACAATCGGGGGCCAGTTTGGCACTTTGTCATGAGAACACACAGCTTCTGCTGGTTGACAGTAAATAGGAATACTTCAGGATTTTCTTTAGTTTTTTTTCTCCCTTGATGAAAATGCAAACACAGTAGTACATACTTGGCACCAAGAATGCTGGTAGAATGAAATATTAGGTATGTGTTTTCATAGCTATATGCCTCCTGTGTGTATGCTTTACCCTCTCTAGCTCAGTACATTGTGACTCCTTAGAGTGAAGGAGCATTGTGTAGATGAAGAGAACTACATGTCAAATGAGAGGAACAAAGCAGCAATAAGACACAGATGTAGAAAAGAGAAAGAAATGTGCACAAAACACACCGAGAGACACAAAAGAGATGACATCAAAGTAAAAAAGATAAAACAACAAGGGGCAAAAAGATTTGTCCCTTTATCAAGTTTTTAGCCTGGAAACTGCCGACCCTTGTTGAAAACAGTATCTTTGAAAGATCCAAGTCACTCCAAAACGAATCATCCTCTCCAGTGCAGTTCCCTTATTTCTCCACATGCCACCAGCAGAGGGAGCTGCTGAGCTGTACAGCACATGATAGAGAAGGTGGAGTTGCTTTTGGAGAAACAAGAGAATAAGAGAACAGATGAAAGCCCCCGCATCCAGAGGCTTCTCTTCTATATCAGTAGCAGAGCCAGTATTTCTGGTCCCTAGGTGACACAATGTTGGTCCAGTCCGTACTATACCCTGGTTGTGGAGTGGGGATGGGGCAGGGTGTTGTTGTGGCCGGTGGAGGGGAAAGTGTTAAAGGCATGAAGAGGCTGCATGCTAGTGATGGTACTGGGGATCATAGTGATGGTGTTCGGCGTCATCAGTGGCACATCGTCGGGGGCACGGCGCAGGGCCAGCGTGTAGTCAGGTGGGCAGGCGGGCCGTAGAATGTCGTGTGGCCGGAGGGGCTCCATGTCGTGGTGGGCATCGTGTTCAGAGTGCTTCATCTGCAGGGACATGATCTCCTCCTCCTGGCTGTGAGCCAGGTCGTTGGCAGGGCCGCCCCGCTGAGGAGATAGCCGGTGCCTTCGCATCTCATGTCGCTTGTCACGCTTGTAGTAAAGGGCAGCAAATGCCAAGATGTTGAGGAAGAGCAGTGAGGCCCCCACAGCAACTGTCACACTTAGCTCAGTGGAGTAGTCACGGGTGTCTCCTGGAAAGAGGTTCTGGTGTGGACGCTCTGAGCCCTCAGGTTCAGTTTCAGAGGGGAAGGTTGGGTAGGGGTGTCGGGTGGTGCGAGGGCCTGGAGTTCTGGGCCAGGGTCTGATTGTGCCTGGGCCAGGTCCTGCCGGTGAGCGGGTAGTGGTGGGGAAGACTTCATGAAGACTATGAAGATGAGGGACTAATTCTAGCCAGAAAGCCACCTTGTTTGCCCTGTAGTTGTCTCTAACACGAGGTTTTAGGCCGATGTGGAGGTATTGCTTGTCCTTTGAATTGAACTTGGTCCAGATGACCTCTTCGAAACGGTTGGGCTTGGTGTGAATGAACTTTGTGTCCTGAGGAACCGGCAGGTTTGGGTCACTAGTGGAGCAAAGAAAGATTTAAGTTTTAATTCAGTGCTTCGGTGGCTCAAACACTCAGTACATCAATCCCATGAGTTTGTGTTAACTTTGATATTTAAGGGAAACTAAAAACTGCTCAAATAAAAAAAAATTCTTCTCTTATTTAAAAAGTAGCAAATCTTTGAAAAGTCACTGCAACTTTACCACTAAAGACTGACAGGATAATCATTCAGTTGCAGCTCAGAAAAAAGGAGAATATACAATATATCAACATTAAATGAGGCCTACCCCGTCTTGGCAAAGTTGGTCCAGTAAGTCATGACCACGGCACTCAACATCACATCATTCTTCGAGAAGTTGCATGGAAACAGGTCTGTGGCGCCGATCATGGGCACGCCAAACACGTAAGGTATCTCATCTCCATGGGCAGCGTCGGCCCACTCGGGTCGCGTCTCTGTCTGGCAGTGGTGGTAGAATGTGTAAAAATAAACCGGGGACTGAAATTCAGCGTGGAGTTTGGCAGTGGCGATGGCTGGTGCCACCCACTGGTGGTCCGTAAACAATGCTAACAGAGTCTTCCTCCGCATGTCGCCATTGTCTCTGTCTGCCCAATCTGTGTACATAAATTTAATGGTCTCCCTCAGGATGTCTTTGCCTGGAGGATAAGAGGCAGAAGGTAGAAAAGAGAAAGGAGATAAGCAAAAATACAAAGAGGAGAAAATAATGACAAGTTAAGGGAAAGGTAAAATATGTGACAGAGAGTTGAAAAGGATCAGGGGAAAACAATAAAGGGGACTTTTACTAAAAGAAGAGACTGAGCGACAAGACAATTTGCCTCGTAGTTATCAGAACGACAAACACTTAAGAGAGAGCGTGACTGCATTATTCAGACTTGTCTGTATTTTGACTGTGGCCTGCTGTGAGGGGTTTGCAGGCTGATCTGTTAGGAACAACAGCACTGTGATTGGGAGCTGGCTGCCTGGGGGGCTGATGAGCGACAGCATTAGTGCCCACGGAGCCCCAAAGGCCAGGGTACAGACCCACCACAGTGAAAGATAATCTCTGTGATAGGAAATCTCTTTAGTATGCTTGTCTTGACTGTTACACTTCACTGAACTCGCATTTGATTTTTTCTCATTTTATAGCCCACATAATGTTTTAAAGAGTTGCATTTCCACAGGGAGCTGTAGCTTGGAATTGATGATGTAGATTTTCTTCTGTTAAAAGCATGTTAATATAAGCTGTTCTTAGAACAAATGAGCTACGCCTATATAACATCTACTTTAGTGTCAGTCTTTTATGTCTAAATGAGGCAAAACAGTGGTTATGCTCCAGAATTGCATCATCTGAGCGAGGTCGAATGAGTCTTTGAAGAGTGATAGATATGTGGAGCTGGTGTCTCTCACCCTCAGGATATCCGTAGAGGTTGTCAACAAAGTTAGAGATGGTGTAATCGAAGGCTGCAGCGGAGATGCCGTCATTGTCCTCACTGTCGTCTACAAACTTCAGCCCTTCTCCTTGATTCACTCCAATCAGGATGTCATAGTTGAGGAACTCCCCCTGGTGGTGGAAAACGGTAGAAACAAGCTGAGTACTGAAATGAAGATTAATGCAGCACAAACCACTAATCTAAAGCCACTAAGAAAAGCTGCTAAAACTAATTTGTTTTGTGTAATAGTTGTAAGTTCAAATCCATTTAGTTCATATTATCACTGATAATTATGACATTTATATAAATGAAAAAAGTCTTTGTATCAAATGAGTAGCTCTCATGAAGCAATCACTCCAGGATGATGTAGAGAGAGGATATGAAATCTAATTTCCTGCTTTATGCTGCCAACTTTAAACCTATGTTTGTCCCACTAGGAGTTAATGAAGTTAAGGTCAGCATAAATCAGTAACTGTTATTGTCCAATGAAGTGGTCCACAAACATAAAGGCCACCAGGACACATTAGAGTGAAGATTTAAAATAAAATGAACAGTAGAAAACATTAAATGCAACTATAACATGATATATTTTTTGTTATCCTTTCCACTTTTTAAGACTTGATAAAAAAAAAATTATCTGATGTAAGTAAAGACAGAAAATCTCACCTTTATCACACTGTTCACCACCTCCACATTCAGTGATGAGAGGTTTAAAAGCACGTGATTCTTTCTTCCTTTTCTTTTTTAGGTGATCACAAGACAATGACAAAAACTGTGAATCATGGGTCTAAAATACACCACCAGGCCTGTGGTTATTTTTCATTGTGTTGAAGCTTTGTAGCATGTGACTTCACACCAGCTAGTAAATGCCACTGCTACACCTCTAATTCTGTGGAAAGGTCACAGTCACACCTTTTCTGAGTTGTCCAAGAGCTTCTTTGTCTGGAGCAACTCACACAATGAAAATTCAACAGGGACCATGCCCTCCGATACGGCTGGAAGACCCGTACCTGCTGCATGAGAATCTCAGGATCGTCGGGCACCACGTCTCCGTCCACCACGGGGCCAAAGGCAATGTGGTAGCGTGCTGGCTGGATGTCCTGGTCCACCAGCTCCCTGAAGGTCTTGCGCCTCAGGCAATCAACTAGGTCTGCTGTCTCTGTGTAGGTGCAACCCACCTTCCTGGCCAGGATCTTGGTGTACTTAAGGGGCTGGTAGTTGACAGACCAGCTAGAGATGGCAGTGCCACTCTGAGCTATGGCCCTGTGGAACAGACCTGAAAGGACATAGAGATATTATTATGAAGCCAATAGGATAAAATGTTCACTTCCTTATAAGATATTAACAGGGGCTCTGTGAAGAAGTTCAGGGTCGGGAGACAACGTGATACAAAGAAACATCTTGATCACAGATTCCTTTCTATTCTGGCAGAATGCAGTGTCTTAAAACACTGCCAATTTAATTTTTCTTGTTATCTTTCACACAAGAGAAAATGTGGCAGATATGAGATGGACTACAGACACAAAACATCCATGGAAGAACATGCTATAGGACTGTAGCTTAAAAATACATATGCAGGTGTGGGAATAAGCTCTTCTGAGATGTCAGAAGATCTATTTTCCTGTTCTCTAGCTTTATGCCTCTTTCTCTGTCTCCTTAGTTCTGCCTGTCTTGTGCAGTTTAAACCACTCGAGTTGCTCGTTAAGGGTCCGCCTGCATCACTTGTTTCCTCCTCACTTGCCCCCCCCCCCCTGTTTTTCTCCCCTCTCCTGGGCTAAAGATTGGTCAGTTAATTATTAAGCGGAGCCGCAGAGCCTCCTTTCCCTCTGAGATCAATTATAGTAAGAAGTAGTTGGAAACAGCTACACCTACATATGTATCTGTACTGAGAGAGATGGAGAGGAATACAGGAAGATCTGTAAATTTTACAAGTTCAGTTTTTATTTATTACTCCCTGAATGATTTTTGCTTTTCTTGTTTGGTACAGTTTTCAACTTGGACACTTCTTTTTTTAAAACAATAGCACTTTTTTAACCCTCTCTACTGTATTTTCATCCTTTAACGTAATCACCTCAACATACTTCCTTACATCTTTCTATACCTTTCTATACATCCTTGTTTTTCCACCTGTCTCAACACAGTGCATGGATACTGTATTCTGACTTTAATCAGATCAGTATCACTAACAACCCCTCCGTCCATCCCATCTGACACTTCCATCTTGTTATCCATCCCGTACAACCCTGCTGTCTGACTTGATTTGTGATGCAATGTTGCTGACGTGATTGGTGTTACTTAAGCATGAGAATGACATTCTCCTTACCTGGCATTTCTGGCAGGGGGAGAGGAAGAGGATGACAGACAGGTGACGTCTAGTGGGTTGATGTTACACCGTTAGATGCTGATGAGGAGGAAAATGACAATGGGGTGATGACAAAGCGGACGCATGAGAATGGACAGGTGGTGGAGGGATGGGGTGGGGTTGGTTGTCAGCAACAAGAGACAGGGGAGTTAATACAGGCTCTCTCCATTGTTATTAGTTTGCAGCTAAAATAGGACGACCATAAAAAAAAAAAAATTAAGCTTAAATGTGGCAAAACAGTTTTGTTTTCTATCTGCAAAATAAAGATAGAGATCCGGTTAGAGAATAGAGAGTGGAACAGTTGAAAAAATACATGTATTCCTTACTTCTTGAGAGTAAAATAAAAAAATTGATGCCACTTTTATGTCTGCTCCTTCAGGAGTTGGAGCTGGGACTTAACCCAGCTTAGCATAAAGGCTGGAAGGCAGCAAGTTAGAAAATATACTTATCATCTCTAAAGCTTCCTAATTAACTCATATCCTATGTTGATTAGCAAATTTGTCCTAATACGTTGTATTAATGAGGAAGCTTCAGAGATGTCATATGTGTAGTTTTAAATTTCAGGGAAAACAAAATGACAGAAATAAACAGGAAGTAGATATAAACTGTTTAAATCTGCTTCCTGTCTTTATGCTAACCACATCCTGACTTTGTGTGATCGACACCAGAAAAAAAAACTCTTTATTTTATAGATGGTAAAAACGTTGGTGTAGCCATGTCTAACGGGTTAAAATGCCTGTTAGAAACAAAGCAGTTCTTTGTTTATTTGTTTATTTATTTATTTGGATCCCCATTAGTACAGCAAAGTTGTAGCTATTCTTCCTGGGGTCCAGAAAGAGAGTTACACATGTTCTTTCAATGTTTTTTCCTGTTCTAAATCCATCAAATAAATGTAATAAAAAATTGCAATATTCATTTAATATTAGCATTTCAAATCCGCTATGCAGTCTCACCACTGTCACAAATCCATGTTTCTAAAATAGTTTGGACATTGTAAAAAAACAGACTACAATAATTTGTGCTAATTATACTAATGAGAGTACATATGCTATACAGTTAAAAATATGTTTATAATTGTTTCGCATTTGATACCAATATATTCTGTAAAAGATAGTTTAAAAACAAATAAAAAAAAAAAAAATAAAACCTTGGGCCCAAGTAAAACCCATGATAAATAAAAGCAAAACATTAATGAAGAAGACCCAGAAGAGCTGCTTACTTCTCTGGACCTGAACTCATTTAGGATGAGTGAAAACTGTCCTGTGGTCTGATGATCAAAGTCTGAAATTCCTTTTGTAAATCATGTATGCTCCCTCCATCCTACGGAGGAGAGACACCATCCTACTTGTTATCAACATATGCTGTTTAAAAGCAGTTCAAAAGCCTGCTTCTGTGATTGAATGTGAATACATTAATGCACATTGAATGGGTAACTTGATACTCTGCGAAGGCCCTTATTAGTGATAAATGACACACGCAGGATTTGGAGGGACATATATTGTCATCTAGAATATAGGTAACAAAAGCTAGGATATGTAATAAGAGTCAGAGTGCTAAAGCTGGCTGCCTCCAGTCCAGACCTGTCACTATCTCATGTCTCTTTTCTCTGTGTCCTAACTTTTTGGAAAAAGCTGCTTCAGCATCCACATAGCTGGTTAAATTATGTAGTACTGTGCAAAAGTCTTAAGTCACCCTTAACTTCTTTATATACAGCCATAAAAGCATCCAAGAATTTCATGGAAAATATTGAAGCTTAAATATAAAAACAAGTTTTGTACACTTCTAACCACTTTTATCCTTCAACACAGCCTTAACTCTCTTAGACAAGCATCATCATCCTTTTTATTAACTAGTCTTCAGAAAGTCTTTTTGAAGGACATCCATAGTGCTGGGTCATATGGCACACCTCAGCCTTTCTTCTGTTTCCCTTCCTTATGGCTTCTTGACAGCCAGCCTTACATGAAGACCAAAGCTTCAATGAACAATAGATTTATCAGCTGAGGGTCAAGATGTGTCTCCTGGGTCTTTGCTAGATTTTTTTTATTATTTCATAAGAACATTAGTTTCACTGTGTTTATCTACTGTATATAATTCAAATCTGTGTCCTATTATAATGTCCTCAACTGAGAATGACTGAAAAGCAGCCAATGTCAAAAAGCTAAACAAAACAAAAAGTTTGAACAACTATTGCGCAAGAAAGTCTGACTCCTTGGAATCGGGATAATAAGAAATAACGAGTGGACGAAGACTTTCACTGCCTATTGTTTAACAAATGGGGTCAAGATGGGTCTCTAAATGTTAAGTGTGTCACATGCTAACAAGAGAGAAGCATTCATGGGATGTTAAAATGAAGGGTTAACAGACATTATTGGTATTAAGAGGTTGTGTTAAATGAATGACAAAAAGGAAGCACACAGATGCTCACTCATGCTTTGACAACACTTCTTTTCAAGACATCTATGCAGACTGAATGAATCAAAATTAGACGTCTGCTTGGTCTTTCAGACACACACACACACACACACACACACACATGGAGCAGTAATTGAAGCAGACGTGTGGTAGCATGAACACACTCTCTCTGATCTCCTTTATTTTCACCCACAATTTCTGTCCTTTGCAGTTTGTGTGAGACAGAAAATATGGAGAGAAGAGAGACATTCATGGAGAGTGGTCAAGCAGCGTAGAGAACAGAGAAGTTACGATCGGATGAGGACAGCTTTAAGAACAGCATGATCAAAGGCAGCGAGTGCGTGACCATGTGGCTGCGGACCGTCAGGCACACTGATCTTAGTTCAGATCAAAGTCAATTGGTCTGTAGGGCTATGCCCTTTGTTGGTGCCATAATAGCGCTTAGCCCTCAGGGTATGTTGATAATGGAGAGCATGAGGTTGTACAGATGTAGGATTTTTTATGAAGGTTTGGCCTTCCTGCTGCAGAGAACCAGGAGTGTTCACTGTAGCAGGTAATGTGGGTAAATGCTGCTGCTCCAATGTCATTTATCCTCCAAAGAAACGAGCGACATGACCTGGATCAAACCTGCACATGCTCATTAGCCTCACGACTGCTTAAATTCTTCAGTTCAAAGGACAAGCTGTGCTCTCTTTTGGGGATAAAAGAGTCAAGTGAACATCACAGAACATAACAATTTCTTAGCTGGATGCTGCCAGCTGCCTTGCCATCTGACTAAGTCTTCTCTGCTATGAAGACATTTTGTTCTAAATATAACATAAGACAAATTATAAATGAAGAAAAAAGAAAACAATTCTATATATTGTGATATATATATATATATATATATATATATATATATATATATATACATATATATATATTATTAATTTAAGGAACACATATGAAAACATGTTTTATCGGATGGAGTGTAAACATACATAGTAATTTAGATATTAGTAAAACAAGAAGAAAAAAACATGCCCAGGAAAAAAAAAAAAAAAAGCAGCACAACACAGAATCTCATTTACCCTCTGAGTGGTGCGAGAGGATGAGGAGGTTCACGCAGGAGGCCCCTGCTCCAGAGCCGAAGATGGTGATCCTCTCTGGGTCTCCACCAAAGTGGCCGATGTTCTCATTGAGCCAGCGCAGGGCCTGGATCTGGTCCAGCAGGCCATAGTTCCCCTTAGCCGACTGATCTCCGGTACTGAGAAACCCTGATTATAGAAAAAGAAGATGGACAGAAAATAAAAAAAATTGTTTGGGAGAGGGAGAGAGGGATAAGAGTGAATGATGGAGGTAAAAGAAAAATGAAAACAAGGAGAAAACAGAGAGACAAGATGAAGTTAGTATCTACCTTTTCTAATTAGTACCTTTAATTTGTTTCTGGCTTAAAGGGAACTGTAAAACATGATGCATATAAATTACAGCAGACTGAGCCTAATTTGCATTTATACACATAACTGGATTACAAATAATGACTCATCGTGTCTTCATCTTTTGGGCAAACTGTCCTCAATCAAAACTTATAATTAATAGTTGACTATTTCCCTCGTATCAATGCAAATATGACATTGTAGATGTTTTAAATGAAATGAACAGTTCACAGAGAGTCAAAGCAAACCAGTTGGAAATGTCATTCATTGAATTAATCATTATTTATTTATTTACTCTTTTTCTTTTTTTTTTTTACAGGGAAAACCAATACTTGGGAACCATGAGCTACTCACTGCACAGATGCTTGAATGAAAAGTTAAGTTAAAATAAAATAAAAAACTAATAGTTTAAATAAACTCTGAAGCTTTCATTTGTTACAAGCCTGAAGTTTAAAGACTGAAAACAGAGGTGTCTTATAGAACTTTTATTGTCACCCGATCATGTATAAAAAAAGCATGAAAATTCATTTATTGATCAAACCTTTATGTTGAGCTTTTAATGAGCGCTACAGAGCTGCACTGTTGCTGAAAAATCAATTAATTAAAAACCAATGCATCACACTGACTTCACCCTAGACTAAATAGATTTATTTGCATTTAATTTTGTTGTGCACAAAACAAAATAACAAAATAAAAAAGGCATGAGCTGTTTATGGTTCAAGAGCAAAAAGTCTTTTGAAACTCTTATTTTTATTTATTTTACTGAAATGATCTTATTATATGAAAGGTTATATTCAAAGATGAAGGGCTGAAATGCTTCATAACCTATTTTTTTACACTGCACATTTTTTTCCTGGCATTGTATAGGGAAAATAATGACATAAACAATTGGTATCTGCAGCTGGCCACTGGGCAAATTAATATCTTATGGCCTTGAATTTCACAACAGCTACATTCCTAATTCACAACTTTCATTTTAACTATGTTAAGAAAAACAAAAAAGCCCAGAGCTAAAAGTCAACAACAAGACATGAATTCCAATTATTGCCTGACATATAAATCATTTTTCTTCAAAATGTTTTCATCCATATTATTTACCCCGAGAGTTAACCTGTTCTTCTGGTAGTGGTCTGCTGCAGACATGTCCTGTGATGTCATCAGCTCTGTTGTTGCTAGGCTACAAACTCAGCATCCAGACATTTTCATTGCGATCTCTAGAACTTCAACGTCTCCCTCTCGCAACATTACCGACATTCTAACAATGTCAGCTGCTCCTTATTTATGCAAATGTTAAAAAATGCATACAGCTCCTCTCCCCGGCCTCTTTAGGAACATCAGACCATAATCTGGTTGTTCTCACCACCTGCAACCAGCCATCCCAGTTTAATGAGTGGGATAAATTATCATCGAGGTATGTTTAGCAAGGAAAAAAACCAAGTCTAAAATTTCAAACTCTTCAGATGTTGAAAAGTAACATCCCTCACTTCCATGCTTAAAGGACCAACATAGAGCAGCTCAGCCCTTTATTAGGAAAGACACTGAACAGAAACTGTTTAAAGATGCTCTGGCATCCACTTGCTTGGGGGATAAAAAGCCTTACTAAAAAATGGTTTTAATGCTTACTGTACCTTTTTGAATAAAGGGATATTGTGCAATTTTGAGATGCTGAAAAATAGATATAGTTTAGAGAATAAGCATGTAATTATACGTATACTTGGTATTTTTTTAAGAAGGAAGGTTGAACTTTGATATCAAATTGCTGGAATTTGTTATGATTACCTTTCAGGGTGATTCCAGGTCCAAAGTAATTTCAAGATTAGACAAGAGTTTTCCAGAAAATAGAACATTAAATTTATCTCATATAAGGCAGAAATGGGAGTGAGAATGTGTCAGCTATATCTCAGAAGAATTGTGGATGACATACTGTGAATCCCAATGAAAAATTACCAATTCAAACTTCTGAAGAGCATTTAGCTGGAAGACTATTTGCAGATTTTTCATTACTGTGATTCAAAAATCATTTATCTCGGGTTCCTTCTGTTGCTGGAGAAATTGCGGTTCACAGGAAGCAAATCATTTTAATACATTTTGGATCTGTACCATCTGGTTGGGATTGGTTGTACCAAACCAGTACAAAAAAGTACAATCTTTTTGGTCAATTATCTATGTACAATTATCTAATTTATTTGCTATTAAAATTATGCTTTGCTGTTTTTCGGGTTTCTATGCTGTGTAAAAAATGAAGATAGAATTTTGTTTGGGATATTTACTGTTGCAACAAGGAAAGCAATTACAAAAAATGACTAAAATCAGAATACCTAAATATATACTACAGTGGTATAAAATATTATATGAAATGTTTCTGGTGGAAAGAATAACCTTTTCTTTGTGGCTTCAAGAAGCAAAATTCAAAAGATTCTGGGATAGGTGGGAAATGTATATAAAACCAAGATGTCCCGCACATAATTAAAAAAGGTTGGTGAATGTTACTTTATATTTTCACTTAATTTATATTTAATATTTATATATTTCTTTCTTTTGTATTTGCTTTGGATGTTCTTTTTTGTTTGTTTTGTTCTTTTTTCCCAAACATTGAAACAATTGGTACATATATATATCTATATATATATATATATATATATATAGATATATATATATATATATATATAAAGAAAATGAAAAAATAAGAAGTGTAAGGAGGACTACAGGAAAAAGTTGGTCCAGCTAAACAGTGTGAGAGATTTGTGGTCAGGAATAAAAAAAATCTGACTGATATAAGTCTAGACAGAGCTAATGAGCTGAACATGCTCTTCAATAGGTTTAGATCCACCCTGCCTCCAGCACAACAGACCACACACCCTCCATGAGCCCACAGCTTTTCTGTCACACCTCCCCTCTGTCACCCTGCAGCTCAGTCATGGACCCTAACACAGCCTCATCTCCCTCAATATCTGAACATACTGAGACCTCCTCTGCCTCCATCTCTAGCCTGTCTGTCTCCTGCAGTCAGGTGAAGAAACAACTGGAGAAACTGAACTGGAACAAGGCTGCAGTTCCATATGGTGTCAGCCAGGTCTGAAACCTGCTCAGTATTGGACTCTATTGGATTTTCCAGCACCTTTTCAACATCAGCCTGAGTCAGAAAAGAGTTCCTGTACTGTGGAAAACACCCTGCCTTGTTCTAGTACCTAAACAATCCTGACCATATGAACAAAATGACTACAGACCAGTTGCCCCAACATGTCACATCATGAAAGTCCTTGAGAGACTGTTATTGCCCTTTCAGGACCTATTACATTTTACATATGGTAATGTTCCTGGGGTTGAACATGCCATTATCTACCTGCTTCAGTGTGTCTGACATGGTTGTCAGCAATGCAGAAGAACCACAAGGGACTGTACTCTTACCATTTATCTTCACACTGTACACCTTGGGCTTCCAATACAACTCTGAGTCTTGTAATCTGCAGAAATACTTTGATTACTTTGCAGTTGTGGTGTGTATCAGTGATAGACTACAGAGAACTGATCAGTCAATTTGTGAGATGGAAACAATCAACTCACATTGAACACAAACAACACAAACAAGATGATTGTTGACTTCAGGACGAACAGGAGTAAACAAAACACTGTTTGCATCCTTGGAGAAGAGGTGGAGGTGGTGGAGGAATACAAGTACCTTGGAGTTCAGCTGGACAACAGAGCAAACCATTCCTTAAGGAAGCTGAGATCATTCAATGTTTGCACCAAGCTGTTGCATGTCTTTTATACGTCTGTAGTGGAAAGTGTAATGAGCTTTGCAACCATAGGCTGGGGCGGCAGCAACAGCACTAGAGATTTAAGAGACTGAACAAACTGATCAAGAACGTTGGTTCTGTGATGGAGAAAACTGGAGCTGCTGGAGCAGATTGTCCAGAAACAAATGATGCACAAGCTGCTGAAAATAATGGAAGATTCTTCACATCCTCTAGACAACACAGTGAAGAAACAACAGTGTTCAGTGTGAGGCTTCTTCAAGTCCAATGCAAGAGAGAAAGGTACCAGAGATCATTCCTGCCAGCAGCCACCCCCTCCAGAACAAGACATCTTCTAATTTGTTATTGTTTTAATTAATTTAAAAAAAATATTACATCAGTGCAATTTCCCTCTGGGATTAATAAAGTATTTTCATTCATTTGTCCATCCATCCATCCATCCATCCATCCATTACTTGCTTTTTGGTTGATATTCCCTAATTTATATAAACATAATTCCTGTAAACACCTGCTCTTCTTTACATACAACACTGGTTACATATACTCAGAAAACTGTTGTTTATGTTTCCAGCTGACATGACATCCTGTTTGCTTCTGTATGTCTCATTTATCTGAGCAGTGTAACAGAAGCTTAACCCTCTCTGTTGTTAGCTGGCATTTGCCTCTGATGATTACTATTAAATATCTTCGCTTACTCCAACAAAGACCTAAATCTTTAGTTATGTAGCAATTAACTGTCTACATGTGAATGGGAACTCTAATTAGAGCTTTATTAAGGAAAGCAAAGGTTGTTCATTAAGTCTGAAAAGTAGAGGTCAAATACAGCTGCTAACACTGGATTGAGACGTGAATCCAAACACACAGTATGTAGCCTATATGCTGCGGGTCTTTAATTAATGTTATCAAGCTCTTGAGTGTTTCCTATCAGACTTAAAGTAACAGCAGAAACATTTATATATTTACTGTACATGTGTTCTTCCGCTGAGTGCTAATCACATAGTCAGGACCCAGGAGTCAGGCAGGGCCCAGCATCCAGATATGATACAGACAGGATTCTGATAGGATATATCATTTTTCAGGCAGAAGACTCATATTGAAAATGTGCCACCATGTGGCAAGAGAGACAGCTTGCACTCTGAATAAAACAAACACTACACATTTGTTGAAGAAAAGACAACTATAAAATCAAGAGGGCTGCAGCACACAATTACAGAATAAATGAGTCACGTCTGTCATTGTGCATGAAGACTACAGGGACCAGTGAAAACATGCCAATTACACTCAACGTGATGCAGGTTTAATTGGCAGTTAAGTCACAGATGAAAAACAATAAAAACTAAACAGAAAATTTCAGCATCACGCTTAATGTAATTTACTTACATTTGTCAGCACAGTTACACCTACATGTACACACTGAAACTGGATTACAGAGACCATAAACTAGGAGCCCAGACTAAAGTAGTTTTGTGCCAAAAGCATTTTTGTCTCTTCTTCTCTGGGAGCAGTGGTGAGCTTATTATTAGCCAACTGGAACCAGTTCAAGGAGAGGAACAGAATATGAAAGTTTCCCATCACCTCATCAACCCATACGCATACATGTATATTTACACTGATTGTAAATACCCTTGACCAAAAATGATACTGGACTAAGAAAGCCTATTACAGTAACAAAAATATCTTTTTTTAATAAGTACAGCAATGTTTCCCTCTTTTTAAGGATAATATTTTCGATTTATAAAACATATGGGCACTAATGCACATATCAGTAAGCATGGGTATAGCCCTAAAGCTAGGCTATATTCATTAATCCAAGTGCAAATAAATGACAAATAAACTAAGTAGCACCCATCTGTAATCACCATAACATGTTAAGCATGGCAGTCATGCTAATAAGGTTATTAATGAATCTAACATACAGCAATACCTTAATGTCAGCATAGTTTGTTGAACATATTATGGCATCATTGCTACTGCCAGCATACAGTCCAGGAACAGAATGACGCATCTACAGTTATATTTTGCTCATATGATATTAATATCCTCCCAAAAATAGGTGCAGTGCTGGTGGAATAGCAACAAGCCAAAACAGCAGACACCCAAAATGTTCACGTTATTTTATTGCAGCCAAAGCCGTTGTTTTTCCTGCACCTTCATGCTGCGTCCATCTGACTGTGACTCAGTGTGCAAAAGCAGGCCGCTTCAACAGTCCCCCCCCAAATCCCCTATAATTTGATAAAAGGCTAGAAAAAATAGAGGATCTGGTTAAAGTGCAGAGATGCAACATGAAAGCACAGCTCTGCATGAGCGCTGTTTAAAATGGCTTTGGTGAGGAATAGTGGTTAGAAGGGTGAGACGGAGAGAGAGAGAGAGTGAGAGGAAAGAAGGCAGCAAAAAGGACAGTGGGTGTTCTGTGAGCCCCGGATAGAGGCACAGTGTTTCATCTGCCTCCAAGACACCAGGGGTTGGATATATATATATATATATATATATATATATATATATATATGTATGTGTGTGTGTGTGTGTGTGTGTGTGCGTGTAAAGGGACACTAAAGAAAAGATTGCCTCCTTTTCTCCTTGCTTTCCTCTCTATCCACACTCTAAAAAACAGAATGAAAATTCATATGTGAACACACAAGAACCCCAAAGTCATGTAAATGCACAAGGCCATGCACATGCACGCACACAAAGCTCATGCAAATT
Source organism: Melanotaenia boesemani (assembly GCF_017639745.1). Classification (NCBI taxonomy): domain Eukaryota; kingdom Metazoa; phylum Chordata; class Actinopteri; order Atheriniformes; family Melanotaeniidae; genus Melanotaenia; species Melanotaenia boesemani. The sequence goes on along the minus strand of NC_055686.1, from coordinate 13,712,291 downwards.
ATTCATGAATGTGAAATAATGGGTGTGTTTTTTTAGTGTATTATGACCAAACACAAATGCTTTTGTTCAACTAACCTGCAGTCACAATGAAGCAGTGTCGAGCCTTTTCTGCACCTTCACTGAGCCATGAGATTATATTTTTAAAGCCTATGTGCTTGCAAAGGTCTGCAATGTGTGTGCAGCCATATTTATCTTTATGATTTGTCTTTATTTCTAAGAATGTGCAACTTATGGCACAGCCACACGTGTGATGATTTGTGACTACTGAATGATAAACTGTGTTTCAAACACACTATATCCTATCTGAATTCATTGTTAGAGATTAACCTGTGTGCCAGAACTCTGTGTGTGTGTGTGTGTGTGTGTGTGTGTGTTTCTTTTTGGCAGTGGAGTGATTATTCTTTATCAGAGGAGTGTGTGAGTGTATTGTCTAAAAAAATAAACAAATGTGGGATGGCTGAATGAATCTGAACACCATATAGGCGCGCACAAACACCTCAGCTAAGCTTGCTTCTTTCAAAGGTGATGCAGGCAGGCTATTAGAAAGTATGCTCCTGAACTGGGTTCAGATGTATTCTTACAATTACATCAGCACACCTCATACTTAATACCACCATCACTTAAGCCTCATCATGCAATCATCCTGCGGTTGTGCTAAACATTTTGTGATTTCCAGAGGGTCATGCTGCATGATGAAACTGAGGAGGAGGATTTAAAAGGAGGAGGAAAAGAGGAAATGAGAAGAATTTCTCTTTTCTTCATCAAGCTTAAAAACAGGCTCCCCCCTCCACAAACACCACTTTGGCTTAGACACAGCGATTAGCCTTGGGTGATTCGCTCCACTATTCCCTCTCTTTTTCTTTGTGCTCTTTTTTTCTCTAAAGTTGTTATTACTATTGCCTGGCTGTGACGACCAAATTATCTGTGAAATTATTCAGATTTTCTGTGCTGGTGCTGGGCAGGACTTCTCTCTGTGCAAGGATATGTTTGATGTGAGTTCTTTCTTAAGAGAAATTAATGTAAACTTCTGACACAAGTTGCAGCTTACATCAGTGTCCATCCAGCTCAACATATACCAAATATAGTGAAGACCACAACTCAAGTAAACTCTGTTCAGGCATATGAAAACCATGGAAGTAAATAACACTGATTCTCTCATTTAAGAAGATGGGAATTGCAAGTCTTTGTATTTACCCACCTAAACATTCCTGCAGATCAAGCACACCTCAACTTCTGGCATCATCACAACCTGACTGCAGCAGGTTCCTCCAGCAGGATAATGCAACTCTGCAGAAACTGCTGGAGGAACTGCTCAAGGTTCATGGCAAGGTGCCCGAAGCGTTGACCCGTCCTTAAAACTCCCCACATCCCATTCCCAACAAGTTTTAATGTGATGCACTGGAACAAGCCCAATCTGTGGAGGCCTCGTCCTGCCCAAAGGATCCACTGCCAACATTCTCGTACAACCACAGGATGCTACCCAAAGGTTAGCCTTTGTTTTGGCAGGATAAGTGGGACACACACATACACAGCTAAAAAAAAAAAAAAGTGGATGCTCTGCAGATATATTTAATCTCACAGCAAAGATGTTGAAACTCAGCACAGATTCAAAGTGAGTGCCAAGTTTAGTGCCACAGATTTAATGTCTTAGCAAATGGAAGTTAAATCACAGAGAAGCACATTTGGAAATAAACCAGAGCTGAATATAAATTCTTGCCGTGTGAGGTCACAAAGTTAATATTTTGGGAAATCTGAAAAAAAAAACCCTGCATCTGAGATTTCATGTTCATGAAAATAAGACCTGCCTCTTTATAGAAAGTCAACATGTTTTCCTTCTACTTCCCTTTATCTTTATTCTTTTAGATGACATCCTTTTCTTTCATTGTATCTTTTAAACTTTTCCGTTCTGTATAGTTAAACTTTGATTTTGTGTCTTGCAGAAAAAAACCAAACCAAAAGCAGCAGCATTTTGTGCTTTTAAGCAATCAATGCTGAGTAATTACCTTGCTAAACACTAGTTTGTGATGCTATTCCTGGGCTAGAATCAAAATACACACCTGCTAAGGATTCACCAATTTAACCCAGCTTTTTTCATTGCTTACTTATAAATGCCACTTTATTAAATACTTAGCTCTATTCTTTTTAACAGATATTTTAATACTAACCCAACTTTTTCTTGCTGTGGCTACTTTGCATAAAAATAATTCTACATGGCAAAACATGGTGCTGCATGTATTATTAAACTGTCACGTCAAACGCATTGTATCTGCAAGTGCTGTTTTTTTTCTTACAAAGCAGTCGCAGTTAATAACCAATGCTGTCACCAGAGTTATCAGGGCAGAGATCTTAAGGAATGCAATACTTTCACTCCATCAAATACATACTGTTAATATTCATTTGCTTTTTCCTTTTGTTTCAATGGTTTTCATTCACCCATCTCATACATTCTTTTATCTTTCTGGTCCTTATGGTTCAGTCCATCTTTCTGACTTCAGTCTGGAGCTGAAGCTGCTGGCCTCTGAAGTCCTGACGCTGGTGAAAGAGAAACCAGGCCAGCTCCCAACAGAGTACCACCATATGCACACGCAGTATTTCTCAGCGCCTCAATCTGCCCATGAATGTTTATGCCTATGTGTGTGTGTGTGCATGTGTGGGGATTCAGCATGAGGAGGCGTGATTGCTCTTCGCTCTGCCATGGGCCAGTCCAAGTGTGTCAGAAGGATGCAGGAGAGCACACACGCCTTGACTCATACATAGGGGGTGGATCAGAGCAGCTGACAGAGACAGATCGGGCCACAAAGGGACAAATGCTGAGAGAGAAAGGCAGATTATAGATTGTCAGGTATATGTGTGTGTGTTTTTCTGTGTCCCCAAGCAACAAAAAAGAAGAAATAGCTTCTATTTCAAGTTTCTTTTTTAACTAGAGTTGTTATAGAGTGGCAGTGAGTGTCTATCGATCAGGTTTTGTTGCACTATAAACACTTATACAGCCCAAAGGGACAATGGTTCATTGTCCTGATCACACACTCACACTGTGAGCCTTTCATGTGTATATGTGCTAAAAAAAAAAAACTCACTTCCTTGTCTTTTTATTTCAGTTCCAGCATCTCCTCCTCAGCCCAACTCTTTCCATCCACTCTTGTTTATCTGTCATTTGGCTCCCTTGGGTCTTACTGTCCCTGGGGGCCTCTATGCAGTCAGAAGGTAATGACGGGTGAAATAGGGGTGCCACGGGCCAGATCGTACATGATGTATGGTGAAGCGCTGTAGCTCTGTGGAAAGCACTTGTCCCATGCTTAAGAAATTGTTTTCAGTCATTGCTGTGTTTGATTTAACCCTCCTCCTTCTATCCGCCCCCTAGTCAGTGTTTTATTTCATCAAAAAATATACTGAAGTATTCAATTGAAAAAGTATTCAAACCCTTTGTTGTGAAATTTTCATTTGAAGAAAAGTTTTCATCCATTTTCATCCTCTGAAGTGAGCATGATTTCAAAGTTGTGTTTATTGTCAGCCCTCATTCAGCCGCAGATATCTCTGAATAAAGTGAGAACACTTTACTCCTTATTATTTATCATACAAGCAGCTGTAAATGTGCAAAATGCATAATCATGCTGCAATCCCAGAAAACACCAACCAGAATTTTAACATTGAGTTTTATTTGAAAACTACTTGAATCATGCTCTCATCTCAGAACACTTTTCACCCTCTATGTAGTTGCCAGAAATGCTGTTACATGAACATGTAAATAAAAAAAAATTAGTACTTTGTTCAGCTGTGAGTGAAGAGGAATACCACAGTGGTTGATACAAATATATTTTTCCAAACATATATTTTACCGATGGATGCAATGTGCTGTACGCTGAGATGTCATTTCAACTCATTTTACTTTCATATGAAATGTTATAAATATGGAACTACACAGGATGTATGCTGCCAGTGGGATGCTGCAAGGACATTGTAAAGGGGGCAGCTGAATACATTAATGAAATATCAAATCAAGCACACTGCTGTATCAAACACGTGCAAAAATTTTATGTTTGGTGTGATGGTAGTATATATGTCCAGACCTACCCATAGCACAGAAAAGAATCCTGTAGCAGCTCCAAATATTTCTCAAAGGCAATGTTCTCTGGTATCAGCAATATGAAACGTTAGTAGTGTCTGGGTGTGGTATTTCTATCTGTGCTGTCGATCCTGGTGAAATAAGGGCTAAATATATGCACATTAAGGGAATCCAGAAACTGACCAAAGCATGTTGATGCTGTGCTGCTTTGGACTGTATGACAATGTTCAAGACATTCGGCTGCTTCATGTAAGTATAGCTGAATTTATCGTGCTGATCTTGTCTTAAAGTGACTTAAATGTTGATTGTTTAAGGCTGAGGTAATAAAATAAGGGTTCTAATGAAGCTGAGTGACAGTGTGGAAATGCTCTGAGTGATCACGAGCTGACAGTGTTACATGGGCCGCTATTTCAGCAGTACTCTATTTTATTTAGTTTTATGACAAAATAAACTAAAAGCTCCTGTCCATATATCTGCTCACAGTTATATCAGTATGAACAAACACTCCAAAAGTCTCCAACTTTGTAATGAAAGATTACCTATTTCTTTGTTTATCAGCTTTTTAGGTTAAATGTAGATTAAAACAATGTATTGCATGGAATATTTAGGTTGTAACAAAAACATACATAGCAAGTGATGGTAAGTGATTTTGCAGCTAATTTATGTTGGTGAGAGGAACTGTGTAATTTTGGTAATATAACTCACATTTATGCTACAGTATATGTAACTAAAGGCAGTAGTTTTTAGGTGGCTGTACCACAGTTTTACCACATAGTACTAACTGCAGAGTTCAAGCTAAATTCATTGAGCTAGAAAATTATTTTCAGTACCAAGAGAACAACACCAGAAAAGATGAACAAAAGAGTTGGAAATTTGGGATTTTGATGAGTCAATAGCTGACTTTTTTTTTTTTTTACTTTCATTATTGTTTTGTATTTTGGTGGGAAATTAAAGCAGCAAAGACTGACTGTGAATTTTAATCCACAGATCATTGGCTCTGCTCTAAAAACAGCTCTTAAAATTCCACATCTCTTATAATTCAAGCTATTTTTGATTAGATTATAATTTGCTGATAAAGCCCACATTTGACTAACTCCATGCTCATAGTTAAAAAAAAAAAAAAAGAAAAAGAAAAAGCTGTTTCTAACCCAAACTGAGATTCCTGACATCACGTTTTAATAAGCTTTGGCAAACGCCTGTCACTGTCACTCCAGGCACTTTAGACAGCAGCTTTTAGACTCAAATGTAGAGTGCTTAATACTTGAAAAAGTAAAAAAGATTACAGAGAGTGCAAAATACAATACTCCTGAGCAGGAATGGAGGGGAAAAGAAAACATGGAGGAGAGGAGAAAACAACAGGGAGAGGAAAATAAGCGTTAATGAATCCCCAAACTGCAGTCTCCGCCTGCTCCAGCGGCAGCAGCTGTGCGGTGGCTGGGATTTACCAAGCAAAACAAACAGCTAAAATAAATGGGTAAACACTCATTGTGGGTCTATAGGGGTGTGCGAATGTGCATGTGTGTGTTTTCAAGCATCTAATTACATTCGTCTGCATACAAGCCCTTTTATTGTCATAATTATGCGCATACATTGGTGCATGTTTATAAGATTGTCTGTGAATGTAGATTGCCGTCTTCTCTTCATCTTTTTACCTTTTTGTGGCTGCCAGTTGAATGAATGGGTGTTGTGTCTGTGCATCTCTGGAGCCAAAAGTAAAACTCTCCTTTTTCACAGCTGGCGACATTTTGAAGCATTTCAAACAGAGCCCATGCTGGGATGGCCTAGATACTGTAACTCCTTCACACACATCACCCAGTTTGCATGGCACTACGGTTCAGTCTAGCCTCTGTTTTCTTCATCTTTGTTTATGAACACATCCCAACTGGACTCTGTTTATAATTGTACAATGAAAATGTAATCAAGGCTTTTTGCCCTTTGATCTTTGGTTTTAACCCAACCACCAAAGTTTTTAAAAAGTTTCCAAGTTTGGAACAATCAGGTTGAGGAGGATGTCCAGTATTGCTGTGGTGCATATGGAGGCAGCGTTTGTTATACGTCATTATTATTGTTGCAACAAAGTTGGTAGTCCTACATTGGAGTATTTTTAGAACAGGTTCAATAACATCTGCGTCACTGACTCTGAGGCTGTTATCTCAATTTTTTATTGGGCAGAAGCAAAGAAGTCCATTTTGATTATGTTTTCCAGCTCTTATTTTAGCCTAGAGGGACTTATTCTGTTTCATGATTCTTTCAAATATCTCAGTCCAGAGCGGCAGCAATGGTATTATTCACAATGGAAAAATACAAACATGGGATCCAAAAATTGTGAGAAAGCACATTTTTATTTTGCATTTTGTTTTTTTGTTTTTTTATTAGTCAGTGTATGATGTTGTGGCAAATCCTAGCTTTGTGTTTTAGAACTTCTTCAAAAATAAAGAAATAGAAAAGTTGAACAATCAAAGAACTTTAGAAACTGTGTCCAGTTGTAAAAAAAAATAATAATAATAAAAAAAAATCCAGGAACAAGTCTCTCGAAGGCATTTTGAGTTATTTAACAGAATGAAAGCATGCTATGTGAGCTGTCCAATGATGTCTATCATGAAAAGCTGAAAATATTTGAAGAGGATGTCACCATTTGATTGTTAGCCTCCTCAACCTAGTTTTTAACGTTGAGTGGACTAAACAGTACTCCACATCAAGAAAAAAACTTTCTTAATATAGGTTTGTTGTAAATATTTTCACTTAAAGTGGATGGTGCAGTGTAAAGATAAATATAACATAGTGATAAGGAAAATGTATGACTGAGATCATTTTAAGAGGAATTTGTTAAACTGTTTAAAAGATTCATAGTAAAATGTATCAGGATCATGTCTTCTACTCTGTAGGGCTGAAAGATGGACAGCTCCAAGGCTGAGGTTCTTATTTGTTTTTAAAATAAGAATATTTTATAATTTATTTAAATCATGTAGCTCATTTTACCAGTGCTTGCTGTGTTTGATTCTAAGAGTTTATTTATGTCACTGGAAAAACTTCCTTTGAAACCCATCCAACCAAATATGGATGATTTCTTATCAAATATTCAACTAACGTAATATTAGGCCAAACATTAAATATAAAAAAAGCCAAAAATTCCCAATGATATCTTGCCAAGCTGTTTTCAGAGCTTATGAGCTCTCTGAAGTTTCTTCTTTATTAATGTCCTTAGTGATGATCGACAAAATATCACCAAAATTATAATCACTCATCTCAAAGCTAATTAAATTTATTTACAAGAGATGATCATAGAGTGGTTGGTTCATCAGTTTATTCACCGGTCATTTAGACAAATGTAGAAATTTTAAGATTTTGGCGACATTTTGTGGAGCAGACTAGTTAAACCCCAATATTTATCCAGAAAACCAACATTTTGTTTGTTCTTACCAGTTGTGGAGCTGAATCTGATGGCTGAATGGGGTGGAAGTTTTAAAAAAGTAACCTAACTATAAAGTGCCTCATATCATGGATCACCAATAAAGGCCCATTTATGCCTGACACAGAAGATACGCAGACAGATGGATACTTTTGTCCGTCTTCTTCATTGTTAACATACGTAATTGGTGCATTTTCAGGGGCCTTGAAGCAACAAACGGAGCAAGAGCCCCAGAAACAGCAGGGTCAGTGTTGAGCAGTATAGCTGACACACGGCCGGCGAAAGGAACAAACCAGAAAAGAAAAAGGAGAATAGGAGGAAGAAGAAAAAGAAAAAGACAAGGACAACTGTAGCAAGAGCTTTTGAAGAAAGGCTGTGTGAAAACAACTTCACAGCGGTGCATTACCGTCACTAACCGGTGTCCGAAACTTCCGTCAGAACACGTGAGTGAATTCTGAACTCAGCACTGCCCACTAGTGGATGAATTGACTTCATAACCATGGCAACATCAAGGATGCATGACAGTATGAAGGGTGTTGTTGCATGACAACACTTTAAACAAACAATTATGTATGTAAAGGAGCATAAATAGGTCTTGAGAGACAGCAAAACATCCAACAGCTTTCACTGTTCTTCTAAGAATGTTCAGTAAAAGATAAAAAGCTCCATATCTGCTCATTTTAGTGATTTAAATCACCATTCAGCTGCTAACCTCATCCTCAACTCACAGAGCCTTCCTCGCTTGGGGACTGTCAGCACTGTAAGCTCCCCTGCTTCATGACCGAACCCAAACCTCACCGAGACATGCTCAGCAGTAACTAATTCTGTTTCTCACACATACCTGTGCATGAATGCATTTACATGATAATCCTGTCCATCATAAATAAAACAACTCTGAGGAGAGCGAGGTTTTCCACCTCCAAAGCAGCGTAATTAAAATATGCAAATAATATGATAAAACACGTTTCACTCAGACGGGGACAATGTCAGTCATGCCAAATAGTTTTAATATTGGAGGGTTATTGTCAGATAAGGATGCCTTACATCAAAAGTGCGGTTGATATGCGCCTGTATGTGTGCGTGCGTGTGTGTGTCAGAGGTAATTCTGAGCTTTATCTCCAGTGTATAAAGAAAGCAATCTGACTTCTCCCTCGTATGTGTGTGAAAGACAGCTTCTCAGATCTCCCTCAATTGCTCTTCTTTCACACAAACACCTCTTTCCACACCCACACTTCCACTCTGCAAAGCTTTCAATTATTGTGACCTTCCACTTGCATGTACTTTGGGTAAACAATTTAGATAAATAATGTTCTGGAAAAATGGTGCTCTGCCAGTGCCTGCGTGTGTGTTGGCCAAGATAGCAGACACACCAACTCTCAAACAAAAATTTGACAAACTAGTTGCTGAATTTCTGTGTTGGTCTGTCAGCGCTTCTTATTGGCAAAAGTTTATAAATGAAAAACACAAGTTCCTCTTACTGCAGCTGAAACAAAGTCTTCATTTTATCATATTAGCTTACAGACAGCTGTGATTAATTGATAATCAGAAGAGCAAAATGTTATTGCTAGTAATAAATAATCATCTATGAATCTTCTTTCTTACACTTTGTATCTCCATGGGTTGGGATGGTTTTCTTTTCCAGATTCTACAGCCTCTTATAAAAGTGATATAATGAACCACATTCTAAACTTTTCATTAAAATACAATTATTAAAAAATAATCCATTACACATTAATCTGTGCAGTCAACATACAGTTTGAGCTAAAATATTTAACCTCTAGTTTCATGACAGATTTTGTTGTAGCCATGTTTACTGCAAAAACCAAGAAAGACTCAATGTACAGTCATACTGGCATTTGACATCAGGCTATATGACAATGTACACTGGTGTTGGCAAAATAAGAGCCTCAGGGGCCACTGCCCTGCAGGCATTAGATTTTTCTCTACTCCAGTGCACCTCCACCCATCTATACATTGACTATACCCATTTATTCCATTGTAGGGTCACAGGGGGGCTGCAGCCTATCCCAGCTGCTTTCAGGCATGAGGCAGGGTTAATCATAGACAGGCTGCCAGATTATCACAGGAGATTTTTCAAAGGAAATTTATCTCCTCAACAGTGTATCCCAAAGTTCTACAAAATCCTGGTATTGACTCTGCTATTACACTTGTTCTGGTGAGACTACGCTCAAAAATTCATTAAGCAAACATTTGTAACTTTAATTTAGTGACTAAGTCATTTCAATAGTACGACACCTAACGTTAATGCTACTTTTAACTACTTTATATTTCACTGGGCCATCAACAAAACATCTGATTTAATACATTTATATGTTTCTGTGTGAAAACCATCACAGCTGTCAGATACTACAAATGGGAGTAAAAACTGGCGTCATTTGCATATACATTATATGAAAAGATGAAAAGATGACAAACCTATGTCCAAGTGCAAACACCTTCTAACAGCACTAGAGGAAATGTGGTTAGTTAAAGTCATCCACTGAATACTAAGGTTCCTATCATGCTGACAGTTCGACAGAGTGGTTTTGAACCAGGTGTCAAAGGCTATGCTGCTTCTATTATACCAGAATGCAATAATAAAAAAAAACAACAACAAACAAATAATAAATATGCTGAAGGCGGCTGTCTGAGGTGCTGTTTTCTGTTTTCAGTCTACACACACAAATGGAAAAACGCAGCTCCTGTGCAAAGCCCGACAATGCCGTTTGTCATTTGTGATTTGTGCCTGAGCCTTGTCATATCGCTCATTGCTCTGAATACATGGAGGTAATGCCCTGAATGAAACTGCTCCAAGGGAGAGGAGGGCCACATTCGCCTCGCTATATGATCAACTCACAATTCTCATCTGTCTCATGAAGTAAGGCCGGTCTATAAAATCTATAAGGCATGCGGCTTCATACAGCAGGGCTCTGAGTTATTAGTAACATGCAGAAGAAGTACCAAAGACACTTGTACTGAGATGATTTCGAAGTTCCAGACAATAAAATGAGACTCAGTGTGCAAGCACTGCCATCGTTTAAAGTCAGCAGCACTTTAAAAATGTATCTCAGGTATAATGAAGCATGTGGCAACCATTTACATGACCGAACTCCTGTCTTAGTATCTGAAATTACACTGTCAGTTTCTCAATTATGATTATACGTGTTACAATTTACTTATTCGCTCCATTACACCAGGTTGATTTCCCATTTTAGTGGATGGTTTTTATTCTGATTGACCAAGAAGTGCAGCATTTACAATCAGTACTGCACTTTTAGGTGAATGTGCACCAAGATTTCCCTTTATGCAGTTCAGAAATTATGATTTTCTGCATTAGTAAAAGGCTTTTCTGCTTCTACTGTCAGTTCATCTGTATGATACGTAAAAACAATCAGATAACAGGATTATGTCATGAGCTGCACTGGTCATCTGAGAAAAACAAAACAGAACAATCTGCAGGGCGAACAGTTCAAAACCAGAGTTTGCCTGTCAGGTAGCAGAGCATAGTGTCCTGCCATTCTGCACCACTGTCTCATTGTTTGCTGCCTCATTCCCCCTTATTAACTCAATTTTAAGTAAGCCCTTCTCGGTTAAGCTTGCATGTTAATGAAATTTCCAGCATGTGTGGGTTGGAGGGAATGCCACTGAGGCGTTGACATCAGAACTGTGATGATAGAGTGCAGCACATTTCATCTAGTTCTCTCTGTTTTTCATCTCACTGTCCATCACGCCTCTCCTCTGATCTCTGTCCTAGAGCCTGCCAGGACATAGTATCTGTCTGAACTGGTAAATCATCCAATAAATTGTCTGTGTATTCAGTGCAAATGACATTAAACACACTTTTAACATAAATTAAAGAGCCTCTGTTCAAATTGTGCCATCAATACTAAACAAGCGAAGGTGTGGAGATGAGAGGATTTGTCTGGTGACACTGTAAACTGTAAGTTCAGGTGGTAAATGGAAGTGGTTGTGGCTTAGTGGCTAAAGTCTGGGGGGCTGCTGTGTCATTTTTAAAAATCAGTAGGAAAAATAAGAGTGGGCTGGGGCAGGGAATGGCCAGCGCTGTCTGGCTTCATTACCATCCACAGATGAAGTGCCTGTAAGCAAGAAACCAAACCCCTTGACCCTTGGTGCTGCATCTGCTGCTGCCCAGTGATCAAAGTGCATGGTTGCTGCCTCCAATGTGTGAGCTCAGATTACACAATGCTTCAGGTGGCGGTTCAAGATCACATATAAATAGGTTAAATACAGAGATCATCTGTTTCTAATGTATCATTCAGTCAAATAAACAAAATGAGATAACATACAGCAAATAGCCTGAGAACTCACACATAGCACACATCCAACCGAGCTCACACTACCACCCAACAAATTCATTGAAAGATATATGACAATATATACCAACATTTCTGTCATCTGCAGTTAATCCACCCACAGCTGGCGTTCATCCCGTTTTTTTGGGGCACATTTTTACTGCGAGTCATGTGTTGAATTAACGCAGATTGTTAAAACATTGCACCACAGATAAAGTGAAATAATGACCAGCTGGCTGGTTAATACACCTGTCAAAAATCATGTAGTAATTCTTCCGTCATATATTGGCTCTATAAACCCTGGAATTCACCGTCAGCCCTATCCTCTGTGTTACAAGCTTTTAGAGGGGAGCTTTTAGAACTGTTGCTTATCTGGTGTAACAAGGTGTTAACTGTAGTTTTTTAATGACATGCTTTAGTATAGTGCTGCATTCAGTGACAAGAGAAATGTCAAATTTTGTTCATTAACTGGAAAAAACTTGCATCATTATTTAAATTTAAAAAATGAGAGGACTAGACATGTCCTCTAAAAATCTGAAGCAAGTTTTCTTGAACACTTGAGCTTAAAGGTGTTAAAAAGAGGAGTCTATCTAAAAAACTGTTTTTAGATCATATAAGACAGATTTAACACAAAAAAAAGCTAATTAAGCTAATTATTTTTCACATGATGTTGCATGTTTCATGATAGTAAATAGCCTGTACTTATTTAGTCTAGTCATATGTTGACCACTCAAAGCGCTTTCTACACTTCATGTCACATTCACCAGTTCCCACAGCACTTCTATTCTTATTATACTACGTGCTTTTAACCTGTCACACATTCTTACCATGACAGACACATTAGGAGGCAAGGACACTACATTATGTTAGGGGAAGGCTGGAATCAGTCCACCAATGTTCCAGTTGGTAGATGACTGCTCTTCCTCCTGAGAAACCTCATCATACATGATGCATGAATAGTGCCAACACACATTCAATCTGTCGGTATGGCCAGTCTTTCTCAGACAAAGCCTGTCATATGTTCTTCAAATCTAACGGATGCTATATGGGCATAAATCCCAGTGCCATTGTGTGCTGCTGCAGCCTGATTTTATATTTGGAAGCTCTGAGATGTTTCCCAGAGCTCCTGTAATCTTGTATTTGTAGTAAGGTCAGCAGGGTTTAGATTCAAACTCTGAGGAACAAGATACAAAATCTGACTGGTGGCTAGCTTAAAAAACAGGGAGAGCTTTGAGATGAAATAAATGTATAAGTGTATGTACCCTCGATCTACAGACACGCTATTGTAAATACCAATACATCATTAGTGGAAGCAAATAAACTGAAAACCCATTACTTTATTACAATATTTACATACTGTTTTGGTTCCACACCCCATAAATATCCAATATTTGGTTTATTTTAACTTGCTACAAAACATACTCAGCTAACCATGCTATAAAGTGTTTTTATTTAGAAGACCATAAAAGACCTGAATTAACAAATGCACTTACAGATTCCACACTGCTGCGCTTGAGGTTTTGACAATTTTTTACACTTCAACACAGCGCAGGGATCAAATCTTCTGACCTGTCCAAAGTCAAAGTTAGGCTGATCAATTCCCTTTTATTGCACCTACTGGAAGTTGTGCCAACAAACATTGGCAAGGACAGCATTTTTTGGCTGAATTTGAACATGAATGAAGATAGTAAATAATCATCCTTTCTGCTGGTAGAGAAACCACTCAAATATAAACGGGTCTTCTGTGAGCCTGCAATTTCTAAGAGCATGGATGTTCCTTTCATGCAGGTCAGGCCAAGTCATGTTCCAAACACAGGAAAAGAGTGGGGTGAAATCCCTCTGGATAGACATGGAAAAAACCAAACATTTTCTCCTGCTCCCTTTCTCACAATCTTTGCTCTTTTCTTCTTAACCTCCCCTACCACACAGCACAAACCAAAAACCATCAGTCTTTTAGGCAATCCGCAGTCTATCACCTTCCCACAGCATGAGCCTATTAGACTTATCTTAGTCAGAGTTGCTCCTAATTTGGCATCCTTGAAGCAATGGCTATGGTGTGTTGAAAGTTATCAGAGTGAGGCCAGCTCCCTATTTGGCAGGCGGAGGGGCAGTGCCACTACTGTCTGTCCGCCAGGTTGATTAATAAGCATCCGCTGAGCGGCTGTGCTAACAGACTGGCCAGCCTGGATGCTTTCACAGCTCTGCTAGATGAATGACACACCAACAGAGACCCAAAACCACACACACAAAATATTTTAACCCACACTCTCATCCTTTCTCATTTCCTCACACACTTAACTGTATGCTTTAATAAAGGTTTGACAATAACACAGAAAAGGCATACTGAGCTGTAAATTAACACAAGCTTCAGGGAATTGCACACCTATTCAGTCTCTCCCTCCTATCTGCCGAAATATTGACACAAACGCACGCTAACGCGCTTATTTCCCGTCATCTGTTTCAGTAGTGACATATTTGAGTGGCAGCTCATCAGAGATGCATAATCATATTAACGGGAAGGCACGCTTCTTGTTAAGCAGAGCAGGCAGCCGGGCATAGCAGAACTCTCCGTCATTCTGTTGCCATTAGTTACTGCCGACACGACCGACGAGGGGGTCGAGCGAACGAGTGTGAGAAGCACAACATTTAACAACAGAAATAAAAAAAAGAACCAGAGTGAGCAAAAACAAGTTGTTGAAAGGAGTAATTTGGTTTTGTTTGCTATAATGACATTGACATTGTCCAACGGTTCATTGGTCACATTTGAGAGATGGAGCAGTACAGGAGTGATGCAACCTGGGGAACAAATGATGTATTTTAGTGATGCACTCCAGCACAGGAGAAATCTGCAAATTGGTAAATGACTGGCGACTACAGAGGGGTGGAGCATTAATTCCAGAGATGCCATCTTTACTGTTGCCTCTCATTTTCCTTTTAGGTTTTATTAATGCTATTATTTTATCCATTTACCCGAAGTAAAGTCAAATTGCTTCTGGGTGGAAAATGATGGGAAGTAAAAAGATGGAGTGATTTGTCAAGAAGCAAGAGGAAGTCACAAGAAGAGCTCTCAAAATATAACTGAAAGAAAAAAAAACACAAATGTAAATTTTGGTTCAATCAATGTCGGCACTCACCTCCTATAATAGATAAAGTGTCAGTGTAGAGGTTATTCACTCTTAAAGTGCTTGGAATTTGGTTAAAATATACATTTGGTGGAAAAAATTATAATCTGTATTGTGCTTTCAATCAAATGCAACTTTGTGGATGGTCAAAATAAATATGTAACCTGCAAGAATCATTTCTTGTACTAGATTTGGATAAAACAGGCAAAAGTGAGCCATCGGTGGAGCAGCCACTTTTACATCGATATGCCTGTTTTTACTGTGGATATAGATTTATGTGAACTAATTTCCTCCAGGCTCTTTGCAAGACCCATAGCTGCTGTTTTGGGATTGATTTGCACTTTGCACAAAAAAATGTCAATTTCTAGGACACAGAACATGTCCTATTCCTGTCAGTATGATGACTGGTTTACACATGGAACTGTTGTGTGAACAGATCAACACGACACCTTCAGCTATTTGAAATTTTAATCACTTGTGGAGGTCCATAAAGTTTCTTTCTTTTCTTTTTTAGATAAAGTCGTATTACTTTAAAATGCAGACAGTCTGTTTGTATAAAGTATTAAAATAGCTCTACATGCCTCTAAATAAAATATCCTACAATCTGAAGTGAATAAACATATAAAAAAAACTAAAACATTGGGACACATTCAGATGCTCCAGTCCTCTCAGGTCCTTTCCAATGTTCTTATTCTCTTTCTACTCAGTTACATCTACCAACACTAGAGGGCTTTTCTCTCACCTCCCACTGATAGAGATCTCTGTGTATTTGGGGGTGTGTGTGCCCATGTTTGTGAATCAGTAGTGGCATTACCATAAGCTACAGGTGTAAACAGTGGTTGGTCTCTGTCGAGGTGTTTGCTTGGAGACTAAAAGGGAGAAAGACACGAGTAGGTGGGCTCACACGCAGTGGGATGCAGAAAAACTCACTTATTCATAAAGACAGCGTGAGACAGTGGAAAGAAATCTAAACACACATAAACACACACGCAGCTGCAAAATCACGTCTCACCCACATCTACAGGTGAGTGTGTGAGCTTGTGCTTTCATTTTAGGCCAAGAGCAGCTCTAAGAGATGAAGCTACTTTATTAACAGGGCTTCAGTGATTTGCTCTATTCACCCGTTGACCTTGTGCAAGCACTGAAGGGAATGTTTGACATTAACTTCCAAAGATTCCTTGCTGCGACAGGAGAGCCACATCAACTCATCCTCAGTTGTTGTCAAGCACACCGTTGCCTGGCAACTGGCCAAAGGTAGAACGTGGAAGGGGATAATGATGGGGGAGACTAAGGCCTTATCCTTGCTACTTTCTGTCTCTGATTTGTTCCCATCTCTATCTTGATTTGTCACCTTTAGAAATGTATTCTTGCATGTATTCTAACATGTTGTTCTCAGCTTTGTCATATGTTAGATAACACATTCAAAGGCCTGTTGTCCTTTTTGGGGCGGCATGGCTCAGTGGGTAGAGTGGCCATTCTGTAGCCCAAGGGTTGCCGGTTTGATCCCGGCCCGGAGCGCTCATGTTGAGGTGTCCTTGAGCAAGACACCGAACCCCTAATTGCTCCTGATGGGTCGTGGTTGAGCTCCTTGCATGGCAGCTACTGCCATCGGAGTGTGAATGTGATGTATATGTAAAGTGTTATATAAGTACAGACCATTTACCATTTTCCTACCTATGATCCTACAAAAAATCTAATGTGGGCATTCAAAAACCTGAAAATAAAGGAAAATAAAACGTTAAGTGTCTTTACTTTCTGTGAACTAACGTCAGACCTGTTAACAAGACTCAACAGGTCTGAAGTGAATATTATAGTCCTGCCACAGCTCAACTCACAATGAGAAAGATCATAAAATTCTTTCATTTAAAAATCTTTTCAAGATTTAACACACTTTGTCGTGACTAATAAAACTTGAAATTCAGTTAAACTGCAATGACAGAGTGGAAAAAACCTTTTCCTGCTATAAGTTTGTGCCACTCTTATCTCTCCTCAGTCCTTTTTCATATTCCCAGTCATTTGCTCATCATCTTAGCTTTTCTCTTCTTTTACAAAGACAAGCACAATCCTCTAACTTGTTTCATGCTCTACTTCCTCTGCTCTATACTTTCAAAGCCCTGCTATTAAGTGACCAGTGTGCTTTGTGGTGAAAAGCTGAGACTGCTCCTAAAAATATCTGAATTCAAGAGATGAGATACAGTAAATGTATGTTTCCATGCGTTGTAGAGGCATATGTGCACTGTGCTGTGTAGATGTAAATGTAAGGAAAACATTAACTCTTGTGGAAAAAAGATGGAGAAAGACAAAGGAGAAAGAAGAGGGATTTTACCAAGAATAACTGAAATGCACTGAGTGCAAAGATCTACCAATTTACAACAACCTGTAAGTGTGTTGAACTTTGATCTCTTGCATAATCCAATTACTGTTTTACTAAAGTGGACAAATTATATTTTTATGAGTCAAAACACTAATAATTAAGATGTGTTTTAAATGATTAATATTGTGCAAAAATGTATATTTAACTTTTTTAAAGAGGATTAGAAATGGACCGAGATATGCTTTTGGATGAACAGTTTCAGCAAAGAAATATAATCCCAAAGTTAGAAGGTCTTTGCATAGAAAATACACCCTCAGAGCAAAAAAGAATATATTATGACGTAAAAGAAAACCGACATGTGACATCGACTTAGTACTTCATGTAGCGCTGGTCCAACATCATGCTGAACGTCATATAACATGACTGATTCTTATCTGTATTTTAACGTCATGTTGCATCTTCTGCGACTTCTCAGACTTCTTCCCAACAAAGAAAAGCATTTCAATGTGTGTGTAAACAGGTACAACAGGTTTAAAGTAACATAATTTTTTTTAAAAAATGTCAAAGCCTAATATCATCACTAGTCTACATCCATGTGTCAATCCCCACCTCAAACCAAACTGTCTCTTTACACCCTCCCTGTCTCTTGTACTTTATCTCTTTCCTCTCCTCCTTTTTTCTTCTTCTGCTTCTTTCCCTCCACATCCTACAGACTCTGGATGCCTGGCTGTGTTTGCGCTGAGGGCAGCACTTTGTCACATCCCTCATACATATGCAACACACAGACCAGGTAAAACAAGAGAGACAGAGAGAGGGAAGGAGGGAGAGAATGAAATCTGAAGTAAGGTAATGAGGAGATGGAAAGGTAATAGAGGAAATAAATGGAGAAATGGAAAAGGATGGCACAGAAGGAGAAGACGATGTGGAGATGTGGAGGTGAAGAGATTAAGGAGGATGAGAGTAAACATTTGAGTAGGACAATGCAATGACAGGGATGGAGAGAAAGCAGGAGGCAGAAGAGGAGATGGAGCAGACAGGAATCAAAACCATTAACCTACGGGCTTCGAGCTGCTGATATTGTGTATGTGGGTGTGTGTGTGTGTGTGTGTGTGTATGTGTGTGTGCATTTGGTCAGTGGCTGGACAGAGATGTAGTTCTATCCAGAGGCCAATTAAGCTACATCTGTTGTCAATCTAACCCCTCCTCCACCAACTAAGATGGATTGCTGGCAGTGCTGGCTAATCACGTGCTCTGCTGGCCAGGACACACACACCTGAGGCCATTGGAGCTATGAAGCTGGAACAGACATTATACATTACATCCCTGAGGACGCAAGAAGCATTTAGTACAATCTTACACTCCACCTATAATTTTAGACCTCACGGGTACTACTAATAGAAATGTGTTGAGACAGTAATAAATTTCTGGACACTCGCTGCAGGTGAATATACCAATATTATATATATATGGATGGAGCAGAAAGGATTGGACAAAAACCATGTGGTATTCGGTGTTAAAGAGTCCAAACCATACATCTGAACAGGTACAAATACATTTATATCATAAATATCATCTCAGCTGGTCAGATCAGTTCTATTGACCTTCATGGAAATCAGGGTCATCCCTCCTCCTGTCAAAAGAGAAGTGAGAATACATAAGACTCTGTTTCATAACTACCACAGTCAGTGCTCTCTGACCCGCACACATAATTCTGCAATCCAACAGCATGGTACACATTGCATTTTATTGTATGTTTACACTGATGTAGCTTATTATTCTTTGCTTCTAACAAGAAACAGCTGCAGTTATCACCATGGCAAAGGTCATATTAAGTTTAATTTAGGAAAAAAAGACTGATGCAGCCTTATTAAACTAGCCTCCGCTTAGAGGAAAAATACACTTTTTGTTTTATCCCTCGACTTTAATTGTGAGATCGTTTATTTAATGCATGGACAAGATCTAAGTTATAATGCCAGATTATACAATAAAGTGAGTTATTCTTTCCCACAGGGCATACTGCTCCCATACTGCCTGAAGTGGTTCATCTGTAGGTCCAAGATTTTCCTTCTTCACTTGCCTGTATCACCATGAAACATATTTGCATGCTTGTCTACTAGCTGACCAATCAGCTGGCCAAAAGGAGCAGAGAAACTAAAAAGGAGAGCCAAAAGGTAACACAGGGTGCAGTACAACTAAATAAGTTTAGGAAAATTGTGTGTTTATGTAAACCTTTTCTAGCAGAGCTGTTTACAGAGTAGTATTGATTTAATAGCACCCTGTTGCAGAAATTCAGGAAATATTGTGTTTGAGATCATTTATTGCCTTTCTTTTTGTAAAATGTACATTTTCCTACATTGATTCTGATGCTGTGCAGCTGGAATGATTTCTGCAGGTAATTCTGGCACTTTCAAAAATCTTTTACAATTTATAAACAGACCAACAGGATGATTGTTTAAGTGTGAGATGTGATGATCAAGCTTCCAAAAGCCGAAGCAATGACTAGAATAAGAAGTCAAATTCTGACTGGTTGAAGAGGAGACGTCACAGATTGTAGGGCAAGAGCAAATTGGAGAACAAGGAGGAAGAGGTTTTAACCATTTCTTCTCCTGGTCATTAACCAGTTTAATCTTTTCTTTTCAGGCTCTGCTCATTAACTGTATACCCAATGAAATGAGTGTATCTCTGCATCCACATGGTCTGTTTAAACCCTTTTATAGTCATAAAAAAACTAAAGAAACAAAATCATGTTTTGTGTTTAAAAAAAATGTTAAAGCCACAATGATAAGAAAAATAATTAAAAAGTAGAGTTTGTTTTGCTGATGTGTATATGGTTAATGACGTGTGAACAGTGAAATATCTGTTGGAAATTAACGGCATGTTGGCCTGGAGCTGTTTTCAGTTCAGTTTTTTGATATGTTTGGTTAATTAATGATTTGTGTGAGAAGCACAGATTAAGATTTTTCTTCTTTCTCCTTTGAATCCCAGTGTTTGTGATTTATCTTTGTATGGATTGTGTTATAGGTAAATTAATAAATAAAAATAAATAAAACACTTTCAGGATGAATGTGAGTATTCCTTTGAAATGATTGCTTTAAACCTCCATCAGTATGTGAACATTATTTCTGCACAGGTCAACTCTGATAAAGGGAAACCAAAAAAAAAAAAGAAAAAAAAGAAAAAATAGAGAGGTTCAGGGGAGGTCTCCAAAGTGGCCATTTTGCTAGTGTGGCACAGTTTGGCTCCCATCTGTGCTCAAAGCTCCCCAAATAAAGTACTTCAGGTTTTAAAAGGTTAATGTGAATGTGAGATCAGGGACATAAAACAGACAAATCTGGAGAGCTGACAAGGACACGCCATGAAAATTAGAGATGTAGTATTGAGTGTTTTACTCAGACAAGGCTGCTGGAACATACATGGGACTCCAGTGCATCTCTAGCCAGCTTTTAGACTATACAGACAGAGTTTGCATGTAGGTAAGAGTAAAGGAAAGATTGCTGTGCTTAATAGCAGATGATGTAATCCTAGAGATGTTACTGAGAAGCATCTTTTCCACAATGTTAACTACTTCCTGTGAGTTTCTGTGCAAGCTGCCTGATAGAGTCCACCAGTGTTAAGTGCTGATGCTGCATGTGATGAACTATAAGATCCCAATGCACTGATGGCAATCTCTGGAGGTTTCAGTCGAACCTTTCTAATTGCTATAATTAAACTTTTTAAGAGGATCTTAACTATTTTGTTAAAATTTTGTTGTTATGTTAGCCATATTTAAACTAGGCAACAATATAGTTGACCTGTAATGTGGCTGGCTAATATCGGCTAATTTCTGTCCATCAAAACATAATTTCAATGGTGTGATGAGATTTTCTGTAAATTAAACTTTTAGTTATATCTGCTCCCTGTGACTCTAAAAGAGGCCAAATATGTCTGCTATTCTACAAATATGTAACTACTCAAGCTTAAACACTAATTCCGTCCTACCACCACAGAAAAATATTAGGCTTGTAACTGATTTATCTGTGCAGAAAGCTTTCAGAAGACGCTCCACCTCCTCCCTTTCCCTCTCATCCCTTTAAATGAGAAATCCAAAGTCCCTCTATCCATCTCTTTTTCAGCATGTCAGAACTTGGAGTTATTAGTCTGCTAATTACCTCTCAGAAACCCTCATTTACCACAGAATCCAATCACTCTGATTATAATGAGAAAATTATGATAGACTGAATTAAAGATAGAATATGGGATTGATTGGTCCACAAAGAGGCCAGGGAGACAAAAGAGTGGGAGAAGTGGAAGGTGATAGAAACAGAAAATAAGAGACAGAAGGTGTGAAGAGAGACGGTCTTGATGGGAAAAGAAGAAGCAAAGACAGAAAAGGCAATCAACATGTAGTTACATCTTTGATCTAATACCAGATTTGGGTATTTATTGAATCCATGTGGCAAAAAGACACAACTTATTTTTGTAGTGGTTAGCTCATCACTGCTAATTAAACAGAGTTTATTACCTCAAAACTAATATAGCTGACCATAGACGGGGATAAGACATTAACCAAATTATTTCACACTTACAAAAGACAAACCCTGAAATACAACTTCTCTTTATCTGATGTTTCCATTATCAGCAGCTCAGTAACATCCATAACCCCACACAAACACGCACACCTTTCACCTGCAGGTATAGATTTTCCATGAGAATCTGTTATCTGAAAATATAGCAAATCATGGTGTAACTGCGTGTGTGCATGTATGTGAGACTGGAATGATAGCATGTTTCAATAACGGAGGTGGGGGTTATTATAGCTGCTCTGAGGAAATTAATAAATTTTTAATGAGAGCATCCATGTTAGGGAAAGCTGAGTTGCACTGCAGAAAAGAAAGGTGATGGTGCTACGGAGAACACCAGTGTTAATGCAAAAGGATGCTGATACCACTACATCATTACTGACGTCATTATGAGCTGTAAATACAACAATTTACACTCTTGAAATTCAGTCTGCACATTGATCACCCTCTGTCCAAACTGCTGAAGTCACCATGCTAACAGCAGCTGATACTTCCAGCTCCACAGCTTCTTTCCTCCCTCTAACAGCCTCTATCACTCGACTCCCACCTCCCCATCTTAAGATAAGCCAATCTTGAGCACATCTTGACCGTTTTGGGGAAAAAACAAGAAAAACATGCCGCTGTGTAAGTGCTGCCAGAAGCAAGGAGGGCAGTCAGACAGTGAGGAGAAAGGAAGGGGATAGTACGGCGGGGAGGGAGGGGGGATGAGAGTGAGACAACGCTGTGATAACAATGGGGAGGTGTGAGTACAGTGCCGGTTATTTTCAGGGGATGGGTGGCAAGCACAGTGGTGGAAAAGCTGGGTACTCCTCTCGACAAAAGGCTTTGTGCTTTTATTGTCTTCCTGGCAGGGCTACCAGGGTGTCTGTGGAAAGAGCGATAAGAGCAAAATAAAGCATGATTCCATTAAATATTATCCCTCTTCCACTGGAACTGAAGGTGTTGTGTTGGTCTGTGCATGTCTGTTTGGGAGTGAGAGAGAAAGCATTAAGCCATCCTCATATTGCTGGTTTCTTCAGGAAGTTTACACCAATATAGTGTACATCCACATTTCCATTAGCACATAAGCAGGATTAGATGCTGTCTGGATGGTTTGCTGGTGCTGATAAAATGACTTGACTGGCATGTTCTGTAGGATTACAGTATGTACCAGCATCAGCCTTGGTCTGATAACCACTGCCGACTTGCCACTGGACAACACTATTTGCAGTTTGGTTTACTTGTACTCAGAGCTCCAATTACAGACACATTTCAGTGAGTGATAGATTTATGTATTTATTTCCTGCCTAGAAAATGATTTCCGGTGCAGGATGGCTTATATAATCAGTGTGAACCGGCTGGTGAAAAGATCAGGTGGCTGTGTAACACAAGGCTGTAGGATTTACACACACTGTGATGGCTGTCAGCAGCAGATAACCACGATGATTAAGGTGCTGATGATAGCCTCGCCATCTGTTTGTAATGTAACAACATCCGTTAATATGATGCTTTAATCCACAGCAGGTTGGAATGAAACCTTTCCAGTGATGCGGCCTGACACTTGGATGCATGGACTCTTTCACTTTGAATAGAGCTCAAGGAAAGAGAAAGGTATTGAGGTGAAGAAAGAAGGTGAAGGCAGCCGATCATTACAGCATTATTCTTACTAATAACATACTCACAACACCTTTAATTACTTTTTTCTGTGCATATATGACTACTGCTTCTAGAAAGAGATGCATAATATCTTTAAACTAGTAGCTGAGATGGTAATTATTCCTTATTTAATGGACTTCACTCAGATGTTTCAATTTTTGGCTGCATTGAGAATCGTTATTATATATTATATAATAATGACACATCTGCTCAGTGGAAGAGGCACTTATTTAATTTCTTGCATCTGTTTTTGTAACAAAATGTACATCACTCTATTATTTTAAGAGAAAATTACTCCTGTTTTTGCTGGTTGAGTCAGAGTAATAAATATTTTTCATAAAGTTAATAAAAGTTTATAGTTGTTATAATGTAGAAGTAACTCCAACGTTAAAAGGATGCTATATGCATATGCAAGGCAAAGTAAAGATTATATTTAAACATTTAAGCTGAGAAAAAAGGAATTAAATTGGCAGAGACAATAGATATTGAGTGGAAGTGAAATACTTTAATTTACCCCTGAAGCTGTATGGGTCTGCTATCAAGGTAGAATAACAATTCACTTATAGCACCTAAAGCATTTGAGTGAGCGTTTATGTAAGTAAAATGATCTAAATGAGAAATTCTAACAGTAACAAACAGCAGCTAGATTAACAGAACGTCAGCATGCCATCTGGTATCTTGGAGGGCATCTATAGAGTTACATATCTCTGTCTCAGCCTACAATCTTAATGACAACATTTGTTTTTATTGCTGCCATCACTGCAAGACACCACAGAATTTAGTTCACTTCAAGTGTAATAATCACCCATTTATTAATGTGCAAGAACTGCATATACATTACAATCTACTTTATACTATTATATTACCACTTTTTAAAAATCTTAAAAGTTATTTTGATGTATGCGTGAGCAGAGTGAATGATGTTCAGTTTTTCATTAGAGATGGAAGTTGTCATACCACATCAAAAAAGCACACCGTGTAGCTGTTTACAGAGCAGACTAACAAAGAACCAGAATAACATTTAAACATAAAATTTAAATGATTAAAACCTAAAATTAATACAATGAATGAAACAGGCAGTATTGCAAATATTAAACTCCATCTCACTGTGATAACAGTGGCAACGATGCTAAAAAACTGTTGAGAGGATTTTTTTAGGAATAATAATCACTATCAACAAAGCATCATCAGCTTTAGTCTGCACACACTGACTAAATGAAACATTACATAAGTAGAATAAAGTCGACAGGAGTAATTTTGTGTGTTGTTTTAGAACAATTTCTGTGTGTTGTGCACAGCTAGTCTTTCTCATTTTTATTGTATGCTTTGCATCCCTGGGAATAAAGAGACAGAACTCAACACAGCAAGGAGAATAACATAAAAAGGTGTACATGTTTTTTTTAAATAATGGATGATAACTGTGTAGATAATGGCCAATTAGTCTTGCACAGTGTCTGCTTGGCACTACATACATAGAACTAGAGCTACATTCAGTAACCTCATGCTTAGTTTGACTGCTTCCCTGTGAATAAGTTTGGTCCGAAGACGGTTTTCCATGTTCCCTCCTGAGGACTGGTACAGATGAAAAAAACTTATATATGGACCCATATGCATCCATCCAACATGGGCATGCAAACCATGAATATGATACTTTACCTTGTGCTAATGAAGTTATTTTTACAGAAGAATGGTGATGCGTTTGAGTACTCTTTGCAGCCTTCTTTAAACCATATAAGGAGAACTTATAATGGAAAAAGCTGCACAGCAAAACAACAATAATTTATGCACCTCTAGAGATGACATAAGAGCACACATATACAGGCACACATGCTCATACCTATCCCATGGTAAGACGAATGACTTTTTAGCTGTGGTAGGATGGAGCTGTAGCTGGATAACCAACGTGACATGCAGCAACACAGAGCTCCACAATGTGCTAATTGCTTTCATCACCTCAATTTGTCTACTCATTCCTATCACCAGATCTGTCAGTACAGGCCAGTTGGGAGTACAAGGGTTCTTAGGTGGTGAAATGACAACAACTGGAAAGAACATGGACAGCCTCTGGAGAGGGAGAGAGACGGAGAGGCAGTGGGATACAAGACTGATGAACAAGAAAAGCGAAAAAAAAAAAAAAGGAGAATGTTGGTTAATGAGAGGACCTGCCATGACAGGAAAAAAGCTGTCTGAGTTGCAGAGTCTAGAAGCAGAAACATAGCCATGTCTCATTAAGAGAGGCTTCATCAAGTTCACAAAGAACAAGAGCACAGAAAAAGACGTGTCAGAGCTGAATACTGTCAACCTCAGTCACATAGGATTAGAGGCTATTCAGCAAAAGAGAAGCTGAGCATCCAGCTCATTCTTCAAACTGCCTTTTGTGAATGTAACTAAGAACCACTAATGCATAACTTATGGACTTGAAGATTTTTTTTTTATCTTAAGTGCTGAGGAATGACTCTCCTTTCAGTGTGGTAAGTTTAGGACACACATTTACTCATTTGTGACAAGCATTCCTAAAAGGTTCTTTGTTCCTTAATATTTGTCAACACAACTTGGTAGACGTAGATTTTAATATATCGCTTTTCAGAACATTTTTGGCCCAACTTTCCTTCTCTGCCTTCCCATTGAGCAGATGTAATCAATAAGTCCTCATTGTCCACATATGAACCAGAAATAGTTTTAACATTTAATTCATAATCTAAATGCCCAGGTATGAACATTTCAATGAAAACCCCAGCACAAATTTGTCAGCACAAACTCCTGCACCACTGTTATGGAACCAATCGAGGGGAGGAGTGTTAAAAATTTCCACATTTGCTCATATATCTAAAAATGGGCCCCTATAGCTAGCAAAGTTGGGAAAACAACTTATATGGGCATTCGTTTTCTCATTGGAGCAAATGTAATTATCAGATGTTGCCTTAGGGAGGAGGGGGACAGGGTTGTACAATTACAGTTTACAAAAACAATTTACTTGATCTGTTTAGTCAATTCCTGGTTGGATTTAAGTAATAACATTATTTTGTTTGGAATAGAAAACAATTATGGTTAAGACTAAAATCTCTTGTTTTAACAATGCCATTTTCACCTTATTGGATGCCATTTTGCCTGGTTACTTCAAAAGAAACACAACACTGCTTTGATGATGGTTTGGCTGCCATGTTGTGCCAAACAAAAAGAGGAGCCTTTCAAATATGAGGCTCCCCTTGAATCTTAAATCTTACTCTTTATTATCATTTTACTTTATAATATTTTATTTACTTCTTTTTTTAATTTGTTAATTGCCTAATTTAGACAAAACCACTTGACTAGACTGGAGTAACAACTGAGGGGAGGGGGTGAACACAGGAGAGAAGAAAAGAGTAAAGAGAGATAAAAAGAAAGAGAAACAAAAAATATAAAACAACCACAACAACTGTCCAATCAAACCCAAACAGAAAAACCAGACATGATTGGTCCTGCCAGCGGGCGCTTTCCATAGTGAGATACAGAATGAGAAAGAGAACCAGACAACCAGCTGCTACACCTGTAAAGAAACAGTAAACATCCTGAGGCCACTAAGAAAACACAGCAGACAATCATCAAGAGCACCTGCTGGGCGAAAAACTGTAACAACCATGAACAACAATGAACACAACAAGTATGTATGTGTGTTTGTACAAAAAAATAGTGGTGAGTTGTGTTAAGTGTTTATGAAAATGCAACTGCAACCCCAACAAAGATGGGAGCAGAGGAAGGTTGCAGCCAGAGCCCTCAAAGCCACGGAACAGCCCAAGAAACCACAGCCACCCACCGTGGGTTGGTGACCACCCCCAGCCAAGCACTCTGGAAACCACAATGCCCCCACCGAAGCAGCGGCAGCCAGAGAACTACTGCGCACCCTGAACAGCTTCCATGCACCACACCCCAGAGAGAAAGGAATAATGATAACAATAATATACTCTTATAAACACACATTCACATAAACACACACATTCACCTTCACTATGCAAGGCTTTTTTTAAATATTCCATCTTTATCACTGCTGTTTTTTTTTTTTTTTGTTTTGTTTTTTTTACATTTATACAACATCCAGATGTATGGCAAAAAAAGGCTTTCTTTCTGGCACCTCAGAAAAAGTTTTCTTGAGGTAAAAAAAACATGTACTTTATTCATGATTTGGATACGATTTTGCTCAGTGGGCTCACATGTCAGACTGAATGCTGTCTGTCATTGAAGAAAATGAAAAGGGCAAAGTAGCTACAGAGCTTTGCCGCAATTCTGCTGATTACACCTCTTTCTTATGTAATTTCTAGGAGAATAGGTCTCGAATGCTATTTTGCCAGTGAATGAGTGAGCCAGTCACCTGGAAAGGGACCAAAGTGAAGAGAGTAGGAGAGAAGGAAGTGTGTGTCTTATGCCACTCATTGTACCAGGTGGTGGAGAGATTTTTATAAATTCATCACTGTGTTCTGAAGCGGTGGGTGAAGCTGATGAGGCAAACAAACTCCACTGTCTGAGCAATATTATTATCATTACTAATAATGTGGGATAATTATAGCTTTATACCACATTCTCCCCTCTCTGTGTCCCTCCAGCACCTTTCTTCTTCCTTCCACTTCCCTGCTTCCCACCCATACAGGCAGCAACCTGAATTGATAAATGGAAAATTAAAAAGCGGTGCTTCTGTAGGCGACATCAACAGTTTGCCAGGGTTCTGCCGCCTGGCTGGATCGACAGTGACAGTGGCTTCGCCCTGTTCATCCGGGGCCTGATTCATAATTAATGGAGGTTATAATTGCATAGTAAGAGTGTGAGCGACAGACAGCGAGTGAAAGAGTGGGAGGGAGAGATAGGAGTAATAATGAAGATTGAAAAACACACACACACTCACACACATGCATGTGCGCATCTGACATTTCACACAGCTTTCATTTAGCCGTCCCTCAAATTCTTATGTCATTAACATTTACACACACATGCACACAAACATACGTGCACCCCATCCACTGAATGGCTAATGACATCACTGTCCTCTGCTTGTCCATTTGAAGGTCCCTGAAACAATAAACGAGGAGGCCAGCTGCTAAAAACAGAGTTTAAAATTGGTTGTCAGAACTAAACTTAACAAAAAATCCCCAACTTAGTTCACTACCTTAAAAAACACAACCATCTGAGTCATTGTAAGTGTGCATTTTTTTTTCAAATAACCTTAAGTATATATCAATATGACACTAAAAGGGGGAAAAAAACCCTAGAAATTGTTGACCTACTGTTAACAGAAATGTAAAAAATCACATGAACTTGACATCACTGAAGCAAAAAGAGAACCCCTGATCCAAAAAATGACTAATACTAAAAGGCCTAATTTAGTTTATTAAAAGCCATTAGTGGTTACCATGGTAACAGTCCTTCCTCCTTGGGTTTAGAAGAAGGAAAGGTCATGAAATGAATATTTTTAATTTATCTGCACAAGAAACTGTGACCTCATTCCTCTATGGACATGCTGTGTGAATACAGCTGGCCAAACTACAAAACTTCATTCCCATTATCACGGGATAAAGTTTGTCCTCATTACTTTCTACTTTAAATACATAAAGAGGCAGAACCTTTTTCAGGAAGAACTTTAATTAAAGCATATTAAAGCTTTTAGTGTGCGATTGCCCTAAAAAAAAAAATAAATAAATAAATAAATAAATAAATATATATATATATATATATATATATATATATATATATATATATATGTATATATATATATATATATAAACCACTGAATGAAACATGTTAGGATAAAAAAAAATGATCATGACTGGTTAATCATCACCACCACAGAGGGTGTTGAAAAATATGGAGGCTCTTAACTGAAACCTTGAGTATTCTCTAAGAGCCAACAAACACATCTAATATAAAAGTCTATCTGCTTTTCGAGGCTAACACACTTCATTCAGACTTTCAGTGACTCACTCTATTATCTGTATACGTATTTACTAAATGCCGTCAGGAAGAAACAACAACAAAGTAACCTTTGGTCTCCTTGACTACATCAGCTTCACTCTCACTGAGACTGAGGGGGGATACTGTGAGCTATTGAGGTTGGAGAGATGTAGGACTTCACTGAGGGTATGAATTAGAGATATTCATTATTCATTAGCAACCTCGAGAGGAGGTAATGAAGGCTATGGAGGGAATAAAAAAGACATGAGAACAAAGAGTAGAGGATGGCCTACAGGACACTTATTTCTGTTATCTTCATCAACTGAACATAGCTTCACAGCCTTGTTGTGTGTGGTATTCACAGCTAAACATTAAAACAGAAGTAGGGATGCATCTTCCTCACAGGAGCTGTTTGACTGACTACAACCAGGTAATCAGCAGGTACATATTTGGGTCAATCTTTCCTCTTCTGTGCACCAGCTCTTACTATGGATGACTGAATTTTGATTCAGAAGCACCTGGCAGCATGCCTCTGATTTCCATTCTGAATAGGCACAGTCATATTCTTAGCTGTTTATTTTTTCTACATTTTAAAGCCTTAAGCTGTATTTCTACTTGAGAGGTTAATGCACTGCATGCACTACACAAAAGGAGCTCGGGGCAGGCACATGGTGGCATGCAAATTTATAAGAACAGGCCCCCAACCTGCGCGCTTAGCCTTTACATTTCCATTGTGGTTTAGGATTTAGTGTATTTACAGGGTGATGTATGGATTAAGCCTCAGCTGCGACCACGATTCAAATTTGCAGGGGTGTAAATGTGTCAGTCAAATTTTTTGTTTCTTTATGGTGATGTCTGATAGGTTGCAGTTTTTCTTCCAAAAAGTCAGAGTTTCATCATCAAACACCAACCAAGAGATGTACAGTACTTACTCTGCAGTAAGTAAAAAAGCTCTGAACGTGGTGCTCCTGTGGCACTACCTGCAATTACCCCCATTAAATCCACATATTGTTTGTTGATGAACAAACTAATCAGACCCTAAGACAAAGCAGTTACAAAACTATATTCTGCTGATTTCAAGCACAACTATCACTTTTCAGGATGTTAAAAAATAATATGTTTAAATAACTGAAAACTGCATTGTAAGGGTTAATACAGTCAGACAAGATTGTCATCATTTACCTTTGGCACTGCTGTGTTGGGCAGTGAGTTGGGAGGTTTTGCTGACAGTTCAATGTTTAAGCAGATTTAATGGGGTTAATTCAAACCATTTGTTAATATTTCATCATTTGGAAACTTGAAAAACTCCACTCAAAGATGTAAAGGGGGACCAATGGGAGTGAATATGGAGGTGTGCTCCTGACTGTGATGTTTTAATTTAAAATGCTGATTTAAAATTAAATTCTTTTCTGACTGGCATATAGAAAATAGGAAAGGCGTGCAGAAGAATGAGGCAAATATAATCCTTCATTCAGATGGCTGTCATTTTGACCTTAATTATTTTAGCGAAACTACCTTTAAATGGAGACTTGACTCGGCTGCAAGTATCTGAAGTTGTAGTCAAATTTGAGCCTTCTTTTATCCTTCCACGTCATGCTTTGAAGTAATGTAATGACTTACATACACAAATGTTGAATGACTGATGGCGTGACAGATTGGTTAGTACATGCTTTTGGGGGAGGAATGATGGAAGATTCATTCACTGTCAGCTGAAGAAGTTGAACATCAAATCACTGCGCCGTCTCTGTTCATTCACCTGAGTGACCAACAGAGTCAGAGAGCTGGTGAAGGATATAACAATCCTTTGTATGATTATCTTTCTGTTCTCTATCCCTCTTTCTTTCCCTTCGCCGTGGCTCACCCTCTCCGTTGGGGATACCTGAGGCAATCAGTAACTGTTGATTGGTGTGTCTTTCACTTGCTTGATCTGTCTTTTCGATTCTTGTCAACAAGGATCCTTCGCGTACACTTTCCTGCTCTTCAGCTCTCATTGCCACTCCTCATCAATGCACATTCCTTCTGCAATCACTCACTGATAACTCACTGCAATGATCCTCTGCCCTGGAAATCTTTAAAGTGTGTGGACTCTTGCTGTCTTACAAAGCTCAAGGACCACTGAACACTGACTCATGCAACTAAGTACAGAGCCTTATAGGAGTACTGCGAATTTTCAACAGCCTTAGTCATATATTTGGTTTCACTAAATAAATCAAGAATAGCCAACCTGCTTTGACATTGGCCTTTATTTAGTGACTGATTGAATGACTGTGAATGATGTGACATTTCATCACTAGTTGAACAACCTCGGGGATATAGCAAAGCAATACCAAAGATATAGTAAAAATAAATAAATACAGTATTTGCTTGTGAGTCAGAACATTTTAAACATATATTATTAAGAAGTGAGCCATGTTTATCCAAAGAGGTAATGGTTAAAAAATATTATGTTACACACAATGAGTTGTATTTACATTTTATTTCAGTTTAAAGTTTCAGCAAAAACAAACACTACACACACAAAAACAATCCAAATCCTTTGAAGAAGGTTGTAATGAAGTGTAGTCACAAGGACACTCAGTGTGGCAGCCACTACATCAATACATGAAGACTGAAGATGTGACCCAGAAACAATGGAAAAAAGATACAATCTGCCTCTTGTGGGCCATCTTCAAATCTCTTTTGGTTCTTATTGATCTGGCGAGTGTGTCAGTGTCTACTCAAGTGCTGACTGTCATTGCCTGTTTTTAGTGGCTCTTGCTGGGCAAAAGATTCTATGTTTTCTTTGCAATTTGTTTGTCTGAAAATTTGAGAGAATGCTTTAAATACTTCTACAAAACCCGACCTTATAATCACAGAAAAAAACTTGAGATGTGGGTTTGGAGGGCTGGCAAATTTATTTTGGTGTTTATTTAGGTATTGAAGGACATGAAAAGAAATCTACCACTTGTTGTAGAGTGTACTTTGATATATGTGTCAATGTCATGACCAGCTTTTTACAAATAGATAAAATTAATATAAATAATGATGGATATGATTTATATGACATTTTTCAAAGCACTCCATTCACTTTACAGTGAATCTGTTATTCATTCACTCCACATTAACACACTTGTGGTGGTAAAACACATGTGTTATTGCAGCTGCCCTGAGGCAAACTGGAGGAATCATGGCTGCCAATCGGTGCCAACGGCTTTTCCAACCACCACAAGACATTCATGTGCATTCATACATAAGTGTTGCTGACACTATTTAGGGATATGAATGTAGTCACAGCTTTACATGGAACTGTTAAAAAAAGTGATTATCAGCTTTAAAAAATAGGCAAATAAATAAATAAAAAAACTCCATCCAGCATCCGTACGGAACTCACATAAAGTTTGAGACATTCTACTTTTTTTCTGATGTCAGAACATACCTAAAACCCACTATAATCTCTACATGTGAATTTAATTTGACTTTCTCTAAACTTTTAAATGCAAACTTTTAAATGTCAAATGTTGCAGAATGTACTGTTCACTAAGATGATAATTAAATACAAAAAAATAAAAAATAAAAAAATAAAAAAGACATTTGAACCATGAATGGACCAACAAATATTCTGGTTCAGTGACATCTTGTATCTAATCAGTCCTCTTCATCATACTTTTCACATTTAGACACCATCAGACCAAGACCACACGTAACACATGACACGTTATTGTTGTGGTTTACCCACCACATTTGTTTTATTTGGTTTCTTAAAATAGTTACCATCACATAACTATTTAAATAGAGAAAAAGTTGATGCTCCACTGATATATGTATAGTACCTTGTTAATTTTAAGTAAGGGATAATGCCCGACGAGGTGTCCATTATCATAAATTAATCGGACGGCTGCCTCCGCGAAGTCAATTAATTTATGATAATGGACACCACGTCGGGCATTATCCCGCTTATACCATGGTCCATTAAGAAATAAAAAAGTATTAAAAAATTATTAATGCGTTAATGTTGTTTTTTACCGGTAAAATCGTAAGTTTTTCACAAGAAACGGCTGAGTGGACTATTTCATTGTGACGCGTTGCCAAGGGAACAGGCTCTGACACAGAACCTGCAGACCGGTCGGCCGCGGCTGTTATATTTGACCAGCTCAGTGGAGATTGATTGATTTTATTCCTAATTTTTTCACAACGCAATGTTTATATTCTCTGATATTTTATTTATCTCCAGTATCTCCTGCAGTACTCCACAGTACTCCCATTGGAGAACCACTGATGTAGACAGCCAGGAAGTCTTTCATTGTTGTTGAACATGATAAATGCTTTTTGCCTTTAGGTAGATTTTCAGTGGACAGAGCGAGCCAGAACAAGTGGAGAGAAAAGAGAAAGAAGAAGGAGCAGGTGAAGAGGGATGAACTGAAGTTATTTTTTCAAATGTAATATTTCAAAACACAAAACATTAGCTATGAGATCTAACATTAGGTGTAACGTTATACATCATTATGCATTAGATTAAACATCCCACTGTTTTATCATGCATGCATCTGGACATTAAAATATAATTTCGGTACTCTAAGATCTACTACTATAAAACCTTTTTTATGTTTGGGGGGGGAATCCTTAGCCAGTCTTTGAATTTACATCCAGCTAGGGTGTTCTTTAAGGCTGGGAAGCACCTGGCTGGGCTCAAGCATTTAAACTAAGAGGCTAGGTTCAGGCATCAACAAGTATGTAGTAAGGTTTATGTCTGAACCAAGAGTTTAGGTTTATGCTTTCAAAAACTGTGTGATTGGTATAAAAAACATTAAAGCTTGTCATAGAACAGACTTAATTGATTACCCCTTTCAAATCTAATTTTTTTCAGATTAATAAAGATCTACACAAGAACAAAAACAACAACAACAAAAAAACTCAGTCATCTTGGGTGTCACCAAGGGAGAGAGAGAGAGAGAGAGAGAGAGAGAGAGAGAGAGAGAGAGAGAGAGAGAGAGAGAGAGAGAGAGAGAGAGAGAGAGAGAAAAAAGAAAAAACTGCAATTATTGGTAAATACTGTATGTGTGCAATAGATGCATAAAATGAATGAAATGTGCACTGGACTGTTGTCCTCAGAGTGCCTGTTTTTTCTGCACCCAGCTGCACTGTCAATCACTGTAATGGAAGGGGAAAGATGGGGCTAAATGGCTACTAATAGGATATGACTGGGGAAACCTTAGCAATGACCTCGCTAACCACTAGTGCAAACCAATGAAGAGAGAAAACGTTGCACTGCCCTGACTCAAGCTAACTGGTAAGTCAACCAAATGAAAAGCTAAACCTGGTAATGCTAACCCTAAGCACTGAAGATAAAAAAAAAAACAACCAAACAAACAAACAAACAAAAAAAAAAAACGGCCAGATCTAAACACCCACTAATTAGAATCACAGAAAAGCGACATCTACTGAATTGAGTGTGGAAACTAATAACAAAGGAAAGATAACAATTAAACTACCTTTAATAATGGCTGCTGATGACAACAGTTATCAGGACAATCATTGTGTAACATATTATTGACTCCTCTCAAGACGCTCCTTTTCTTTGTTTATAATAATAATAATAATAATAATAGTAACTATTTTTATTATTATTATTATTCATTTATTTATTTATTTTGCTTACAAGTCCTCACTAAATGAGGTGCAGCAGTGCAGCATCTTTGTTTTTATAACCTTGAAGCAGATATTAAGAAAAGAGGAGGAATAAACTTGACATATAACAGTAATAAAGTTAATAAAATTGTTTGTTAACTGTCTAATATGTTAAAAAAGGAATTATTGTAATATTCTGTAAATACAACAATATGTGCTTGGATGAATTTGTTCCTATTGCAAATTTAGCAGAAATTTAGCCAAACCTGACTATTTCCTGCAGACATAGCTCAGTTAGCTGGCAGGAATGAATGTCTTCTTAATTCCTTTGCTATTGTACAGAAGAATCATAAATGATGCCACAGAAATGGGAATAATCACTGACAACATAAAAATATAAATAATGCAATAGGGCATGACAAGAAAAATGCATGAAGGCTACAGTTACAGTATTATGTCCTCTACCATTGTTCACATAAAAAAAAAGACTTAACAGAGACTGTATTTCAAGGTTATATTGCAGGGTGAATTAAATTAATTCCAACAGTGACTCAGAAAGTATCGCCTTTATTGGATGTAATTATATGTGGGCTGATGCAGATTGAGGTTAATTCTATAAATGTTTTTGCCTTACCCAACATCAATTTCCAACGGCTTAGAACTACTTCGCCGCATTAGTGCAAAGGAACATGTACAGGTAAACCAACTGAGAATAAATTTCACATGGGGGTGAATTTAATCTGAGAAAAGGGTTTCAAGTTTGGAGGAGCTGGATATAGAAACAGACAGATGATAGATATCGGAGAAAAAGACAAGAGCAGAGCCAAAGATTAATGAATAGACAGGCTGCTTGTAACGCAAGAAAATGAAGATGAATGATTCCTGGCTTCAAAATGACTGAATCTTTTCATTAGGAAAAAGTACAAAAACAGAGGAGAAGGTGGGGGGTGTGCAAAGCTAGAGATGGATGAGGGACAAAGGAAGGGTGGTGGAGATGGGGTGTGCGGTGCAACACAAGAGGAAAAAAGAGGAGACAGATGAACTGTTATAGATGGAGACAGAGGGACAGTTTTAGGGGTTTGAC
This sequence comes from Melanotaenia boesemani, assembly GCF_017639745.1. Lineage (NCBI taxonomy): Eukaryota > Metazoa > Chordata > Actinopteri > Atheriniformes > Melanotaeniidae > Melanotaenia > Melanotaenia boesemani. The sequence continues at coordinate 13,676,272 of NC_055686.1, read as the reverse complement.
ACATATGCATGGCAATGAGAAAAGACAGGAAGAGCCTGTGATGGATGGGGGGGCCAACACAAGGTTACAAGAAAGGAAGAGAAGTTGACAACGTCTGGACTGAAGCACGAGATAGAGGAAGATGATGGTGAGGAGGGCAGAGGTGCAACTGCAGTGAGACTGAGTTTGGATAAGGAAGGAGTTAGAGTTTAGAAAAGCTGCTTCTTAGACAGACAGAAAAAAAGGAGGGTTGAAAGGGAAGGAACAGGAGAGGAGGGGAAGGTGTATTCACTTAGACAAGCTGTCACAACGGGAGCTGACTGTTCAGCTTGACGGTCTAAACCGGCCTGACCCACACAGTCCAGGATGCAGAAGGGGGTAGAAGAATGAAGATAGGGCAGAGATGAGGAGATGAAGATGGAGAGGAAGTAGAGGTGGAGATGGAGGAGTGAAGGCAAGCTGTGAAAGAGAAGAGGGGGCTTCATGGGGAGCTAGAGCCTGGCCTGTCTGGCTTAGGATACCATAGAGACAGAGGTTTAGAGAGGTAGATGGAAGCAGGATGGGCTTGTCTGAGCTGATGAGCTACTTTCCAACAGGCAGAGATTGAGGGATGCAATGGAGGAGAGAAAAGAGGGACTGAGTTGCCAACAAAGAGATTTTCATGGCCTGACATATGCCAGATTCACACATCAGAGTGAGTTACATCAAATAAAACACTTATTCAGTTGTGGAAGAAGAAAAGCTTCGTATGGTGTTTGCAAACAAGTTGCAAACAGAAAAATGTAAATGAAGTCATTGCTCATGCATTACTCAGAGCCAGGCTAGTACAGGATTGCTGAAGGCCATGTTAATATTGAAAAGAATATATTAAATTATTTATTAATAGAACTGTGACAAAGATGTACACTGAATAGAATGTTTTGCTGTCAAAAAATAATTCTGTAATGACATTTCTTAATACCAATGAACATTTATTTCAGTACACACTGCATGTTCAGTCCTGTAGAATAAAATATAAACAGGAGTTATGGAGAACAGGATAAGCTGATATTTGAAAGGCTAGGAATTGGGATCCCTAGGTAAAAAAAAAAAATAATAATAATAATAAATAAATGAAATGAGCTATAAAAACAGTTATTAGAGTTAACTCTCATAATGTGGTCATGTGAACTTTTATCCATGGAGAATTGCTTATGTGCAGATGCTGATCATTTAATTTTTAGCTGAACCTACAATCAGCTTCTGAGTTACAGATCTGCAGGAATCATTTGCTGAATCTTTTCAGGCAACCTCAGACAGACATGTAGTGGAAATTATAGCATGACAGTTTAAACTCCAGTGTGTTACATTTAGGGGCTTCAGTTGGCAGAATTAAATTATATACATTATTTTCTGTACTTTCTATTTATACATTTTACACAGCAACAGTCCACAGTCACGTTAGGGTAATGACGTTATTCAATTAAATATATTTTTGAACAACAATGTGGATAATTAGAAAATGGTACTTCTGATGCCTTAAGACATATTTTTTGTATCAATAGCAGTCTCCTAATGTTGAACTTCAATGTCCCTATATCTGACCAGTGCCAACAGATACAAGCTGTTTAGAACTTTTAAGCAGCCACCACAGATTTTCTGACACACTCCAAAGTGGAGGATGAAGAATTAGGTGTTTAATTGGCAGCAATCTGCTACTTTGCCACTAGATGTCAGAAATCCTTCATATAGAACCTTTAAGTCTTCACCCTTCAGGTTGTTTTTTATCGTTTTTTTTTCTTTTGTCTGAAAAATGCTTTGAAGTGAAAAGGCTGATTTTATGTTATGTAAATTCATCTTTAAAAAAGAAAAAAATATATAAGATGTAAAATGTTATATGAACCCATGTAAAATATTTTCTTTTCCCCACTGAAGGACAGTTGGTTGTTGTCTTTGCCTGAAATTAACTGATGTGCTATAGGCAGATTTTTTTTTTCCTTTTTTTTTTTTTTTTTTACCGAAATAAGAAATTTTAAAGATTATGCTATAACCTCTGCCATGTCAGTATGTCATTTGGGCTCTATTCATAATAGTAACTGTCACTATTTTACACTATGAGCTGCATTATGCTGTTATATTGCCATGGTAAATGACTAACTAAACACAACTGAACTACACTTTTTAACCTTTGTTATGTTCTTGATAGCACAACATTGTGGCTCTCATCCATCCATTCACATCGTTATTATTCTGGCCTGCGATCCGCTTCAGTTTCATCCACAAACCTTCTGGAGCCTTAAATCCACACTTCAATCCAGCAATCAGCCTTCCTCTAAAAATCTACTTGATGTTTCTGTTATCTTCTTTTTCTTCTTCTTTTTCATTTGGTTCCCCAAATTACATTTGGAATAAGATTTCAGTTTCACATCAACAAAGAGAAAAAAGGTTAATTATTGAAAGGAGAGTGAAAGTGACATGATTTTAGGATGTGCTTTTTGAATATTAAAACTTTAATCTTGTATTCAAAGGGGCTAATAACAATAGTACCAACTTACCTTATGATTAGGACTAATCAAGAGCCTGTTCCAGACCAAGGCCCCGTAGAGGCTCTTGGTAAATGCATTGAGGAGATTAATGACTGTATGTGTCTGAACTTTCTTCAGTTAAACAAAAACAAAACTAAGGTGATTGTATTTGGAGCCAAAGAGAAACGAAAGGTCACCACAGAGCTTCAGTCTATACACCTAAAAACCACCAACCAGGCCAGAAATCTGAGTGTTTTGATGGACTCAGACCTTAACTTTGAGAAACACATTAAGGAAATCACAAAGTCAGCCTACTATTCCCTTAAGAATATATCAAGGATAAAAGATCTGATGTCTCAGCAGGACCTGGAAAAACTAGTCCATGCTTTCATCTTTAGTCGGCTTGATTATTGTGTTTTTACAGGTTCTACCTAAAAAATCAATTAGACACCTGCAGCTTATTCAGAACTCTGCTGCTCGAGTCCTCACTAAGACCAAGGAAATGGACCACATCAGTCCAGCTCTGAGGTCTTTACACTGGCTGCCTGTTCGTCAAAGAATAGACTTTAAATGGTTTAGGACCAAAATAAATCAGTGACCTCTTGACCCATTATGAACCTACCAGAATCCTCAGGTCATCTGGTTCTAGTTTCTTATCAGTTCCCAGAGTCAGAAGCAGACATGGAGAAGCTGCTCCACATGTCTGGAACAAACTCCCAGAAAGCCTCAAATCAGCTGAAACACTCAATTTATTTAAATCCAGGGTAAAGACCCACCTGTTCTCTGCTGCATTTCAATAGTTTTATTTAGAAAGTCCAAATCTGCATCTCTAAGGCTGATTTTTTTCAATTTAATCATGTTTTAATACTGTTTTTATCCAGTGTTCTTTCTTTTTCATTTCCTTTTGTTTTTAATGTTAAATTATGCTTCTTGTATTCTGCAAAGCACTTTGAATCACCCTGTCCCTGAATTGTGCTATACAAATACACTCGCCTTGGCTAATGACTGAAGAATTAATGGAATACAAGATAAAAAATGTCAAAATTAATTTCCAGTCTCTGCAGACAAAACATTTGTCTGGTAAATTAATTATATTTGTTGCATATTATTAGAATGATGAAGCAAAGAATGGAAAGGGACGAGTGATTTGGTGTTAGCAACAATGGAAGTGGGTGGAGGAAGACAAAAAGAAATGGAGGTCAAAGAGCGGTAAGCTCGTAAGGGGACAGTAAGTCGGGATCGGAAAGACTGAATCCTGGAATTGATATAATTCCCAGCAGAGATATCTGCAGAGCTGAGGGAAAATACTGAGTCACATCTCCTCTACTCTTCCTCCTCTACATGCACTTCATCTAAGCCAAAAAAATCAGCCACTAGAGAAAATTGTGCGAGTTTCTGAATAGGCATTTTTGACTCATGAATACTTGTGGAAAGGTGGAACATAATCATTGTCTTGTGCCCCTCCCACACAGTTGTTTCCATCTTCCCAGGGAGATGTAAAGCAAAGCTGAGCAGGCTGACTGAGCGCTCACAGCTAGAAAATTGGTTTAGGAGTCGAAATGTTCTTTCAGAATGCATGTGAATTTACACACACACATACACAGTAGGCCTGCACAGTATATGAATAATATTGGAGGAACAGAGGCTCCTTGGAGTATTTCACTTCAGCTATATTCATGTCATGCATTATCCATGGTACAGCTAATGCATTTCTGAACACCGTCTACTACACTCATAGTTTAAAGAAGCAAAATCTGCTGAACATGACACCTAAATGGTTCCTGTCATGTTCTTTTTGAAGGTATCATATATACATGGTGCCCACCATTTATGTAAAAAGATTAAACAATTTTGAGATTGAGACAAGCAGTAAAGTGTTTTGTCACCATTTGCCTGTCAATAACACATTTGTAGAGCTCTAAATGTGGCAGTAATTTGAGGATCTGCTGACATCAACAAACCTGCATGCCAGCCAAAAAGAGGGGGGAGGGAGGGAGTAAAATAAAATAAACAAACCTCCTCATCTTATTCCCACATCGGCCTGCACTCAATTTACCACACTCTGTCTTACGCTGAGACAGGGAGGGTAAAAGCACTGCCAAGCTGTCCGATCAGTTGCCAATTCCAATTTACTTTTTTCCAGCACTCACATCAGCTCAAAGCAGACTTAGACCCAGCTCATTTCTGCAAAGTCACACAAGTTTCTTATGTTTACATGTGTTCGGAAACTCTTTCCTTTGGATCGTATTCTTTTTTCTGCTTTGTTCATACACAGTGATCTTTCAGTTAGGATTTCCGTGCAAAAGCTGAGGAAGAAATATTTCATTAATTTAATTTCTTTAATCAGTAGAAATTAAAGTTTTTTTTTTCTTTGTTCATTCTATAATCGTTTTCTTTCTATTCAACCAAATTAATGAGCGCTTGTTCCTAATTCAAATGCAGAGAAGCAGGAAAATATTCAGGGTTGCAATGGGGGTCAAGCAAGCAGTGCTAATAAAAAAACATGTTTTCTATATTCTCTCTTCAAATTCCAAATGCCACCTGCAATTTATGCCTTGTTGCAGTAAATGGTGAGATTTTTTTCTGTTAAAGGGTTTAAGAAAATTAGATACTAAACTTGATTTAAGGTTTAGTAGTCAACCATAGAAAAACACTGGGTGTTGTAGCTAACTGGAAGAAACTCCAAGACAGACTAAGCCAAAACGCAAAAGTGAATTGTAACTTGAAGCACTATGAGCATTTTGTAGCTTTATTTAGGGGAAAAAACTGTACGATTTGGACTCTGATCTTTGTGAAAAGGCATTTTAGTGAAAGATTTGTCTAGAAGTCAGCCTCTTCATACGCAGATCTAAAAATGTGGATTACGATCCTCTAAGGGTAAGTAACTTAAGAGTACTCTCCTTCAGGACATTATTGAACCCTTATATCTTTAAAAATGAAATGCTTGTTTAACATCATGGTAAGATGTCATGTCAGAAATTTTGTTCTGGCACTACACAGCACTGGGGTTCTTCAAAATGGAAAAACACACACACACATGAAAGAGGGAGAAAAAAAGGATCCCTCAACACTTCTGGTTGCTGAGACTAAATATATGACAGATTGGTGCTTAAATCAGTGGTTTCCCTCAGAGAGGAAAGCTGATGCTCTCTCTGTGCTGGATGGCGAGGGAGTCAGTGGATCATACATCAGGCTGTCTTCTTGTGGGTTTGACCCCAGGGTGCCATTGCACTTATACTTAAGACAGCGATGTATATGGATGGTCTCATAGCTGCAGGCTAGAATACATTACAGGCAACTTTCTGCTGTGCCTCAGCAGACAGCTGTGTATCACCAGGCATGCGAGAGTGGGGACACACTCACTCAAACATGGTTGGGAATGTTTCACACACATTAGCTCCATTTAAGTCACAGACACAGGTCGTTTTTGGCTTATTGGCTTTGTTTCTGTTATGCATGTTTACTGAGCCCTACCCACTTTGCAACTGTAGCTAAACCTGTTAAGCTAACAATTCCAGCTTGGTGTATGATAATTACGGCAGATTTGCCAGTAGTTTTTAAATAAAGGGTCTTCTGTTTCACACAGAAATGAAGCAGAGAAGACTTATTTCAAATCACCAAAATGCTGTGTGAGGGGGTTGAAAATAACAACTAGTCCCAGTAGATTTTATGGCTGAAGGTAATACTAGCACATTTACTCAAGTCTTTTATTGATTTAACTTAAAACAACAATTTGAACAGGGTTGTAACTGCATGCAAATGATGGCTACACGTGTTTTCAGTGGCATGGTAATAAGCATCCCCAGAATTGTAATCCTGCAACAAACATAAATGATAAACAAAAACAAAAACCGAGAGAAAAATAAGTTGGGTTTTACTACAAGGAGCAAAAAGATGCTGAATTAATTTTTAGTTGTAACCACCCCCAGTCTAGTTCTCACATATGTAGCATTGTTGCTCCTATAAAGTGAATATAAGAGAGACTTCCAGATATATGGGAGATTTGACCTGCAGCTCATCTGGTCTACATGTTTAAGTACCCTATAAGATGCTGATGCTACCGATATGTCATCAGTGTATGAAACAGTGTTTGACTGAGTGAGAATTGTCTGTACTAATATAAGCAGGCAGTGTACTATAAAAACATTACAGAGATAAATTAACTCATTTTTCAACCAATTTATCACTGTGTTTTATTGATGCTGTGTTTTCTGGGTGGGGAAAACCACTTGACTCAACTCTCTCCTCCTCTTTTGCCTTCTTTGAAATATGCCCTACAACTCATAACTATCATACAAATTAAAATTTGGACAAAAATGACATTAAATAACCCTTGAAGTATATATTAGGTTGAATGAATACATATTTAGTCTGACTGCTCACACCACCACTCAGCTTTAGGGTTGCAAGCTGATGCTGCATCCAGTACTAATGGGACATCTCAATTTTCAACATCCAGCTGACAATGACTTAGACAATAATAAAGAGAATCAATGTTTTTAAACAAATGGTTGAGATAAAAGTTAATAATATAGTAATGATAGTGAAATTGTGAAAACTTCAAACTGTGAGTAGAAGCATTTCTTTTTGGCATCACATACCCAAACCTAGCAGTAAGGATGGCCTAGGCAGGTTTATTTCCACACATTAAAAACAAAAAAAAAAAAAACAATCAGTTTTGTCACTGAAAATGTTGCTCTACCAAAATCGTACAACAGGCAGTTAAAGGTTTAAACAAAGTATTGACTGAGTGATATTAACTCATTCCTTTTCCTTTTTTGTGAACTATACAAGTGATGATGGGAATTAGCTATTTACTGAGTAAAAATAGCTCTGCTTTTGCAATTTACAGCTTCAGCAAAATGCATCTTGATTTTAAAATTGAAGTTGATTTTGTTAAGAATGTCATTAAATATCATTCTACAAATTTGAGTGGCTCAGAAAAAGAGGTGTTTTCAGTCCAAACAATGTGACTGGAGTGTGTTTTTCACAGTCTATTTGGTAGTCACTGCAAACACAAAAATAAATGTTCTCATGCACATTTTTCATGTTTTCATCAGACAACAAATATTTAATTAGCTCTTGCATTCATTACAACTTGGTTTTGCATTGGCCTAAAACAGATAGCATCCCTCAAACTTGATACTGTGTATCAACCAGAGTCCATACACACCACTTAAGCTTGTAGAGACATCCAAGGGTTAACTGGGTTTTCCTATCTGTTTCTAAACTATGATTAGACCAGTGCTGCTCATGAGATGGTGTTTTCAAGTGGTCACATTTTGTGTTGCAGTGTTTCCCAGTTCTCTGCCTTCTGGATTGCAAAGACAACAATAAAGAATCTGTAAAACTGTGTTTATTTCTAATGCAAGATTCAAACATTAGAAAGAGATAAGATATACAAATATTTGAGGAATAAAAGTGTTTTTAGAGTGCATTAAGGACTTTTAAGATGTATAAAACCCTCAATGCATATGCACGCAAGTATGTGCAGATGGATTATGAACAATCCCTCCCTCATGTCTTACCTTCTCCTCCAGACTGCTGTAAATGTATTCAGGGTTTTATTCAAACATTTACTATGTTGAATAAAAGCTTATACATTTTTTCTGTCATTAATTTTCACCTACAGTGAAAGCTTAAACACAAAGCTTCATTCACCATTTCAAGTATCCATTCGTTTCATGTGTGCTTTGACATGCTTCAACAAGTCTGGAGTAGATGATCAACCATAAAGACAAAAACAATAATGTGCATTGTGACACAGGAGCTCAAGCTTGTTGTGGCATCACTTTAGAAGTACCATCTGCTTCATTCCACTGCTGAACAGATTGCATGGCTTTCAACTAAGAAAATATTAACTACTTTCATGAATATGTGTCCATGAATGTGCACCCACGCACATCCATCCATGAGGCAGCACTGTTTGAGGAACAAATAAACGTTCATTATCATCAGCCGTCTTTGTTTGCGTCCAGCCGTGTTTGAGTGGGCATGTCAGGGCTGCAGAAAGCAAATGCGGCAGAAAGATACACAGCTGGGTGCAGCCCTCCCTTTAGGTTAGCGAACGCAGCTCGTTGAGGCCTGCTGATTGGCAAAGGGTTGGTTCCCCTGGATAGGCTGATTAATTCGTTAATTAGCTCCAGCAGCTCCTAATGAGATGCCTATACCGCTTCATCCTTGATCAGAGGAGGAGAGCTGGAGAAGCACCGGTGGATTACACGCACACAAACACTATTTCCACCTACACCCACCTTGTACATATTCATAAAATGTTTCATCACTGCCACATAAACTAACAGCAGTGATGAAAGTTTTTGATGCGCTGAGCAGAGTACTTTGTAAATGCTTCTTTGCACACACTCACCAGATGCCTGATAAAAGCATGTAAGGTTTTTTAATTAAAGCTGAAAGTCAAAGGGTGTAGGTGTTCAAGACAATTGGCTGGGGTTAACATGGGGTTTCAAGCTCTTCAATTTACAGCCTGGCTCCAAGGAAATCAACACAACATTATTTGCATACACTTATCTTTCTCACTGAGTGAAAAGATAGTGATAAATACAGCAATTAATGTATTTAAAGATTAATACCATGCTTATTGCAATTGACAGCCTTTAACTTTCTGTGTGCATTTCTGTTTGGGAATAATGACTCCATAATGTGGCTTCTGTATCTAAGAAAGCAGGTGGAGAGGAAGAGGAGGGGACTGGCTGAGGAAGAAGAGAGGCAGGAACTGGATGTGTGGACAAGAGAGGAGGTGGAGCAGCAGGCAGAGGAGAGCAGGTGTAGCCTGGCTCCCACACTGCTCGCAGCATCTGCTGCTGGGCCAGTGAGTTACTATGATCATCCCTGCGTTTGGCCCGTGTTTGTGTGTGTGTGTGTGCGTGTGTGAAGAAGAGTGAACTCCATGGACAAGTGAGCCCTATCTCTCTCACTACTCTCCCAGGGCTCCCTCCCCCACTTCTGCTTTATCTAACTCACTATCCCGCAGTCCTTTGCTGTCTCATTTTATTATGTGTGTGGACATGCAACTGCATGTACGCTACAGTCAGTTGTCCTATCACCTTTGCCATTATCCTCCTGTCAATCAAAACAGCCCGGGTCAACCATGCCCTCGATGCAAAGAAGTTCTGTCCTTGACCTCATCCTCCCTAAAATGCAAATGACTCGTGTAAGTATTCATTTTGCTGGTAGGAAAAGATGTGGGCATCTAACATTAGTAACAAATCACGTACTCTGTCACTGTCTGAGCCTCAGGTGCTGTGGAAGGTAAATTTAATGAGTTAATGTAGCAGTATCTCAGGATGGAAGAGTAAAATAGTGAGGGTGAGTGAAGATGAAGGGAAGAGGAGGGCAGATGGACCATTGTTTCCAGTAAACAGTCAATGGGAGGCTGTAGGTTCTGGATGAGCTGGTGTTTTCTTGGGTAAAAGGGATGTGGAAGCATGTGGTAGGAGAATATTTCCTGTGGCCTTTTGCTCATGGAAGTAACTGTGAGAGGCTTATGTATACAAATGCCCATCCAGTTAACTTAAGCATCAAATGACTGTCATTACCACTGTCCGAGACGCTGAAGATGATGAACTACCAATAGTCTTTTTTGACTGGTTAGGGTCAGCACTTTCCTTATCTGTCACACATGCTTTATATTTATATATGGCACTGTGCAAAAATATATATTACAAGGATTATAGGGTATAAAGTCATTTTTTAGCTAAGTTTTTATAAGTATAAAACACAGCATTACATTTGTCTAATTATAAAAAGCTTCAACAAAAGTCGATATTTGGTAGGACACCTCAACCCTCTCAGAAAAGGTTTCTTGTTATTTTTTTTTAAGTAGTCTTTAAGAATATTTTTCCAGGCTTCTTAAAGGACTTTTTAAAGCTCTTTTTTCAAACATTGCTGCTTCGTGTTTTGTTTTATGTCAAGATGATTCCACACCGCTTCAATAATGTTAAGAGGCTCTGGGCAGCCTTCATTACTCCATGAGGTCTGTTTCCACTGATTTTTGGTCCAATTCTTGTGTCATTAGGTATAGCTCATCCTTTCCTCTCCCTGTTTCTCTTTTCTTTATGTCTTCTATAGAGATCATTTCTGACAAGGCTTTGGCAAACCAACAGATCAACGGAAAGAACAGATGCATCTTTTAGGTCCTGTTCCAGGTATTTCAGGTGTACATATGCTCCAGACTTTGAAGGCATTAAGCTTCCTCTACTCTACTATTTTTTTATTCATTTATTTGTCAATTTTCAAATAGTCTAAAAAAGAGGGGAAGAAGAAATTCAAAGCTGTAGTGTAAGGCTGCCATTTTGTTACTAAGCGTATCATTGAATTTCCATCTAACATTCTTGTCTTCCATATTTCAATCTGAAAATCACTTTTTCTTCTTCTACTTCCATTTCCCACTAAAGCACTATGAAAATGTCATCACTCACAGTTTTTCTCTGGTCCAAATAGCTTAATCATTCTAAACGATGTCTTATAGAGCCTCAGGTTTTAGTTCTTAGTTATTAAACAACACTGGAATTTAACAGTTGCATAAGCAGAAATCTCTTTCTCTAGCAGCAATGACTGCAGCCAGGGAAGACTATTAGGTAAGGCAATGCAATGTGGAAATGAATGGAAGAGGTATTATAACCTCTCCATTCACATGATGACAAAAGGCTATGCCTGTTGCATAAAATATAAGTGATGTTAGGGTGATGGTAAGATTTTTACATCCATTTCTGCAAAATTACTGTTTAGGAAAAGTACAGGAACTCAGCCAAGACAAAACAAGTAGCAGAAGAAACGGTAATGAAGGCAAACAAAACACAGGAAGCAAGAAAACACATTTAGATTTTGGTGCAGGATTTATTTCTTCTTAGCGTCCAAAACAAATACTTCTATTTAATGGACCCTTAAAGAAACAAATAGAGCCTACAGCAGCAAGAACACAACACACAGCACTGCTGAATTATTATGCCATATGTTAATAATAACGTTGTTGTGTTGGCTGTATGCGGAAAAAGCTTAGAGGCTGACACAAATGCACAATATCAGAGCAGACTTCAGATACTAATACCAATGGCTCATCTTTGAAGCCGTAGTGTTTACACTCACTGACAGCTCATCTTTATGAGAGCCAATCTCTATGTACAGATGCACGGGATGCTATTTTGGCTCCAAAAACAACTCCGCTGTCCCTGTGGGAGAACTGAGTCTCCCAGTTAGGTCTGTAGCGCTGTGCTATGATTCAAACGGCTGTCATCCCACTGTAATGATGATCCATCCCCAGCTATTACCAGCTCGTGGTTTCACACTTACAAAGCTGATTGTTTGACATGTGAAACATACATCAGCATAATCTGCCCCATAACTCAGATTTTAAGAGCGCCCATGGCAAATAATGGGGAAAGGAGGAAGGATGGAACAGGAGACCAGACAAAATGAGGACAGATTAACAGCGTCTAAGGTTTAGTGTGCATTAAAATGTTAATAAATGTGTTTGACTTGATGTTGAATCATGTGAGAACAAATACTGTTTTACTGTTTTAACAAAACAGATGAAGATTGCCATGAAAAAGAAAGGAAACAAGGCAAATGCTTTAAGCTTTCAAAGTTGTTTGACTATTTAATTCCTGAATGTGATCCTAAAGAAGCAACTTTAGCTGCAACACGCTCATTCCAACTGTCTTAGTTCAAACTGACGCCTCGGGAGGTTTACACTAACCATAATCTGAACAACAGTGGCTCAGGCTGCAAAATCCCAGAATAAATAAAAGATGGCTTCCAGCAACTCTTTCATGCAGAAGTAAAGGGTTAATTCCTGTATCTGAAGGGAAGGAGACCCAAAGTATTTTAAGGTTTTATAATCCAGATTTTTTTAACTGATGTTCTTTTAGAAAATGACCACAGCTTGGTCTGCAGCAATTTAACAGATGGAGGTAAACACTTAAAACCCTTACTCTCATTTTCTTTTGCCATTCAAGACATGCCATTTCAGGTGGGATTAATTTTCTTGTGGGAATGAGATTAATGCTGATAGTGTAGCATGTTCAAGTAGGGAAAATCTATAGGATGAAAGAGGAGGAGGAGAGAATGTGAGGAGAAGAGAGGCTGAGCTGAAGGAAACCAGGAGATAGGAAAGGAAGGCTAGTTTTGAGGACAAATGGAGGAGAAACAATGTCTAGGGAGCAGGAAAGAGAAGTTCTGAGGGGTGTCTGAAAACATGCCTGCGACTGTGTTAATGTGTCACAGACAGTGAAGGAGGGCGCCTGTGTGCACTTCACTTCCTCATGGGAATGTGTGTCAGACTATGTGTGTGATGAAGGCCAGCTGACGTGCTAATCCCCTCTCAGAATATAGGGGACCAGCCTGTCCTCTTTCTCAAAGTCACACTCTATACCACCCAATACACACTTAAGACACCACAGCCCTTATATGCCCCCCCCAACTACCCACCCACATTACAAAGAGTCAATAGGACTTTGCTCATCAATTCTGTCAGGAGTTGCTATGGAGACTGAGAACAGTTCAAGAGTGTGCGCAAGTGTTCCGTAGTGTTCAGCCGGTGTGTGTCCTAATATCGTCTCTGGTCCTGTCAGGTCACGTTTCAGGCTGATTTCTTCTCACAGGATGATCACACACAGACACACAAGCACACATTAAAGACCCCCTGCTGAAGGCTTGAGCAGGCACTTTTCACATCCACTTTCTCTGAATACCAATTCAAAAGGAGCAGTATATAAGAGTGAAGCAGCATGATCTCCCAAGCGTAAACATTCAAGATCATGTGTGCTTGCAGTTGATGTGTTTAAGAGTTGGCTCATAGTGTTGCAAAAGAAGCCATCGCTGCTGCATGCATATGCACAGTAAGCAGTACAGAGCATATACAATTGTGCTCTAGATGCCTGTCTGCTCTGGTGCATTCTCAAAAGCGGCTCTGCAGGTTTTATTTTTAGCATCACAGGCAAATGGAGCCCCTCTTCCCTGCTCCTTCCCCCTCCTCCTGCTCTCTGCCCTCACTCTCATCTCTCTCCCACTGTCACTTCTCTTCTCTCAAAATCTCTCAACCTATATTCATTGTTTGTGTGAGTATTTCACGTATGTTCGCACACACAGATACACAGTACACATTGTGCATTGTAAGTCAGTGTTAGTGTTGCAGCACCAAAAAACAGCTGGAAGCTTTGAACTGAGCTGTTCCACCTCTCGGCTCTCATCATCATTGCTAATATTTGAGTGAAAGCATGGTCTCACTTTCATCTCTCCCTCTCTCACATAGGCAGTGGAGGCATAAAAAACCACACACATGTACTGTAAGCACGCCTGTCACTAAGGCAGCCGAGGCAAGGTCAAGTGCTCGGTGGCCTGGTAAAGCTTTTCATTACATATTTAACTCCACCAAATTCCCTGCGGAGACCTAGCTGGAGACTCTTTGATTCTTTCTCCCCTTCAGAGCCAAATTTGCCTTTCAGGCAGCACATGGCTACATTTCCATATCAGCATATGGATGGAGTTAGGCGTGTCGTACTGTGTGTATGATGCCACGATGGTTAGCATTTGTGTAACACTGGCAGGGCTGGAGATGCAGCTGCTACTAAGTGTGCCAGTGGAAAAAAAGACAAAACAGATTCCCATCCTCTGTTAACAACATTCTTATCTCTCTGTGTTTGATATTTTTTGTGTGTTTCCTTAAATTCTCATATATACACTATTATCTATGTACAAATACAAGTATCCAGATAAAGCCAAGAGAAGAGAGATTAGCAGAGAGCAGAGCAAAGAAAACTCAATTTATTTACAAAGCTTAAGTGTTAAATGGAAATATAAATTAACTTAATATAATCCCAACAGTGCCTCTATTCCTAAATTACTTTTTCCACATTAAAGAAGCCAAACTGAAAAAGTTTATGCTAAACATAATCTTATACAACTTTAATCTCTTAAATAAACAGTTATTGGAGGTGCTCTATGCAGAGGACACAAAGCAGCTCTGCTAACTGGGATTATGGTTCCCTAATGAGATGATGTGAAGGGTTTAGAATAGATGGATAGATGGCTTGGTTCCCACAAGGTGATTTTAGGTAGAAAAGCAGAAACAAGAAAAGGGGAGCTAAATTGTGGAGAAAAAGTTGACTTAAGTTGTTGTTATCTGTGATGCTGTCATCACTGAGGATGTGAACTACGACATCAACACTTTACTGTGACCTTTTATAATTGGGCTAGAGGTGTGTTTGACTGGTAGCTGTCTTCTCCGAAACGACAGGTGTTGCAAGGTACAAAAAACTGAGAGATACACTTATAAATAATGACACCAAAGCTCAGACCATATATACATATATATATATATATATATATATGTATATATATATATATATATGTGTGTGTGTGTGTGTGTGTGTGTGTGTGTGTGTGTAGAGAGAGAGAGAGAAAGGGAGAGAGAGAGACCATTTCTCTGTACCCTGAAATAAGAAGCATATGTCTTTCTGAAACAACAGGGATTCCTAATTCTTAATTACAAAAAGAAACAAGAAACAAAAGAAAAAGAAATAACGCCACAAGGCCTGACGCTGCAGGGGTCTGACCCCTAATTTTTTCATTTTCATCAGTTAGGTTAGAACTGGAGATACGTGGTTAGGTTTAGGATTAAACATTTTTGTCTAGGTTTAGGAAATGATGATAGTTTGGGCGAAAAAAAAAAAGATTTATCATGATACAGGATGCTATTTGGTAGGTTTTAATGGATACATGTCAAAAGCACTTTTTACATGCACTTAAGCACATGGCCACCAAGATGCTTTAGCTTAAAAAAATGAAAACAAAACAAAACAAAAACAAAACATGGTAGTAATTTTTATGCAATTTTTTCAGTTTTAGCAGTGTCCCTAAATAAAAAGGTGAACATTGTCAAGGTTTAAAAAGGTAGAAAATACTTATATCGCTACATGTCACAATAGGTGCAATATTTTTTATTTAGTTTAGAAAAGTATCTGAAGTATGTAATTAGATTTTTCCATCAGATTTCAAAGTGCTAAGACATTCCAATGTCTTAAATCCATGAAATTCCACAGAAATGCCCATTTTCTGCTGTCCACATACAACATGTGTTTGGCATGCTTTAAAAGAACCAGCTTTAAATCTTAAAAACCCAGTACTTATTCAAATAAACTAATCTCCAACTCCAATTATTTATAGGATCTTGGTCATTTAAATTGTGCTAAATTAAACCTATATTGTGATGGAATACGTTGCAACCCTCATAGTAATTTGTGGTTTTCTTAGTGAACCCAAACAAAAGGGCTGACATCTTCCACAGTTAACTTACACTATCGATGTGCATTAGAGCTCAGACACTTGACATCAAAGATTGACTTACGCAGAGATTTCTGTCTGCACAGAAATACAGCCACACACATACACACACACACACACACACACACACACACACAAACACTATTTATTGAGTCTAGATTCCACATCACCACATGTGGCGCCTGTATCAATAATTCCTGGATTGCCTTTCCAAATCGGCATGTCGGACTGCTGAGGCAGGAACACAAACACAGCGGTAACCATTGCACAGTGTATCTGCAGAACAGACATTGATATGCATGAATGCATGCAGCTATACGTTCATGGTGCACACCACTGCTAAACGCACACACATGCACAACACACAAAAGAAAAATACACGTATCTAACTCTCACACTGGCTTTGCTGTGATTCTGTCTCAGCAAACAGAAAATATAATCCATCATATAAGATGCATGGGGTGAAAGATTACTCACATTTCCACCAATCATGGCCAAATTGCACTGGATGGCTCTCATATTTGAGAGATAGTTGAGGTTGTCTCTTTGCATACAAATAACTAAGTCTCCCCCTCAATTTACTTTCTCCTTGACTCAAGGAATGCGTTGAGAGTGTCACTGAGGGGAGGTTCTGCTGGAGTGTTTCAGATAGAAAGATGTAAAGGATACCTGGAAGGAATGTAGAAATCCAAAAGGTAAATAAATAAGTGAAGTGAATTAGTTAAGAAATTACACACTAAATAAATCTTTCAAATTCAGTACACAACTTGGAGCAGCTGCTGATAGTTCTGACTCATTTCATCACCCTTGAAAACTAAACTTTCCCTCTTAGTAATCCACTTATTTAGATGCCTTCTGTACAGGATTATTTTTCATCCATCCAAAGCTCAACATACCCGGCTCAAGCTGGCATAAAACAAGACTTTAAAGAAACACTTTCCACTCAGCATGACTGAGGTGTGCCTCTGTCTCATAAACCCATTTTGTGTCAATTAGCAACTGTCACAAATGAATTAAAGCATTAACGGATCTAATATTAAATCCCAACAAATTACTATAAGTGGCAGCTATTAGACTCAAAACAAAAATAGAACACATTTTTTATCCATACCTACAACAAAAAAGTTAGAAACAAGCAGTTTACTCAGCTAAAAAAAGTGTGTGTAGTTAGCGAAGTAGATCAGGAATCAGTTATATTGTCATGAAACTGATCCAGATAACCATGAACTAGGTTATACTTTGGGAGGAGTAGTACTGCCATGTTTCTCCATGATGAACTTTGCATAGATGCATTAAAAGAAAACACTTTAAACAAGTACATGCAAATGAAAACCTGCCACTACTGTACAGCCAGTGTAAGTGCTCTGAAAACAACACAGTAATCTTCTTTAAGAGAGCCACAAAACAAATCAAAGCCCTTTTTGAAACAGCTTCCAGGAGCCCACTCTCTCTTCAGCTAATGAAATATCTAATGCACTTAGTTTCTTTTAGTTAGCACCTGCCTCCTTAGAGGCATGTTCCTCCTCTTCAAGCTAAATTACTTGATCTCAATGGAGCGAGACAAGAGTGCAGTGAGTAACAAAGAGGAGAAGTCGAGGGTATTTTCAGAAAAGGATGACAAACTTGTACTGAAGAGCATGTTTGACTGAAGCAGACCTGAGCAGGATGGTTATGGTGTGCAACATTTGGCCTGTAAAGCCAACCTTAAACACCTCCCAAATCCCTCACTTTTACTGCACTGCGTCTAGTGCATCATAAGCAAGTCTCTACTCCCAAAACACTCTCGAGAGGGATTTCCTTTTCCATTTTTTTCTCTTTACAATTCTTGCTCTTTGTGGAATGACTTACACAGCAACAAAACAGACATTTAGAGATTGGATATGCAAAGCAAGTCATGCAGTTAAAATGAGTTGTGAGGTGCATTTTTGTGTCAGTAAAAGTGGCAGACCAGTGTCTGATTTGCATGCTTGCTCCACTCTTAAATTCCCTTTCATAAAGCGCTTTCTGCGGGTGTTACTGGCAAATAGACTCAGCAGGCCAATAAATAAAGGAATAGCGGTCACATGAAAGAAAGATGTTGGTGCAAGACAAGTTTAAGGTAGTGAATGTTTGCCCTTCCGGCAAACATGAATGTTGAAATACAAAAGAAATAGAGATCATGCTCAAGCCACTGATCAGCATTTCTTAATGCCTGGTAGATGCAAGTGCAATTTTGTAACCTCTTTCTTCTTAAAAATAAATGTTCATATAGAAGATTAGTAGAAAAAATTACAATGGAGTAATTAAAGAAAAAAACAACAGTTCCCATTAAAGGGTAGTGCACCCAAAAATGGGTAAAAATGGCTCATGATGCCCTCTACAGGGTAAAACTGGGTTATGTTTTTCGTTGCATAGAGAGGTTATTTACGTCATGAGAAAATTTTAAAAACCTCACAGCCCCCCCCTTTCAGATGCTGATAGATGGGTCCTTGTCTTGCAGGCATTGAAAAACCACGCATATGAAGGGATGTGAACTTATCTGGTGTAGATTTGCTAGTTTTAGACTTCTATTCTTTTACAAAGTTTCTGATTAAATATTCCTAAATGGGATGGATTTGTGCTTTTGAGGGGTGTAAAAGTAACACCGGACTTTATTCTTTATCTGCTGATCCTCATCTGGTGACAGACAGCAGCTCAAATCATTGCAGCGGCAACATCCAGCAGCACTTCCTGCAGCTGCCACAACCTGCCGCGAGTCTCCACAGCTTTCCAGAGCTGCTGGAGCTGCTGACAGGCCAGCGTAACAGCGCTCAGACTGATACGGTTCAGGACCACCTTGTTCGTGTGTAGCTGAGGAGATTCAGGAGGGGAAAAGTCTTCCACCTCAAAGACGCTCGGTGGCATAGGTGCTTTGTGAATCTCACTTTGCATCTTGCCAGTTAGCTGAGCTGCTGTAAGTCCATCATTTCTGCCTGTGTATCCTGACCCATCCACTCTCTGCTCCCTGAGCACCCCACATCTCCAACCCCAACCCTTGCAGTTTCAGGCATTTTTTTCAAATTCGGCAGTGGGTGGAATTACGCAAAAAGTAGGGGGTTACACTTCAAGCCTTACTGTCTGACTACTGGTGTGTATGTCTACAGTACAGAAAACACATGAATGCAGCATTTTTCCAGTAGCGGGAGAGTCTACACAAAACCTCTATAACACAATTACTTTATGTAAACAAGAAAAATCAGCTAAAGAAGTCAGACTTCTGGTGAGGTGAACCTTCATGATCGACACCTGCACTGGTTGTCATTACGCTGATGAACTTTATTAAAATCATCCATCACCAACCAAATCAATTCATATTAAAGCTGTAGAATCTACTGAGGAAAAGAGACTTGTTTGTATGACTGATGGGGCAAACTAGGTGCAAGTAAGGGAATAACTGTTTGTAAGTGAAAAAGTCTGAATGGTTGAGTTCAAATCTAAGTGGTAGAGCTGAATACAAGCTCACTTACCAAGCACACCCAGCCGGTAGTTCATGGTCACCACAATCACGTTGCCATAGGCGGCAAGCACGCTCGCATCAAACATGTTTCCAGTGCCTTCCATGTAGGAGCCTCCATGAATAAACAGCATCACGGGCTTCTTCCTGCGGTCACGGATATCTGCACACATGGAGGAGAAAATTAAGGAATAGAAAGCATTAAAGAAAAGAGTAATGAAGTGTGTTTACAAATCTCATATTTTCTTTCATCAAACATTGTGTTCAGGCATAATATATTGATTAAACTGCAAACTGCTCGGCTGAATAAAACTACAGAACTCCACAGATCCCTGTAGCTGGATGTCAGATTTAAAAAATGAGCCTAATGTCATGTAGATTTAAGACAACAGACTATGACAAGGAAAACTACACGAATCACCACAAGCATTTCCAGCTAATTAAAGAAATAATGCCTAGAAGAAATCAGTGGCTAATGATTAATATTTGAGCTAACATGTTTATTATGACAGTTTTTCTCACACACCAAGTCCCAGATTGACCAGTGCTCTGCAAATGCAAGCAAGTAATGAGAAACTGGATGAGCAACTCATCTCACCTGCACTAGATTATTTATTAAGAGCACAACATTTATTTAGACATGGACCAATAGTTGAAAATGAGAATGTACATACTATGTGCACAACAAAGCATTTGTTATTGGAACTGCTGTCAAGAACAGCTGCTGTTACCAGCTGCAAATACACGTATTAACACTGCGTCAAAATATTTGTGATGGCAACTGGAAAAAACAACTGGTCTCCACAAGCACCCTTTAGAAGGCAAAAAGAAGACATAGCATGAAAAAATGCACCTAAGATGGGTCAGTAAAGCTGATATTCATGCATTCTGTGTGCAATCACCACATAATAAAAGGCCACTGGCACCGAATACATCACATTTGCAACGAATTACCATAATTTCTGCATTTCATTTTGCACCTCAGAGGTTAGAACTCCCATAAATGCAAAGTGCAACTTGCTCTGAGCTGCATGGACAGCCATATCAAACTATTTCTAGGTCAGTTCCCTTGTGGGGAATCTTTAGAAAACATGATTTTCTTGGATGCTATCATTTTGTACTGGCTCAAACTCTTAGTGGGTTTTGCCTTGAGGTAGAAAAATGGTAAAAGATAACAAAAATGTCTCACATTAAAATGTCATGTTCTACCATCTGAAAAACAATGTAAGAGTTAAAGGGTTGCTTCCTGGTATGACTTACTTGTTCTATTTATAAGATAAGAACATTTTTGCAGTGATTTAATTTCACTTCAACATGAAAGTAGCTTTTTTCTTCATCTTTTCCTTCATTTCCAGACTTGTGAGTCTTGAAGATTTGCTTTTGGGCTGCATGTGTTTGAAAAGTGCTATGTAAATAGAGTTGAATGTTTTATAGATTCATTGTGTTAGTGTATTTTTGCTCAAATGTTTACTTTGAAAAGAAACATGGATTTTATAGGAGAGAGCTGAAGGCATTTAGTTAAGCAGACTTTTGCGAATAATACATGCAGATAATTTTGGGAATATTCATGAAAATTTTCAATAGAAACCCACTCCTGCAGTGCTGTATACACATGCAAGATGGTCCCTGATGGATCCTCGTTGGCCTTTGAACTGTTCTCCCAGCTGATTGTGGGCTGCGATGCTAGTGCCTGCCAGGAGCCCATGGTAGCATATGGCACACAGGGCTTAGCACTGTGGCACAGTGACAGCTCTTGTTGCCTTCTGTGTGTTTATACGTGAGTGTACGTGCAGGCCTGGGGATACGAGAGAGCAATAGAGCACATCAACCACATAAATAACCACTACAGCATCTGTTATGAAGGAGGGGGTGGATGAGAAATAGAGGATGTTTGGCTCTTTTTGAAAGCTGCTTTAAAAATCCTGCACATTACATACCTGCTAGCACACACATCAAGTACTTACTGAGCTATCACCTGTGAATACATGTATACACAGCCATGACAGCAAAATGTGTGCATCTGTCCAGCAGACACACTCACTTTAGGGTGAAATTTACAGGCAGCTGCAATGGAGAGTCGCTATGGCAACTGCTTCACTTTGACTAGCTTCCACCCCTTTCCTCTCCTGCTAACTCTCTCACGTGGACAAGGTCTCATTGACTGTTGCTGTGGCAACATATTGCACTGCCGCATCTCTAACCCTGTGATGCCCCTTGCCACATTTCTAGCTGCATGTCATTTCATTAGCAGCAAATGACCATACACACGCACACACATACACACATACACACACACACCTGCTGCACACAGATCTCTGCTTTCTATAACAGGAGATGAAAACTGACAGCCACTGGCATCGAGGGAGACAGAATGCAGATGCACTCATGTACCCGCCCACGTCCTCATGAGACACAAACACACACACCAAGCAGGCTGTCACGGTTGACCTGTAGACTTTGTGTCCATGGATCACTTACAGGGCGAGCCGCTGGCTGTGCCACAGTGACAGATAGGACTGAGGCCTTCAGGGGCTACACGCTTTCCCTCTCCCGCTCTCTCCATTCTTTCTCAGGCTCTCTCCTTCTGCTTCTGGCATGGTTGTGTTGCTACCTTAACCTAAGTTTAGCATGTAACACCGCAGATAGGTGGGCGATCAGGTTTGCAGTGTCAGGGTTTATATTTGATCCCTAGTTATGCTGAACTCATTTCAAAGCTGATTCATACATTTACACCTTTAAAACACACGCTTTATTATTAGGGCTTAAAAATAAATAAAAACAAATAAAATAAAATAAAATCTAATCTCACCAGCTCTGCTGGGAGAGTCTGAAACGTGTCCACAGGTAAACAAAACAGATGCTGCATGACAGCATAATGTGCTGGAACATGGAGGCAGTTTGAGAAACAGGGAAATAGGACAGTTACCACAATGCACATAAAAAGCCTTCACAAATCCCAGACTTCCTAAGCTTGATTATCGGCAGATGGTACATACTTCCACACAGGCATGAGCTAATGCTGTGGAAGAAGCAGGCTTACCCATTACATGGCCCACCCTGATTTCTGATCTTTTACTGTTTACAGATTATAATAAAGAAATAAACAAAGCAGAATTGAAGTACAAATCATCATAATATTCACAGCTGACTAACTGAGATCTCACTGTTGTTTCTTTTACTATAAATCTTAGTTTTTTTGTTATTTGTTATTCCATTTTGAACTGGTTGAAATCCTCCATCTATGTACGTATTGCCCCACAACATTTTCTTTACCCTTTTAGGTGCTTGTTTGTGGATTTTGGTTTCCGTCTTAGACTAGATATTCCACACAAATTATTAAAAGTGAACATTTAAATGTTCATGTCATTCTGCTGCTATGCAAAAGATTAGTTGTTTGTCACACCTTGTAGTCTGCTAGACTCGGTACAATGAGGGCCTCGGTTCAGTTGAGGTCTGCAGCATTCAGCCGGTTTGACTTTGCTTTCACTCTGCTCTTAGCCAAACAAACTGAATCTTTTTAATAAAGTATTACCCTCCTTGCCAGAGGCAGGAAGAATTACTGAAGGAGCAGACAAGGTAAACAACAAACAAAACAAGTCGCTCATGTATTGGTTAAAGCATGAAAACTACTGTTTCCACCACATAAATTGTGGTCCATGTCCTGCATTTGGTTTACTGGAACTGAGACTTAGGATTTCAGGTGCACCAGAGTTTGCATTTTTTTTATCAGAATTTGGCTTCACATTCACATTTCCCCAAACAAACCAGACTTTCCAAACAAACTATGGTTGCATTAAGTAAAGCTGGTGCAAATGCACCCAAAGTTGAATTAATGTCAATGTTGCATTAACTAATATGTCCACATTCAGTACAGCATTCGCATTTATGTACAAGCCTACTTAACTCTGTATTTGGCTAAAAATACAAACACTGAATAATTTGACATCAAATGCAATTGCATGATTACAGACTGATCAAAGCTTGATGTATTTTCAGTCCTGAAAGCGTTATGAAAAGTCTAAACTAATTAAAAAAAAGTAAACTGCTGCTATGTATTAAAAGCTACATTTACTTTATTTTTTCCCTCTGTGGATTTAATCATTGATCAGATTTTATTTTACCATTGAAACTAGAAACAAATACACATTTGAAATGTAGCGGACAGTTTACACCACCCTCTGCGTTCTACAGATGGAGAAACAGCTCAATTATCCAAAACTAAAACATATGTGATAGTGAGGGGGATTGTAGGTTTTAAAAAGCCGAGCAGAAATGATGTTCTTTATAAATAAAAGAGCAGAATGCCTGAAATACCTGCAACTTTCCTCGTATTTATGATTTTTTTTTTATGTGCAGGAAATTGAGCAGCTCACTCAAATAGTGCTGCTTGCCTTCTCTTGATGCCCATACAATAAAATATTAAATGATTCGGTATTAATAAATCATAGCACTATTATCAGGCCTTATAAAATTATTTAATCATTTCTTGAGAAGTAATTGAACATTAGATTTTCATGTTTCTGATTCATAACAGCTCAGAGCAATTTGACCCACGGTAAAAGAAGATAACAATAAAGTGACAGAAATAGCAATAAGGTTCTAACCTCATTAATGAATGCTAAATACATATTAAGTGGCAAGCTGCTAGTTATTTGTAGTTGTGAAAATGCAACAGTTCAGAAAAAAAATAATAAAAGTAGACAAAATAAAAAAAATTAAACACACACACACAAAAAAAAATCATCAAACAAAGCTAGAGGAAATACATGGCTATTCTTCATAAACACAAACAACAGCCATGAAGACAAAGCAAGATGGCAGAGAGCAGCTGAGGGCCGGTACCCTGAGGAGCTTAATATGGCTGCTGATCCTTTCAAGCAGAACAGAAACAATGAGACGATTAGGCCCGAACTTGTGTTGAGAGTTCCAGTTTAGTACACCGCCCATCATTGTCCTCTGAGAGACCACCCTCTGCTCTCCTGCTGGGACGTGGCCCTTCGTTTCCAATGCCTTATCAACTGACTGATTAGTCTTGGGGATGAAGCGTGGCCCGGTCTCTTGTGTATGTCACTGTCGGTTGCTGATTTTATAGGAATTGATGTTTGCTGTCACAAGATGTTTTCACTCCCAAAGACGAGGGAGAGAAGAGTTAAGTTAAGTGGAATAGCTGAACATCAGGGTGGAACTGAATGGAAGAAAGAGCTGAAACACCCAAGAATGTAAAGTGCATGTTAATATTTTGGCCACTTATTGTTTAAACAACATTTGTAGGCAGGTCAAAGATTAACCACACTGTGCATCAGTGGTCTCTTCCCCGACTTACATTAGGACAGGGACACATGAAGCAGAATAAACTGCATTTTTCATAGGAACAGAGAACACAAGAGGCTGTTCAGATACTGTATCATCTTCCCATATATTAACACAAGCCAGGCTTTTCTTTCAGAGAGCCATAATTACAAAGATATTGGATCATATTTAGGTGAAAGTAAAACCAAAATGGGGAATAGAGAATTGTCCAAAAGGTTTTCCACCAATCGGCTTTCTCATTCCGTTAATATAAGCTCCACTTGGTGAATTGTCCTACCAGTTCAGTACTCATTAGTATGTATACACCACTGAATGTGTGTGCATGCACATGAGGTAGAGATACATACTGACCTTTTACACTAGGGTTCAGAACTGTAATAACAGGGAAAACTGCTCGCAGCAAATGAAGAACCGTCATCTATGTGCAAATACACAGAAGCCCTTTGTACCAGTGCTCCAATTAACAAAAAGGTTACAGGGTAGGGAAATATTACAACAGTATAATGGAGGGAATATATTTGGGCACATTTTTTGTAATTTTGATCCTGTAATTTTAGTCATGGTGGGCTGGAATTATTACAAAAGGTTTACATTCAATGTGCAGGTCAAGCTGTTAAAGCAATTTGTAGATTTACCATTTATGTGTGCACGCATAGCTTATCTCAGTAAGAAAAGATTTATGTTTGAAATATCTCTATAACCGAGACCCCAAATTAAGCCCCAGGAATCCATGGAAATATTATCTTCTGCATATTCAGTGGAAATGCCTCACAAACCTTTTTTTTCCAATTGTGATGCACCAAAACTACAGATCATAGTCAAATTCGCTGCAATTCTTCACTTTAATAAAATATTTACAGGGATAATGTTATGCTGCAAATATATTTTCACAGACAAAGCTCGAGCATGTTGTCATGAACCTGAAATGAACTGCATTCAGATCACACGCAAAATGTGCTGTCACTTAACTGAAACAAGTGTGTCCGTGTGTGTGAGTCAATAGGAGGTCAGTGGCAGGCTGATGTGACAGAGTAGGAGACAGGCATACTGTGATGAATGAGGTGTGATGAGATGCACAGCAGCACAGCTGACCACCAAGAAAGGCTAAGGCTTAATCATTAGAGCACAATGGATCAAGCCAAAGGCCATACTGATTGCATCTGGGGTGTGTGTATCTGTGTGTCCATGTTGTTGTTCATGTAGAGATTAGAGAGACTCTACATTGGAGTGAAATGCTTTCGAAAAAAGAGAAGGGGAAAAAAAGTAAGCTGGGGTTGTTTCAAAAAGTTTTAAACTACCTTTTTTTGCATCTGCACTGATAGAAAGCAGAACAGGTGAAGGGATTCTGTGTCAACATTGTAACATGTAAGGTAGGCAACTAGCCAATGGTGTGTTCATTATTTTGGGCCAGACACCAGTTTGATGGTAAATGAGTCAGAAAGAAACTTTAATTATATATAAAACCCATGTGATTAATTTACAACCCCTTGTAACTGCTAGCAAGAGGTTTGTCTAACACTGGATGAACTTTTGTGCACATGCATGTGACATCGCTCCTTGATCAAAGTGCTTTGATAATTTGATTCAAATGCAAGTTTTACCAAGTCCAGTCTCACTAAAAATGGCTCAGCATAAAAATCTGTCCAGTTGTCCAAAATGTGTTGGTATCATAATCCACGGTTAACTGTAAGATGTTAAATTATCTCCAGCTGTTCTGTACGGCAGCATTCTGATGACAGAAATAGTGATGTATAAATATAAATGAATGGATGCCTTTATTGTCACTGCAACTGCAATGAAACGATAATTACAGCAGATAGTTATTGCAACTCTTCTCAGTACTTTAAGGGTAATAAAAATATAATAAGCACAGCAAAATAAAACACAAAGCATATAAAAAGATTAAAAGAAAAAAAGTTAATGGACCCAGAAACTTAATTGTATGAGGATATCATTTAAATTAGTAAATCAAATGCATTTAGTAAGAGTTTTTTTTTCCATTATGTCTGCTTTCATTGTTGGTTGTTTGGGCTTTTCATCCTGTTACGTTTTACCACTTTATTAAATTCTCCTCTCTGTTAAATTGTTGTTACAACTTTGGCCAGTAGTCCTCTTTTTAACTACTTTATAACCGTTTAGTCTTGTGTTCTGTCATACCTCTTTGTTGCATCCCACCTCCTCCCAATCCACATCTTCCTGATCTCAGAATTGCCTAATCTTCAGAGTTATCCATCTGGAATTATTGCTGATCCACTAGTAGTACTTAAACTTTGGATGGTCCTATTCTATACCCTTCCTTCACTCATGCATTTGCTCCACTGAGATGATGCATTAGTCTAATCAAACAAAACCTCTTTAAATTCAACTCCCATGCATCTTTTTCATTGATCACTCCTTACTGGAATGAGTTTATTGTACAATCTTTAAGTTCTTTGACAATAAATCTGTTTTACAGCTTTGAAGTGCACATCTTAACAGTCCCTTTGTGCCTCCAAGAGGGCAGCAGAGTAAAAAGGTGA
The DNA here is from genome assembly GCF_017639745.1 of Melanotaenia boesemani. Lineage (NCBI taxonomy): Eukaryota > Metazoa > Chordata > Actinopteri > Atheriniformes > Melanotaeniidae > Melanotaenia > Melanotaenia boesemani. The sequence goes on along the minus strand of NC_055686.1, from coordinate 13,649,189 downwards.
TTGCCTGGATGAGATAAGTCATGTTGTATGTTCTTAAATATCTGTCATAATCATGTCAACTTTTGTAACTGTGTCATGCAATGCAACTTAAAGAGAAACCACTGAACTGTGGCACATTTTCTCAGTGAGGCCCCACTAATGATGAATATTTTACAATCCATCTTGCATCCTACCTACCTGTACTCTGAGCTCTTTCCAGTCAGTAAAAGTCAGGCCAATGTTGACTTATGTTTTACCTCATGCTCTGTCCCTTTCACTCTTTCTTTTTGTCTTGTCTTCCAATAATGTTCTCTTGTATTTTTGATTAATCAGCTATAGAGCGTGTTCAAAATGGCTAGTATGTCGATATCCAGTTGCTAGCGTGTGACATAGTGTGTGCAGCGAAACTTATCGTAAAGTGATGCAGCGTCCAAAAGTAAAAGTTGTAAAGTGTATTTTCTCAGCCTTGGGATGTTGCTGGGCAACAAAGGCTCCAGTAATGTGCATAAAAGATGTCACTATGCCATCAAAAAGAGTCATAAGCACATATATTTAAGATCAGAAAGTTACACAGTGTTACTGTAACCATTTGCCCTGCCTTATCCTCCAATGTCCACCCATCCATTTTCTACTGTTTATCCGGGGTCGGGTGACAAGGGCAGTTACCTAAGCAGGGAAGCCCAAACTTCCCTCTTCCCTGCCACATTCGCCAGCTCGTCTGGGGGGATCCTGAGGCTTTCCCAGACCCTGAAGAGAGTGTAGAGTTGGTCCACTGCTCCATGACTAGGACAAAAATCACACTGCTCCTCCTCTGACGTTTGACTATATGATGGACTGTTCTCCTTCAGATCGCTGAATAGACCTTACCAGGGAAACTGAGGAATGTGATCTCCCTGTAATTGGAGCACACCCTCTGATGCCCCTTTTTGAAGAGGGGATCAACACCCCAGTCTGCCACTCTAGGGGAACTGTCACCAATGTCCATGCGATGCTGCAGAGGATGTGGATTGAAGCTCTGCTGGAGATGTGAGCTAAAACTCTTACTGACAGGGCCTCCTCCAGACATTCCCAGCTGACCTTCACAACATGTTTGGTTCTGCCAAGCCTGAATGGCATACTCCCCCATTATCTGAGCCAACTTACCACCAGGTGGTGATCAGTTGACAGCTCCCCATGGGCAAAGGTCCGGCCACCAGGCGCTCGCCTCCATGCCCCGGTGACCCACTTCCGGGCAAGGGAAATCTGGATCTATTGATTTGACTCATCATAGGGGTATTTTGAGCACCAATGTACTTATATTTATTTGTGGCTAAAGACTAGGAAGATGTGTAAATTGGATATCATTGTGTATGAAATGGTATTGAGACATAAGACATAAAGCATGCTGATAAATGGAAACTTAATAGTAATTGTACAGTTTTTCAGGCTTTTATGGTGAAAGTGCAACATTTTGCGTGTTCTGTCATGAGATTAAGATGTAATATTAGCTACTGCTTTAATCACAACATTCAAGCAATGATGAAACAAAGACATGAGAACCTTTGGGCTCCTTTAAACTTCTGTCCATGTGAGGAGGCTGCTTGACAGAACAGAGTGATCAAAGAGCATTTTTGAGTGAAGATGATCATACTGACAAAGGCAATGTGAAGAATGTGTCCAACTTCATGCATTTAGAAACCTTAAGTGGAATAAATGCACTGGTGCACTATTTTATATTCTCTGCATACATAATTCAATAGCTACATCCAATTATACAAACCACTCTGCCCAGTGGCCATGTAAGTATAGTGAAGACATACTATATGGCTAAGTGATAAGTTAAACTTTTTGTTTCATATAACTTGCACATGACTTAAATTTGATTTGGTTACTGCACGTGTCAGAGAATTGTCAAGGAAAAGGTAAAAGCTCCACCACTTCCCCAAATGTTCTGTATACAGACTGAGAAAAATTCAAATACACAGAGTGCTGCTGCTTTTCTCTCTCTGCTTGAGCTTATTAAACTGGGGCTGTGGGGACCAGCATGAAGTTTGAATACGAGCTGTTCTGCTGTTTGTTCTCCGTCTACACCAAATTCACTCATTCCTGCAACAGCAAGCAAATACCCACCCCACAGCTCAATATGCTTCCAAATTACAGACCAACAAACCCTACAGTCCAAAAAAATAAGCAAACAGATCATGCTCCAAGATATTGGATGTGTCTCTAGTACTTATACATCACTATATGACAGTTATCAGAGATATAAAATGTTGGGAGTGTTGCAATCTCCAGCAGTAAAAAAAAAAAAAAAAAAAAAAGAGAAAGAAGCTGCAATTACTTCATATTTAGAGCTGAACACTTCCTGCAACTGCATTCCCCTCCTCAAATCAAAGAGCTATGTCTCTTCTTTCCCTCAGCAGATTAAGTGTGGGCGAGGAACAAAGGAGCAGAGCGAGAACGAGAGAAAAGATGAGTAGGGCTGCTGGGAATAAAAGTAGCCGCCCTGGCCTTTCTTACAACAACATGGTCTTATTAGACTCAATAACATCTCCAAAAACACAAGCACTCCTCTCTAACTTTCTCTCCCTGTCTATCTGTCGCTCTTTCTCCTTCCTGTCTCCACTCTCAGCCTCTTACCTCTCACTCTTACCTCCAGAGAGCTACCTGTTGCTCAGTCTATCTCATTCTTTCTCTTTGCTCTCATTCTCCAGCAGCTATGCGGCAGCCTTGTCTCTTCACCACACTTCTGTTCTCGCATCTCCATTTTCTATGTGATGCTCCTTTTCTTTTCATCTTTCACTCCTCCTCCTCTTATCTTCATCTACAGCTGGCAAGCCTCTTGCTAGAAAAGTGTATCTGTAACCTCTCTCATACCTTGGCCAGAGGCCCAACACATTCAAGCTTCCTGCCTTTGTACTCAGTGGTCTTCTCTTTATTTGTCTTTACCTGTTTTTCATCTCTCCATCACCAGCTTTTGCAGCACTTGTTCGGTAAAATGATAAATAAAACAAAACAAAATTGTCTGGTTTAGGCAGACATTTTTTTTTGTTTTGTTTTGCTCACTATTAGGGAGTGGATCAATTCCACAAATTGAGTGGATGGGGAAGCAGCTAAACCCCCTTCTGTCCTGCAAAATGCCAAAGCGGGGCTATTGTCCTTGTTTTCCCAGTGCTGCTCTCCTCCACTCCCCTTTAAATAGTCTTCTTTTCCATTTTCCACATCCCTTTCTTTCAGCCTTAAGCCTTTTGAACTTGACTTGACCCCTCTCCTCCTCTTTCTCATTTTCCCTTTTCTGCATCTCCACATTCTTTATGCTTGACAAGCAACAGATCATCCAGTTTATATGTAACCACAAAAAATAGAGTATACAATGAAAATACTCCACATCAAATCAGCATCACTTTATGACTAAAAGAAACAAAAAAAGCTGGATTTCTCTTGAGACATAAGCTAGCTCCGAATTTCTAATAAATCCTGGACAATCCCCAACTCCTTCATTCAGATTAGTTCTCATAAACTTAATCTAAGTTTAAAATCAGGAAAACTGGAAGGCAAAGTCTCCATAACTGTTTTAAGTAGCTGTCGTTGAAAACTTATGAATACAATCATCAGATAATGGCTCATTATAGGTATGAAGCCATCACTGATGCTCCTTTCAATAAAAATCTTGCAGACACCCACCAACATTTGATTTTTTCTTAAAGATGTGGCAGTACCATCTATTTCAAATCCCAGGTAGAAGTCATGGACGTTAGTCAGTTACTTAAAGATGAAGGAATTATAAGACTCATGTCTATATTTAAGAGAGGCTTTTGGTGATCATACACATTTTTGTCATAAATACCTCATAACATTATTATTAGTTTGATTACTATTACCAGTAATAAACAAGATGATGCTAGGTGACCACATCAATGATGTTTTTGCATGATATGGTTACAGTTTGACTTCAATGCATTATTTTTCATTAAAGACACTGTGGGCAGAATCTGATATTTCTTAGTGCAGCATGTATGAAGCTGGGGAAACACAATAGATGGAAAGCACATCTTGATGTATTTATTACAGTGACTGAGCAGATACTTTAGGCAGATATATACTCGCACGGTGTCTACATGTGGTTGGCTGACGCTGGTGAATTTGTTCTCGCACTCGAGCGTAGGGGGTATGCGACGTTTTGATGTTGTGTTGCAGTTTCTCCTCCTAATCTGAAGGTGGCAGCAGGGGTGGTAAACTTACCAGATCGGAGTTCTTTTGATGGTTCACTTAAGTTCTGATATGCATTTTATGTTTTAAAACAACAATGGCGTTCAGTACGGTTCAGTGTCTTTATTAGCTTGTGGAAGAAAACGAAGAAGTAATTCGATCGGCCTCTCATCCACTTCATCCAGTGAGTGTTGTTTTTAAACATGGCGGTTACTACACAAACTCAGCAGAAATCCGGAAACTTGTAATCCCAAATTGACCAATTATAAGGGAGTACTTTCGTGCAACCTTCAGCGCAGCAGGGGTGCATGTCAGGTCTGGAAGAGGTCGGGCCTCCGCAGAGCGATGCAGCACCTATGGCGGCGACACAGATGCCGCGCAAGTATAAATCCACCTTTTGATCCGAAGCAACGTACAAGTAAGAAGTACAGAGGATTGTTTTGTTTTTTTTGTTTTTTTTTTAACTTCAACTGTGTTTTATGGAGTGATCACAATAGCTTAGCTTTATGCAGCTCAGCTACTGGAAGCAGAGAAACAAAACTCAATTTTAAAATTGCATTTTTACTAAGTGCAGTATCTGCAGGATGCTCCAAACTGAAAAACTAATCTTTGGATAAAGATAGAAATGTTTGTTTCTGTTGTACCAACTCACTCTCCAGCACCTATTGTAGGGTTTGTTCACATAGTCCATTCAAAATGATAAACTACAACCCTTCTTTCTTTCTTTCTTTCTTTCTTTTCAATAATGTCTAGCTGCCAGTATGTCAGTGTAATCATGCTAATCCCATCACTCCAACTGATACAAATAATCTTGCTCATGGTTTTATCCCATAAAACTTGACCACACAAGGCTTTATGTGACTGGAACAATGTTAATAATGACTCCTCCATCCATCCACATGCTGGTAAGTTGTTTCCCATCTAACCACTGGACAAATAAAGAAGGAACTTCAAGAATGGATGTTAAAACATTAAACATCAATTTGCACATGTGAAGATGCATTGAGACATGTGCAGCAGCATGAAATCTGCCAGTCTGCATTTTACTGGACTTACACTTCCCAATCCAGAACAAGCAATGTCATAATTACTCCATAGAGGAAAAACATACTCATTAAAATGGCACCTGCTCAAATGATGCTTTTAATTCCGAGTTTTGGTGCTTTCAAATAGAAGTGAAACATTCAACCTGCCTAGTCTTCATATAATTTCAAATTACCACTTAAGCTTTTAACGCCTGCAAATAAATGACACAAGCTCATTTTTTTGTGTTATGTTTTTAAAAAGGGTAGCAGTCTATAACTTTTGCATGTCTGTTCATATGTCTGGAATAAACTGTGTGGCTACCTCTTCACATTTAGGTTTCAATGTTGGAATTAAATTATAAAGCCATTTATCATTACAAAAACTGTTTAGAAAATATTGCTTAGCCTAATTCTCTGCATTTATTTTTAATTTTTATAAATTATACATACTTAAAAGTACTACATGTTATGGGAGGGCTTGTCACTGAGCTAGCCTGTATAAATGCATGTGTATTTTAAGGTTTTGTGTTCGCACATATTGTGTATATCTATAAATAAAAAAGTAATCAACTATCCCCCAGTGCTCCTCCTTGTCTCACTACTTCGTCCTGATGCAACCTCTCATTATCTCCGGTCCACTTCCCTCCCTGTCTCCCCTGGCCTCTCTGTCCTCACCACTTCCCTTCCACTATAACGATCTGGTCATTACTGGGACTGCTGTTCCAGCCCAGGTTTCACAGGGCGTCTGGGGTGTAATTGGGACAGAATGAATATGAGTGTGTGTTGCCATCAGGCCTTATTGACTGGGATTCAGGGGCTGGCTCGGCCATCCCCCCTTTAAAGATATGTTCGGATTAAATCTTGAATGTATTGCACCCACACTTATATCCTTTTTACATACACATTTACATGAAAGCCTGATTCACATTTAACAGATTGTTTGCTGGAAATAGATAATGAATGGCCTTTTTCTTGAGTGTGTGTGGTTTTGTTTTTTTTTCCAACTTTTATTCTGAAGTAAACTTAAAAGTCTTCATTGTTAACATGTGCAGAAATGTGTTTGCATTTCAAAAAGCACAGGCTTGGTTTCCCTGTGGCTACAGAAACACTGGAAACTGCAAAATACCTGCAGACCTGATTATCCAGGAACCATTTCTATTCAAGTCACACAAGAACTGAATGTATGGAAGTAACTATCAGACTGTAGGAAATGTCCATGTCATGCACTGGTCAGCTTTATCAGTACTGAAGCGTTTGAAGGATGTCTTTCTGTTAAGAAGTAAGATCCTTTTTCTGTATTGTGCCAACGTACTTCAAGCAATATGTCTCTCATTTCTCTTTGCATGTATATTAGTTTACACATGAATAGTGCCTGTTGATGTTGTTATTTTTTACTAAATATCATAAAAAAAAGGTCATATTCTTAGTTTATTGCTTTGAAACCTAAGATTGTGTTAACTTAGTACTATCTTAGTAATTTACAATAAAAAGTTAAATAAAAAAATAGTAAAATAGCAAAATCTGTTTTAATTTTAATTCTATTTATTGTACATGTTTGATCACTTATTAACACTTTAGGGACCACTTTTTAGTTAACGGCAAAAGATGTAAGACAGATAAAACCACTGTTTATGTTCTGTTATATCTAGTCTTGCAGAATACACATCACCTTGTAGGCGTTATGTATTCTTATTCTATTTGTGAATTCCAGCGAGAGCAGCGAGAAACAATAATGGTGCAGAGAATCTCAGCTGTCGTCTCCATTCAGACACCAGCGTTCCCATTAAGTAACGTTGTCAGCTCTGTCAGTACCCACCACTCGCCATCTCATACATAACAATACCTCCTTAATTGGAATGCTCCCCCAGCAGTTACAATGCAATCCAGGTGAAAACACAAGCACAAAACAAAATGAGGGAGACAACAAACCCTGAAAAAGCCCTCGTCTGGTAAAATATTTTTGTAACTTAGCAAAGGCAACTTTGGTCAGCGTACAGTATATCAGCAGAACTTTGTATGTGTGTGTGTGTGTAGTGAGAGAAAGGATTCATTGTTCCTGCTGTTCATGTCAGTGCTGTGTGTGCGTTTCCTGTAGTGTGAGCTGTGATCTCTGAGATCAGCCAGGAGGACGGCTACGTTTCACCACAGGCTACATGTGTGAGAGCTGATTTGAGCGGTCGTTAATCTGTAATCACAGTTTCACATGTGAGGAGATTTTCCTGTTTGTGCTCTGTCTCACCCCAGCGGGAGTGTGGACTATCAGTAGCCACATATCTTTCATGTCCTGACAGTTAATCTGATGGTGGAGCTGAAAACTCTACTTGTGCTCCAGAGCCTTCAGACCTTCTGCTCTGACTAGTTTTCCAACATAGATTCACTCCTCTCACACGCTTTTTTTTCTTTCATGCAACTAAGCCAATTAAATTGCTGCTGAACCTCTTGGTGTTCGAAGTTCTCTTTAAATATGACTGATACAAGTTGTACTTTTACCCTTTAGTGATGCAGAGTGCTATTTTAATTTTCCAGTTTAGTTCCAGAAAACAAACAAATGTACATGCCAAGAATATTTTCACCTTCTTAACCACAACATACTCTTGAAAAAAAACATCATTTGTTTAGTTCACATTTATAGTGAACCACCATAAAAATGTTTTAAAGTCCAGCTTTTTTTTTTGTTTGTTTGTTTTCCCTTAACAGATGGTTTCTCTTTTGCACCCTAATCCATCATAATGTGGAGTTTATTCCTCATTCAGAGAAACAGTTTACCAGGTTTCTCCAGCTCCACTCACTGGCCCGGTTCCATGGTCTTTTTTAATTTTTAGAATCAAATAAATTTGGATTTAAAGTATTCTCCGTCGCATTTACATGGAAATAGTCATTTCGAATTAAGGTTTACATGGAAAACACTTTTAATCGCCTTTATTCAGTTCCGCTTAAGATCTGGGGGTTGGGAGGGGTTCTGATTGAACAGTGGGTGGACGTGATGTATTTATGTCTACTGGAAAAACACAAACACCAGCTCCTGCTTCTTTTCATTTAACCACACAATAAGAACCATTTTTGCTTTTGATTTTAGTTTTAAAGCAGCAGCTCGAAACTAGCATACGACTTCACTTTGGTCAGCTGAGGAGGAGAAAGGAGAAGAGTACCATATGGAATGAACGTATACATGATTGGGGAATTGTTTAATTCAGATTTAAAATCAGAATAAACTGGCCACTTACTTCGGAATGGTCATTTTCATTCAGAATTGGGTGTTTACAAGATCATTTTGAAGAGGATTAAGTTTTATTCTGAATTAAAGGGAAAATACAAACTCTCATGTAAAAGTGGCCATTGTCTTGAACTACAGTTTGTCCTCTATTTAGTTCTGGCTAAAACCCGTCTTTGCTAGCAGCTGTTAAACATGTATCAGATAATGTTAATTATTTACAGCAAGGATGTCCAATTCCAATTAACTGCAGTGCCAGAAAGTCCTACCCAGTTGTTGAGTGGGTCTAGTAAGATGTTAAGGTTGACTGTGTCAAATGCAGCACTAAGATTCACTAATACCAGGACTGAAAGGTTTCTGCTATCTGTGCTCAAGTGGACATCATTAAAGACCTTAACCAGAGCATCTCAGTGCTGTGGTGTGGCTGAAAACCTGACTGGTAGACATCAAACCAGTTATTAAGAGTCAGGAAGTTGTGTAGCTGTTGAAAGACAGCTTTTTCTATAATTTTCCTAAGAAATGGGAGGTTTCCTATCAGCCCGTAGCTGCTCATGAGCGACGAGTCTTTTCAGTAGTGGCTTAATGACGGCTGTTTTAAGGGTCTGAGGGGAGACACCTGAAAGCAGAGATGTGTTTACAATCTGTAAGATATCTGAGGCCATGCATCATGAAACATTCCTGAAAAACCCAGTTGGCAGGCTGTCAAGACAGCAAGTTGTGGATTTCAGATGGCCAATCATCTCATTCAGGTTTTTAGGACTGACTTAAGAAAAGTGTGTCATGGCGTTCATGTCTCTGAAAGGACACCGTGAGGACATATATCCTGCCCCTGGCATGGAAGCACTGACTGACTGTCTGATATTCAGAATTTTGTCAGTAAAGAAAGAAACAAACTCATTACAGGTCCGGTGGGACAGAAGTTCCAGGTTTACTGACAGGAAGATTAATTAGTCTGTCAACAGTAATGAACAAGGCATGAGCATTATTACTGTTCTCAGTAATGATGGCAGAAAAGAAAGATTGTCGTGCATTTCTCAGCACCAGATTATAAATCCTCAGTCTCTCTTTATAGATCTCAACGCGAAACTGCAGCTTTGTTATTCGCCACCTGCGTTCAGCTTTTCAACAGGCAGAACTCAATTACAAGCTGTTGAGATCCGTTTAATTTGCATCAAGTGAGCTGGAGCAGAAAAAATATCTAAAAACAGCAACCCTTAGGGACTGACACTGGACATCCTTGATTTACAGCAAGTTGAAGAAAATTAAGCAAAAACTGTCAGAGTACCACTGCAATTAATTAACAATTAAATTATTTATAGGTAGGATATAGGTAATATATGTGTAGGACAGCAGGTACAGTGACATTTAGTCGTTAAGACAGGCATAGCAATGATTTCAAATGCTAAGCACGGTTGTTAATGGATGGATGCTCACTATAACTTTGTTAATATTCCTATGGTGAAGTAGTGTTGAGCTCAATAACGGCACCTAGTGTGGAGGATCAAACAGATACGGATCATAAATAATACATTGATTTAATATTAAAGTTCTTCTTTTATAAAATGGTGTTGTTTATAAACCTTTAAAAAAAATAAAAAATGAGCCAAATCGACTCAAATTCCATCTGTACAGTAAACAGTAGTATATAGTGTATACATGGTGATGGAATAACTATAAGCACTGGTCAATAGTCTTTGTACTATCATGACCTTGTTTTCTTTGGTGTTATAAATCCATAGCAGCACTTTTCTTCAAACCAGTATGTTTTCATCCTTCACACACAAGTCTGAGCTCATCCCCTATAAAACTGTGGCACGGGTAGTTTAGGCTAAGGCAACTGAATTGGTTGAACAAAATCTATTTAAAACTTGTGGTTAGGTCTTATCTGACACCACCTGGGTCTCTGCAGAATGCATTTGCCCTTGTGAAAGACAAAACACACTACCTAGTCCAGTCTTTGTTGCTAAATGACCAGTCTTGTCACCCACTCCTCACAGGTTCAAGATAATGTACTTTAAAATAAATATTTTTCAAAATGTATTTATTTATGCATGATATTTTGAGATGTTTTTTTTTTTATTTATTATGATCAAAGTATTGACTACAATTACTGAAACTGAAATGAGACGCCTTAATCGTTATTCCCAAAACTCTTTGTAACTAATGAGGCACACACAGCTGTGTCAGGCTCTAATCTGTCACTAAGTTTTTCAGCCCTCTCCAACCTTTCCAGCACAACCTTACAAGAATATGAAGAATAGAGCAAAAGCCACTTTGAGAAGGTAAGTTGTCACCGACTGCCAGCTCTCCTTTGTCAGTATAACTTTTTAAACTGTATCAACTAAACCTGAACTCATAGTGTGTAATTCGGCAGTGCTTCAATGATATCACTGATCTCCATGCATCCTGGGAGGTCTTTCCTGCAATACAATTCTAAACTTGATTTGTTTCAGTGAGCACTTTAGGTTTATTGATTCGGATTAAATAGACCCACAAAAGCTGTTGGCTTGCTCCGGGAAATTCGCTGAGGTCCAGCAGTTGAAGAGGAACTGAGCCAGCCTTCACTGTTGCGTCCCTCAGTGCCTTATAGCCAATACACATGTCAATAAACATAGCCAAGTTCAAGACCAGAGACAAAAAAAAAAAAAAAACAGCCAAGCTTTTCCCAAGCACTAAACTAGCTGACGAGCCACAAGCCACTAAAACACTCCTTTTCCCAGTTTCCTTTTTTTTCTGTGCTGTACCTCATGGTACCTAAAAGTCCTTTTTATCTCCAGCTCTTCCTTGGCCTCCCTCCTTTGCCTCCTCTTCACTTTCTCTGCTTTGTCAAAGGGCTTCAAGCTCAATAAAATACTCTATGTCAGCGTGCGATGGAGTAGGTGTATTCAACATGATATCGACACAACCTTGACATGACGTGGGTTGAGCGCCGAGGTAGCAGGGATCCTTCAGCAGCACATGACCGACAGGCCCACCGAGAATCAAAGTGATAGAAAAAGACAAGAAATTGAGGCTTAGTAATGTTAAAATAAAGTTGCTTTGACAGTCCTGTTGATCCTTTCTTGCAAATGGTTCCGTTTTGTTCTCTTTTGGGGGTTTTATGTGCCATCTTATCCTTCAACATGGAGAGTATTCTGTGGCTGGCTATAAAAATTCCTCTTTTTCATAGTTTGCAATGGTTTTCATTTTCTTGCCCAACATTACTTTTATTTCTATTTTTCTTTCATATTTTTTTTTATAAACAGGACTACTCAGTCCAGCCCTTGTGCAAACATGTTTTATTCAAAATCCTCTTATGAACTAATTTGTACTCAGCACATAATGTAAAAAAAAAAAAAAAAGTAAAATAGTATGTATTTTCACACTTCTTATGTCCTGCTGTTTGCATAATTTGGAGACTTGATGGGAGAATGTATATTAAACAGTGCATTGAATATTAAACAGAATCCATAGTGAGAGTCAACCAGGAATTATAAAGATTTAGCAGGAGACTATATCTCCAGATGCTATTAATTACGTGAAAAAGATAAAAAGGTTACAGGCATCCATCCTGTCTTATAAAATAATGTACTGAGTGAGTAATAGGGAGGACGTGTTTCAGAGTCAAAGGGGAGAGCCTGCATTGCCCACAGGCCAGCAACTGTTAGCAGAGTAATAACCAGGGTTGAAACACCTCATAATATGGAAAGATGTTAAGAGGCAAAAAGGAGGAGGAAATTAGTGAAAACATGTTCAGGAAGAAAAAAATAGAGACAAAACCCTGAATGTGTCTTTTACAGACAATTTCAGTCTACCTAATAGCCTTCCCCTGCTTTTTTAAACATATTTTTCTTCATTTATCCTCACTCTGCTTTTCAAAGCCCATTTACAGAGCCTCCCATAATATTATATTACCAATAATCATTTGAAATTAACATCCTTAACAGATAACAAAAGCAGCCAAATGACATAGTATACATCTTCCTTGTGAAAATTGTATGACATCTAAGCCATTTTCTGCTATTAAGCAAGCGACATTTTCAATTAAGAGACATTAATTCAGAGCTGATTCAGTGAACTGTGCTCACTCATGCAGCCAGTGGAGAACAACTTTCTGCAGAGACACTGTTACAGGCTGTTTATCAACAGATTAATGCAAAGCTATTGTTGTGCTTTGAGTATTCAGTGATCAGCAGGGACAATGCATTTCACACATAAACTTTTACTAGCATTTAAACAGTATTCATATTGAAGACTATGTACTGTAGTAAATATTCTGTTTAGACGTCAAAGAAAAAGCTGTGAATACATTAACCTGGCCATTGTTGTTATATTGTGATCTCTTATTGTTCATCTATAGTATTTGGAGTCATCATATGCAGAGACTAGTTGGGCCACGTGGGTGTAGAAGCAATCAGTTTAATGGCTCTTTGTTCATCCTTTCCCACATAAAGCACTGTAGAGTTGTTACATTAATGTTCAGGAATATTGATTACTTTATTCTGTCAGACTGACTGTATCATATAGTATTTTACTATACTGTAATTATGTTTTAAATTATTAAGAACTGTTTCTTGTAACCTTTGAAAGACTGATGACCCATTGAGGGTGACCCATCAGCTCCTCCATGGTCCTTGATCAGGATAAAATAGATATTTCAAACAGATAAATGGATGGATGACGCTTGCAATGGGAGGTTAGCAGTAAAGTATGAACGTGTTGGTTATCTGTAGCCTTATGTGGATTCTGCATGGAGTCTCTTTGGTTTCCTCCCAAAGCCCCTAGGCAAGCAAGCATGCATAGTTACCTTACATTTATTTACCAAGTTCTTCTGACAAACCACTTATAAGTGAAGATATTCAAAAGGACAATGTGAAGTTCAATCCTGTCAAATGAAAAACTTGCCAACTTCTGAGTAAAGTGGGAACTCTGTACCTCATGAGCCACAGCCACCCCTGTTCTTCTTCCTCATCCTTGTCTGCTCTGAGATGCAGGTATGGCTTGATTTCGGTGCAATGACAAGCTGGTTGTAGCAATAATAGATGCCAACAACAAATCAAGTAAACACCATTCTCAAATGATTCATAGTGCAGAAGCGTATAGATTCCCACATGGTGGTTTAAATGTTGGTGAACAGAAGTCAGAGCATCCACAGACACGAGACTAGAATTTTGAAAAGCATTTTTTTTTCCACCTAAGTCATTGTTCATTTTTGCTTTCACTTGTTGAATCTTGGATGTTGGCATCATGACTACTTAAATCAATTAGGTTTAGCTAGACTTAGGCATTTTAACTATCAGGTTAGTTTTTAGCACCTTTTTACACACAGCATTTCACAAAATGTTTTTCTTTCATCAATTTAGATTCTTACAAAGAGCACATATATTTTTACCGTATACATAAAGCACTTTTATTTTTTTTCTATAATAACAGGAATATCTGGAGCAATGTGGGAGTAAATGAGTTTCCCAAGGACAATTTGACACATTGGGATTGAATCATCAACCATCCGATTGAAGTACAACCAAGGCACCCACCGTGTGCCAATGAGGGGCCACATTCAAGGCTGTCAGGTTTGAAATATAGTGATTCATCATAAGTCATCTTTAGTTTTTATTTGAGATGCCAGGGATCCTGACAAAATGTGTATGAAGCCATCTGAGTGAAAACAGGTTTTTATCTTTGTGTAAGACCTGGACACCCGCCCAGGGAAGCCTCTGCATCTAAACCAAACCCTCTACAGAATAAAGCAGGAATAGCAGATGGATGAATGCATTCTTGTAAATTAATCCTGTGTCTGAAGTACAGGTGGACTCTGAAACTGTGACATTTGTGACATTCATAGACTTAATCAGAGAGGCCAGTAGAGCATAGGCCGTTAAATACTGGTATGGACTAATCCTGAGAAACACCAGAAGAAGACCCTCCGCCACTGCTGAGGTGGCATTTCTGTATATGTGAAAGCAAAACAGATGGGAGTCAAGGGAGTCTAGAAGGACGTTTGCTGTTCATGGTTGTTTGAACAGCAGTGGAAAACTTAAATTTTGGTTAAAAGTGAAAGCGAAGTTCACAGAAATGTCCTTCACGGTGATTGCCTCTGTCTGTGACTGTCTGTGTGACACTGAGGGGTGAAGTGGTTGACACTGTTAGTCCACTGATGGTGGTGTGTTTGCATCAGGAGGAACACCAGACATAGAGAACAGAGGAGGAATGACATGCTGTCATAGAAGAAAACACTGGATTTTATTCACCACAACAAAAACAGGTTAAATTTATTGAACAGTTGTCAATGGGGCACTAAATTGTACATATCCATGTTGCTGTCCAGCTTAACGTGACACAACGGCTAACGTTTGTTATGCTAGTCAACGATAATGGACCAAGAGACAAAGAGCTACGCTGTTGCTAAGAGTTAATGTCTAATTTAGTAGACATTTCAAAATGTAACAAATGCTCTTAACAGAGCACCGTTGTGACCAGGAAATAAAAATTATTCAGTCTGTAACACAAACAGATCACGTACATGTTGCCCTGCAGTCTAAACTAGTTAAAACAAAGCTATGTCTGACAAAATAAAAAAAAATTAACATCCTTTGCAAAAGTTTGAAAACTATTTCTTTACCAATTTTTGATCAATTATTATAACGAGATTTGCATTTTATGTCAGTGTGCGTTTTTAATTATTAAAATCTGTTTCTGTCAAATGAATCATAGTTTACATTGATGCACTCATGTCTAATATGAAAAACAGAATAACTTTGAGACCTCCAGAAAACAAACCCATGTCAATAACTATAGACCCCCCTCTAATGTTGTCAGTCCAGATATTCATGCTGCTGTTTATGTTGGCAGATATAGGGGATTAAAACTGGCCACCTCAGTTATGACAGAGCTGTAAGATGGCGCAACCCACAAAAATGACCTCTGATTTTTTTTTTTTTTTTAGTATCTGATTATTTTATTAGTATATCTAATATTTACTGCAGGCATTTTACTTTCTTATCAGTTACACTCAGGTTTCCTGCATAAAAGATACTGATCTCTAAGAGATGATGTCATTAATTTAAGCAATATATTGATCTTCTGATGTTTGACGCCAGGAAAAAACATTTATCTGCAGTAGCAATGTTTTCTTACAAGTTTAAAACTCTGTGCTGGAATCAGTACAGGGGAATTTAAAGGTGTCTTTACATTTGATTTGCAGACATGTAATATGTTTTCCTAATACAAAATGATCCAATAATTAAATTTCACACTCAAACTTTGTAATTCCGCTGGTAATAAGAGAAAATGTGTCAGCTGATATTTTACTAAATCTACAAACCTAAATATTTTATATCAGGTACGGTTTGTATATTTGAATATAATGTGATTTCAGTAACAAGCCCACCAATAAAACTCATCTGGCTTTTCGTTTCTCTTCAAGTTGACAGGACATTTCAGCATCTTTCAGCTGATTGTTTTGTCTTTTTTTTGGCTTATGGTTCAGTTATCAAGTTCTGATCAACCCACCGTATGTTTCCTGTCCCCGACTGAGTGATGGCAGACAGGTAAAGCTCTTGGAAGCTAAAATAAGGGGCCATTTTCAATAGCTAAAGAGCAAAACATTGCTAAATGAGAGTGAATACTGAGCTAAAATCTATCAGATGGCAAGAATAAAATGCAGTTTATTGTTAACTATAGTAAACGTTGTATTTACAATCAAATCTGCTCTTTATATGGATAAAAACAACACTTAATGCTAATTTGAGGGATATTTCGTTACATCCCTTTCATCTATTGATAAGAGATTAAACAGGATTCAGCTCCACTCATGTATTTTTCTTTGACTATAATTATATTCCAGCCTTTCAGCAGAGGTCAATTGTTCCAATAAAGGCTACAAAATTAATTAAAAAAAACTTGGAATCAGTCATTTTAGTTTAGTGGCATTCAGAACAAACAAACTGAGTTGTTATATGAGCTAAGAAATTAAGAGATTTTCCAGGAAAACAGTTTACGTGTGAGCTGATACTCAAATTCATGCAGATTATTATATTTCTGTCAAAGAGGCTCTGCATCATTATACATGTAACCTAATCTAGGAGTCAGTTTTCAGAAAGATTGAAATAGAATAAATAGGTCAAATTATTGTTTAATCAATGTCAAATATAAAAAGAAGGAGAATCTTACCAGGAGAAATGAAGCAGGCAATATTAGAATCACTGGGGTAAATCAAAACCTTTTATTGCTTTGACTTCTGAAATAATTTCACTATAATTTAATACACAGATGAATGAAGAGGATGAAGAAGCTGACTGTGTTACCAGAAAAAGCTTGAGTCAATTCACCATAAAATCTAGATGCTTAAAGTTTGAAGAATTACATTTAGAAAAAGAAATAATTAAGCCAGTGATTAAGTCATTTAGGACATTACCACAACATACGTGACACTTGTCACTTTGGTCCTTCATCTTTTCTTTGATGACTGACGTCTGAGTAAGAAAACCTAACATCACCTTGTGCTCTACAAATGATGGAGTCTCAGTTCACTGGTTGTAGCAAAATCTAATGAAGTACTTAATAATTCATTATAATTAAACTCAAACACCAACTCCAACTGCAACTCCCAACCTCTCTGTTTTCCTATTATTGGAGCAGCATAAGCTGCCATTATATGAATGTTAGGGGAACACCCCTTCCCTTTTACGTATAATCCATATTTTAGAATATGAAATACATAATTTTATTATTCTCATTCAACTTCATGTTAGAGCTGGAAATTATATAAAGAATATCAGTGTAATATCAGTTATGGCAAAAGGCTAAATGGAAGGCTTAAGACCTTTTTCATAGAGGACAAAGGAGGATTAGCACAACTACAATAAAAAAGCTACATTCCAATTTTGAGAAAAATCATGTTTTGTGCACATTTAGCAACAACCCAAGATGCACATGTGCAGAAATAGAGTCCAGCCCTTGTTAAGAAATCTGAGATTAAAGCAATATACTGAGAATTTGTTTATATGTTTTCTTGTATTGGGTAGCCATAATTTATATTATACACTGTTACAGAGCAATTAAAAAACTCATCTATGACTTAATGAAAGATTTACACAAATGCTACCTTTTTTATACATTTTTCATCCTAAATAAAAAGTACCTAAACAAGAGCTGTTGTTGGTGCCATTTTTCTTCCCACCTGATACGAAGTGGAAACAATAATCTCATTTGATTGCAGGTAAATTGTGTTTTAACAGCTAATTCCTGCACTGCCCCGATAACCGACATGTGATGCAATTTCTAATTTAGTTGTTGATGGAACATTTCCTTTCCCGTGTGTGTGTGTCTTTGATTTTTCTGCATGCGTGCTTGAAGTGTTTGAGCATTTCAAAGAGAGGTGATGTTCTTTCTGGTAGAAATACGTTCCATGTTTGGGGCTCAGGTGGTTCTGGGTTATCTCTGATCAGAGCCGACATGGCGCATGGCGAGAATCAAACCTTCTTTGTCTCTTTCTTGATTTAGCTCAATCTCACTCTAGTTTCTAATCCCCTCATCTTTCACCCTGCACATGTGCACACACACGCTCATGCGGCGAGCTGTGCCGTATGATCTATCAATCTTTCTGAACATCGATCCTGAGTAGCAGCGTGGTTCAATGGCCTTTGCTTTCTCACACCGGAAGCAGAAGAAGAAGCAGAAGCTGTGTCTGAATAAAGCGATCTGGAAAAGACAAGGATGCTTCGATAGTACAGCAAAGCATAAGCTTTTTTTTCTTTTTACCTGAATTTAAAACCTTTTGATTAGCTTTCTGCATTGTTTAGAATACACTGCTTCAAAGATGTGAAAAGGATGCTGCCAGAGGAATAAAGACAAAATGGTGGACAAGCTAAACTGACTGCCGTTTAGAGACAAAGGGGTTTATTGTTAAAACTGTTGCAGATTATGTAGTTAGAAAATAATAAGTAAGGAACATGGTGAGAGATTCTCCTGCTTAATGAAGATTACAGTGTGTTCTTTCTGAATCTGGTTCCTAACAGTAAAATCTTTATTTGTGCAGCAATTCAAGCGAGGAGCAGCCTGGAATCAGAGGCTATAGATCACAGCTGTGAGTGTGAGCATGAGCCAATTCCACCGGGGAATTACTGAAAACGACTGCTCACCGTGCTGTATTTTTACACAATGTAGCCTGTGTAGCAGTCCTGCTTTTTACGCTGCATTGTTTCCAGGGTAATAATGGTACCTTTCGGGATTCAAATAAGCTGTTTGTGAAAAGAAAATCTAAATCTCCTGGGTTGAAACACAGTGGAGCTATTTTTCACTATACTGAACCCCTTTTAGATGCTCCTTTGTAGCCTTCTCCAGTGACAGCTCGCAGGGTTATAGCCACCGAAACAAGGCTTGTAGAGGATTTGAATAACCTTTTGGCTTTTGACATACTGATTCTGACAGTTCACTCAAAAATGTGTGAGGTTTTCAAGCGTTTTTCTTTTATACTTTGAGATTTTGCAACCAAAATAATTTTAAAGGCTGTCTTCCAATGTCAAATTCTGTATGAACGCTATATAACTTGTGAAGGTCAATCATCTAAAGGAGAAAAACTGGAATTATTAGAAAGAGATGTTGCTCACGACTCCTTTGTATAAAATACACTGCATTTTCCACCTAGAATTACATCTAGAGAGGTTGGAAAAACCTTAGAAACAGCAGTTATGTTACTGTATGTGCACACCTGAGTGCCTGAATACAAAATTAGCATAGTAAATCCTAGGGACATGGGCTCATGGCACAAGCATTTCTAAAATCCTGGCTACGGCCCTGGTTACTGGTTTAACTAATGAAAGTTTTTCAGGGGATGGTTTCTACTTGGAAGAGTGCATCACCTTTATTTCACAGCTCTGTAAATCAGTAACCTTCTGCAGACAAATGAGATTAGAAATCTGCAGTCAAATGAGGGTAACTGTACTGTATGATGATGAAAGGAATACAGTATATAAAATGGGGGTTGGGGGGCATCTTGCTTGGGATTAACTGTTTCAAGTGCTTTGCTGACTGTGGCAGCTCAAAAAGTTGTGTCTGTGCCAGCGTCTTTGATCACCAAGAAAATCCCCTCGTGTCAAACTTCCTCCGATTCCCAACTTCAAAAAAACACTCAAATCAAAGAACATCACGCAGCAAGAAAAAGATTCACCTGCATAACCCTCAAAAATAGCATTGAGAGGAATATGTTTCAAAATATCACCAGTCTTTTTTTTTTTTTTCTCAGAGAAACAAGTCCAAAAGGAGGA
The DNA here is from genome assembly GCF_017639745.1 of Melanotaenia boesemani. Lineage (NCBI taxonomy): Eukaryota > Metazoa > Chordata > Actinopteri > Atheriniformes > Melanotaeniidae > Melanotaenia > Melanotaenia boesemani. Next base: position 13,629,540 of record NC_055686.1, on the reverse strand, counting down.
GGAAAACTGGGGGACAGAGGGCAGAGATGAAAGTGTGGCTAAAATTGCCTCCACAGTGTGAGTGCTGCAGGTAGGAGTAAATGAAAGGCAGACTGGGAGTTGTCTGCCCTTATTCCAGCAGCCAATTAGACCTATATCGTCCAAAGTGGGGCACAAGTGTCCTTGGATGTCCCCCTTTATTTTTCCTCTTACTTGATTTGATGTTATGATCATTGATTTGGAATATGGATAGCTTAATATTTGTGTAGATCCTTATTCAATACCAATTTTATCCTTGAGCGGGAGACTGAGGCGCAATAATAATGCCTCATTGTGTAAGCTGGTTTCAATGGGTGCTTTGTTGCTCAAATTCTCGACAACAATTTGGTTTCAGGGACAATACTGTTAGCTAGCCAATGTATTTTCAAGGGCACAGTGGTGATGGTGGCGTCCGAGTTCCCTTTGTCATTTAAGAGCAAGATAGGCACCTCTGGAAAGCACTTTGGATGGCTTTATAATGGCAGTCCAGGTTCTATTAGCCAGGCTTGCTCATCCAAGGTTACATAATGCTAATGATTTGGATTCAAAACACACTTTTCTTTAATTGCAGTAGTAAGCACATACATTTTCAGCAACACATTGGTATGCATCTCATATCCAAAGTCCCACCAAAGATGTTCGACTTGTGTGCAAGCGTGTATGTGTGTGTGTGAGTGCTCTCCTCTACTGTATGTGTACACATCCCCCAAAAAGACTTCAAAACAAGAAAAAAGGAAAAACATGCAACAAAAATACCTTCATCTCGAGGCTTGTTCATTGAAGATTCATCAGTTTTTTTTGTGAGCGGACCTAGGGTTAAGAAAAAAAGGGGGGAAAAAGAGAAAAGAGAAAATTCAAAAAAGATTACTGGCAAAAACCGAAAAAAAAGAATATCAAAAAAAGAAAAGAAGCAAGAGCAAAAAGGACAAATCAGCAAGAGTTCATGTTTGCTTATTGTGGTTTTTTTTTCTTTAAAAAGAGTACAAAAACAAAAAGCATCACAGACACAGATTTATCACAAGAAAAGACACAAGATCAAAGAAAGCTGTTTTGGATGTGGTTTCCTTTTATTCCCCTGCAGAAGAAAATGGCTGCCACCGTTTATGGTCCTTTTGTCTCTTTGTCTCTCTTCTTTAAACCCTGTTTGTTCACTCAGTCTACCTTCCTGTGAGCTAATTGGTTGGTGGGAGGGCAAAAGGTGAATGCAAAATAATAGCCACAGTGTTTTGAAGAACAGGACCAGCCTTTTTTTTTTTTTAAATTTTAAGACAAAATAGAAACATGTTACAAAAATTTGTTTTTGTTTGTTTGTTTGTTTGTTTGTTTTTTTCCCAAAAAAAGGGGGGGAGGACACCTGTAGAGAAAGGATGGCAGGTTTGGGTCCTGATCCTCAAATGCCAAGATTTAAACACTGACATCTCAGCAGTTAAAGCACACAGGAAAACATTAGTTAATAAAACCTTTAAAAAAAGACACACTGGACACAAAGACACCTTTAATTGGGTGGTATTTTTGCACAGACAAAATGACCCTGTAATGGTAAAAAAAAAACTAAACAAACAAACAAAAAAAAAAAAACACATGTTAAACATGTCTCAGATGAAATAAGGAACAGGTGTTCCAGTATTTGAGTGTGTGAATGTGTGTGTTGTCATTGTTTAGTGGTTAAACTAGAGAGCTATTCCCCAGGCAGGTAAATAATTACATAGTACAACAGCAGCACATCAATTTGAAATGACAAGTAAGTGTGATGCTAATTGCACAAAGGAGTTCAGGTAAAAGGTGAGTGTAATTTGATCCCCATCTGTCCTCTGCCCACTGGCTGTTTTGTGGTAAATTACAAAAAAAAAAGCATCTGTGAGAAAGGGAACAAGAACAACAACCCCCCCCCCCCCCCCCCCCCGATTCCCCCAAGTGTTCCTTGACTTCATTTTCACTAACAGGAAGTAAAAAAAAATCAAAATTTGCCTTGTTTCTATCATCCACAAGTTTTTCTTTCTGTCTGGCTGCTTAGTCATGTACAGACGTCAGAGAAAGGAATCAAGCACACAGTTCAGTTTTTACTGGCACTATACTTTACATTTTGTCGGCCCCATCTATAAGATGGTAAACGCTTATTGAAAACACTCTTAACATTAGTACCCAGAGAATGAGCACTGCGACAAAAATATTTCACCTTTCACCACATTTTGCTTTCATCTGATGAATACACTTTGAGAGTTTGAGCTTTGAATGTAAAATTCTTTGATGAATATGTTAAAGAACAACATTAAATATAATAAGATTGAGTAAGTGGAAGTTTCTGCTATGTACTGGAATAAAAACATTGCCTGTATACTTTGCAAGATGGAGGAACAGCTGTAGAGTACAAATTAAGAAATAGACACATGCAGTATGTGCCTACAGTCTAAAAGAATGCTGCACCTTCAACACATGGGCTATGACAAGAAAGGTCACTTTGAAACGTTACGTATGTCAACTTATATCTATGTCTATGTCTTATGTCTTCAGGGATCTTTTTACAGGCACTTCAATCCAGAATGAGTTACTCACATTCAATGATTACTTTCATTTGTTGTCAAGTGATTTTAAAATGATCGTTTTGTACAATATGTCCTCTATATATTAGTATTTGCCCCACAAATGACAAAAAGACTCCATTTGTAGGAATTTGAGGGATACACAAAGCAAAAATGGGGAACAACCAAATACAATCAGTTAATTTCCCGGCAGTAAATAATGATGCTTCAGTGAAATGTCTAAAAAAAGAGAGAGTATGACTTGATGTGTCTATCTACTTATGCATGCCTGGAGACCCCACAGTTATCAAGTTCACATTTTCATAACAGCATAAAAGCAAACAGTAGAAGTAGGTTTAAAGATCTATTCTTATGCCACTGGAAAGTCTGTTCATTTCTCTTTTAAATGTGGCCATATTTGTAAGGAAAGTGTATTTATGGGATGAGCAGATAAGTTGTTTATGTGGGTTGCACCCATGAAAAACTAATTGTTAAGTGCTGACCATCAGGTGTCTGATTGGTGCCTGGTTAGCAGGAAGAAGACTCTTTTAGCCGTACTTGGACATGTCTATAAACCCGACTCGACAAATTTTCTTTCACAATTAAATAAAATGTACAGATTTAGTAAATGTTAAAGTGAGTAATTAAATAACTGTTTCCTTCACAAGTTAATTTTAGAAGCCACAGGCATCAGTTTACATCATTTACTGGCAGGTGCTACTTCAGGGCAGAAGTTATAAAGGTTTTGTGTTATATCTGCGAACCCAGGAGCTGTTATCAACTTCAAAGTTTGAAGTTTAACTTAAATATCAAGTAAGAAGAGTAAGAAGTAAGAAAAGACACCATGTAGCTGACCTTGTAAACAATATACTCACAGAAAAATAACTTGTTTTTTAAGAAACCTTTTCCTGCTCAAAGAAAACCATTGTTCCTTTTCAAACAAAAATGAAGGAATATAGTTGGGAGGTGGGTATAGTCAGGGCTCAGAAAAAAGTGTAAAAATTGATATTGTTTGACATCTGAGATGTTCTAAGATGAGATCTCACCATTTCTCTTTATATTGTACACCTTGGACTTCCAATACAACTCTGAGTCCTGTCATCTGCAGAAATACTCAGATTACTCTGCAGTTGTGGGGAGTATCAGTGATGGACAAGAAACACAGAGAACTGGTTAGTCAGTTTGAGAGATGGTGTGTGTTGACTTCAGGAGGAACAGGAGTAAAGAAAACACTGTTTACATCCGGGGAGTAGAGGTGGAGGTGGTGGAGGAATACAAGTACCTTGAAGATAAGCTAGACAACAGACGGGACAGGAAATGCAACACAGACATCTACAAAAAATGGACAGAGCAGACTACTTCAAAAGAAAGCTAAAATCATTCATTGACTGCAGCAAGATGTTGCATCTTCTATACGTCTGTTGTGGAAAGTGCAATCAGCTTTGCAGCCATTGGCTGGGGCAGCAGCATCAGAACCAGAGACTTAAAGAGACTGAGGAAACTGATCAAGAAGGCTGGTTCTGTGCTGGGGATAACTGTGGAGCTGCTGGAGCTGATTGTTCTGAGAAGAATGCTGCACAAGCTGCTGAAACTAATGGAAGATTCCTCATATCCTCCCCACAACAGTAAGGGACCAACAGAGTGTGTTCAGTGAGAGACTTCACCAAGTTGTTAAGTTTTTTTTTATAATTATTGTTTTCCTAAAAAAAAAAAAAAAAAAAATACAAAATTGCAATTTCCCCTCTGGCATTAATAAAGTATTCTCCTTCTATTTTCCTTTAATTTAATTTCACATCTTTTGTAAATAGTTGGTGACGAGCAGAGCGGTTTGATTCAAGCTGTGTGGGACATAAATATAGGTAGTTTTCCTGACATTTCAAAACTAATTTGACCCAATCATAACAGCTAATGAGATGATCGATATAATGAAGATTCAAACCCCATGAACCAAGACTCTGTCTGCAGGAACCTTTGGATGATTGACATACTAATACTAATCATTATAACAAACCCAAATCAGCGGTTGGCCTTTGCCTGTTTAGTGAAGTTCATTAAAGGATATAAACAGACATCCTGTAAATCATAACTACCTCTTTCATTACTGTAAGGTGTAAGACTTTTGTACTTTTTAGTAATTATAATTTATCTCCTCACTGCATAAAGTAACTACTAAAAAGTATTTCAGACCTCCAGTTATTTACACTTTCCTCCTCTGAGTGAAAAAGTTTCCGTTTTTCTCTCCTTTTTGCTTTTTTTCTGTGTCTGTACTGCAGGCCGACTTTGAAGCTGCTTATATAAGGCTTCACTATAGCTTCACTTCTCCCGACGGCCAAACACTCACACACACAAACACCACACTTGCTCAGCTCTTAACAGTAAACACACATGCAAAGCAGATGCATGACACAGACTGGCATAGAAACGAGTATGAAAATGCACTTTCATTATAACACATGTATGTAGCCAGTGTGGTTAAATAAAAAGAAATGAGAGACAAAGATGTAATCAATAGGTGTGCTATTTCATGAAAATGTAGCTGTTTAACTGCAGTAGTGCATGTGTCTGAAATTGTGGAGAAAGGCACAATGGAACTACACGTAGACAAAACTTCTAACACAAGGAAAACAAAGTGTTCAACTTCAACATTAACACCATATGTTCTGTTTGATTTGTATTTCCCTTGGAGCGAATTTGAAAAGAAAACAAGAGATGATCATTGCAGAAATTAGTAGCCATGGACAGAATGTATCAACACTTTTTATTCTTCAGTGTAGTTTTCATTAAAGCTGACATGAAAGTACATTTTATGTGTTATATAACAATATAACAGTACCTGGCAATAAAAAAGTTGTTTACAGTTCATTTCCTCAAAAAATCCAAAAACTTAACTGTTTTAGAAGAAATGATTTGTCACAACTAAATGTTAGAGTTGGGATTTTTACTTTAAAAACAATCAAACCAATAATGAACCACATAAAAAAAAAACCTTCATGACTTACCCTTTATGTTAGAGAAATACTGAAAATTGTTTTGTAGTGTTCAAGACTTTAAACTCACGGAAATAAGAAGGTGACCAATCTTACAATTCTGCAAATATACTGAAATCAAATGAGGGTAAATCATTTTTAATTCAAGTCTTTGGTAACTACAATTATTTGTCTGCCTCTGTGGACATATTTATCTCATTTTTTAAGAAATATGTTTTTTTTAACAAATGAATAAGCATCTGCAGCTTACCTAGTGGACGCCTTTGGGGCACAGTCACACCTTCCAGTTGTTCTACTCATTATAACACCAAATGTTGTATTTAGTGTCATTATGGAAAAGTTATTATTCATTTCAAAATGTTCAATTTAAGTTTTTTTAAGCTTTTTTTTCCTTTGCTGGTTGTAGACTCCTGCAGCAAAACACCCAGCCATCACTAAAAAGTATGTCACAGACAGAACATATAATAAGTCTAATACTAGGACATGGTATTAGAGTGGAGGGTCATCTGAGGGTCTAAGTCCCACTGACCATCAGATGGCCTATGTTATGTCATATAATTGAGTGGGATTTAAAAGTAAATTCATATTTGTAAATTTGCCACCAAATGCACATTGCTTCCGTACCGTTCAGAAAGCAAGTATGCCTTAATATTATGTGCATGTTGGTGTGTTACACTAATTTAAAAAAAACAACAACACTGACCTCTGCTCAGACTGAAACTAGCTGACATTTAAAAAAAAAAAGTTGTGGCTATTTTCTAACTCCACATGAAACTTTTCCTTATAAAGTCAGAAATACAACTTGTTTTGCCCTTTAAAATAGGGTTGTCCAGCTATGGTCCTCAAGGGCCACAATCAGGTTTGCAATATTTCCCTGCTCTAACACACCTGGCTCAAATGAATGAGTCATTGTGCAGAACTTCATAGGTTGTTGGATCCATTTAATTTGTGTCAAATGTGTTGGAGCAGCAGGGAATCATTCAAAGCCTACAGGACTGTGGCCCTTGAGGACTGATTTTGAACACCCAATGGGATCATTTGTGAAGCTAAAGCTACATTCATATATTAAACATGTCATGTCCACATGATGGGCCTCAATCAAGCTCTGAAGTACAGAAACCTGCACATCTGTTGGATTTCACTATAAGCTTCATACAAATCTAACCTGGATAATACCAGGGAAGCACTGATTTGCTTGACTGGTGACCAGATGGATGATTTTCAGCCTCACCTGTTTGACCGGTGACCAGTACATAAAGCGCTAAGATTTTTTTTTTTTTTTTTACTGGTCAATAAACGCAGTGACACAGACACAGTTGCAAGCATGTCTTTGGTGTGAAAGTTTATATGAGTGTGAAAAGCTCACTTTTACCTTTAAAACACATTTCCAGACTATTACGTCTCATATGGTGGCTCTGAAACCGATAGCAACAACTAGCAGGTCTAAAGAAAGATGATTTTTCAGTTTTATGTCACTGCTAGATGACTGGTGTTAGTCTGATATCAGTGGTTCAGTAAAAACAGTAAATGAGCCTATTTATCAAAGAAAATCTTGATTATTATCATAATTATCAATTTTATCCCCACCTCTTAGTGAACTGTGAGGTGATGATATTGACTATAAGATCACAATGCCTCTTTTAGCAGGTGAACTTACTTAAAGAAAAAAAAAAAACAACAACATCTACAAACTAAATAAGTTGTAAATTTGTAAAAATTAGTTTTCATTTTACAACCGTTCCCTGTACGACTGGTGCCAGAGTCTGGTCCACATTTCTGGCAGTAAATCAGATTTGTTTCCAGTGAGGGTTGGACTCTGCCAAGGCTGCCCTTCGTCACCGATTTTATTCATAACTTTTATGGACAGAATTTCTAGCTGCAGCTGAGGTGTTGAGGGGATCTGGGTTGTTGGCGTCAGGATTGGGTGTACGCTTTTTGCAGATGATGTGGTTCTGTTGGCCATGATCTTCAGCTCTCACTTGAGCGATTCGCAGTCAAGTGTGAAGTGGCCCGGATGGGAATCAGCACCTCCAAATCCAATACCATGGTTCTCAGCTGGAAAATGGCGGACCGCTTTCTCTGGGGTGGGAATGAGGTCCTACCTCAAGTGGAAGTGTTCAAGTATCTCGGGGTCTTGTTCATGAGTGAGGGAAGGATCGACAGGCGGATCGGTGATGTATCTGCAGTGACGCAGACTCTGCATCGGTGTGTTATGGTGAAGAAGGAGCTGAGCCAAGAGGCAAAGCTCTTGATTTACTGGTCGGTTTATGTTCCTAACCTCATCTATGCTCACAAGCTGTGGGTAGTGACCGAAAGAATGAGATCGCTAATACAAGCAGCTGAAATTAGTTTTCTCTGCAAAGTGGCTGGTCCCTCCCTTAGAGATAGGGTAAGAAGCTCGGTGACCCGGGAGGGGCTCAGTGCAGAGTTGCTGCTCCCCCACATTGGGAGGAGCCAGATGAGGTAGCTTGGGCATCTAGTCAGGATGCCTCCTGGACACCTCCCTGGTGAGGGTACGTCCCACTGGCAGGAGGCCCCAGGGAAAACCCAAGACATGCAGGAGGGACTACATCTTCTTAAGATTGTTTACTGAGGGATACACATTCCTTTTGCAGTTTGATATTATCTGTAAAACTACCCCCCGTCCAATAAAACTGAGTACATTACTTCTGCATCTGTGTGCACAAACAAAAATGGGACTCTGCAGAAGCACAAATGGCTTTATTCATAATACAATTTGGGTCAACTGTGCCAAAACATAACATATATAACATATATCAGTCTATAACATATAGCAGGCTACAGTACATTGTAGAGATGTGGGTAACAGTGATTATCTTTGTTATAGTATCTAGCTGAGCCAGGTCGTAACAATCTTGCAAAGTCTTGTCCCAAACTAAGGATCTATGTTGTTCTTATGCTTTTTGTCTGCATTGTCTAGCATACTGTTTTCCTATTTAAAATGCCTTTTTATGTGAGAAAGTGTTGTCATGGTTTATAAACTAGAGTTATAGCCTGTTTGGTTGTAAGATTTTCCATTGTATGACATGTATTTAGTTCATTTTTCTTTTTTATAAATTATCTTTTTAAATTTTTAAACACATTTGTTTACAAGTAGATGAATTCACTAAGATAAGTCAGGTTTGAGCAATGTGAGATTCTGAACTACCAAGAGTTTTTCTATGCATTGACCAAGTAAAAAAGAAATTAAGTTTTGTTAGGACTTTCATAACCTTGTCTGAACTCACTAATTGCAGTTTATTGATTACATATTCTTTCATTTTTTCAAACCCCCACTGCTCATGCGTCAACCTGCAACTATATCTGTTTAAACCACATAGTTTTGTGTTAGTAATGTTTCTGTTTTGATGCAGAGAGTAGCTCGTGCACTAAAGAAAAGGTTTCTTTGTCTTTCAGGATTTGAGTGAGTGTGGGTCAGAATGTTTATGTGCTGGCATGAGAGTAAGTAGGTGCTGAGCAGCTCATTTGGGCAATGTGTGCCATTCTGGGATGATCTACGAGGACATGGAACTCTGTCTGACAGCTTGTGACTGAGCGCCGACCATGAAAGATGGACGCTTGTTCAGAGCTGTACCAAAGCAGAGAGAGAGAGCAATGGATCTGTTCTTTATGTATCCAAAAGCTAAAATATTACAGCAGAAATATAATAAAAGGTCCAATGAGATAAGTGTGTGTGTGTGCATGGGAGAGCAGGTTGTAGATGAATAACTGGGATGAGTGAGATGTGTCTTCCCCTTTGAGAATCGTTCACCCACGCACGTTTGTCTTTTTTCATGTGTTGTAAGTACATGTTCAGCAGTGTGAGTGTGTGTGATGATGCAAGACAGTGGGAAGATGTACAGACAATCAAGCAGGCAGGCAAGCAGGCATACTGCTGCCACTCGTCTGCTTCATTATCACACCCCACAGCTCCTTCAGCCTGTAAGCTCCCGCATGAATGAATGCATGTGTGAGAGAAGTGTGTGGGCAGATTACAGATAGTTAGCTGTGACTCGATACAAACTGTGAAGTCCATTTCAGATGAATGGTAGTTAAAATAGGATCCAGACATTGACATATCAATGTTGAGTTCCTAAACCTAACAAACAAAAGCCATTGTAAAATCACACCAATATTTACTGTTGTAGAAGTACTACAATAATCACTTTAAAACTAACTATTAGGTAAAATAGCTATTTTTCTATGTTTGAGAAAAAAAAACAAAATCCTGAAATTTTGTTTGAGGCCTCCTAGGTCTGAAAATATTTTATTCAGTTAGCAGTTCAGAAATTCAGCATACTGTTGGGTCACAGACCCAGCTCAGAGTAGAATTATCCAGCCTCTCCATCTCAAATCACAACTTCATGTAATGCTGCATTCATTGTACCTCATAAGAGGGAAGAAAACACAGCTTGATCTTGCAGCTTTGCTTAGTTTGAGAAATAAATTAGCAAATCATGGATCTTTATCACAACAATGTTCTGCCCTATATCTATAAAACTCTACCCATGCAAGCAACAGCTTCTTTTCCTTTTTTTCCTTTATTTTATCTAATCCTGGAAGATCAGGAATTAAAAGTGAGTTTATGACAGAGGACTTTCTGGCCAGTTACTGGTTGCAACATCACTTAAGTGTTGTATCTGGCTGTATTCAATAAATTTGGACTAGTTCATGACATGAGTCATGGCTTAATACCAGATTTTTATTTGAGAATGAAACTGCTGCACAAGTAATCATTGTGTGCTAGTGTGAGCTTTCAAGCCATTTAGTGTACAATCTTTCACATGGAAATATAGCACCGAAGCTCTCAAAAGTGGAAGATCTTACTAAGATCTTTCTGTGAGGATCTTTATAAGAAGTGAGGGGTAGACTGAAGTGAGTGGGTGAATTGACACACCAAAAATGGTCACTCATAAAAGAGGTTTAAATAAAGCCCAAGATGTTTGTTTCATATCTAGAAAATGCACCTGAAACTCTGTGTGAGAAGTTTTTTGATTACATGATAAAAAGTTCTAGTTTATTATGTGTGTGTGTGAACTAAAGGCCCTTTTGTCTTCCTTTTGTGTTCATAATACTTATTACACAGTAACCTTGCCTGTAGCAGGGTTCAGTTTATAATAGGCATTTGGGAGATTTCAAAGTACAGGAGAAAGACAGATGACACCGTCAGGACACCCTCCCTGACTTTCAGAGGACACCAGAGGAAAAAAAACACGTCACACTGAAGTTCAGCAGCTTGGTGGGTCTACCAAGAGACAAAAGAGGTAAGTGTATGAGAACCTATAGAATGATTTATTACTTTCAGTACAATCTTGTATTATATTGTCTTATTACAACACAAAGTTCCAACAGATGTTTTATCTTTAATTTGCCAAACTATTCACCAGTCTTGCCTGAGAAAAAATGAAAGGGAAGGAAAGAAAAAGAGATTGGTGATCAAAGTCAAAGTCATCAAATATATAAAATAAATCACACGTTTAAAGGGTTTGACATTATAAAGGTTACAACAAAAATACAGGTGTACTGTAAACTGATCATATATGTTTATATCTGTACACCAAAACAGTTATTCTCCTTTTCAGGTTTAAAAATAATACTTGTGTATGTGTGTGCAATAACAAGATGTTTACTCATTTACTTTTTTATCTTTTGGTCCTACAGTCGTCAAAAGTTCTGACCCCCGAAGTGTCCCAGGCATGAGGATGTTGGACCCTGGCTCCGTCGAAGCTGCTGTAGTCGATCCAGCTCCCCGGCCTTCAGCCTGACCGCTCATGCGCAGCTGCTTCCTCTGCTCTGCTGTGTTTATACAATTAAAGCAGCTCGCCTCTCTTGTCACTTGAAATCACTTGTCAGCTTATATAATTGCACGAAAACCACTGTAGGCCATGACATTTTCAATATTTTTAAATGTCACTTCTCCTTCAAAGTCTGTAAAGGAGGAGAAGGATATACTGGCAAAAGAATGATACAGAATAAATCTAAGGCATGCCGTGGCTCAGTCGTTTAAAGAAGATATCAGTTATCACATTAATTATCATGTTAGTAATAATTAAGAGATTCATGTAAAACATACAAAGTATTATATAAGAAAAAATCCCCTCAAAAATGTAAACGCTTGGCTCATAAATCCGTGGAACCATGATGGAACAGTGTGAACAATAACCAGCTGATATACCCATGTTTATTCAATTTTAGTTAATATTTGTATATGTTATTAAGCCAGATAGCATTTCTTTTTTTAAGGTAAATAATAAGAAATGGTAATTAATTGTAAGGTGAGACACAGCGACTTTGTTATTAACTGGACAGTTTTAACTGAATGAATTTGCTTCCTTAAGATGCCTTCTTTCAGACAAGTGTAAACCAAATAAAAAACACAAATATGCTCAAGGTGTTTATTTCACCAAAATGTGTATCTCCAGATCTCTCCTAAACTCACAAAAAGTTAGCTGTTTGAAGCGGGTCATGTCTGCACATTGTGATCAGCTGACAATTCTCTCTGTATTAGCAACATAAGTTGAGAGCAAGGATGAGTGTTTCAAGCAGAAAATCAATTGCCTTTAACAAGTCAGACATGATAAATCTAACAAAAACTTTAAAAAAGCTGCTAAAATTTTAATGACAGGTTCAATGTGGCAAACTTGCAACATAACAAAAAGGCTTTTTTGAAGTAATAAACTGGGAAAGTTTCATGGTGATACTTAGTTCCCATTCACCTTAAAATCTTTTATAGCAAAAAGCTGAGTAAGAACAGGTCACTCAGAACATAAACAGCTTTGAAGGAGTTTACAGAAACAGCTGGTTTATGTACAGTACACTTTGGATATAATGACTCCCTTCAGGAGGAAACATATTTGACAGCCTATTGCGTCTGACTTGGGGGAAAAAAAGATGTGTTAATCATTAAACTTTGATCTGAGAAAACCTTTTTTCCCTTTAAAAAGCCAACTGATGTAGCCGGAAAACAACAGTGTCATATAGTAACGTAAAATGTGTACATATGCTTGAGGCTCAGTGTTTGATTTGGTGTTATTTGTTTCCTTTTCTTTTAATAACTCTTTCTTTGCCTCTTTCTGCTTGTCTTTTTCTGTAATTTATCTTTTCCTTTCCTTTATTTCTCAGTACTGTTCCCCATCTCCATCTTTCTGTACACCATTTTTCTCTTTCTGTCAACTCTCACTCCCTTTTTTAGTCTCAGGGTGCCTCATTCCAAAGCCTCAAACTGAGAGCCTGAGAAATATCGATCAACACTGGCCGAAGGGCGAGAATCGAGTCAAGAGAAAGAAAAGGGAGGGGGAAAAGAAAAGGAAAGATGGATGGAGAAGTGAGAATAGGATGCTGACACATGGTTTACAAAATAATGTGTACAAGAGAGAAAAAAAGGAAGGAAATGATCATATGAAGCAAACATAAATATATAAATGAATGAATGAATGAATGAATGAATGAATGAATGAATGAATGAATGAATGAATGAATGAAAGAGGCTGCTGTTTGGACATTTAGGCTGAGGAAAGAAAAGAGGTAAATGTCAGTTTGTATCAGAGGTGTGCAACAAATGAGGGGAGAGGAGGAAAATGTGACTGGAAGGCCTTTTTAAAGGCAAAGAAATTGTAAGGGAATTTGTGAAAGAAAAGATGTGGAGGAAAGAAGAAACAGGGATGAAGAAGGGCAAAAAAACTAGATGGAAGAGGAGAAAGTTAGGACACAAAGTGATGGGAAATCAGGGAGGAAACCTTCAGATAAAACGATGACAGTAGGAAACTGGCGGATTATGCGAATCAGAGAGGTAAACAGAGATGTAGAAAGCAGCGGGGAGGCAGATGGAGTGACATTTACAGAGTGGTGATGATCGAATAAGCATGAAGGTTAAAGCCATTTTCTCCCCTTGTAGCCTGACACATACAAACACACACTTGTAGGCTTATCTGTTCATGCATTCATGCACACACTACCTGGACAAATGTGTGCTTTGGGGCTCAGTCTAAATTACCACACACTTACACACAATTACAGCAGTGCCGGATTTTTGTCTGGATTATACAGTAATTACAGAATTAGGAACTGTAAGCAACTTCACAAATTACTTTGCAATTAAGAATATTAACCTTTCATGCAGTCAAAACAAGACAAGAAATCAATAGTTACTTTTTTTATTTGTCATGTGACATCATGAGTATAACAGCTGCACACTGCACAGATTTTAATGAAGAGCAACCCCATACGAACACACCCATCTGTCTATAGACAGTATAGTCCATGAAGAGATTTATTTCACTGTATGCTGGGGGTATTACAGCCTAGGATGTTGTTTAATGTCAATTTCAGATACCAGGAAGTTTAATTATTTAGTGTTAAAAACCTGAAAGTTTTAACTGTTATGAATATGCACATTTAAGGCAATTTGCCTGTCATAAACAGTCCTGACCCATCATGAAAAGGCTGCATAGGTTCACAATGGAAAACGTAAGATATTAACAATTTCTGTAATGCACTGGCAACCTGTCCTCGTGTACCCTGCCTCTCGCAGTAGCTGTAGCTGCTGGGACACTGTCAGGGGCCTTGATTTCCATAAAATTAAATGATCAAAATGTTGAATCAATACACATTTTACATAAAATGAAACAGTTGCCATAGTAACACTTGTAAGGTAGGTGATGTTTACCTGCAAGCTGCCATGAAAAAAAAAAAAAAAAAATTCAAATTCCATCTACCACAACATTTTCTAAACTTTGTTCACTTTTTTTACTTTGATGCCATTTTTGATTTGATTGGTTAACTTCAAGAATCAAAAAGAAAAATACACACTGAGAGTTAAGTATAATAAAAACAAGAATAAGATAAGAATCCAACATGTTTGCCAATGACTGGTTAAAGCTAATTAATAAGGCTGTAGTGTGCCACCAGATAGTGGTGGTATGAGCTACATTGCAGGAACATTTTAATATTTACAGTATTGTCAGCGTAAATCTTTATTAGACTATGTTCAGGTGGATGTTACATTTCAAAGTAGCATCCACACGTAGGCAAGGACTCAAAGTTTTCCAGCAAAACACTAAAATTTTGGTGCAGCGATCAGTGACATTTATCTAATCTCTAACTTATTTTAATGATGTGATTGATTAACACTTCATACACTATCAAATTAGAAACCTGATTTTTCCCAAGAATGGGCTGAAATTTAAATAGAAAAAAGAAGGCTCCCAAAAATCTTGCTCAAATTGCAAAGCTTTGCGCGAGTGGGTCTGCTCTGAGTCAGTCGATTCCCAGTCTCAATGGCACGATTCCCTCTGCTCCAGAAGTGATAAAGACTCTCACCCCATCTCCCATAAAACCCTGGCTCTGTCAGAACAGCACCTAGTGTCTGCCTCCTCGTGTAAGAGATAAGAAGTCTGTTGAGAAAAGCCCGCTTTTCACGCATTTTGACATTTGCAGTTTTGTCAGCAGAGCTAAGTGTGCTCTTTATTAGGCTAACCTTTGAAGAGCAGAGTCTTTATGTTGTCTGACATATGAGGAAGGTTGAGGTGGTGAAAGGAAACAAGAAAAATTTTGGTGGGAGGTTGTTATGTTAAGTTATCAAAATGCCGACAGGCTTGGCTGCTTGGTTGCCATTTCATGTAGTATTTCATCTCTGAGGTAATCTCAGTGGTATACTGTCTATTCTTGCCTTTGTCTATGAAAAACAAGAAGGGATCAATCTGTGTTTGAACAGCTATTCAACCCCGTGGCTATTCCCCCTGTAAATAAAGCCTTGTTGTTGATCTGTGCAGTAACCTCAGAGTATGGTCCAGGATCACTGAGGTTGTGTAAATGTCCATTTTGGCTTTGAACTCTTTTTACTGCTGTGATGCAAAAGCAGTTTCCAGCTCTTGTAACTCTTCTCTTCAATCAGGGCTCTGAGAGTATAATAATGCCTATAGACTACGCAAGTAATCATCAACTAGTATACGTAACTGATCATTTAAGCAATTTTAAGAGACAGAATCCTAAATACTGAATTATTCTACTCATTCTAATGAGGCTAATTGGCCTTTTAAAGCATTTCTTTCCTTGATATGATTACAAACTGAAAATATTATAAGGACTGGTGGGACTGTGAGAGGTTGTGATAAGTTGCTCTTTTCTAATCATTTATGGACCAAATTAGTTGATTACTTAATCAGCCTGTAAATAACTGTTATATAAATTAGATTCTGTCTTGCAGCTTGTTAGGGGAACTTTTTATTTTAATAAATTTTTGTAGTGGAAAATCCTCAATGGTAACATTGGCAAATACCTGGGATTAGGTGACAAGCTAAACATGTGGACAGGACTTATTATGTCACTAAAGTTCCTCAACATTAGCTGTTATCAGTAGTCTGATGGCATCAGCCATAAGCCACAGCTCATATCAGACCAGGTAAAAAGCTGCAGCAGATTTGGTGATTCAACAGCTGCCATGGTCCACATCCAAAATTCCATTTTATGCTGTTTTGGTTTAGAGATTTTGATAAGGGTAAATTTCTGACATGATTTAGTTAGCTTATTACATTTTAATGGACCGCAGATGTAAGCCCAACACAGTGGAACTGACACTGAACTGCCGTTGCCTTGCAGTCAGGTAAAATCCATCAGTCTCCTCTCTTTGTTTACAAGTTGTTGCTGTCAGTTTCAGAGCCTCTGCGTGAAATATTATGGTTGGTAAATGAGTTCCTATAAAGAAAAAGTGAGCATTTTCACCATTTTTGTTACCTGAAGGGGGTAAATTTCCATCAGTTTTCTATACCTGCTACATCAGATTCAGGATTACTGAGGCACTAGAGCCTGTTCCTTAGCCATTACTGAATGAGAGAATAAGTACAACACTGGACAGATTATCATAGGGTGCACGCAGAGATAAGACACACAAAAAAAAACCACTAAATTTAGAGCCATCAATTAACATACCATGCATGGTCTTTGTATATGAGAGGAAGCTAAATTACCTAGAGAGACATGTAAACTCCATATAGTAAGACCCCAGCAGAGATTTTAACCAAAACCTTCTTGCTGTGAGGCAACAATGCTAACAAAGACTGGTCTGACTGTGCAGACACAAAGAAGTACAACTTGTCTGGGGGTGGCCCTTAGCTATCTGTCCTTCCTACCTTGATAGAAATCCATCTTTGCCTCTGGTCAACCTTGTAAAAGCCTATTCCACCATAGGCTACAGTGGTGGGGCATCACTATCCAGTAAGACGATGAAACAAAGCTGCTAATGCTGACAGAGAGGAACACTACGGTAGTGCAGAGACGGAGCATGGGGAAAAAATTTTAGGTCAAATAACTAGGAGAGACACTATGATAACAAACCCCACTGCATGCTTATTATAGACAGGTAAAAAAAAATCTGTCTCTATATATAAATATATTCTTACCCCCTCATCTCTTTGTTTGTCTGCATCTCTTTGTATGACTGCTCTACATATTCCACTGAAAAAAAGGTTTACTCTCAAATATGCTAGTTTGGATTTTCCATTAATAACTGTTTGTCTCACTGAGGTCTTCTATAATTAGAGCAAAATCCTTTTAGACTTGAAGACTCCTGGGAAATAAGGCAGAGCTGACATAAGCTGTACAGCAGAACATGTGTTTTAATGCTTATGGACAGTCCAATTGCCATCTCTGTTTCAGTTCACCTTATCTTTCAACACTACATCATACCAACACACTAACAGTGTAATCTTCTGTGCCACCTAGAAGCTAAAGCTGGAGGTTTTTCATTTAATATAAAATGATGCGGTCTCTATAGACTGCAGACCATTCTTGGGTAATTGATTGGATGGTCCCAAGTTAAAAAGATAATTACAATTGGGAATAAACAGTTGATATTAGTTGCAGCAAAATAAAAAAAGTAAACTCTTTAGATAAAGTTCCTTAAAATATGTTAAATGTTGTGTCCTGACTCATGAAAAGGACAGGTTATATTCTGAGGGCTTTCTAGTAGTAGGTTAAGCTTTTTTTGCATTTGTTTATGCATCAGTTTCTTAAATAAGCTGTTAACTATCTCATAATACTTCAGATTAGTACTCAACTCATTAAATTCCTGATTTCAAGCCAGGAAAAGATCTAGCAAAGGACTGAAATCATTCAATGATGCTTTATAAAAAGTGATGCACTGTAAGCCAATCACTGACAGCTGGCTATGTAGCTTTGAATTTAAGAGATTGTTGTAAAACAGGGAGAACTTTTAAACATAATTCCCAGATCTAAATGTACAATATAATTGGTAGTGAATGCTCAAATGACTACATTTGCAGGGGTAGCTGTGAATGTGTCAGGCATGTTTTCTGATACGCTGTCCATGGTCCTGAAATTTTCGCTGCCAGCACAAGCTGCTGCAAAATGACTGCTTAAACGTAGAACACAGTATTAGTTAAGAAGGTTACGTATAAGTGTTTAAAGTATTTGAAGGGCATTAGAAAACAATGTAATGATAAAAAGGATATGCATTTTAGAGGAATCTGTCAGACAATAATAATGATGTAAAATTTTATACAAACATATAGACCAAACAATGGCTGCACACACAATAGCAGTTTAATATAAACCATGTGTAAGTGTTTTATACTTGACTGATATAGTGAATCCTTTACATGCAATACATTAATAATTTATGAAGAATGAAGTCATTTTCTTCTGTTTATCTACAATTGTTTTCTTAGTTTAATCATTAATGTGCCTGGTTTTAACAGGAGAGTTTGTGTTAAATTTTGCATGGCAGTTTAGAAGTTTATTGTTTTAAGACCATTGTGTGCTGTCTTTTAGTGGACATGTGACTCATCTTTCACTTGTCACGCTACACTTTATGTGAACTGTTTGTACATATGTGTGCTAAATAAAGCATGCATATACAAATGTTGCCTAGGTGTTAAAGCTGCACAAATGAGCTGTATTTCCTCCACTGAAAGCGTTTACTTGAACCGAGCAGCCCCCTGCTTAAAAGTGATGAATCAAGTTGCAGTGCACTGGCTTTTTCATGCATGGATATGTCAAAAGAGATGTGCCACCAAAGAGGGAGGCCTTACCTCTGGATAACCTCCTGCTTGCTTCATCTATTCTCACAACACTTCCTTCTTTAAATCCCTCCTTTTGTCTCTCATTCTCTCTGGTCCATTCAGTGATGTGGGAGGCACACTGAGCAGTGAGACCTAGCAGAGGGAGCTCTGTGTGTGTGCAGGAGGGGTAATTTGCATTCACTGCCACTGGCCACCTCAGCTTCAGAGGCCCTAAAGAGATGGCTCTTTGAGCTGCATTGAAAGAGATAGGGTTTGTGTTGTGTGTGTGAGCAAAAGAAGAGTGTGGTGGATGACAGATAGGTACAAAGTGACAAAGAGTCAAAAACCTCATGGCATAATAAGTTTTGCAAGTCTGCAAGGCTGTGATTTATGGACTAACAGTGAAGGGCTGTGTGCATATTTGTATCTACATGCATATGCACACGTGCACTTTATGACATATTTTAACACCATGACACCTCAAATTTTCAGTTCCCATACTACTTAGTCCAATTAAGGGTCACAGGGAAGCTAGAGCCTATCCTAGGAAGGCAAGAGCCATAGTACACCTCGGACAGGTCACCAGTCCATCGTGGTGCCAACACAGAGAACCATTGATGCTCACACACTCCTAGAGACTTAGGCATGTTAACCTAACGTGCATGAGTATGCGCAACAGTATCAGTTTAAAACATAACACATCTTAACATGAGCATATGGTTTATATCCAGAAAAAGGCAAACAAAGTGATACCTATTTAAAATGTAAGTTACAGACTACAACTCGATATATCCTTTCATGTACTACCACTTCTTTTTACTAAAGCTTATCTTTGCTTCACAGCATTGCTAAGTAATATCCCAATGCTGTTGGTCTCAACAACATGGTAACAGGATAGCTGACCCTGCTACTGTGAAACGGCCAACTCAGCATTTCAAAATGTGAACAGTATCAATATACAGGAAGATTAATTATGAACTGAGGGCAGTTTATGAATGTCCACTCCTGTGATGCATTATATGAAACCCAGCTGAAGTTGCACCAGAAAAGCCCAACAGCACCACTGCAGAATATTACAATAGCCGTCAAATTCAGGTTTATTGTTTTAATCAACCATTTTCTTCAGCTTTAATCTGTGTAAACATTATGGAACATTTAGTGCCTCATGTTTGTAGTGCCAACATCTATAAATTATCTAATTTTTTATTTTAATGCACACGTATTTAATTTCTTAAAGTGCTTTTCAAAAGTACCACTTTCTGGTCATTTCTGGTGTAGGCTGAGGAATCAAGCTGGAAACATTTTACTAATCTTTTATCGTAGTTTATATAGAAACCACACAGCCCAACAACTAGTCATAGAGCACATCGAAAAAGTTGGTGAATGTCTGTCTCACCTGTATTTTGGTGAGTGCACACTGTTGATATTGTCAAAATTCTGTTGATTTTTCTCTACCAAACACAAGTGGTTTGGTAGGAGGGCAGATGGTTTCATCCACAAGAGCCCTCAGACATCAAACATAGACAAGAAGGAACTCTTTATTTATTTAATATGCATTCATACTCGACAGCTGTTGCTTGATTAAAAAAATATATATACAAAACAATTAACTCAAAGGCATCTGCTTCATCATTTTGGTGCATTTTAATAGGAGTAAACACCTTGTCTGAACATTGGTGCACACCAAGCATAATACACACCTGCTTAAGAGGTCTTGAACCTGGACCCAAGAATTCCAAACATACAGTATATCAGGTTATGAGTCAAATTTTAACTAGTTCCCAGGACATGTTGCTTTACAGTTGCAGGCAGGTTTTTTTGTTGGTAGGCATTTTTTATTAACTTGCCTGGCAAAAATGTCAATTTACACGTTACACAAGACCAAAAATAAGAAGAAAAAACGCAGACCTCTTGTGTAGTAAAAACAACAACAAAAAAAAAAAGTATATATATATATATATATATATATATATATATATATATATATATTTGTTGCTTTGTTTTAGAAGAGTCAAACTATTGATACACTAGCTACTTAAACTGGGTTAAAAAGGAAAAAAGATATTTTTAGTAGTTTCAACAAGTAGTTTTAAGTAGATTAAAATCAATACCGGTGTTAAAAAAAGACAAACTAGGACTAAATGTGTACATTTTTGCCTTTAACAGGAAAATTAAACTTGAAGTGTTAACATATAGTATGCATATTATTTTTGCTTAATATGCAAGTTCACTACTTACTCTGAGGACAGCAAATTTGAGATTCTCAATATCTTTCCCCAGTAAACAGGCAAAATTGCAAGATTGAAAGTATGAAAATATTGAAAATCTCTGGAGAGATGAGGTAGATATGAGGAAGGGCAGAGCAAGATTTCACAATTTACCGTGACTAGTTTTACATTATAAAAAAAAAAAAGAAGAAAATTTAATCAAGAGCAGCTTTAAAAGGAAATATTAAAAATGTCAGCTTGGGAACTTTGACTTAAAATGACTTTTAATGGTATGGACCCATAAACACTAACACTAATTGAAAAAGAAAATATTCCTCTTGAATTAGAAACCTCAGCCAGCAGGTGCTTGTTACTCCAACCCACTGCACTGCGTGACGGTGTGAGCTGTTTATTAAAGGAGAAGTTTAATTGATAGGACAGGGTATATCTGACTTCATCAAATCCTATTAGATGCACTTCATCAATCCCAGAGTTAACTAAGATAATATTCCAGATTGTGCAAGAGCGCTGCTGCAGAAGCCAAGTCTGAAGAACATGGATAGTTAAAGCCTGGGAGCTTATTATCTAAGTACTGTTTTAAAGTCGGTTCACTCTCTGGAGGCTAAAAAGATCATTTAAATGGACTGTCTGATGCTAAATCCTATTTCCGCCTTCACTGCTCATCCACACCATATTGTGACGACTGGGAATCAGAAAGAAAAATCAGAAAGGATGTGGGGAACATACAAAGAGAAAGGATGGAAGGAAGAGGAAAAGGAGGCTAAATAGTGGAAAGGAAGAGGAGCGGCTGGATGAAAAGGCCAGCATGAACAGGAGGCAAAGATGAGAGAAACATGAAAGCTGGTCGATCAAACTGATGACCCGCATGAATGAGGCAAAATGAGTAAAAGCACACCGTAGAGATTATTGGGAGTATGTGATTCGTACGCACATGCGTTCACCCTATGCATATAAAAATCAACGCATGCATGCATCCACACGCATATTCCCTCCTCAAATTCCCCGTTCGCTCTCTCCATCTCTCTGGCTTAGGGGCTATAAATAGCTGGAACTGAGCTCTTGCTAATTCCTTCATTCAGAGCCTAGTGAAAAGGCAAAATGCATGCAGCCTTTGATGCACACCCTGACAGGAAGACACAGGAAGTGCTGGATGCTTGCTGGATGCTTGCCAAGACCATTCCTCCGCTCTCCTTCCCCCTTCTGCATCTTCTATTTAAATTCTGCAATCCTCTCTTCCTTCCTCCATGTTTCTCATCCATTCCTCATTTTACAGTCTCTCACCAACTTCACTGTTGCTTCAGAGCGGACTTTAGAGGCAACCTGACAGCTACAAAATGTAATCAATATCATAATCTGGCAGTGCACTCCATCTCAGTCTTGTAATCACATTATGAAGGTACTGCATTTACTTGCATCTACAATAAGTAAAGATATAAAAGAAAGTAATGTTAATCATTTCTCCAAGTACAGTCAATTCCCACTATATGCAGAGTTTAACACGAGACAGACTCAACGTAACTCACCCAGTGTAAGAGCGAGATAAGGCAAATAAGTCTAAAATCGTTAAAAATTCTACAATGTCTTAACCTGCACCACTTCCCATCCTCTTGTTTTAGAGCTGTTACTGAAATATCAGCTCAGCTCAACCTGTTTTCCAGATTTAAGACCAGGAAATCATAGCAGGTATGTAAGGTATAGTGTATATAGCCTGGGAACAGAATAAATCTGAGAGCTCAAGTTTCCTTAGCTGGCAGAAAGCATTTCTCCAGCTCAAAGAGATTCCCAAATGTTTCTGCTGAGGTCAAGCCAACCACAATTTCTTATTCAGTGTGGTAAATTATGGCTGGTGTTATACCATACTACTGTAGTGGAGGTAGAAGATGCACAGCCTATTTCACGTGAGCTCACTGATATTGCATCTTAGGAATGGACAAAAAGACAAAGGATATATCAAGAAAACTATTCTGAATTACAAGCTACTTTATCTGAATACAGTTTCTTTAGTGCATGTACTTTTGTATTTAAGCTACAATAGTGAGGTCTTAGGATTAACTGTTTTTGGTCCACTGAGCATGTGTATAGGCAAGACAGAGACTCCTGTCAGCTGAAATAACCGACTTTAATAGAGCTCTCAACCACACAAAGAAATGAACACATTTAAAATGATCATTTATCTCATCCACACTTTTAAATGTTAGATTGACAAAATTGTGATTTTACAAGAGTCATTTAGTGTTAACAGCTGCTCTTCTTCCGATGTGTCAGGGGGGAAAAAAGTGTTTTGGGCCACTGTGCATCAACTGATGAATGCATAAGTTGTAGTAATGAGCTTTGGCTGCTGTGCCAAAGTCCTGAGGGTTTGAATGAGAAACAAAGCAACTTAAAACTCTCATAAAGAAATGGTCCACTTATATTTATGAGATGCCTGACGGATGCTGGATTTATTCTTAAAGCAGAGAAACATATACATAGTTAGGGGATGAACCAATCATACTGATCAGCATGGTTATGATGCTCATATCAGTTTTTCTTGTTCTCTTTGTTGAACAATACTTACTTTAGATGCTTTTAGAAATGTAGAACAATACAAAGTTGGAAAGCTTTTATAGTTTGGTGATTTATTATAAATAGTTATTTGACTTAGAACCAGGTAAACAATTAGAATTAGATTTCTAATTTTAGTAATGTCATGTTACTAACAGATGTTAATAAAAAAAAGTCATATATGTCATATATTCCAGGTTTTATTATAATATATGGGTTTATAGTTTAGTGTGGTGGCTTTGAAAAATCTTTATTACAATAACTAAAAGCCCAGTAGAGCATTATGTCTGCCCAAGACACCAGTTCGGTTATTTCCTAAATGATTTCTCATCTACTCACGTTTTAATAAATAACTAGGCCTTTCGCTCCTACTTCCATTGTCAATATTAAGATGAAATATCATCCTCAGAACAACTTATAAAATCTGTCCTTTAACTCGTCCTTTCTGGGACAGATTTCAGTACTTTAAATAAGTACTGTAGCAATACTTTTGGCAACCTTAATATTCAAGTCAAGTCAAAAGTGGTGGACAGAAGCTACAACCTGCAAACAAAGTAATCTCTGAGAAGATGCAACCACCGCTTATGACATAAGAAATAAACTTAAGTCTGGACTTTGATTTCAAAGCTTTCAAAGCCATAGCAAATCATGAAACTGGACTGCATCCCACACAAGGAGGAGTTTCACAGATAATCTCTTCTCAAATCCAAACACAGCCTTGAAAATAACAGTCCATCACACACCACAATCTGTTCAATGACACACACTTATTTCCATTTTCATGCCTGGAATGGGTTCTTCCCAACTCATCTATTTGTTTGTGCAGATTCTCAAGCCTGAGTGATTGCAGATAATCTTATACTATCTTTTTTTCAGCAGTGTCAAACTCACAGGCTACGCCTATCCAGCTGCAACTAATATAAAACCTGCTCTCTTCCTCTAAACTCCTGCCTCGTATTGGACATTGTAGCTCTGTGACATACAGGAAGTTATTGTCAGATTTGCTAATACTGTCATCCCTGAGGACCTGTCTGAGTCTCTTCACTGGCATGTAAATGTCTACTAATAAAATCCCACATTACAAGTCAAGCGAACACCTTAGAGAAACTGAAGTTAATGTTTCAGTCTTTCTTTCTCAGATCTTTTTACTACACATTCAAGAAGCTACCTAATTAGGAGTGTATGTAATCATTATTGTGAAATAATATCAATTTAATTGAACATCATGTAGTCCTTGAACTCTGACATTATATATCCCACCATAGCTTTATTTGCTTGTTTATTCATTTGATACATATTGCACATTAATAAATATATGTAAAAATACACAAAAAAAAAAAAAAAAAGAATTGATGTGCGTAGAGTTAGCATTACTGCTAATTGATTTATCTGTTTTACATAAACACTTTTCCTGATCCATTTTCTACCTCATGTGTTAATTATACAGCTCAGTACTGTCAGTGGTCTGATTAACTACCCATTCATTTACAGAAATATTTCCAGGTAGCATCCAAAACACACTGACAAAGAATGACTGTATCTGCAAAATCCTAAGAGCAGAGTTTAATGCTATAAGGGCATTTCTTAAGCTACCTCTGGAAGGATTTAAAGCCAATTTTTAAACCAATAAAACAACTTTTGGGGATGCAAAGTTTTCAAGCAGACAACTATAATTCAGTGAGTCATGTTCAATTCTTTAAAGCTGTTTAGGTCACTGTTACCTTTGTTTTCAGTGCTGGTGAAATATCAGAAAACTTTTCAACTACCATTCAAAATTTTATGTGAGTTGGCCTTTTCTGACCTAGATGGATGAACAGAACAGATGAAAGCGAGACCGACCCTGACTGATCTGATTTTCTCCTTACTCTCACTGCCTAGAAGAGTAAGACAAAGCCTCTGACCGAGCAGACCGACTGTTGTCTGCAGCACTGAGGGCTGAGCAGAGCAGAGACAAGCAGACTGGACAAAGAAGACAAAAGAGGAGGAGGTGGAACCTGAAATGAGGTCCAGAAATTGACTCCACTAGATTTGGTTTATAAAGGTTGAACTGAAGCCTGAATGAGACCTTCTGTTCTGACCTTCATCCTTCACAAAATGACAGCTAACCAGTCTGCTTCTCACTGTATCCTTGTTAAATTAAATACTCTAGTTCGTCCTTTAGTTCTGGTATACATATTAACAGTCAAGAAAACTTTATGAGAGATTATGTAGGATGTGTGTGTGCAGGAGAGAGAGAGAAAAAGACACCAGAGGTGTTACACGCCTTTCTGTATGTAACCATTGTTCATTTTAGGGGAAGTGTACTCTGCCTGCAGAAACATGTATGATCCATTTTCCTCACGACCCGCCGTCTACCATCTTTGTAATGTGAAAGGTATCAGCTGAGACAGGCAGGAGGAAGGAGGTGGTACAAAGAAGGAGCTGGAGCAGAACAATCAAAGATTTTTCTGGCTGGAGAAACGATATATATCATATTTCCACTGTTGGAAGCTGGCACTTCTCCCTCTTTTTCCATTATTTATTTGTTTGTTTTTAACCATTTTATTTATTCATTTACCTCTAGCCCTACGACGATGCCGACGCTGCAGCATGGCCCACGGACGCCATACACATTATTGTATTAGTATTGAACTCTTCTTGATGAATCTCCTCAGAAAATTGAAATATTGCAGAATGGAGAGATGTGGGAGTTTGAGCTTGATGCATGGAGATAGATGAAGTAACGGATAGAATAATTTATAAGGCCCTGTGCTCGCACCCTGCAGCTCAGGCAAAGTAACGTGCCTCTGAGAACGCTGAGGTTAGCAGTTCAAATCCCGAAGGATTATCTGGCAAAACCAATGGATACCTTCCTTGAAGGGACTAATTAAACAGAACTAGCAGCTTAAAAGGCACTTTTGTAGCAGCTTATCAGGGTAAAACCCCAACCAACCACTGGCTCTTTTGAAAGTGATAGAGGAGGTCTTCCGCAGTTAGTTCTGCAGGTTTTATACTCATCTCGTTCTGCTTCATTTAATTCAACTATTACCTGTTAATTCTTGTGCTTTCAGATAATCCTAACAGACCTTAATTGCAGACATTGTCAAATTACATTGGGGTAAAATGTCTAAGTTTTTGAGAAACTGCACATTTATATTGTAGATTGGCTGGCTAGAGGCAGCCAATTCTCACAAGAAAATATGTAATATGTTCTTTTATCCACATTTAAAATGAGAAGGCAACATACCCATACAGCCAATCAATTTATAAAATGTGTAGTCTTACAATTCTTTTTGTTCTAACTTCTAAAAAAATATAAAAATAAGCTAAGTCCTTATTATAGAAGTTATAAGTATTTTATGAATTGTGAAAAAAAAGGGTCTTCCATTCATCGCCTCTGACATGGGAGTTGGAGTAAAGCCAACTACCGCTTCAGCTTGTCCTTCAGAGTCTTTCACATGGGATTCCCTATGATGACTGCAGGGCTAAGATGCAAATCATGTCCATGTTCAGCGCCAGCTGTGAGGCTACTGAAAAGATATCCAGGAAAAGCCAATTTTTCCAATCACGATGCAGACATAGATACACTTTAGTAGTTAGAGTGAAACTACAGGATTTAGCACCATGTAGCTGCAATGAGATAAGGGTTGATAAGGGATGAAGCTGTGAGGCCACATCTCCTAACCAATCAGGATTTGTCCAGTTGATATGATTTGATGGAGAAACATAAAACCAATGGAAAAATCAATGTGGCAACATTATTTATTTTTTCTATTTTCCACCTTATGGTGTGTAGCCTTGGAAAAATGGAAGTTTTTCTTTTCTCTTAAAATCAGATAAGTGAATTAAATGAACCCAGATATGTTTAATCGGGAGCCATGAATTTTCTGAAAAGCTTTTCTCAAAAACCTGACCTTACAATTGACATGGTTCTGCTAACATCTAAGTTGTTATTTCTCCATTTCTTCCATTATCTCTCCCTGTAAATGCACATACACTTCTATAATGAATCTTATGTTGGTAATTATTTACACATTTTACACTATCAACTTCAGCTTATTCACCATGAAGGGTTGCTCTGTGTTAATAAGCGCTGTCTGCTGAGAGAAACATGTGGTCTGTCTGTTGGCCGGAGGCAGTTGCAGCCCTTACTTCCCTTTCTTTGCCCATCGATCCAGCGTGACTCTGCAGGAGCCACATGAAAACCTCTTTCTATGATTTATAGGATGTTGTCTCCAAGGGAACAAGAGGAGCCCCTCCCCCTTGCATTTGGTAAGGGAGCTACCTGCCATTTCCCCTGTGGCCTAAAGCCTGATTTTCTGAACTACCACAGGCATGAGGAAACACGTCGGGTTATAATTAACACTGTATACTACTGGAGTACCCCAATGTTCAATTTATCCACACAGAGGTATTAATAAAAGAAATCCAGAACCATCCATCACCGAGTTCTGGTGGTGACATCGAAAACTACTTAATATTTGTTCGGTGGAGTGTCACAGGGAGCATTGTGTATTATGTATGATTATATTGTATATGAGACTTAGAAAAATGCACCGAAGGAAAGAGACACTGCCTCTGGCAACTTGGCAGGTTGATCCCCCAAGGGTGTTGCAGAACTCACCACAGTTAAGTGAATTTATAGGCCTTATCATTTTTGAAGGACTTTGTGTTAGTAAAAAAGTTCTTTGTGGATCTGGATGTATGTCTGAAGACACTGTAATACCTTCCTAATACTACTACAATGGTAATGCAATTTCAGGTGGAAGTTAAAAAGCATAACTAATGATTCACTGAATGTCTTAGAGCAATATTAAAACTACAAATTTATAGCAAATTCAGCTACATATTTACAGATATGGAATGAAATCAATGAAAATAAATTACAGCACATGGCATGCTTTGCAACCTTGTAATCACTTAAGAGTTAATTGTAGAGTCATGAGTAACCACCAGTTTGTTTGTCCATGAACGAATGCACACATTTAAGTCAGACTGTTCCAGTTACTTCTATTTACACCACTGGCAACATGAAATAATTCTGCTGGATTAACCCACCTAAAATTTGACAAGGTTTTTTTAAGAATACTGTCTAAACAGCCTTAAAAGAATACAGGAACAAAGCCTCGGGAGACTGGTGGACATGGTATTCATGTTTGAAAAGTGAGAAGAACGAAGCATAGGAACTGTTGATGACAGTGTACTGGGCCCATTGTGGACACCTGTCCCAAAATTCTCCTTATCTTCTCCCTTTTGCAGCACTTAGAAAATATATTCAATACCAGCATGAGGAAAAGCATTGAAGAGGAGGTTCGAGGACTTTGAAAACCAGTAAAATATTTGTCCTCCTGATATCTTTAGAACTTGGACACTCATTAATAATTGTCATTGATCCCACTTAGAAAGCTCTCTGAATGACTACTTTCCTATTGATGAACGGTCACCGTCAAAAGGCATTTCACTTCTGACTTTTCCACCAGCAGGTATGCATGTGAGCCCATGACTGGCAGTGTGTGTACACATTTCCCTGGGTGACATTTACACCACATCTCACGCCTCAGAAAATGAGGGAGAAAAAAAAAAGTTGTAACACCTGAAATATACTGTATGTGCCCCAGGATCTGTAAGTGGTAGTGGTGAGGTGTTGAAGGCTGAAGCTTCAAGTGTTGAATGGAGAAAAGGGAAAAAGGTTGTTGAACAGGGAGGTGGCGAAAAGAAAAAAAAAAAAAGTCCAATCAACTGATGAAGGTGCAGAAAAGTTATAGTGACTGAACCAATTAGTTTCTTATGCTGACATAGACACCAATGTCTACATGCAGACATTAAAGAAATACAGTAAATAACACAAAAAGACATCCACCCAGTGATTGGAACTTTGTTTAAACATTGATGTAGGGAAACCTGCATCAATATCTGCACGATGCATTTTCATTTGACAGAGTTCCTCTTTGATGTTTCTCTCACAAAATGTCCAGCTTGCTCTGAGGACAAAAAATATACCTTCTGCAAGTGAAATCTGCCAGCAAGCTTCTTAAAGGCCTTTGTTTCTGAAATGTGCTGGCTTTCTGCAGGTTATATTACACAAATAGAAGTGAAAAGACAAATGTCTAAGACGTCTTTGAATACCCTGGGTAATGACAGAGAGAGTGCCAATGAAAGTCTCTACACTTCATAACATACCTGCCGACAAGATGGAAATATTTCTTTTTTTATTGCTATCACAACCAGTTGTGCCTGGACAGACAAAAAGTGTCTGCATTGTGATCTCAGTTTAGAGAAGAGAGTTAAAAAAGGGAGAACAGTTAAATGTCATCTTATCCTTTTATCATAAATCACCTGGAAGCTGCTCCAGTCCTTCTTTTTTTCAACACTTAAAAAGAAAAAAACATATGGTACTTAAACTTTTTTTGTCATATAATCTAAATCCATCCATCAATTTTCAAGCTCAGTTATAATCTATAAGAAGAAATTATAAAATAGGGTTGTGCAGTTTTCATAAGGTTCTTATAAGTGGTCATAACTGACCTTAAACTGAACCCCTGCACTGAACAGAGTTGAATTAAAGCATGATAGCTTGTCAAGCTTTGGACTTTTTAGATGTAAAATATGATAAATTTATCATATTTAGGTAGATAGATTTTCATTTGTGCAGATTAATATGTGTTGTAAACATCTGCATGGTTTGCTAAACAGCTTAGTGCCTAAAGCAGAGAGACTTCCACTGAGCTTGTATTAAACCTTATTAGGGTTAGAGGGGAAAAAAAGATCCATTATTAGCAAATCCACTGTGTTGTATTTTCTTGCAAAAAGGGAGTTAACTTGTCCGACATGAAAGCCACAACTGTGAATCAGAGAATGGGCAGCCATGGACTTTGTTTTGGAACTGGATTCGAGGGGGAAATTAGCACTCCAACAGGTTCCCTTGCTGAAGTAGTGTGACAGCTTTCTCACTGGTTATTTATTCCTTCCAAACAAATGATTCATGCAATGCCAAATCTTTCAAGGTCGGCCTTCAGTTCAGGTCACAAAAAAAACTAATTTGCTTTCTCCACCAAAATTCCAAAGCTGTAATATTATTCTGGTCATACAGTGAATCGACCCTGGTGTGCTTATATGAATGCTCAAAATGTAAAAAGCTTGAAAGGGGCGGGGCTTAGTGAAAAGTTAATCATGCATTCACCACGGTCACTAATAAGAACATAAACCCCCAGCTCCCACCTTCACCAACCCGTTCATTTCACTCTGTTCACTTACCATCCTCTGTTGGCACGTAGATATTAAGGTACAGGCAGTCCTCGCTCTGGTTCTGGACATATCCCGCTGCCACATCCAAGTTGTCTGTGTACCAAACAGGGAGCATGATCTCTGGTAGCACACCGTGGACATTTTGAGGGCACACAGGGGCAAATTGGGTGGCGTTACGGATCTCTTGCCAGGACCCTGGAGCTTCAGGTGGCTGAAATCGGCGATCACCAATGGGTGCTGTGGCGTAGGGTACTCCTAGGTACTGCTCCACGGGGCCTAGAATCTCATTGTTCAAGTCTTTCTTGATGCCTCTGAGCTTGCCATAGTTAGTGGCGACTATGGGGTGCTTAGAAGGATCCATCCTTTGGCATGAGGCCAGACTGAAGAGCAGGATGAGGCCTAGCATGCTCATGAAGCACAAGTCTGTCATTAGACTAAAGGGGCGTGTCCTGGACAACAAACCCTGTCGACTTTGTTTCTTTAGAGTTAGTGGAAGAGGGAGCATGGCTGGAATCATACTGTTTAGCCACCTGCTCTCAGTCTGCTTTATCTGGGGCTATATGGATTATAAATAACAACAAAGTTGGTGAAGCATAACAAGGAAAAAACCAAAGCAGGTGGACCCTCCCTTGTCGATTCGATCGAGACCAGGAGTGTGGAGAGAACCAATGATGAAGGGCAACCCAACTGCTGGGGAAAGAAGGGTGGTTGGGGGGCTGAAAAAGGGGTTGGGTCTTGGTTTGGATGCCAAGTCAGTGCTGATTCTGAGTAATGGAGATCCAAAACATTTCTCCTGCCATGGTTCTGTTGCGTTCCATACCTTTTCTTCTTCTATTATCCAGATAATTGGACTGATGATGAATCCTGCAAAATGAGACAGAGAAGTAGGAGGGGAAGATATAGGAGGATAAAGGAGAAAGGACAAAAGGAGAGATTAGGATAGCTGAAACAAAAATATACTTCATAACATCTAACATCTATTCCCTTTAACTGCTGCCAAGCAAAACGCTTTTCTAAAAAAAATAATAATAAAATAAAATAAACAAATCTAAATCTAGAGACATCTTTGTGTAGGTCAAGAAAGCAGGGTTCATTTCGGGAGAATTTCATGGGACAGTCAACATGTTTCACTTCATTACATCACAAGCAGAAAAACAGTTCTCCAGAATGTAAGAAAAGAGAAAGGGATGCGAACAATGTGCATTTCATTTGCTATAAAATCTGACCTGTAAAAATGTCAGGAAGACCCCATGCTGAGCGTACGCTACAACAGAATTATGCCTGGAAACCCTAAATTGGACATGCTCACCATGTCCTTGTCTGAACTGTATGAGCACAGGCACCAAATCCTTCCGAGTGATCTGTGTTTAACATGTCGGCTTACTCCTATGTGGCATGCACAAATCTCTCCAGAGAGCTAATGTACTCCAGCCACTTCACAAGTCTTCATCTCACCACACTGCTACAGATTCCTCGATATTCATGGTTTTTCATTGCCTGGAGGCTTCAGTGTTGCCTTTTTTTGGAGAAAAAAAGTACAGTAGACACAGTGGACGAAAAGTAAAGGCTAAAGATTTGGGTGAGCCATTCACTGCCTAATAAGGTCATAGGTCAATAATGTGTAAGCAGCTTATGACAGAATGGGACATTTTCTGGCTATATGCAGATCACACGAACACACACATGCGCTCAGTAAGCCTCAACTGACCCACACATGAATGAAAGCCCACACATGATACAGTCATTCATGTAATCTAATGCGGAAATGTGCAAATCCTCATGTAACAGACCCAGGAGTCAATAAATGCATGAGGCATAGAGGAGATTATACCACCAAAACATTGTTTTACTGTGTTATGTAATGGTACCGGGCACACAAACACACACACACCGGAGCAGTACAGGAGAACAGGTAGATTTCCCCAGTCTTATCTAATCTTTAAAACTCACTATCACAGCATCCTCTTCTACATTCTCTTGCTTCCTCATCATACCATAATTATCTCATTTAAAGCAATTATTAAGTGAGTTATTCTTTCATCTGCACCCACTAAAGCACCTCTGTGTTTTTGCTTTCTTTTATTCAAATTGCCCACTACCAATAAAGCCATCTGAATTTGAGAGTATGATAGTTAGGTGTCCTAAGGCAAGACAGCAGACAATTAAAATCTATAGGCTGATGAGCTGATAATACGAATGAGGCTCATGTGTGTAATAAAGTTATTTTATGTACAACAAGGGAAAGAAATGCTTGGAAAAGTGCGGTGATAACAGATTTGTATTCCTTCAGATTGTGGTAAATGCGAGACAGTCTGTAGTGTCTCTAATTGCTCATTATCACTCAGATTCAATATATTGGTGCCTGCTTTTGTTCTTCTCTTAGACTTTGTTGTACTGCCCACACACCCGTGTATAGGTGGATGTATATATGCTCATAGAGAAGTGCACGCTCTAATTAAACCATGGAGAGTCTAGAGGCTGGCCGGCTTTGGAGTGTGCACTGAGTCGAGCCCTTCACTCACAAACACACACATTCACACATAAAAGAAACTGAGATCGAGAGGCAGAGATGAATAGGGAGTAAGGAAAAAAGGAGCGACGATGGCAAGAGACAAACACAAGATGAAAGGTAAGAACGTAGATGGAGAGGAAACAGGCCCTGTTAATAAAAAAGCTTTTCTCAGGTCAACAGAGACCCATGAGTATCCTTGAGTAAAAGCAACATGAGGCCTGGAGAGTCTCTGGGAAGTAGACATTTATAGTCCCATTTCCACAGCCCCATGTAAGGGGTCAACTAGATTCCTCTTACTCCAAACTCACACTTCAAGTCTGAGTAGGCCCAGAGGGCAGCAGAGGCCCAGATAAGTCAGAATCTTTGGTAAAAAGCCAACACCCTGGCAGACATGAGACTTCCTGGAAGGACCTACAGAATTTCGAGGTGCATCTGAGTGTTTAATTGCTAATTGGCTCAATTAGAGGGTGTAATTGGTCCAGCTTTGCTGTGAGCTGCGGGAGAGCTTAAGTGATTGATGAAGCAAGGAGAGAGAGAAGAGGGTGAGAGGAGATAGCTGAGCACAGCAACAGAGCCATATTAGGTAGGATTCACACAGAGGTGATGCTGATGTATGGAGCATGTGGTGACAATAAGTCACAAGATCAGACACACATTAAGTCAGACCATTTGATTGGCTGAGACCTTCACTGCCAGCTGAAAGGATTCATGAATAGCCTTAACTTTTCACTAAAGATACACCACCTAAGTGAAGCAATTGACGTAGAAATTAAAGTGAAAGCATGACATCAACCCAACTGAAGATGAATCGAGTCAGAGAAAACTTATCCTTGAAACATACGTGTAAATCCTGCCTGACAAATAGGAACCTGAATGTGTGTCTCTGGTATATTTGGTTGCCAGTTGTAAAAAATATCACAAACATACACATTGATCCACAGTCATCAATGATTCAGGAAAACAGCAAGATCTGCAGATAGAGAGAGACCACACAGGTTGCAGTGCAGAAACATAAAAAAATTAATTTCACCTCCATCTCTCACTTTCTCTTATTAAGAATTTATAATCTGAATAAGTAGTGCCTATAAACTTCTCAAGGATACTGCGATACATCAGCCTCTTACAAGCAGGCTGTCACACTACAGATCTCTTTCACCATTGAGACACAGCCGTACATCATATCTCTGTATACTTCTGTATATTTCTGTATCATTGTAGATAGACACACATAGAAACTATCATCTTTACATCGATATTGATTCATTTATAGCTAATTATGTAACACAACTTATTTTTCTTGAATATTAAAGATATTCTCATAACTATTTTTTTATAAACACTGAGTGGATTTACTTGACCATCAAAATCAGGGAGTAATCAGATTACTGTAATAATCTGATTTGACACATCTATATGCATTACTGAAATACCATAACAATACAGCGTATCCCCAGATTCAGAGCCAGAAATGCTGTGATGAAAAAAAAAGAATAAATACCTTCAGGACAAAAAGAAGTTAAACTTTTTAAATGTCCTGATGAAAATGTTTCATTCAGTGGAGTCGCTCTAAATATTGTTAAAGTTCAGATCTCAGATAATGTGTTGATGTTAAAAAACAAAGAATGCTGGATCCATTTAAAGCCGTAAAACAACTCAGAAATTCCTTCGATGACGGTAGATTCGGCTTATTTTTGTCTGATTTTTTCCGACATGTGCACTCTGTCTTCTGATGGAAACCTGTGTGTGTGTGCGTGTGTGCTTTCTGCCATGGACACAGAGAGCAGGCACAATTATTACATGCCATCATGAACATTCGATAAATAGCATCAGAGTGTTTACTTTTTAATAAAAGGATGAAATGTAAACCTGTTCTAGAGGAAATGTGACTTTAAATGGCCATGTCAGATTTATTTTAAAGTACATACATGCGTGGTGACATCACTTCCTGTTTTAGAACGTGGCGGCACTTGCGGTCTTAGCATTAGCTGCTAATATGAGAGCCGCAGTTTTAGTGTTAGCTGCTAATTTGAGCGGTAATATGCTGCAAAAGACTATAGATTAATGTAATCCACACTGGCGAATGACAACAACTGAATTTGACATGATCTCGGCAAGAGAAGCTGATCAACACAGGAAGCCAGTTGTGCGTATATATACTAAGATCTTGCCGAGTCTCAGTGAGTCACGCAAGAGTAGGGTCATCTTACCAGAACTGAAAATCGATCTCCAACATGAATCGATGTTGGATTTATTTAATTTAAATAATAAATGTCAGTAAAGGAAACTTCCTTTAACAAAACAAAACACCCTCCAACATCACAGATGGAACTGTCTGCATGCATTCAGCTGGTCACCTTCACATAAGACCTGTTACTGTTGGTTTAGCTAACATTAACATTTAGTTCAGCAGCTAAGCTCACCAGTGTTAACTTGCCACTGAACTTACTAATGTATGACTGTTGTAAAAGAGATTAAAGTTTTTTTAGTTTGTCTTGTCTTTTGAGCTTTAGCGTTTATTTTCCTTTTGGTTTGGAACTCAAGCAAATTGCAGAGACTGATGGGTAATGTGATGAACCAACAGTTCTTCCCTACAAATTTCACAATTTATTTTTGTAATACATCTTAATCTTTTTCACACTACATGGCTGAAGAGCTTCTAGGCTGAATTCATTTACAGAGAATTGCTGGACCATGAGAACACAGCTAATGTTTGATTATGTTACTAACCATGAACCTGCTACCTCTTTCTTACCTAACCTTCACCCTGTGACAGTCATTTGTTGAGCAGACCAGGTCAAACTTGGATCACGGGTTGTGGGCTACACGCCTCAGCCACAGTGCAACATGAAGCAGATAAAAGCTGTTCTCATGTGTATTTTTGTTCTGATCCAGAAACATGCATTGTAAATAATGTTTCACTTGTATTTACATTAGGAAATGATTGCAGAAATGCTTAAAACGTGAGTTTTGCTTCAAACTACTGTAAGTTTTGTTGGAGTAAGTTACTTAATTATTAATCATTTTCTGAATAAATACTTCAGAGTATTTTATATGACAATGTTATTTGTAATTTTTTTCCCCTCCAGTTAATGATGTGCCCCAATCCAGACTTACATTATTATGACCATTTTAATTATTAATTACATTTCCAAAATTATCGTTAATCATTTATGAGACAGATTTTAAGTCTGACCAGACTGGTAAACTTACTACTGTGAAGAGGGAGGTTGATGGTGAATGCTGAGCAGGTAAAGAAGAATGACAGATAAATACTAATAGTAAGGTAGAAAAGAACAAAACATGACTGATCTACCAGGAGTAGCTGCAGAGGAGAATATCAGACACTGTTTTTCCAGCATCTGAGCCAAAACAAAAAAGAAAAAAAGACAGCTTAGTGTCTCACCAAGTAACAAGCTTGTAAGGTAATACACTTGTGTCTCACTGCACTGCATACTAGCCAGTCTGTTTAGTCCAATAAAGTCCTGCAAGCCACTGCTCCATATATGTCTCAATTACTGTTCTCACTTACTTGTTAATTATATGGGATTATACTTGTTTGCTGCAGCTTGAATAAGTGAAACTGCCATGGGGTGAGAGTAGAGTAACAAATATGATGATGAGAAAAAAAAAAAAACACTGGAAACACTGGATACACAGTGAAACATCCACTGGGAGAAATAAAAACATCTAGAAACACTGTCTATTGGCTGTGAAGAGGTGTGCTGAAGCAATTCTGAATGAATCATTACAGCTCACAAGACCCAGAGTAAGATCACACAGCTTAAAATTCGTCATCCTGCTGATAAAACCATTGAAAAACTGCAAAATCAGTTTCACAGACGACTAAACCACATTGGGTTTTGTAAGCTCCATTCTTAATGTTGCTCTCATCTACATGTGTGAACAGTTTTCTCCCTCATTGATTATAATAAGTCTCACCAGAGATAATTTGCCACAAATTACTACTCGTGCTTCATTCTGCACGTCAACTTCAAGACTGATACCAGACTCTGATGTTGTTTTCATGATTTGTGGTGGGGGCTTGGGGGCTGTGTGCCAACATTTGGACAGGAATTTTAAAAAGAGAGAGAAATTTCATAATTAAATCCAGCTCAAAATATACTTTAATTCTAAATTAAAAAATTGAACTGATCAAGCAAAAACAAAAATGAAACCAAATACATGTTTTCACGATTGCTTTAGATTCACATGTAAAATACTGGTAAATACTGAAAAACCTTCAATTAGTATCCCGATTTTTACACACCTAAGATAAAATATACCAAATTCCTGAAAACGAGTTCATTTCCCTTTTGTAGGTATCAACCAGTTTCTTTTTCTCTTTAATATTTTTTCTCATCAGGACATTCTTTCACAGATTTACAGTTCCTTTGTAGCACTGTCTATACTCCTCTTATAGCGATGCCATGCAATTTTATTTATTTACAACAAATTTAAAGCAGAAAACATCATTCACATTTCTTTCCTGCAGCTTTAAAACAATCACCTCAAATTTGCTTTGCTGGTGAAAAGAAACTTATTGGAAAACTGTTACTGAAGCAAAGCCGAAGAAGCCTCTGACTGAAGGCACCTTTTTAAATCAATAAGTTCTGTGACGGATATGCAGTGCTTATATTCAGCAGATTGTGTGGTGTTATTTTTTCAACCACCAGCTATAGGAACTTCAGGCCCCCAGCAGTAAAAAAAAAAAAAAAACATAACTGCTAATAAAAAATAAATGAATTAAAAAAACTGTCTTTAAACTGAATTTTGAGCTGCAGTTTGGTGGTTAGCAATGTCACATCAAAGCAATAGAATAACTTTTAGAATAACCAGTTAACTGAAGAGTATGCATCCGTGTTGGCCCTGTAATGGATTGGCAACTAAATACACCCTGCCTCTTACCCTATGGCAGCTGAATAGGCTCAAATCCCTCTGATACTCTGAATAAGATCAAGCAGGTATAGAAATGAGACACATGCATATTTTTTTGTTGGACACAATTTTATGAGATATGACAGAGGCTTCCTCCAGTTAACCTGCTTTTAATCCTTCAGGTGAGAGTCATGTCTCTGCTTATAGAGATGTAAGTGTGCTCAGCAAGCGTGATTAAAATTACACCTCATTCATGTTTCTAAAGGCTGGGTGATTTGATTTTGGATGAGGCGGTGGAAGTGATTCATGAAGAAGAAAATGCTTGATCTAATCTTATTCTACAGGGGTGCTAAATTTAGCCTTTCATTTTGACTTAATTATTCTTCACAAAGTTTGGGGTTGTTTTAGAATAATTTATAAACTTTATAAGCTTTTTTTTTTTAAATGATAAGTCTGTTGGTTTTGAATCAAGCATTGGGTTTATTTTAATACAGGCATCAAGATCTTCACAGTTTCTAAATTTTAGATGTGGTATGAAACGAAACACCTTTGGAATAAATTACAGAGAAATGAGATCATAAAGAACAGACAGTGACAAACCAGGAAACAAGCTTTTATCCAAAATGTGTTGGATTTAAATGGATCCAAACTAAGTCTACCTGAACCTGACATGAACAATTAGTCTATATCTTTCACATATTTGCACCTGTCACGCTGACACCTCTCATTTAGATCCTGGCATAGTTTTTGGTAATAGAAAGCATATTCAAATTAGTCTATGAAGCATACTCATTTTGATGTATGTTTGTACTCAAACACACCTTAGTTTCTCTGGCTAAAAATTTCTCAAACATTTCCTGCTTTCAGAAAATTGTCCACAAGATCACAGTCCTAGAATAACATCCATCACTATTCTGCCCAACAGCTTACCAAGCACAATCCACAACTCACTAATAACAATTCCATCCAATTCAACTCCAATCCAGCTGCAGAATCGCCCACAACGATCTCCCCTGTAATTGCCTACCACCTCTTTCTTCTTGCTGTACCACCAGCCTGCCTGACCGTACACTCACTAGATTCAACTAAATGACAGATAATAAACTGACACGGGAGCAGGCTAATAGCTGGAATTCAGTACGTGAAGGCACCAGACAGATGAGGTCAGACAGTCACTCCCTTAAAACGGTGTTTTTGCTCAGGCAGAAGCACAAAGACACTGAAGCAAATTAAAGTTTCACTTTAATTTGCTTCAGCGTCTCTAAACTTGTGACAGGAAAATTGGATATTTAAATGTCAATAAGTTCCTGGGTCAATGTGTGCATGTCTATCATAGAAGTGATGTGTACAATAGTTCATTCTTTTCTGAAGACGTGAAGTTGTCGCTAGTTTTGCTGTGTGTTTTATCTCTGTGACAGAAGTTTGATGCGTTGATCATAAGGTAATTTTGAGGCCACGGTAGAGTGTGCGCTGAGTGGTTGAACAGAGAAGGAAAAAGACAGGCAGTTTCATCTCAGCAGATGTCACAATAATGCAAGTATATGGGCCGAAAGGCAAGTGCGAGTGTGTACGTGTTTGTATGTTTGCCATCCAGCTGACAGCCTCTGTGTGTGTGTGCATGGGAAAAAAAAAAGCCAGCGGGCAGGTCAGTATTCACTCAGGTGGCTGTCAATCTCTTATCTTTTATTATTTTTCATCCTTCATTCTCTCTCTGTGCAGAGAAGAAAAGTCAGAGCCCAGCTAAGCAGATATAAAACTGAAGGGAGGAGGTATGTTAAAAGCTACTGTATAAGGTGTTTTAGAGTGCTGGGACATTAGTACAAACATGCTTTCTCCTGTTCACTTTGCTGTCTGGATTATGCATCACAGTTCTCTACATTTTGTACCCAACTCTTTGCTACAGCACTGGT
Organism: Melanotaenia boesemani; assembly: GCF_017639745.1. Classification (NCBI taxonomy): domain Eukaryota; kingdom Metazoa; phylum Chordata; class Actinopteri; order Atheriniformes; family Melanotaeniidae; genus Melanotaenia; species Melanotaenia boesemani. The sequence continues at coordinate 13,589,707 of NC_055686.1, read as the reverse complement.
ATCTTTTTATTTACAAAGCCAAAAAGGATAAACGCTCTCTTTATCTATGTAATCTCTTATCAGTTACCAACAGCTGTTTAGGGTTTTCACCCTGCTTGATGGCTGCTCTGCAGGGCATCCGGGATTTGTTCAGAACTTGGTAGAACCGCTTTCTTCTATTTGTGCCCTGGTCATGGAATAACCCTCTGAACAAACTGCCGCATAATGATTTTGTCTCCCAAGGAGAGCTCAAAGCTCTGATGAAAAACTGTGCAATTGCTATTCCTACGCTGGATTATGTGTCTGTTATCCTTCATTTGTTTTATGCTTCTTTATATTTTTGTCCTTTTTCTGTTAATGTCATGCTCAATTTCATAATTTGTAGCCATGTAGTGACGTGTCTTCTTGGCTGGGTCTTACTCAGTAAAGACATATTAATCTCAAGGGACATTCTGGTAAAATACTCTAACAGACCCAACCATTTAATCTAATAACAACAACAGCAATTAAGATAAAGACATTTTAGGTTATTATGCTGATCAACATCAAGCAGAACCATCCAGATCTGATTTGGAGGTTTTTGTCATCTTCAGAAACACAATGCTCTTTATTTTACTGTTTATTTAATGCAATACTGATATACAAATCATCAAGGATGACAACTCAGTAATAATTATCTTGTACTATTTAATTTTTTAAACGAAAAATATAAAGATAATATGAGTAATGTGATTTTTTGTCACGTTTGTATCAGCGCAGCACACAAGCTTAATGGACAGTTTCTGGCACATTGTTTATCTTCCAGTCAGAATACAGTTCCCCCTCTAGCAAATAATACCAAGTTCTGTATGGCAAACTCAGTAATTTCTTAAAATTGTTTGTTTCAACATTTATTAAACTTGTAATCTGATCTGTGGCTGAAGGGTTTGTTCAACAATTTCATGGTGTTTTATATTTTTCATGTCTAATATTTATTACCTGTGACAGCAAAAGAAAATTCAGTATGGACATCTATCAGGACAGAATTAGAGTCTAAGATATCCCTCAGGTGGCAATGAAGAATATTGTATTTTATTCTATTAATATTTCTGGTATTTTCCATTATATAAACTGTTTTATGTCATAGATGTCAAAGACAAAACTTTTAAAGGCTTATGTGCTAAAAAAAAAATGCAACTCTTTGTAGTTAAAACTGTAGAAGAAAAGAAAAAGTTTGAACACACGCAGCAGTAGACCACTAGATTATTTACATTTAAATGATTTCAATGCTTCAGCAGACTCTATTCACTAAACTAGACTGGTCTGACAGTGGAAGACAATAAGCTGATAGACTGCCAGCTACACTGCAGACACAATGGGAGGATCCAGAGGCAGGAAGAAGGAGGTCTAGACAGAAGTGGAGGCGAGTGTGGGAGCTGTCAATACTCTTGTTGACAGCACAGATCTACTATAAGCAGACATGAATCGGTGGTGGGAAGAAAGAGTGCAGTATGTGTGTAAAGAGCGTATCTATGTGAAGGAGGGGATGCTGGGGTTGCAGACCACTGAAGCGCAAAATTGGAAACAATGTGTCTGTAAGAGTTAAAAGCAAATATTTACAGGGCTTTAATTTGCATCGAGAGCACAGAGCTTCCGGTCTGGGTCAGTGCGTCAACGGTGCAGCTGAGGAACACGGAGGGGCATGGGTGGTAATTAGACACACAGCGGTAGATTAATCACAGGCTGACAGCACAGCCTCGTAGCCCACCACACAAACATGCTCACAAGCTGTATGCAGCCTCATCTCTTTGCCTGGCTGGTCTGGTAAAATGCTCTGGATGTGTTCCTCGCACCCAAAGACGATGATTATATCCAGCTTTGACGAGAGAGCTTCATTCTCTCTTAATTTTCCTGGTGTTTTTCTAACACGTGAACTGGCTCAGACTCGCCGCCCTGCCGTCTTGCTCTGATTGTTTCCTGCTCCCTCTCCCTTTGTCTCCTTAATAAATCACCAGCCATAAATCTCCCTCCTCTCCCTGCTTAAGGACAAGCTGTGCCACCCCACCCCTTTGAATATCCTCCAGTGGGAGCATCCAGGAGAGGCAGAGGACAACGTGGTCCAGCCCCGGGGGGGAACACTCCTCTGTAGGCTGGAGGACGCTGCCACAGTTCAGCAAAACATGAAAGGTTGGGCAGTATAGTAGTTGGCTGAGAGGACGGTTATTAAACATGTTCCATATATCATAAATATTTTACCATCTTCTAAGTGGTTTTGACCTTGGATCAGAGTACTGTAGGTTATACTACAGTATGCGGAGACATGAGCAGAGTTTTAAAACCTTTAAGGGTGTTTTAAAGCACTAATTAAATTGGGATGAAATGGGTCTTTTTAAAGTGGCTTGTGTATTTGATCAGAAACTTCTATACCTTTTTAGTTGCCAGGGAAGGACACTGCATTTTAAGGTAAAAGGACATCATCAAACATAGTGATTTCCAGTATAACATTTATCAAATGACTGAGATGAGCCCATTTTAATTAATGCATTCAAGATAAAGTTGTTTGATCTGATAATTACATTTCGACTAAGTGATATGCAATGACTTCAGTGGGAAAGGTTTTAATGATCACAAACCTTCCTTCAATTAACAGCAGCATTTTTACAGTACTTCCTGAATTTGCAACCACTAATTCTCTTCTGAGGTAGAAGAAAAGAGCCCTGGTTTATCCAGAATAGCTGAAAAATTATCTAAAATGTTAATCTATAATTTGATATCAGCAACACTAAAATAAAGCTGTGAGATTAAGAAAGAGTGACACTTTTGGAAGATTAAGCAAACAGCAGGTGAATTGGCAGGTGAGGGTGTCAGGATTGGGTTGAACACAATCCACCTCTTCATCCAGAAACTTAGCCTGAAACTGTAATATAGAAGGGGGAAGGGTAATCTTAATTCTACTGGGGGAAAAGCCAGTTTGTGATAGGAGCAGATTAGTGTCCAAGGTCTGAATGACTTGCACATGTGCAAAGGTGCCATAGATGCAGAGGTATATCTTGTCATTCTGGAGAGATACAGTATGTACCATCAAGGTGACATCTTTTATTAGCAGGTCAGTGGTTATTTCTTTAGGACAGTGCCAGGCCTCATTCCGTTCTTACAGAATAACCTCATAGATAAAGAGTGTGCTGACCTGACTGCAGTCCACAGCTGTCTCCTTTTGAAAATTGATGAAGCCTTATGAGTTTTCAAGGATGCTACGGGGGAGTAACAGCCAAACAAAAAGCAAAGCAAAAAGCTCAAAAGACCTTTTGTCCTTCATGTGTCATCTTTCTTGAATTTTAGACTGTTTCTACAGTTGGTGTTTAATCGTTCACCTAACAGTGAGATAATCTGTATGGGAATGCATTCTCACAGCAGTAAATACACAGGAATGGAGGGGGCAGCTATGTGGAGCTCATAAAAAGCAAGACATGCTGCTAAAACTCTGAGGAGAATGCTGCAGAGATTTTCTGTCTTACATGCCAGCTCTCTGCAATATCCCTGGAAATTTTCTGGACTGCATGTGAGAAAATATCTTAACGGTAGCTAAGATGCATCAATAAGTTAGCTGGCTGTACCAAGCATGTCTCTGCCTTCTGAGCTTCTACAGCCACATATTCACTTTTAATGTACAATTCAGTTTTGGTTTGCCACTGTGCAGTGTGATCAGGTCAGAGCTCAGGGCAAGGATGCACTAACTGCCAGTAATGTAACACAGATCCAGACTAAGACCTGCAGCGAAGATAAATAGAGGGTTACTTTTTAAACTGGGTGAGTAGGACACACCAACGAGGAGGATATCGCCAAAGGCAACAGAAATATTTACTGTTTTTTATACAATGGGGTCTAACTAAGTGGATGAAACTGACACAAAGAGTGACAATGGCAGATTGGAGGGTGCAGAAGAAAAAAGAGGGGCAAAGCAAACAATAAGCTGTTGCTCAGAGAAGTTATTGGATGTTGTTTACAGTTACAGAAGGAACTGCAGCCTGGGATATATAAAGACTTCCACTTAAAATACTGACTTCAAGGATCAGACAGGTATGGAAAATTGCCTAAACTGAAACAAATCAGTAAATTTCCAGCCGAGGTCCCGCTGTGGCTCTACAGACAGCAGATATTGAGATGTTAAAAGACAAATAAAAAAAAATTACGTGAATTTTCAAAGTGTTTTCATGCACACCAACATCGATAGGATGGTAAATTTAGGCTTTCCACAACTGCTCATCCATTTACTCTTAGTTATTTTGGTACTCATGTTACATAAAGAAATAAGAATGGAAGAAATAAGAATAACTTTTTGCTGCATAACTAAGATAAAATTATGTAAAAAAAAGAGCAAAACCGGCTCAGGACAGATGCTTCTATGAGGTTTTTTTTTCTTGTTGTTTAATGTTGTAGCATTTTATTTACTGGAAAATATGATGTCATATGATGTCATTCATCTGGAAAGATCTAACATTTCCTTTAACAAGTTCAAATGTACAGAGCTTCTTAAATATTAACTTTGAGTGGAGCTCTTGTAGTTTCTAAAACAACTGTGTTTATGTTATATGTCACACTGAATGTAGGGAAATGTGTATGAAATAGTGAACAGATTTGCATCAGCTCTAAGGAATGATGCAGCGATAAATACAAACAGTTATGAGCCTGGATATTTCAGTTAACCTCTTCTTGATGAAAACTGTACATGTGGCAGCAGAGAAGATACACACACACACACACACACACACACACACACACACACACACTAGTGCACACTAGCAAGCACCAATCCTAATGTATAGACCAAAATGACAGGGAGAAATTCAGCTAAAAGACTCAACCAAGCATTAGAATCCAAACAAAACACAGTTCAAACTTCAAGCAATTATATGGGAATGTAATAAAGATCAGCACTGTCCACTTTAGCGCTTCTGCTAACTTCTCCACTTTAAGAAAACCTCACAAGCAAGGTGTCATATGAAAGCAGAGACTCTGCTAATTACTAAGATGTCTGTCTCATTACTGTGAAACAAAAACTAAGCAACAAAAAGCAGCAAACATAAAAAAAAACAAAAAAAAACATAATCATAAGTCATGTTTTACTTTTGTTGTTTTGTGGCCAAAAGCTTTTATTCCACATTGAACGAACTCTGCTAATATGTTTTCTTATGACTGCCTTTGTTTGAAATGAAGGTCCTGGTAGTTTCCATGAAGATGACGGCGGTTTCATAGAGAGGTATTCACTCTTCATGTAATATACTGTCTTGGGCTTCCCTTCTTTCTGGATCCCTGTGGTGTTTCTAAGATAAATTTGTGGGCTATCCCTCCCTGTCCTAAATCTGATGATTGGTAGAGGTGTCCCTTATCAACATCAGTTGATGGGTTCCTTAGATATTTACCTGTGTAACACCTCCATTAAAACATCTGTAAAACTGCTCAGGTTTACTTTACTGATTCCTTAACGAACTGAGCTGCTATCCTCTGGTTCATTTATTATTTTTGTGTCATTTCAGACAGGAGGCAGAAAAAATAGGCTTTGTCAAGAAGAGGTTAAAACACGGCAAAGATTTTTTAATCAACCATTTGAGGTCCCTTAAACCTTAAATGGTATAATGGGAAAAAAATGTCTGTTAAGTTGATGCATTTTCTCCTAAATTTACAGCAGAGATTTTAAGTGATGCCAAAAGTTCCATTAAGACAATATCCTGAAAATAAGTCATACTCTGAGACAGACAGGAAGTGTGAGACATACAGAGAGTGTGAGACAGACAGGAAGAGGGATGGTTTGGAGAGCTGCCATCCTGATCTAGTTGTCCCCGACAGATGGCCGGTGTGACACTCAAGCAGCTGATGTGTATGACTGTCTGCTTCCCAAAGCAGGTGCCTCTACAATCATTTAAGTCTGGATCCATCTTTCTCCTAATCTATTTTGGTCTTCATTGAATTAATTTCATCGCTGTGCAGAAGTTTCTGATCCTTCTAAAGTTAAGAACGGAGTCAGGGATGAATATCAAAAGAAAGGGCATGGTGAGCGTAATCCTCTGATTATAATCAGCAGCTTTAACAAGCTGCAGCATCTAAACACATGCACCTCTCTCCCACAGATCCCCCTTCAGCTATAAACATGTACAATGAATATTCATCCGGTTCTTTAATCTATAACTGAACTCATCTAGAAGAGCTGTGTTTGTTTTACAATTGGATGAGGGCTGGAGGAGGAAGAAATGCTCATAAATATGCTGCAAATGATCAGCACAATAATACAGAGTAAACTGTTGTTTTTCACTTTAGGACCTCATGGTGTTGATGCAGGACAAAACAGTTCGCATAAAACTGAGTGTAGAGTACAATTATTATTTTCAATTAACTGAATGTTAGTAAGCTTGTAAAATCCTTAAAAAGAGATGCACACATTTGAGAAGCTGTTGTAAATTTTTTTATTATTTTATGGACAGTTTTCAGTGTTTTAGTCTACAAACATCAGACAAGTTGGCTGAGACCATTATATCTTTTGCTGTTGGGGTTTTCTGATGATTGTGGTACATCCAGCAAGTTTTTTTTTTTTTTAACAAAAAAATCCAAATAAATTAAATTAATTTTAATTAATTATATTTTAATTAAATTAAATTAAATGAGTCAGCCTCATCTCTTTCCTGTACTATGATTAAGTCGGAGTTGATTAAAGTAAGGTTCTTTGATTGAAGTATCATAAAAAGAATTCTGCATCTCTTCAGTGTGACATCACTCTTTCTGGATGTATTAACAACAGGTTTGACTGAATCAAGGATAAATTAATGTACAGCTTTCTAAGAGAAAAGGTAATTTTTGGGGGAACAACTGAAATTTTGAAAGCTAAAACAGGCATCTTTCAGCTGCAGTAATGAGCTGACCTGTACTCTGCTATCTCTAAGAATAATAACAGCGTTTTATTCACTAGCAAAGCAGGAGGAACAAAAAAAGAGATGTGACTCAAACACATTTCTATTGACCAGTCTGAAGCAAATAAATGAGACTGTGTAGTGATACTCCACATTGGCACATAGGCTTTTGTTCAAGTGGTTGTAATTCAATATAACTAGTAGTTGTTCTAACTGGAAATAAAAACAAAACACAAGTGGGGTACAAATACAAAGGAGCAAAAAACAAATGAAAATCTGGAAATGATCTTTTTTTGTTTTTTCTTTAAACCATTTTCATTCACTTTTTCTTATTCAGATCTCCTCAGTGCTGTAACAGAGGCTGGGCGACAGACATTTGTTGCCTTTATAAGTAAATGTTTTACTTGTATGCTTTTTGTTATGGAAAAAACAAATATCAGGCAATACACGGGAGGGTTTACAGATTAATATGGAACATATCAGCATGCATCATTACCTTCACTATCACTATATAATGTATAAATATATTGGCTCAAAATATTACGTTATACTGAAGAAAACAAGGAATTGCTAGTTTTTATTTATTAAAGAATATACACAAATATCCATTCTAGACTCCCGTGCTCCGATGCTTTTGATTGTGGAACATTGTTTGTGCAGTAGTATAAACTTCCATATCTGCATCTATGAATGACTGAATGAGGTCTGCCGGCAGCAGCAAACAGAAGCTCCTGCGTCTTCTCAGCTACTTCAGGGCTTGCAGGCAAAAATGGCGCGTGCAAGAAGTTTCACTCTGTTCCTCTGTCTTGCACACTTTCCTCTGCTCTTGCTCTCTTGTGACACTTTCTCTCTCTCTGAGTCTAACTCAGACAGTTTGTCTCTGCCTTGCTGCAGAAGTACAGCTTCTATAATCCCCTCCCTCTATCTTTTCTTCATCACTCCTCCGCTGCTACTGTACTTCAATCTGCGTGAGAATGAGTGGCATGTTTGAGGCATCTTCGGCAATGTGGTGCAGCACAGTGGGATACCAAACGCCGCTGCTACATCCCTCTCTCTTTTAGTCACTCTCCTCGCTCTCTCTGCATCTAAGGAATCGAGAGCCTTTGCCCCTTGGCGGCCAAGAAAATAATGAGGTGCCAGCAGAAAGAGGCAGCTTCAGCAACCGAAGACCGACTGAAGGTTAAGACATGAGGAGGTGAAAGAAAGTCTGAGAGTCTCATTCCATTTGGTGTTGGAGGAGTCAGACTGAATTCTTGGTGGCATGTTGCTGCAGAAAGTCAGGAGGGTGATGCATGTACTGGCACACATGTTCTCTGTGTCTCATATCTGGACAGTACGCCGCCATTCCTGAGCAGCAACTGGAGCAATTAAATTAAAAAATGCTGCGTGTCTATGTGCGTGTCTGTTTGCAGCTTGTTAAGCTTCTACATATGCAGCCAAAGACGCAGTGTTAAAAAAAAAAGAAAAAAGAAAAAGAAATACAAGAAAGTAGGTTACTCTGGTTTGTTTTGGTTTTTTTTTCTGCTTTCATCTCCCAGCCTCTCAGTTTTGTTGGCTTTCACTCTTTTACCATACTTCTTCAGAACGGTATCATAAAAAATGTATAAGACAGTGCAGTTTGTTTGATCCCCTCATGCAGGCCGCGCAGTAATTTGAATTATTGGATGAGAGAGGGTGGAAGACAAGTACCATACACCCATTTCTAAGAGATGATGCAAATCTAAATGCAGCAGCTGCAGTCACTGAGGCTCATCTCCATCTCTCCACTTTCCTCTTAAAGTTGCCTTTTTTCTCCCCTTGCTGTCCCTTTAGCTAGCTTCTTTTGTTTTGGCTTCTCTTCTAGGTCTCTCTCCCTGTTCAATCTCCCCTGGGTGCAATTTTCACTGAGATAAATTCCACACTCAATACTCATCTACTTTTCTCCTAAATCTTGGCACCTGTGTGTGTACTGTGTGTCCCTTTTAGTGTGTGGGCAGGCAGCGGCAGCCCTCTTGACCACAAGGATAGGACAAATCCCCTGCTCATAAACCCATAATCTTTATAGCTCTCCACAAGAATAATTGCCCCTTCAGGCCAACAGTAGGCACAACTACTGACTATAAAGTTTGATTCACTTGCTTGATTTAAATTGACAACTTTATTTGAAAGCAAAATAATTTGATGTAAAATCTAAGATAAATCAGTAATTCTAACCTTGGACCATATGCTAAGTCAAACTTGTGCCAAATCGAAGTGCTCGGCTGCTACATCTTCTTGGCTCAAAACCCACAGTGTGTGCTTTGTGAAGAAGCCAGTTAGAGTGGAGTGAACCCGTTTCAGCAACAGCAGTCGTAGCGGCACAGTTCGAAACACCAAATGACACCACTGAAGTGGGGGAGTGATCCTGGATTATGGCTGCCGGTCGCTCTGAGGCTCTGTAATTAATTACAGCAGCCAATAATAATTACGGCTGAGCACCATGGAGCAGAATGCAGAAAACTGGCATCTGACCACAGCCTCTGAGCCCTGTGGGCGCTGTGTGGCCACGCTAGCACCTGCTCTCACACTGCACCAGCTAACAGCTTTGCGTGTATGGGTGTTGGCAAGGGAAGCTGGGTGACACGGACAATTGGGAGAGGGAAGGAAGAAGGGCTCAGCACACTCTGACAGGGCGGCTGATTCACAATAACTCGCCAGCATCAGCCACAGCAGCTTGCTGGACTGCAGAGCTGTGACTCATCTGCTTTATTTATCTGTAGCTGGATAGCTTTTGTGATTGAATACAGGCACTTCATCACATACTTGGATTGAGCGAACAGGTGTGTGAGCAAACTTCACCGGGGCTACAATGTAGAAAACAAGAGCACAATAGCACGCAGGATGATCAGACAGCAGCAGTTTATTGGTTATCTGCATTCTAGTACAATGGGATCTAAATGCGCTCTTACCCAGATGCTGACCTGAGATCTGTGACAACACACAGAATACAAAATGAGCACACAGATGTATTAAATATGAGCATTAGGGCTGCTGGAAGAAGCACTTTGGGTACAAACAGAGAGTAGTGAATCCTGTTGGGAAGGGTGTGCTGCTTTGGAAAAACAGAGTTCCTAGAAAGCTGAAAATATCTCATTGTTTTTCGTGTGAATATTAGAGATTCCAACTGCTTCATTTGGCTCAGGAATATGTGTTAATGCACAAAGACTATAAATCCTGTTTTATGTAATTATGTGTTGCAGAATCTATTTATTTATTTATAAGTCAAAAGAATGCTCATTTTAGTAGATAAGCCTATTAGCTACTAAAATAGCTCTCTTGAATATATTCTGTTTATTCCATTATAATTATATAAAAAGGACCAAAAGCACTCAAACAGGCATATTTGCTTGTAACGTGTAAACCTATAACTAAACTTAACAAAAGCACAAAAAATAGGATAATTTGTGACTGGTTGATTATTTTTCCCCTTTAATACTACTAAGTGGGGTTGCATTATTCAATACATTAGTTGTTACAAAGCCTGATTAGCCGGCTTTACAGTAAGGTAAAACTTGTAAGGATTGTGCTTATGTAAAATGAGCAACACAGCTAAACGTGTGGGTAGTCACCCCCCAAAAATCCTCCTCCAATGTTCTGTTGGTATCCACTCTTGTTGAGTGTGCCAGTCACATTTGTATGACTGGCAACTGACAGGCATATCAGAATGAGATTCTGGAGTCAGTGGTGATCCCATATCTGCAAAATCTGGGACCTAACTCTTCAAGGATGACAAAATTATCCCCCAAGATCCTCATAGAGTAACTCCAGAATTTGGGAAATGGGGAGGATGGAATAACCTACTAAGTCTTCACATTAACTCAACTGAAAACTTGTGGAATGAGCATGCGTGTGGCATATGTATCAGGCTGACCAAATATGCTGGTTGACCTTCAACAACACCAGGTTGAGGAAAGAATACCACCCCACAGCAAATTGTGACCAGACAGGTGACCAGCATGAGGAAGAGGTGCCAAGCTGCTGTGGCTGTGTGTGGATCTTCCACATGATACTGAGGTCCCTGGCAGTACTGTGCACTAATCCATCAATTCAAATCCATCAAAGAAACTTAACCGAGCAGGAGAATTTTTTAAAGTCATTGTAGGACATTTTGGGGCTCTTTCTACAAATTTAGCTATGTTTCTAATTTCAGAGAAACACGATCGTCCAGTGACGTTCACCCAGTGATATTATTAAGGGGAGGAATAATCAGACACATTTCCTGCTATTTGAGTTAACTTTACTAAGCAGCATTATTTTATGCATGCTATTGTTTGCAGCCATCATTTCAGAGTGTGTGCTTGTTTCTATTGCTCTCCAAATTATCTTTCAAAGACCGATTAAATTGGTATTTTTAACAAACTTCATAGGTTGGTGATCATGAGGTAGACTGAATATAATGTGTACATTACTTAGACAGATATTCTAGAAATAACGCCATCTAATATTTAGTACTATTTCCATATAAGAACAGGCAATAATGAGACTACTGGGTTTGAGATGTTTATCTGTGTAAATGAAATGTTTGACCACTTGCACCAGTTTCCTCACAGCAATGTCACACATGTGATTTTATAGTTAAATCTGGTCTTGAAAAATAAACAAATACGTGGACTTACAAACATCTTACATCACATGTGCTACAATAACACAGACTGGCTAGTTTAGCACCCCTATAAATATAACTTTCACACCTCTTACCAAACAGAAAATATTCAATATTAATCACACCACATTTAAACACTCCTCTCCACCACTCCCCATCATTTCCCCTGCCTTACTCTGAGCAATCTCCCCCATGACCCACCCGTCGGGCTGCGCTCACCAGCATCTGGCAAGCTTGCTCGAAGGCACATGAAGCACTCATTTGCATTTCACTCGCCTGATGTGTTCACAGTCGCAAGGGTGCTCATTTGTTTTGCAAAAACAGGGGCTTTTTTTTAAAAAAAAAAAAAGAAAAAAAAAGCTGTTTGGATTATTTCTTTAACTGTGAATCCCTCCCTCCCTTTCATCTGTGACCCTGCTGTCAAACAGCAAGTAAGAAAAGAAGAGGCCAGCCTGGTCACATTTGGAACAGTTGGAGCGATTGCACAGTAATATCATTTAGACTGGGCCTGAACAGCATGGCAGTCCTAACAAACAGTGCGTGTTTGTAGATCTGTTTGAGCATTTTGCCATGACCCCACCCACTCGCATATGGCTGCCTTCTGCTCCAAAAAACTCAGCCAAGGCTCGCCTCCACAATGATTTTGCTGTCATAAATATGAGTTATAGCGTAAACAGTGGCGTTCCATTCATGTGCATTTAAGAGGGCAAATGGTGCAGCTTTAATGAGCATGTAGGAATGAAGTCAGACATCAAAAAGGTGAAGTGTAAAGCTGTTCTACTAAAACTAAAAAAAGGCAGTTATGGGATAAATGGGCAGGGAAAAGATAACTGGAAATTAACATGCTCAAAGATATGTGCATCATTATCTTGATGCTCAGGAAACTAAAAAGAAGCTATAGTGGTAAGTATGCCCTTTTAAAAAAAATAGTCTATCTGCATTTATCCTTTACATAATCCCAGTGTGTTTTCAGAAAGAATAAATGAATCAGCTTTTTCAGAAATCATCCTCTTATCAAGTGTGCTCCAATCATCCTTTCAGACTATTATTTCCCAATTTGTTGTAATTTATTCGATCAGTGGTTTTTAAAATGGTTGATCAGAATAGCCAATGAGATACAGCATTTTACAATGGGAGGAGAGAAAACTGGAGTAGAGTGGAGAAGGAGAGAAGAAGAGCTCCATCTTATCTCCTTATGGGTGTTTTAGCACTAATGTAGCCTCATTTCCAGGTCAGATAACACACTGAAACATTGAAACTAGAAACTCTCTTCTTTTCTAGCCTGGTAATCCCATTCAACAAGAAGCATGTTGATGTCAGATGTTAAGCCATGTGTGTGCAGAGAAAAGATGAGTAAAGATTATAATACTTAAGCTGATGACAACAAAGTGTGTATTTGTCTACAACCAGCAAAGGACATGTGTGATGCAAACGTCAGATATTTAAGATAAAATATCTGCAGGTTTCAGCTGCACTGTTGAGAACATCCTGATGAGCTGCATTTCTGTGTGGCAAGACAGCACTTCTGTTGTGAAGAAAGTAGTGAAGACTGCTGAGAAGATCACCAAGACTCCTTTACCCTCTCTGCAGAGCATCTATCACCTCAGGGTGCTGCCTGCATTATCAAGGGCCCCAACCACCCCCAACACAGGCCGTTCACACTTCTACCCTCAGGTCAGAGGTTTAGAAGCATAAAATGTAGGACTTCTAGGGAAAAAAAAAAACTCTTTTCCCCACTGCCATCAGTCTTCTAAACAGCTGACAGGAATTCTGCCTCATGCCTGTACACTAATCTGTGCTTGACTTTTGAAGACATGTAATTTGTAAAGTATTGCACATGCTCATTTTTTGCACATTATGTATATATGTGTGTAACAAAAATTCGAGGTTCAAAATTTTGTGGAATAACAAAAAAGAACAAAGTAAAAACACATGAAAAGTCAAAATTAAAAAAAAAGAAAAAAGGTTTTAAGAATGCGAAGGGGCACCGCACTCTGCACCCTGAGATTAAGTAACACATAGGACAGTGACGTTGATACAGTGGATGAATGTTTGGTTTGTGCATTTCTCCCACTAACAAAATTTGATGTTTGTATTTTTGCACTAGCCACGATTTACCTCAAAATACAACATTTAATTTTATATTTTATAGAGAAGATAAGGATGACAAAAAGTTTGCTTGCTGCATATAAGACTGAACAACAAAAGACAAAGGTTTTTCATTTTATATATATATATATATTTCACCTTGAGCCAAAAGTATAAAAACATGTTTAAGTCTAAGGTTTTATGTAATTTTATATATTGTAATTTTTATATATTGTATTTTACATAATTTTCATTTATGGTTTATAAATGGTAATAAAAAAAACAACCAGTGAGCTTGGTAAATTGACATTAATGTCCATCCTTTCTTTATTTGTAGAGCAAAATCCATACACTGTCCACTTTTTTTTGTCAATTTGGTATTCATCAAACTCATTATGCTCATCAGATATTTTTCCTCCATTTTTCTTTTGTATCGTGACTATTTCGTATCTTGAGCCCCATATCATATTATGTAGCGTTTTGTAAGTCAAGCATTTCATTGCACCCCTAGGTTTCTTTTCATTCATATCCACAATCAAACCAGCTTTCATTTGTAAATATAACATAAAATCAATCAATCAATCACTTTATTTGTCCCCCGAGGAGGCAATTGGTTGTACAGCAGAGAAGCAACACAAATAACATATATAAGAAAGTTAAAAACGAGTATAATCAATAAAAACAATAAAAATTTCATTCATTCAAGACTCTAGGCAGCTACCTTTTCCTCCTGGAATTGAGGATAGAGATAGCAGAAGGAAAAGCTGCGAGGGAAGCCTTTTTTTCCATTTTAATAGTCTCAATATGTAAAAATCTGTAATTTTTCTAACTTGGTACATTGTGCACAATTACCTGTCAATAAAAACTTTATCTCGAAGTATATAGATGTCCCAAGTAACCAAAATTGTTTTTATGTAAAAGTCTCTGGTTTGCAAGAATGGAATCTGTAGACTATGTATTAAGTTTCATCCTTGAATTTTAATCCTAAACATACAATGTTGCTGAAAATAGTAATGCCACTGACAGATGAAAGACTTCAAAAGCTCTCTACTTGATCGCTTCCCAAAATCCTGGGGAAAAACTCCCCCTTATAAATGAAAATGAGGGTTTGGGTGCAGCGGTCCAAGAAACAATGAGATGTGGTGAAACCTTACATTAAAAAAAAAACAACTCTGTAAAACAGTTCATTTGAGCAGCAGTTTTATCTCAGCTGCTCAGCTTCCCTTCATGGTAATTTGTAGGCAGGTTTTTCTACCATTACGTACATTTAAAATGAGATAGCGACACATTTTGTCCTTTTCTCGTGGGAAACAATACATCTTTGACACAAGTTGAAGAGCTAACTAGTACAGAATTAAGTGAGATAACAGGGATTATGATGACATTTAGAACAATGATTATAGAAGCTGAGCCTCGGCGTGCAGCTGGACACCAATGATAACAGCACAATAAAAAGGGACGTTGTTGAAACTCCGATGTTTCGTGCAATATAAAGAAATAAAAAGACTCACTGAATATCTTAAACTGATATTATTCATTAAATATAGTTTGGATATTTTAAACAGGCAATAAAGCACTTTTACATGTACTGACGTCAACATTTGCTGGATAATAAGAAAACAGAATCCGTACAAGCTTAAAGGAAAATCATGTAGCACTTAATTAAGACCTTAAACACTGTGGCACATGCTAATTAATGTATGACTAGATTTTAATTAATCAAAAGCCTCCTTCATATTAGTCACTGTCATCCATATTTAAGTCTAGAAGTCCATACATTTACTGATGAGTCTCAATGTGTGAATGTGACATAACCCAATCTGCATCATGTGTTTTTAGACCGCTTGGTTAGAAGAACAGAGTGTGCATTTCTCCTTCATGTCTGTTTGTGGCTGTGTGTGTGTGTCCATGGCATGGAGTGTGATGGTCGAGCGCTGAGAATAATTAACTCCCGTGACCCAGCCACTGTAGCGATGGGGCAACCGCTGTGACTGGAACGCCTGTCAAATAGACTGGTCATCGCACTCCTCAGGCGGCACTGGATGAAGAGAGCATTCACACACACACATGCATATACACACACTCACATATGCAGGCAAGTCAAACCAAACACAGCACAGAGCTGCCATGTATTCATTAACACATTCACCACCTCTATAGGCTAAAAAAAATCTTGCACTAACATGAAATAACTCCCCAGAAACCCCATAGCTCTACATAAACAACTATAGATACATATGTAGCTGTCTCTTTAGCACACTTGGCACATAAACTTTCACACCATGCAGCAGCAACAGTATGGTTCTGCTCTCGCTCACACATACACAAAGGCATATGGCAACAAGCTGGCTGTTCGTTAGCACCCCTGACATCGCTGACAAATTGACTCCCTCATGCGAGTGGAAGTGTGTGAAAAGGTGGTGGTGGTGGGGGGAGGATGGAGGCCACAAGAAGGTGGATCATTTCATTCGCACAGTCTGAAGGAAAGGGATATCATTCTGAGACACACAAACGCCACCTGTGACATCAGCTGCATGCGAAACGGCCCGATTTGGTAATGACGAGCGGAGATGGAGGCTCTGGAGGGGGAATGAGAGGAGGGAATGATCTGAGGGGAAGCGGAATAGAAGAAGATGGGAGCTGATGAAGAAAGGAAAGGATGGAAGGCAGGGGCAAATCAAGGATAGGGTAAAAAAAAAAAAAAAATATCAGAGCGACAGTTTAGAGGATCAGAGGAAGCGAAGAAGTGAAGAGAAAGAGCAGGGGAAAAGAAGGAAACAAAGCTTTAGAGGATTTTTAAGGGGAAGATGAGTTTGCATGGCTAACTCTTTAACTAGAAAAGTGTTTCCTCATATTTACTGAGTTATTTCAGTTCACATAAAGACCAAAAACACGTCAAGTCATTTAGGGTGTGATATGAGCAGATTTTACAAATGCACAGTAGTGCTGAAATGTTTTATAGATGTTCCGGAGCAGTAGCCAGTGAGAACGCAACATTCCCTGTGGAATTCTTGCAGAGGTTTTCCGACCAGAAACACAGTACGAATGTTGCAGTGGATTTTCCAGAGCATTTGCTGCTACTGAGCAAATTGAGTGAGTGCACTCACCTAATTTTCCATTCTACTACCCTGTTTGTTACTTTCCACATGTGTATCTACGTGTATATACTGGTTCTCATTTATGCATGTGGTGTTGACATTAACAATGGTCAAAGAATGTCACCTGCTGTTTCCCATATTATAAAGAAAACAGATTTCCACAAGGGACTTTTTGCATCATGTTTCACTTCCTATGAGCTGTAGGACTTCCATCTTATTTCCAGCCAAATGAGTTTCATAAGTGAAAACAGCTTAAAAAGTCTTTATTTAAATACTAGTGTTGCAGAAACTACAGTTTGCAATTAAAGTTTTTTTGTTTTTTTTTAAAAGCCAATTTATATAAACACATTCCTCTTAAAGACGCAGAACAGGACTTTCACAGATTATCTGCACCCGATCGAAGGCTAATTCTGCATCCATCTTCCATCCAACCTGTACTGTGAGGTCTCTCTAGCCATTAAAATCTTATCTTGACTCTTGTATGAGCCCTTACTCTTTCCCTTTCTTCCTTCGAAAATGTCTTTTGGTTTCTTTGCTGAATCAGTCACAATCTGCTTTCAAAGCGACCAGTGTGTTTATATTCGCTTGCTAGCATGTGACACAGTCGGTAAAGAGAAACTCCGCTGAAACATTACACAGCGTGCCAGAAGGAAAAGCTGTACAGTGTTGTTTCTCAGCCTCAGGATGCTGCTGGGCAGCAACGCATTCAGAAATGCATATAATAGATATCAATGCACCATCAAACGAATCCAGAACGCAGAGTTTTAAAGTCAGAAAGTTTGTGTCTTTGCACAATTTTTCCTACTAATGTATAAATAGGCATGCTACTTCTTGAGAATGAAAAGTTTTAAGTTGCAAGGTGCAACATCTCCCATTCACGTATGGTAGTTTAATTGGACCAGAACAGTACAACCTAGGGGTAAGACTTAATACGTTAATTCCCAAAAAAATTATTGCATTTAAACGCAGTTTGAATTCCAAACAACATGGAACGTTTGTCAGTGCACAAGCTCCTGGTATACTGATAAACTAGTGCACACGTGAGCGCTCATCTAACAACTTTGACGCTATATTTAGCAAGTTTTAATACCCTTCTAGTGCCTCTATTTAAAAGAAATCAACTAGCAACAAATCTAGCAGCTTTCTTTGGCGTTATTGAAAACTTAATAACTGGTGTTATTGGGAGCATGTTGTAGGGAGAGTGGACAAAAACGTTTTAAAAGTAAATGTACAGTAACATCTTTCAGACTGGCACTTTAACTTTAGGTCTGTTTTGTTTTGGACAGGGATATTTTCCTTTCTTTTTCTACTGTTTTGAACTGAAATGCAATTGAATGCATTTTTCCAGACATTAATAGAGCTTGAGTTTATAATATTAATGTCTGTGTCTATTATTTGATTAAGTTATCCACTAAAATCCATTTAAATGGGGCAAGTATTGTTATGCGATTAAAATTTGATTAATTGAGATTAATTAATTATAAAACCTCTAATTAATTAGATTTTTTTAAAATTGGGTCCCAATCCTGGTACAACTAAATATAACTAATTAATATTTTACATTTTCTTTTAATGAACTGATTCCAAACATCCAGAGTTAAGCTATAAGAAGTTCTGCACTGATTAACACTTTATAACACTCCCATCACCCTTTAATCAGGTGGGGAATTCAGCATTAGGTCTTGAACTGCAATATTGCAGCTTTAACAGATTTCCCTGGTATCAATCTACAGGGTGGAGTTTCATTTGGTGGAGATTTAACATTATTAACAGTTTAGCTGAGCTTTAAAGACAAAAAAATGAAGAAAAAAAAAAACTTTCTCCAGTGTGCAGATGAAATGAGAGCATTTCACCAGTGCTGGTGGTCCCTAAATAACGCTTTTATTTCATTATTCTTGTACTAGTCTAACTACTGAATAACCCTGTTGGCAGCCAATTTTGAGCACCCCTTCCAATTTCCTTTGCTAAAAGGAAACAAAAACATCTGAGTCTGCATGCAGAACATGGCAGGTTTTCAGTAAAATTAGGGTTGTGTCATAAGGCTGCCTGTCTGCATGAAACTAATTTTCTTTGAACACTATTTTATAGGAGAATAATGACATCATCCTGGATATACTAGAGATTGCTTTAAAGATACTAGAGTGTGTTTTTGCCTATGTTTGATTGTTATGGTGGGACTGTCAGACAAATTTATCTCTACAGCCTAAGAATAAGGAGGACAGGTCCGGCTATATGCAACAAAAAGAGGGCAGAAATCTCAAAATAAAACAAATCAACATTAAATAAAAAGTTCAATATTTACACTTGTATTTTTTTTTTCTTCATCTTTATCAGCTTAATCAAGATCAGGAACTGGTATTTATGTTTCATTCTATTAGCCAACAAATGGTACAACTGTGCACATGAGAGCTTTTTTAAAAAAAAAGTGATATCCTTTGAATGTTGACTTAAATTGTGGACAAAAACTAAATTTAAAGATAGCAACTGAAATTGATGTGCAACTTTAAGTGTTGCTGGAACATGTTGTGCCCTGTACCTGATGTGCTTTCTGTTGCTATGCAACAGAAATCTTCCCTGAAGTAGAAAGTCACAGAAAAATAATCAATGCCTCGGGGTTCAGCTAAATTTCTGTGCACCACACTGATGCAGCATGTGACATAGTTCTGATGTGATACCTTTGATATACCTTTGGGGAAAAAATGTAACCTAGAAAAAAGAGGAATGTGTGTGGTATTTTTGCAGATCATCTCAGTTTTGTCTTATAATGAGCTCAACTGTCTGATTCTTTGTACATCTTAATCTTAGTCTTGTTTGTAAAGTGAGAGTTTCCTTGCAGCTCCATGCTGATGACAGTAAATTTAAGGATTATAAAAAACAACCTGAGGTAGACAGAGATAAATGGGAGAGTGGAAATGGATGAGGAACGGGACAGCCTCACAACTCTTAACTAATTCCTTCAGTGGGGGGACAGCATAGAGAGCATGATTCATATCCGGCATTATGAAGAGAATGATGAATCTACCGCCGTCAGCAATATGCTGTATTGTCCTCAGCTAGGAGTGAGAGTATTCCCGCCATCCCGAACAAGCTGCAGAGTGCGTCGCTCAAATGACGGCGAGCCGTTTATGCATGTTTGAGTCAACGATACAGAATGGAACATGCAACACAGCAAATGTAGAGGTGAAAGGAGTTACAGCCCATTTGGATGGATTAATATTCCAGGAGAAAAAGAATGATAGAAATCAGCAGCTGCTTGATAAAAAGAGCTCTTAATTAGTTCTTTTTACTCCATGATTCAGTTAACAGCTGGATGATCCTTGTTAAAAGTGTCTTTTAAAATGTAATAATGGAACAAATGTTAATTATATCTATAAAATACTGGATTTTGTATCATAGTTATGATCTCTTCCTCCCCTCTGTTAGTGCTTCAGCAGTAAAGAAATGATGCAACGATGAGTAAGACCACGATTTCTACTTAGTTTTCCCTTTCTGTAACATCACACCTGTGCATTGTCTATCCTTAAACATATTAAAGCTAAATATATGCTCTTGAGATTTTCTTATCTCTTAGAGATGTAAAATCCAGGGCAGAGCCAACTGGTGTACCAGTTGACATTTGTAATTCACTTGCCCCCACCCTGCACACACACATAACGCACACACCCTCAGGTGGCCCAGAGCTGTTTGGTGGTGGTTGGTTGGCTGCAAAAGTGTTTGCTCGTGGCTGCTGCTTATTGCTGATGCTGTTTGATATCTTGGCTGGAGTCTTATCTGTTTGGTTGTCGCGGTGCTGCAGTTGCTCTGATATCTTGAAAGGCGGCTCAGTTTGGGGAGCTGTCAATGCCGGCTCCTTCCTGTTTCTCCACCCATCTCTTTCTCTGCTTCACTAACACAATATCTCTCACCCTTTTTTAATCACTCTGATCTAAAATGTGACATGAATGTCACTGCAAAATAATGTGATGTTTATAGATTTTTTCCCACAGCTAATTCAGTTGTAAACAATCAAATAATATTTGATATGTAAAACAATATTTGCTCCTGGTCATTCATTTTTCCTTTTCTAAAGTGGGACATAAATCAAGTAAATACATGTTTACATGTCCAGAAGCTGTATGTTTACCACGTTATCTTGTCTCCTATAACGTGAAAAGCTACTGCGATGCAACCTTATCAAGATTTATCTATTTAAGCCTTTTGTTTGTACAGTGTCAGGAGTTTGTGGCAGCTACAGGCAAATAGGGAGACGGAAGCGTTAAAGGTTTCAGAAAAAAGCTATTTCTATATCGAGCAGTTGAATGTTTTCTGTGAGTGTACATCTGTTTTGTAAAGAAAATACGACGGCTGCCACTTGCTTTGCTCCATTGCCGAGTCTACCTCAGGGAGCACTGTTAAGTCATAGCATGCTGATGCTAATGCATAGATATTGAACTGCAGGTGGCTAATGCAGCATAATGTGGACATGGAGGGAAATTGGCGTGGCATGTGGCTCTCATGACAGAAGGGAAGGGAGAACATAGAAATAAATACTGCAGGATTATTGCGTCTCTGCTGCTGGCTTTTGTTTAATGCCTGCTGCCGCTGCTGGATGCTAAAGTACAGCACATCAAGAGGCCATTAAATGTAGTTTCTGGAATGGTACTTTTAAACATGAAGAGTCAACAGTGGTTTAACAATCTGTGCAGATGCTAAGCTGCTGTCTTTACTGAGGACATTGGAAAAAAAATAAAACAGGTGTTTCTTTAATGGCGGAGAGACCTTGCTGGATCATGCAGTGCAGTTTTGAAGATGTTTGCTCTCTAAGTCACTCTACATGTGTTGCTAGTTGTCATTTTTAAAAAGGCCCAGCTCTGAAGGAGTATGAAAAGTAGCTAAATCTGGAGGCAGAATTGCCAAGTTCACATCTCTAGAAATGTCACGGCCTTTTCAGGCATCTCTTTTAGTACAATGACATCATCGCTTTTGTTAATATCTTTTTCACTGCCAAAGAAAACAAAAATGTGTGGCCTGAAAGAGTGTGGATAAATGTAGATTGTGTGGCACATAAGAGCCAAGATTTGCATAAAAAATGTCATTTTCCACTCTGTTATAATTCATCCAATAGATGGATCAACATAAGTCAGCCTCATAGTGCTGATACAGCCAAGTGATCTTTAGAAAACATACTGGCTCCCCTACAATTTTGAGCTGAGCCACGCAGCAGATGTCAAGCTATTTTACTGAGTGTATCATTTTTACCTCATGATGAGGCTACAAGAGAAGTTGGGTCATTGAGATTTATCTGAAGAAGATAATGAATGTCTCCATGATTTTTCTCAACAATCAATCATGAACTGTGTGAGTACTTTCCACAAAAGCAACATAAGGTAACTCATGGCACAAACACTACAGTCATGAAAACACAGGTTTTGTTTACACATATAAACACACAGGTACACTTTTTCATATACACAGATTTTTCAATGTGTTTTGGATTCTTGTCATCACATAAATGGTTTTGTAGATAACTGAAAAGGGCATTTGATAAAGATATCTGTGAGGATAAAAAGTCTTTCAGAAGCAGATATTCTATGCCATTCCTTTCATGTCATCAGACAAACAGACTCAGGGTAACTAAGGGTTTATCTCAACTAAGCAACCAATCTTCTTCTACTGGTAATGCCAGTAGATGGAAGCACAAACAACCATGTGATCTTTGTTATCAAATAGGTTAGAATAAACAGATTATTGTCTAAACTGAGCCAGAACCCTCACCAGGATGAGCATAATTTGCTCAAATATCTGCACCCAAAAACTAGGTCATACCCTCTGAGGCTTACAAATATCTTCCCTGCAATCTTTCAAAAACTTATTAAGATATCACATTGCTACCAAAGTGGCATATCAATTAACAGTTCCACTCTCTGACTTCAGCAGTGTGACAGCTGACAACAGAAAAATGCCACTAAAAAAAGGACTATTACTAAATATTTCACTACGGGTGCTTTAACTAGTCCATGAATTCATAATAAAAATTATGTAGATCACCAGTACAGTCACAGAGAGGACAGTTGTGTAAGTTTCCATCCAGTTTAACCACCAGAAACCTTCAATGTAACCATTTAAAATTAAGCAGGCATTATCAAACCTCTAAACAAAGCAATCAGCGGGTTAAACCCTAGGAGAGCATCTATAGTAAATGAGTTGTAATGCCTCTAACTTTGCTGCCCTAACTTTTCCCCCTACTGATCTAAAAGCTGTCACGCCACATTGCACCCTATAATGATTTTATTTTTTTTTTTTTTGTCTGGACTTTGGGGTATTTAAATGAAGAAAAGGAAACACTGCAACAGTCTATGGCTGTATGTAGAAGTGAGAATGAATGTAAGATAAAAAAAAAAAAATGGTATAACTGGCTTGTCCAGATGAGGAGAGACAGGCAGATGCAGGAAAGAAGACGTATTATAGTTTATAGTTTTCATACATATCCACCTGTATGTGTGAATGTGTGAAGAAGGCAGAGGGAATTATTATGGAAAAGGTATTTAAAAACGTGGCTTGTGCAGCCTACAAATGAGTTTAGCCTACATACACACACAAACAGACCCAGGTTGATGTTTTTGTGTCTGTGTGTCACAGAGTTTGTTCCATCAAAGTGCTTCTATAAATAGCAGCAACGAGAGCTACGCAGCATAATGCGTTATATAACCTTGTCGAAATGCCTACAGAGACCACATCAGCATCAACAACTATGCTGCTACCTGTTATAATGCTGTAGGCCCCCCGCCCTTCTCATATGTGCCAACACACAGATTACATGCTCTCCTTTATTATTCATGAAGCATTTCTGACTTTACTAGAAAGTATGAAGAGATAGACACAGAAATGGCTGCGTGTAATCTGCTCGATGGAAGTGTTGCTCCTGGTGCTAAAACAGCCCAGCATTATCACCAGTTTGAGAGGTTTTCCTCAGAAATTTGTCAATATGCGGTTGGCAGGGAATCCGTTTCTCATGTGCTTCTCATGCAGGAGACTTGAGTTGGAATCCCACAGGGGGACGAATATTAAAACCTTTCAATTAGTTGTAGATTTAAGTCTCTTTGGAGAAAGGTGTTTGCTAAATGATTGTAGAATATCTTTCTGTTTTTATTTATATATATATATTTTTTTCCTTATTATTTTGGTTCAGACTCTCAAATGTGCTCTGGAACCACCAAAAGTTTACTGTCAATGTTTGAATTTTTAAGCAGTTTTTGCAGCAAAATTTATTAACATTCTCTGGTGTTCTAATAAAGTCAACAGGTGTTCATATATATGTATCTCTTACATCATGTATAAAACACATTTATATTGCCATTTATTCATACTGGCTATTATTTAAAAACACAAGTGGGCTTTGCAGAGTATTTTTTTAACAAACACAAACTTGTGTTTACAGATGTGTTTTCAAACTAGGCGGGTGATATTGAAGAGATTTATTTGTTGGAAGAAATATGATTCAGATACTGTAATCTGTCACTTCTGTTGAGATAACTGACTTCCAACACTGGTCAGAATACACTGGAAGGAGGGTCAAACATGCATTGGAAGAAACATTGTAAGTGACGTAGTTCTGTAGTGGTGAATTGATGTGGAAAACCGAACCAGTTCTTACCTGAAACCTATTTAGAATCAACTCTATCTGGAGCTGATCTGATCAAAAAGGAGTATCTCACTTCTCTGATGGTTTTGTAATCACAACCCCAGTCTAGAATAGGAGCATGTACCAACTCAAGAGCCTTAAATTTCCCCTAATTGAACAGTCTGGTGGAAACCCAAGTATTGAACTTTGTTTTACATTCACCAGGTAGCTAGAATTATTACATTTATTTATTTAATTTATTAAACCAATCCAAACGTTACTGGTACCTGCTGAGTGTCTAACTGGACAACACAAAGTTGTCAAGTTTGAAAAAACTATGCCTGTGTTACAGCTCATTTCTGCTCCCCCATGTCGCTGATGCTCTACTACTGCAGGAAAATAAAGAGGATTTTTTAAAACTTTTCATTATGTGAAAAGCGCTCACTAGCTTACTGGTCTAAGAATATAGCAGACATTTTTTGTCATAACCTTCATATGGATTCCACCATTTCCTTTAATCTAGTTTATTTCTATTCAGAAAAAAATGCATTTTAAGAATCAGTGACTTTTATTTCATGTTCTCAATGAGCCAGCACACAGTATGTGGATTAACTATCCTTAAAACACTTTGATGCACGCAGCACTTCACAGACATGGCTGTTCACATCATTTCCCCACATCTTCAACACACCATTGACTGCTGCATGATTTCCTCTTTACCTTTACTGTGATAAGGTGCATGAACACCCCCCCTCCCCTACCGGCCTGCACTCATGGCTCAGGAGAATGAGTCTTATTCTTTGGTGACGGCACCTTTTCCACTTATCTGTAACCTCTTAGCGCTGATCTCAAACAAGCTGATAGCAGGGAGCTAAATGGAGAAAATGTCTGGACCATTTAGGAGCCAAAAGGAGTAAACAATTACAGTAAATGACTGTAACCAACTCCTCTGAGATCTATGCAGAGCTGTTGCACCCACATGCTTTAAATTGTCTTATTTTGTATTGCATGTGCTACGTAGTATGAAATATAGCAATCCAATCATGTAGAGTTAGAGAGGGAGAAGTTGTTAGATTAGAGAGCAGGAGAGAATTGTCTCAACCTGTATGTCAAGTGGATGGATTATTAGGACTGTGTGCAGTCATGTGGAAAAAGATATGACTGCATAAATACAAGGACTTGTGTGTGAAAATTTGGGCAAGTGTACCGTTATCTTAATTAAGATTGTCATATCAATTTTAGGTTTAGGCAAAAATTAAATCACATA
The DNA here is from genome assembly GCF_017639745.1 of Melanotaenia boesemani. Taxonomy (NCBI): domain Eukaryota; kingdom Metazoa; phylum Chordata; class Actinopteri; order Atheriniformes; family Melanotaeniidae; genus Melanotaenia; species Melanotaenia boesemani. Next base: position 13,564,176 of record NC_055686.1, on the reverse strand, counting down.
ATTACATTCACTATGTTGCATTAGGTACACTGTGCGTGTTTTTACACTACACACAAATTTGTTTCTAATTAGGAGAGGAAAAAATGGGAAAACATTGGAGTAGCAGCATTTTTCACATTTAGATTTACAGTGCCTGCCTCCTGTGGGTCCCTCTCTAACTCCTTGTTGCTTTGTATCCTACAACCTTATTTCCTGTCCACCACATAGCAGCATGTCGCACAAGGCCGGCTTTACGCAGGGGCAAGAGGGGGCAGTGCCCCCTCAAACAAACATTCTGCCCCCTCAATCAAATGCGCCGAAATGGGCAAATCTCTCCAAACGCTCTCTCCCCTCTGTACGGAACTCTGTGTGTCGGAGCTTCACAGGATCCATTGTACTGTCTTCAACAAGTCCTTCCCACCACCACAGAAAACAACCAATCAGTGTTTAGTATGCAAATGAGTTGACATACAGCCTGATCTTGCGGTGTCATATTTCTCCCCCTCGTAGAGAGAGCGGCTGCTGAGCTCCAGCGGTAAAACTTATAGAGTAAAGCTCTGTTAAATGTGTTGTAGCGATACTGAATAAATACTTATAATAACAGACGTATTTATTGCATCTATTCTGTCAACTGGGGTTTGTTTCTGTTCTATTTAAACGTGTCTACGCCTGTTAGTAGGAGCAGTGATCAGTCACGCACGGGCCATAGATGTGACTGCCTCCTCGGTACAATACAGACTGAGGGAAAACGAGCTGCGCATATGAGACCCCTCAAGCTCCGCCCAGCCTTTAGTTCAGCATGCTAGGACAAATTTGTAAGAGTTTTTGGGCAGAAAAATAGGAGACTGCTGTTGTAGAGTGAGGAAAAGTTTCTAAACAAAATAATGATTTGAAAAAAGGACCCACACTCCCTCCCCCCACATTGAGAGAAGATAAAAATAAGAAATAAAATAAAATAAAAATATAGATAAAAATAAAGATATCTAATGTTCTGCTCTGTTTTGGTTGTTTGATGGGTTTGTTCGTTTGGGATACCTCTTTTATACTGTAGGTTATTTACATTTGTATACATATATGAGGTTATTGTAACAAAGTTATTTTAGATGCATTAATGGCTGTACGGTAAGAAAATTGTTATGTTGTTGGTTCTTAAAATTTTGATGAAGGATCATTTAGTTTTTACTCATTTTCATTTATTATTATCATTATTTCCCCCTGAAGGTTCACTGCCTTATTTTGGTAGGGGGTTTAATTTTTTGTTCTGTTATTGTTGTGCTTGATAGTTATGATTCTTTAATCATTATGGTCTATATACAGACAGAAACAAACACACAGATAGTTGAGTTTATTGTTATTAGTTTCAAATTTATTCAAAATGCTTAGACATCTAATGGCTGTCCAATAGGGCAATTGTTATTTTGTTGGTTGTTAAAGCTTTGATAATGGATCATTCTTTTCTTTTTTCTTACTTCATTTTGTTATTGATATTTTCTGTTCCCCCCCTGAGGGATTGCCACCTTATTGTGGTCAGGGGGTTTGCGTGCCTCAGTGACTCTAAGAGCTATACCAGCAGGAGCTTTGGTTTCAGGTGGGACACCCAAGCTGGACAGGTCTTAGAGTAGAGGCCTGACAAAGTGCAATCCATTTCTTTGAAGTTGGACTCCACTAACAGCACAGTTCCGTTAAAGAAACACTTAAAAAACAACAACAAGAAAATGCTGAAGTATGTACTCATAATGCCCCCTTCAAATTTATGCCTGCCCCCTCATGTATGCATTCCTAGAACCGGCCCTGATGTCGCAGCCTTAAATCTCCATGATCGCTCTCATCCGTCTCCGTTTTTCTGACAAGCCCTATGACTTCCACCTCCACCTTCCCCTATTTCTCCTTCTCCCTACTCTTCCTCTTCTGCTTTCCTCTCGTTGTGGTTCAGCGCGCACACAAAGCCAAACCCCTGACCGCAATCTCTTCAGCTGCACCTGGTCACAACCACAAACCAACGACACACTCAAACACACTCGTCTTTGTGACTACACGCACCTCAGAGTCGATTGTCCACCTTAAATGGACGTTATGTGCAGCTGTAACCAAGGCAACCACCTTGATAAATGCACAGTGAACTCCTGAACCTTTAATCAGTGTCAAGTTAGTAATCAATTATTCAACAAAGACTTCTAAAACACAACTTGCGTGTTTTCCCTATAGTTAGGCTTCATCCACATGAGATATTCTTACCACAGTGATTGTTACTGTTACATTCAACTGTAGGAATCATACATTCATTAATGGTTAAATAATCAAACTCATGCGCAGATTAAATAATTCTAATGTTGCTGCTCAAAAATTACCACTTCTATTACCCGTTTGTTGGGTCAATCATAATTAAACCAACAGCCAATTACACAGATAACGCCTCTGTGGTTTGAATAAATCTGAAGGCCAATATAACAAAGCCCCAAGTTACCGTTATATCAGCTGCTATTTAAATTACAAAAAGGGCTGCATCATTTTGAAACATTCATACCATCCAGACTTTTTCCTTTTCCTCGTTCTGTATTTGTTAACCTTGCATTTACAAAGGGAAGTGCAAATTTAAGAAAAAACACCTGCAAAGAGTGTAGAGAAGATCAATAAAGACACACGTTTATTAGATTGCAGGGCTGTGACGGTACCTGGCCAGGAGTACAACACCAGCATGTAATCCGGTGCTGTTTTCTCCCTCCCTACAGAGAAGGGCGAAGTCGAGCACTGATGCTGCAGGCTATAAAGAGGCGTGCAATAAACAGCCCTCAATCCAGTTTGGGAATATTGACCGAGGGAATGGGGAGATAGCAGATGCTGGTTTGATTTGAACAAATCGTGAGTCTCTTACCTTCTGCAGGTAAACTGCAATACAGCAATTATACCATCCAAATCCAGTTAGGGAGAACTTGATTCGGCAAATAAAGTTTGTGCTCTCAGTGGTACTGGCTGATCTATTGTTAGCCAGGCCACTCTAATATGCAGCTCAACTGAGGTATTCCCATCTTGAGTAAGCAGACAGTTTTCAATAGTATGGCAGCCCAATTAGTACGCTGCTACATTTGTTTGTTCATGTCCACTTCCCATTAGCCTCAATACCAATATTGATGCTTGTGATTATTCCTCAGCTAAATGCACCACTGGTCTCTTTAAATACAGCCAAAAGGCCATTTGTAAAAACTGGCTTTGGCACACGCAGGTCGCACATTTTATTTGTGTAATGAATATGTGGTGTATAACTCATTTGTTATGCGTGGTGACATTCCCAAAAGTAACTGAGCTGGAATGATAACAGAAGAATCTGGTGATTGAGACAAATGGAGCTCCGCTGCACAATGCAGAGCAACAATACATCAGGCCCAAGCAGCAGGCATGTTGTTCCAAAGAGGATTGATGGAGAAAATAGTGCGGAATTTGTCCTCTTCTTCATTACTGTGCAGTGTGCCAACATCTCTGATTCAGAGAGGTTTTCCAAACAGCCCGAACTCATGCCCATAACACATACATGACATTTCGTTTCCACGTTGAAATCCGCGTCAATAAAATGTAGCGCGACATTTCTATGCGGCTCTGGTGCGGCTTTACCACAGGTCAGTAGCGGTGGCGAAACATCGGACTGTCACCATGTCTTTCACAACACCCTCACTACACTCATACAGGGAAGAAAGAGACAGTCCACTAAAATGGTGTTGAGATGGCAGTGATGCTGTTTGTCCAAAGTGTTGATGAGGTTCTTAAATCCCGGATTGTTCACTGTGTTAATTGAGAAAAAAGTTCTGTTTGTTTATAACGTTTTCCTCCCTGTGACTCTGAGAGCTGGTGGATTATTTAGTTGCGACTAACAGAAATTGAACATTTTTCTATTTTTTTGTGTTGTGTCGCAAGCCCCCTGTGTGCACGTCTGCGTGCACGAATGCAACATTTTACATGCACGTCTGTCGCCTGTCGCTTGGCTGGAGGAGGGCAGCGATTTTCGCTTCCTCGCGCAAGTTTACATAGAAAATGATGGCGAAGAAGCGACGCCGCCTCCCGTGTGTCCAGGTGTCTGCAACTCGTTCTGAATAAAACTAAAGCGGTCGGGGCTGTGGGAGGAGTCTGCAGCAAAGTGCTGCAATGACAGCTGCGCTCGATTTGAAAACAGCACAAATCGAAGGACAAAAAATAATCGGACCATTTCATTTTTATGATCGTTCAAAACCCAGATCGTAATTGCGATTAAAATTCGATTAATTGCCCAGCCCTACTACCATATAAATAAAACATTCATCACAAGCTCACAAAACTTCCCCAGAGCCTGCAAAATCTCAAAGCTCTACTCCAAAAATCTACTCAAAAACATTCATGGTGCATTTTTATTTCTTATTTTTCAATGTTTTGCCGTTAAGCTAAATTCCATCATTTTTGATTGGGTTGAAATTTGCAGCATTTATGAAACTATGATTATTCAAATCTATACAGCTGCTGCAAAGTTTTTTAAATGCTCACATCAATACAAAGGAAAAAGAATATTTGGAAAAATACATAGAGGTATTTTGGGCTATCCAACTGTACAATTTCATAAGAGACTATACAATTTCTGCAAGAATAGTTCATTTTTTAAAACTTATCAAAAGCTTTAAGATCCATTTCTGTGGTTTATTTCATTGGCAGGTTAACCCTTTTTTCTGTAAATATTAATCAAATCCAATACATCACACCTTCCCCAAAGTGGTGCTGTAACTTGTTTCGTTTCATACTTTCAAATGCTAATAATTTATCTTTCTTTTAGATTTTTGGCTCTAGTGGCCTTTTTCTAACAGTAGCGGGACAGGAAAGGGTGCCAGAGAGAGCAGGTGATGACCTGCAGAAAAAAATACTAGGCGAGGACTTGAACTTGGACCTAATGCACCAAAGAGCTGTAGTATAGGTACATGGGGCAGCCACTCAACCAATTGAGCTAAAAGCTGCCCTAGCGGAAACACTGTGGTCTCTCTGCATTATTCACCATTACATGACCAATACCTGGTCAGGTATTGGTCAAGGGCAGGATATTTCTCATCATATTTTCCTGTCTTGTTTCTGGAAGTTAAAATCCCTGTTGTTGATTCATCATTGTTTGCCCATTGTTTTGCTAGAAATGCAAAAACTATAAATTTATGTATCCATGTTGTGTCCCCCTGTCATTACGCTGGACAGATGACTGACATTGGCTTGTGCATGAAGGGTGCTATATAAATAAAATTTGATCTGATTTGATTTTCGAAGCTGTCAATACAATATCAACTAAAACAGAATCACCCACTATACTGTCATGTGTGTAATATAATTAACATATTTATATGTCATTCTTGGACACCATTATTATCAATATCAGAAGCAACAGCTCTAATATAAATAAAGGATTTTTTAATATAAATAAGTAATAAATCAACAAAGATTGATCATCCTCTAATTACACTGAATAATGCATCTAGTCGACAAAAACTCTACAGTAAATTTAATGGAAATGATGTTTACGGGTGTAAAAATAAAAATAAGACCTGAAGAACCCACTGTAGTGGTAATTTGCTTGTTACATATTCAACACTGATCTAAGTTTGTTGTACATAAATAAACCCACCGAGCACTAGTGCGTTTTACATTTAGTGTGTTAAAGCCAGTAATAGCATTGCTTCTTATTGGGATAATTACTAGCTTCATTACCTCAGAGATAAGAGATTTCTATGAGCTGCTTAGAACAAGAGAAACAAAGAAGAAGCAAAAGTCTCAAATCTGCATATTCATTATGTGTTTGCTACCAAAGATGCTCAGCTGGACTGTGATGTGTGTGAAACAGGATATTCTGTTCTGAGTGAGAGAAAGCGTGACATGGCCAATGAACACAACCGTATTGTTGGGTTATGTAAGCTTGTGGGAAGCTTCTTTTAAACAGGGCAGTTGGGGCAGGTGTTGTAGTAACCCCATCTGCCCTCTGCAGCTGTGAGAGTGTAGGTGTGTGTTCTGTTCTTTAAAAAAAAAACAAAAAAAAAAAAAAAATGCCCTCTTATGGTTGCGTCAACATGCACTGGCCTTAGTAAACACAAAACACAGCTTCACAAGTTCACCTGATATCCTCTCAAAACAAGCAAACACACTTGTTGCAGAATGATCTTGCCTTTTCTCTTTAACAGAAATGTGGATTTCAATAACATTCCCGACCAAAGTAAACTGAAATTACCTTAATGACACCAAGGGTCAAGCTTCTGTATGTCTCCACACAAGCCTTAGCCTTGCATGCATGTGTGCAAACACACGTGTGCAAATAAGCATGTATTCATACTTTAATTTAGCCCCCTAAGCACACACATGAGCACATGTTTGCATTATCTTTGTTGGCACATGGCATATCCTCTGGCACTGCTGCCCTTTTGCCTGCTCCCGTGCCCGTCTGCCCAAAATGTCTCCTTGAATATTTAATATGTGCACCAATGTAATAATGACAGAGACCCAGAGCAAGCTTCTAATTATTCAGGCTTCCACTGCTGAGTCAATGAGGCTCCCACAGGGGCTGTGGGTCCTTCCACTAAACCTCTTCACCTTACTTTCCCAGTCTCTCTTTCCTCATCCATCCATCTATGCAAACACTCCTTCAATTTTCCCTTTGTGCTTTCTCCTCACTCTCTTTAAGCCTGTCAGCCTCCAAATGACATTAAATGCAAATTGTACAGCCATCTCCAGTAAATTGGTGTAGTCAGGAGGAAGGATGTAGAGCAGTGTGGTAGCTCGGTATTTAAATGACTGTGCACTCTGCTGTTAGATGTGGAATGCTGCCACAGATTTGGCACAAGCGTTACTATGAATATGCAGAGCAGCTACAGTGATGTGTAATTTTCACAGATGTGGATGTGTGTATAAGAGTGAAAGGAGAAGTGAGAGAGGACGTTTTGCTGAAATGATCCCATTCTCTTTGCTAGAAAGCAGCTCAGCTGCAGAGTGCTGCAGAGCTGAAAATAGACATATAGAGCTGTGCTGAATAAAACATGACAGGACAGGACAGCCATGCCCCCACCGAAGCCGCCCTGGATGCATGCGTGTATACTGTTCAGGGACGTTTGTTGATAGCACTTAGCATGTCCACGTATGTGCTCACTGTGTCTCTAGGTGTATGCCCTCAGGTTATGATCCCTACACACTATATACACACAAAATAACACACATGATCTATAAAAATAGAAATGAATGTCTCAAAAAGCACCTTTAATCCACATTAGCACGCATGACTCATCTGCAGCTGACCAATCAAGTGAAATGTGCTGGAAGCGGATTTTGAGATTACTATTTTTCCCCCTTATCTTTGTTTGAATTAAAAGCCACCGGCATGACAAGAAATATAAGAGCACATCTTCACCTGGGCTCTATTCTTTGCACACATATTATGCTCAAATATTATCTTCTAATTTTTTTTTCTACTTACCGTATCTGCAGCCATGGGAATGATATTAAACGTTTATCCATTCTTCGCCACACATGGCAAGCTACAAACTTTAAAAGTGCCACGAGGTGATGGGGGCTGCTTCCCATTTGACTAATCTGTATGCTTTCCGATAGGATGGCTTAAATCCCCAAGTCTGCCTGCGTGCCAGGGAAAACAAAGGCTTCACCTAATAATGAATCCTAGCCATATTTCACACAGCACTTTGATTTTGCTTTTGTTATCCAAGCACAAAGTTGCTGGTTGCACTGGGATTGTGGGGGGATTGGAGTCAAGAGACTGAAAGAGAGCGTATGTGGTTGTTTATTAAGCACAAGTTAAGCAGGTAATTACGTCAGTGTTTGTATGCAGGGATTTGTGCAGAACATGTAAATGTTTAATGTCAGAGGCTTCTGTGATTTCTTCATTTCTGACATCCTGAAAGTAATCTGACAATTTTTAGGTTAAATGGAGCTTAATTAGACTTATATTAAGGTTGCAGTAAAGGCTTATGAATACAATGACTTTATTTACAATCTCCATAGTCACGCATTAAGTAGTGGTGACATTTGGCCCAGTTTCTATCTGGAAAAAAATCATGCCATCGCTCTGTCTTTGTGGTCCTAAAAGTTTTACGAGCTTCTACAAGAGAATGCCCAAACAGTTTATGTTGCCAGGTCACACATGCGCCCTGTAGCCAGTGAGTTTTTGGTACCTTAAATCTCAGTATTAACAAAAGGCTCATTGATTCACATCTTCATCAGTCACTATAACAAATGGATGTATTATTACTGAACACCTGTGTTACTGCTTCAGCGTGTACCTTTAGACTGGCAAGCATTCTTTGTTTCTGCTGGAAAGTCGACAGTTTTGAATCTCCACTTCAACACAGCTGCGTCCACACAGTATGCTGCTGAATGCTGCTGATTTTATCCTCACAAAAAACTAAGTTCTTTTAACAGGGAAAACTGGTTTGCTTTTGTTTTCAGTCTGTTAACATGCTGACACTTTAGCAACTTTGATAAACCAAAGTCAGAAACAGAGAGCAAAAAGTGGTGCTGGTATTGTGCCTGCAGATCAGTCAATCATATGAAATTATGCTTCACACCCACGTTTTGTTTTTCTATTACTTGATTTGAAGTGAGTGCTCAAAACTGGTGACTTGGTCCCCACCCAGAAGCAGAAAATAGAGTCAGAGTGTTAGGATTTCTTTTTAACTGGGCATGCTGTATTCATTCTAGATAGTCATCTCATCTAGATGCAGAAACAGCTGATCATTTATGTAACTAGTCATATGAGTATCGTTTAGCTAAACTAGAACTGATTTGGATTAGGCATTTCCAATTGCCCTGTAGGGTGTAACTTTTCACCTCAAACAGTAATTCCCTAGTTTAGTTTATGACAATGCAACATAAATGTTTTAGCTCATTCATTAACATTTTTGCTTAGATATCTGTTTTCCTCATTATTTTTTGCTTTTGTTTTTCCTTATTACATGGAGTTTTTGTAAGACCTGGCCAAGGATAACAGATAAAAACTAGCCCTTTGGTTAAAACTGGCATACTTACAGAAGTGTTCTTCTTTTAATTTGCTCTGTCCCTGACAAATAAACATGTAAAAAATAAATAAATAAATAAATAAAACTGCTTGAATCATTACATCAAAAGTCCCAGGACTAATGCAATAAATTCCACATTGCACAAGAGATAAGTAAAGTTTACGTTTTTATACTATAGTATAGAATTACACAACAGTATTATACTGCCTATCATACTGAACATTATTATAATACACCTTGTATTATCAGTTTTAGTATACCACTATTATATATGATTTCATATATTATACTCTACTAAACAATACTGTATCATACTGAGTATTAACATCACTTTACTTATAATTACAGTTTTATTTACACTCTTTTACTTTTAGTTCATGTATATTCTGCTTATGCCTCGATTGCACAGCTGCTTGTGTTTAATCACCTGCTTCATGTTGTTTGTTTTTTTTTTTTTTTTTTTGTTTTTTTTTACTCTAAATGCTAAAAATTGACCCTAGAAGACAAATAAAGAAATTTGAATGGATTGAATTAAACTTACATGAAAATATGGAACTTCCAAAAACAAGTATTTGTATCTTTTGAGGTTGTCTGGAAGTTTCTTGGTCAAACAAACATGACAAACACTTCCTCTGTCTTTAAATCCTCATTTGATTTTTCTTTATTGGTAGCTTAGCCAGCTGGATGTTCTTTAGCCGATGCAAACCCAAATCTGAAAATTCCTGCAGAACAAATCTGCTCTCATCCTCTGTGGAATACGATGGAAAGCAGGATAAATTCACTACAACAATCAGAATGAGTGAGTTTAGTAACATTTTAACATTTATGTGGTAACTGCTTCATTCTAATGACTGAGGTTGTTACTCAACACATTTCTTTTCCTTTTAATTTCAGCAGCATTTAACCAAAACATTTCACCTTCCAAACCAAATCCAAAATGTTGTTTGTGTAATGTCATCTCACAATGTGCACTTTTATAAGATTTTGGAAGGTGTTGTGGTTGTTTTTAGTCCATTTACATTATTGCATCACGTTCCTTAGATGCTACCGCTGTCCTGAGCAGACCTAAACTGTTCTGTAGCTTTATAGTTGAGGTTAATGTTTTTATTTTTATTATCATTATGAAAAGATAATCTCCATGAAATCCTCACACTGCACTTAAAAATACAATTTTTTTACTGGCAAAATTATGATGTCAATATATCTAAGTATTCTTGATTTTCAGTGTTTCATGTAAGAGAGGAAAACTAATAAATGTTGATGTGTTTTTTTCTGCACGTCTGCACTTCAGTTACTTGAAATGAAGGGAAAACAAACATACTGAGAAATAAAGGCGTGCGTGGTGAATCTGTTATTCCAGGAGTCTTCAAATCTTTTGCTTAAGGCAAATATGACTTTGCAAAAGCCTGTTTTAAGAAAGGCTGGTGATTCTGAGCTATTTTTAGTTTCTACTTCCCCCTTTTCCTCTTCTTTATTCCCCTCCCTTCTTTTTCCTCGCCTATTCACCTCTGTCCATCTCTTTAATAAAGTGAGGATGGCTCCTCTCCCTGCTGAAACACCCCTGTGCACACAGGTATTACCAGAGCCTCACACTTCACCTCAAAATCCCGTCTCTGAGTGAGTTTAAGTGTGTGTTGCAAAGAGTCTCCAGGAGACAGCAGATGGAGTGATTTAGTTTGACGGACAGGTTTTGTATTACAGTACTTCAAATTGCATCCCTCTCTCAGCCAACCTGCCCAAGATGCTTTTTCACACCTGCTCTCTAATGGAAGCTAAGGCCTTAACTTTTGTTTCTAGAAAGGTCATCAACAGCTATATGTCCTTCAATAATGTCTTTGAGCTAAGCAATACTCAAACACGCCAAGGGTTTGGCAAAAAGCATCTATAATGAATTGTGGTGGCTCTTTAAGACACAGAATAGCTGAATTTTAGATGTTAACCTACTAGTGTCAGATCAGAAGTCCTCAAACTTTCTTCAGCAGTGCCCCCGTGTGAAATCATTTTTCAGCCATGTGCCCTCTAACCAATGCAAAGCTTTGTTTGGAAACCGAGGTAAACATAATGCTGTGCCAGTAGTGTCTGAAATATTTAAATTGTAACTAGAAAAACTTGCTCAACAATGTCTGTTCCCATTTTATCTATCCTGTGGCAAACTGCCGTCTGACAAAAGCACAGATTTGAGTTTTCTGCTACATATTTGTCCAGCATCATCTTTGCCAGCACAACAGAGGCAGGAAGGAGTAGGTCTTTAACAATGGTGAATGTTTTCTTTTTTTGCTTTAGCCACAAGCAAAGACACAGCAGCAGAAGCCTCCAGGGCTCTTTATGATGTAGGAGAAGCTTTTCGCGTTGTCTTGTAATGACCTGAATTCTGTAAACACAGGTGGCTTACCAACATGACAGGCATGCTTTGTGGTAAAATGCTGCTGGAGATGTGCTGGCTGTATCCTGCTGTTAGCTGGCGTCTTTGCACATTAACATAATGCCTTGGGTGCCTTGCAGTTCATGGACATAAATCCAAATAAAACACATTTATCTAAATACTGACTGAATTTTACTGGCTCTACTGATGGAGCCACATTAAAATTTTGTTTGATCACATTTGAGTCTAATGTTTCTGATCAATTAAACATATTTTGGTTAACTCCAAAGTGGAATAGTAACATTAGGATGTGTACTCTGCTAAAATAAAAAAATAAAAATAAATAAAAAATGGATCCAGTTTATACAGATTTCACATACTCTGATGTCTTTTGTGATACTGAAAAGAAGCAGAGTAATCCAAACCTCCTATTCTACATCTTCTCATAACCAACTTTGCATTGAAAATCCTAGTGCATCGATGATTAAATGATAAACATAAGCTCACATCTGTTCTACGGGTAGCCACAAAGTACATCACTGGTTCAGGCTTTGGTTCTTTTAAGTTAAATATTCATGATTCTTGGTTTTTTTGCCATATTAGGATATTCAAATTCATAGATAAAGAAATTAAAATATTTATTGAAAGACCACAGAAATCTTTAGTGCGACGCTGCAAGTTCCAACTTGCTTAGCAAGGAAGATGCAGGTGGGAGATGATGGCATGATTGAGTGAGCGAAGGTGAGGGGTTATGAGAGACCTGATGGTCTGGGACAGAAAGACAGGATGAAGGGCTGTGGTGAACAGCTACAGTTATTAAAGAGCTGTGTGAGGGAGTGTGATTACTGGTTTGGGAGTTGTTAAGGGGAATGATGAAGGAGATGTGGGAGGCAGGGTGCAGGTGTGCTGGTGTACTGGTCAGGACCTGCTGGCTTCCAAATCAGATCCTCTGCCATCAACAGCACCTGAGCCAGTCAACTCTGACTCCTGCAGCACCACTTCTTTCCCTTTCATTTACCCAGTTTTATTTACTCACAGAATCAGATCAGTAAGATAGTGAACTGTTCCCTCACACATCATGTGGCCTGATAATGAGGGGCTCATGCTACGTCATGTCAAACGAGTCATTTTAATCATGCTCATTACTTTCTGAATGTGCCATTAATGTTAGAAAAGGAATTCATTTTTGCAGAAGCAACACTTTGCTCAAAAATCATTTGGTCTTAAATGACAGTTAGAGACAAATGCTAGAATGTGAAAGTTTACTAGAAGTAATTCAATAAAAGAGGCCTTGTTGTAATCCTATCCTTTGTATGCATGCACACAAAATTCTAGGATAGCATTTTTATGCACACACTGTAGGATTAGCCTCTAAAATCCTATTAAAATACTTATACTTACATATCCATGAACTACTTAAAAAGGAACATGTTTTGATGAGTTTTAAGATTACAGCTTATCTTTTCAATACAACAGTCATAAAAGCTGCTGTACACATCTCCATAAAAAGAAAACACAGCAAAATTATGGGTAAATATTATTATTACTATTTTCATTATTTGCTAATTAGTCAATAAATCTTTATTTTTAATAAATGGTCAAATAAACAGTAGGACAGATTTAGCAAGGGATCAGATTTGATGATGCTGGCTTGAAAAAGGCAGACATTGCACTGAGCAGCAGAATTGGATTCTTCTGTCCAAACATGCAACAGCTGTGGCTTGCACTAATAGCTGGAAAGGTCCTTACAAGCTCCCCATCCTAGCAAGCCCTCCAATGTGATGTACCTTTACATTCTTAACAGTTATGTCTAGCATTTGCTAACAATTGCTAAAATTAGCCACAATATGCTGATACTGCTTAAATGAGACAAAGTAAAATGTTAATGAAATTGAGAAATTGTGATTCAAGTAGTTATTAAAAAATGTTTCTTCAAACATATGTAATTAACATAAAACATCCCTAATTTGTTCAAATGTAATTGACTTTATTTTGGCCTCCAGCAACAACTACAGGCTAATGGTGAATGATGAAGTGTCACACTAGCACAACAGAAATACAATGGGCTTAGTTTGTGCTATGTCTTGCATCTGCTAATATTAGCTAACATTTACCATAATCTGCTATAACAAACCAATTTTGTAGCAGCAAAATGTTGTCATACACAAACAATGTCTCTTTCCAACTGCAGGTAGATGAGGAGCTACGAGCCAGTTCCAAAGGAAACAAGTTGTACAGTTTTTCTTTTGGAGTTGAAATTTGCAGAAATCTACAAATTTGATCACTGAATAGAAGAGAATCCTCTTTCAGTTGGATATTGTTTTGTTTTGTTTTGTTTTGAACCCCTTATCAAGCGGGGTCATTTTGGCAAAAACGCCTGTAATATGACCTCTCCAAATTTGAATTACTGCTGTTATTGAACCCTCGGGATTGTAAGTACAGGCTTGGGCTCTTTGTAAAGGTAACACTCTCTAGTTTCACCCACAGCAATCAGAATCACTGTAAGTATTACTGATAAAAAGTTATACACTTTAGAACACACAGAAAAAAAATATAGTTTTTTGTCCTCGCCTAACCTGTACGGACAGAATCAGACCAATCTTGATGGGAAATATTGATGTTTGACCTATAGAGAGCCCTCATAGGTAAGGAAAGTCAACATTTAAACTTTCTGCTTTTCTGTAAAAAAGGCTTTAGTATTAGTGCTGTGGTTGTTGCGTGTCAAAATGGTTTATATCATCAGAAAGACGAGACTTTGAGCTTCCATTTGATGTGTATATTGTTGGCATTCATGACGGAGGGGCTTGCACACATGACTGCAATGTTGCTGATTAGTAGTCATGTACCGGGACCGGTACGTCTGCATCGTGAGGGGTTAAAAGAGTTTAATTTGTCATTTAAGAAAAGTTGCAAAAATATTTGTGTGCACCATCAAGTACAGCTCTAAGGAGTTTTGCAGATTAGGCATTAAGAAAAATGCTATTAAAAATTAAACTTTAATGATGAAACTCTGGGCTATATGGGAGGCTGTCCTGGACTACTGATACGTTCTGACATGTTATCAATGACTCAAGTACTAAACAATGAATGTGATTGTTAGTTACAGCCTTGTTTCCAATGTGCATATAATTTCTGATGACATCACACATGAGGATTGCATATTTCTATACTGATTACCAATTCTTCTAAACCGATGCAAGCTTAGCCTTATTATATACATGATTAGCAAAATGTTAAGAATCATTTAGTGGAAAATTTAGATCAATGCAGATACTTGATTGTCAGAAATCTGTTGCAAAAAGTCAATATCTTCCCTGCTCAGGGAGTCATGCTGCATCTGTCCTTGTTCAACCCATCCATCCATCCCTCCCCAAAGCTCATTTACAACATCTGAGTCAATCTGTCTCCTCCTGTTTGCTGTCTTTGGTGTCTTTTTTCCGACTTACTTTCCACTCATCTGTTCTCTTCTCTCTTTTTATCTAATCCCTCTCTACATGCATTGCTGCTCTGGGTCCAGCCCTCTTAGCAGCATGATAAAAAGTAGGGAAAAAAGGAAAGGCAAGTGGGATAACAATGGTGAAAGAGAGGAAAAATAAGTGGGTAAATAATGGGGGATGGGGTGATAGTTTGAAGATGCAGAAAGCCATAAAGAGGCAGAGGTCTATTAAAAGTGGAGTGTTGAGATGTATGCGGGTGCAGTGGTGATTTAAATTAAAGCTGTATGTGTGTCTGTGGTTTTTGTGCATCATTCTTTTTGTGTTGCCATGGCTGTGGTCTGCCTTTCTTCTTACTGTGTGCACTTCTCTATTTGTATTTTCTCATGGGTGTGTAGCTGTATTTGATGTGTCTATTTATTTTGATGGTATGTGTGAATTTGTGATGAGTCAAAATCTTTGGAATATTAAACCTTTCCATTTCAGGATTTTGGTTTTAAGAATGCAGACCTCAAATCACAGAGGGTGCAGAACAGTGGGTTAGAAAGAGAAAGAGATGTTTGGGGATGGAGGGGAATGGTGATGAAAGAGCTCCAACAGTGCTGGTAAGAGCAATAAATCAACTACAGCGGTAGTTCCTATTCTCCTTAAGTCTGAATGGAAATTTGTAAGGCTCTGCACATCTCAGGAATCAAACAACTCAGCAGGCAGGTATCTATAAAGACACATTTTCAAAAAGTATTTTGATATTCAGCTGACAATTCTTTGAGTTTTGCTTCCTTTTTTAAATTGTCCCATTGATCACCTGGGTGTTGGTATTGCTGACTAAAATATTTAACAGGACAAATAAGGTTGCCTTAGCTTTCATGCAAGCTTCCATATACACAATATCATCTGACAGAACATGGCAAACTATACTTATAAAGATGTCACAATCAAGATTTCTTAGCATGTCCAAAACCAATCTAAGTGATTTATTATTGAGTATTTGCTGATACTAAGACTAAATCCAAGACGTGCATTTTCCTGCAGCACACAGATGAAAAAATTACCAAAACATTTATGTTACCAAAAATAACCATGTTATCTTTCTTATTTATTAAAAAAAAAAAAAGCATACTTACATATGACCCCCCCCCCTCCCCTCCAAAGCACATACAACTTCCACTGTCTCCCATGGGACATGTCAGACTGATTCAGTAATATTGGCCACTGTTAACTGTTTTATTTATAAAAGAAAAAAAATACTGCTTTGAGTAAATTATCAGTGACAAATTGACAAATAGCTTTGGCAATGAGCTTGTGTATTAATATGTTAATTAATCTGGTGCTAATTACCTTACATTAAACACTGCTGTTACAGTTGATTGTAAAACATCATAGGGTGGACATTGAGATGTGCTAGGTAACCACAGCACTGATCAATTTAAAATTTTAAATAAATAAATAAAACACATCTTTATAAGGACCATGATGGGATCAGAACATTCCTAATAATTATTACCATTATAATGCAGGGTACTACCAGGTTTTACTCTTATTCCATTTTCATTTATACGGTACAGACTTGAAAGACCATTTCCATCCAGATGATGTAATCTCGGCATGCAACTCTTAATTACAGTGCAACTCCTCTTAAAAATCTCAGCAAACTCCAAATCATGATTCAATGTTAAACCATGTCAGGTATAACTCTGTTGGTTGAGGTGGATTCTAAATATATATATATATATATACACACACATTTAAAACAGAATTGCTCAATGTCTGTAATGTTTGCATTTTTCTTAATCCTATGTTAACTTGTACTCTTTGGCTCTTTGGCCCAGTTAGAACTGCAAATTAAGTGAAATATTTCCTAATGGAAAAACTATAAGCGTAATAAAAAAGACTCTTGTAAAATATTCATCTGTGATTAAAGATGTTGTTGTGTGGGTTTTGTTTGTTTTAAATCAGATTACTGTAGCTCGAGTATGACATGAAATCAATCCCCTGACCTTCCTTGGCAGAAGGCCTCAGCTGTCCTCGCCTGTGCCTGCCCTTCATTCCCTACTGATGCCAAGCCAAGCCTCTCATCAACCCATCCCCCCCACCTCACCCCCCTCTGGGTTTGTTCTGCTGATGGCTAGGCTGGCTAATATCTGCTTATTTCGCTCCAACACTACGCTCTGACTCAGGGACTATGGGTAATATTTGGTCTGGAAATGCTGATTTATGAAAAATAGAAACAATGGAGGAGGACATGGAGGCTGTTCATCACTAATGTGTGGCATGTTGTACTGAGCTCTTAGTCCATATTCAATTATATAATCCCACATTGTAGATGTACTATTGTGTATATTATATATATATATATATATATGTAATGTGGTGTTTGCTTTAACATTCTGTCACCATTTGGAGAAGCAGCTAAGTCAGATTAATCAGTGTGCAACAGTAAAACATTTATGAGTAAAAACAAGTTGTATGATAAAAATTAACTTTTTCTTACAATTACATTGTGAAATGAAGCATTTTTATTTATGTGTGCAACAGGGTCTTCCACACAGGAGGTACACACAAGATTACCATTCAGAAGGCGAAGAAGACAAAAAAAGCAGTGAAATCAGAAGTTGTAAATTCTCTTTTTTTTTTGTTTGTTTTTTTTTTAAGTACACACTGGATAAATGGAGAACAGAACTTAAGCAAGAGTGCACCTATCAACTTCATCAAAGAAAACATGAAGAGGTGAAACTATTTCAACAGAGGCAAAGACAGGAAAAAAATAAAAATCACTGCGTTTATTTACCAAGAACAACAGACTTTACAGATACTTCCTATTTTGACCGGTAATTTAGCCTGCTGATATATGTAGACCTAATTAATTTCACACTAGTTACTAACTGTTGCATACTGAATATACCATAGTATAGTACCATAGCATAAATATATGGAAAAGAAGATATATTGTGGATTTCACATCTATACATAGCCATTTTGTGCCAAAAAATAGCATAAATACCTTAGAGGGACATAATAACTCCACACATTTCCATATTGCACATTTGCAGGAGACTGACCACAAGTCAAACAGATAACCTTGATGACATTGGTGTGACAGAAGTTATTATTATCTATTTAAACAGGCAGAATAGTATTCTCCATTATGAGTACACCGAGCATATAAACTGTATAATTCAATGAAGCGCACACTTTAAATTACTTTCATCTCTTTGTTATTGTTGCATAAAGGCTTTTACTAAATGGCATTATGCACTAGAACATGGAGTGTATAGAACCCCAAATACAATCAGCTTAAATACTTTAGTAAATACACTATGAACTCACCATCCAAGCAACCTCTCATCTTGTCTGTTGTTAGTTTTGTGGGGGGTTTTTTTACCAACAGAGTGACAGACAAACTGGAGTTTATAAAGTTTTGAGTTTACCACTAGTAATGCTAACAGCTCCTTTACACGTGAAGCCAACCACCACCCACCAGCCATTTCGACTCCTCTCCCCAGGTTCTCAGCCCCTTCTTGCTGTGGCCAAGAGGCTGCTGTAGCTGCCGTTATCTTTGCATGAGGAACAGAACGTCTCGTACGGCCTAATCAATTGGGGCCATCTTGACTCCAAGCCTCTCTTACCCGTCCCACAACTACTTATGAGCTGACAGGTTATGCTGTTAAGTGCAGCGTATAGAGTGTGTGTATTTGTATGCGCTGCTCTTCTTGTTAGTCATTGCAGGTATGTCTGAGTGCATCTCCTGTGCAGCATCTAAATAAGGTATGTGAGTTCTTGCATTTCTTTTAGTAACATGCCTCAGTCTCTGCATCTTTATGTGTTTTTATGTGTGTTTCCGAAACCTGCAAGCACCTCTCTCTTAGTGTGTTTCTGTTCCCAGAGCTGAACATCACAGACATCTGCTTCAGTTGATGAAGAGATTGGCAAGGCGACTTCCATTTGGGCCACCATGAGAGTGCTCCAATCATTGCACTGCAATTTGGAGACATCCATTTTATCTGACCCAAAAATTAAACACATAGATGGATGCTGCCATAATAACACTAGGATGACATCAAACACATTTGGGGCTCTTTCTGTCCTAGTTTTTAAATTTCTGCATGCTTTGCTGTGTATTGACAATATTGGCAAGTTTTCTCCATCCCCAGTCTGTGTGATCTAAAGTTGGAGTGTCCTGTATTTGGTCTTCTAGTTTCTGCAGGGATAATGGCCTGGTGGAGGCAATGCATCCATAGCTCATATACAAAGAGAGGTGCCCTGTTAAAATTGTTAATATCAGTGATAACTAAAGATAAAAAGGGGGCATACCATGAAAAAAAAAAACTTCTGTGGTTAAATTAATTTGGGTGTGCGATGTGACTGTCAGCTTAAAACGACTGGGGGAAAAAACTTTGTCCCAGTATACAATGGAGGCAGGGGGAATTGAGTTACTGCCTAATGCCACGACATTGTGCACTGTGTAGAAAATGGTGAAGACATCTGTGACCTCTTACTTTGTCTGTTAAGAATGATATGATCCCCAACTACGTTGTCTGGGTGTGTTTTTCTAACCAGGTTAAGAAAACTTTAATTTTGGTAGCTTTAAAACATTAACATCCTTTTGTCAGATGTCTGGTTATGGTCTGACCAGCATCAATTTCTTTTTTTACCTCTCCGTCAGCATATATGATTACTAAATGCAACGTACATTAATTTATATACACTGAAATCTCCAACTACAATTTAAAAACAAACAAAATAAAAACAAAGAAAATGTGTGAGGTAGCACAACTTTAGTTTGAGTGTGTTACTGTGAGCTTTCAGGGAAAGAACTGTATATTCTTTCTGACAAAATAACATTCTACAAGGGTAATGGAACTAAATTTAACCCTATTCTAATTTATAAGGTAGTGCAAAGTTGTAGGAGAGTTTTGTGCATCTCAAAATATGCAGGGAATGGACATAAAAAGGTATGGTTAACTGGTGTTGAGTAATTCATTACACCCCCTAAATCCAGCTCCTTTGAATACAGCTTTAAATCTATGGTTCAGTAGGGTGCTGTGGCACTCTGATTCTGTGTCATTATGGCCTGGTTACAGACATTTCTCAGTTTAAAGGGACAATAAGTGGAAATTTATCATTTCTTGATTGAAGGAATTAAAAAATGGCTATGTCAAGAACTAGAGGTATCATTTCATCTGGAGTAAAGCATGGCGTCATACACTGTCACTCTGTGTTGATCTCCAGCTCTGTGTTTACCAGCCGTTCAGGTACGTTCATGTAAATCGCCGCCTCCTCTTTCATCTTGGAGCCCTTGGCCCTCCTTCCCTATAAAAGGCTACAGCAAGCGAGCAATGGCGGCTTTTCATTTTCATTTGTTGATAATATTTATATTACCAACCCGCTTTACAATATTTGATGTTACACCTCAGTCTCCCCATAGTTTGCCTTTCCATTAAATTTGTTGACGCCCTTCATGCAAATAAATAAATAAAATTCAATTTCTAACTTCCCAATTTCACAATTTGTCTTCTCATCTCTTAAAATGTTTGGGTACATAATGACTTCTGGAAAATTAGTAGATCAAAAATGCATTTGATAGTTTGTCACAAGTGAAATTGTGGATCTGCCACAGTTACAAAATTGGACATAACTGTTCACTACAACATAGCGTCTGCAAATCAACATAAGCCTGATGATATTTCACACACATCATGTGCAACACCTCCTCCCTCCTCTCACTCAACCTGGCTCAAATTGATCACTTTTCTATGCATGCAACCCCCTGGGCATGACCATCTGTGTGGTCCCTAAAATGGCCAAATTGATCGGCTTATTGGAAGTATTGAAACCAACTGCATCAACCTCATTGGGTGATGGCTCACCAGCATTATCGGTTTCCTAACAAGTGGCTCTGCCCTTTCCTTTAGTTGTCTTTGTGTGCAATGAATGACTCAACCTCCACTGGCTGGTGTGATCAAGCTGAGAGGGAAAATTTGGAGACAAATTAAGCCCTATTATTTTCCCAGTAAATCAGGAGAGGATAATGGAGGCTTGTGTCTTGGCAGTCATTGGACTAACAGACGACACTGGCTTTCCATGTTAGAGCTTTTGCCTCTTACACATGGACATGGATGGGTGACAAACTATGCATTCTCTTATTTTTAAAATGTTTATGTCATCCAGCAGCCGGTGATCTGCCACTTTATCTAAATGCTACAGCTACTGAACTTTAAGTTTCCCAAACATGAAAAGAAATCAATGCTGATTTCTGTATTGCATTTTTTTTTATTACTCATCCAGTACAGCATTAAATGTCATGGTCAAATTTTATATTTATACGTCAACAAAGGAGGGAATCTTAATGTCAAAAACCTTTAGGCTAAGAAGCACAATGGAATTTTCCTATCTTGAAGAAATTCAATAAAATGCCAACTGGAAGCTCTCCCTTTCTCACGACAGAATCTACAGAAGATTAAAAGCGGAATATCAGTAACCTTCAGGTCACGGTAAGACTAAACATTCACTTATGCCAGTGATGTTATGTTGCAACTTTAGAACAAGTAGCATAGCTCAACTTCCACACTAATATAATTCAGTGGGAGAGGGGATTTGATTTTCACCAGACCAATCAGTAGAGACCAATGCACAGCTTGACAATGCCTGACAACAGCGTCCTACCCAAGGAGCTGATTGGACAGGTTTTAACTTTTTCTATGACAAACGAAATCACAGTTTCAGTGTGAGATAAGTCACTTGCTAAAATTCTCTCAGAACACCATGCATCACTGATCAGTGCAGTCCATTTTCAACATGTAGTCTCTGATGTCGATGTCAAATTTATTTTTATAGCACATTTAAAATAAGGCTGACCCAAGTGCTTTACACATTGATGTTTGCTCAATTAATGTTATGAAGCAGTACATTTCAATAAGTTATGATTCTTAATCTAACCAAATGGTGACTGAAACCAAAGACCTGTTACATGAACACTTCAGAAAGATATTAGCTGTACTTTCTGTCTGCGTCTAGTGGCACAGTAGGTCCAACTGAGCACTGCAATGACCCAGGTCATGGGACTAATACAATAAATCAAGGGCATTGAATTTGGAGTGGAAACTGAACTTGAACTCTTTTGGGTTTGTTAAAGATAAATTGTCACTCAATTTCTTCACTCGAGTGGCAGAGAATACGAGCAAATGTCCTCTCTCTTCCAGATGTACTTTGGGACTTGAAACATCCTTCAAAATATTTAACTGTGAATGATTTACAGATCATAAGCAGGAGGAAAGAGGGCCAATTGGACAAGAAGCTGTACAGAAGTGGTGATTTCACCTCCACAGTCCCACCTGGGCTGCTTTATCAAAACGTAAACAGATGCAGCGATAGAGGACAGACAGGACAACGCTCATGCACCACCCAAGGATTCTTGCACTACCACTGCATGGCCTGGGAATTCAAACTGATTAGTATATGAATCAGTTTACTTACTGGATTAAACATATTCAAACGTCTTGACAAAAAAAAAATTGTTTAGAAATTGTTTTTATATTACACCTCTTAATGGCTAAACTGTGCTTTCAAATTTTCAAAGCAAACTGCTGAGTGTAATGGCAAAATTAAGCTTGACTGCAGTTTCACCTATATTATAGTTACTTTAATATTTAAACCCCCCCCCCCAGTGGCTTACAACATAATCACTCTGTCACATTTAGTATTGACTAGAATTGTCCTGTTTTCAGCTCATCCACTTTTGTCTTTGGATGGCAGCTTGTTATCGCAGTCATTTTACATTAATTTATTTCTGCTAAAAAGCCACAGCATGCTGTACAGTTGACCTGCTGCTGATATGGGCCAGATGCACTGCCCACTCACTTTTACACAGCCGTTAGCAAAACAAACCTTTTACCCCTCCACTGCAAATGGAGATATGTTATTAAAAAAAAAGTTCTTTTGCAGGGAATTAAATATAAAATCCAATCATTTTAATGACAGCAAGCCCAGCAAATTTCCAAAAGGTAGCCGAGCCTAATGCCACCCATCATTTCATGTTTAATATGCCAGGGCTACAGGGAATTCTTCAAGGCTGTTCTGGGTGATTATTATTATACAAACAGCAGTAAAGCTTCAACTTCTACCTGGACCATTAATATGGAGCGAAATTTTAACACCCAGACACAATGATTTTATGCCCTAATTCAATAAAACCATTTTTAATATAGTTAACAAGGAGTTTTATAGCAGCTGTGTTAATGTTTGTTAACTGTTAAATAATCCCCATAAAATATATGATTAATCTTACGTCCAAAGTAAGGCCTTTGTCGTTATTACAAAAAGGAGTCCTGAATTTATGGATTTAGGGAGAACGATAGAAGATTCTGTAATGTGCACTGACTTAAAGGCAAAGTTGGACTCAGGCTTTAAACAAGGTTGTGTGGATGTGTGTTTGCAGTGGATGTAGGTGTGCTGTACACAAGACTCGTAAACAACAAGCTAACATAGGACCAGACAGGACCCCAATCAAATCAATGCAAGGTTCAACATCTATTACCCTGTGTGTGTGTGTATGTGTGTGTGTGTGTGCGCGCCTGTGTGTGTATGGAGGTGGGCACCATCACAGGATCAATCCACAGGAGCAGAGGTTGATAGAATAATGACCTGTCCTCTATTTTCATCAGGCTCTTTGCAGTCATTCCCTTTTCCTGCATCTCTCCATGTAGCTGAGGTAGACTTTCGTTTTCAGTGTCGCTTATCTGTCAGCATATTATGCAAAACATATTTGTCATGACTGAAAATATGGTTGAAAGGTGGCTACTATGTAAATTAAAAAACCTATTGCATTTAAGAGAGAGTTGCTTTTTTTTAAAAAATCCAAGACGGAAATTCAAGATTGGCCTCTTGGTTTCCTACATTTCCTTTTTTCCTGTATTCCTGTCACACTTGTCCAGAAAAACTCGTCTGTGTTTGCTCAGATCTTACATTTATTCACGTCATGACATCCTTTCTTCATCTTACTATCATCTGCATTGAGTTTTTGTAGTTCTTTTCTTTTTATAAAATCCTGACCACCTCTACCCTACCTCCACCCCCATAACTCCAACAGTCCTTTCTTTTGATGCATCATTCATGGTTTTGTTCCCTAATGCACTCTATCTCTTTCACGGCCACACTATCAAATCTTCATCATTGGCTTTTATCTGGTGTTCCAGCTCCTTGCTGCTGCTTCTCTTTTCTATTTCTATCCATGCAGCAAAGCTCAGTCTTTCACTTCAGCCCTGCTCTTTCAGCCCTTTCTTTTATTCTCCCTCCTTTCTATCTCCTTTTAATTCCCCTTCCCATCACTTTCACTTCAACTCTCCCATTTCTTCCTCATGCAGCCACCCCTTGTCATCTTTTGATCCAAAAGAAACCCCCCACCACCTTCCACCAACCCACCCTTTCCTCGCCATCTTGCATGTGCCTCCATTTTTCCCCTGTTCTCTTCCCTTTCTGTCCATCTGTCATTCCCTGAGGTGAGTGGCTGAGTGCTAATGCTAAGGTCTCAGTAATGGGATAATCCTTTACATCAGCGGTTGCATCACTCAGGCTGCACGTTCCATTCTAAGGGCTATCCTTATCGTTGGTATAGAGCTCTAATCTCCACATCACACACTGCACATTCACCAAAACGTACGCATGCATTTGTTGACCAAATGTCTCTGTGTTAAGGCCCAGATGTGCCTCAGTTCCTATTTTTTTTCTTATCGGTGGAGTGGTGGAATCACAGTGAATGTTCCTATGCTGCTTTCAGATAAACATGCAGCCAGTGCAATAATTTTTCTTCCACACTGCAGGAAACGTATGCTGTGTGGTGTGATTAAGCAGCACACATATCAAGCCTGAGGCTATTAAACTACAGTTCAACCATCTCTAGGTGAAAGATAAATCTATCGGTGACCATGTGATACGATCTTATTATCTGTGGCCTCACAACTGCAGTTTTCTGCAACAGTCACAGTAAAAATTTTAGGAACAGTAATTCACCTTTACATGATAGTTTGTGCACACACACACACACATTTAAACAAGCAGGTCTTTTCCTGACACGGCAGCAACATCTGGCCCTCTGACTGATGGCATCATCTTAAAGGTGTTGTGTCCACTGGAGCCCAGAAATAGCTTGAATATTGCAGTCGCTCTGCAACACCTGCTTTAGATCTTGAATAACTGCAAGAGGAGACCACACAGAAGCGAGGAGCCAGAATGAGGGATGGAGGATAAAGAGAATAAATGGATGCAGAAGTTAAAAAAAAGCCTGTGTGAGGCTGAACTTGTGTGTGTGTGTCTGTGTGTGTGCAACCAGAGGAAAAAAGATTTATCCTGGCTGTGATTTACTAAATTGTATTAAGCCTGACCTGGGGATATTAATTCTAATTTTGCTGCTATTTCATAGCATTATTCTGTCAAATTATTTTAATTTGCTGAAACAAATTCAAACAACCCACACACTTTCTTCAAAAGAAAAAGGCACAAGTTCTGTCTGAAGTCACTCTTGTGGTTAAAATTTGATGAAGCACTGAAAAAAAACCTACTGTGTAAATCTTAAGCATGGTGAATGCCTGTTCACAAACCACCAAAAACATAAGCAGGACAAACATTTGGCATGTGAAATTTACAAGAAATATAACATGAGAAGTGAAAAGGTTTGGGGCTTTTTCTTAATGTCACGCAATAGACCCAAGTTCAAGCCCCATACAGCCTAAGATTTTTAAGGTTTATTTAATCCCCGGTTAAGGGAGGGGCTATGGTTGGGACCGTTTGGTACCAAAAACTCTGATCTCTGTTGCAGTTGCACAAAGCCCACCCTTACTATTGCCATCGTGGGTGCAATACTTTTCTTAAATCATAAAAAAGATAACACAAACACAGGGATGACAATGGCAGACATTTAGCAGTTTGCTCTCTTTCTTGTTGCCATGTGGTTTTAAATAAGCAAAAAAAAATCCAGGCTATATTTAAACATGGCACTGTTCTCACATTTTTTTTTGAAGAAGAAGAAGAAGAAGAATCATATGGCAAGTTCCGATTCTTTCGGCCAGTCACTGAATTACAGTTTGTCAAGCTCTACTTTTTTGGGTTGGATTGGTAAGTCCCCAACAGGATGGTCCCAAAAGAGTAGAACAGCTTGGATCGGCTATTCTGGCACATTCCCCATGTTTGCTTGTGGAAACACAAAAGTAAATGTGTCCTGTCCCATCCCATACCAGCCCTTGGTGGAAACAGGGCTTTAATCAGAAAACAGGTACATTATCAGGATTTGCCATCATGTCAAGTAGATGTTCCAATATGAGAAATAGGAAACATTCAACATAAAATGTTAACATCTCACAATTTTATTGAGATTTTATGGCTGCTGCATTTTTGAAGCGTGGACTAACATAGCTGTTAGATGTTTTGCTTTGAGACTGAGCTGTCTCCAAACAGTCAGGGTAAAAGTGACCTTTATATCTCGCATCATTTGGTGCCTTTCTTCACGAAACACCAGGAGCCTGTGGATCATCGTTTAAAGCAATAACTGGTGGGAGAGAGTTGTCTTCATTTAATTTATCAATCAGAAATAGCAGAAATATGACTGAGAGTAGTGAAAAACTACATTTTAATTACAAAGTGACATATAAGGCTACTAGACTTGATGACCATAAGAGCTCCAGTTCCATTTACTGTGCTTTTTTATTTTAAGGGAAGAAATTAATCATTACACATTTCTACCCCCAGGTTAAAAACGAAGAGTAAGAAAAAGAGAAAACTAGCTACATCAATATATTTGCATGGTGCTATCCTCCCCATCAAATCTTTTCTGAGATTTTACTAAAATGCATTAATTTTAACAAGATTTCCCAGTAAGCATTATTATTGAATTTGATTAAGGTGTCACAGAGGTACTACCAAAAGGCCTTCACCTTTATGCAAATAGTCCAGGTGCAGTGTAACACATTGTTTACAGTGCGGGTGTAGATGCATGTTGTTTCTGTGCAGTACGATAATAAACTAGTCTGTATCATATGTTAACAATAGATGATTACTGTATATAAATATATATATATATATATATATATATATATATATATACAGGCACGGCGCCAGGATTTTTTTTCTCCTGGTGCTAATGAGGGACTTGACCAATACGTGGGGGTGCTAAGAAAATAACAGATATCCATAACTTAGGTAACTTTATACATAGGTTATCGATTTTTTCAATAAAAGTGGCTAAGATACACAGCAATTTAACTGAATTAGCCAAAGAACATTCAGCAAAATAACCAGGCCTACAACGAGCCACAAAGCAACGGCAAAAATGTTTTCACGTGGAAAGGTGCAAGATTCAGCACCAGACAGCGACCATGTGATAAACAAGCAACACATACAGAATGCAACAAACGCATTTATTCTACATGCATAATTAATGAAATCAACTATGCATTGCTTTTATTGCCTCGGATCACAACATAACTTAAGAAATTAAACTGATTGCGAGATAAATTTAACATACTACACAGTGCAGGCGCAACGAGAAGTGCAAACAATTTGTATCTAATGATTCGGACCACAACATGGTAAAAAATGGAGATAATGCAAACATGCAAGCGGAGAATCTCCGCAAACTGTTTTTAAACTAATACATTCCTTTATTATAATATTATATATAAATTCATAATTATATTTTTTATAATCTAATTTCTTGGGGAGGGCTTAATGGGGCTACACAGATTTATCACGGGGCTGTAGCACCCCCTAGCCCCGGTGTGGCGCCGTGGATGTATATATATATATATATATATATATATATATATATATATATATATATATATATATATATATATATATATATTAGGGCTGGGCAATTAATCGAATTTTAATCGCAATTACGATCTGGGTTTTCAACGATCATAAAAATGAAATGGTCCGATTATTTTTTGTTCTTTGATTTGTGCTGTTTTCAAATCGAGCGCAGCTGTCATTGCAGCGCTTTGCTGCAGACTCCTCCCACAGCCCCTACCCCTTTAGTTTTATTCAGAACGAGTTGCAGACACCTGGACACACGGGAGGCGGCGTCGCTCATTCTCCATCGTTTTCTATGTAAAAAGCGAAAATCGCTGCCCTCCTCCAGCCAAGCGACATGCGACAGTCGTGCATGTAAAATGTTGCATTCGTGCACGCAGACGTGCACACGGGGGCTTGCGACGCAACACAAAAAAATAGAAAAATGTTCAATTTTTGTTAGTCGCAACTAAATAATCCACCAGCTCTCAGAGTCACAGGGAGGAAAACGTTATAAACAAACATAACTTTTTTTCTCAGTTAACACAGTGAACAATCCGGGATTTAAGAACCTCATCAACACGTTGGACAAACGGCATCACTGCCATCTCAACACCATTTTAGTGGACTGTCTCTTTCTTCCCTGTATGATGAGTGTAGTGAGGGTGTTGTGAAAGACGTGGTGACAGTCCGATGTTTCGACACCGCTACGGACCTGTGGTAAAGCCGCACCAGAGCAACCGTATAGAAATGTCGCGCTATATTTTATTGACGCAGATTTCAACGTGAAAACAAAATGTCTCCAGACTATTTTTTCCCAGATCACACCAGGCGGAACATAGCTGCTGGTCTGAGACAAACAATAGCTATGGGGACCTGGTGGAAAGAAACTAGTCTGTATTACCACAGTAAACACTTCAAATGTCCCCCCCCCCCCCCAACTTCTTATCTATAATTGTGTTAAATAATCGAGATCTCAATTTCAATAAAAATAATCGTGATTTTCATTTTTTACATAATCGAGCAGCCCTAATATATATATATATATATATATATCTATATATATATAGATATATATATATATATCTATATATATATATATATATTATATATATATAAATATATATATATATATAGATATATATATATATAGATTTTTTTTTTTTTTTTTTTTTTTTTTTTTTTTTTTCATTGAGATGTTCAACAATCCTGAATGCTTACTCTGACAAATATATACCCAATACAGACCAGCTTTAATTTGCTGACACAGTGATCTATCTTTATCTGGTTATGAAATCATCCAGATTGAGGCATTTCTTTTTTTATTCTGGTTTAATTACTCATCTGATTACTTGTGCTCCGTGTAAAAACAATTAATTGCTGCAAACCTCATAATCTGGCCTCTTGTCCTACTTGAGGAGTTTCGTAAATCTCATCCTATCGCCACCAACTTCCTTAGAAAAAACAGACTAAAAATGTGTACTGGGTTATTTTTAGCGTCCTTAATAATGACCAGTGAAGTTCTGTACTTTTACCTCACCAAATCCCCCTGAATACAGATGAGGCTTTGAATATAGATGGATCCTTCAGGTATTCATTGATACAGGACATGGAAATGTTAACAAATACTGTTCCCAGAGAAAAAGGACTCAGTCTATAAAGACTGAGTCCTCTTTCTCTGTAAAGACAAAAGTAAATCTATGTGTGGAATTATAATGCTTTGCATCACATCAGGCGAGGCCGTGACAGCGCAAGTTCGCTACTTGAGGCAATCTCCCCAAAAAAAAGAAAAAAACACCATTATTCTGATTGACATGCTATGCCTTTGAACTTGTCATGTGCCTCATGCAAGACATCAACAAGTCAACCACAGATGCATTATCTATTCCACAAAGCGAATAATTATTGCAAGACTCAGTGAGCTCACTTAAAGCTACCAAAACCAGACTGTGGGGCTTAATTTGATAACATGCTGCATGTGCTGCAGCATGTTCTCCCTAGTGCATCATACATATGTGTGGGTTGCAATTCTAACACAATATTTCAAGAAAGCACTTCTTAAGCTTGGATGGGCTTAATCTGTGTCTGTGTACAGCTGTTGTTTCTTTATAAAAAAAAAAAAAAGAATTATGACAATAATAATAATAAAGGATGACCTTGCACAACCAGATCGTTGTGTATGAGCTGTCTGCACAACCCTTTCTGTGCTACCAAAAGGCAACCTAGTGGAAACACAAAACAAAGGGCTCAAATATATAAAAGTGTTTTCTTCCTTTTCTCTTTGCTCTGGAAGATGCTCTCGTATGCAGAGTCTGTGTTTATATGATGTTAAGTTAGTCATGCAGAATGTGGTGCAAAGAACTGGTAATAATGTGGCACATACCTCATTGCATACACAGGGAAATGAATGATGATTCCTGCCTTGTTCTAGAGTCTGTATTTAGCATGAACCAGTTAAAGGTGCTCAGTTAATTTAGAATTAGTGTGTTCAAAAAGATGTACTGGCAGCAGAGACACTTAAATCATTTGGGCTTAACGACAGATAATCTGTACCTTAAATTGTAAAAAGTTGCATAAGTATGCATAAGTAATATGTTGCATATAGACAGAACTAAAGAAGCAGAAAAAAATGAAGGATCTGACAGTGGGTATTCTGAGTAAGAAGAAATGAAAGACATGACACCACAGTGGAAAAAGCCTTTCCCCCTGGTCTGATGCTTGGTATTACATCTGGGGTTGTCAGGCTGGCGTCAGCTGAAAAGAGCTTTATTATGATGGCTGACTGCAAGTCATAATTTAGCACCACTTCAGTGTTTCCAGGTTGGGGATAATGATGGGGATTAAGGTACAGTAGGTGGAAGGCAGTGGGTTTTTAAAGAATCATGCAGCACAAAGTCTTTACAAGCAACATACTCCATGGATCAATGCTCTATAATGTACATTTAAAATAGACTTCTTAACATTTAGTTATCTTCTCCAGTGATGCCTTTAAAAAATGAAATATACGAAAATACATTTTATTCATATACACCACATACAAATATATAATATTGTGGTCCAATACACAGCTTCAATGTCACTTCTCAGCCACAAAATCCAGTGCAAGTACCAAGAAAAACACTCAATTAAACAAAGTTAGACAAATATGGTCATAATCCTTTAAGGAACAAACTAAACCAAGTCAGTGGTTCTCTAACTGTGTTGTTTCTGCTGTCTAAGCCAAGATGTTCTGCAAAAAAAGGTCTTTGATCTATGTTCCTCTGGTTGAATAAAGGCTATATTTATGTAAAAATGTGTGGATTTAATTGCATTGATAACTTTAATAAATTTTAACACACCAATAAACTTTGTATGAGGAAATATGTTAATCATTTACAATAAAAGAAAGAAGGTTCTTACCACTTCAGTGGTTTTTTAATTAATTTTCACAGTTTATTTCAAATATAAGGGTGTTAATGGAAAACTTTAGGTAGATTATTTTAAATAAAGATTGGACTGAAAATACTTTATCATATGATGTACAGAAGTTTTGTCAAACAAAAGGTAATAATAAATAATTTCTGACCTTTGCCTTACTCTTTAAAAAGAAAAAGCGGGTTATCTTCATCTAATTGAAAGACTGATGAGGTTTTAGTTTATGTTTACACAGAATATAGAAAAATCTACAGAGTTCATGAGCAACATGATTTCTATGGAAATCAAGATTAAGAGTGATGTAAACATCAGATATACAGTAAATAGGCTTAAGCCTACTCAAAATGTCCTTGTAAATAATTATTGTAAATAAGATTATGCAGCATGGTATACACACATCCTGACAGGTGTCATGTTCTCTGTGGAATTTGTCTTTCCAGGGACAGTGTTGGATGGTATTAAATATTTCACCTGTCATCTCTTTTCCCCCCCAACCAGCCCCACATGTGATCACATAATCTCTGACCTTGATTTGTCAAACCCTTGGGAACCATATTTATCTGAGTAAAACCACAATGTTTAACTTGTTCTCTGCTTAGCGTCAACTCTAAATCTCTGTCTGTCGTGACTGACCTTGAAGCCAGGCTCTGACGACAGTAAATGTAACAGCATCTTAAAAGCTGTACAGAGAAGACTCGTGAGCTGAAGAGGCCACTTGACAGATCGGATCATTCTCTAAAACATATTTACTCATTTGCTGTAGTGACAGCTTTAGTGGAAAATGCCTGAAGCAAGTTAAACATGCATGTGTGTCCTGCAACGTGTGCGTGACAGACTGAGCCGAGAGTCCTGCAGGAGTCTGCAGTCCTGTAATGTACAAGACAATAATATCAAGCAACAGAGACACAAACTCTCCTCTAGAGAACTCCAGGCTCTAAAAGTCCTTCAGATAATAACAGCAGGTGATAAAAACCTCATTCTCATGATATCCTGAAACACAGATTCACATGCTGGCATTCTTCTCCTGTCTCAACCATAAATCTGTTTCCAACACAGGAGCATGGATAAATGGATAGAGAAATGACCACGAGTTGGGTTTCCCAAGGCATAAATGTAAAAAAAAAAATAAAAAAAAAAGGTCTTCAGCAGAATCTTTTCCTCAAGCCTTAGCAACAGTGGGCCACCAGGCAAGTAAAAAGGAATCTATTCATCACACCCCTGGGCATGCTCGGCTCTTCTTAGCCCTGCAGGCATTCTGTACCTTTGAATCTTCACTGTCTTTGGCTCTTTTAAATTTGCAGGGGGCCATGAGGGATGGTGCTAGCTCCTGTATGTTTTTATTACTATTGTAAGAGCTATCCTTTCAGAGGGAAAGGATCGTCTCCCACATGCCAAGGTTACTAGGAATATCAAACATAAAAGAGACGGGAAAATGCTTGGGTAATAGCAAAGAAGCAAAATAGCATATAGCAGCGCTTTTCAATGACTTATTTAGAAAGGTTTGAATTTTAAAAAGCAAAGCGCAAAAAGGCTAAATATCTACTCTTCTTATGTGTGACTGCAAAGATCTCTTATTATTCATATTCTGTCATTGGTCTTTTCAAACAAGAGAGCTTCACTATACTGACTCTATGTGGGCTACAGAACAGACACAACAAGGTCCCATCCCGCTATAAGTAGACCCTTGGAGAGCTTCTACTGATGTGCAGCAAAGATGTGATGACGTAACGGACCATCTTCACTACCAGATGGTCCCTGGTGCAAGTGTTGATGGAGCACTAAGAGAATTGTCATAGCAAAGAGGCAAAAACTCACTTTAATAAATGAGTAAACTATAATTCCTTTGTCTCCTATTTGTCTTCTATGACAAAGTTTTTGTTATGATGCATAAATTAACAGTAATTGACTTCATATGTACTCTGTATTTCATATCATACTGATGTTCCCAAAAACAGCTTTAATCTCAATGAAACTGACCACTCCTGATCACTTCTTTAGGTCAGGCTGTAAAGCAGACAAAGGGCAGGAGCCACAAAGCCCACAGGATTAAGTATTATATAAAAGACAAAACAAGCACAGGTCAGTTTATGGTCTAGTATTAGTAAGTAACCTTCTGACTCATTTTGAAGGTACAGTGACATTTATTATGTACATTCCTGGAGCCATCGTTGCCCGGCAGTGTCTGGAGGCTGAAAAACCACACTTCACATTTTTTACCCAGCAAGGAACATCACATCACAGCAGAGTTTTGCTTTACGCACCACATCAAATGCCAGCAAGTGGATATCGGTACACTGGCTGTTTTGAAAACTGGCTGATTTAAAGAAACACAAGAGGACATAATTAGAGGAAAAGACAGAGAGAAAGGGGCCGAGCAAGAGATAAGACAAGAGTCAACATCAGACTGACTTTTACTGACTGGCGAGAGCTCAGAGTGCAGGTAAGATGCAAGATGGATGCTGAATTAGCCTCACTGAGAAAATATGCCAAAGTTCAGTAATGGTTCTTTTAAGACATTTTGATTTACTGCATTGCAAATTCAATGCATTTAGCGTTTAAAAAAGGTAAACACCCTTTATATTACATAGACATCCGGTTCTATTTTTCCAGACTTTATGGGTAAACAATTCAGGAAGAAGTGGACAGCTGCACTCATCTATTTAAAATAAGGACTCCCAGCATTACTTTAAATTGTAGAAGTAATCTACTGACAACATAACAGCCTCATTGCTAAAAATGTGTGGGAATTTCAGATCATGGAAATGGTCTAACTTTAATGCCCCCTCATCTAGAATCTGAAAGGTGACTGGGGAGAGAGAGTTTCTGACCGTAAAACAAGCACTTTAGAATAAGTGCTCTGCCCGCTCAAGGATGAAAAGGATTTAATTGCAGGGGAAATGTGGGGAGCTTTGCTGAAAGGATGGCTGTCAGGAGATTCGGGAAAAGACGTGAGTGAAAGGATGTATGGCAAAAGTGAAGAGGCTAAGTAGAAAAAAAGTTGGACAAATAGAGGTTTTAGTTAAGAATAAAGAATTGCAGGAACTTCTTAAGGAGTACAAGTGATGTAAACAGGAAAAAGAGTCAAGAGACGAAGAGGGCTGGGATTGGAGAGGCCTTCCTTCATAATGAGCTCTGAGCTCCTGCTAATTGGGCAAATCTCTGAGTAGGCGTCTGGCACCCTGCTCTGGAGAACAGGTCAGGCAGAGAGCAAAAGAGAGATATAAAGACGGAAGGAAGGAGGAAACATCCACAGACACAAGAGGGTGCCATGAAAAGGTTGTACTATGTGAGTGTAACGAATTGAGGTTTTTGTTCATGGGAGGCATTGACCTGATCTATACTTGCCTTAATACCGCTCTGCTGCTGATGCTTCCCTCACCATCACAACCCTGCTTTATGTTGATAAGGAGCTGAATCACTGAAATGTATTTGATAACGGCACAGCTTCAGCTTGGGCTGGTTTGAAGACCTTTTATGAAAGGGTAAGAGGTTGTAACAAAAGGGAAGAGTGTTGTATGAGGGCTTCACCCCATCTAATATGTGAATGTCATGATCAACAGGTTAATTAAGACACAAGTGGTCAGTGGAGAAATTAGAAATGGCAGGGCTCTGAGTAGCTGGTGGTCAAGGAAAAAGGAGGGTGAAAGGGAATATAGGCAGAGATCAGAGGAATGACAAGAGGCAATTTAGGTTTAGAGGATGGGGAGCCCCCTGTGGGACTCAAATTCCCTACTTAAGTAAAATGAATGGAAAAATTTAATAACTCTTATACAGACAGCTTTAGTTCTGAGATGGCCATGATATCTAGAGTTGTAAATATTTGTCTTTTTATTTGCTCTTTTGCTGATTTTTTTTTTTAATAAATGCTGAATTTAATAATAACTGGAAGAATGTGATTTCCTTTTGGAATTAATGAAACATCTACTTTCAATATAAAAAGCTGCATATTTTGCATACAACTGTGTGAGTTACCTCTGTGCTCTATATACGGTATCTTACATGTAGAAATCAGTTACCAGTGAAGTCGAAAAATCTTATAATGGCTGTTCAAAAAGCTTTACTTGTCGAATCTTTTACCTGGACGCTAATTGGGGTGTAAAGTGCAAGTAGAGCTGTTCCTGTAAGAAAGTCTGCTTACAGTGCAGCTCTAAGAACTTCAACAGCTGTGGAAGCCTAGAGATGTAGATCCTCTCTGAGATGGAGCACAAAGTTGACTAAAACTCATTAACTCTTGATTGACTTCTCTGTCTGGCTTTGTTACATGAGGTTGCAAATGATTGGTCCGAGCAAAAATGGCTGACGTAGTTCCTCGTATTAGCTGTGACAACTCGATAATACATTTACATCACAGCAACACGGTTCTTCTGCTACTTCTGACTTCTTTTTTGATGTTTTACAGCACCTGAACCCACCATAACAGTGCATGCAACAACATTATTATGCTGAGTAGACAAATCACTAGATTGTACATTATAATTTTGGGTAGGTTTCAAGTTCTCCATTATCTTTAGTCACACAAAATCATTTCACTCAAAAAATTTCTACATCTTTGCAAAGATCAGTACAACAACGCCAATTTAGATATGTCAGAATCTGTTTACAAATTCTTGACAGGAGTACACACATACACATACACACATGCAGGTGTACAGCACCTGTGATTAACACCCGTAGTGCATTTGATCCTCCGGTATGTAAAGCACGTCCACAAGTAAGAGGATCCTTTGAAATGTGTTCATTCCCCACCGAAGCGAAGAGTGAAAGAGGGGATAAAAAAAAATTTAATAAATAAATAGGGCCAGGATATTCTGCTGACTTGCAGCCTCTTCAACCAGCGGCCTTCTCTGCTATTTCCCCACTCACAGTACTTTCAAGTCCCTGGAGTTTGAACCCAAATGGAAAGAGATTGTTTCATGTTGGTATCGTGGGAGCTTTGGTTGCTTTATTCCCACGTCTTTGCATTACAAAAACCCACCCCACTCCATCATGCCATCTAAAAACTATACACGTTAAAGGTATATCCCTGCAAAGCAATCTCATCACTCATTAGCTATTAGCACTAGCGTGTGATCAAGGGTACACCCACGTACCCTGGCTAATTAAAAGGTACAAGAACCCATCGTTCTTCCCCTAACTGTGATCTGTCCTACTTTTCATATGCTGTTTATACATTCTTATTACACCTCCATGCTGTCTAAACATTTACTGCTAATCTGCAGTTTTTCTACTTTGATGCAATTCTTACATTTACTAAAAATG
The DNA here is from genome assembly GCF_017639745.1 of Melanotaenia boesemani. Taxonomy (NCBI): domain Eukaryota; kingdom Metazoa; phylum Chordata; class Actinopteri; order Atheriniformes; family Melanotaeniidae; genus Melanotaenia; species Melanotaenia boesemani. The sequence goes on along the minus strand of NC_055686.1, from coordinate 13,527,940 downwards.
TCCGTGCACATTTATTCCATCTTTCTAACACTAGGTACATCTCAGTCTGAACCTACATTAAAAGGGCACTACATAGGGAACATGAGTCATTCTCACCAAGATATTATACCCTGAGGGTAGCAGATAAGTGCACTCCAAGTTAGGTTCAAGTCAGAAAACTGACATTTAAAGTTCTGGTGCTGTGAGCGAACGACCTGTGGAAAAAAATAAAATCTGCTAAAATCTGCTCCCATGGGGTGTTTTTTGTTCCAGGAGTGATCCACAGATTAGGAGTTAGTCCCTCTTTCTTGCTGCCTTTTGTCAGCAAAGGAACTGTGTCAGCTAAAGATAAATGAAGGATAAAGGACTCATTTTGTAGGCTTAAATAATAACACAGAACATTAGAAAAAGACTTAAGGTAAGGTAAGGTTAAGGTAAAAATCAAAACAGAATGGCATGTCACATGTTTTGCCACTTTTGTGTGTGCAAATATTTTGCTGTTGTGTGCATGTGTGGATGTGTCCCTGTTAATCCTGAAGGAATTTTCTTTGCTGATCCTGACAACAACAGTGACGATCATCGCCTGCTCTGCATCGCCGGGTGCGAAAGCGTAACGCTGCCATTCTCGTGCTCATTCATCACTGTCGGGCCTCTGCTTTCCCTCATAAGCACCGCAAACACACAGACATACACACAAATAAGGCCAGATTCAAGCGAGAACCTGTCAAATAAGAGACATCCTAATTCACTTCGTACCAGCAGGCTCATTTTTTTCCATTAGCATCTGCCATCAGGAAAGCTGAAGCCTGGCAGCCTAACAACACATCAGTTGGAGCTAGAAAGCAGAAGTACTTCAAATGAATGCTCTGCTCGTTCAGAAAAGGAGGGATGGAGGAACTCTTGAGGTGAGGTTGACAATCTGAAAAGCTGTACACACATGAACCACAAACTTCTGAGTTAACAATAAGGGACAGACTTACTGACAGTTGACACTATTTCCATTTACTGTTCAAAAACTACAGTCAAAATGAACTAGAGGGAGATGGTGAAAGCAACTAGGTTTTCCGAAAATGGATTCTCTTTCAGGTTTAAAAGAAATAACCATGTAATGTGCTGTACTGAGGTTTGCCCAGTTTTAAAAACCTCCAGCCTGCAGTAGTTTACAATTCAAGAAGACTGAGAAATGTGATTAGAAAATATCCTTCTTTAGCCACTGGTTCTTTTTAAAAAAAAATTCTATAAAAGGTTTTTTAGCCCCTATCCACCAATTCAACATTTTGAACCAGAGGCAAGAAACAGGCCCACTGTTGGCTCTCCTTGCATTCCCATCATCTAAAATTTTACTTAAACACACCTGAAAGACTACACTCAATTTCTGGCTGGGGCACAACTCTCAAACCTGGAAGGAGGCAGTAAACTAGAAGAAAACAAAAGACTGAGCAAAAAATAAACATTAAAAAAGAAGCGTTTGCTTAATATAACATCACTGTCCTTTGCTCACCAGAGAAGTTTGTGCTGAGTTCAATAATATAGCTTGTAAAGATTTGTTGGCGTGTGTTTGGCAACTACTGGCCTGTTGGTTGTGATGAAAGTCAGAAAGAGGCGAAGACCAAAGATAACAAGAAAGCGCACCAAGAGGATGAAACCACAGATTCTCCAGCTACAACCAGTCAGAAATATCCCACACTGACTTGCTAAATCAACTGGGGGGGAAAAAAATGAAAACATCTGACACTGCAGGCGGTGCTTTCCACATCAAAAACCTGAGAGACACAGCTGTTAACCTACACTCCAATCGTTCCCGACACCCAGCTGCAGCCTTCAAATGTTCAGAAACTGCGGGATGGGGAGTGCAACACCTTGGTCAGCATTGTTTTTGTTTTTGAGTGCTTTTTTTAAAAAAAAAAAAAAAGTGGTATGCTAATTAGCATCAAGATGTAGTTTAAAAATAAAAATAAAAGTCTAATAATGATGACCAGGTGACCTGTCCAGGGTGTACTCTGCCTCCCACCTGCTAAATGCTGGGTTAGGCTCCAGCTTCTCCACGACCCTGAATTGACTAAGTGGTATAGAAAATGGATGGATGGAAGGTCTAATAAGGAGAGAGCCCAGTTCTGCTGGTGGTGTAACATATGCTTTTTAAGCTCGTTTTTAGAAATATTCAATATTTACCTCGTTCTCATGTCATGTGCATGATTCAGCACCATAAATACGTTGTCATATTTCTAAGCTTGTCTCATATTAACAGGTATGCACTTAATTTTATATCTGTAACCTATCATGTTTGTCAAATTATAAAAAACTAGACATGCTCACAAATGCTAGAATACTTTAGTCATTTTTATATTTTTATGTTCATAGTATTTGTTTGTTTTGTTGTTTATGTTTTTACTAGATTACCTTCAGAACTGGGCCCTCTCATTATACATTTATTTTTCTTTGTAAACTAGATCATGATGCTAATTTGCCGCACTTTAAACCATACCCCTTTATTTATAAAGCACTTTAAAAACAACAATGCTGACTAAAGTGCTCCACAATAAAAAGTAGAATTGAAAAGGCAGGGCCAGCCAAGGATAAAATACAGGAAAAAACACAAGATAAAACAGCATTAAAGCAATAAAAAGAACTCCAAGAAACAAACTAAATCACAATCAATGTCTTACTCTGGGTTGAGGGCCAAGGAGTATAAGTGTGTTTTTAAATGAGATTTAAAAACAGTGAGTGAAAAAGCAGGTCCTATATGCCTCAGCAGCAAGGCGGGTGATGACTGGTACTAAACAGATCATCCACATCTCCTCCAGGCAGGACTCTGAACAGCAGCACTAAGCCCTGGGTGATGGACAGCAGACACCGGTATCTCTGCATACTCAAGTGTTGCCATTAGCTGGCAGCTCTGGCCATGCCTTAAACGTGACCACCACAACCCACACTCACTTATGTCAACAGATGGACATCAAATGGATAACATCCAAGCCTGTGCTTCGGGACAGCCACCAGCTATGTCACCATGGAGGCTCATTATGTTTGAGTGACTCAGACCCATGCTCGGTGTGTGCGTCAGCTCTGGAGGGGAATGTGTGTGGGTTTTTTTTTTTTTAATCACCAGCATCAATATACAGTGCGGCCACAGTGGTAACACTTCGGCATGTTGGACAAACACAGCCACTCCTGCTGCTGCTTCCTTTCCCTGCATTACCGTTCAACTGGTCCTTCTCCAGCCGGTTGTTAGGGCTTCAGATGACAGCTCACACTAATATATGTGGTGGTATGTCAGCCCATACTAATGCGAGTGGAACAGGGAAAAGGTAGCACACAGTAAATGATAAAACTGAAAAAATGGAGACAACGCTGTTGTAATGTGGCATCTCTCTCCCTAGCTGAGCAGTACACTCCTTCATAACCTGCCTCCCTGAAACTATTTGCTTTTCAGCTTGCTCCTTCCACCATTTTCGATTTTCCTGCAATGTCTATGATCCCTTGACTTTCTGAGCACACACTCTCTCCTCCTATCTCTGCATGTGTCTGGGGTAAAAGGGCTGGAAGAGCAGCATGGCTACCTGCCCGTCTGCACCTGCCCGTTGACCTGGAGCTTGTTTGTGATCCTGAAGGTTTACTTGCAAGGTTGTGGCAACTCTCGACCTTGAGAGGCTGTCAGTACCATAACTCATTCAGGTTCTTCATGACCCCATCAATGACTAAAGGTAGTACTTGGTGTGATCCACTGCAGTGTTTATGTCAGAGGAAGTACTAAATCTACTGCATGTTGCAAAAGAAAAAGCATGCTTTCATAAGAACATTAATCTCTAAAGTTGTATTGTTCTGAGATTTGTATATATTAAATCCATGGGACTGCAGAGGGGGTATTAAGGACAAATGTTAATCATACAGGTGCAACTCCTATAGAAGCAGAGAAATAAAGGGAAGTCAGCCAGCTAGGAGGGATGAGCTTCACTGCTCCCTACAACATGGATTCTGACTGTTACGTCAATCTGGTTGGCCAGAAAAAGCAGGATGTATTTAATCCCAGCTGTTGCTGTCTCCAACTGCTGCTGATTCCATCAAATCTGTGTCATGCTCTCTATTCAGGTCTCAACCGTGCAACCTAGAACCATGAAATCTCATTGTAGCCCTGCAACTTTATTATTATCTGTTAAGAAAAATAACTCAATGATTTTTAATCTCTGTAGGTTTTCTAGTTAAGCTCCATCCCTCATGCACACTCAGACTTGAGAGAGTAGTCCAGAGGTGGCTTCTCACTGGAACAGTTTAAATTTAGCTTTTATCCCTGATGACAGAAAAAAGTACACGGTCATTGATCTTAGTTGGTGGAAATTCAATGTGGTGCCACTGGCTGGAGACTTTGGAAAACCAAATGTGTCAGAGACTGCTCAACCTTGATCTAACCTTAAGGAGTCCACTGGGGACAATACAGCACTGTTCACCTCAGGTTGGTAAGCGATGCGTGGGTTTGAAGACGGGACGGGGGAATGGTTGGTGTGTAAGTGAGAGACAACATGAACAAGTCAAAGAACATATAGCATTTTAGAAAGAAAGGGCAAGCAGAGGGAAAATGTAAAAGCTAAAATAATTTGACTTGAAAGTCAAAAACACTTTTATTTGCATTGACATGCTGCCTGGTGCACCCAGTGTTTGTTTGGAGCTACATTTGTGTGTGTACTCTCATATTAACAGTACTCAAGAAAAAATATTTAGCATACAGATTTAAAAACTGTAGAGTCAACGGTGACCAGATACCACATGCAATTATTTTAGAGAACTTGAATTCCATCCACAACGGCATATCAGTTGTTCCTTTTTCCTGTGTTGATCTTAACATAAACCAAATACAAACCCTCTTTATCATCTCACTTTTCATTGTTTCCCGCTAGTCCAAAAGTTCTCCACAGACCAAGTTAGTTGGGGTGGAATCATCCCAGAATAAAACTACAATTATGCCAACAACAAAAATGATTGCCTCCACAAATTTAAGGTAAGAAATCATCTCCATCTTGTATCCCCCCAAGAATAAAGATTTAATTCAACAGAGAAACTAAATCTATTGCATTAACTCTTGAACATAGCATTATATTTTATTCTTTCAGCTGTTGCACTACAATCTGTATTATGAGTTCCACACCAACTGTACTGAAGTACTATACAATTTACATCCACATATTACATACATATTCTTGTTACCAGCTGTAAATAGATCATCTGTTATATTTTCATCTGTTAATATGAAGTTGCACATTTTATCTTGTCATTTGCACTGTTGGTTTGCCGTGTTGTATCTTCCTCTAACAGAACAGGGTCCCTTATGGACTCATTGAAGTATCTTTGTCTTTAAATCTAAGGAAGATGAGCCTCTTTGTAAAGTGTGGGGAATCAGGACTCCCCAGGTGCTTTCTAACAGCAGTAAACTTTTGATAGTTCTTAGAACTATTAAAGTAACTCATCCCTTATTTATATCTACACTGAAGAAACCGTGACTAGCATGTTTTTCAATTAAAAAAAACTACCCAAGAGAACTCTCAAATCATTCACATTTATGACATGATCCAGCTGTACCACATCCATAGTACATTAAAAAAGGTTAAGATTCTGCTCTGAGAGCATTGTTTCCTTGTTTCATCAAAGAAAAAAAAAAAAAACAGTCGTATGTAATGTGGTGATTGCTGTCTTTCTTTTTTCTTCTTTTTTTTTATTAAATGTTCAGGACTTTATGTGCACGACTACTTGCTGGAACACAAATGCAAACAAACCAAAATAAACAAAATTTCTAATTAAAATCTTTAGAGGTTGATCCGTCCACAAAGGGGGCTGTCATAGCAACAACACAACAAAGGAGAGCTTCTTTGCAAAAATGCAGCCAGCCTCACTTTGAACCTAATCAACAAGTCTGTCACAAACAGATGAAGAGGAGAAACAAATTAACGCATCATTAGGAATTAACAGCAATGAAGATATCTATAGCTTTACCAAAGCATACTGTCTTTAGCAGCGGATGTAAGTAGTGCAAAATACTTCTAATATAAGGGATAGAGAGCAGCAGCCTACATAAACAGATAGAAGAAGACAAGCCATCAAGAAATAATTAAGTGGAGACATATCCCTGTAGTAAAGAGCCTGTTGAGAATCATTAAACCCTGATTTAAAAAAAAGGAAAAAGAAATAAATAAAGCATCCAGTGTATGGCTATCTTATTTGTTACCAATTAAATAAATCCAGAAAAACAAAGTTATGTGGAGCTGAATGGTTTCACCTACAAGTTTGACAGAACATTCAGGAACACAAACAGTTCTGACATTTCTTGGAAAACTTAATACCTGCAATAACGTAATAATTTTGGCCATTTTTATGAAATAAAGCCAATAATGTAATAACATTTTTAACCAATAATGTGATAAGGTTATAAGTTTTGTATGCTATTGGTCGGCCTAGTACAGGGGTGAGCAAGTTTGGTCCTAGAGAGCTGCAATCCTGCAAGTTTTAGATGTTTCCCTGTTTCAACACACCTGACTCAAATGAATGAGGCCCTTTATCAAGCAGAACTTGATAAGCTGTTGGATCCATTTAAATTGAATCAAATGAATTGGAGCAGGGAAACATCTAAATCCTGCGGAACTGTGGTTCTTTAGGACCAAACTTGCCAACTCCTGGACTAGTACAAAAAAAATCCTTTGAAAATATAATTACTGCATCCAGTGATGTAATAATAAATAAATTCTACATTTCCCAGAAATACAAGATTTTGTGCAGTCAGTCAAGCAATAATAATATGATTATAATATTGGCTTTATTACATTTATAACGACTAAAACCATTATATTATTACTAGGTAATAATGTATTACATTATTGGTTGCAATATGAGGTGGATGAGTGGAGGATGGCATTAAACCACCATCTCTCATACAAGAGACCATTTCATTAAGATTTATTACACATTTCCTTGTGACATTGAGCTAATATGTGACCACCTGGCTAATACTGTAGTCTACACAACCCTGCCAGGCCAACCATTGCCGCCATCCCTACAATGAGATTGTTAAACGTTTGGGCCCAAACTCTCTCCATGTGGCATTGTGTCCATTATCAGAAAACCCAGTTTTAAAAGTTGTCCCATGTAGAGATTTGATTGCTTCCTTCATAAATCTGGTCTTTTTTCTAAGTGCTCCCAGTCACAGATCCTTTAAACAAAATTGTTGTGCAATCATTCAGTATTCATTCATTTATACCACCATTATCTGCACACGTTGTACAGTGATGCCTTCAGCTTGGCTGAAATCTAGAAGACAAATGCACATTTCTGGGGAGATATAATTCTGACAGCAGTTCTGGAAACGCTTCCATGATTTCAAAACGACAAGTGACCCACATGCTGCAATTCCCTGCCTTTTTTATCCTAACAAAACAACAGCACCTCCCCAAGGAGCCGGAATTGGCTTTACTAATTCATTTAAGTAGGGTTTTAATTTCACTAATATTCATCAGATGAGTCACCATCAATGCATCAGCTGTCATAATCCTGAAGATTGTCTACACAGATGACACGTCTAAACTATAATTAGCCCCAACCCGTCTTCTCTGCACAGTCAGAAACATCCTGACCCACAGGGAAACCTGCTGTCACTTACTCATCTGAAGGCAAAGAATAAACAGACTGAGATATAAAAACACAAAAAAACAAACAAACAAACAAAAACTTGGCACCTGGTAAACTGACATTTAGGACTTTTTAGGCCTGTGAAAGCATGACTGAGATGGCCATTTCATCCAACCCTGTCACTACACCCGACTGCATCTGTTGACTGCTTGCTGAACCGGGCTCGGAGACATCAATCTACCTGGTGACACGCTTTGAAGCCTTCACTTCCATCTGCTTCCAGCTTCACTGCACCTTGCCCTGCAGGGATGGCACTGAGCAATTGTTTCCTTGATTTTGTATGCATCTGATTAGCACATACAAATACACAAAAATTAACCTCCTCCACCTTTCACAAGTGCAAACATAAAGTGTGTCCCTGCTTTAGCTAAATTTTCCTTCTGTTTTTGCAAGCTTAGTGAAAATCAACCACAAACACTGAATGAAAAGGCTGAATTATGTGTTAAGGCAGTAATAATGCTCTAAAATGTCTCCCCCTGTCCCTCTCTTTCTCCCTTACATAAATGTCTGCAATTCCTCAACAAAATGCATTAGTACTACACTTTTATCCCCCTTAAACATCTCCATAGATCTTCAAAGTTTCCAGCCAGTCGCCACTGAGATAAATAACAACTCCCCTGTGACAACATCTGTTTAGCACAAGGACAGCCGAACATTTTTCCCCTCTGCCTCCATTAAAATAGAGGAGATGTCCCTATCTGCTGTGCGTATAGGGCATGCTTTAGCTGCCTAAATCAAGGAGAGACGCTGAGCGGTGCAGAGCTGCCTCCCCTTTCTCATCGCTGCAGATAAGAACAGAGGTCTTCTTGTCCCTGCTGAATTCTATCATCTAGCAGGTCCTGCTGATCCAAATACCCCACAACACCAGCCACAGCATATAAATGTGCCCCATTCTTTTTGCACTGTGTGTGTGTGTGTGTGTGTGTGTAGGGAAGCATTTAGGGGAATATTTTCTCATGGCCATGGCATTTCCTGGGGTCTTTTAGGGAAAAAAAAGACCACATGAAGAGATGCTCATGTTAAGCTGACGGATGATCCAGCTAGTGAAGGAGGACTTTTGTGTGTGTGTGTGTGTGTGTGCACATAATTTGAAGCACCTGCCTGCAACAAATTCTGGTTGATCTCTTAAAGTTAACATTCATTCCAATTAATTTCAATCTTCTTCTAGATTAGGCAAATTTAAAGAAGTATACAATGCCCACCATATTTCCAAAGAGTGAATGATTACTGAGATGTGATTTCTGCATGGAGGAGGACACAGAGATAAGCTCAGCCTGACTGAATAGCAGCCTCTGTTTCCCTCATTTTGCCAGTGCAGGTCCTCATTAATGGTACAGTGGGTATATGTCTTCTCTGAAATGAAGGAGAGGCTTGCCTGTGTGAATTCAGCCATAGCAAATCTGACTTAACACTATGGTAAATATACCCAGAGTAGGCTTACATTCTATATTATATGGGGCAAAAATATTAATGTTATTGTAAATAAGCTTTTAACATATAACCCAACATAAACCTACAGATTTGATTGGAAACATTTTTAAATGTATTTGGCAGGTTTTCCCGAGCTCCCACACCAGCAGACACAATAAAAAAAAACGTCATTTTAAAGAAAATGGAAGAGAGAATTAATTGAGACCTTTTTTCTTTTTCTTAGAATAAGGAAATGATCATTGACCGTGTAAGTCTGAGCCTACCTGTTCATTTGTGATGGTGTTGATAAGGTGCCAGATTCCCACTGAGGTCCTCTTCCTGAGATTTTTGCCCTTCTACTTGTCCTCTTCGCTAACCCACCGCCGGTGCGAGGGAGGGCGGTGGGAAAAGTCAAGCAAGAAGAAAAGTGCTTGATTTTAAAAGAAAAAAAAAATATAAATAGAGTATATATATAATTTTTTTCCTTTTTATATATACCCCGTTGACAGAACTACCTGACTCAATCCAGTCAGGCCGGCAGGTGGGACTTCATGACTTGGGAGGGGAGGGGACGATAAGATAGTGGAGACCAAAAAGCTTTAACACCACGAACAGCTCGGGACAAAATGATTCCCCATCCGAGCAGGGAAGCACGGCTCTGCTCGGCTCGGTCTCTTTCCCACAAAGCAATAAATTAATTAATTTTGAAGCAGACAGGTTGGTATGAAGAGTGTTTCTTTTTGTTACAACGAGGCTGTTCAACAACAAAAAACAACCCCGTCATTACCCTGGCGCGTGTCTTCTTTAATAGCCGGGAAGTATCACCTGTGCTGTCAGAGGTCTCAGCTATGTGGGCTACTCAGTTCTTGAGCGTTTTTTTTTTCTCTCTTCCTCTCTCACTCTTTTTGAGTCGTCGTCGATAAATCCAGAGTAAATTCCCTGTATGAGAAGCTGACACCGCCGAGCACCGACTGAAGTCACGGTGCGAGCCTCCCTAAAGGTGGACACAGCGCGCGCGGTGCTCCGGGCAGTCTTGTGAGAAAATGCTGCTGTTGCCGCTGCTGCTGCTATGAGGATGCCACGACCGCCTCAGCTGGCCGTCGCAGACGCGCGCACGTGCGCAACCTCGCTAGCACGCCGGCACGCTTGTCACCCCCGCCGACGCGCACCGCAGTGTCCTCTCCAGCAAGCTGGTCTCCCTGGCAACGCTTTCTTTTGACCTCAATATGGTCGCTTTTCTGCTCAAAATATGTTGCGTTTCCGACGCTGACAGCGGTCTCGCGCTCACCCAGAGGTGAAAATGTATTGTAAGTCCACACTTTGTAATGTTCTATACTGGATGTCTGTCGCTTTCTTCGTCTACAGAGGACTGAAAATTAGTGCTGAGGAGTTTCATTTTTCGGCATCCCTCTCCTTTCATCCGCTCGCATCCAGCCTGGTAGAGCTGCATCAGCGTGACGTCAGAGGACGTTAAAGGGATACTGGTCCATTTTTTGCTCATCTTCATTTCAACCATCTGATTTCTTTTTCAGCATATGCTGTCTTTTTCCTTTCACCCCCACTCCTGTTTTTTTGCCAGGAAGAGACAAATAACAATTCCATGTTTCTTCTTGCCTTTTTTTCCATACATTTTACCAACATATTATTAAAGAATGAATAACAATAAACTCTTTTTTCCAGTATTAAAGGATTAGACACCATTTAGAGTAACACTGCAAAAGATTAAATTGATATAATACATCCCTTAATCCCCACCACAACTTCCCTTTGAAATATAACACAGATATTTTGCAAGGGGACATTGATTCCACCAGCTTGCACAGTTATCAGTTTCATATTTTACTTTGAGGGATAATAACCATCTAACATCCATCACTGCATCCCAGATCTCATCAGTGCAGATGGTAATGGCTGTGTGGTGGCAGCACCTGCTCTTCTGGATACAACGCAGCCACATGTCTGTCTTATTACTGGGGTCATAACATAGCCAAACATCTGCCTCAGTCACTATCCCACTGCAGAGTCATGTATCCACAGTTGGCAGGCTGATGCCTGCCAGGAATTTCCAGCTTACAGATAAAAAAAAAAAAAATGTCTCCAGTAAAAACTTTTCACCCGTATCTTTGCTTGCCACAGTAGCAGTCATGTAAGCTGAACTAGAATATGTACCACATCTTCTGGAGATATATCCTGACACCAGTTTGCTTCAAGGTAACATGCAGCGCTCATTTAAGAGGAGATTTGTTACAAGCCCCAGAGTTGTTTCACTTCCTCATTTAAACCCAAGGCAGGGAAACAGGTTGCCTCTCGGCTGGTGTGAAGAGCCGAGCTGTCGTTAATCAGCCAAAACATCATGTCAGCCCGTCTTGCTTTTTCCTTCAGACACCTCATATACCGGAGGGACACAGAGACGAGGAAGGAGGTAGCCATGGGGCTACGATTTCCACTTTGAAGACAAATTGTCTTTGGTGGTGGATATTCGTTCCCCAAGTGATATCCCATCAGGCCAAGGTGAGGAGAGAGAAGGGCTGTAAGTGTGTGTCTTCATGTACAAGGGTGATGTTGATGTCCTACACTTGATAGACCCTGGCCAGACATCAGAGGTAATGGCCCGCCAAGAGGGCCTGACAGCTGAGCCCATATCAGGATAAACTCATTCACACACACCCATTCACACACATTTACCCACCTCAACTCCCTGTAGTTTGTCACTGATACACTATACTGATATGTTGTTGCCAACAGGTTGCATGACACACGCAGTTCATTTGGTCTCTCGTCACACAGAAAAACACATGCTATCCCCCCTCGTCCATGAACACACAATCCCATAAAGTAGCTGATAAATGTTGTGGTAGAGCTTAGCTTGCCATAATGCAGCCACAGGGGGGGCTGCTGGTCTGCAGAGAATTCCTTTACACTGGTTATTTATGATGGTACACATCCAGCATGCTATTACAGTTGTTTGATTATAGTAGTTCTACATAAATAACCAGGCAAAAGGCCCTTTAATGTGGCCCTAAAGACAATCAACACACAATCTTTTACAATGAAGTCCACAAAACAAATTATTAGGATGACATTGCTCCTGAAATACACAGAAAAGAATATAATGTTTCATATAGTCTAGTCCCTCATTATTAATTTGCTTTGGGTTTCCTTTGTTCACCATAATACCCTTGTCATCATTACCCTTTTTGATCCTGTAGTACTCGTTTGCATGTGTATTTGTTTCAGGCTTTAGCTGGATTGGTTTTCTGCTTAGGCAGTCCTTTTGATTCCTATATGTATTTTTGATTTTCCCACCTCTACATGGGTGCAGAATTTGGGTAGAGTCAAGTCCCTACCAATTTCCAACTAGCCCTGAATTCTCCCCACTATTTTCCATAGCATAAATACCTAAGTGATCACGTCTCCAAGTTCTGCCTTATAACTCGTTTCAACTGATTTAATTGGCTCTGCTTTCTCTCTTGCTAATGTGATTAGCTGTCCCCATGGTGACCCCCTCTGTTGAAAGAGCTAGCACTGTTTACTGGGAGATAGCAGCGTGAACAGTAGTTGTCATTTCAGTGGGTCAATGTAAATGTTTAAATCACAAATAAATTGTTTTCTCAACCTCTATTTAGCATTTAAGAATGCTAAAATAGTAGTGACTTAGAATAAAACTTGTTTAGCATGCATCATCGGGAGACAGATTCAAAGCTGCCTGACAGTTCAGAGGGAGGAGGAGTTTAGTACTCAGAGTGGTGACTTACAAAGTCATAATATGGCATACTGAAATGTTTACTTGAGCTTCACATAATATCGTACAGACTTTAAAATACAGTCATTTTAGTTTCGTAGAAATAAATATAAAAATAGCCAGAATCTTTGAATCATGTTGTAAATCAAAATGAGAATAATAATGATATAAAACTGATAAATTCCCTCTAATGTAACAAATTCTACACAATTGCAATGAGTCAAAATGATGTTTTTTAATGATTATAACTATGATTTGATAGAACAGATGTTTTCAAATCATAAAACCACAACAGAAACAATCACTTAATATAATCATGTTTTTAGCAGGCAAAAACAATCTCTAAAAATGAAACATTTTAAAATATATGATTTTTGCTTGTTTAGATTTTCTATATCACTGTAAATAAACATCTTTTTATAGGTAAAAAATACCATACTGCTACTCCAATGGCCTTTGTGAGCCACTTTTGTGTCACTACCAATGTTAAAAACCTACACCTTTGTACATGTGCAATATCTTTCGTTCTCTTTGTAAATTTTATTAAAGTCTCTTCAGTTCATTTTCAGTTCAGTTCATCTTCCAGCGTCCTGTGTTTACATGTAGCTCTCTAGCTCTTACCTTATTTCTTCCAAAAGATGCAGAAATAACTTAAGAGTCCAAAGGTGTATGTTGTTTGTTCTTTGCACATTAGCTCAGATGATTTTCTGCTTTCTATGTAGTTCATAAACATCTTCATAACAGAGCGGGGCAAAGATGGAACTTGGCTCTGAGCTTGTAGCTGCTGCTTTTAACCCTCCCAACTTTATTTGCTAACTCCATCACAGTTAAAGTACAGAAGCTGGTGTCAGATGTGATGTTTTTGCTCCATGACTGCCAGCTTACCCACAGAAACATTCCCCCCCTATCCCCCTCTCTCCTGACTGCGACAGATTTGCTTCAAGTATTGTGGTCTGCAGGATTTCAGTCCAAATGCACATCCATCATACTGGAAACAGCCATCACTCATGTGCACATCTGCAGATTTAATATTTCATTAACTTCCAGGCTGAAATAACTGTTACATTCTGAAATATTACAATCACATTATTTGTTTGCTTGGAGGTGTTTGCAATAATATGTCTGCATCCTCAAAGTCATTATCCTTTCTGTCTGAGGCATCCAGCGTGTGCAGAAAGCCCATTTTCTCTTTGCCTAATTTACTTTCCTGCAGCCCAATGTAGCGAGCATGCCCACAATCCTTTCTGTTTGCAGACTGAGGAGCATGCTCCATCATTGTGATTAAGGAAAACTGATAGAGAAAAAATTATATATTGCTTGTGAACAAAATGTGAACAGCATTGGAATTTCTGATCTTTTCAGGACAAACAATCTAAAGACAATAAAACAAAAAGCTGAGAACAAACTCAGAAGCAAGAAGCTTCTCATTTACAAAGCTCTTTCAGAGAGAAGAGACTTGGTTTCAGCACAATCGGATGACTTCTTCGGCTTGCCAGAAGAACTGCACAGCACAAGCACTTCGAAGTAAATGTACTTTTCTCCTTGTGGTCCCACAGCGGTAAGTATCCTTCACTCATACAGCAACACATGCTAGCTCAAAATCTTCAGTCTCTCTTGTCTGTGCCCTCATCTCCTCTTTTGTGTTCTCACCTTTACACCTTTAAACCTCTTACACACATTATGTCTGCACTTTCCTCTGAATTCCTCTTCTTCACTTTGAAATTTGCCACAGGTGATATTTCCTGAATCCCTTGTGGCTTTCACATTTATTCTCCCTTCTCTTTCTACCTTGCAAGTCTGATCCTGCCCTCCAGATCAGTAACTGGTGTTCTTCCAACCTCTCTCCCTCCTCCTGTCCCACACTTTACCCCCTGGTATCATGTTTTGTCTCTCACATCCTCACTTATCACAGCGAGCTTGGATTTATATTTCAGGGCAGGGTTATTTATTAGAACATTGTTGTTCTGTGGAGGGAATTCAGAAATAGCTACTGAGGATGTATTTCGGGAGAATGATAGATAACCATTATATGGTGGCAGGTTAAAAGGAGAAACTATATGACTGTGGCTGCTTGTCACGCTAAGGTCAGACTTTTGCTGTACTTAGAAACCTTTTTTTTCAGGTGAGAGAAACATTAAATGTTAGTCAGAGAAATCGATTCATTCATTTTGGGGGGTCTCATGGTTGAATCAGTGTGTCATTGTTTTTTAGTTATTTGTTAATTAATATGTGGAGCACAAAAAAATGCAATAATCAGACAATGAATTGAGAAATACAGACTCCAATATAAGAACAGATAATTCATAACTATATAGTCTTTATTCAGTTATTTATTTAGACATAAATGTATTTACTTTTCAATTTATAATAATAATAATACATTTTATTTTAAAAAAGCGCCTTATCAAAGCACCCAAGGACACTGTACAAACATAAGACACTAAAAGTAAGCAAAACATTAAAAGCACAAAACAGAATAAGTGATAGAGGAAGGAAACACTGTGGAAAGATGTATATGGACTTAGGGGGGATAAGACTGTCTGAACAGATGAGTTTTGAGTCTGGATTTGAAGAGAAGGAAGGAGTCCACTGTACGGAGATCAGGAGGGAGGGAATTCCAGAGATGAGGAGCCGAGCGACTAAACGCCCTGCTCCCCATTGTTGCCAGACGTGCCGGGGGAACGGAAAGCTGATGGGTATGGGAGGAACGCAGTGTGCGGGAAGGGGTGTGTGGATGAAGGAGATCAGAGATGTAAGATGGAGCCATGTTATGGAGTGCCTTAAAAGTGATGATCAGTATTTTGTAGATGATCCTTTGTTTGATGGGGAGCCAGTGGAGTTGTTGCAAGATGGGAGTGATATGATGAGCAATGGGGGTCCGAGTGATAACACGTGCGGCAGAGTTTTGGAGGAGCTGCAGCTTCTGGAGGGACTTATTGGGGAGGCCAAAAAGAAGTGAATTGCAGTAGTCAATGCGGGATGTGATCAGGCTGTGAACTAGAATGGCAGTAGTTTGGGAAGTGAGGGAAGGACAGAGACGAGAAATATTACGTAGGTGGAAATAGGCGGACCGGGTGATGTTATTAATGTGAGACTGGAAGGACAATGTGCTGTCGAGGACGACACCCAAGCTCTTAACCTGAGGGGAGGGGAGGACAGTTGAGTTATCAAGAGTAATGAAACATTTATTGGCTTTGGATAGGGTGTGAGGTGTGCCTACCAAGAGGACTTCCGTTTTAGAAAGTTGGATGAGAACCAAGACTGGATTTCTTCAAGACAGAGGGTGAGGGCGGTTGGCGGGAGCGAGGCAGATGGTTGAGTTGAGAGGTAGAGCTGGGTGTCGTCCGCGTAGCAGTGGAAATTGATATTATATTTACGAAGGATGTGGCCGAGTGGGAGTATGTAGATGATAAAAAGGAGGGGGCCCAGTACGGAACCTTGGGGCACTCCAGCGGAAACGGGGTAGGAAATAGATTTATGAGATTTGAATTGTATGAACTGTGTTCGATCAGAGAGATATGAAGTAAACCAGGCTATTGGGGTGTGAGTGATGCCAAGAAATGAGAGTCGACTTAGAAGAGTAGCGTGAGAAATGGTATCAAAGGCTGCTGTGAGGTCCAGGAGAATGAGGACGGAAAGCAGTCCAGAGTCGGAAGCCATGAGTAGGTCATCAGAAATTTTGATAAGTGCAGTCTCGGTGCTGTGGAGGGGACGGAAGCCAGATTGAAACTGCTCATAAATATTGTTGGACAGCAGATGATTATGAAGTTGAAAGGCAACAGATTTTTCTAAAATTTTGGAAATGAAGGGGAGATTGGATATGGGACGAAGGTTGATGAAGTTGGTTGGGTCCAGGCCAGGTTTCTTCAGAATGGGCGTGACTGAGGCAGATTTGAGTGAAGAAGGGACCAAACCAGAACTCAATGAAGAATGGATGATTTTGGTAATGAGAGGCGCAAGTGAGGAGCAGCAGGATTTAACCAGGATGGAATTTATGTACAGTACTGGTCATAAGTTTGGGAAACTTTCCCATCAAATCCAGTGGAAAGGTTTCCCAAAACTTGTGACTGCTAGTGTTTATTTATTTATTTATGCAATATGAATTTATTTATACATTTCCCACATAACCAGACAGTCTGATTGTCATAAGTGATTAGTCCTGCGTTACAACCAAATGCCCACCATATTACCATACAGCAAAGAAATACAGTAATAAATAAATGTATTAGCAAATAAATGTATGAATGAATGAATAAATAAATCTTATTTCTTCATTTACTTACATGTTTCTGAATACATTTGTTTAAATTCATTTTCCTATTTTTAGCCCTTCACAGAGCTCATGTCTGTTTCTTTTAGTTTCTGTGTCTGTGTTGTGGGTGCAGTGTTCCTCTTACTCTCCCATCTTCCTGATTGCTGATTAGCATGCACACCTGCTAACCATCTACTCATCAGCCCAGCAGCAAACCAGCAAGGTTCTTCATCCTCCATGTCGCCAAGCTGTTGTTTCAGCCAGTGTGGTAGATCATGATCTTTTGCCACTTATAATTGTGCACTCTAAGCTTTTGACACTCATGTTGATATCATTAATTAGACTAATCCTGGTCTGTGTGGCACAGGATTGCTACATGCTCCCCTTTCCTTTCTGCCAATCAAAGTCTTTCTTATTCATTCCAGTCTTCGGTTTTAGGGTTCACCATGCTGATTTTACAACGCGGTCTTAGCAGCACTCATTAGAAAGCTTTGTTATTTAATGTCTGCACTATTTGCTAAAGAGGGATTTGTCCACTTTATAACCCCTAAAAAGGAGATTTGTATGCTGTAGATGACATGCTAGTATGTGTTTTTAGACAGGTTGTGATGTCATATTTGATGGTTAAATGCTAAATGCTAAAGTTTAATCCTGGATCCCCTTACTATTCCCAATAGCTTTGTATATGGAATCATTCGATGTCTGTTTAACAACATATGAATGAGATTATCCACTAAATTTATCTGTTGTGGTGTTTGGATGACCACAGCCATGCTCGCTCAAGTCTACAGTAGTAGAGGAATTAAACTAAACCTGCCAGGTGTTCTTTTTTTCTATACCTGGTTACGGAGGATGTTAAGTTTAAGAGTAACTTTTAGGGGTAAAATGATAAACTATTTATAAAAAGTCCAGTGAAATCTCAAGGTTTAAATCAGTGCATGTCCTAAATGTTTCATAAGCCAATGTGCTACATCATGCTGGGCAGAAAGTATGGAATAGCTTTTTTAAAATTGGAGAAACCAATACTTTAGCACAGCCCTTTGCTCCTCTTCCAGTTTCATCCACCTTCAGCTTCTCATCTTTGAGCAAATCTCTCCCATTGGATTGTTCTTTTTTTTTTTTTTTTTATTAAACTCGCTTCTTCTCTCTGAATTTAACATCCACTCTCCTGTAATCTTTGCTGTTCTGTTGCCTATTTTTTCTTAACTCCCCCCCTCCACAGCAGGGATGTGACCTGCAGAGGTTTGCGACTTTTTTTTTTTTACCTGTTCTTGAACTCTTTTCCCAACCTCTATCGGAAATCCTCTTCTCATCCCAGTTATGACAGATAAGTCAGTTTCCCCCAGCCTCCCCTTCCACCCTGTATCCCTTTATCTCTGCTTCTCAGCTAGCCTTCTGCCCCTTGGGGTCTGGGATGCTATCCCCCCTCTCTGATCTGAAGCAGCAGGAAGCCTCCCAGATTAGTCCTAAAGTAGCTCCACTCACCTCGGTTCCCATCACATGCCACCCCCTTTCTCCCTTTCTATAAAGCCCAGCATCTCACTACCACTCTCACACACACACCCCATTAGTTGGAGTAGCATCTGCTTTTAATTGTACCCATACCAACACTGGCAAAGTTTCCACATCCATGAAACGGCCGCTGAATGTAGCACCACATGTGTATTTGATGCATGCTGACAAACTGAGGTATATAAAGTAGGACAGAGAACTGCTACGCATGAATTAACATTTTTAACATGCCCTCTTGCCCTGAAATTGTGAGTTTATGGTCCTGTGGTCATAAACACAATTATTATTATTATGTTTTCAGGGCCATATGTGGGTGTACTTGTGAGGATACAGTGTACAATCTATGCAAGTGTAAAATACTGTAGAGTGAGGAGCCCAGAGTTCTTGTATTATTCATTAAAAGCAGATAGTAAACTTACATATGGGGAAGACATGGTTGTTTTATATGAGAATTCTCATTTTCTGATATTTGGTCAAACCAGTTTTTAGTGCATGAATCGCCTTTTATCATCAATTTCTGATGAACAGGATTGGAACCTGCTCTACAGCTGTATATTGACAACTATCCTTCTGTGGCTCCAAGTGATGCGCTGGCTGCATGACTTGCTTCTAAACAACTAACACAATTCGTGTGGGGAGGTCAATCCAATTTTAAAGTGTGTTTTACATAGAAACACAGAGTTAAGGTTTACAAAAACATCAAGTATAATTTTTAACAGATATAGTAAAACACAAATGAATTATTATCATGGTCTGTGTCTCATGGTGAGGTGTTCCAGTGTAGCTGTTGTGTAAATAGCTCAAGAAAATAAGGAAAACTGTGATGCTTTAAAGGTACTCGGCTTCATTAAAGTGATGCAGGCAGCTCCTGACCAAGTGTTACACTAAGGCTATGTTCACACTGCAGGTCTCAATGCTTAATTCAGATTGTTTACTGATACATTTTTGTGTATGTGTGTGTGTGGGTGTTTGCATTATAATGCAACTGCCATCAGACTCCAATGTGAATGGCCTATTGTACAGGGGTAAATATGGTTGCTACACATATAAGCATGTGTGTATCAGTATCGAAGCTGTTGTGCAATCTGAGCTTGACAAATTCTGATATAATATTGTTCCATCCATTGTTTACATTCGATCTTGCCACATCCTGCCTCCTCTGCCGCAGAATTGTAATGCCTGTCTCACTTTGCTGACATAAAAGTTGCTCGTAGTGAAGTCGCTTTGCAAAACATCAGATAGGTATCTGATTTAGCATCACATATGAAAGTAGTTTGGGTAAGAGTTGAAAAAAAAAGATTATTAGATCATAATATTATCGGATATGGGTCATATATGGACAAAATGAAAAGGTCTGATTTTAGCCATGTTTGCCTGAAATGTGAACAATTGTCACATTCAGTACATGTTTATAAGTAACTCAACCAGGAGTTATTTAATGCCCATCACAGCTGTCATGATCTGTGATATTTATGCAAAACTCAGTCTCCAGATTTGATCTCAAGTAGGGAAATTTAAGCAAAAACGTCAGTGTATTTAGAACTGTCAATGTATTGACTTCCATGTGGACCAACCTCTTAACTCAAATTCAGGGCCAGAAAGCATTGCTCAACATGATTCTTTGATCATCAGAAATTGTGATTCAGTCCATGTCACTTAAAGGATAAAATTTGCTCAAACTCCAAGAGGATTAAAGCCCTTTGCCAAAAGCAGAAGATTGTGTCCAGTAAAAGAATAAACTGAAGTCCTGTAAGTCCAACAGACAGCAATAGTCTCTGCATTGCTTTCTTAATACAGAATTCCCAAGTCAAATGACTGGCTTGTTACCAGGCCTCTGCAGAGCTGAATGACATGCAGATGACATCTGATTCAAGCGTGTTGGAGAAGGGTTGCATCTAAAAGTTGCAGGATGGTAGATCTCGAGGACTGGACTTGGGCACCCCTGCTGTATATTAAGTAATCTCTTAGAACTACACAATCTCAGGATTCACCTGCACTAAGATTGTCTCTGTAAAAACACTTAATAACATTCTCCATTATGTGTATGAAGCCGTGCAATTACCCACTTAAAAATGTCACAGTTTAGTCTGGGACAGACAAAATAGGAAGGGAACACATAATCATTACCATGTAACTCATAGTCAGTCACACCTCTGGGATATAAATCTTTCTGGTTAGGAAGGAACACTGATTGTGAATCAGTTTCACCTGTTGTTGTATAAATGGAACAGACAACAGGTGAAAATGAGAGGCAATTAGGAAGATAACCTCTGAGGAATGGTCCCACAGGTGGTGGCCACAGACCATTTCTCTGTCTTTATCCTTTCTAGCTGATTTAAGGTCACAGTTGCATTTTGCTATGTGCCCTCACCACTAGAGGTAACATGGGGCGGTGTCTGCAACTCATAGTTGCTCAGATAGTGCAGCTCATTCAAGGTGTGTTGTGTCCCCCAGCACAGTGTGGAGAGGATGAAGGAGATACCAAGAGATGGGCTAGTATACCAGGAACCATAGGAGGACAACAGGCCAGCAGCAAGACTGCTATCTGCTCCTTTGTGCAAGAAGAACTGCAAAAACTGTCAGAAACAGACTCCATGAGGGCGGTATGAGGGCCAAATGTTCAAACTGGGGCCTGTGCTAACAGCCCAACATTGTGCAGCCTAAATAGTATTTGCTGGAACACCAGGATTGGCGGATTCACCATTGGCACCGTATGCTCTTCATGGATGAGAGCAGGTTCACAATGAACACATGTGACAACATTCGCCTGCATGAGCGGTTTGACAGTGGATTAGTGATGGTCTGATCATTCTTATGTTGTTTTGTTTACGACATATTCCACTATGTAATTAATAAAGATTTTCAACTGGAATATTTTATTCATCAAGATATGAGATGCGTTGCTTAAGCTTTCCCTTTATTGATTTTATTTTGAGCAGCGTATATTGTTTGCTTTGGCCTCACAGTTTATATAAATTAATCTGTCATCATGGACTGCTCAAAATTTTACAGTACTTTATAAAAAGGAATAAAGGAATCCTAGGCTTGCACTTGAAATAAATGCTGAGATATTATTCCTGAAAGTTTGTATAGGAGATGTCATTTTCATAAAATTGAAGAGGATTTAATCCATGTGGGGGAAAAAAGAATCCTTACCTTGAAAGCTAGAGGACGTAGTCCAAGTATAAGATTGAACTATGGGACAGAATGCATAAATAACATACAGAGCTTAACATATTTAAAGTTAATTGTGCCTTGCAGTGGATTTGCACTGAAAATATTCATCAATCAGATGCATTCTAACCACTGACAGGTGAAGTGGAGGCTATTGATCATCATATCGAAATGCAACGTTCTGCTGTCAGGACATTTCTGATGGTAAAATTATTGCAAACCAATTGTGTGAGTGAATTATCAGCATGAAAAAGGCTCAACAGACTATCAAGCAAGTGGTTTTGATGTTCTAATCTGGACCAGCTTATTTCCACTGTTTGAACTCTTTCATGTTTCTTATTTAAACTTATGAACTCGAGTCTTCACCTGTTTGTTTAAAGTACATTTTTTAAAAAGGAATTACAACTTTGTTTATGCTCTTTGGTGTTCATTGATCTTTTTACAGTCAAAACACTGACGGAAGAGGCTGATGCCTAAAGATCTATTTTCCAGACTTGCAGAGTCATTAGCAGAGTAACTCAATTATTCTTTTCAGTGAATATCATGTGAGTCATGACAGTCGTCTGATTTTTCCTAGAAATGACTGATTTGAAATGACGACCACAGCAGCAAAAAAACATTTTAATGAACCAGAATCGTGTGTGAAATAAACTCTTACCATCTAATAAATACACAAGTACAGCACAAACACCACTGTGAGTGTCTGTGTGTCTCTTTGTTCATGTGCACACTCTGTTATGAATAATAAGCAGAATGAGACACAATTTTACAGGTTATTAAGCAGGCTCGTCCTTGCCTGACATTTTACTGAGTGTAATCGGTTTTAATATATTTAATACACCCACTGTTCTCATTTCTGTTGTTTTTTTCGCTGCTTGCTGTAAGCAAAGGGTCCAGAAATGGAGATACAGTGTGATAAGTGGTGCTGAATCAACATAATGACAGCAGAAAGTGGCTCCTTTGGGAAAATAATCCAGATGCCTCAACAACTCTATCACAAAGAACATCATCGTTCCAGATGGACAACATTCATCTTAAAGCAATTGTTTGCTTGTGATGAGTAGAGCGCATTATTACAGCGACATCATTAGATTAGGTGATTGGAAACCTTAATGTTGCCTGTGGAGAAAATGGATCTGAATAAGAATGAAAGTGAAAGAACTGAGGAAACCAAGATTTAATTTTTAAGAGGGCATTAAGGCTGATGGATGAGGTAGAAGCTAGTTCTCTGATCAGGATGTAGATGCAAGGAAACAAGCGGGAAGCTGCACAAACCAGTATTTTTCAGAAAGTAAATAGACAATATGGAGGACTCTCAGTTGGCAATTCAATTTAAATGCAAGCGGTAAGTTTTCTTTTGTGAATTATTGGAATTCGAACCTCTACATTACATATTTACAGTATGTGGACTGCTTGTAGAGAACATGAGAAGACTTTACAGCTGTAAGACACAACTCTTTTGGATCTTTTCTTTAAAAAGTTGTTGGGCTTTTTTTTAAGGTTTAAAGGACCACTATGTTGGATGTAGTGCCATCTAGTGGTAAAAAGTGGAAACTGAAGCTTTTTTGTAGCGTTTTATAGTTATCATCGCCACAACCAATAAGTCAGTTTTGTAAGGTCTTGTGGCATAAAAAAACATCCAGCTAGGTTTCAAGAAATGATGAGGTATTGGTTGTTTTAAAATTTACCTTGAATAATACAGCATAGATAAAAATAAATAAAAAAATAGGTAAGAAGTGTCCTTAAATACCCTGCTTCAGACCTAAATTTCATGGGTTTCAAGTGCAGGGAAATTTCTCTGCAACACAGCAATAAGAAGAAATAATGCTAATCTTTGTTTTTCTGCTGTGATGAAATATAGTATGAATTTAAAAAATATAAGGTTTCGGTAATATTCTTTTTTTTTTTTTCTCTGAAAAGAAATGAACACACACAGATACATCTTCAGTGTGAACATAAAATACTGTTTTACAACTGTGAAATTAGAGAGAAATATGCTTTTAAAAATGCATTTTGTTAACACAGCAGAAGTAAGAAGCAATGTCTTTCCTGTAATTTGGTAGAACGAGACCTTTCATGTGTTTAACAAGGGGGAAGAAGGCCATGAAACTTTTATGTGCCGGTGGAAGAGGACTGACTGTCTTGTTTATCCAGCAGTGCTCTGTGTCAGGCAAGTTCATAAAAGCTTCAACTCACAGTTTGCAGGAGAGTAAAACTCTGTTTCAAGTAAAGAATGATTTTATTTTGTCCTTGGGAGCATAAAATGTGGGTGTCTGTAGTCATTACAAACACCCAAACACTGTATGCATCCCCTTAGGTTTAAAGATATCTTACTCATTAAACTGCTAAGATTTGCAGTGGGTTTCTACATTGTATTCCCAACTCAGAGTTTAAGGTCCAGTCCAAATCCCTCCCCTTAGCCTTCTGTTTTGCAGAGGTTAGTTCTCCCTTTTTGTGGGAATTGTGAAGTAATGGCCATCTACCCATGTAACAGCAGCTTTGGGGGAGATTGGGATGGATGATCACTGCTCTTTCATTCCCAGCAGAAACTGTGACTTTACCTCTGTAAACTGGAGTATAGGGACAAGTAGAAGACTTGGGCCTGGATATTTTTATGCCTACCCAGATCCAACTTCATGCTTTTTTTTTTACAGTGGGAAGTTTAAAAAGTTTTTTTTTTTTTTTGAGCTCTATGTAGTTCACTTGAGAGACAAATGAATCAATGATGATGCGTCAGTGGAATGAACAACATAGCTAAACATAAATGTCCAATAGTCCCCTGACTTATACCCCTGCTGGTATTCAGTCTTGTTTTGAGTTGCTCAGTGGATTGGATGATTGATGAGTAATAAGAAAAACAGAAACAATTATTGAGCATTTTTACATTTTTCACTCTCAGTTCAGTCAAGCTATGATTGTCTCCAATCTCGACCTGTCCCGTACTGAAGCTCCTCTACAGGTATTATACTGTTTCTCTTCTCTCAGAAAAAAGAAAAGGCAGTTTTAGAAACCCTGATTCTCTTATTTACATTCCTTGGTTTTAATTCTGACCACCACGGCACTGGACAGCAAGGCTCAACCTCCAATCACCAGCCACTCATCCTCTTGACTAAACCAAAGCTAAAAATCCCCATCCTCCTGTTAATCAACCTCTCTGATGACTGGAGGTGGGCTGTTGCTCACCTATTTAACCAACATTTGCCTTTTTAGAATATTAAAAGCCTCATTATGTTGAAGTCATACGCACAGACCTCCATCCCTCTCCTCAGACTCAGCCTTGCATTTAGCTCCTGGCAACCGTCTGCCCATCAATGCGGCGGCATGGAAATTCAAGCATTGTTGAAAAACAAGCATTCAGAAGGGGTCTCATTAGAGGTGTGAAAACGCAGTCATAAAGCCTGAAGATGGGAGGAATAAACAAGGTGAGGTGAACGAGATTGATGACCTGCATCGCAGCAGCAGCACCTCCAATGATGCCAAGATTTGAACAGTAATGTCGTGCACCAGCTTTGATTAAGATGCTCCTTCTTTCCTGCCTCAAACACACAAATACTGTGGGACTCGATCACTGCTGGGGGTACACAATTAAATGTGTTTTTAGAAACTCTACAGATAAAGCATGAGTTGTTTTCCCTTACAAAATATCATGAAAAGAAGTCCACAGGCTTCACAGCAGCATGTCAATGCTTTAGTGACAAAGTCAAAATGCTGTTTGAATGCACTTTTACCAGGTTGCACTATTGGTTACATCAGCATTCTGCAAGGTGCTAATGAGCTCCAAAATCATGATATACAAAAGGAAAGCAATACATTTATTTTCACTGATCCTGAAGTTTGAGATATTGATGGACTGACATGCCAAAAAAAAAAAAGTCATCAAACTCAATTTTTAGCTTTGCTGAGTTAACATGAATATACTTGTTTGTTACCAATCTGGATGCAGCTTTACTATATGCTTTCACCCTCTTTTTCAGACAGCTTCTGTTTTACATTTACTTCCATAGAGGATTAAAACCCTTTTCTGAGTTCAAATAAGTGAACCTGCCAACATCTTCCTTTCAGAGAAGGGGGAAAGCTTTTAATTAACACTCATTCCATGTCAAATGACTGTGGCTGTTGTGGGTATTCAGCTCTGACTGGCATTGATAGTAATGTATTAGCTTGATGCACATTTAATTTTTAATTAGTCTAAAATTCTGCACTGCAAGCTGTAAAAGCTGGCATGGTTCAATTTTTCCTTTATGAAAAGACATTCACTGCCCTTGGCCCACATTAGATTGTGAGCCAAGATTTCCATATTTCTTCCATCTAAAATCAGTCTGATCAGAGATTCCAGCTGACATGTTTACACGATGGAAAGATTTAATACAATCATATGCGCATTGTGTTCTGATTTGGAAGAAGATTTTATCAAATACCTGTGTGAACAACTTGTTTTGATCTTTCCGACAAAAACGTATCCACCACAGTCCAGTTCTGTTTTGCTGACACCATTTTTCCTGGTCTGTCTTGAAACTCATTAACCTAATCCCCACTGGTTTAAGCATGCACAGACATCCACCACAGACACAAATAAAATGGGTGTATACAGGTTGTCGCAGTAATAAAGCCAGAATTTGTCAAGGCAGATATTCAAATTGGTCTTAATCTCGTGTGTTGAAGCAGTGGTGGCTAAATGCTAATGGTAAGTTCAAGATAATGAAGCCATGTAATGTTCCAAATTACTTAACTTGAACAAGAGAAAAAAACCTCAGTTTGACAAAAGCAAGCAAGCAATTGTATCTAAGCATGAAAGAAATATCCAGCCTAAACAAATCCATGAAATGACTGACAAACTAGCAAAGAATGGATGGCAAACCAGGACTTGTAAGCAGCTGCTTTGAGCCACAGGTGCACATAATCAGTCGCCATAGCAACACTACCAGCCACTCCTAGAGGAGAGACAGGTAGATGGAGTAAAGGGGAGACATAAAAAAGGAAGAGAGGGAAACTACAGACCCTAACACACGTGGTGATGGAGGAACTGAAAGCATTAGCAGGGTTGTATTTTACTCGACTACAAAAAAACTGGCGCCTCACTTGTTGCATCTGGCTTATGTTTGCACTCCAAAGGAGATACTACACACAAGAAAAATGCATTGTGTCTTATAAAAACACAAAGAAAATTAACAGAAGAGAACAGCTGCTTAGAGAAAACTGATGAAAAAAAATTATTTCAACAACTATATTTATGGAGTTTGTAGAGGTTGGCAACCAATGTTTTCAAATGGTAAATATTTTGTATAGTTTTTGACCTCTTAAAGTATTGTTACACAGCACTCATTCACACATACTTATGCAACACTTTTAGTCAATATAGTGTTGCAAGTGCATCCTGTGCACCTTGACGAATGGAAGAAAGCCAGTGACGATCCAAATGGCAGATGACTTTACCTTCTGAGCCACAACCATCCTTCATTTTACTTCGGGAAATAATTCAGGGCTGCATGGGCGGGAAAATATGCCAGATTCTCCTCATTGTTTTTCATTATAAAAGCCATAAAGCCATTTCTAAATGTAACCAATGAAATTACATTTAAAATAGATGTGTTAACCTTTTGTGTTCATCATCCAGCTTTTGGGACTTGGTTATTTTGACTTGGACACCAGCAAAGCACTAATCAGTCACAAGGAACGAGCTCTTGAAGGAACGAGACAGTAAAAGCAGCTTTCAGAGCTGAACACCATCCAGCCTGAACAGAGCATTGCAGCTCAGAAAAGATTGCGGGAGTTCTGCCTGGAGAAGCCACAGCCAGAATAATCGGCCTGTTCTCACTTATACAGAAACTATGACAAGTAATTGCATCTGTAGTGCCTGTTTAGAACATGCTGGTTACATTGTGTACACGAATGTACCATGTATCATCCAGCACACCCGATTAAGTAACAATCAAGAGCTTTTCTAAACTATAGAATTTGTATGTACTGTATGCATTACTAACTTTTTATTTATTATTTTTATTTTCTGTTACTATATTCTTCTTCTTGTGTGTATCAGCTTCTTTTGTTATTTCTGGGTCAAAGAGAATGAAAGCGACTGTGGAGCACATTTAGAGAAATTAAATCCAGTCTCAGCACTATTGAACTAATGTATTCAGGATTAATTCAACTTCCACCTACATTATTTGTGTGTTTTTTTAATCATGTCAATTTACTGAATGATACTAAAGGGATCTGAAATTTGAAATTTCCATTTTGGGCCACATTCTGGTGTTAAAATTTCATCTGTATTTTTATTTTTAGCATCTTGAGTAGGAAGCATTTGTTTGCAAATGGGGCCAGAAACTGAGTCTGGATCAAAATATCCATACATGCAACCTTGTCATTACATTTTAAAATGTTACCAATGCACATTTCTTTCCACACATAAGAACCAGTAGATATCTTCTCCATCTACTAGCAGTCTGCAGTCGCCCATGAAACCTTGTGAACCAGCCAAAACAGGCACCTTTTGGTACCAATAAATGACAAAATTATACAGAAATAGCGACTGTAGACTAGCTTAGAATAAACCATTTCAGCTACAATACTTGTCACTTCAGTGCAGAGTCTCTTTATTATCCAAATTCTCAGCAAATCCCATTAAGACATAAAAACAATACATCTTCCAATAATTAATCTGATGCTCTCAACCACAAGCCCATGATTTATTATGATTATGTAAATTATTAAGAACTGATCTTAAAAACTGAGAACCACTTTCAACAGTTAGTTTTTATTTAAACAAATATGACTTTTTATCGGCACTTAAATCCACAGTTTGCAACAGGACAGTGTATGCAGAGCTGGGACACAATAAGTTATTGGGCTCTTGTTGACGGAGATTAAGAAGCATATATCACAGTGGAACGGTGAGGCTCATTTATACGTTTTCAAAAAGTGTTTAGACATCAGTGAAGATCAAAAGGCAGAGAAATACAATACATCATGATGCAGCTGCAAAGCCAACACTTGTTAGCAGAGTGAATTAGTGATGGCGCTGCATTTTCCTAATGAAACTTCACTCCCTTAGAGCCCTGGATTATGTGATCACTGGAAGGGCTGGTACCAGCCACGATTAAACACAACTTGATTTGGCACAAGAACAAATAAAAGCATTCTGATTGGGTTCTATTATATGCGCAGCACAAGGGTAGAAATGCATTTATTCCCAGCTATGAAACCATCTTTGCCTCACTGTTACCAGGTTCCCCCCAGCTAGGATATTTTTTAGCCTAATTGCTGCCGGTGGCTAAATCCTTTCCATTTGCATCGATCCTTTGAAGAGAGATGCAGATGAGCTTAACGAGTGTGCTAATTATGCTCGCCTGGCGTGGGGAGGCTTGCTGCATCTGCAACTTTGTGTGCATATGTGAGTATGTCTGTAAGGATATTTGAGAGTTTATGCTTGGGCATGCCGGAGTGTGTGCTTTTGCATGCATTGTTGTGGGCATTCCTGCTGGGGACAAACAGCTAGAAAATGGAAAAGGGGCGACTTAATATCTTAGAAGAGATTAATGATGACTTTAGATTAGTCAGATCATCCCTTCAGTAATTAGAACGACCTGTCAGTATCTGCAGATGGTAGAAATTGGAAGTATTTTGCTGCAGACATGCTGACATGTGATGAGAAACAAACACTATATAGTGTGTTTGTGTGTACCTGAGGCTGATTTGGACCAGGGTATGTGTGTGTCACTCTGCCAGCCAGTGTAATGGCAATGACTGGTGTTGTCTCCTCGGGCAAACAATGGCCTGGACTCACAGACAAAATGTCACTCGACAGGCCTGTCTCTTCCATCTCTCAGCCTCTCTCCTCCCGCTTTCTCTCTCTTCCCTTTCCTCCTCTTTGCTCAAAGGGATGTAATGACACAGAGGATTGACAGAGCAGCAGCATTAAAACCTGGGACACTGGGTACAATACGTACATTTACAACCAAACATCTTGAATATGTGAAATCAACCTAACAGATAAATAAATGGTTGTGATTGCAGGTTTTTCAAAGCAAGCAGAAGGCAGCACATCAGGTTTAATGGTGAATTTTAGATATGTTTGGTTTCTTTTTAAACCTTGGGGAAGATAGCAGGGCTAGCAAAGCAATGCTTTCAGCACTCCAAAGAATCTTGAATTGCAGTCCTGATTTCCTGAAACTGAAAACCACAGCAGAGGAAATGGATAAAATGTCTGACATTCTGACAGAATTACAATTAGATCTTCCCATTTCAAAAAGCATTAGTCATACTACAGTTTGTTTCTTGAAATAATGAGGTCTTTGGGGGGGTTTTGCTGTGTATCAGTTTGTTTTGTTACCTGCAGAAGAAAAACAAAGCCGGAGCTTCATTTTCATGTTGATGAGACAGCCAGTTTCCACTTTATTTGAGGTCCACTGATAGTCTTTGCCAAGCAAAGAGGCATCACCACAAGATAAATTGAACTGCTTGGCTAACAAGAATACAATATTAGAAATTCAAAATATACCAGTATGATAATAATAACAATAATGTAATAGAATAAATTGGAAATAAAGTGTGATTTAACGTGTGCATGAAGAAGAAAACATTCAGAATAAAAACATGTTTGCCACTTCCTTCCATTGGTATAAGTTGTATTATCTAGGCTGCAAGAAAATTTAACTGTTTCCATCAAAAAGAACTATCCAGTCCATTTTCTGTTCAGAGCAAGTAACACTCTGATCGTTGTGCAGTTATTTTTGTTTTTCACAAGAGCCTGATGTTGCCTCAGACAGGAGCTTACGAACTTCAAGACATTCCACGGCCAAACAATGTGAGGGGACTGGACACTTACGTGCACACATCTCAATTTGAACACACTGAGGATTTGCAAAGAGTAAAGCAGTCACAGGAGAGCAGAGGAGAGAAGAAGAAGAGGGTCAGCTGAAGTGAGATGGATGTTGGCTCTTGACAGAACCCTTACAGCAGACTGCTGCTGGGACTTTGAGACAATTTGCTACTTGTCTGTGGGAACAAGATCTAAAATCATGCTTTATTGTTGTCCTTGCTGTCCAATTTGCCATGGGCTGGAATGAAAATGACCCTTGTGAGTGGATTGTGAGCAGTGTAACCAACCATCCATCTGCATACAGCCCTGCATGTGCTGCAAATCATACTAACAGCAAAGTTACAGTGGCCCTGAAGTGGAAAACACAACAACAACAACAACAACAACAAAAAAGCATGCTGCACAATTTCACAAAAAGCAATATTTTGCAAAATAAATAAATAAAAATAAATAAATAAAAAATAAATAAACTCTACAACACAAAATACCACACAAGATCCAAAGTCTTATTTTTATTTATTTATTTTTTGCAAAACAATTCCTAAAATGTGACCTTACTCAAAACACAAATCACAAAATTCAAATTTTAAATTTGTGAAGCAACACTTTGCAAGGCTTGTAACTCATAAGGCTTATTTTTAATTAGTACCATGGTCATTAAAATGTGTTAATTGTATACATTGTGTTAATGCAGTGTCAAAGTCAGCTAAGGACAAGGCGTAACGGAAACTATGGTTTAGTGACTCCAGTAATGTAGTGTGACCCTGAGTAATTTCAATATGATAATTGGAAAAAGTCCCTCTGCCCCTTCCACGCACACAGAGATCCACACACAAACTTTGCCATATCAGAAAGATATGCAGCTCCCCCTTTTGGCTGGATCTCTACAGGGATTAGTGGGTTTCATTAAATTGGAACATCAGCATTACTTGCAAACAGTAGAGGATATCAAACAATAGGAGCAATTCACCAGACTTCCACCTTAGTTTCCCATATTGCAGTGAAGGACAAATTCCAAGTGCTGAACAAAAATGCACTTAGGCGGGGGGATCCTTTTGTGTGCTCATGGAAGCCTGAAGCCTGCCGAGGAGAAAATGAGTTAATAATACTAAAACACTTTAAATTGGCCCTGCCATGACAAATGCATTTGAGTCGTAAGGACTTGTAACTTTGATTCTTTTTTTTCCATTTGCAAAAAATGTTTCAGCTCATACTGTCTGTTAAGCTTACTTATTATAGCAACTGTGTAACATTAACAGCACATGTGGTTTACTACAGTCCCTCTGATTCCTTAATGTCAAACTCAATACTATATGAAAGCTGTAAAAGTCTAAACTGATCAACAATAGAAGCATAAAAAGCCTACACTAATATAAGCTTGGCCACACAAAACCTAATGGCACTGCAGTGACTTATTGAGTGGTAAGTTAGTAACAGATATGTTTGACAAAGTCGATAAATTTGCCCCATGGGCCAAATCTGTTGCACGACAGTCACCATTTTGATTCAAGCGGAAGTCCAAAGTGCTGGCTTGATTCCCAGGCGATGCTGCTTTCATTGACTTAATATAATAGCGTAATTTAGACAACTTAACCACAACAAATGTCAAAAAGAAAAATGTCACACTTGTAGGACACATAGACTATTTATAGATCTGTAATATTTCCCTCAGTATTTTTTTTAGTGTATTTTGTGTGTGTGTGTGCATTTTCATATTTACGTAAACACGGAAATGTGTCATGGGGTCTTCGACATCGGAATTTACAAGTACACAGTAAATGCAACACCGCCATCACTCTTTTGCTCTGTTGTAAAACATGACCGCTTCTGTTTTGGTACGAAGGTTAGCAGCTCTGTCAGGGGCTTCGGCGGTGGGAGCCGGGGCTTACGGAGCACACGGTAGGCCACTAACACAACCTTATACTTAGCTTAACTTAGTTTAGCGATAACCAGTCACGAAATATAATCACTTTAATGTCTACCATTCCAGACTCCGTCGCAAATTATGTTCATTTATGATTTACTTAGTATTAAAGTTGTTGCATAACTGTAAAATTTGATTGTGTGTATTGATATGATATTTAATATGCTAATACGTAATTCGGCATTAAATTGATCCATTTTGCTGCATGTTGTTTTGGTAAAAGAGACCATTTCATAACCAAGGTGATCCGCCTCCAAACTGTTAATGGGAAGCGTGATGACTTGACGTACAAATTTGTGGGAGAAAAGTGGACGTTGTGGAATTCAAATGACTCATAAATGCATAATGTCATTTTTAAAGGGTTACTTGAAGCAGTAGCAGTGTTAAACAGGAGCTGCAGTAACCCAGTGCTGTGTGAGGATAAGGGGGGCAAAAGTTGTTTATGAAAAAGACGTTTTACAATTGTAGTTCTGTGAGAAAAAAATAAAAATAGTTCTCTTGATTCCTGGTCGACCTTTAGATATTAAGTTTATAATCACTGTGTCTATCAAGGTTACATACATGTAACGTTTTATTCCACATGCAGAAGTGTGTTTTTCTGATCAACATTTTGTACTTTAGGTTTCAAAAACAATGACCCGGACGACTATCAGAGAGTGGTATGTTACTGTTCATATCTTAGTTTAATCCTTGGTTGTAGTCATTCTGTAGTATGTTTTATTATACTGACTGACTCTAAGTTACATTGCTTCTTTTGAGGTCAAATTTATCTTTTTTTTTTTTTTTTTTTTTTTTTAAATCAAAAGATGGGAAAATATATATGGCTTAATTGGTGGAAGACATTCCCTTGAGGGATTATCTAACTTGGGACTTATTTAAAATGGTCTAATAGAGGTTTTACACCCATATAACCAATATCATGTGCATTTCACCTAAAGATGCCTGATAGTAACCAATCATCTCTTACAATCATGGCTCATTAAATAATCTTTTTTTTCCAGAAAATGTTTTTTTTTTAAAATTCTGTCTCTGTATTTCTGCCTCTCCAGCTATATGAAACTGCCAACAAATACCATTTCTACCACAGCCTGGCTCTTCTTGGTGCGGCCCACTGTGGCAAACCTGTTTTGGTGAGTATGGAGACCGAAGATACTGGGGCATCCTTTAAGCAGAACTAGTGTAGAAGTGTCATTTTGCTTTAATTTTACAGCAAAGTGAACTGCATCCCCCAGCCAGTAATGGAAGTGTTTAAAAGTATGTTTGTCTACAACATTAGCTTTGCAAGGTCCCATTATACCAAACAACTAACTCAAGAACAATTTGTAGCCCTTCCCAGCAGGATCTTATAAATTATATGTGGGAATTGAGGAACAATTTAAAACCACTTTCTGTATTTCCAAAGAGACGACTACATTTGCATCCCCTCTTTCAGAATGAGCTACCATTCTGTTTATTTTCTAGTTTCAGCAGCTTGCAACACCTGGTGTGTTTGATTATGTTATTTTACAGTAGCTGAAAAAGAAGTGGGAGAGGAATTGATACCTTGGAGAGAAGCTAATTATCGCACGATAGGAATGCAAATGAACGCGAGTCTCTGCATCAAATCCTGAACTGGGGGAGAAACGTATCTTATAACTTAATGGTACTTAAAAATAGTAAATGTTTTTGTGAACCCGGGGCCTTATGTACAAACGTTTTGTACGTATCAAAATGTTCAGTACACCATGTTCCATGCACAGGACGGCATGTACCAAAAAACTACTTTACAGGGATCTTTCAACCTTGCGCCAATTTCTGACCTGCCACGAGAATGTGTGTACCCCACGCACACTCTTGTCATTTGAAAGTGACACAGTATTAAAATGCTCCCTTATACACTGAAATATGTTAATGTAAACTTTCTGAAGTCAAAATGGACTTTTATATATTATATCTTTTATATAATTCTCCTTTTTTGACTTTTCTGGTGTGTTTCTCATCGTTATTTAGATTAAAAGTGAAAGTATGCCATTTATTTATTGTCATTTGCTTATTTATTAATGGGGGAAGACAAGGCGGTCCTGGAGCTGCTCAATTCTAAGTCATTTGGGATGTATCAAGGGAAACTGCACAGGAACAAGCATAAGCACAGATTCATACGTCTGAATATTTTTGGGCGTACGCACTTTCCCATTTTTGGTTGTACACCATCCGTGAAAGTTACGCAGTCTTTTTACTTTAATTTGATTAGAAACTACATTGAATGTACTGAAGCACAGTGGTGTGGTGGTTAGCATCGCAACCTCACAGCAAGAAGGTCGCTTTTTCGAACCTCAGCTGTGGAGGAGGTTTGCACGTTCTCCCCATGCGAACTCCACATTCTCCGAGTTCTCCGGCTTCCTCCCTCAGTCCAAAGACATACATGCTAGGTTAATTGGTCACTCTAAATTCTCCTTTGAAGTGAGTGTGATTGGTTGTTAGTCTCTCTGTGATGGTCCTCTGATGGACTGGAGACCTGTCCAGAGTGTACCCTGCCTCTCCCTGCAACCCTGAATTGGACTAAGCAAGGAAGGAAGGAAGGAAGGAAAAACCAACACACTTTCAGTTTTGTGTCTTGTAACAACAATTTCAGGGCCTGAAGTTTACTGCAGGATTTACAACTTCACCTCAGAAAGAGTATAAATGATCCGTTGTGTTTTTAATTTATGACATATAAGTTGTTTTTATAATGTGAAGCAATGCTACACTTTTGTTTTCTGTCAGAAATGCAGCAAGGTGTCATACTTGTGGAAGATATTAACAAATCTGCATTAAAAGTCCTGTGTTGTTCTTAATGTAACACTTGGTATTAAACAGATGTAACACCAAGTGACTCTATTCAGATACATAGATGATAACAAGATTAAAACAAAACTGTTCAGGAAATCATGTAAATGTGGATTCAGCACACAAAGCAGGATTAAAACAAAATCCAGAAATTCTCTGAAACCTCAACAATATGAGGATTTCAGATATTTTTAGCGATCAAGAGCAATTTGATTTTAGCAGAACTCATCAAAAGGGAAGAGATTAAGTAGAGAAGACGTAGAGCAAAGAGGTCAAAGTTACAGAATAGACCATAGCAAAAAGCTAGGACAAAAGGACTTGTAATTTATTGACTTTTGCAGCTCAGTCAACAAAATACAGCAACGTTACAGAATTTCAGGCTCTAAATTTGAAGAGCGGTAAAACCTTTCAACATGGGGAAAACATAATATTAATATGTCATTTATGAGGAACTCCTGCTCCTCTCGAAGCACAGTGAACCTAAAAGCTTGTGGTACTTCATGCTGAATGAAGTGTTGTCCATCATCAGAGGAAAATGGTGACTAAAATAAAATTGACTTGTACTGCTGAAATATTTAGATTCAGGTGATTTTCCATCTTCTGACTGTGATCTGCTATGTTTAACGATATCTGTAATGTTGTGTTTTGTTTTCTCTTTGAAACCGTGCTCAAAGCTAAAGATTGCATACTTGAAACAATACCTGAACATATTTGTTTATTTAATAAGAATATAAAATACAAGTCTGTGCACAGCTTTGGCCTGGGTAGATTTGTTCATGTGTCCAGAGATACTAAGATATGAGTATTTTTTTGTACAGTG
The DNA here is from genome assembly GCF_017639745.1 of Melanotaenia boesemani. Classification (NCBI taxonomy): domain Eukaryota; kingdom Metazoa; phylum Chordata; class Actinopteri; order Atheriniformes; family Melanotaeniidae; genus Melanotaenia; species Melanotaenia boesemani. The sequence goes on along the minus strand of NC_055686.1, from coordinate 13,491,836 downwards.
TGTGTGCCATGGGGTTACAAATATGTACAAATGACAGCTTGACAAGTTCAGTCTGTTAAAGACTTCCTGTTTTACAAATACTGAGATAAAAATGTCTTCTCTCCTCAGGCCGGTACCATCCTGATCGCAGGCATGGGGATGTTCTGCGGACCTCTTTACCACCAGGCTCTAACAGGGGACCCTAGCTTAAGCAAAATGGCTCCCATGGGTGGTGTAGCTATGATTGCTGGCTGGCTGGCCATGATTCTCTGAACTGTGACCACTCGCATCTTCTCCACAGGGCCACCAAGTGACACCAAACTGTCAGACCTCTAATAGATGGACTGAAGAGCTTGTAGGAGTTTGCTGCAGGGTAGTGCTGCGTTGTAATGTCACCCATCCAACTTCTGCCTGCCTCTGGGATGTGGATGTCAGCAGGGGATAAGGTCGCAACAGGATTATTACTTCTCTGCCACTGCTGTCTGTCTCTGACTGGTGCCCTTTGATTTTTATGTTCAACTGGATGAAGAAATTAATGCAGTTTTGGAATTTTCTAACACCAACATGTTATGGGATTTTTCTTTTATCATGTCAGCAGCGGCACATGTTTATGCTGCTGCTGACATGTTTGTTATCAAGCTTTGGATGAATTCTGAAGAAATTTTGCATTTAGTATTGAATGCTTGTTGTCAAATGAAGAAACCAACCTAAGGACTGAATGATCATTTGTCAGATCAATGTACCATTCTCATTATTTCTGTTTTGACCACTGGTGAAGAAATGGGACTTCTTGTGATCATTGGAAATAAATGAATTAAAATTGTATTCAAGTCTGCAGTGAATAATCATATTTTCTACCCGGTATTTCCTCTAAATGTAAATATTAGTGCAATTTTTTTACACTTTGAAAATAAAAGACCCAAGGTGCACGAGCGATATTTAACACTCAGGATATTAGACAGCACATCAAGTGAGCTACAACAGCCAAGTCCTCAGTCTCACTGTTCTTACAATAACTTTTAACTTCGCCATAATTCATATCAGTGTGCCCATGCAGTGATTGTGTTAAACACTGCAGACAAAGGTGGAAGCAACTGACAATATTGCTTTTCTACATGTGTAAGATTATTTCATTGTTGCACGCTGGAGGGTTTAGTGGCATTGACATGCACTAGGTCTATGCTTCAGAAGAATGTAAGCTACCTGACCTGAGGATGCTGTCTCCAATTAGTTGAGAAACTCGACCTCCACATTTAACTGTGCAAGTCTTTAAGTTTTTTTGTAACATGTCTTGCCATTAAAAAGTTATAACAAGCCAACAAGCGCGCAGCATCTAGTAGCGAAATGGCAGTGGAAGGGAGCAGATGAAAACAGATGAGCCTTACAACCTGTTGAAAGTGATGAGTAAATATACTAGATCTGATTCATGTTTTCTGACATGGAAAAGTATATATATATATATATATATATGTGTGTGTAATCACATTCTGCAAGGTCCTTTGCACACTTTGTTCTTGGTTGATTGGATGTCAGTGTCTCCTTCAGTATCTACAAGAATGATGGTTACGTACCTTTTTCATGACATGACATCTTTTAATGAGTTTTCAATAAAGTTTAGTTATTTTGCATGTTATTATGAGTTATTGGGTTACAAAATTTAGAGAGAGTCCAAGTTTCACTTTCTCTAAAACTTTATGACTAAATAATAAATAAACTTTGTTTACTGCTAGTCTGCAAAGTCTAGCACATTCATACGTCATGCTTTTAAACCAAGAGCGACTACATTAGTATCATCTTTAGGAACATATGACCAACTTATATTATTTTAGCCCAGCTGACTGATTTACCAGGAATTTAGTAAAATGAAACAAAACTTTTTACACGTTTCAGATCATTAGCTGTTTAACTGATCTAAATGGGTCTAAATCAGTGCAACCATGATATGGTTACAACTAATGTGATAACAGATAAAATAAATAACTCATTTTAGTGGCAGTTGAACAGAAGTCATAGGCTGCATCCCCATGTATCATTACCTAAAGCCTAAAGCAGCTGAAGGAAATTGTCTCTTGCAGTTCTGAATGTCTTCACAGCTTCAAGCATTTGATCCCCTAAAGTGGTGGAGCACAAAGGAGTTCATTACCAATGGCCTCCCTTTAGCTGGGGCCATGTTCCAGCCACTCTGCATTCAAATTGAAAGTGAAATCCATTCTAACACTAATTCTCCTCCTTGACTGACGGCCCTCGAATGGAGACCTTTAGAAAATAGCTGTGTAAATCTGCGGGTCAATTTGTTGGGGTCGGCACATAAGCTGGAGATCTGCTCAGTAGAGAAGGCGCAATCGACTGAACACATTGCAAATGAGTTCTTGATCACGACTCATAAACCCCTTATTAGAATTGAGAAGCCATTCTTCTGTTCTGGTAATGAGCACAACAAAAAAAAGCTCTGATGCTCATAAATTTCAAGTGGGAGACACCTGCCTGAAAGGAACAAGATGTTCTGCACTGGCAGGGGAATATTTGAAGCTCTCTTGTAAAATTTTCAGCAACTTGTTAAATACTTAAAGGGAAATCGTGATTCTCTGACAAGGTGCATGCTAGAAATTCTGACTGGTTTCACACAGGTGTCTTGTTTTATGGGTTTCTATCTCTGCTCTGTAAATGACACGAGAATCCTGTTTCTGTCAGTGATGCACCCATACATGAAGTTCAGTTAAATGGATCATAGTGTTCTTTTCTGGAAAGCTTTTTTTAATATGTGTCCACATGAAAAAATGTATTCTATTCTATTCTGTTCTAGTCATTTAGCAGACGCTTTTATCCAAAGCGAATTACATTTGAGAGTAAGAACAACACAAGCATTAATTCAAACAAGATGGGACATCATCATTAAGTGGTAGTCAGACTGCTTTGAGTCCAGTTGGACCCAGGTGCTGTCATGTAGTGCTAGAGGCAGTGCATATAATTTTTTTAAGTTTTTTGTAGTTTTTTTTTTTTTTTTAGTCATTTTGTTGAGTAGAAGAGTTAAGTTAAGTGTGGAAATGCTCCTTAAACAACTGAATCTTTAGCTTGCTCTTAAAAGTGGATAAGGACTCTGCGGATCTGATGGAGTTTGGTAGATCGTTCCACCACCGGGGGACAACAGAGGAGAAGAGTCTAGCTACTGATTTTGCACCACGTTGTGGTGGAAGCACTAGGCGTTTTTCGGTGGCAGAGCATAACTGGTGAGAGGGAGTGTAGCTCTGGATTAAGGAGTGGAGGTAAACCGGAGCAGTTTGGGTTATTGTTTTGTGAGCCAGAAGCAGAGCTTTGGATTTGATCCGTGCTGCAACTGGAAGCCAGTGAAGAGAGATTAGCAGTGGAGTGACATGAGCTCTTTTGGGCTGGTTGAAGACCAGACATGCTGATGCATTCTGGATCATCTGCAGAGGTTTAACTGAGCATGCGGGCAGGCCAGCCAGTAAGGAGTTGCAGTAGTCAATGCGTGAAATGACCAGAGCCTGGACCGGGAGCTGGGTCGTGTGTTCAGTCAGGTAGGGTCCGATCCTCCTGATGTTGTAGAGAGCAAATCGGCAAGACCGGGCAATCGAGGCAACATTGTCCTTAAAGGTCAGCTGGTTGTCTACCAGGACACCAAGATTCCTGGTAGAAGACGTAGGTACAAGCGTGATGGAGTCAAGCTGCACGCTTATCTGTGGCGGTAAGGAAGGATTGGCTGGAAAGACAATAAGCTCAGTCTTGGACAGATTTAGCTGAAGGTGGTGATCCTTCATCCATGCAGAGATATCAGCAAGGCATGCTGATATTCACATTGAGACGGTTGTGTCGTTAGGTGGGAAAGAACGGAAAAGCTGAGTGTCATCTGCATAGCAGTGGTAGGAGAAACCATGAGAGCTAATGACTGCATCGAGTGAGGAGGTCTACAGTGAAAAGAGAAGAGGGCCAAGGCACCGAGCCTTGAGGTACCCACCTCGCAGGATCTTCCTGTGAGGTAGGACGTAAACCATGAGAGGACAGATCCCGAGATGCCAAGCTCCGAGAGTGTGGAGAACAGTATATGATGGTTGAAGTGTCAAAGGCAGCAGATAGGTCCAGCAGTATAAGGACTGAGGATTGACCAGTGGATCTGGCAAGCCATAGGGAATCAATAACTGACAGGAGAGCAGTTTCAGTGGAGTGGCCTTGCCTATAGCCAGATTGATATGGATCAAACAGGTTGTTGTCTTGGAGGAACTGTGAGACCTGACTGAAGACGGCACGCTCTAGTAATTTAGACATGAATGGAAGCAGTGAGACCGGCCGGTAGTTTTCAACCTGGGCTGGGTTGAGTGTGGGTTTCTTCAGCAGCGGGGTAACCCGAGCTTGTTTGAAGGCAGAGGGAAAGACACCGGATTTAAGAGAGGAGTTGATAATATGGGTTACTGCAGTTTTGATTGTAGGTAAAATGCTCTGCAGGATGTCAAGGGGAACAGGATCAAGAGGACAGGTTGTGGGCTGTGTGCGTCACGGCCTCAACTGGTTGTAGAGAGAAGGTGCTAACGACAGAGCCCCATACCAGCTATGTAAACAATAACCCGAAACCAAGACAGAAACTCAAGCAGTAAACTCACCTAACTGACTGTATCAACCCTGACTGAAATTGAAAATTTAAAAAAATTATATAAGCTAAAGGAAGAGTCTTGTGTTTAAGACCACATCTCCTGCATGCAACTTCCAAGTTGATTCAAAAGGAGGAAATCAGGCCTTTCACTGCGTAGAGTTCTTGTCATTTCTTTACACTGTTGCTCTGCAGCATGCAGTTTTCAAGAAGAAACTCTTGGAAAAGAGATATGAGAAAGTCTGGACAAGTAAATTAGCATGATGCATTCCATATACCCTCTTTCCTCGAAGAGCTTGGTCAATCTGATTACTTCTCTTGTGGGAAAGACTTTGCTGATTGGTTCTGGACAAACCACAAATATAATTTATGAAGATGCCCCACGTATGGACATTATCACTTGCAATTATTTAAATTAGCTTGACAGTTCATTTTAACAATAAAAATGCACATTAAAAATGTCACATAACTCAATCCATTCAATTTATATGACAACTACAATAACGAGCACTCCATACATTGGCTCTCAGTTTCATTGGAAGGAGAAGCTCAGCTCTGTTGGAATCTGCCCTATTTATATGCATTAAGTTTGCCCTTTTTGATATGAAATGTTTGCCATTTTGGAAAATTTTCTAATTAACATTCTAGCAGAAAGCTGCAAAAATAGAAAACAACTTTTGAGGTAGCTTAGCACAATGAGTACAATATTAACTGTATATCAGCAGTAGACAAAGTCACAACATCACTGATTGCTTTATTGTCCTGTGTGTGTGTGTGTGTGTGTGTGTGTGTGTGTGTGTGTGTGTGTGTGTGTGTGTGTGTGTGTGTGTGTGTGTGCGTGGTCTGAAATAATATGGTCTGGTAGAAATGGTCTGAAGTAATCCTTTTAGGTTCTTGAAAATATTCCTGGGATTTATAGACATCCTATGATTGGTGATGTCTTAAAAAAACATGTTAAATCAGCCACGTTTTCAAGCTGTAAAAGAATTTCACATGGAGAATACTTTCAGAAATGGGATTTTTCACTTTAATCCACAGAGCATAAACCAAGATGGTCTACAGAAGCAAACCAACGGGCTGATACAGCCTGTCTGGTTTGGCTTCAGCCTCAATCTGTAAGCTGCTCTTGTGAGCATCAGAGAGAGAAGAAGCAGAGATACTAGCAGTATATATATTGTTAATTATACCTCCAGGGATTTCCTCTGCACTACAGAAGCAAGCTTCTTTCTATGTCTCCACACAAAGATATATTATTTAGTCACAACTGGTCCTGCCTTTCCCTCTCTCGACCTTTTCTCATCTTTCCTTGCCAATGGATTTAATCACATCAGCTTCATCCATCTGAGGAAATGGCTCCCTATTCCATTGATTTCTTAGTCAGAATCTGTTTTGGTAAAAAATGAAGAGAGTGGTTACTTGAGAGTTGTTATTCCTAAGGGAGTAAGGTAATAGGAAGCTTATAGAAGCTGATGGACTGACAGCAGATGGATGTGCATACTTCAGATCCTCCATCAGAACAACTGAATGAAACTCTTTACCTAGAACATCTCACTCTTATTACCCAAAAGCACCTTCGTCTAATAAACACAGACCAAGAGACACACAAATACCTACCCACAGACACACAAAGGCAATGCATTAAAGCGCATACTCCATAATACACACCACAGCAGCACCAAATCCTCTCTCAGAAACATCAATCAGGCAGCAGCAACTCGTACAGTGAAGCGGAATGACTGTAATGGCTGTTTCCAAGCGCTCCCACATCCTAGTACCCCTTCTGACCTTTCAAAGCCACTTAAATGATGGTCATATCATACCCTTGGATAGATTATTCCCTCACTTCAATGGACACTGAGGCCCCATCACTACAGCCACTTTTTCATGGCTTTGTACCCAATCATTTCACTTCACTCTGCAGCACAGTCATAAAGGCAACGCAATGAATCAGAGGAGTTAAAGGGATAACACCGGTGGGAGCCGGCATTGTTACCATATCATCATAACCACTATCAGCAGCAGCCATCTCACACAGTAATATAATGTCTGGGATTTGTTATTAGCCAACTGGGAGAAGGTATGGATGGAGAAGGTAGCTGGGATATTAATGTGTAAATGATGTCACATGAACTGCCTTTAATGACACTATTAAGGTTTACAGGGAATAAGATTTGGTTAAAAAGGTCATTTGTTTGAGTATTTCCACTCCTAGTGACATTTCTACTTAGCAGTGGGAAGTGCTGTCATTTAAACTCCACCACATTTACCCCACAGCTTCATTTACATTACTGCATAATTTAAATTTACATAAAAAAGACTTAGGTTTGCAAAATGTAATTTGCTTTTACATTAATTTAAGTTAACTGTGCTAAAAACACCCATCAACAGCATTGTTTTTATACTGTTGCTTATGTATTTTATTAGTGTTGAACATGGCTATTTTTTCAAATCAAAAAGGCCAGACAAGCCAACCACTGATGGGTTTCCTTGAATTTAAGCCTATGTTTTCATTTATTTGATATATTTTGACCTAGTTTTTCAACAGTGTTAATAACGAACACTTTCCCATGTATGGGCTCATCCATCCTACTTCCCCTGTTTCCCTTTTCCTCCATACTGTCTTTTCTTCTCCTACGTCTTTTATCCTTTTACATGAATTTCCCTGCAAAGGGATTAATAAAGTATTTTTCATTTCATTTTTCATTTCATTCATTCTCCCATCACTAATGCTGCTGAACAAGCACTGACTCGGTGGCAGAGACTGAAAGTTTGGGTATCACACAGTCACTTCACCTGAAATAATGCCACCACATGTCTGCAATTTCTGGCTAATCTGACTTACAAAAAGAAATATTTCAAAGGCAGCATCAGTTCAAGACAGGCACAATATATAGTGTTTTGTCAAGAGAGACTTAAGTGTTTCTCCAGTTTTGTTCTCCCTGTGGAAAAAGGAAGAAAAGTCACAGTAAAAGATTGAAAGTTGAAAGCTGTTTATGAGACACTGCACTCATTTTTGTCTGCTGAAGGCCAGGGTTGTCTCGTACCTCTCATCTGGCAGAAAGCTTGTGTCACCCCCACAACTTGCTCATTTAGCTGTGTGCTGCAGTATTATCGTGATAAATGCTCCACTTATACCACACCGTAGGCTGATGAATCTGACTCTGTGAGGCTGTATATTGTCACTTCTTCTCAAAGTCAGCGTGATGGCAGATAGAGGTCTGACAGGTTGCACCCAGCGCTATCAATCTGGTGAAATTTAACATGCGGGGAATAAATAACTTGGAGTGTTAATCAAAGATGGCGATGCATAGATACTAAACTGCAAACGGCTCCAATACTGAGTGGAAAAGCTGCCAGGGATCCCCGTGCATCAAAAGAGGATGATGAAGTTTCACCATACAATAAGAAAACTCTCCTTTATTCTATTTATATTCCAATTTCTCTCCACGAGGAAGTATTTGCCTGAATGCTGGAGAGAAGGTTACAGCAGCTAGCTGTACCTTGGATTCTGGAGGAGCTGTATAGTTTTCAGGTATCCCTAGTAAGTGGGAGTTTGCCTTACCATTATTAATGTGTTTTGTTGTAATGAAGAAGGCTTACATCTGAATGTCTCTCCTGTTGGTAGTGCCTCATTAGTACAGCTTACTGGGCTCTTTGGTATTGGCCATTCAGTCCTTGTACAACCGCAGTGAGTGCAACAGTAAGTCAAACCCATTTCCTCTGGGTGTTAGACTTCATCATAGCTACCTTTAGTCAGCAATTTTATAACTTTCATAGACAAAGTTTCTAGCTGTGGACGACTTCCAACTTCCCATTTGGTTTAGGATTGTCTTTCCTTTTTAGTAGATGATCTAATCCTATGTACTCAAGCAGACACTTTCAGCAAATTCTTCTGGTTTTGGAGTGAGTTGCTGCTTCAAGTGGAGGTTTTGGTATTTTGATGTTTTGATCTTCAATGGAGGCAGAACAAATTGACAGATTGACAGGTGACACACACCTATGGTCACAAGGTGGATATAAATAATAGATCAAAAGAATGAAAGGATAAATACAGTACAATAGCCAAAATAAACCGTCTCTGCAGGTTGGCTGGCTCTGTCCTATGGGAAGAGTTCAAAGTAGAACCACTGCTCCTCTGCATTGAAAGGATTGAAAGCAGTCAGTTAACACGATCAGATGGGCATCTAATCAGGGTGTCTCTCAGCCATCCCTTGGACGGTGTTTCTCAGTCCAGGTCCTCAGGACCGACTGCCCTGCATGTCCTAAAAATGTTCCTATACTAACACACCTGATTCAGATTAATGAACTCATCAAGTTCTTTGCAGCCTGTTTACAAACTATTCATTTAATTTAGGTGTGTTAAACAATGGTTACCTCTAAAACATGCAGAGCAATGGGTCCTGAGGACCAGGATTGAGAAACATAGCCCTAGGGGATGTGTTTCAGGCATACCTCAGTCGGAAGAGGCCTTGGGGCAGACCCAAGACTCATTGGAGACATCCTATCTCTTTGCTTTCTTGGTTATGCGTCAGCATACTCCCAGAAGAGCTGGAGGAAGTGGAGGGAGACAAGGAAGTCTGAAGATCTCTGATCTCTACTGTTACCTGCGTGAAAAGCTGCAAAAAATAGATTAATGGATAGAGTTATGGATATGCTCAGTGTGTGGCCATTTTTCCATCTTAAAAAATCTAAAAAAAAAAAAAAAAAATCCTGGTTATGAACCTAATTACGGTAACTTAAAATAGTCCTTCGGATGAATTTTGTATTTAAGATCTGACAGAGAGAAACAGAATATGAGTGAAGGGAATAACTAAACCATAGAACCAGTCAGGACTTCCGCAACTTAGAGTGGTTCCACTAATATAAATTCCCATAAATGACTCTGTTTGATGCTGTAAGTCAAGAAAACCCATGTAGAGTATATCTTTCTTAAATTAGTATCAGCCAATATTCAGTTTGACATTTGGTAAGTATGATAACATCAACCAATAGCAATGTTTGCTATTTATTTGGTGTATTCTGGTTGTGTTCCATTGGCTTTGCTGAAATACCTCATATATTGGGTACTAGCTAGATTGTTATCTCTAACAGTGGTATCAGTATCCACCAGAATTTCACAAGTGGTCTATCCCTGCTTTTAGAATAAGTTGTCAATTTCACTCTGTAGTGTCATCTGTGTAGGATGTCTCAATTAATTTGATGTAAGAGTAATAAAAAAATAAAAAAAAATAGAAAAATCCACGAACTAAGAGAGTGGCACTATCAAAAAGGGGGAGATTTCACACATTTTCTCTGACAGAGCTGCTATGAACATGTTTTCCTGTCATTCAGAATACAAAGCAGCTTTATTCTGTGACATCTTTTCAAAGCCTGAGAAGAGATGGAAACTCCCGAGGATAAATTTGACTGGATACTTTTTGAAAGGGGTAGAAAAATGAGACACTGGGTTTCAATCTTTCTTCTTTCTTCCTTTCATTGGGCTGTGCTCATTTTAAGAATTCTGTTCAATTCAGCTTTATTGTGGTAAAAATCTTCTCAAGACATTTACAATCCCGTTAAAAACAAATCCATTACAAGATCAACATTAGTCCAGTTTATAATAATAACTGAGCTCATATAAGTCAGTTAATAAAAATAATTACTGAGCCAAGGAAACCAGTGGATTTAATCAAACCCCATTTCAACATTTCAATGCCCATCTTGAGCATTAATGGAATTCTGGGTAACAGTGGAGAGGAAAAGTCTTCCTTTCAACATGAAGGAAAAACCTCCAGCAGAGCCAAACTCAGGAAGGGTGGGTATCTGTCTCAACTGGTTGAGGGTGGAAAGGATGGTAAAGTGGATTTCCTTTAATCCCCAAAACAAGCCCAAGCTCTGTAACAGCATAAGGATCAATGGTATCAAATGCAGCACAAAGATCAAAGAGGATGAGAATAGATACGAGTCTATTATCCAGTGCCATCGGGAGATCATTGGTAACCTTCACCAGTACTGTTTCTGTGCTATGATGTCCCCTGACAGAAACTCTTCAGATTTATTTTGTGTAAATGGACACATGGTTGGAATCTTTTTTTTTTTTAACATTGTTTTATAAAGAGGAGATTGGATAAAGGTCTTTAATTAGCTAACAGTCCTGGACCAAAAGTTGGTTCTTTAAGTAGATGTCTGACCACAGCAAACTTAAAGGCCTTAAAACTTAAAGATATATTGATCAGATCCAAAAAAATAAGTATTAATTAGGATAATAAAAAAAAGCTTCCTTGAACAGTTTGGGTGGGATAACATGGCAACACATCATGAATCAGGTTTTACAGACGTCTCTAAAACTGCTGTTCTTGATGAGAATGCAACAGAAATGGGAAGCATGTCATGGATTTTTGCTGTAAAAAAATTATTTGTGAAGAAAATCATGAAGTCAGCACTGCTAAGAGTTAAATGAAAACATGGCGTAACAGAGCTATGACTCTCAGTCAGCCTGCATACAGTGCTGAAAAAAACCTTATTATTCTTGTTCCTCACTATCAGTCATGAAAAATAAACTGTTCTAGCTTTGCAAAGGGCTTTCTTATGTACTATTAAACTTTCTTTCCAGACTAAGTGAAAATTTTCTATATTAGATGAACACTTTTTTCTTTACAATCTTCTTGAAGTCTGTTTTAAAGTACATAGATGTGAATTAAACCAAGGAGCCAGCCTCTTCTGACGGATTACCTTCCTTTTCAGAGAGACATTGTGGAATATTGGAACTGTTTCCTTAAATTTAGTAACAACATTATGTGATTGACATCTACTAAAATGACATTTCTTCTTAGCCATTTTGAAGTCACTTAATGGCTAGTAAAAAAAAACAGGGTTGAGGAAATAGTGGTATTTGTTCACTTTTTATACTATATGTCAGAACATGATTAGTTTAATATTTTTTATTTATTTTCTGAAATGTTAAACTGTATGATTAAACAAATACACCATACCCAACTACTGTCCCTATATGTCCTCACCTAATCCCCACATACAAGTCAAAACACCTGGTCTCAGCTTCTGTTATAATAGCTTGATTAATTTGTGTTATTATATTGGAATATAGTTGCATGTTATGGTGTAACAAACAAGGGGTGGACAAGGCTCCTTAAATCATGGGAATAATTAACAAACGTAGCAGACTGCCCTCCAGGTAGAAGGACATCTCTGCTCTGCAGCACTGCTTGCTTACACATCCCACCACTGGCTGTGCAGTCTTGAATCCGCCCTGCTTCTCTCCATTGAAACCACAGCTTTTCATTTATCTTCTTTGCGAGGACACGAACACATTTTCAATCGTAAACCTGACCTCACAAACCCACGTGCAGATTTGTAATGTGATGCGTACGTGCCACACATACTTCTTATCCCTGGATCCTTTTGAGTGGGACCATGATTTCTGGGACGGTGTTGCCAGGGGGAAGGCGGCGGTGCCTGGGACCTGTTGGAAATGACAGCTGAAGAATGCGAATTGAAGCACAGGGATCACAAAAACAGTGAAGTCAAAAGATAGCGAAGAAAGTGTATCGCTTCGCCGTGTAAAGGTTGTGTGTCCAGCTTTAGCCGTACAGCTAATCGTTTCACTGTGATCCGTGTCTCCTTAGCTGACGACGCCCGAGCCGCGTGCCTGTGGATGCATGCATCCGTGCGTGTGTGGTTCCTGTATATTTTTGTGGGAATGTGCTTTTGTTTGTTTGCATGAATGTAGGGCGCTACACTTCTCTTAATTGTTCTTATCTGACATATTGGCTAGAATGCTAATTTGATAAAAGCTACTTGGCTAATATTTGCTAATAAAACCGAGCATTAATGCAAGTCTAATGTGTGCTAATATGATTGCATAGCTCTCATGTGACTGTTTGCTTTCTGCGTTAATTTATTCGCTTTTACAAGTTTTTAATCTGCGGGTGGCGACTCTTCGCAGTAAGAAGGCTAATTTCTTTGGCTATTAGCTTAGTCGCCACGAATAGTGGGAGCTGCCTTGCTAATTGACCTAGTTTATGGGGCAGAGGCCGTGTAGTCATTTCACTCGAGCCAACTTTGTTTACGTTACAACTTTCTTAGTTATTTGTATAACATTCAGTTTTACATCCCTTTTGCCCGAGACAAATGCATTGGCCCTTTATATAAGGCTAAACCTGAAGTAGTCTTGGCCCGCAACACAAAAAATATTCCAGCTGGTTTAGCTTACGGTACATTTAATCCGTAAACTCCAGCAACTCAGTCACTATTTCACGTGTTTGTGTTCGAGACAGAATACGAGTCCCAGTAACGCCAAAGAATGTGCTAAACTCAGTTTTATTAAGCTGCCTTTTTGGTTTGCAGGTTTATTTTGAGTTTTGGTTGGAACCCTTTCTTGTTTAAGCTAAACTTTCTGCTGTTAAAATGAATAGTGATTTTCTCTGTCAAATGCCTTAAACTTCAACGTTTTGTGATTCTCGCGAGACTTTGAAAACACGTTAGGACTCCTTTTTAAAATACCCCAATTAATGTAAACATAGCCTTGTGTTTTGTTCCAGCGTTCTAAATAAAAACATTGAAAAACAAGTTATTACGGTGACTGTAATGGCACCACTTTACCCTCAGGGGAGCTGTTTTCACTGCACAAGCATCTACAAAAGCACTGGTGTTTTATTATAACTGCAGAGGCTTGCAAACCTAAAATAATCTCGCTTTACTCTTTTTCTCTCTACAGGGTTGTAGAGATGGAGTCCATAATGAATGCGGTGACTCCTCGCTCCCCAGCCCCTGCCAAGAAGCTATCAGAGGTGGACTTCCGTTCAGGGGCCACATTGGAGCAGCTGTCAGCACAAGTGTCTGAGCTAGTACTACTGGAGCAGGGGGAATTTGGAGACCAGACTGCTTTAGAGGTCCACACTGCCAAGGACTTCATTTTCAACATGCTAGGTAAAAAAACAAACAAACAAAAAACAGTCCAAACAATGTTATTATTAGCACAGACCCCCCAAGTTTGAAATCCAAAGTGTAAGAGCCTTTGCAGGGAGCCTTATTACTAATTATATGTTTACATGACAAAAAATTTTGAAAATTTCTTCATTTGCAGCCTACTCAGTGTTATATTAGTTGGGTAGTTATTACATTTTATGATGCAAAACGCCAAAGAAGCAGTAGAGTTTGGGTTGTAGCTCAAATGTTGTGCTCATGCTACATCAGTGTGTGAAATGGCAGAGGAATACAGAGTAGTGAATGGGTAAAAATGTTATTACCAAAGAATTAACAACACACTGTGAACATGGCACTCTTAGTCTGAGAGAGGGAAGAGACACACCAGTATACACTTGCATGCTACATACAAATTAAAGCTGAGTTTAAGGACTTAAAGCTAGTTCAGTGAGCATTAAATGTGATTTGGGGACTGCAAAGGGTAGACTTGTGTTTAGTGTACAGTATGTACAGTACTGACGTGTGTCACTCAGACACAAAAAAGATGTAAAGAGGTTTTTTTTTTTAATATTACAGTTTAATTTTTTTTAAGTATATACTCATAAGGGTTTTATTTTATTTTTCAGTGTTTACATTGAAAAATAAATGTTTTATGGTTACATATCAGTTTGAGGGTGCAGTACATTAAGATGCATTGAACTGTTAACAGATAAATTGTAACTGAACTGATTGTGAGACACAGTTTTAGTATATAATATTTTGGTAATATTCAGGTATATATACAGTATTCTCTCTCTGTTCCCTGTCTGAGCCGTTCCACCTTCATCAGGCTTCTCCTGAGAGCTTTATTAGAAATCTCTCTAATTAGTAGTTGGATAAATATGTAAGTGTGTAATTCCTGAATACAAAAAAGTGAAGGCAACCATAGCATTGAAATCATTACAGTATAAGCCAGTTTCAGCTCACCAAATCACCTGTGATCTGTCATAGCATGGACTAGGAGTCGCTAGGTGTGTCCTGTGGTGTTTGGCTCCAAAGGTACCATGGATTGTGAGATGTAGCTCATCAAGGCAAGTTTGTGTAGCACATCAATGACAGGATGATTCAAAGCGCTTTACAGAAAAAAAGAAGCATAATTTAAAGTTAAAACAAAAGAGAAAGGTAAAAGAAAGAACACTTGATAAAAACAGATAAAATCAAGCTTAACAGAAACAGGTGCAGATTTAGACTTTTAAATAAACATTTAAATTCAGCAGAGAACAGGTGGGTCTTCAACCTGGTTTTAAATAAACTGAGTGTTTCAGCCGATCTGAGACTTTCTGGGAGGATAGAAACTGTATGCAGCTTCTTCATGTCTGGTTCTGACTCTGGAAACTGATAAAAAACCAGATCCAGATGACCTGAGGGTTCTGGTAGGTTCATACTGAATCAAGAGGTCACTGACGTAATTTGGTCCTAAACCATTCAGAGCTTTATAAACCAGCAGCAGAACTTTAAAGTCTGTCCTCTTACAGACAGACGACCAGTGTAAAGACCTCAGAGCTGGACGGATGTGGTCCACTTTCTTGGTTTTCATAGGTATAATATTGCTGTGGCCATTTCTAAGCAGTTTCTTGCAATGTTCATAGTTATCTTGATACGTGCCATGGCTGCATTGTTCTGTTTGCATGGATATTTAGGTGAATGATATGACTGTTATGTAATGATATGTGACAAGTAGTAAAATCCAGCCAAACAACTCCCATCAGAAAATTGCACCTTAACAAGTTGATGATTTTCCAAGTATTCATGGTTTGTTTTCTATTTTGAATTATGTGATATTACTAGCATAATTGCTACTGAAGTCAAGATTAATCCTCTTATTAATTTTTTATGTTCTGAAATTAAAGTTACTATCAATTAATTATTAATAAGCTTAGCAGTGGTTGTGGAAACAGAGTTGCATAGAGGAGTTCCTTAACAAGGCTGACCAACTTCACACATGCTTATTCAGTTTAAAAACATGTTCGCGTAATTTATTTGGAAATATGCTGTTTTTTTATAACTCAGCAACCATATGCACATGAACCTTTTATTACTAGTCTGACTGAAAGAGCAATGAACAATCTTTTCCAGGAACGCCCTGCTCCACGCTGTGACACTGCTACATTTCCTCCTGCACTCTGCCCAGTACAATCAGTCTCACATGTTGGACTGGCATGTCGTGGCTTGTACTGGGACTCATGGTTTATTTGACTTGACATAATTAAGTAGTGATGCAGAAATTTTCTTCTTCAGTCATTCTTGTTGTGCATCTCTCTGTTTCAGCAGAACAGTAAATGAATGAAACCCTGATGTTCTCTTACATATATGCCGAAGGGAAAATTGAAGTAAAACAGATAAGAGCAACCAACTTAACGATGCTCATAAACATTGTAAGCTGCTGTGCTTGTGGAGTCGTACGCTTGGGACTTGGCAAAGATTTAGTTGAGGTCAAAAGGACACCTGCAAGATTTCATTTAAATGGGATGTGCTTCTCTTTTGCAGGCCCATTTTCTTCCTCAGGTTGGAAGCATGTGTGACAAAAAAAAACAATTTAACACAATGGACCTAGTCTGCTGTGCAATAATGGACCAGCTGCAGCATGTTAAATTTAATCCTCTAACAGACACATCATCACCAGAGGTTATAATTTACGGCCGTTTGGATTGACAATGTTCACATTTCAGATGCAAATTGGTTTCTAAATGACATGGGTTTGAAGCACATCCAGTACATGACTCATATTTTCATTATGCATGGGCCAACTCTGTTTTGTCCACATGTGTTGACTATTTTTCTTTTATTTCTTTTTTTTTTTTGCATACCTGGAATAAGTGAAGTGTAATAATTTGTCCAATAGGTGGCACTGTCCCCCCTCCTAGCTATCCACATCCTTTTTTTCTTCCTGTCATGTCACTCTTTTTATCCTGGAATCAAGGCATATTTGCTCAGTGTGCAGAAAGTCTTCCTTCTCATTGCACTTGTGCATGTTTTAGCCTAGTTCTTCACCATTAAAATAAAGGAAATCCTTTAGTTTTTCTTTTCCTTCTTTTTTCCTATGTTTAGTTCAGCCTTTTCTGTCTCTGTCTTAGATTATTGGAGCACTCAGTTTTACTATTTATGTCAAATTAAAGCAGAAGAGCAATGCTTGACAGAAATCTCTGCAAAGTTTCACAGTTTCTCCTCCTCTGCTTATAACGCCATCACACAGGCTGCTTCACACGGGGAGAAATCACACAAATCAAAGTGGATACCAGGCTTGTTTCTCTCTTTTTATCATTCTACCACATACAGGAAAATATTACATTTTCTGAGGTTTCTTTTTTCCTTCTTGCCTTTGCATTTGTTCAGATGGAATTTTTCCCGGGTTCTCTTTTCTCCTACTGCCTCTTTCTAGAGAATCTCCTGATATCTTTGGGGGGTTTGAAGCAGCCTTTGGCTGCATAATCACCAATGGTTTGCTGATATTTTCATACCCTTGTGCCTGCACCACCTGCTGTGACAGCTCCAACTGTGTGGAAAGGGGGGAAAAAAAGAAGTTTGACACTTTGAACAGAAGGAGAAAGTTTGCGTTAGATTCTTGGAATATAAAGTTAAGCATGTGGTGGTTGCCACATTAGGAGCTCAAGGCCCCGTGGAGGATGAAAGGCAGCACAGGAAGCAAATATCATCTTCTTTATGCAGATGTCTTGTAACACACAGGCCTGCTGATGGAGGCAGGTGCATTCGTGTTGGTGTGCATGTGTGTGTGTGAATGCTGAATACAAGAGGCTTTTATAAAGTTTGAGCTGTAGATGGATCCCCACCTGGGTTTTGCACACTGTCAGACAAGAGGAATGAAAAAAAGATTAAATTTGCACACAAACATCCACCGATTTTCTTCACAGCCTGGCAGGTTTAAGAAGAGACTGTCATTTAAACCCCATGTTTGAGTAAACAATGTGGTTCTCCCTCAGGCGGTTACAGTGGAGGCTACTTTATGAATCTTTAGAAAGTCAAGTGATGAAAGCAGAAATTGATCCACGATGCTAGTGGAGCAGATTATCTGGGCCCAGGTCAGATTTCCAGATCTTAAGGTTTGTTAGCTAGCTTGAGAGCTGATTTTATCCTCTCTGTGATGCCAGTAAAAAATGACACCTTTTGATCTAAACTTGATATCTTGAGCGTTTATCTGCGTGGGCCCAGATTTGAACTTTTTTATCCGAAAAATAATTTCTTTTCTCTTTCTTTTTTTTATGTTGACAGTTTTACTAAATTTGCTGACATTTCCTGATATCTACAGTGATCGCCACGCTTCAGCGCATCTTACCGCAGCTTTTTTCGACACCGTCTTTTACAGGCAGGCCACCTGACATGCTCGTGCTCCCGTTCTTGTTTTTGAACTGTGAGAAGTGGAGGCGGTTGCATAGACATGGTGATAAGCACCTGAGCTGGTTTCCTCTGAGACAGAACAAACACAAGTAAAAAAAAAAAAAAAGTGGCTTTTTGAGAAGTGTTGGAAAAGAAACTGCACAACCAAGCAAAAGTTGTTGCATGTTGACCTTTACCAGTAAAACCTCTAATTTACAGTCTATAAACGGTGATTTTTTTAAATCACTGTTTACTTTTTGTTGGACTAAATATCTTTGCTGTAACCTTTAGCCAGTATGATGCATGTTATATTTAATATATTCAATCCAGGACAGCAGATATGCTAGCAGAGTAGCTTCTCTGCATCGTAATACTTGATGCAGTATCGGGGTAATCTCATCCTCTAGCTTGTTATGCTGGTGGGCTTCTGTGTGGCTGTTGTGTCTTCTCCCTCCACCTCATGCATCAATGTGTCGATGCCCCGAGTCTAGCTGTTGTTTTTTACTGTGTGATTGGCCTGGTGGCTGTTCTGGCCGACTAATTTTCTGTTAATGCATTTTTAGAGTCAAGAGCCCGTCTGCAATTGGCAGCCAGGCGAGAATTACGGCACCGCAGATGTAGAAGATGAATAAAATCCTTGATTTGATTAGTTGGACTTTTCCATCAGCTCAGAAACACAAGTGCCAATCAGCACAGATAAGCAACCTCTTGTCTGCCATAAATGATGGTCTTTGTAGGTTTTATGGTTGGAAAACTGGCATTCCGGTAAAAATGACACAAAAACAAGTTTCACTGATGTTTAATTTAACAGAGTTGACAACCTCTGACAAATCAGCCGACACAGACGCGCACCGTGACCGAATGTAGCTGCAGATGTCGCATCACATTCGCCATTAAGTGTGTTCATGATACCCAATTTAATTCAAATTGTTCTATTTATGTTGAGCAAGAGATCTTTTGACATTGCGTGACAGGATTTGCCACCAAACTTGTTTTAATAACAACTCACATAGTGACTTCTTCAAAAATCCCACCAAGTATTAATTAGGCTAAGAGTCTAATAATGTGCATTGTAGCTGTTAAGTGAGAGCGTAATTGTATTGGTGCAGATTTATCTTCATTTCAGATGATTAAAACTATTTGTGTTATCTCTCATTACAATTTGGATTAATTACATTTCCATGTTCTTAAGCTGTCTCAAAATCCAATGAGCTGCCTTTTCTGCGTAAAACAAGTAATATTTCCAAATATTTGATATAATAATTGTTCAAACAAACTAAACCTGCTCATAAGAAGCTAATCTTTTTGTGACTGAGCAAATGTGAGATTGAGTTGCACATTAAAGTAATTGTGTGTATTCTTGCTCTCCCATTGTGGAAAACAAGGCAAGCAGAGTATTGGACTAAAAATCTGACTTCGTGTCATAACCTGCGTGTGAACACAAGCTCCAACACAACCCATCACTAGTTGTGTGGACTGATCTGAACCCAATGGGCTGTGAAAAAATACTAGAATAATTATTACAGGAGAAATGTGCCGAATCTGACATTTGAAGGGCTGATTTTTTCCATTGATAGGACTATCAAAAGTCTGGAACAGCTTTAGGTGGTCTCTCAAGCCGACTAAGGTGCCTCACTGCCCTTAAATTTAACATTAAAACTGCAGTAGTGCTTTTATTTTTTTATTTTTTAACATTTAGCAGGGCTTGAGATCATAGTATTGCTGACATTAAAGCAGCAAAGAAGAGCTGGAAGGTACTGACAGCTTCCTCTCTGCAGGTGGCTCAGACATTCAGCCCTTTTTTATATTAAACACATTCGCTTACACAGATGAAGGGACAAAAAGCAAACCTTTAATGTTATAACATTGGAACTTCTTAATTTTTTATCATCTTAAACATCTAATCTCCTGCCAAGATATGAATTGATAAACAGCAGAGGGGTAGGCTTGCTCTTGGTGGCAGTAATGGGAGTCTAGGATTAATTCATCTGTGAGGGGAAGCTGAGAGAAGGACTGATTGAAAGCACTGATAACAACCTGTCGAGAATATTAGCCTGGAATCATTTCTAACAGACTGAATTGCTGCTTTTTGGATGAACTGCTGTTAAGATGACTTGAATGACAGGCTGTGCTGCTTTTATTAGTTTTGTTGTCAGAAATGAAATAGGTCACACAGAGGAAAAACCATACATCTCGTTTTGACATCACCGCCTCTAACAATGAGAAATGGGGCGTGCCTTGAGAGTCAGTCCCTCTAAAACATCGGAATTTGAGAGGATGATTCTGACACACTGGAGAATCTTAATAATGGAGGACTTTTCAACCAACAGTGGGAGGAAAAGGAGGCTAGACATCCAAACAGGGAACACAGTCAAAAGGCTTGCAGAGGCTGAACTTTAAGCATTATGCACCTGTTTCAGCTACATATAGAATAAACACTTTTTGGCTCATTATTATGTATTTTTTCATCACACATTTTTAGACTATAAATTAAGTAATGCACTTGCACAAAGTGAGCTGCAGGACTATTTTTGCAGCATTCAACAAAATGTACACCACTGGGTGGATGATTATCACCATAGTTACCATGCACTTTAGCAGTTATTTCTGCCATCAACAATAAGCTGCTTTGTTCCTGTCACATAGTTCAGTTTTAAGGTTTGTTTTGTCCAGACAAACATCTGAAAATGTAAAATATTTGTTTGATTTAATTAGTTCTGATGTTGTCAGATTGTTGCCCCCTTCGTCAAGACAGATCAGCGCTTTACTAGAAATTGAGTTGACAGCATCAGCACTAATTTACCCAACTTAAAGCAGCCTCACTGCCATGTTTTCATTTTCTTTTACTGCTATGGGTAAAATATAACTCCTACTCATACAATTTAAATACAGACTTAAGTTAACACACTTAAAAGCTTCCAGTGATGAACGGAAAAACATTACTTTTTTTTTTATGTAAATGCAGAATGGATTCCCTAACCACCCTTCCAGTCTGGAGGTATCCTGTTACCACACATGCTGAGACTGATGGAGAAGCCAATTGCCATCAAATAGTCGTTTCACAGACATGGAATTGAGTCTAATCTAGAAATAGCTCTGAAGGAAACACCTTCCTTCTAATGGAAATGTACATTCCAAGACATTCGTGATAGGATTAAGTCTAATCCGTGGCTGTGAAACCAGCCTAGACCGTCTCCGTTCCAGCTCTATTTTCAGGCGATGTGTGTCTGTAGGCACAGTTGTTCTAGTGTTATGTGTGTATATGTGTGTACTTGTTAGCTGGCAGGTTCCCAGTAAAGAAGCGTGCCGCTGTCCAATTGGGAGTTTGGATTAAAAATTTAACTGTGTTCTTTGGAAAAACCTCAGACTTCCTGCAATGAATGTGGAGACTGGAAAGGATGTGTTAAATGGTACAGTTTTTCCTCTCAGAATGATGCAGGAGGGAAACAATGCTTATAAATCCCTTTTATTTTTTTATTATGTTCCTTTTTCTCACCTATTTAACCAAAGTCATCAGTGGCAGATAAAACCACATCAATCAGAGGAACGTCTGCTTGTTGATGTTCGGTTTTCTTTCCGACATTTTCTCTCTCTTAGCTTTGATCAATCTCTTTCCCTCTCGACTGATCTGATATTAATAATCGTTGAGTCATACTTTCTTTCACAAGTTGTGCATATAGTTAACCCACCTCTGATATACTTTTAACTACTGAACTCAAACCAAATCTGCTCTGAGTTTTCTTTAATTCTGGTTTGTGATGTTAGTTTTATTAATAACAAGTTCAGCTTAATATTCCCCACTGCTAATACATTTATACCATTACACAAATCTTCTCTGTTCCTTTTAATCATCTCTTCAAGCTCCCGCCTCGAAAGACATGGGGGGGTCATGACATGAAATTTGGATCTATTAACGTCATTCAGACGGCTTTGATTAAGGGCAGCAAGGAATTGGAAATCTTTGCCAGTTAATTTCCTCTGACTTTTTGGGATTAAAGGGGAGGGGGGTAGTAGTTAAGATATAGCTTAATGAAACAGTGGCTTAAGCCCCTGTCACAAATGTAATGCTTTCCATTAATCTCATAGCAACTGAACATGTCGGTGTCATGTGGGAATTACTCTCCTGGTGCTTTTCCATAACATTTCAAGGTGGAAATCCGACTAGGTCAGACGTAGTGACAAATGCACTCACAGTGCAGTAAAAATGTGAACTGCAACAGACACATACACACTAGTGATGCGCGGGCCGCCTCCTAACCCGCGGGTCCCGCGGGTTACCCGCGGGTCGGGTTGGGGCGGGTCAAAGAATTTTCGCTTCACTGCGGGGCGGGTTGGTGTGGTTTACTATTCTGAAATATCTAGTTCTATCTATTAATTTTATTTTTTGTCAAACTGAAAATAAAGACCTTAATCAGTGTCTACATTTTGTTACTATAATATGTAAGACAAAATATTTATCAGTTATTTAAACACAGGTCACGTTTTATAACGTAATGTCCACGTAGGCGCGTAGTAGGCTACGCAGACTACGTGCAGAAAGCGCCAAGCAGACAAGCAGCAAAAGATGGAAGAAGTGTTGAATAACATTCGTTCGGTAGTTTACGTCCTTCAAAAAGAAGAAAGAGGGTCAAATGGCTAAATCACAGGTTTGGGACAGGTTCAACGAGGTAATCAGTGCAGACAACAACAGCAGCATTGTCTATGTGCTTTATAACACTTAAACGCTTTAAAACACTTTATTTGCCTATTTATGTTTATAGGCTTAACGTTCAAATGAAAATACATTTTGTGTTGCCAGTTTCCAGTGCCAATTTAGGAGACCATATGCACCTTTCTCAGACTAAATAAAAGCATTCGTCAATATCATAAGATGTGTTTTAATGGGGCGGGGCGGGTCGGGTCGGGTCGGGTTAAAAAAATAGAAGCGGAGGTGCGGGGCGGGTTGGTGCGGTCCAATTTTTTTAAAAGAGCGGGACCCGCGGGTCGGAAAAAAACCCGACCCGCGCATCACTAATACACACACTAGCTGCTTTCCAGCTGTAGGAACTTTTTGAAGAAACTTTTCAGAAATTAGGCCTTTTTTTTGCGCATTCACGCAGATGGGAACTAGAGGTAACAGCCCTTAGTTTCTGTAACCATTTTAGCTCCTGTTGTCCTAAACACATAGAAAAGTGGACTGTGTTTCACATAACCATGCATACTTGGCATGCCAGTATAAAATGTTATGATAGTACGGCATGCAGTCAGAAAGCAGTGAATGACTATTATATTATCACCTTATAGTCATAGACCTACACACTTCTTTCACTGCCCATTCTTGTATGATTTGTAAATATTCCACACTTTCTATCACTTTCAGAGGCAAGTCTGAATGAAAGGGGACAACTGACCAATGATGTGTGAATGGACTTTACAGTCATTTTAATTTTCTAGATCTAGTCCCATGACAACACTGTCTTTTAATGATACTTGTACTGGGTCACTGAATTTACACCAGGGGTGCAGATCCCAAAAAGTGGGAGTTATGAGGCATTTCCTTTTTAAGAAAAGTTTTTATTTTATTTCTTTCTGTTTAAGGTGAAACAAACAGGTTAGAAACTGTTAGGTATAACAGACTAAAACATATATGTCCAGTCCAGTGCTTTTAATAGCTCTGATCAAATAGTAGCATCATCTGACCTTTTGATAGACAGTCCATTCTCCCATTTCCTGGTCAAAGGCATTGTTTCCATAAAGTTTCTTTAACTCTTGGGGTCGAGTCTTATACCAGTTCCTTGTTATAGTTGTTTGGACTGGACTAAACTTTGCATGTTTTCCTGAAAATTCCTGTTATGTGATAAAGTTTATCCTGAAACCATGTTCTGTTTATATGAAACTTAACTACAGCTGATTACTTTTATTATCTTTGTCTAAAGATTAATACATATTTTAAGGGTTTCTAAGCTGCTTGAGCTTCTGGCTTACTTCCTGTTGTTGAAGTATAATAGTGACGCGAGCACATTTAATAATTGATTCTAAGCAGGCCCACACAAGGATTATCAGACAGTTTTTGTGCAGCAACTCCAGCCACATCCTGTCTTTATTTTCTGGGTCATTACCATTCTAAAAGGCGAGCAGTCTCAGGTTACAGCATCATTAAAATGTTTCTTTTTTTAAGCCTTTTTCTGTCTACACAATTTCAGAGGTGCATTGGAGCTGGTCCATAACTTTGCATTAGATACCCAGGCTCCCACTCTGGGAAAGGGCTGCTTCAGTAGTATAGTTCTATGTTAGAGGCTCTGGGTGAGTTGATGAGGTCCAACCAGACACGCAAGTATGTCTGCAGTGTTTAAAAACCCCAACTAAAATAGGCTGGGCACAGACAGTAAAACACTCACTACCTCATTCTCATTATAACACATGAGACTCAAAAGTACAGTTCTCTGCATATTAGTTCTAATTCTTACCAAGTTATTATCTTCTAGCCAGTAATATTTTCATTAAGTCAAACTTTGCTCAAATATTTCATGTTGGTTTCTGCACAAACTGCTAAAATTGTCCAGGGAGAGCTCAGAAATGCCGAAGACCCAGTCGAACAGGAGGTGGAGTTTCTGTCTTCCTGAGTCCCATTAGTAAGGAAATCATTTATTTTTCTGTTTTTTTTTTAGCATTTTTTATTCAAAATAAACATATGCAAAGCAACAGAATAGTTAAAATTACTACTAGTCCAAAAAAAGGAACAGGATACAGTAATTATTTATTTCTGCCCCCTTTCTGATCATACTTTTCATTTTCGTATAGTTGTTGTAATAGATAGTAGATAGTATAATAGATAGATACACATATGCAGAGACACATGAACACATGTCTTTTTTTGGAGAGAAATATGAGGTTTTAGAGACAAAGTGTCACGTTTTACTTTGCTTTTTCTCCTTGATAGAGCCCTGTGGGGTGGCATTACATCAGGTTCCTCCTTATAGCCTCTTTTTGTAGGAATACACAGGAAAATGGATAAATACTTTATATTAATATAAACTGACACTAAGTTTCAATAAGTAAAGTCTTGAAACTATGAGTTTATCAGATTTTTCCTTTCTTTTTGCGTTTTGCTTGTCACAATTTTTCACATCCAAATACACACCTTGGCAGACACACACATGCCTCTACATAAAAACATCAAAAGGCATCCTACCACCGAGGTTTTGTGCCAGTGTAACAGGATGAGAGGGATCATGTTAGCAGCTTTGCGCCCCTGGCCGTGGCCTGCTGACTTGGTCTGATGCCCTCGTTTCAGCTTTCCGGAGTCACTTAACTGCCCTTAGGGTGATAAACACTGAGGCCGGAGCGCTCACACTCTTCCCTGTGGAGGATTTTGAAATGTCCAAGCATTACCTCTGACAAAGTATGTGCAGTTAGGTGTGGACCAGCACCGTCTTGGCTGCAGGATCTTTTTAAATTGGCAAAACATAATTTACTTGAACCCAGCGCTGCAGTTCCCATGGGTTCAGAGCCTGGAAAGTATACAACACAGCTAAGTAGTCATAAAGGGATTTGGAGACTTGGAGACTTTTTCTTATATAAACTGTTCAAATTGGAGAATGAGGGTTTTTTTCTTTTAACACTCTGGATTGTTATGGAGCAACTGGCCTAAAATATAGCAAAAAATGGATAATCGCCTGATTGCACATATCTTGTGCCTTGATCCAAATTCCTTTTAGACAAATTGCCAGGTTTCCAGATAATCAGGATAAAGTTTCCACTGTGAAGGATTTACTGGGACCACTAAGCAGAAATTAAATTCAGTGCAGTACAATCACATTAAAATAAGAAACATTTTTTGGGTCCTCCTCTTTGTAGTGATCCATATCGCTACAGTAGCCCAGAATGGATTTCGTTGGTTGCATTCTGCAACTTTGCCACTAGATGTCGCTAAAATACTTTATGTTAGACCTCAAACCATCTAGTAACTTTATTCTGTTTTGTTCCTGGGAATCTGTAAAAGGAAGAGTCCCCCTGCCAATCACTGTGTGGTCTCAGTGGCTGTGCAGCTTGGATGGAAATTGAATTGTGGCCTTGGCTGACCACATGTGAGGCCCCTGAAGTGATCATTAGTGCCTGTTGCAGTGCCCGTCTCTGCTCATTGCTGATCACATCAAGTCTGTAGATTTTAAAAACTTCCAGTTTTGCATATGTGTTGCATATAAATATTTCTTTCTTCCCTTCAACCCTATCAGGCTTAGTCCAGAAGGTGGACCAGCGCCTCCCGGTGGCCAACGAGTACCTTCTGCTGTCAGGCGGGGCACGAGAAGGTGTCTTGGATCTCAACCCAGAGGAACTGGGGGAGTACGCCAAAGGGGCGGACTTTGACCTGGATTTCACCTTGCTGGTGCCCGCCTTAAAGCTTCATGACCGCAACCAGCCTGTCACTCTGGACATGAGGCACTCCCCGCCGTGCCACTCGTGGCTCAGCCTCCGCCTCTGCGACTCCAACACCCTGTCCCGTTGGAGCATCTGCTGCCAGGAAGAAAATGGACTTCCAGCTGAGGAGGACGAGGAGGAGGAGGGGGAGATGGGTGAGTAGAAAATCCGGATAATCACTGCAAGGACAGAGCAAAAACAGAGAAGGAGAAATAGTCCTGAGGAGAGTCAGAGAAAACTAAATGTGAACAGATGAATTAAGAGGAGAATAAAGGCACCTAGTACATGTGGATAGGAAAAAAAGATTGATTGAATTTAAATGTAAAAAAGGGAAAATGAGGGCATAAGTAGGGAGAAAATAGAGTGGAAAATCCAAGGATGAATGTATTATAGCAATCCATGGTGGAAGGAGTGGAAACCTATCATTTGATGCATAATGATGTGATTTACTTTTGCCTGACAACCTGCAGCCATGAACATTTTCATCTATTCTTTTTATAATCGAACTCCTCAAATAGGTGAAACAAGCCTGAGAAATAAACTTGACGTGCTATGTTGTCATGTAGATGTAGTCGGGTTTTGATGCAATGGGACATGCTGGTATGCCTGTGTTTGTGCCAGCCGTAAGATGACTTTTTACATTTGTACATAATTACTTACAGACTTAATTGAAGAACAGATCTAACAGAATCCAGTAAAGAACCAGCAACCAGTTTAGCTGATTTTAGAGGAAACCTGATTGGATGGTGGGGAAACTTTGAGAATTAAGTGGTTGTTGCTGCAGAATGGAGAATGAAAGTCCAGTGTTTCACTTTCACACTGGGGAAAAAGACGACTGGGATGAGATATTTGGTTAGTAAAGTTGTTCCACACGAGGAGAGGTCACACTGTTGTATTGTTAGGACATGGTTTGGAAGATGATGAGGCAGGTACTGTCTGTAGACATGCAGTGAGCTGTCACTGCTGAACTTTTGTTTGCATTACCATTAACATGAGCAGATACCTTCTGTGAATACGGCTGTGTGAGCATCAGTTTTTAGAGAATAAAGAAGAGGAAACTTAATTTGTCAAAATATATTTATACATGTGGATAAAATTTTAGTTCTTCATTATCCATTCATCACATCAGTCACACACTGTTTTTCTGATTAAATATGTATAGAAAATCTCTTGGGTCTTGTGTGGCTCTAGGTGGGTTTAAATAAGAACTGCTCAACAGCGGAGGAATTTATATAGACAGGCTGATTCATCTTTCCTCCTCCCTCCCTTCCATGTTCAGGTAAAGGCTCTATTCCCTCCCTGGGGTCTCCTCAGTCTCTAGATGGATGCTACTTCTCTCCCACCCTGGTGACAGACTGGTTCTGGGGTGTTGTGAGCGAGGCTGTAGAGGAGCTGAGGCGCAGCCCCCAGCGAGGCATCCCAACTCCAGACCGACTGGAGAGGAATGGACCTCTAACTACCATCATCCTTCAGGTACAGATTAGGTGCTTCTCTGGTTAAGGATATGCTCCATCTGAATTGATAAAGAACCTCAAGCTATTTAATTAAGGAGATGTATTCAAAATTGCTCCGCTTGAAAAGTAATTTATTTGTGAAGTCAATATTTCAGAGGATTATAGTCAAATATTTAAAGAATATTTCAAGAAATCACTTAACAACACTCTGAAATTCAGCACTGGGTTAGAGATGTTCTGATATTTGTCTGCCATCCTCCCTGCAGGCCGGTTCTAGCCGGGTTCTGTACGACCTGCTGCCTGTGGTGTCATTTCGGGGCTGGCCTGCTGTTGCCCAAGGTTGGCTGACGGCCAACCACTTCTGGGATGGTAAAATCACAGAGGAGGAAGCCATATCTGGCTTCTATTTGCTGCCCTGCTGCTCTCCGCTGGGTGGTCGGCCTGACAGGGAGTGGAGGCTGGCATTCTCACGCAGTGAGGTGCGGCTCTTCATTTAATGCACATCTTTTATTTTTATTTTTAAAGCATCACATTCAATTTCTCTGTCTTTTGGGTGTGCATGTTAATCCTTCTCCTTAGCTCTTTGATCATGTGTTCCTTCTGGTGCAGGTTCAGTTAAAGAAGTGCATCCCCTTCCCCATGGCCCAGGCTTTCCAAGCAGCCAAGGCGGTACTGTCCCGCATCCTGGCTCGTCCTCGTACAGGCCTCAGCCTCTACCACCTACGTACCCTTCTCTTATGGGCCTGTGACAGACTTCCAACAGCCTATCTGTCCTGTCCAGATACAGACACTCCTGGCCGCCTCCTCCTGGGTCTCCTTGATGACCTGGCTCATTGCATCTTGGGTAAAAACTGCCCAAACTACTTCCTTCCACAGTGCAACATGTTGGAGCATCTGACGGATAGCCAGACTCTGCTTGTCGCCAGGAAACTCGCTCATGTGCGCTCGGATCCCAGCGAGCACCTGAGGGCGGCTCTGGACCAGGCTCGGCAAGCCGGCCAACTGAAGAAGGAGCTAACGGCTAACACTAACGGCCACGGATCCCCCGGGCATCACTCAAACAATGGCATCATCTCTCCTTCGGAGGACAAGCTGGCGCAGCGACTGCAGCAGCTAGTCACAGAGAACCCTGGGAAATCCATATCAGTCTTCCTCAACCCCGATGACGTCACCAGGCCTCACTTCCGCATCGATGACAAGTTTTACTGACAGTAGCCGCAGAGAAGACGTGAAAATTAGTCAGTTTAGCTCACAAGCACACTCCAAAAACGTCAAAGTATCGAAGGCTAAACAATGCTCTGAAGTCCTGCTGCTTGACCCGACTCTTAAAACCAAAAACAGTCCTGAGAACTGACATCCAGTTTACATCAAGTAAGACGTGATGTCTCCCAGCTGTTGCCGTGGAGATGGCCCTCTCCTAATGAGCTGGCCTTAACAAGACTTTGTAGCTGGTGCTACAAAGTAAAAGGTGGTGAAATATGTCCAGCAAAGATTAAAACAGAGAATGTGTGTATGTGTGTGTACATGTTCGCCTTAGGGTTCTCACACATTAGCAACCCTAGAGACGGCGGCAGAAAAGCTTCTTGATTGCTGCTTTTCTTTTCAGCTGAGAGTGGGCGACGACTGAATTAGAAATTGGAAAACAAAGTGTGGCTGATGTTACTGATTGTAATGTGAGGGGAGCTCTTTTATTTTACACTCACGCCTCAGTTCTGGTGTTTTTTTTTTTTTTGTTTTTTTTTTTTTAATCTTTCTCAGGTACACACAGCCTTTTTTTTGACGCATTTAACTCCATTTCTAAGTCTATAAAAAAAAACATTTCATGTCACTAACATTTTTTTGTGGTGATGAAATGTACCAAAGAGCTTTGTTGAAGCAGTTTGCAGAAAAAAAGCATGTTTTTTTTATTTTCTTAACATATCCCTTAACAATAACTTGATGAATCCTTCGAGTCTTGATCAGAAAGTTAATTTGACTTTTCCTCCTTCCAACGTCTCGGTCACACCAGGATGTAAAATTGTTAAATTTAGCTGCGACATTACTGGAAGTGGCGTAAAAAATTGATTTTTTCTCGCGGCAACATAGATAAGTGCAAGTCTTTCATGTCAAGCTCCACTTTGGTGAAGTGGAGGAAGCTCATTAGCTTTGTTAAACAAGAGGATTTTTTTTTTTACTTCCATAGACTGAGAAGGAAGTACTCTACAAGTAAAGCTTGCAGACATTCATAAGACAGAAGTCGATCACAAAAATCTTGGAAAACAGGAACTTGTTTGTGTTTAATTGGCAGCGCTGCATTTACACAGAGCAGACTGAGCAGGAAAAGACAAAACTCTGTTCTAATCGCTGTCAGAAACAAATAATATCCTGCTTGGTAATCTGTCACATTCTGGTGTTGCTGGGTTACAAAAGATTAAAAAGTACCAGGATGGTGAAATAACTGAAAACTGTGGGTTTAATGTGCATTGATCTGAGTGGGGATAAATTATTAAAACTTGTTTAGTTTTCCAACCTGAGCAGATGTTTTTGCTCCCTTCTGTTTGGAGTGTGTTGGTTGACCCCTTTTATAAAGGATTTAGAAAATGTAAAACCCCGGAAGGAGACGTGTCAAAGTAATAGTTTAAAAATAATAATAAAAAAAGGGCTGGATTTAACAGGAACACGGCTCAAAAGCTGATAAGTGAGGGCTTTGTGCAATCATGATTCAGTCAAAGTATGTCACTGTCAAAACATCCCACAAAGTGCCCAGTATGTCTCACATCTCTTCCCTTGTTTTCTGAGAAACTCGATTGTCTCATTTAATTTTCTTTATTCCTTTTGAGACTTTAGACTTGACTGATTCTGATAATTGTCCGGCGTCTCTGCTTGGTTGGTCTTGTTTTAATGAGCTTGTATATGAGGTGATGTGAGCGTTCCTCCATCTTGCCGGGGTTGGCGTCGTTCTTGTATCACTGGGCGTCTGAAGCCACGGAGCTCTTAATATTTGGTTCCTCTCCAGCATTGTGTTAGCAGCCACACTGCTGCAGTGCCACTCAGCTGATTTGTTTTTTGAGCAGCTCAGTCGGTACAAGCTGGAGGAAAAAATCAAAGCAGTTGAGCTGTGATTTTTTTTTTTTTATGGTTCCTCTTAAATAAATGTAATTTTGTTTGTTTTTGCAGCAGCGAATTTAAAACGGTATCTTCAACACTAACTGAAGGGTAGCGTTTGTATTTACTTTGTATTCTACTTTGCATTGGTATACTAGAGGGAGGGGATGATGATGATGATGGTTGATTTAAAACTTCTGGTGGAGTGTTTCTCCTTCACACAGAGGTACAAGTCTAGATTTAAATTGACTAACGAAGTCTGTATGTACAGTTATCTCGTGCTTACTACTGAATGAGTACATTTTTATACTGACTGTCTGGTGTATGTGTGTGAGCATGTGTGTGGACTGAACTTGAGGAAAACCAAAGTGTGTTGTAGATGTGGTGCAGAATGTCTAAGCTGCCAGGTGTTTTCAGCACTTTTTATGAAGATGGGCCTGATAATTATTACCAAGTCTCTACAGGATTTGAATAGTCGGAAGAAAATCTAATGATTTATGTATCAGATTGAAGTTACAGTAAAGGTAACCCGTTAGCCTCTTTCATGTTTGACTGAGAGCGTTTAAACTTTCTCACTTTGTACCTTAATGGGCCTCACTGGAGATTACAAGACACTGGAAACAATCATATTTTTTCCTGAATTGTACTCATGAACTCTACGCGGAGAGCGTTAACTACTGTATCTGAAGATAGCGTCAATTTCTAATTATGCAATCAACCCCTTTGTGGAAACGCCTGTGGTTTACAAAGCCTGCTCTAATTGTACTTGGGTGTAGTTCACTGTAGTTGTAGTTATAAAAAAAAAAAGAGGGGGGTTCAATATCTGCTGTGCAGGATTGCATGAAGCACAGAAGATGCTCCTTAAAATCAATCTAACGCTCTGCTACTCTGGTTAAAACCTTAACTTGGTTTGGAACTTTTGATGAGTGTTGTGGATGAATAGCAGATTAAATACCATGAATGTATCCACCAAGTCTCTAATCTGATCCCCTACTTGAGAACACTGAACTTTTCTCTGTAATCTTACCAGATGATCTGTTGTGTCTTTACAGTGCTGAGATAAATATCTGTACTGTTTGAGTAATTGAATTTCATATCTTTTATTACTTGAGTTCCTCCTCTTGTTTTCCTCTTTGGAAAACTGGCAATTTTCTTTCACTGTTGACTGATTTGTTATATTTATTACTGTTTATTTTCTGGGGATTTATATTGATTGATATTTAAGCTTTAGCATGAAATAAATCACACTTGAAATTCCATTATTTGTAGATCCTTTTATTTAGCTTTTTTTCCCTAATTTTCCTAATAAAAAGCTCAAAAGAATAGATTTTCCATTTTTTGTGTGGATCACAGTGGCTGTCAACTTCTTTAACAAGATATATCCAACAGAGGGCGCTACAGGACAATGTTTACACTGCATTATCACGCTTTTGTGGAAAAAGGCTGATGTTGCACATAAAAACAGGCTGTCAATACCCAACACGGTTACCAAGCATTTCCTTTAAAGAGACTTCAATGATACAGGAAATTATGATTTATCCTAATCATGTAAAGCATATCAGTAGCCCACAAGGTCACATCTGTGTTCTGTGTATTGCTTTCCAGGTTCTTATCCTTTCTTTATTTCCAGATAGAGCAGATGGCAGTGAATGTTTAAGATGTGACATCGACAGACTCTGTAAAGGCAATAACAGTACAAGTTAGTATCTATAAGAAAGTCAGTAGAAAAGAAAGGAAAGGAAAAGAGAGAAAACAACTCTGCGGGTGGAATATGGAGCTGCAGGAGATTTAACTCATTATGCTCCAAGACTTGAAGTGTTTTTTCTGAAAACTGTCCACTAACTGAGATAGATAGATAGATAGATAGATAGATAGGGTCGAGGGGTATCTTAATTGTGTGATCTACATACTTATAGGATGTAGATTATACACATACTGTCCACATTAACATGTTAGCATCACACAGTTGCTGCAGTCATGTTCAAGGAACCAGTTTGAGACGATTTGTGATATGACTTCTGACATCAGCAAAGCATTTTTGTCTAGACAACTGCTGCTCACTGGATATTAAAGCTTTTTTAGACTGTTCTTTATGAACCCTGGAGATGGTTGTGTGTGAAAATCCCAGTAGATCAGCAGTTTCTGAAATACTCAGGCCAGCCTCTCTGTCACCAGCAACCACGCCACGTTCAGGGTTGTTTAAATCCCATTTTCTTTATTCTGATGCTGGAGATTTTAACAAGCGGTGATCTGTGACTTAGACACTCAGTGATCATGTTAGTTATTACTGTACTGAGCTAAATGCACAGTTTCAGGTGAAATTACTGCTCATGTTTCAGTGAACTGTTTGTTTAACAATTGTCCATCCACACAAAATGGGCTACCGTTGAAAGGCAGCACATTCAAAATCCAGGTTTATCTAATTTTGGTGGAAGTCTTTACAAAATTACACTGTAATTTTAAATTTTTTTTAGTGATTAAATGCAGTCTAGATGCAGAGGACACAGTTTTATTAAAATCATTCATCACTGTTTGTGTGATACCAGGCTATATGCTTTGTGGACTGGCGTTCAACCGTGTCCCCTGGGGACTCCTGTGGGGGGTACTCCAGGAGTACGGAGTGCCGGACAACCTTGTACGAGCTGTCCGGTCCCTGTACAACTGGTGTGAGAGCTTGGTCTGCACCACCTGCAGTAAATCAGAATAGTTTCTGGTGAGGTTTGGACTCCATCGAGGCTGTCCTTTATCACCGATTCTGTTCATAACTTTTATGGACAGAATTTCTAGGCGCAGCCGAGGTGTTGAGGGGATCCACTTTGGAGGCCTCAGGATTGGGTCTCTGCTCTTTGCGGATGATGTGGTTCTGTTGGCTTCATTGGGCCACGATCTTCAGCTCTCACTGGTGCGATTCGCAGCCCAGTATGAAGCAGCTGGGATGAGAATCAGCACCTGGTTCTCAGCCGGAAAAGGGTGGAGTACCTTCTCCGGGTTGACAAGTCCTGCCCCAAGTGGAGGAGTTCACGTATCTTGGGGTCTTGTTCATGAGTGAGGGAACGATGGAGCGGGAGATCGACAGGCAGATCAATGCGGCGTCTGCAGTGATGTGGACTCTGCATCGGTCTGTCGTGGGGAAGAGGGAGCTGAGCCAAAAGGCTGGTTGATCTACGTTCCAACCCTCACCTATGGTCATGAGCTATGGGTAGTGAACGAAAGAACAAGATTGCAAATACAAGCAGTCGAAATGAGGTGTTCCAGGCACATCCCACCAGAAGGAGGCCCGGGGGAAGACCCAGGACACGCTGGACGGCCTATATCTCTTGGCTTTCCTGAGAATGCTTTTGGATCCCCCCCGGATGAGCTGGTGAATGTGGCCGGGGAAAGAGATGTCTGGTTTTTCCCTGCTTAGGCAGCTGACCCGTGACCCAACTCCGGATAAGCGGCAAATAATGGATTGATGTATGGATATATGTGTGTGTATAGGATAAGATAAGCTTTATTCATCCCCTAAAAGGGGAAATTTCTTTGCCACCACACATCTCATACATACACAGTGACGAAAAACATACACAAAACGAAAAAGACCTTAAATATGAAAATATTTTACACACACACACACATATATATCAGTGGATTTAGTATTGATAAAATCTTAGTGTGTCTGATCCACCTCTTTCTCATCTTTCAAATACACCCAGCCATCATCATCAACATTTATATAGCTATTTCGACCTTTGCTGCTTCCACAGATGTTTCAGTGCTACGTTTTCCACCTCTGTAGCCTCTACCACATCCAGAAACTTTCCTTAGTATTGAAAGTATGCCTCCCTGTCCTCAGTTAGGTAAAGCCTCTGCCACATGATGCTTTAGTTGCGTGATTATTATGGACAGATGCACCAAAAGCTAAATTTTCACTGTCGCTAGGTGACCAATCATCGTCCTCAGGAGGCAATCATCCCCCTCCAGAATCAGAGATGGCTAATAGGTGAAAAAGTACTTCATCAACAGTGAAAAGGAGTTTCAATAACTTGCTGCGTTCTTTGTAGTCCACTCTGCAACATCAGCTATGAGTGCTTCCTTATCGGCTCTTTCAAAATGTGATTTCTTCATAAACTTTGAATACACCCCTACCCCACCTTCCCCTACCAAGTGTGTAACAATGAAGATTCACATGTCTATCATCTCGCAGTGGAAAGTGCTAACAGGTTTCAGCTCGCTCTGAAAATATGGCCTGGTGCTTGTCGTAATTTTGTGACTTTGGCACTTAGACGGTAAACCACTTAATAAATCATGAAACAAACAGGAAATTGTCAAATGAAGTGCCATTGTATTTTAATTAACTAGTATAAATGAACAAAGTACAGCACTAAAGTTTGGTCAGTCAACCAATTCCACAACTCTGAAACCTCTGGCCCCACCAAAGCTTCTCTATAAACAAGATGAGCACTTCTACATACATCCTTGAAAAAAATGTGATGCATCTCCATTAAATATAATGTGCCCCAGTATTTCTAGGTTGCAACAACATACGTCGCATATGTTTTATATCACATTCTAACAAACTTATCTCGTTAATGCAGTACGATTCACGTTTTTTTCAATAAAACTATGACATTGTAACATGACACTTTTCTACAATGAAACTATCATGTTATGACATAGTTTTACATTTTTACAATAAACTGTTACATCATAACATGATAAGTTCATGTCTTATTTTCCCTTGGGTGGCAGCAATACACTTCCGTATGGGACTGATATGCAATGATGATAAAGCAATATATAGAAAGGACAACTTAAGGGCTGCTGCAATTTGGTGCCCAACATGGAGAAAACAAAGGATATGATCATCAACTTTCAGAAGCTCTGACCTGAGCACACACCCCTCAGCACCAGTGGCCATACGGTGGAGAAAGTGAAGAACATCAAGTTCTTAGGAGTACATCTCTGTGATGACCTTACATTGTACACCTTTGTAGTGGTGAAAAGGGCCCAGCAGAGGCCAAACCTTCTGAGAAAACTGAAACTAGTCTCACTCCCCACCAGCATCCTCACAATATTCTATGTAGGTGTGTTTGAGAGCTTGCTGACATATTGGATTTCATCTCGCAGCACAGACAAGAAGGTCTTGCAAAGAGTACTGAGCAGAGTTGTAAAAAATCGCAGGTGCCTCCCTATATCCACAATCTCTTTCAGAGTTGCTGTCATAACTTAACACTTAACATTTAGAATAGAATAGAAATACTTTATTAATCCCTTTGGAGAGTCCTCAGGGAAATTTTAAAGGACCCCTCACATCCTCTCCACAGACTTTTTGTCCTGCTTGTACAGGAAAAAGTTTCAGGACCATTACATATTAAAAACCACCAGAATGCTCAACAGCTTTCTGCCACATGCTGTCAGGCTGCCTCCAAACCTTAATCTGGACCTCATGCCACTTCTGCACTTAATATAATTTGTGCAGCAGTTACAGAGAAAATGCCAATAAAGTTTGATTCTGATTCTGGAAAGTCAGATGTTAGCAGATCTGAATGACATCTATGTCAATGTTTGTTTGTTTATGAGCAGGATAAACAGGCTAATAAGGACAGAAATCAGAACAGGCCCAGAACTGATGACTTGCATGCTGTTTCACACCAATTTGTAAATATTAAGTCATATGCTAGCATTAGCTGAAACTAAATGCTAGCATTTAACTTCAGATGTCACAATCTTTTTCTAATCTCTATCATAACTTCAGTAGAACAGAAAGGCCCATCCTTTCCTCCCAAACTACACATTTAATATATTAATTTCTTAAACATATCCTTGTTTCAGAAGTTTAATCTTGAGTACCGAAATTGAAAGGCTAACCTAATTCTGTTTTGCTTTATTCAAACTAGTGCACTGGCTTAAATGTGTCACATCACTGACCTCCAGAAAAAAAAAAATGGTTTTCTCCATTGCATCCACATGTCTTTGTCCTCCACCTGTTTGTTTATTGTACCCACCAGTAGCTATCTCTTGCTGGTAACTGCAACTTTATCAATCTTGTAAATAGGCCATGTAGCCTCAGGCGTCAAACAGCCTGTTTGCAAGTGCTTTTTGCTGTTTAAAGTTATGTGTGTTGTTGTAAATGAGGTCAAGCTGTAACTCAATAGCACCTTGAGTAACTGAGGCTGAGTGTTTACCTGATGCACACAATAGTCACTGTGGTCGAAGGGCCTTTGTAAACTCATCCTGCCATCCTAGTACACTTCTTGCATAAATGAGGAGGTTTTCTGTGTGCTGGGTTCAGTTTACCAGAAAACAAGTGAAACAAATTCTCCCAAATGTTTAGTGGAGCTATTTTAAAACTGTAACCTTGAAAAGCAGGAAAATTTAGCCTGATTTCTTTCCCACTCTTAATGATTTCAGGTATGCATGCAAGTTAAAATGAAATACTCAATATTGGTTGTACGGGATAATTTTATAGCAGTCTGAATGTCAGTGCCTGTTGTTGACAATTTATTGACAGGAAAACAGAGATTGCAGTGGGACGTAAGATGAATAGACCGTCTGCACCAACACAGCAACCAGTTTGTTAAAAAACTGATCCATGCATTCATCTCCAGCAGGCTGGATTACTGTAAAAGTTGCCAAGCCTTCTCTAATGGCATTTTATGCACATGTCTATAATGGGGAAATGGCTGATTTAATGGTAAGCAGTAAAAATGACAAATTTGACTATCAGAAAGGTTCAGCCCTGACATCACAGTATTCATCATTATATTTTTAATGTCTTTCTTTTTTATTGTTGGTTTAATGTGACTTAAGGCAATGCATTTTATTTGTATAGCACATTTCATGTACAGGACAATTCAAAGTGCTTTACATAAAACATTAAAAGCATTACAGGTGGTCCAAAGAAAGCATTCAGAAGTGGTAAAACAAAGCCACAAATAGCAAAAATCACAACAAAATCATAAATTACACTGAAATAATTAAAAGCAAAATTTTTCTGTGCAGATTTCATGCATAGGTGCATGAGAAAAGAAATGCTTTTAACCTGAATTTAAGTGTCTACATTTGGTGAAAGTTTAATCTTCACTGGCAGTTTGTTCCACTTGTTTGTAGCACAACAGCTAAATGCTGCTTCTCCATGTTTAGTCTGGACTCTAGGTTTATGTTCTCTGAACATATCACAGATGTATTCTGGGCCCAAACCGTTCTGGGATTTGTAAACCATTA
The DNA here is from genome assembly GCF_017639745.1 of Melanotaenia boesemani. Lineage (NCBI taxonomy): Eukaryota > Metazoa > Chordata > Actinopteri > Atheriniformes > Melanotaeniidae > Melanotaenia > Melanotaenia boesemani. The sequence goes on along the minus strand of NC_055686.1, from coordinate 13,453,823 downwards.
GAAGAGTTTTAAAATCTATTCTGCGACTGACTGGAAGCCAGTGTAAAGATCTCAAAACTGGTGTGATGTGTTCAGATTTCTTAATTAAACAGCAGTGACAGCAAGCAATCAAACTCCCATTTAAAGGATTAAAATCAGTCGGGGAGCCACAAATAATTTTATAAGGCCTTCCATATTCCAAATGAACTATTATTTTACATGTCACACACTACTGTGCATTAAGTAAAAGGTTTTTTTTTTTTTAGTTTTTCATGTAAGTGAAGAAATGACCAAACTGTCACACATCATAATAATTTAATCTGGTTTTAAGTTATTATGATGGTTAAATTAACCAAAAAAAAAAAAAAAAAAAAAAAGCTTTCTCAAGTTTTTTCTTTGTAATTTTTTAAATTTGTTTCCATTTTTAATTAAATGTGTTAACTTAATTTAACGGTTATTGTGTTTGATCAAATTATATGAGCAATGTGTTTGTGTTTAATGTGTTGTTGTTTGTGTGTTTGTTGGGAGTCATTTTGGTGTTTCTGTATTTGTTTTTATTGGATCTGTGTGGTGCGTAAAAGCATTTTTGGAAGTAGCTTGCTTTTTTAAGTAATGTCAGAATTACATTAGGTGTTGGCTGGCTTGAGCTTCAAATATACAGTCTTGAATGAATGAATGAAACTTTATTGTCATTGCAATAGGTGCAACAAAATGTTTTTCCAGTACAAACCCATCCAAGAGTAGACAGCAACAACTTATAAACATAAACAGCATCAGGCAGGCTGAGGCAGCAGCTGCCAGGAAATCACATTGAAGTTTATTATGTTTGTTCTTTGAACACGTTGTTTTGCTTTTGCAGTAATTTGTTGTCATTTGTCCAAGACTCAAATTTGGAATCAAATGGCTGCAATCCTAATTTCTCATGAAGTTTCTGATTCTGTCTGCTGAGCTCTTCCATTTCTTTTGCAGCAATTTGTTCTTCTTTTTCATTGAGTTCAATCCAATGTTAACGACCTGCAATACTTCAAAATTGTGTTGGAAATTTTGTTTGGTGACCTCTTCATTATGTTGTTGCTGTAATGTGATCATGTCTATTGTCAAATTAAATATGGATTCAAAGTGCTTCCATTTTTCTAATTCCAGATGTAGCTGCTCATTTTCTTGCTCCAGTATTTTGATCTTATTTGTCAATGAATCAAATGGGGATTCAAAGCACTTCAATTATCCTAACTCCAGACGATTGTTGCTCATTTTCTGAACCTAACAAAGTGTAGTGGTGAGCACATGACTTCCTGCATGTAGCTCAAGAACTGGCTCCTCCCCTTAATTAGAGCAGCAGCATATAAGGCATCTGTTGACCTCTTTTCTCCCTCTGCTCCTTGTAATTGCTGTTGGTGATGGGTACAATCGGTTTCACAAATCAGAAGATGTCAGATTTGAACAGGCTTGAAGTTTTGGAGCAGAACCTGGTCGAATGTGGTACAATTCCCCAAAATAGTGGTGGAGTTGCCCTTTGTGTACGTCACCAAGCTAACTTTAGCTACATCTGCGCTCAGCGCCTGTGTTTAAAAGCTAAACAGCCTGGTGTTTATCCTTTTTAAAAGACTGTATGTAATTTGTAGCTGTACCTGGTGCCGTGTTCACAACTCTCCTACACCGAAACCATAGAAGATACTGAGCCTCCTTAACGCCACCCGCAGATATCTGAAGAGCTGAACTGAAGCTCACTGGGCGTTCCCATCGTCGCCATCTTGGCAGCGTCACGCGTGTCATCATTCCCAGAAAATTCAAAAATGGGCAAAGAGGTGGAGCTGAGAAGGGGACTGTGAAGGTGGGAGTGGATGATTGACACCCATCAAACTCCGAACTGCCTGTAGCGAAGAACTAACTGAGTTAACCCGGAGCTAATGGTAGCTAACCAGCTAACGGAGGTAGGTGGGCTAAAGCCAAGGCGTGCTGTTAGCTGGTTAAAAACCACAGTTGTGCTACACACTCCCTTCTTGTCGTAGATATTGGATACCTGTCGATCAAAAGGATATGTCCCTAATTATGCCGAATTTAAAGATTAAATAACATCCAAACGGATGAGTTTAAAAAAAAAAAAATTCACCCCCCTCAGTTGTCATTAAGGTAAACTTGACCTTTTAATCCTAAAATGGATTTTTGTACCAGGCTTTAAATATGTTTATTTCTGCTGTGAAGTTGGTCTTTTTAACATGGGAGTCTATGGGGATTTGCTCTGTTTTGGAGTCAGCCCCTAGTGGGTGAACTGCAATTTTTTGCACTTCTGCATAGGCTTCACATTTTACTGTCAGAGGTAACTCACAGGCAAGATGTAAAGCGATATTCACAAAGCACCTACGCCACAGAGCGGTCTTTGAGGTGGCAGATTTTTCCCTTCCTGAATCTCCTCAGCTACACATGAACAAGATGCTACTGAACCGTATCAGTCTGAGCCGTTAGCACTGTTACACTCACCTGTCAGCAGCTCCAGCAAGCTAGAAAACTGTGGAGACTCACGGCAGGTTGTGGCAGCTGCGGAGTTGCTGTCTGTCTCCAGATGAGGATCAGCAGGTAAAGAATAAAGTAAGGTGTTAGTTTTACACCCCTCAAATCCGTCCCATTGCAGGAATATTTAATCATAAACTCTGTGAAAAATTAGAAATCTGAAACTTGCAAATCTTCACCATATAAGTTCACATCCCTTCATATGCGTTGGTGGGCGTGGTTTTCTATGCTTGCAAGGGAGAACCGCCTATCTGTATCTGGAGGGAGAGGCTGCAGGGTTTTAAAATTTTCTTGCAATGTCGATAACCTCTCTTTGTGACTAAAAACATAACCTGGTTTTACCCTGTAGAGGGTGTTATGGCCATTTGTTATCCACAAAATCCCAATAATTTTTTTTTATTAACAGTATATGTCGTTTTCATCCCAATTAAGTAATACTGTGTTGTTTACAGCTCAAAAAACACATTTTTGCGTAAATCCAATGTTTCTATGACCATTATATTAGGAGGGTGCACCAACCTCCTGATATCAACCCCCACCACCCGTGCAAGATCAAGTTTATTTTCTATAATTACTCAGTATCTTGTATATCTTTTCATTAATTGTTATTATATTAAAATATATTATTTAGTTTTTTTTCTATTTTGCACCAAATCACAACAAATAATCAAGGGTTACCTTTTCTCAAGAACAGGTTTATATTTTTTACTTTTATTATAAAAAAAATAAGCAGCTTGATCTTTTGTTTACATCTTTTCAAAAATTTTATCTTATTCTGATGTTGACATGTAGTTACGTCACGCCATGTCTCTACATGCCGCATGCAGACACAGGTGAGCTACACTCCCATCAGCAGAGAGAAAGGGCACATTGGAAATAGTTGCATCAACCAGACAGAAATGTCTGCGTTAATAATATCTGTTTTTATTTAAAAATAAGAGCAGCTGGAGGAGTTTTTCCTGCTCCGGTGTACTTCATATCTATCGGGAAACACGCACATCTGAAAAACTAGTCTCGTCATTGTGGACGTCTTGAATTTTGCTTCTGCCTCGTAATGCTCATAAACTAGCTAGCTAGCTGTATACGTCTTGTCTCCAAGCTTTTTCCTGTCTCTCCTGAAACAACAAAGATCATGTGGGCAGGACAAAGAAAATCAGATTTCTTAAAACACTGCTGTGACAGTTTATACTCGATGTTTGCGATATAGCCATTTTATGTATCTTACATAAAACGTCTCTGGATACATCGCGTATATCACCCAGCCATACTTGTGAAGTTAATTTTCAGATTTTGGTTTTGATTTTCATAGTGCACGAGGGGATCACCACTTGTATGTATATGAAAGGCTGCTAGCAAATTTGATGCTGCAAACAAAACTCTTGGTAAATACACAAGGGTGTCCTAAAGCTGATAAAATTAGTGTATTTTGATATGACAAATAAATTGACAAATCAGGCTGTTATACAGCTGATTAAAAAGTAGGTGTGTGCAGACCTGACGGGTAAATTCACAAGTAAGGGTGTCATACAGTTGATTAAACAAAGTGTATGCTAATCTTACAGCATATGCTTGTCTAACAGATATAGCTCCCCATTTGTGCTATGCCAGGGATCACCAGCTCCAGGTCTCTTGAGCCAGTGTGCTACTACAACACACCTGGTTCTCCAACAGCTTGTTGTCAAGGTCTGCACCAGCTTCTTAACAACCCATTTATTGAGTCAAGTGGAGTCAAGTGCAGTATGGACATGTTGAAAACCTGCAGGACACTGGCTCAAGAGGTCCGGAGTTGGTGATCCCTGTACGATGTATGTTGACTCAACGGAACACCAGGGCAGCTGATGCTGGTGAAAAATGCTCTTGCACTCGACCATAGGATCACAGCATTGTGTTGTAGTTTCTCTTCCATGATTACTGTACAAATTCAGCAAGAAGCACCAGAAATCCATAAAAATGTAATCACAAACTGACCAATCACAAGGGGGTACTTCTGTGTAACCAAGTTGCAAGCGTGGGTGCACGTTAGGCCTGGATGAGGATTGTGCGAAGCCTCCGTGGATTTACGCAGCACATACAGTGGAGATGTTGTAACTGACTTTACGGAGATGCTGCATGAGTATAAATCCAGCTTTACTCTTGGATTGTTTCATTTACACGATTAAAAAAAAAAACAACATTTTTTCTCCTATTATCATTTCACCCCTAATACTAGAAGTATAATAAAAGTATAGTCGGACACTGAACAACCAGTGAGGCGCTCGCATTAGATGGGCTCCTGATTGAGACTTTCTGACTTAACTGAATCAATATTATCAGTGGTTATCAGCCCTTTCATATGGGACAATGGGCCATTATAATTTATCAATATCGCTGATCAGCAGTATTAATACAGGAACCCAGTCCTCTGACAGACTTCTATTTATTTATTTATTTATTCAGTAGCACCAGAGAATAAGATTTACCAGAACAAAATAAAATGTGTAACATTGAAAAGGTGTTTGACCGTGAGTGTTAGGTGCTTGTTCCTCTGTGTGTAGCAATAACAGAAATACTCAGGATATAGCCAGGCTAATGACAATAACAATAGTAGTGATTACATATGGGTCATAATAACAATAATAATAGTAACAACAATAATAATTATAGGAATCATAATAATTGTATGGCACTAATTATGGCAATATTAATAATAATAAGTCTATGTACTTTTATCTTAATGTTTATTATAACACATGGCATCTGCAGCCCCGAGGGGGGACACAAGCCAGTGATCTCTGAGGGCCGATCCCAAGCCCAGTTAAATGCACACGGTTGTGTCAGGAACATGCGAATACATCATACGACTTCCATATAGATTAGATGGAAGCGGATGATTCGCTGTGGCGATAATGATAATGGTAGAAATGGCTGCACTTGTTAAAATAAGAATAAGAAAACCTTTATTAGTCCCTCAGTGGGAAAATTGCTTTGATGCAACAGAACAGGTGCAGTAAGCAGAGCCACACTGGTGATAGCAAACAAGAACACACACACACAAATAACAAACAAAAAAATTTGTTATGCTTACACTTAGTATAAAATGTTTTGAAATATTTCACATGTGCTACATTTTGTGAGCTATTTGTTTTCCATAAGAGGATGTCCTTTCTTTGTTGTCAAAAATATCTCCGTACTTTTCACAATTAGGTGAGTTGCATGGTGATGTAGTGGCTAGTCCTGTGATGTCATAGCTAGAGATCTGCTGGTTTAAGCCTTGGCTGGGTTGTGTGTACACATACAGTATGCTCTAGTGATGTGTGGGTTTTCTCGGGGTTATTTGGGGGTTGTAGAATTCCCTTGTCTCTTTGTGATGTAATGGTGACTACTTCAGGATAGGCTCTGCAACCCTGCATGGGAATATTCTAGGTATAAACAGTAAAGGGACATTTTTTTTTACATATAAACATCTTTTCTAGATCCTAAAAAAGCATGTCTTTTCACCTTTCAGTTTTCACCCAAATCCCAGTGTTGATTAGATGTTGGGCAAAGCCGTCTTTTCAACGTAAAGCCGCCTTTTCAGCATATTTTCAACATCTTTTCAACATCTAGACACATAGGAACATTTAGTGTAGCCATGAACTTCCTTATTGACTTGGACACTTCCTTAAACTCAATTCTTCTAATATAATTGCTGGTGTACAGAAAAATTGATTACAAATAAAAAGTTCTTTGGAACATAATTTAACAGATTGCATTTTATGATCATTTAAAAAAAAACTTCTTTGCTTAAAAAACAAATCAAATCAGATCCTACTGAACTTTAAAAACACTGAAGCAAACTGAAGCCTTTTTAATCCTTGTGATGCTTAATTACTCGACAAACTGACCGAGCTCTATATCAGAAAAAGTTCCCCTAAAACAATCAGGAAAGAAACAGCCTACTGTTTTCTGACCGTGAGGAAGTGTGACGAATCAGGCTCATTCATAAATCCTTTACATCACCTATTTGATAAGTAAAAATGTTGTAGCTGAGTGAGTCCAAATTATCCTCTACCCCAGAAAACAGATTCTTTAGCTAAAGAGACAAAATAAATAATTAAAAAGAAGAACTGAGCTTTCTCTTCGACTTTTCATGTTAAGTCCTGGCAGCTTGTTTTGTCCCTGCTAGTGTGAAATCAAATGGTTTGATTTCTACACCTTATTTATCTTTACCTCTTTACTTAACAAAATAAACTGAACAAATGAGTCATTTGAAGCAGATGATCAGCAGATTCAGACTGATCCATGGCCAGGAATCTCCTCAGCTTCAGCTTTTACTGAGGTCAGCTCTGCTTTCAAGTCTTTGGACACCTCAGGCATCACCTCAGCCAACATTATGGCACATCTTTGCTCCAGCTCTGATTTAGTGCAGTGAAATAGCTGCTCAGACACATTTTCACTGAATGCGTGTTGACCTAAAACTAATGTCCGTCATTGTACAGGGTGAGAATGGTTGAGACAAATGAAGACCCTAGCAACTGGCTCTGAGCCCAAGCTGGATGCCAAAATGATTTTTGTGCCCATTGATTTTAGACAGTGTAGTCAATACTGTTGACTTTGTGGCTTGGTGAGAGAACGTGAAGTCTTGTTGCAAGTTTTCTCATTTCTTCTTCATTAAAGAAACAACAACAACAACAAAAAACCCTTCTCATTCAGAGTGTTTTCCTGGCTGGTCATGACATAAGTGCCTCTTTAGCTGGATTTGCCATCACGTGAGATTTTGTGCTTAAATCTGCTGCATGTATGTGTGTGTGTGTGTGTTTATGATTAGAGCTTCTGTATGCAAATCCACATCTCTGTTTCTTATTTATTTTTTCATATCTCCTCTTTTTATATGTGTGTGTGTGTGTGTGTGTGTGTGTGTGTGTGTGTGTGTGTGTGTGAGGGTGCTTGATGACGTAACAGTTGATTGTAATGCTGGCAGTCATGTCTGTCATTGGACACAATTACTTTTATTGATCAACATCTCTACCTCCTCTCCTCTCCTTTGCCCTCCTCCTTTCAACTTTGCAGTTGTTGCCATTGGCATCAGATGTGTGTGTGTGTGTGTGTGTGTGTGTGTGTGTGTGTGTGTGTGTGTGTGTGTGTGTGTGTGTGTGTGTGTGTTTGAGTGAGGGAAAGAGAGTGACAGGAAGGAGATAAATACAGCGCATCACCTGCTGAAAAATGCTGCATGAGACTGCAGGATATGTTCCACTAAATTACATTCTGAATTCATGTAAGATGGAGGGCTTTAAAAACTTTTGGTGATAAAATAGCAGCAACTTTTCAGAAGATATTCAAACCAGACATGTCTTTTTTTATTTTTATTTTTTTATCACACATTGATGTAACCTCCAGTGTGTTTAAGCATTAGAAAGTAATTATTGTTCTTCACTTGTTGCCACTGTTATGGTCCATATCAGCTAAGTCTCAAACAGCACATTATGTCTGAGTCCGACAACCAAGAAACTGTCCAGTTTAATACAGAAACATATGCACAACAACAAAACCAAAGGGAGGTGAGAGACCTGGCCAAAATCGAACAAAACAGGGAGATGGTATCAAATCTATGGAAGACTGAAATGGCCAAAATAAAAAAAATAAATAAATACAGAAATATCAAAATGGCTCAGTAAACAATTTGATATGGCAATAAATTATACAAAAATGTATTAAAAATAATTTTTCAATTAAGAAACCTATAAAATGTGACATAAGTTTATATTTGGATAGTCAATTTTAATGTGCTCCTACTTATTTGCTGTGCCATTTAATTTTCTAATTGATTTAAATGATGCTTTTTAATTTCTTACCTGCTTTTTTTAGACATGTATTTATTTCTATAAATTTTCCTTTTGCATTTTTTATTCCTAATATTATTTATTAATTGACACTTTTTTTCATATTTACATCCTTATTATTTCTAATCTTGCATTTTCTTCCTCCATTTATTTCTCCAAGCACATTTATTTTGGTTTCCCTTTTACATTTTTCTGTCTCCATTTTTCTGCAGGCCTTTCTGCCTCATTATGTAAATAAGAAGGGGAGTCATTTCACTGGGTGTCTTGAGGGCAGATTATTGTATTTATAAATAAACAAGTCATTTTTATTCACTTAATTGAACTGGACAAAGCAAGAACAGGTAATGGATGGATAAATAACCCTGCTTAGTGATAAAAACTGAGAAAATGATGCTAAAAAATGGCTGGGGAAGAGCTGAGAAATGCTGCCAATGCATTCGGTCAGCTGGCCCTGTCCTCCCCACTTGGCAATAAGAGCTGTATTAATTAGCAAAATAAAATTACCACCAAGTATTCGAATTTATTTATTTTTCCTGTATATTTTTACTTACAAGTAAGGGAAACTTGTTTTATGGCAGGATTAAAGGAAGGCTCGGATATGCTTTACAGTTCGAGGAGAGCATGTTTTTCCTCAGGAGCAGTGGCTCCGCTGGACTGGAGAAAGAAGAGGAATGGAAACTGTGGTTCAGGGACGGTTCTCCGAAGGTTAGTTGTGATCTCAAAGATCCAGGCAACATTCTCTGAGCATCACAGCCAGCTTTACCAGAACCAGCCTCAGTTTTCTTAGTTAGTAGTCTCTGTTACTGCAGCCACACCAAAAAAAATAAATAGAGAACGAAAATGCAAGATTGAAAATTATGAGGATATAAATATAACAGATTTAAAAGTGTAAATAAATTATTACATAAATAAAATGTCAGATTAAATTAAAATACAGAAATAAATCAATTTGGGGGATAAGAAAATGTAAAAGGAAAATGATACAGAAATAAATACAGGCGTAAAAATAAAGATGGTTAAGACATTTTGAAAAGCAACAAATAAATAAATAAACTGAAAATTAAATGGGAAAGCAAATACCTAGAAGCATGAATACAAAGTTAAATGTATACAGTTTAAAATGACAATACAAATCTTTCATTTATCAGACAGAAATCTATCTAATCAGAGATTCCAGCTGACATGTTAACAGAAACATTAGCTAGATTAGTTGTGTGTTTACATGATGGATGCAAATTTAATACTCGGTAACACCTTTGACTTGTGCTATACATATTAATTTGAGAAAAGGGGATATATATATATATATATATATATATATATATATATGTTATTTTATTTGGAGCCTTTAAGCCCTCATGATGCTCCACAATCTTTAACTATTTCAATTTCCAACAAAAACGTTAAAAAAAAGGCCACTTTTGTTTTACTGCCGACATTTTTCAAATCTTCCGTGAAACTTATCATGTCACCTAATCTTCACATGGTTCAAGCATGCTCAGAAACAACATACACCACAGAAACAATAGGAATGAGTGACACATTTTTTACTCAGATTCAGGTTAAAAGTGCTCCATGTAAACACATCTGTTGGTTCTGGTCAGCATATGGTCTCACTGCTGCTGGTTGAGGAAAGCAAAAGAGCCACACTGCCCCTTGTGGCCGTACATAGACCAGTAGGGGCAGTAAACCAATCTCATCTAACAAGAAAAAAATCATTACTCATAAGAAAAGAAATGACCGACTGATCAATGGTGTGGACAACAGTCACAATAATGACAAATATGTCAAATGATGTAAAAAAAATTGAAGCTGTAAAGTACCAAAGTTTTACCAATGCCATTATTTGGTTGAGAATTAGTTGACAGTTTGTTTTAACCTCAACTACAGAATTGGCATGAATTATTTCGTGGACCAAAGAGTGTATTTTACAATCAGTCATGAGATCTCTTTGAACTGTGAGTTGAAGAAATTTCAGGACAAATTCTGGTAATTTGAAAAGGTTCAAACACTGAAAAGCATACAGGAATATGATTCTCTTAAACACAGATGATCTGAAAGGTTTCATGAGACTTTTATGAATAACATCTCATTTTTAACTTGTATTGTTTGCCTTTGAATAAATGGTCTTCTTTGAAAGGCAGACCACCTGCAACCAAATCCTCTCTCCCTCCCACATCCCTCATTAGCTCTTTGTCAGTGCTGAATTATCCCGCCGTTTTCTTATTCTCCTGAGGTGGCCGTTGCTGATGCAGCACTTAGCAGTTGTCTTGCACTGTCTGCTTTTTTTTATTGTCTTTCCTCTTCCATCCAATTGTGCCCACAATCCAGGAAAAAAGGGAAATGAGGGAGGAAGGAGAAGGAGGAGAGGGAGGATAGTTACCATCCCAGAGAGGCCTGGAGAAAGAGCAACTGCAGGCTAATGGGGGGACGAGTGATGGAGACATACCCCGACACATTAAATTTTCAGCGGGAAAACGATTAAACAAGGGACACATGAAGACCAGCATATTACTGATTCACCCGAGATTATTAGCCCTAGCTCTGGCTCACATTTTCAATCTAAAATAACTGCCTTCACACACTAATCTCCCTCTTTCTCCATCTACTCTAAACACGTAGTTCAAAGACCCCCCTTCTGCTTCTCCCCCCATGTTCCCACATTAATTAAATCCATATGTAATTACTATCGTCACGAAGGGAATCTGAGATGAGCGTGGAAAATTGGTCACGGCTCCAGAATCTTTGAAGTAAAATTACTTTAGCAAACTTTATGTCAGAATATAAAGATGTTACTCTGTCAGAAAGAAGTGGAGCCTTTAAGTCTTACAGAGAGGAATGGACTAGAAAACTACCTGGACTTACTTGCTTGGTGGGGGACAAACTTGAGACTGAGATGGGTGAGAGAAGAAACTGTACAGCTGGTGATCTGTTTCTGTGGCAGCACATGAAAGCTGCTTGTCCTCATTTTGTGACCTTATAGCAAATGTTTCCACATAGAAATGTTTTATAGTTTATTTATGAAAAGAGCCTGTAATTATTCATTCATTGCTAGAGGCACCGGAAGACGTGTACATCGTGTTGTGACTTTGTTGGTGTACGCTGAGTCAAATCATGCAGTCTCAACATTGTGATTTATAGTTAATGATGCTCTGATAAATCTATCTATCTATCTATCTATCTATCTATCTATCTATCTATCTATCTATCTATCTATCTATCTATCTATCTATCTATCTATCTATCTATCTATCTATCTTTTTACACTGTATATACTTATATGTGTGTGTGTATATATTAACATGCAAATGGATTTGATGGCTAGAATTAACATAAAAATGGAGTAAAATGTAGGGACAAACCCAAAGATAAGAGTTAAAAGATTAATTCTTCTCAGGTTAATACTAAATCAGAAAATTAATAGTTTATGCATCATGAGAAATGTAGGATTTTATTATTTTGAGCTTATTGGGAGCTTTGTTTTGAACTTGTTGAAACAAAATCACACTTTCAGGGGAGATGAATAAATAAACACAATACTTATCTTTTTATTATAGGTATCTAACCTCATAAAAGAGCTTTTTCAGCACCATCAAGTATAGACAGTGAGGAAGAGAAATGATGAGGTCAGCAGTATTTAGTCGGAAAATGTTTACTCTTTGATCAGTCACATGTCAAATTACTCTCCAATCATTTTATGTTTCGATGGCTCCAGCTTGGCAGTGAATTGATGGGAACACAGCACCCAGGTGAAAGATGCTTTTTTTTTTTTCTTACTTAAGACGCTCTGGTTAGAGTTTGAAGAGTTAGTGCATCTGACTTTTTCTCTTTAAAAATAAACATTTACCGGCTGTAATGTCTCATTAGAAGACAATAAAATGGACAGCAAAAGTTAGTGGGCAGACAGAGATGAGATCAATCAATCAGTCAAATTTTATTTATAAAGCCCTTTTCATGCATAAGCAGCACAAAGTTCTTTACATAATAAAATGCACACAAAAACAATGTCTGCAAATTTAAAATAATATAAAATAGCAATTTAAAAATCCCCCCCTGTCTCTTAACTTAATAGGAATATAATCTAGCTATACACTACTGTGAGGAAATGATAACTATACTCAGACCATAGGCCATGGCAACAATCCTGCACACCAAACAGGCAAAGGAGCCAGAGTGGTGGATCCCCATGAGGAAAACACTGGAGTTAGAAATACTAAAAATAGAAAAAAAAAAAAATAAACCTAAAAACAATAAGAACAAATAAGAGCGACAAGTATGAAAGTTTAGTTAAAGGAGATCATATAAACAATGTGTCTTAGTAAAACAAAGTCTTGTTAAACAGAATTGAAAAACTTACTAAAACAGACGTTTTTTTTAATTAATAAGTACATGATTAAATAAAATAAAATAAAAAATAATAAAATAAAGTAGACTAAACAGGATAAAACTACAATTCAGTTTAAAACTAAGCGGAAAAGGTAGGTCTTGAGCCTCTTTTTAAGAAAATCAACAGCCTCTGCAGCCCTGAGGTTCTCTGGCAGGCTGTTCCACAGACGAGGATCATAATGATGGAAAGAGGCCTCACCGTTTGTTATAGTCCTGACTATTGGAATGACTAAAAGGCCGGTACCAGAGGACCTCATGATTTAAGAGCAGGTCAGATAAAATAGAAGGCTTAGGACGGATTAAAAGGATTAAAATGTTGTAATTTTGGTAAAATGATCTCTCTCTTGTCTTCAGGACCAATGATTAAAACTTCAGTTTTGTCCTGGTTAAGCTGTAGGAAACTCTCAGCCATCCACGGCTTTATATCTAAAATACAGTTTAAAATTATGTTAACTGGCTACAGGTCATCAGGAGACAGAGATGATTGTTCTAAAATAACTTGTCAATAATTCTCCAGATTCACATTTACAGTCCAATCTAACTTAGTGAACTAGTCTAAATTATGTAAGATGATTCATGATAATCTCAGTGGCAGGGCCCCGGGGGTGGATGAGGTCTGCCCGGAGTTCCCTAAGGCTCTGGATGCTGTAGGGCTGTCTTGGCTGTCACGCCTCTGCCGCATTGCGTGGACATCGGGGACAGTTACCCTGGACTGGCAGACTGGGTGGTGGTCCCCCTTCTCAAAAACGGGGACCAGAGGGTGTGCTCCAACTACAAGGGGATCACACTCATCAGCCTCCGTGGTAAGGCCTATTCAGGGGTGCTGGAGCAGAGGGCAGTCCGACAGTTGAACCTCGGATTGAGGAGGAGCAGTGTGGTTTTTGTCACTGTTGTGGAAAAGTGAACCAGCTCTACACTCTCTTCAGGGTCTTGAAGGGGGCATGGGAGTTCGCTCAACCAGTCTTCGTGTGCTTTGTGGACTTAGAGAAGGCGTTCGATCGTGTCCCACGGGGACTCCTGTGGGGGGGGGGTGGGTACTCCGGGAGTATATCTGAGAGAATCATTTCCAGTGAGGCTTGGACTCCTCCAAGGCTGCCCTTTGTCACTGATTCTGTTTCTAACTTTTACGGACAGAATTTCTAGGCGCAGCCAAGGTGTTGAGGGGATCCGGTTTGGTGGCCTCAAGATTGGGTCTCTGCTCTTTGCGGATGATGTGGTTCTGTTGGCTTCATTGGGCCGTGATCTTCAGCTCTCACTAGAGCAATTCGCAGCTGAGTGTGAAGCAAATGGGATGAGAATCAGCACCTCCCAATCCAAGACCATGGTCCTCAGCCGGAAAAGGGTGGAGTGCCTTCTCCGGGTGTGCAATGAGGTCCTGCCCCAAGTGGAGAAGTTCACGTATCTCGGGGTCTTGTTCATGAGTGAGAGAAGGATGGAGCAAGAGATCAACTAGCAGATCAGTGCGGCCTCTGTAGTGATGTGGACTCTGCATCCGTCTGTCTTGGTGAAGAGGGAGCTGAGCCAAAAGGCAAAGCTCTCGATTTAACAGTCGATCTACGTTCCTACCCTCACCTATGGTCATGAGCTATAGGTAGTGATCGAAAGAACAAGATCGCGAATACAAGTGGCCGAAATGAGTTTTCTGTGCAGGTTGGCTGGGCTCCCCCTTAGGGACAAGGTGAGAAGCTTGGTGATCCAGGAGGGGCTCAGAGTAGAGTTGCTGCTCCTTTGCATCAAGAGGAGCCAGATGAGGTGGCTCAGGCAAATGGTCATGATGCCTCCTGGACGCCTCCCTGGTGAGGTGTTCCAGACACGTCCCACCAGAAAGAGGCCCTGGGAAAGACCCAGGACACGCTGGATGGATTACATCTCTCGGCTGGCCTGGGAAAGCCTCGTGATCCCCCGGATGAGCTGGTGAATGTGGCCGGGGAGAGGGAAGTCTTGGTTTCCCTGCTTAGGCAGCTGCCCCCACGACCCGACTCCGGTTAAGTAGCAGACAATAGATGGATGGATGGATGGATTCATGATAATCAGAAGCTGCATCTACATAATTAGCATTTGCACACTGATGCAAGAAGATGCAGAATTTGCCCAACATTTACAAAGCATCGACCAGTGCAAATATAGATGCAGGAGCATACACATGGAACTTGATGGATGTCAAACAACTAAGTAATTATAAGTGGATAAATTTTAGTATCTGACCAGCAAATGACTTTTGGTCATTTTTTTCTCTGTGGGACGTTTTATAATACACGCTGAGTGAACAAAAACATTCCTGCTTGCTCTAAAAGATCATGTTTTCTTTATGCCTTTTTATGACCATCTCTTAATTTCCTTCACGAGTTCATAATGACACGTTTGTTCTCTGTGGGATAGTGATATATTGGAATGGTAAGATGTTGCTCTCTTACAGACAAGGTAAATACACTGCTAATGGCAGTGGGAAAGGATTTAATTGCCTTGTTTTAGTGGATGTACTCATGTACAGTACAAGAAACCTGTTTAAACAGGTGATGCAAAAATGGTACAACAGAAGAGGGTGTTTAAGTAAGCAATGTAAACTAAATGATTATTTTCCTCAATAACACTAGTTTTATATAAAAAAAAATGAAAAAGAAAAAAAACCCAACCCCCCAAGTGAAGCACTTGGCCACTGGATTGCATCTTTAAATTCCAGATGTTGGCCATTTAAAGAGGTGATCAGTTCATGTTCGGTCTCCACCAGTTTTAATACCTCATTAAAATCTAATGGGGTTTCTGGTGAAAGTGCTACATATCTGTAATTCATGCATTTTTCTACCACTGTTAGCCCTACAGATCCCATTAGGTTGAATCCAACTTCAGAAGTTTAAATGAAATTACTTTACAATTTAGCATTTAACATGCAATTCTCCAGCACACAGAGGCTCCACGGCCTATAGCAGAACTAATAACCTCTGAGTTGGCTGTCAGTCTAACTCTCCATCCAGGCTAACTTGCTGATTATTGTCTACTCCTTCCTGCACTTCTTACTGCTCCTGCACAGTCTCTTCAGGCTATACGAGGGCAGAAAACATTAATAATTCTCCAGCAGAGTTGTATTTATTCTTGCACTTACTTTAATGGGACTGTAGATAATAACTGAGTGTGTTTGCGCGCACACACACACACATATTTGAAAATTGTTTTCAGGACCTCCTCCCCTCCAGCCTCCCCTTACTCTGCCATCACTCCTTGTTTCCACACAAACGGGTCACTGACATGAATAGATATGTACTCACATACACACAGAGGCCTGCATCACCGTCATTTTTTTTCCTGACACACACATACACACATTTCTTTGAAAGCAGGTGGACTGTGCGTCACATTAGAAATCCATTTCACTTAACCACAGGTCTGAGCTACACATGCTCCTGTGCAAATGCATGATTGATTTGAATGTGTGTGTGTATGTGCGTGCCCCCTCTCTCTCCTCATGCATTTTATATGAGCACGGATGCAACATGCATGTGTTGTTCTGAACCGTGTGTATGTGTGTGTCGATCCACCTTTTATTGTGATTGAGCTAAATGAGGGACAAAAGGAAGGAGAGGTGAATAGAGGAGGTCAGTGTGTGTGTATCTTCACATGAGTAACTTGGTGTTCCTGTGGATTTATTTATTATATTTGCAAACAATAACTACAGTTTGGATCCACAACAGAGTTGCATTATAAAGCTCTTTAGCAGAGCCTTTATTGGGTTTAAAGAAATACATTTTAGATATGATTGAAAAAGGCAGGTAATCCATTTTTGGGTGCAAGTTCCTGGGTTGTATTGGAACAGGATGGGAGGGTGGAGTGGAGACAGAACAGAGGTGAAAAAGGCTGATTAAAGGGGAGGTGCAATACAATATGAAAGAATAATGGAAATAGATTATACATGTGAAAACAAGACAAATAAGGAGGTATGATATGGTGTAATGTTCTAAACCCAATATCACCTTTATATAAAGCTCTGGTGCCGACTTGCATTATAATTATATATTTTTATTTGATTGTTTAGGAGTAATCCATCTTCCTCACAATCCGTAGCAACAATTCTAATCTTTTTCTACAGCACAGACATACACAGAAATAATAAAAAAGAAAGATTCACATCAGAACTATGTTTGGAAATGTACTTTGTTATACGCTAAGGTCACCATGTGTTGCACAGCTCTGACATCTTGACTGCAAACTCCTGTTTAAACCAACTGAAATGAACAATGGGCTGACACACTCTACAATTGATCTAAGAAGTAAAAAGACTGCAGATTCTAAAATTTAACACAATATGTAGAACTAAGGAAAGGTGGGAAAATTACACACACACACACACAAAAAACCCACTAGGTTTTAGCTACCTAAAAAAGACATGACCATCTGTAATAAATGACTACAGACCAGTTGCCAAAAACATCTCACATCATTAAAGCCCTTGAGAGACTTTTATTGGCTTACCTCCATAAGCAAGTGAACTAATTTCAGGATCCATTATAGTTTGCTTATAGTAATGTTCTTGGGGTTGAAGACGACATCATATCATACCTGCTTCAGAGAGACCACTCTCATCTGGACCAATCAGGCAGCACTTTGAGGATTGTGTTCTTTTTTTTTCTCAAGTGCTTTTTGGACAATTCAGCTGCTGTATTATATGAGAAGCTCCAAAGATTCCAGACGGATACCTCCACAGCCACCTGGATTTATGACTAGCTAACAAATAGATCAGTTTGTGAGTCTGGAAGGTTGTGGGTCAGCAGGACAGGAGCACCACAAGGGACTGTACTCTCACCATTACTCTTCACACTTCAGACTTCAGATTTCCAAAACAACAGAGAACTGGTCAGTCATTCTGTGAGATGATGCAGAAATAATCAGGTCATTCTGAACACAAACAAAACAAAAGAAATGATTGTTGACTTCAGGAGGAATAGAATTAAACAAAACACTGTGTATGTCCTGGGAGAAGAGGTGGAGGTAATGGAGGAATACAAACACCTTGGAGTTCAGCTAGACAACAGACTAGACTGGAAATACAAACATCTATAAGGACAGAGACTCTTCTTCTTCAGGAAGCTGCACCTTATAATTCCCAGAATAAAAAGAAATATTTAAGTATTTTTATTTGAAAGTTGTAATATTGCTATGTTACCAGTACATACGTATTTACCCCAATAATAATAATAATAATAATAAAGCTTCTTAGCTTATTTTCCTGGAATTTAATTGTAATAATGTATTGAACTACATTCAAATACCATTGAAAACCACCGGGACTTTCAAGGTCTTGTTATTTTATTTATTTATCCATATATTTATTACTGTATTCTGCACCATCTTTCATGTTTTTTTTTTCTTTAAGTTGGATTTAACAAGCTGTATTGGCCTCAGGTCAGCCTGTGAGACATGTTAATCTGGCACATAATAAATTAACCTAATTGCCTACATCATATTTTAAGGTTTTTGGAAATGATGCACAGCAAATCAGCCATCTTGGGGGACTAGAACTGGGCAGGTGTTACAATTTGGCTAAAATGTGACTTAGGCAATTATGCCATGAAGCTAACGATATATGTCAAATCGTTAGACCTGTTTATTTCAATAAAGACATAAATGTACAAAGCAATCAATGTGCTGTAATTCTTAAAAGTGAAACAGGTTTTTGAGTCTAACACAACTAACTGGGCATGAACTATTTTGAATGCAAAAAACCAGAGCTGATAATGACCTGATTTTTTCAGTCACTGCTTTTTCTTTTTTAAAATGTTATTTTTAAGAACAATGTGCAGACTTTCTGCACTGGAGACTTTCATCCAAGACATGCAGATGTAGATCATACATCTTTATTAAATAAAGGGAGTCAATGCAATGTTCTCAAGAGCTACTTTTTGCTCAGACACAGCAGTAAGAGCTGGTTATTATTTTGATGTGTCACAGCTTTAACTCTTTAAGCCGTAACATTCACATACATCTATATTAACTTTACCTACTTTGGTGTTACACATCACTTGATGTAAACAGGCAGCAGTCAGACAATAAAGTTGCAGTTATTCATTTCTATCAGTTCACCAGTCTATATGAGAATGTTTTTATTTCTTAAGTCAGGTTTGTACACAAATGAACTGTGAAAATAACAGAACTCCTTCACTCTTGTCCAACCTCTAATGCTGAGTCTTTTAGTTCAGTGATGTGTACAGTAACAGTCAGCTGCAGCGAGGTGACACGAGGTGGCTGTCAGACGGCTCCATCTGCATACATAACATGTGCTCCTTTGTCGCAGCCACTTATTGCTCTTGTCCATCAACGTCTGCATGTGAAGGAGCCGAGCCACGGATCAGTGCCTCAAAGACGGAGAGATTGGAGAGGGGTGGGGAGTGTGAATCTGTGAGGGAGACCACGGGAAGGACAACAGGAGCGAGGGAGACTGAAAGAGAAGCAAGCGCTGGGATGAGCGTGGAGTAGTTCACGTTTTTCTCACCGTAGGATGAGTCATCTTGCTCGGCACTGCGCTGTGAATGAAACAGAACGGGGAGGGACACCTGCAGAGAGGGGCTGAGTGTGTTACAGAAGGCCAGAAAGCATTACACTCACAGGGAGGGGGGGAAAAAAAAAAAAAAAAAAGAAACACTCTTTCTGTCAATGAAAGTGGGAGGAGGGATGATTGCCAGTTGCAGACAGATGGGAGGGAACAGAGTACACGAGTAGAAGCTGCATGGAGTTATTGAATGAATTTAAGTGATGATGCAGTGCTGCATGGTTGCACAACTAATGTCAGGGGGAAAGATGACTAAACATCACAATCAAATGGAAACAGCTGTTCCTTTAATGAAACTTACCAATAAAAATATTAGTAAAAGTGACTCTCTTTCAGCTGCTGTAATTTAAATTAAAATCACATGTAATCACATGCTTTTCTGTGCAAATTATAGTCTTCAGTGGCACCCATTGAACCACTACAGTCCACAGTAAGTATGTGACATTGGCAGCCTTGATTCATTGCAACTGCATAGAATTAGTTACATCAGTAAGGGAATGTTTATTTAACCCTTTAGATGCCCAGGTTTTTAAAGTTTTTAAGGCATACTGTAAATATATATATATATATATATATATATATATATATATATCAGCATGGTTATTTGGCTTTGGGGTGAGAAGTAGATTTTACTTCTATCAAGTCTGACAAAAGCTGAAATTGGGATGTGTCTGACAATTAAGTTTTACCAATCACTCATTCACAGACTACACATATACACCATGACTTTACCCCTTCACTAGCTATCATGGGGTCTATTTTTAATCAATGAAATTGGGTATAACACAGTAACCACTAGCTTTGAGCCCACCTTAATCATCTGTTATTAGATCTGACAACAGGTTGTGTCTTGTTATTTCTAACAAGATAACTATCCCTATCCCATTTATGCCACAACACTATAGCATCATTTTTAGATTGATTGCAAAATCAGTGCAATCGGCATTAAACAAACTTGTTTGTATTTTGGTTGAGGAAAAAAAAAGAATTTCAGCTATTTAGAGCTTAGTGTTGTACCTTTAGCAGACCAGAGACAAAGCTGAAAAAAAGACAAGCTACAGTAGTCATGATATTTTTTTCCCTTATCCTAACAAGTTAGTTGTGTTGCCTAAACCTAGCCAACTGGTGAAAGTACAAAATGAGTGACAAGAAAAGTGAAATTCAAAGAAATAGTACTGGGTTGAAGGGGACATAAAATCTAATCTCTTTGGGTGCCTGTTGTGTTTTAACATCACCACTACACTCTCCAATCTCCAGGTTTGGGCTTTAAGCTTTTTTAAACAAGAAGAAAAAAATCCTTTTGTGACAGTAATACTATTGTGGTTATTTTTGTTTCCAAGAATACACAAACATATACACACAAATAAAAGGGAAAGTTGTGTCTCAGGACACAAATCAATAGATTAAGTTTTGAGACAGTTTCACATTCCACCGTGATACTGCACAGAAAAATAGTTTCCCTGCTACGTGGGAGAAGACACAAAATCAATGGCACTCTATTGTGCAGGTTGTAGTAGGAAGCATATGAAGTGCAGGTGGGAGACAAAAAGAGCATAAATCCTAAGTTTTCTCCACCCCTCTAAAGACAAAATGATGCGATCTTGTTAAGCTGAAATACACAGCGTAACATTCAGATAACACCTTCAGAAAGATCACCTTCACAGTCCTTGTGCTTTTGATTTATATCACAGGGTGAGGAAGGTTTGCAGAGGTTAGTATGACTGATGAGGGGAAAAAAAGAACCTCAATCAGTGTTTGTGATTTTAAAGCCAACACTAGCCTGTGAACAACCAGCTTTATTGAAAACCAAACAATCATAAAGCACAAATGTCATAAAAATATACATTTCTGAGCAAACATTTGGAGATCAAGGTATTGGTCCTGAAAGAGAAAAAGGAATCCCTCCATGAAAAGAGTTGGCCACAGCTGTCCTCATGGCAGAATTCAGTTCTATAGTGTTAAAGCAGAAGTGTGTGTGCCCAAGGTCTGTAGTGATTGATGCTTCTTCAAAGGTCCTGGGGCTTTAGGGACTGCAGATATGACCTCTGTAGGGGTTAGTGGATGAGCAGCTCCACTATAAAGGACTGCCTACCAAGAGAAACACTCTAGATGCCTCCCATGACCTTCTCCTGTACAAAAAACACATGGGACACTTTGCACATGGAACAAACTGTGCATGTGTCCTAGTGTTGTGGCACACACACACACTAACTAGAGCGTAACCACACTACAGACACATAGTGGAATTCCTTATCATTCCTACAAGGGTAATGGACTGATAACCAAAATGCATGCGCCTGCAATCACCAACCCCAGCAGAGTATTCCCCCTGCAATGCTAACCTAATCATTTTGATATATTTTATGCAATACCCTTGAGACATACATGCACACAAAGATAAATAAAGAATATAGAGATTCTCAGCACAAATGCACGTAGAGAGGCAAGGAAAGAAAAATTAAGCTATTATTTAAAATCAGCCTATTGATCAGAAAGCTTGGTGGGTGTGTAAGATCATGGGTTTATATGTAGATGTCTGTTTTTTTCTTTGTTAGCATCCAATGCTGCGGTAGGGGTGGATAGAAAATGTCAGACTCAGTAAAGTAAGAGTCGAGACACACCAAATGGACACAAACACAGCTGGGGGTGCAGGTCTTAAATCTTCATCAGTGGTTCAGCTTGCCTGAAGATCAGAGCAGAGAAAACTCACTGATAAATGGCTCTACACTTACAGAGTGTGTGAAGGGGAGGTAAAGGAGTGTGTGCGTGTGTTTTTGTGTGTGCATTTGTCTGTGTGAAAATGTATGTTGAGACTAATGTTCCAGTGGGGATTAGCTTAAAACCAATCAGGACACCACAGTGTGATTAACCTTGGTGTGATTCAGCAAACTTGGAACATTCATGTCCATGAAATAAACTTTCTTCCACATTTAGAAGGTATATTCACACAAAAACATGTTTTAAGCCCAAACAAGTTAACCAGTTGTTCCTCTCTTTTTTTTAACCTTGGCCAGGTTTTTCATTTTCTAAACTAACCCAAACGAAAGCAAGAGGGGAAAAGAACCATTTTCATGTAAACAAATCAGTTAAAAAGAACATCCACCACCCTCATCTTCCTCTTAATAAGGTCATGTTTGTTGGTTTCTAATGTTGATGATTCAGTATGTTGAAGAAGTCCTTCCTGTTGTCCTGTGAGTGTAAAATGGGGACATATTCAGACAAACTGAAAAAGGAAAAAGATGGAACTATTTATATGCTCTAACATTGTCTTGCTGAAATAAAAAGTATTTTCCCTGAAAAATGTGCTACGTATAATGTTATTAAATCTCTTTACATTGTTCAGACTCGATAGAGTCTTGATACAACCATGTTGTTCCATGCTCTGTTGGAGAAACCAGACCAGACTTTGAACTGTGTGACATTTTCAGGTAGCATTTGCTGTCGGTGTCTAAAATTGCTAATGCTAATGCATGTGAAAATCTTAGAGCATGTATGTTCAATGTCAGTTCAGCAGTTTTGACAGTAAAAAGATGATTTGATGCTGTGGAATTAAAAACAACTTCTCATTGTTCGCTAACCTGATTAGATGTGACATGCATGCTTGTTGGTTTGTTTCTTTCATCTATCACAACTTTTCCATTTCTTCTGTTGCCCCTGTCTTTTGAAGTGAGGGTAGCACTTGTGTGTTAAATACAGTAGCATCCCATTTCTTCTTTGAAATTTTTTTGTTATTCAGTTTCCATTTTCCTAATACTGCTTTTTAGCACTTTCATGAATTTTATGTACCTATAGATTTAATGATGCAGGTTCTAAATGCCTATAGATCTTAAGATAAGAAAATACAAGAAACAGTTTAGCGGAAATCTGCTAAAGGCTACAGCATTACAGGTTACAGTAACCTCATGCATATTGCAGAAATCTGCTGCCCTACAGGGCAGAGTTAGAGACTTTCCCTTCCTTTCATCCATGAAACAGTGCAAAGTCATCAGAATACCAAGCACAATGGTTAAATATTTTATATGATGACAGAATAGATGAGCTAAATATTAAGATGATATCAAAGATTTTTCATGTACTGTAGGTGACAAAATTTAATTCTTTAGTGAGCCAATGGGACCTATCAACACTTTTCAGCATTTTAACAATTGATTCTTGTAAACTGTAAAGTGTCTTCTTCAGAGAACGCTGCAAAGGCACAGAATAATTTAAAGTTAGCAGGAAAAGCGCTAACTGAGAGGAAAATTGTCTGGAATTAGTTCGGAAGTTTTGGTTGCTTCTGTTATTTATAACTATTCTGTAATAAAGAGAAGCAGCATAGCAGAAAAGGTTTAAAGTCTCACTCCAGCAGTTAATAATCACCGTAATAATCCATTTGCATACTTAAGAAATAAGATGACCAAAATGACCACATTTGCAGACTACACAGCTCGTCTTCTCCTATTCTGAAATGCTCTGTAATAGTATAATAGTAATTTTTGATGTTTGTTTTTTGTTGTGTGTATTATACTTGGTACATACAGTTTCTGAGACCTTTTGCATCACTTTATGGTTAAATTCTGTTGAACACAGCCAGATACTTATCTTCTGCCTCCTGGTGGATTTCTTTCTGCACTATAATACTTTTGACATCACAGGCTAATAAATGTAATAATAATATATATACAAAAATTATTTTTGTTATTTATTATTCTTCTTATTATTTTCTTTTACATTTTATCAAGGGGCCAAATAAAAAAAAACAAACATTTTTGCCCCACTTTTTTTTGGATTTGGCTTTAAAGGGTTAACATGTTTATCATTTGAAATGAGAAAAATGATGTAAAAGTGAAAATTTTCTTGAATATTACAAATTTTATGCAATTGCAATAAATTTAAATGATCATAGATTTTTTTTCCAGATATTAACACAACTATAAGGATGATGATGCTTTGAAAAAAAATCACTACATTACGATAAAAAACAATTAAGATACACGGTGGTTATTTGTTGGTCTTTTAAAGCTCTGATCAGGAGGAGATTCCATCATTTCATTGCATACTGAATAACAGCATCAAATGTGCTCGTAAAAATTCTGCATAGATGCAGTGACAGTATATTATTTAAGGTTTGATACCTACACAAGATCACAATGTGCACTTATTGATTTTGGTCTTAATTTAATGAGTAAGTTGACAGCTACCCTGAAACACCAAAGAAGCAAAAGAAGCTGAAGAGAAAGAAATCACTAGATGTAGCTTGAGTGTTTTTGCTGTGTCGTATCAGACAAGAATGTGACAATATTCCTCTCCTAAGGGTCCAACAGATTATCTGAGTATTTCCCAGATGTTTGTGAACTGTTAACTACATAGTGGGAAACATCGGGCTGTCCCAACTTTTAATTTATAGATCTATTGTTGCTATCGACTACAAGATGAGCTAATACTTTTCACGAAATAGTAAAATGTCTCAGATTCAGCATTTTATATGTTTGATAAGTCCCTGTATTCTGTTCATATTTTCTTTCATGAAAGCATCCCAACTTTTTTTAATTGGAGTTATAAATGCAGAAAGACTTTTTGGCTCATAGCTTCACCTTTGAACATGGCTGGTGTTTCCACCTAAACAATTGTGTTCTAGTTTAGGTTCAAGTATTTCTGACTTGAATAACCAATGCTGATGTGTGTGTGTTTTGAATTTTTAAACAAATTTGAATCAGTGTATTTTTACATTTTTGGCTCAATGACCTGGTAATAGTAAGAAAGCAATAGAGAAAAACGGTAGCTCTTTGCTTTAACCACAGGGAATTAAGTGGTAAAAGCATCTTTTTATAACTGAGCCCAGATTTCCCTGCAGCGTTTCCCCACAGGACTTTGTGGCTGTGCAGCTACAGCTTGTTGATCCCTGAATGTCTGACATGAGGACAAACATAAACTGTGAAGGTAGACAGTAAACAGCTTTTAGTTATAACTTAAAAACTGCTCTCCATTATTTACTTTTAAGAAAAGTGGAAATTATTTCCACTTAATGTCTGTTCAATGCACAGGAAACAAAGAGACAAGAGAGTTGCCATGAATAATAATGTATTAATATGCAGCAAATATATAACTAATGTTATTAAATTGTTTTTAACCATGGCTCAGACAAATTTTCAACTAAATAAAATCAAAATTTAAAGAGAAATTATGTACTGTAGAGGCAAAACTTTTCTGCAGTCTGCAGAAAAGGTTTAAAACTCCTCATAGAGGCTGCAAGTACAAACCAAACACAGATGATAAGTGTTCTGGCCTAGATTGAATAAGTTGTGTCCTGCCTCCCAGCACAGTGTCAGTACCACATTTACTTATGCATGCATAGTTCGGTTAGAGCTGGCTCATCTTAACAGAAGCAAAAGCCATCTTACAGAGATAACAGCAAATACTCTCATGGTAATTTATATTTTCATTTTTTTTCTTAAGATATTCATTCTCACCCTATACACACACACAAACAGTGTGTTAGAAATTCAAACCTTGTGGCAACGCAGGCTGTTAGAATTTGAAGCCTTTTTAAAACACAGACTCAGAAAGTATTGAAATTCTGCATAGACAACACCAAAAGAAAAACAACACATCAAAGGTTGAAACTTTACATTTTATTGAAAATATTAGCTAATTTTGAATTTGATGGCAGCAACATGTCTCGAAATTGGAACAGAAATAACAAAAGGCTCAAAAAGTAACTGACACAATTAAAACAAACTGGAGGGGCATTTCACAATGAATTAACATTTTTAAGTGTAAAAGGAACATTTCAGAATAAAAATGGAAAAAGTTTTACCAGTCTGCGAATCAGTGCATCTAAAAATTGTGTGACATCTCAGAAATCACTTTCTGTGAACACAGTTCACCATGTTTAATTTATATTTATATTATTATTAAGGATTAATAAAATAATATATATATATATATATATATAATTTTATTAATCCTAAGCTGGGAAATTCTTTCTCTGTATTTATTCATCCTAGTTGCAGGGAGCAGTGGGCTGCCAGATTCCAGTGCCCGGGCAGCAGTAAACATCACTTCCCATTCAGAGTTGTTAAAAGAAGGAGATGCTACACAAACGTAAACATAATCTTTTTCCAACTTTTTTAACTTTTAAATAAGCTAATATTTTCCATGAAATGCTAAACTGTCTCAGTTTCACCATCTGATATGTTGTTTATGTTCGGTCAGGAATAAAATATGGGTTTATGAGATTTCAACAGTGTGGAGCAAATCATCGGATTCTGTTTTTACTTTTACACATTGTCCAACTTTTTTAGAATTGGGTTGTTAATGCATTCACAGTTTTGTTTGCAACATTTGGCTGAAAATTTAGCTCCACACTCAATTGAAACAAAGGGAAGAGCAACAATCACAGCCTGTTAATCCAGTATGTTAATCCTGTATAAAAGTAAAGGATTAACAGATGGTTGGTGATTTTTTTGTTTTGTTTTTCACTCAGAGAATGTCGACCACAGAAGAAGGTTTTCATTTTAAATGTCAGTAAGCACGAACAATTTTAAACCTCCCAGAGCGAGCAGATGCTTTCATTTCACAACTGTTGACTTATTCACATTTGTGCAATCATGAGAATGCATGAATATTCTTGACGCTAGTCTCTCTGTGGGACATCTGCCTACACAGCCTGTTCATGTTTATGTGAGTTTCTGTGTACGTGTGTGTTGGTGTGTCTTCACAGTTGGACTGTTTTCATCACACCTCCTTATGCATACATTTGTCAGCAAGTAGAAAGGATGTAACAGCTGTTTGCAGTGTGTGAGTGCTGTAAACACTTTCAGAAAGAAAACCAATCAATATTTCATGACAGATAAACGCTAAAACAGACCAAACTCCCCGTGTTCATAAACCTATATACCCTATATAACACTGTAACTTTATCTCTGTTTTGGTTGCATGCTGCTTTTACCTAGCTTAATGAGGAATGCTAAAAAGTGTGTTTTTTTCCCCCGTAGCAACTTCTTACTGGTTACTTATTACCAGTTTGAATTACTCAGGGTTACTAGCAAAAAACATCCTGCTACTACAGAAATATCTCAGATATGATATGATAACATCAATAAAATAATACATGGATTTCAATAGTTTAACTGGAGCAGATTCACATACACTTTTCATACAGAGGCCTTCGGTAACAACAAACCACCAAAAAAAAAATAGTTAACCAACAATAAACTAACTTAAATAAGCCACACAGACAAACAAAGCAGCTGTCTGTGATTTGCAACTTTCTCTGTGTTGCATCACTGTTTAATATCATCCCTTAATTCTACTGAGATTTAAATTTTTACCTAGGAATTGCAGCTTATTGGATAAAAACAGTTATTTTAAGTATTTTAAGTTATTTTTACAACCACCAAAAGCTAATTAAGTAGTCACCACTTGGGCGGCTTGTGGCACACAGCAAGCAGCTCTGCAGTCTCTGCAGCTGAAACAGTAATGACAGTCTCTTTCAAACTGCCTGCGTCGTTGTTCAGAAACACACTTCCTCCATCAAAATGATAAAACATAGATATTTATCAACCTACCTTAAGTCAGTAGTGGTCACTGTGGCCTGGGCTGTAAAACTCTTTTTATTACAGCTTTCAACAGTAACAAACTTCCTACTGACTCATTCAATAACACAAAACAAATGAGTGTTATTTGAATCTGACAGAGTGCAACTGACTGTAATAAATTAACCCTATAAAGCAGTGTATCTCAATCCAGGTCTTCAGGACCCACTGCATTTTTTAAAGGCATCCTACTTTAACACACCTCAGTGAAATGTATGGCTCAAAAACAGGCTTGCAAATAACTTGAGGAAGTTCATTAATCTGAATCAGGTGTGTTGGGGTAGGAACACACCTAAAACATGCAGAGAAGTGGGTCAAGAGGACTTGGATTGAGAAACAATGCAAAGCCTGACCCAAGAAAAAATATAAAGAAAAGTACTTTATTATTATTATTATTATTATTATTATTATTATTATTATTATTATTTACAAAATATAAAATTAACAAAAAAAATAAAATTGTCTATTTACAGTTTATTACCTTGTGATATGGCAAAATTATTGTAGTGCAATATTGTATTATTTTTTTACAAATCCCTCATAGTGTCTCAGGTGTTTTCACAGGAGCTGATTTCATCTTCAGAGGAGCTGGGGAGCTCAGCTCCCAGTAATTTAAACTATACTTGTGTTTGTCATAGAAGAAATAAAAGTTGTAGAACTGTTCTACTCTAACTTGGGAAAGAAAAACAAACAGAAAACAGGAATAACCCTTCCATGACTCATGTTTCATGGGCAGATTTTAGATGAATAAATAAAATATATAAATGCACTTGCATAAATGCAAACACATTTGATATTTGGTTTAAAAAAACTTACAAAAGGCCACAGTGGTTTTAAAAAAATACAAATGAACTGAATGGAAAAGCATGATTTTTTTATTGAGCACAATTTTTTTTTAGAAATTTTATCCTGAATTATGGACTTGATTGAAGAATTGATTAAAAAAGAAGAAGAAAAAAACACATTGTTATCCTATGCAAATTATTGCTGCAAGAATAAGTCATTTAACTGTTTTCTACTATGTCTTTACCATTGTTAAAGGTGTAATTTCTTACTATGGAGAGACACTGTCAATTTCTTTTAAACTTCAACGCACTCTTCTTTTTGTGCTTCATCAAAAAACACACCCCGCAAATGCACACATTGCCAGTCAGCTGGTGTGAGACATATATTTAATCTGTGGTTACACTCTTCCCAAACAAATCTCATGAGAAATAAGCAAAGAAAGTACACTTCAAGCAATCTAAAAAAAATAAAATAAAAAAAATAAAAAATCATTTTCATATTTTTCTGCTTTGTGATTGGTTTGTAGTTTGCTTTTCTTTGGCTATCTGTCTTGATAGCAGCTCTCTTGACAAACAGGGTATTTTTGCCTGCAGTTGGACAGATGAGCCACGATGCTTTTGAAAGGAGGTCTCTGAGGATGGCAGATTATTTCTCAGCATTGGCTGCTTTGCTGCTTTAAGTGCAGCTCTTAATTTTAGGATCCCTCAGAAATGAGGTTAAACCCCTTTAGGTGAGGCCTCATGAGCTAGCTTACTCTTGAAAATACATAGCTGCCAGTACAGGATTGATTTGGATTATAATTGGATTGAAGTGCCTTAAGAAGATTGTGTCGTGAATGAACGCAATACAAATAAATCTGAATTGAGCTGATGTTTTGCAAGAGCCCTAAACTCTATATTTTACTACAGAAAATGTGATTCAAACACACATTTCTCTTTGCAAACCCCTTTAAGTTGAACCCTGTTTCCTTTATGCTTGTTACTGCCAAAAGTATAAATATTAAGGAATGAAACTATAAAGTGGACTAAAACCATTGGTGAGAATCTTTTATGTTCAAATAGTTGTTGTCCCGAAAGGCAGACGTGTGAACATGCATTGACTGTCGAGTTTAACCACAGGTGGAAACAAGTAAACCGATAAACATCACATAATAATGTAAAGTCATGCATAAATGCAAACACAGCATATTAAATCTCTTTGAATTTGTTTGTACAAACACTGCATATTATATAACTGACAAGTGTGAGGGTCTGCAACACTAAACTAAACTTATTTGATTCTGGATGACATTAGGATGCCATGACATTAGGCTCAGGTGATAAATGGCTAAAGAAAATGTTTGCAGGTGTGGTGTAGAATAATTATAAAACAGAACCAAACTGTAAACAGAACGGCATTAAAAGCTGGCTGACCAAATACGGCTATTATGTCCTTGTCCCCCCTAAAATAAGCTTGTTTAAAATTTCTTTTGAAACAAAAAGAACAACCATCTGCACAGAAGAGGTTAGGCTTATTTTACCTTAGGATGCTTTTGAGAGGTGCTCACTCTCTGAAACAGCTGTGTATAAAGTGATCAAAATACTTTTCATAAACTGATTTACTTCTTATTTGTATGCTAAACTTCTCATTTAAAATAATTATTCTGTTCTATCTAGTAGAAATCTAGTTAAGTAAACTCTATTATATAAATATCATTGTGAGATGTGAATATTTACTATGATGAGCAGTTTGCCAATGCATTTCCCTATTTTTGAGGTTTTTGGGAATATTCTCTTTTCCTCTGTTCATACATTAACAGGCTGTGAATCAAATAGAGGTTAAAGACTGTGTGCATGCAGTTTTAAATCTCATGAAGTGAGAATGCTGACTGTGCAAATGAAGGTGACATGCGCCATGATAACATTAGTGCTATTCATTGCGTTCCACTGGACAAGGAAGAAAGTGCATGCACACATACACACATTAAACTCTGTGCAATGACAAGCGAGAGCTGCATGATTTAAGACTCTAGTGATCCAGTTCTCTATCTTTTCCCTTGCATGGCTGCAAACACACATGCAATGAGAAATAGAAAGTTAAACCCGGTTTCATGATGAAAATATATGCACTATTTCTCTAGTTCAAATAACACATGCAACACAGTGAATAACCCAGGTGTCCACAGGGGTTGATGGTGTGACTACTCACTGATCATTTGACTCAAACAAGCAGCAGATTGACAGAGGTTGCTTGAATCTTTTGTCTTTTGTCTTTTATTACCCTTTTAAGCACCTGAAGGACTCCTGTCATGAGTTCACTTGTTTCATCACTCTGTTCCTGGTCCAAGCATAGATTGGCTGGCTGCTGGAGTCCAGTCTTCACCTTGCAACCATTGGGGAAACTAATTCTGGAAATCTACAACCAAAATGTTTTCCAGCCAAGGCTCATGGTAATGTGCAGAGTAATTTGCACACAGGGAAGGACTTTTCATCTCACTTGACGAGTACTGTGTCCAACAGCTGAGTCTTCAGAGGATTTTTGAAGGTAGAAAAACACTGTGGTCTAAAATAATTTGCCAGCTTAAAATATGCATTGTTAGAATTTAAAATGTTTGCAAACACTGAACACTGTCTTAATAACTATACCATAAGAAATCATAAGTGATTTTCCTGGCCCTTCTTATACAGTTACAATTACAGTTGACAGTGTGGATGCCCCCCCCCCCCCCCCCCCCCCCCCCTTTTATAAAATCCCTCCCCTTCAAAAAAGTAAACAAATAATTATTTAAATAAAATAGCAATGTACAATATAGCACAACACAAGCATTATGTATAAATTATAAACATAAAAGAAGTGTTTTTTAATTGTTGAAAGATTAAAAAAATATGGAGGTTAAAAACTGTGTGCATGCAACTGTTTTTCTTTCCTCCTAATACATTGTTAATATTGCTGGTTTAATATAGAAAACATACAGAATACCGAATATGGACGAGTACAGGACAAACTACTATTATTTGTTTTAATAACAATTTTTAACATGATGAAGGCTCAATTCCTTCAAGGCAAGTTGCAAATGAGAAGGAGAGAGAGAGGGAGAGCAATTTTTTCATGTCCCCCCAGGAATTACTCTGAATTTTTATTGTTTATTGTTCCCCCCAAAAAATGAAATGGGATTTTTGCCCTTGGGTTAGACTTGCAGCAAAAGGCAACCTTGTGGAAGAGCAGTAGCCTCTGCACATGAACTGGTTGTTCAACCAGTTGAGGTTAACGCTGCCCCTCAATTACATAAACATCTGCTTTACTCCATGCTCCTCACCATTATTCATCTTCATCAGAAGGGCTGTAATCAGAGTTTTCTTCCTTGTCTTCCTACTCTAACCAAATCACTGTCGACCTCCTCATCTTGGAAGATCAGACCAACGGTTTGTTGCACATTATGTCTTGTTGCCATGGCATCAGTTACAGAAATAACAGCTTATATGCCTTTATAATGCCCCCCCAAAACTTTGTAGACATTGTATCTGTGTCATGGCACCGCTGGACACAGTGAACCATATAGATTATTCCTATGGTGAGTCACTATTTTACTTTTTCCAGAGACCAACCGGGCCTTCTGAAAGACCAGCAGGTCTGTTTCTGTGTGAACTCACACAGTTTCTGTAGGAAGAAAAATTTTCCTTAATATGACCCACACTGGCACATCTAAAATCCATCTAAATAGATCATCAAAAATGACCTGGAGCTGCCTCAGTGTTCAAAAATTTGTAGCACCAATAAAGTTATCAAAATTCGGACCAAAAGAATGATATTTAGGGTCATTTTACTGCTGTTAAATGTCAAAAAGGGTCAAATTAGATCTAAACAGTATGCAAGGGTTTAATAAATGGTTTAAATAAGCTGCCACTATGAGAGTATTTACTTCCTGTTCTCTTGTTTTAACTGGTGCTTGGTTGCTGATTACCACACATACTCATTGTTTAATCATTATATCCATCAATATACACACTCCCAGGTTTCCTTTGTTCACTGCCAGTTCCTGCTCCATTCTTTCCCAGACTGTCTTCATGTCCTCTTTGCTGTACTTTCTCAGTTTGTCTGTAGTCACTTATGAGTTTTATTATTCTAATTTTGGTTGAATAATTGTTAATAATGCTGATGCAATGCCTTTGGTTTCTTTAAATTAACCATGTTCGTCTACCTCCTGCCTTCTAGCCTTGCACTTGGGTCCTTCCTCTTCGTCTGTGAACACGGCTTACGACACAGGCTTTTAGAACATGAAAATAAGATTTTATTTGTCCCCTGGGGAACAAATAAAATCACTTATCTTCAAAATAAAAGTATAAAAAAGCAGAGTAAAACCCAAAAATTTTAAAAAAATAAATAAAATTTGGAGTAATTATATACAATATATACAGATTATGAGGACAAAATAAACTATAAATGGGTTCTTAATCAGATAATTGTTTAAGATACTTTATTGGTTGTTTGTGCTCAGTGAAGAATCTAATTGCTGTGTGGATTAGGGAGTGATGGAAGAACTTGTGGATGTCTGAGTCTTGCTGAAGTGGTTGCATGCTGCTCCCACAGTCTCCTGCAGGCGTGAGAGGGTTGGTCATGGTGGATGTCAGCTTGGCCAGCATCGTCCTCTCACTCACCACCTCCACTAAGTCCATGAGGCAGTCCAGCACAGAGTTGGCCTCCCCACTAGCTTGTCTGGCCTCCTCCCATGTCTTAGTGGACCCAACAGACCACTGCACAGAAAATGGTGAAGAAACTATGGTGTTATAAAATGTGGTAAGAAGTGTCCTGTGCCCTCCAAAGGACCTCAGTATCCTGACTAGGTGGAACCAACTTTGCCCTTCTTTTATGGAACATCAGTGTTGCTTGACCAGTCCTGTAGTCTTCGATCATTTCAGTTTTGACCATTAACACTTCTCTGAGGTTAGAAGGTAAAAATCTGTAAAATTTGAATGCCTGTGTGTGTAAAATTAATTTTGTGTTCAAAATGCTTGATATTTGTGTGTGGGTTAGAAAACACAAGTACAAGTACCCAATGTTACTCACAAAACTGTTTACAAATGTAAAACAGGGATTTAATAAACATTTGTAACTGACTAATTTCACCCCATATGCTTCCACCATCAGGGAAATAAACGAGGACAGTCTGCATTGATTCATCTTAATTCTTCATGAAATCTCCAAGCTGCTTTTTACTGCAGGGCACCACCACTATGAACATAGCCTTAAATGGCCAAAATGCTCATCTGTCACCCATGCTATATAGAGGATTGTCCCCTGTCTACTGCCATCAGATTTGTAATCCTCATTGATAATGGCTCATCCACTTATCAAATCCCTACATGCAAACATACAGTCACCCATACACCATAGAACATATTTATAGGATACACATGGGACATCATGCTGTGGGATGCTTCACTGCACATAAAACTCTTTGCTAATACCATCAAAGACTAGCCTCATGTGTCACGCGGACTGGAATATACTGATCCACCTCATATACAATAACACATGATGAGAGCGGAGAACAAAAATGAAGGTTTCACTGCTGGAGATGCCATAATTGTTGGGATTAGAAAACGAGAAGAACAGCAGGGAAACACTTTCATTACTCATAATAAGGGCTCTTTTCCCAGGGAACTGACTAGGAGGAGTGTCTGCCTTGTCGAGGTAACATTGGTGGGTTCTCAGAGAAGCTATGACTGAAACAAAACCAGAGGACTATGAGTGTGTGTGCTGCAGCGGCGTATTGGATGTCATTTATTCATTACAATAGTAGCAAACTTGAGACACAACCAAATTTTAGCTTTGTAAGCTGAGAATGTTAAAAAGGGAAACTAAGATCTGCTCTCCTGGTCTATTTTATAGATTCGCCTTCCAAATAATAAAAATCTACTCCAAAGCTCTGTCTCCACCTCCCTCTCTAACCCTGGCTTCAGCTTCCAACCCTCCTTTCTCCTGTGTGGATCACGGCACACTAATCTCAATCTGTTTCGCTGTGATATCACACAACAGCTCTATAACTCCAGCAGCGCCAGCCTGTTGGGCTCTCTGCTCTGCCAGCCGGCATCGACTCGCAGCTCTGGCGCGCTGCACTCGCCTGGGTTTAGTGGGGTTTTCCATTGGCGGTGTCCAAATGCTCGGCTCTTCTGTTACAAGAGTGTGACCCAGCCATTGTGTTGTAGAGCATTTCGCAAATTTGTTTCTCTTTCAAGTGTGCCTCACATTGTAAAAGTCAAGCCACAACAAGAAGAGCAGACACAACTTCTAAAACTATAATGAAGTTACAGTTCAAGTTGCTTCCTATAAAAAAAATCCACCTGCTTTTAATGGCAGTTTCACTTTTATCTTCTCCAGTTAATAAATCATCACTGAGGCAAGTCTTTATGGGAGCTCCAGTGTGAGCATTTTTAATTGGCTGTAACTCCATTGCCATGAGTGTGTGTGGATGTGTTTGTGTGTGTATTTGTATTCTACCCAAGCTGTCTTTTACCAAAAATGAGAGCACGTTCTGTAACTGTGCCTCTGTTAGATTTCCCAGGTGTGGACACCTTCATTTTTTTCCATTTTATTGTACATTTTTATTACTGTTAGCCATTGGAGATGGTTAATTACAGATTATAGCTTTTAATGCAGATAAGAGAAAGTTTATTTTTTAAAAGTTCATTAGTATAAAACCAATTTTCATTTTAAAACAAACTTTTCTTCTACACTTTTCAATCTACAGAAATGCTCCTTTTATTTCTTATTCCTGCTAATATTAGCAAAATGGGTCCCATGTAGCTTTTTATCTCATCAGTACATGGACCAAAACATGGATAGTAACACTAATACTTGTTTTTATCATTGATTATATTTTCCCATTTCACTTTTATATTTTTGTGGTTAACAACATCTCTAACTTACAGTAATATGGTGGGTGCTACATGCCTGGATAGCTTTAAAACCTCTAACCCTGTCTTTTACATGGGACAGGTTTCTTTATTACACCAATTCAGGGCTGTAGGAGCTGGGAGAGGGGAAAGGTACATCCTGGACTAATTGCCATCAAATAACCATACAAGCACATTCCTAGATTAAATTATATCCACTAACTACCCTAACATACACGTTTTTGGAAAGATGGTAGAATACCTGGAAAAAAAAACATAGTTGGTCCAAACCAAGATTTGAGTCAGGAAACTTCTAACTATGATGCAACATTGCTAATCATCACACAACCCTCAAGTCTTTGTACATAAGTGATGCAGGAATAATTAGAATATACTTTTGATGCATTTTTCCCAAATAGGACTATTGTAATGTATCATTATCTGGCTGTAACATAAAATCTTGTAGCTGAACCAAAATGCCGCAGTGAGTGCTCGGATGAAAATTAGAAGGTGAGATCATACTTCTTCAATTCTACCTTCTTAGTGTTGGTTACTTTCTTATACACTCTGAAAGGAATTTAAAGCTGAATTTAAGATTTCATTAATTAACTATCACTCCTTAGATTGGTATATCATAATTCCATAACATCTGATATCATGTGATGACCTCTCAAGTTGACCTTACATATCTTTTTGCTGGGTGCTTCACAAATGGAGGGTTGGGCAGCTTTGTAAGCATTCTTTCATCTGCTAGTTCTTAAGTACTTCATTTAAAGTATTTAGGTTTTAAATTTACTCAGCTTGTTTGTAAAACAATATATTCTCACCCAATGAAACATGTATTTCAACAGGTAAACACTTTTGCAGGGTGATGTTTCTAACCCTAAAAGGACTGACCCTAAAATGTTCCCTGATTCTGTAAGTTTGTTAATCAGAAACACAGATTATGCTCTCCAAACTCTCAGGGAACATATTACTCTGGAGCTTGTGCTAATGTAATCGCATCAGTTTGTATTTTTGAGCAATAACTTGCTTGATCAGTGACCACAACAATAAGCAAATTGTTCTGGTTTCCCTGCTTCCAGTTGGAACAAGCTTACGTCTGTTTCTCACCTCAGTGGTAAATGGAAAGCAGCATAAAACTACAGGCAACACTAATTGAATGTGCATGTTCACTGTCTCACGATCCACTTTAAAATTTCCAATGGACATTGGACACGTACTTCTTTTATTTTTAAATGGCCTCTGACTTGGAAGAGCCATAAATCTGAAACTAGATTTAACCAAATCACTCTGGATACTCTGCTTCACCATCCTAATAAATGAGAAGAAGTCATGAAAAGCTTGGGTTAGACTTTAAAAACATAACCCATTTAGGCAGATGCAGGCATGCAGTGAAACGGTTTGAAAAAGTTTTACTAGCTTTACAGTGCCTGCCCCACTTCTTCTACAACTCTCAGAGGAAGTAGAAAGCTTTAATGAACAGACTGAAGGCTGAGGAGGTGGTGGAGGCCTCCGAGCCGAGTCGAGTGCTGCAGAGAGATTGTCCGCTCTGCTCGACTGGGTGTTATATCTCCACAAGACAACGGGTCAGTTCTCTTCCTCGACTGTCTGTTTTCTTCGCTCTGCTGTGGCTTCTCCAGTATTTAAAGCTGCTCGCCGTTTCTTCCCCTCCAACGTCGGTTTGAGTAGGACTAATTCTCCGTCCCTTGTCAGCTTCCCCTCCTCGTCTCTGTTTTTTCATCTCCTCCTTTCATTTGCTCTCAAGTCTTCTTTCCTTCATCTGCAAATTTCTATCTCTAGACATAATGTCAGAGTCCCTTCATGTCTTCCTGCTTCTCTGCCACCTTCTTTTTTTTTGGTTATTTTAAATCTGTGTTGCTCTTTTGTTCTCCTGTCCTGTCTGCTTATCAAACCTCTCAACTCTCTTTGTTTTTAACCTTTGCCTGGAATTCTGCACTCACATCAATATTTATGGTTGGGTCGACAAAAATGACACATGCAAAGAGACAGTGTGCATGACATGGAGTTTGTGTGTGCGTTTGGAAACACTGACTCCTTCACAGATGGAGTAACTGCTGCTCAGCTCAACACTACTCAACATACAGTATACTCAGCAGCAGCACACAGACAGCGCTGTAGAACAGAGGAAAGGTCTGTTCCTTGATCCGTGTATTGTTTCAGAGATTGCCAGAGAGACTTTTGAACTGAGCTACTTTAATTTTCCTGTAAAAGAAAGCCTTGTTCTAGCAGCAGCTGCTGGGATCCCGCTTTAATTGGCTTGATTCTTTAGTTATCTCAACCCCTCTGTTCTTAAGCATGTATTTTTCACGAGTGCATATCCATAGAAACTCATAAGATACAAAGAGTTGCATTTAAAGTATTGTTAAATGAGACCTTATCACATAAACTTTAATTAACTTGTATATTTAGAAGTTTTAACTTTAAAAATGGCATGACAGTAAAATGTATTCACATCTTTTGCGATTTTTGGTAAATTTGGAATAATATCGATGCACAAAACTTTTGAATTTAATAATAAAAGGCAAAGAGTTTTACATACTTTGAAAATGATAATATATAGAAATCTAGATTTTAGCTATCATTAAAATTTTAAAGAAGAGAAAGAACGACTCAAAGTTGAATTTGTAATTTAAAAGCAGAATTATAAAACAGAAAGATGTAAGTGTTTGAACTCATGGTGACTTTGGTGACAGTCACATGGTGTCACTGACTCACCTGACCAATCTGTTGGTTGGATAAGTGTTTCATTATCACCTGTGAATTGTTCACCTGTGTGACCAAAACTGTTTTGGTGGTAAGGTCCAGTGTGTGAGTGGTTCTGAAACCTCTTCAAGAGGAGAATCATGACAGCGTTGAAGATGCTGGGAAAGTGACACCTGAGGTCACCCCCTCTATTCAATTAGGATTTTTCCAGTTTAACATGAATGGCTTCCTTGACACCTCTCTCAAATCATATGTGTACATTACTGTTCTCAAAAAAGTCTCCTTTATCATGGAGATGCAGAAGGAATGCCACATCTTGTAAAACTCTCTCCTGTGTTGTGCCATGCATTAATAAATTGGCTGTTAAGTCTCTTGTATATAAAAGTCTGAGCACTCCTTGCTGCGCTGCACTACATACATGACACCACTCAGGTTTTTTTGGGGTGTTTAGTCCTTTGGATGAACCAGCATCTGTCTTTTCAGTTAGAGATGTATCAGAAAGTCATATTTGGAGAAGATCTCACTGAGTTTCTAAAAAAATCCTACCACATATAGGATAACAATATTCTTTCCCATGCTCTTCCTGTCTCCTCTTGTTGTAATCTAGTTAGATATGGAGGGTTGCTTTGAAGTGATGAAAGTAAAATTATAGCTGTATAGGGGATGAATTTGAAACTTTGTTGATTGAAGGTCAAGATCAGTGATATAAAAATGTGATATATCATTAACTAATTGTTATATTTTTATTCTCTCAGAAAGAGCCATTTATATCTACAGTACTTGCCATGGATCCATATACATGTAGCTGCCATAGTTGTGGCAAATAACTCTGCTGTGTGTAAAGTGAGAAGCTTCTGAGTATCACCTTTGTTTGATAGGTGCTAGAGCTCTGTTTGGGATAATAATGCCTTAAAGGGTACAAAGAAGACATATACGTAATTTTGAAATAGTTACCTGTAGTGCAGTGATTGTTGCATCTGAGGTCACTGGATCCTGATACACTGCTGGGTAAAATGAAGCGAGCGAACCCTAAAGCTAGCTGCAGCTTCAGCCCAGGAGGAATCACATTGCCTCTGCCTCAGCGTGGAGGCAGAAGCGGGAGAGTTTACCAGCTGTTTCTGTCAGAGTTTTCATGATAGTGGAGGCAACAGACCAGAGCAGCACGGTTACTAAACTGTCACAGAAATGTTGCTTCAGGAGCAAAAAGACCAGATGGAACACAAGGAAAAAATAAGTAGTTGTGTTATTGCTGAATGCTCCTGGTGTTAAGTTTATCTTGCATAACAGTTGCCCTACAAACGCAGCCAGACCAGGTTCAATCACAGTGTCTCCCAAACCCACTGAACCATCTACTTACTGACCAATAAAGGTGGCTACAGCCCACACAATGTTAAATATATAACAAATAAACAAAAATACTCATTTATGGAACATACCTATTACACAAATAACATCTCACACGTTTTACAATTTCCCTTTGGAAATAAAATAATTTTCATTTCATTACTGATGACGTCATGACTAATCTATTAATTGATTTTAATTGCCTTGACTTGTTGACTTTAAAAACAACCAAAAATGCTCATATGGATATGTATCAAATGTCTGGGAGCTTTCTCCCAATCACAGGAATAAAGGCACATATAGAAGCTGCTGTTGTCTCTCTTGTTTGACTTCAACATATTTAGGAATGAGTCATTTGCTGTTCAATTTAGTGTCTTGTCCTTTTTTAAGAAATGCCCTTGATCATCAAACGGCTGTCCTGAGTCATGTCCTGTACTGTGTCTGCTGTGTCCCTTTTCATCCATTTGTGTATGCTTTTTGAATCTCAAAATAATATCGGTAAACATTAAATGCCAGCAGTTAGTGCTTATAGTCTTAAATCATCTGTCATCCCATAATCATACCTGCTTTTCACAAGTCTGATAGGCTCGCTGGGTGACTGCTTGCAACAAGCAAACAGCCTTGACCGGGTGGTATTATACCTTCATCTGTCAGTAAATATACTGTGTCACAGATACAAGGTCTGGCTTTGCTCAAAGGAATGGCGACAGAGGGCTGTGCAATATTTATGAGAAAAAAAAAAAAAAAAAAAACTAACAAGTTCTGCCAAACCTCAATGCTAATGAAACTCTTAGAATGCAGTGTTGACTTGCAGTAAAACAGTTGAGCTGTGTTTGTATGGAGACATCTCATTTTTCTGTGTCAGTGTTTTATTACTGAAACTGTATTTAAGATAAATATCAGGTTATGAGCTTATAAATGGGCTCATAGATTTATTGTTTTCTTTTACAAGCTGCAGAAAATACATGTTTGGTGTTTTTTCTGAGTCAAGAGGAGCTCAGTGTCTAAGTGAGGAGAGAGTAATGACAAAAAATAGGTTTAGACAGTTTAGATTCTTTCTACTCATGTAGTGTGTCATGCCTCGCACCTTTTCTATTTAGCTGGGGCTCAAAATACTTGTTGTCACATTAACTGTCATTTTGGTTCCAGTCTGCAGCCCACAGCTGTGTTTGGAGGAGATTTTTCATTGAATCATTAATGTTTTTCTGTGCACTTCAGAGTGTTACTTGTCTTGAATTGCAGAGAAATCTGGAGCGTGATGCTTTACTGTACTGACATAATCACTTGGGCAGAACATGAGACTCCTTTTGTTTGCATAGTTTCAAATTAAATGAGAAAGTGATAACTGGGTAAATGATAAGAAAACAATGACTACTTTAGTTTTACCCTATCACAAAGCAGATCTTTGTCCACTTTAACCTCCATTGTTTTAAAAGCAGAGCAAACTAAAGCACCAACAATTGTCCCGGAAAAAAAAAAAAAACCAGATCAGCCCAAACCTCATCTTTTTCAACATATTTCTGATCCTGCCCCAAATGGTAGCAAGGAACATCTAACATTTAGATATGCATTTTCAAAACTCCAATGCAGAGAGCCCATGACAGTAGCTTCCAATCACAACATCACTCTTCTTCAGCAGTTAGTATTGACGCTATTAGGAAAAAAATAGTCCAAGCACCCATTTTATTTTTGCTACATCTGAAATAATTCTCTTGCTTTTGGAAATTTAAGAATATGGTTAAATGTAACACACCAACATGCCATGATTAACATAACTACTAATTATTACTAATTAAGACACAGTCAAAATTTGTGAGTACAGGTAATATTGCTTTAATTGGTTTCAAGTGAAACTGTAAACAAAAATAAAAGGTTTTTGAAAAGTTATGTTAATTGACATAAGTAGAGAGAAAAAAAAGGAAAAACAGAATGGGTCATGTCATGTTGGTAAATCACTGCCATCACTAACCACAGGGAGAATTGCTTTGCTGTGGTTTTTTTTAAATAATAAAAACTACCTTTACTTACAACAGCAGCATGATTCTGTGTTTCCATCTACAGTAACTAAATACAGCGCCAGCAAGAGCACAAACAGTAAACACTAAGCTGTTATCAATGAGATATTATGTGCATGCATCGTTTTCTGGGAGTCCCTCGAGCTTAGGTAGGCAATCTGAGAACAGCATGGGAACGGTCAATTCCTCTTCTAAAGATAAAACCTAATGTAAAGTGAAGTCATTTCTGTATGCAAATACAATTGCATGGCTATTGCAGAAAATGCTGACCATAAACAGGATCACAATAGGTACGGTGTCATGAGAACAATTTTATTCCACCTTTAGTAAATTTGTGTGTATGTTTCATAAGATTTTTTTTTTTTATTATTTTTAAAAATGAATGTTTTAGTTTTGAAATGTAAAAGTCTGTAAAACTCAGACAATCTTAGAAGCAACTGAATATAAATTTTAAATTTCTCAAGTCTTCAGAATTATTTCTGCTTAATTTATGAAGCATTCTCTGCATAATGTGTGCAACTCAGCAAAGTGAGGGTGATGTAATAAAAAAATGCCAAGCATACATTTGCATTCTAGTCCAGTCTCACTTTCTGTCACTGAGAGTTTTATTTGCAGCGTCTAGGGAGGCCACAGCGGCGGATACCTGCATTATGCGTTCATTTAAAGTCCCCTACAGAAAACCCCTCTATATCAATCCCAATTTGGGGCACATTTGTCTCAGGTTGGTGCCAGTTAACAAGCACTGACTGACACAAAGGGACAGAACATTATTGCATTATTTGAGACAGCACAGTGTTGCTGAGGCATAATTTAATGTCTAATCCACAGCTGTATCTGGTGAATGGTAACACAAAGATGGAGCAACACCTACAAACACACATGCACCAAGAAAAATGACAAGCACAAACTTGTACACAGTTCATAAAACACGCAAATGATACACATGCACTTTTCAACTTCTCATATCAGCTTGACACTGTTCCATTTGTGGTTTTATAGATGCACTGTGTGTGTTTTCTATCTTTATTGAGTATATTTATCTGTGACACCAAATACTTGGCAGGACGAAGGTTGAAATATGAAGTCATAATGCATTAGCGCCCTCAGCTACCTCCATGCAATTGCTGATGTCGAGATGACAAATCCTGAGTAATATGTTGTATAGAACCATCTTTTTTTTCTCTCTCCTTATACTGTGCAGATGCTTGAACGCGATAAACAGCACATACACCCTCTTTGAAAGGGGGGTACGAGAGGGAGAGTGACGAGAACCAAATTGCAGCCTTCCAATTTTTCTTAAATTCTAATACTTGAATATAAAGGCTATTGGCACCATTGACTACCAATGTTCTCCATCTCTCAGGCTGAGACACATGCACCTTAGAAATCAAAATGTGGCATGCAGAACTAAAATGGAATAAAAACTGATAAATCAACAGAATTAAAGTATTTCATACACTGTAAACAACATATTTCTAATTAAACACACATTATTGAAGCTATGTCTCGGTTGCTAAAACTGATAATAGACACTATCCATATAAAAACATTACAACTTACTAATGTCACTGAATCAGTGAGAGCCCTGA
Organism: Melanotaenia boesemani; assembly: GCF_017639745.1. NCBI lineage: Eukaryota > Metazoa > Chordata > Actinopteri > Atheriniformes > Melanotaeniidae > Melanotaenia > Melanotaenia boesemani. The sequence goes on along the minus strand of NC_055686.1, from coordinate 13,410,705 downwards.
GCTTATTTTTCCTGTAACTCAGCCACTTTTTTAAGGGTCAGGGGGACTCAGTGACACCCCTTACATGTTCCAGTGAAAAAGGATGGTAAAGTGCTGCTCTGACTCTGAGCTACACCACAGAGCATAGAGTAGCTTCATTAATCATTAGCCTTATGATAGCATGCATCATGTGCTTTTGTAAGTTGTGTTGCCTTAGAACTTTTTCTCCTGTACCACTAAAAGACTATGTCAACTGAATTGAACTCAGAGAGACATGCAGACAGAACTGGGACAGTCTAGCTAAGGAGTGACAGGTGAAGGGATAGAAGGGGATAGATGGACAGATGGGAAAGGAAAGTTTGGGGGTGGGCGGGTGGGAGTGCTGGAAAACAATGCTGTGGCTACCCTATGGTTTGCATAGCCAGATCACAGAGTCACCCTTTGTGGCATTTACTGATGGAAACTGACTCGCTCAGAAAGCATGTCCACTCATCCAGGGATGGCATTGGTACAGAAACAAATATGCACACACACACATACCCACTGATGCAAGCTTGCACTCACAGATGCAGCACAAACTGACTCACTGCTTATGTTGCCTTATCTTACTGTCCCTCTTTGTGTCATTGTCTCTCTGTCTTTGTGTATCTTTGTCTTGGCCAGTGTTTGTCTCCTTAGCAATACTGTTGTCCCTCCTGGCGCTCTCTGCACTGTGTTGAGGCCTGTCTGTGCTAAATGATGTCTTCATTCCAATCAGCCAGTGTCTGCATATCTATCTACCTCTAACCAGGTCAGCCAGGTCATGCTTGCAAATTGAATTGGTTTTCAAACATTTTACCTGGTAAAATAAAGGTCAAATACAATAAATACAAATAACCAAAGCCTGTCTTTGTACCACTTTCTACTCTCCATTTGCTTGTTAGGACATGTTCTCAAAGATTTTTCTCAGGCTGCCTAAGCGCTGCTCCAAGAGACGATGTTGAAACTGAAGAATGTGGTGATTCCTAAAAGAGTGTTTGGTTTTATATGGAGTGAGGGTTGCTTTAGGAGGGCAGTTGGGGAATTACAGAAATGGTGCAGTAAGAAGACAGCAAAGGGGGGAGAGAAGGAGATAATTATGTTATTTACCAGCTCAGGAAACTGCAATACGGTGGTGACAGGTGACGAGTGTTTCTGTGTAGGAGGGAATCCTGCGGGGTTTTCTCTTTTTTGTTCCTTACTAGGCCAGCAGAAACAATTAATTTGAGTTCAAATCGGCTTATTTTGTATCGCACCAATTTATATCGAAGTCATTTCAAGGCTCTTTTAAAGATACAGTCCAGTGAAATCCATTTTTTTATCCATTTATGATAATTGTGTTCATATAAGCCAATTCATAAAGAATATTTCCTACCTAAGGAAGCCAACAAAACTAAACAGATAAATCAAAGATTCCCACCATCATTTTACATTTGCCTTCTTAGGGGAACGCTATCTGTTCCAGATGGTAAAGACTTTTATTTAAAATATTATTAGACTCATGATGTAACAAATAGAGAGCAAGCTATTTTACATGCTTTAACCAGTGTGGGAAGTTAATTTCTAAAGCTACCCTTGGTGAGGGTTCAGCTTGGGTCTCTTATAGAATTTACAGTTCGTGTTTAACTCCACAATGAACTTAATATTAAAATTGAATTGTATAACGTCACCTCCTTTTTTAGCCTGAAACTATGTCAATGATTAATGATGATTTTTGTGCTGTTCTCATATTTGGCATTAGCTTAGTGACCGATCAGCCCCATTAAGTTTAAGTAAATAGTAAAAAAAATGCCAGTATGTGCATCAATCTGCTGTGAATAAATATTAGAAGACTACAGGGTGAATGCTTTTTGCTTGATAATGATGCCATGGGTGGTAGTGTAGGGCAGTGTTTTGCTCTGTGTACTCACAGGTTCCTGGATTAGAGATTCTGAACCTGTATGGTCTCCTCTTGGACCATTTTGGTTAATTCGCGAACGTGAGTGTGTTGCCAATCTTTGTAGAGTCCTCATCTCTTGTCCACTGTGAGTTGGAGTTATACTTTAGTCATCTCTGAACAGAATAAAACTGGTATAAACAATAGACTGATGTCAGTGTCATGAAGGAATTAAAGGAGTGACCAAGTAACCTTTCAAGAATTAAATATGAAGTCAACATGATGCACACAGTGCCAGGAATGGTCATTTGGGAAAAATGAGTGAATTGATAAGAGTTCTGTCCACTGTATAGAGCATGCACACTGTCCAGATCAGGTTCAGTACCTTTATGGCTCTGCAAACCACTCTTGTTGACCACTTAAATGGTTTTTTTTAACCTACCATAAACAGTCTAATGCACTTATGAATGCTTTGAAGCAACATAACAATGATACTTTGACATGTAGGCCTAGGAGGTCAAGAGAACTACTGACCTTTTTTCCTGGATCTACCCCAAGGCATGTTTGAAACTCCTTCCCTGATATGATGTCCACTAGGCATCCTAACCACCAAATCACTTCTACTCTCTGCTTTCAATGTTGGGGAGCAACAGAAACTCTTCTCTGAGCTCCTCCTGAATGAATGAACTCCTTAACCAACTGATCCAGACTCAGGATGACCTTTTGCCTCAACAAATTGGTGGGTAAGCTTAAAGAACAGGATGGAGACACAAAGGAACACAAAGCACAATGCTAAGGACACCTGCTATGAGACAGAGAAAAAAAGAGTCATTCTCTAATCTCAGTAAATTGTTGAATTCCCACCCATATTGGTGCCAATGTGGGATTTGGTATGTTGCCTAGACAACAATGTAATGACTGAAAAGCCAGAAAATCAATCAAAATTACCTTTGACTGATTTTTGAACTGCAGAGTCTGGGGTGGCTGGTGCTGGCTCTCCTATCTCTGTGGGCTAAGGTCGTTAAGGTGGTTAAAAAGCTCCTCGGTGGCAAGGCCCCGGGGGTGGATGAGGTCCGCCCAGAGTTCCTTAAGGCTCTGGATGCTGTAGGGCTGTCTTGGCTGACACACACCTCTGCAGCATCGCGTGGACATCGGGGACAGTTCCCCTAAACTGGCAGACTGGGGTGGTGGTCCCCCTCTTCAAAAAATGGGACCGGACGTTGTGCTCCAACTACAGGGGGATCACACTCCTCAGCCTCCCCGGTAAGGTCTATTCAGGGGTGCTGGAGCAGAGGGTCCATCGGATAGTCGGAGCAATGTGGTTTTCGTCCCGGTCATGGAACAGTGGACCAGCTCTACATCCTCTTCGGGGTCTTTGAGGGGGCATGAGAGTTTGCCCAACCAATCTACATGTGCTTTGTGGACTTGGAGAAGGCATTCGACCGTGTCCCCCGGGGACTCCTGTGGGGGGGGTACTTCGGGAGTATGGAGTGCCGGACCCACTTGTACGAGCTGTCCGGTCCCTGGACGACCAGTGTCAGAGCTTGGTCTGCATTGCGGGCAGTAAATCAGAATCGTTTCCAATGCGGGTTGGACTCTGCCAAGGCTGCCCTTTGTCACCGATTCTGGTCATAAATTTTATGGACAGAATTTCTAGGCGCAGCCGAGGTGTTGAAGGGATCCAGTTTGGTGGCCTCAGGATTGGGTCTCTGCTCTCTGCAGGTGATGTGGTTCTGTTGGCTTCGTCGGGCCGTTATCTTCAGCTCTCACTGGGGCGATTTGAAGCCGAGTGTGAAGTGGCTGGGATGAGAATCAACACCTCCAAGTCCGAGACTATGGTCCTCAGCCGGAAAAGGGTGGAGTGCTCTCTCCGGGTCTGCAATAGGGTCCTGCCCCAAGTGGAGGAGTTCACGTATCTCGGGGTCTCGAGTGAGGGAAGGATGGAGCAGGAGATCGACAGGTGGATCGGTGCGGTGTCTGCAGTGATGCAGACTCTGCATCGGTCTGGATGGACTCCGGATAAGTGGAAGAAAATGGATGGATGGATGGATGGATGGATGCATGGATGGATGGATGGATGGATGATTTTTTAACTTAAAGTTATCAGCTTACTTCTGAAACAACATCCACATTCTGTACTAGATGTACTAGATTAAGTTATTACTTTGGACAACCTATTTGCAAAAAACTTTTGCTCGAGTTTGGAAATGATCCCCAAATGTGCACAGATTTCCATCATAACTGTCTGACCAACTTTAAGATTAAGCTCTACTCACCATGCTTGCTGTAGGAGTTGTGCCTACACCAAGCACATGGGAATAATTGCAAAGGAAAGTCTGTACAATCGTTGTTTACAGTCTAATGTAAACAACATCTGTATACAATCGTTGTTGTATACAGTCTAACCTCACTACAAGTGTCTTGCTATGTTGATCTTGACTGTAATATTTGTAACATGTATATGAAGCAGTGTGTTTGTGATGACGTGAGTTCCTGACTGACTCAGACTGTGTCACTGCATCTATATGTCCTTGTCATAGCTTAAAGCACAGCACAGACAATCTTGCTTAGTTTGTCTCTTTAAGCCAACATCACTTCTGAGGTGGTGGGGTGGAGGTGGGGCACCCCAACCCAGACTGGCTCGGTATATGAAAGGCGATAGGTGGGAGACGGGGGAGGAGGGGACTTTGAATCTCAGACATGGAAGGAGGGATATAAATGACAGAGGGGGAGGAGGAAAGGGAAGGAGAAAGAAGAGCAAAGGGGAGGGTTTAGGGAAATGAATTTAAACGCAAGGGAGGGTGTGTGTGTGTCTGTCTGTGTGTGTTTGTGAGAGAGAGAGGCAGGGCGAGACAGCGAGAGTGTGTGAAGCGTGCTGCCAGCGCTCGCTCGGTAATGCACTGTGAACAGGCACAAGAGAGACAGCAACTCACACACATGCTCTCACATTCACACACCCTCACGCCCGTACAGTTTCACCTTGTGCCACAGCTTCATATCCACATGTACAGACTTCTTCACACATGTGCGCTGAGGTTGAGAGGTGCCTTGCTCATGAGACACATGCTTTTTCCACATATCCATGGACATCCTTGCACTCTACAGCTGGACTCAACAAAACCAGACCGGACTGCTGTCACCCACCGGTGGAGACTCTCGCATCAGCACCGGCAATACACCGCCTACTGTAAGGCACAGCTACCTGGCAGCCCAACTCATCTCCCTCCCTCCTCTCTGTTTCTCTCCATTCATTCATCCCTCACTCCCCCCACTGTGAGGTGGCATGCGTGGCTGAAGGACACAGCGCTGCACTCTGCTGTGGTGTAGCGCACTGCTCTGAGAGTTGGAGAGCCCCACTGAAAAGAGAGGGGGGGTCAGAATAGACTCAGTGCACTCCTTCCCTCCCTCTGTACACTCTTTTTCTGTGTCGCCGTCTGTCTCTCTGTTCCTGCGCTCTCTCTTTCATGAATGTCACCTCTATCTCTGGGAAATGCTGGATTTATCAAGCTTCTGTCTTTTTCCCTTCTCTTCTCTCAGGGCACAAGTGAATGCAAAGGGTGATTCCAGGGAGCTTAAGAGACAGCCTGGAAAGAAGCCGCACTCCATCCAGCAGCGTCTGCATCCCTTCATCAGCTTGCGGACCTGATACCTCAGGTCGGACAGTTCCTACTTCTTCTTCTACTTGTCTTGCTCTGACATAGTTGCGGATGGAGAAATTTTATTGGTGAAGGACAGAAAGGAAAGGAGCTGCGGCGTGTCCCAACGCTGTCACGATTGTTATTTTGGAGAGTTTTTATCTGGACGTTGTTCTTTCTGTGCATCAGATCAGGTTTCTGATCGACTGGACGGGAAGGTTGAGAGGGATTTATGTGATTTCGTTTTTGTTTGGATTTGACAATGTGGGAAATGCTTCAGTTCCCTTTCAGACTGGGTTAAGCTGAACTTCACCAGAGCTTTGAGTACTCTCAGACTGGGACAGAGACATCAGTGAGATGCCTTATAATATGGCTTGCCCTAACAGAAGAACAATTAGCATCACCTTAACCTGACTCCCCAACTGGAAAGAGGAGTTAAAAAAAAAACAAAAACAGAAGGACATTTAAAGGCAATAAATTATCAATCAAAACCTCTCCCAGCAGCAGTTGTCAAATTTGGGTGGGCTTTTGAAGTATCCGCCCCTTTTTTCTCCACCTCCTCGTCTCCCTCCCACCCTCTTTCTCCTTTTCTGTCTTCTCCTCATCACTCCGGACCATCCTCAGAAGCCCCCTCCTCCGCTCTGCACCCTTTCCTCAGTGGTGCTCCGTCGCCCTGGGTGAGTGGGCAGGGGGGTTGCCCACGGTACCCCCCGACACCTGGGCGCCACCGAGCTGCCAAAGGCTGGTGAGGCGGCGGCAGGGTCAGCGCTGGAAAGATGGCCGCTCTTGCCAGCTCCCTTATTCGCCAGCGCAGGGAGGTCAAGGACCCCCAAGCAAACCGGCAGATCGCCAGCAAGCGCAAGCCCTGCCCAAAGAGCAACAAGTCACTCTGCCAGAAGCAAATCCTCATATTAATATCAAAGGTTCGACTATGTGGCAGTCGAGGGAGAAAAATGGAAAAAAGACCAGGTGAGTTATCAGAGGCCTTCTGATTGCTCTTTCCCCAATTTCTCCTCTCATTTCTACATCCTGTTACTGTATCTTCTTCTATGCAGTTTTCTTTCCTTTTTTTTGGCTGTACTAGCTTACTGGTTTTAGATGGTAGACTTGCCAGACTACAGATTAATCCTAAACTGTAAAGCCGCAATAAAGAACATCCACAGCCTTTAATTTTGGAGTTCAAGGCTTAGTCTGAATTTGGAAAAAATCCCAGCCAATCTGCCCTAAGCTGAACATAACATGTCCTGTTGGCAGCAGATGTTTTACAGGAAGTGGAATGTATTCCATTTTAATACACACAGTTCTATAACAGCAACTACAGCCACCATGGATAATGTGTTGTGACATTCGAGATGACTTTGTTGAAACACATGTCAACACACTCACACACGGTGGCAGTCTGCAAGCCCACAGTGAATTTGGCTCGTATAGTTTGTGATTTACTGTGATATAAAAACGTCAAGAGGTGACTCATTTGTGATTCTGAAGGCCATTACTGTCTTTGTGCTTTCTTCAATGCGGATGAGAGTGTGGCCTAATTTCTCTTGTGTTTTTGGATGTTACGGTAATTTAAAATTATTCAGTGAACCTAGCTGAGTCAGTGACAGCTGATCTGTCTCTGTGTTGCATGTGGTTACAGTATCAAGCCATGATAGAGTGAAGTTACCCTGAGAGAAATGCAATTGTTTGGAAGTTGTGGGCACTCAGTGAAAACCTTTTGGTAAATGCATTTCTAAATTTAGACATGGAGAGGCAAGCAACAGTTTTTTTTACTCCAACTTTTCTGAAAATCTATGATTTTGTCGTTTCATTGCAACATATCAGTGAAAAACAGGGAGTTCATGAGACTAAAACAGTATTAAGACACATCAATCCTTTACAATAATAATAAAGAAAATCTATATATGGATGTGCAGAACCTTACAAGATTGGACAAGTTTGGTAGTGGAGTTACAGGCTGGATCGTAATCTAATAGACTGAGATTTGTGTTCCTATGGTCCAATATTTATTTGCGGATAAATTTATTTAAAAAATTTCCATTGGTTTTAAGTTACTGTGTGGTTAGGTTTAGGTATCCAAAATAATGTTGTTAGGGTAAGGAAAACTCAATGGCTTGCCTTAAAATCAAAGAAGAGGTGACTAAAACACTCACATCCAAGCCAGACCAATGCAGCAAGTTCAGAGTCAATAACCTGGATGAACTGTTACAGAAAAGTCCTAAAAGATGCAAGTTCCCACTCATTCCTATATTATTGCAAGCTGTTATTTTGAGCACAGCCTGGGGAAAAACATGCTGTAAGTGAAGTCCAGAAGTTTATAAGCTGCTTTTTAGATGAACCCTCCTATAAAATATGCTTTGTGTTGGAAACCTTCCTTTTCTTGGTTACTATATGACAATATTCTCTCAAAAAAAAAAAAAAAAAAAAAAAAAAAAGCTCTGTCCTCCCTATGCATGCGATGATACCCCTGCTCTCTCTTCTTGTCTGCACTTCCACGTACAGTGTGTGTCCTCTTCCACCTTGTGTAAGTGCAGTGTGTGTGCTCTGTGATATTTATTACCTCAGCATGCCAAGTTCATCATGATAATTACGTGGGGAACCTCTAACGTGGAACCGGCAGCTGCCGTAGAGGCGGCTGCTCTCTATATTGTAATTATGGTTGTAAAATATGTTGGACAGACCATGGCAGTGCCAGCTCTTTGGGAAAAGGCCACGTGTGTGTAATGCTCATTGTTTGAAGCCATTTTCATCCTAACTGCATCACTGCTTCTTGGACTCTTATGGATTTATTATGGTAATCATGGGACAAGGTATGGAAGCTGTGGTTACAGATGCATTACCAGCTCTGCCATTTCAGTGGGTGATTTACAAGGGCCTGTGTTAAGCACTGAGTGTGGCATTGTGCATCTTCATCATTCCCCTTGAGGAACGTGTGTCTGCAGCATATGCAGGAGACCAGTGACCCCCGGTCATGAGTGCATGCGCTAGCTGGTGTATGCGAGAGTTTCTCTCCCTCTCTGAGCTTCAGCCTGAGGCCACAGTTGACCCTTGGCCAGGAATAAACGACTAGAATATTCTCAAGCTCTTCTCCACCTCCTACTCCTCTTCCTCCTCCTCCTCCTCCTGGTGGAACTTCATACTGGCCTGCTTACAGTTTGCTTTTACTTTGCTTCCAATTGCCTTGTACTGGCTTATTCTAAATCCTATAGCTTAGTCAGTTGAAATATCACGTTTTTGGGTGTTTCTCTTTTGTTCATGACTGTCATGATCTTGCATTGGCTTCTTTGACTTTGGTAACCTGGAAAATGTTTCATTTTGGCAAAAAGGGATTTAACAGATTTATAATTCATAATAATCTAAGATATACATAGCACTGAAATGAGCGTTTCTACATGAGTGCAAACTTTATTCTCAAGACTTTCATATGCCACAAAGACATTCTTAAGAGGCAGAAGTAGAGAACTTGCAGTTTTATGTAGCACTTTTAATCATTAAGGCATTCATGATGTATGTTTAAGACCAGCATATGGAAACTGCATTTTCACTGTTTAGTCGCTAATGTTACGACACTCAACTGAAACATTTCAGTTACTTTCTGGTTGGACTTAAGCAGAAACCTTATTTAGTTAGGTTTAGAAATCAAAACTATTCTGCAAGCATTAGAAAACTGCCATTGGTTAGGATTAAAATACATATTTTTGTTACAAATCAAGAGTTACCTTCATGGGTTTAAGAGATATAGGCAAGAGATATTTATGCTTAGAGATATTCAATTGCTTGTGTTCCCAAGGTACTCTGTGAAACGCTCAGCATCATCAATACATAATGACCAAACTTAGGTTACAGGTGTCAACAGAAACCAGTGGTGAAGAGGAAACTTTCTGCAACACCAGACCAGCTGTAAGCTGTCTTGTAGATTATGGTTTACTGCAGTCTTTGTTCATTAAATCAAAATTTTATTTAAGAAGCACTTACAGGACTTACACTTACACAATGTTACTGTAGCTTCAACTAGCCTCTAGCTTCACTCAGTTCGTGTTTACTCTTTAAGGTGTCCCATAGTTTACCTAAAAGTCACAGAAAAGTTGTCATGAAACAAAAGTTTTATGTTGACCTTCAAAAGTTACTGCACTGCAAAGAGAATGAGGTATTTTGTTTTTTGTTGTATAGGAAGCTCAAACACTCGCATACAGTTCACATTTAGTGTTATATCTTTGTTAAATGCCAACCTTGTTAAGGAAAACAAAGATATTCTATCTTACGCGTAGGTGGAAAGCAACAATTGGAATCTACAGTATTTCCTTACAGGAAAGGTGATGGAAGACAGTTCACACACAATTTATCTCCTTATTTACAAGCCCTAGAGGAGACAGGAAGTAGACAGAGTCTTAAAGGACTCTGTGTAGCGCTCTTCAAGTTTTAATATGACATGGTTGAATCAAAATGCCTCAGATACAGTTCAGCACATTCCTTTAAAAGTATTGATTTACAGCACTTTTTATTCAAACTGCATGTGTCTTGATTGAGTTCTGTCCTGCAGCCTCAAGCTACCGTACAAATGTAAATTTGGACACAAATTACAGTCAGCGAATGTAAACTGTAGTCCACACAATGATTTATAATTTCCTCCTCTGGGATTTATAAAGTATTTTCCATTTGATTCATCTCATTTCAACATCTCTTGAAGCACATCATTTCCATATGAAAGCGGATACAGTAAATAACACACCCATGAACCAAGGTCAGACTAGCACACATCAAACTGATGGAAATATACTTGAGTGGCAGTTATCCCAAGTTCCTCATTTTCCCTTTTTCTGAGGTTTATCCATAGACAGCTGGTATTGATAAGGTATGTGCATTTTAAGTAAAAATACATGTATTTATGCAGTTAGAAATCTGTGACTATAACATGCTGTTGTCCAGCAGTATCTCAGTGTACATATACCCCTTAGTCTCATTTTTTCAGTGTCAGATCTTTTTCTTTTCCCCTGTGTCATTTTTGTTTTGTTTGTATCAGCCTGTTACTTTTGAGTTATCCTGCCTGTGCAATTACTTTAATTAATCCTTTCATTTTCAACATCTGTCTGCTCACTGCCTCTCTACCCTGCATTTGGGTCCTCAGTCTCCACGCATCATGCCAAAAGGAGATTTTTGATATCTTATAATTGAACAACAATTTGAAAAACCATTGCTCCATCCTTAGTATTGATCACCAGTTTAGTGAAGATCTTAATGCAAGTCATGTGTTTAACTGGCCTGCGCCATGAAAAGGAAGGCTAAAATCAAAATTACAATCACATAGTAATTCCTCTGTTGGCATTATTTAAGTTTTTAGCAGCTAACAACAAAAACTTTTGATAATATTTTATCAAGAGTTGTATTTCTTTTCTCTTTTTTCTGAAAAAACAACCAAAGAGCAGCAATTATAACTAAGTTTTGTTTTTTGTCTTAGTTTTATAGATTTCTTTTTAGTAAGCATACAGTTCTGAATTCTCCCTACAAATGCAAGTGTGATTGGTTGGTTGTCACTGTTTTTGCCCTCTGATGAACAGGCAACCTGTTTAGGATGTACCCTGCCTCTTGCCAATAGCAGCTGTGATATAGTCCAGATAGTCTCCCTCAACTGGACCCTTCATTGGAAGAAATGGTTGATGGATGGATGGACTAATAAATCCAAATATATGCCCAAGAACAGAAAATTTTATTTTATTGTTCATAATATGTCCTCTTTTAAATCTACAGACAAAGATATGTCATCCCACATAATGTCCTCTTGTGTTCTACTTTAAAAATCTGGTCACTCTATTTCCAGTCCACACTTTCCAGTGAGTTTGTTTGTGTGTGTGTGTAGATGTTATCATGCATGAAACACTGTGTGTTAGTGTGTCACGTCACATTGTGACTGGATTGTTCAGGTTCCCTTTGTACTGTTGAAGGCCATTTAATGCTATTGTAAGAGAGGACGAGGTGTTATAGAAGACAAGTGTGTGTGTGTGTGTGTGTGTTTGTCTTTGTGTGTGTCCTAAAACATTTGTTGCGTACCTGTTTCTATGTGACGGATGGCCCTAGTGATGTGTTTGTGTGTCCCTGCTTGACCCACATACCTCCCTGCTATACCTTCTCTCTTATACTGTCACCCCTCATTTCTCCCCACTATGTCACACCCTCACCTCCACACACAACACACACACCTACGCACACACACAGATGCATTCACTCTCTAACCCTCACCTAACCCATACTAATGATGCCCCAGCACTACAGCCCACTCAGCTTATAACAAGGTCATTTTGCCCTGCAAAAAAAAAACAAAAAACAAAACAGAAAAAACAAAACAAAAAAACTAAAGAACTGGTACACATATTGAGAATTGCCAACATACACACACACTTACAACAAAGCAAACACAAAAACACACCCACACACTTTCACACAAACCAATAAATCAGCCGACACAAACACAAACAAATGATGAGATTTCATGATAATTTAGGGAGAGCATGTGGGAGAGAGATTTCACCCCGGCTTTGTGTCTGTGTGTATGTGTGTGTATGTGTCTGATATGATCTAATGAGGATGTTAAGCCGCCTATTGGATATCAAAGTGAAACCAAAATAGCTTGTGTTGTCCTCTGACTGCCTGCTGGAGCTGCTGCTTGTGGAAGCCCCCCTCTCTTCTGTTAACAGGCTACAATAACACTTGGAGTTGTTGCTGCAGCACAGCGGCCAAGTGTTCATCTCGCCTATGCAAATTGGTTTGTGTGTGTGTGTGTGTGTGTGTGCATTAAATTATAAGTGTGCATTTGTATTAGAGACCAACAAATGACAGGGTGACGGTGTTGAGCACACACGCTTCAGCCAGGCTAACGGATTGTGTGTATGAGGAAGTTGTGTGTGTGTGTGTGTGTGTGTGAAGCTCATTGTTGTGTCATGATTCATCAGGCCACATCAGCTCCTCTCATTAACACATACTGATTTATCAATAATGTGCAGCAGCGATTGGAGAGCACACATTAAACCAAGGCGATTTACTGCCTCATAGAGTGGACATTGTGGACAAACCACCCCGCGCAGGACTGTAGTTTCACTCCTTCTGTCTGTTTGTCTCCCTCTTTTTATCAGCTCACTTCCTCTCTTCTTGTTCTTCTCAATCCATCAGCTTTCTCCTCCTCTCTCTGTCTCACTACTCTTTTTCTCTTCTCCGCCATAGCCTTGATCGCTCAGTCCCCCCCCCCCCCCTCTCTCAGCCACCCTCCACACCACACACACTTATCTTCTCAAGGACATCTGGACTCTTATGACTGTCTCTCTCAATGTCTTCCTGTCTCTCTTCACTCACTATATTTTCCCACTGTGTCTAATCATCTTGTCTTTGGGCCAGCCAGTTAGTCAGTGGATGCCACAATGACGGCGATGCTGTATATTGTGCTGCCACGTTATGTAACTCTGCCTCTATTGTTAATGGATCGGGAACAACATTGATCCACATTTAATGCCAACTCTGTCTCCTAGAAATTATGTGTATACGCAACTAATTTTCCACCAGCGTTTTGAATAAAATGTTAATGCAAGCGGACTCGCATACTTTATCAACATAAAGAGGGATTGCAAGTTGCAAATATGATGTTAATGAGCCTGTCAGTAAAATGGAGGGGTGTAACAGAGCTCAGTATTCACGCTGCCATTTGTTTTATGCTTATTTGCCATCTTTTATCAGTAAATCAAACAGTAAAAGTATCTAATTGGCTGTTGAGGACTGCAGAAGCACATCAAAGCTGCATATTGTCAACAAGAAAAGTTTGACTTGTTTACATGAAACAAATTACATAAAAAGCTTAATTATTCAGTGAAAAGATTTTCCGTCCTTCACAAGCTTTTCCTCCGTCAAGGATTTAAACAATTCACATAGTTAAGTTAGAGAAATTTTACATAGTCACAGACTTAGCATTTTATACTCATTGGTTGTCGTTCTTGTCACATGCTCAGAGAAATAAATCATCTGAGTTACACTTGGACTAAGATTTAGACTGGTTTGAGTCATTGAGTCTAAAATGAACTCTTCTGTATTCCAAAGTATTCTGGAGCAAATGTGGGATCATCCTTTCAGCTAAATCTTGGCTGAAACTGGGTCACGCAGCAGGACAATGAGCACAAGCACAGATCTAGAGCACAATCTACAATGAAATGGCTCAAAGAAAACAAATGAAAGTTTAGCTATGGTTGATCCAAAGTCAAGACCTTACCTAATTGATTTTGTGCTGACACCTACAGAGAGCCCTGCTTAAACAAATTATGAAAAAGTTATGTACCAAAGCAGTTTTGTAGAGAAGACTGTATCAAAATTCCTCCAGAATGATGAGACTAAAAACTTCACATAGAAGATTATTAGTTTAAGTTACTGCTGGTAAAGGCAGCTTTACAAGTTGCTGAACTGTGGGGTGTACTTACTTTTTTATATGTTACTTCTACATTTTGGCAAATTTTTTTTGGTTTAACAGATAACCAAACTGTGTAAACATGTTTTGTAAATATGTTTTGTATTGTTGTTCGTCTAAAGTTGTATGTGAAATTATTTTAAGATTTTTGTATGTTTGTATGTATTTCTTGATGTAACACAATTGAAATCCTTGTCACATGACTGTACCATGCTGGTACAAAGACAGCAGGAGGATTAATATGTTGGCTTTTAGAGTTCTGTTAGGATGATGAGGATGATGATGATGATGATGATGATGATGATGATGGTGGTGGTAGAATTTGTGGTAAGCACCAGTATGGTTGTGTTGACTGGTTAAAACAGCAGATCTTAAATGTAGTTAAATTTTATGTCTTCTTGAATGAAACTATCTTACTGAAAGTAAAAACATTATTTTAACTATCATTCATAATCATTTATAACAGTGAGTCAGCAGTTTTCTGATTTTCTTTTTTTTTTTATTTCTGCCTTTACAGCTAAAAGTTTCTCATTGAACCAGTAGTGGATAAATACAGGCACATTAGTATTTATTTAGCAGATGGAAACCTCACAACTGACATCTGTAAACCACACATCTTGAATTGAATGATACATTTATGCATTTTACTGAGTTAATAATTTAGCTACACACATTTAAACTAAAGTTACTTTCTTAAACATTCAAAGCAAAACAGAAAAGAAAGGTGACAAATGTAAGTTCTTGCATTGCATTTTGAAGTTAGTATAAGCTAACATAAAATGAGCATCATAACCTTTCTACAGTATTTCTTTTACTGCCAACCCTGTGTCTGTGGTCCAAGTCTGATCCTTCAGACAAAAACCTCCCGTCAGAGGGACACTTTTTTATCATTTAAAGTTTACCAGCTGCTTTACCTCTCATGCTGCAGGCTCTGTTAGTTACAGACGACTAACCCTCAGCATTGCTGAAAAGAAAAAACTCCACGTGTTTTATCCTGTGCATTAGCAGCAGCTGACTGCATCCGTTGGTTTGTGACAGGTTCCGCCCTCTGTTGCTGCCAGTGCGGCAGATGTTGTGTATGAAATGGTGCCCAGAATAAATGATTGGGAGATGCTAACATTTGGCCTGGGTAATGATCAATGTGGGCCTTCAGTGGTGCCCCTCCCAAGCAATTGATTCATGGAGCCAACCACCATTTGTATCGCTGCAGAGCTTTTTTTAGGATCAACATCAATCATCATTATCAGGCAAAATAGAATATATCTGGAGGACGTGTCTATAAATGTGTGTGTTTCCAGTTGTGTTTCAGTTTGCTTCTTTCTGAACTGTGTGTGGGAGTGTTGACGGGGAGGCGTTTGGTTTATGAAGGCTGCAGTGCCCTGGTAGGAATGAGGTGAGCTGCTGGGACTCGGTATGGCACATTCTTGGCACTGCATGGGACAGCACGGCACTGAGAACGCCAATGTGTAATTAGAGCGGGGCAATGAGGCAGAAGGACTTCAGATCTGGTGACTTTACACTTGAAATGACCTCCAGCTGAGGTTGTACCACACACACACCCACATACAGTGAAACGTCTACATTTATCTTCTGAAGAATTTCCACTCCACCGGGATTCAACACCTCGGAAACCAAAGCACCAAATGACCGATGAGACTCAAGTCAGCATCTTCTACCCGCTCGACCACCAACCTTGCCTTCATCAATGTCACAAAACCCCCACAAAATGAGTGCGCTGCCCTTTTAATCGATACCCCATAGTTTAAATTGCAATATTAACATGCTGAGGATAGTAAAGCTACCATTTGCATTTTATATGCAATCAATTTCCTGCATGGTTTGCGTGCAGAGCTGAGCGGGACGTGCGTCACATGGCAATTGCAATTTAGGGATACAAGAGGCACGCGTGTTAACAGACACAGCATGAAAGCTGGCGAGATCAAGAACAAGACATGAAGGCACACAACGGCACAACAGCAACACACATACACCCATAAATACATTCTGGTCATGCATGAAGAGTTTGATCTCTCTCAGCTCCAGAGTGTCCCTGACTGAAGTAACACTGTCCAAAATACCACTCATTAAATCATATGTTTTTCTCTCACGCTCACGCACACACATCACCTCAAACCTGCTGTCAAGTGAAGCACAAGAACAAACTGGCCTTATGGGGGGAAAAAATGCATGTGCATGCTTTTCTGCTTACGTCTGTATCTGATTACGTGTTAATTTACTCTGATCACAGACACAGTGGGACCCAGGGGTGGGGTAGGATTTACTGACAGGTGCTCTGAACCACAACAGATCTGCATTCAGAACAGGTCATTGTGTCCCTGACTGTATACTGAAGGAGCAGTCAAAAGTTGTAGTCTTTACACACATAATGCTGTGACTTCGAGCTGTCAACTGAATGGACATTAGTTGTTTAGTTATAAACCAATGTGTGTGAATACACCATTAGTCACCGTTATGTAAAATAACTGAGATGGTTGGTTGGTTCTAATGAGTAAACCTGCCAGACCTGTTTGAAAGATCAATAAAATGCCCACAATATGTTTAATCTGACAAAGAGAGATTTATTTTTTGAGCTGAAAAAAGGTATAAGTTTAGAACTAAAAATAACAAGGGCCCAAATCATCAATATGTAAAAATACAAATGATTTTTTTATTGTAAACACCATGAGTGAACTCTGTCATATTGGGATAAAACCAGAAATTTCCTGGTAAAATTTCACAGAATGTGAGTCTGGACAACCACAACCTGCATAAGTGATTTATGCTCTACACTAAATATACATATGAACAGACCCATTTTGTCCGTCTTACGTGTCATTTTTAGAATATATCTTTGTTTAGGCATAGCTTTGTTTTAGGGAGCCTGGAGATATGTAACCATATGTAGCAGTACAACCGGAACCTATGCGGGTAGTTTTGTGTCATGAATGGTGGACGTCGGAGGAGGTGAGGACCCAATTGCAGGCAGTCAGAGGCAGAATTGGTGCAGGTGACAGGTTTATTTCCAGAACGCAAGACAAGGATAAATCCAACGAACTAAGCCACACATGACCAAATGAGAGGATCTGACAAGGAGTGACTGAAAACCAGGAGTACTTATACACAGAGGGAGTAACAAGACACAGGTGACGTGGATGACAAATCAGGCCAGTTGATCTAATGAGGCAGAACAGAAATCACAGGAACACAAGAGGGAAAACCAAACATGACAAAACTGAAACCTAAAGCATGAACCTAAGAACTATAAACCAAGAACAAGACCGAACTAAACATGAGAAAACCCAAAATCCTAAACCATGATCAAAACACCCACCAAAACCCAGAAACCGTGACAGTTCTGTGCAGTATAGCTGACAGCAAAAGGAACAAAGAAGATGCCGCAATGTGTTTAATGGCCGCACAGACCACTGCTGTCGACAATAATGCCTCTTTTTTTTATGTCTTTCTGTAAATGTGCTTCATCATGATTTCATCCACTGTTTTTGCTTTTATCTGAAACCTAAAAAAGTTGGAACTCGGAGGTGAACTTCAAACTCTACGCTGCCTTTTGGTGGAATTAATGCCTTTAAGACATACCAACGTAAATTACTTATGGGAGCATGTGGGCAGTGACATTTGACAATGTTTGACACGGATGTACAGATTTAAATATGAAAAAGGAGGACAAATGAGCATTTAGTAGAAGTTAAGTGACAATGCAATGCAACTGAGACAAATACATAATCCAGCTAATATTTAATTATCAGGACATGGTTGAAAAAAGCACCATCCATCAGCTTTCAAAATACCCCCAGGAGGTGTGAAAAAAACATGATTTTCAGATCCAGAAACACACACAGAGGATTGCCATGGCTGCCATCTTGATTTTAAATAACACTGTAAGGCTTCAAAAGTTATTTCCACATATATTCTGTCTTGCTGAGCTCTATCTCCAAATCAGTGCATGTCATTAGAATATTATTGTTCATGATATATTTAATATCTTATCATGTCTATGTATAAAGTCATGTCTCCTGGTATTAGTAAATACAGTTGCTGTTTTATGTTGCAATGCAAAATGGCAAGCCAAAAACTAATATTAATATAAATGATGGGTATACATGACACTGGAAAAGTGCCCAAAGTGGTGCACCATTTATAGGCATAGCCATGTTGATCATGATGAATTGCTCCATAGCTGCATATTGCCAGTTATCCATCTGCAGTGGTAAGTGATGCACCAGCTGTGCCAACAGTAAATTGTGCCAGGAAACATTATTTACTTGTAGTTTATCCAGCTTTGAAACAGTTTTTTTCTTTCTTTTAATTAAATCAGTCTTTATTTGGAGTTTATTCTCTCTCCTACCTCCTAGTTAAACATTTTACTGCAGAAAGATATTTTCCCTGGTGATGCATTCTGGGAATGTTGCATTATCAACTCAGATGTCCATATTTTTTCCAAAAGTAGAGACTGTTTAGGGCAGGAGTGTCAAACAACAGTCCTCGGGGGCCGCTATTTAGCAGAGTTTTGTTTTCCTGCTCCAACACACCTGACTGAAATTAATGTGTAATTGCAAAGAAATTGACAAGAAGCTGTGGATCCATTTTATTTGATTCAGGTGTATTGAAGAAGGGAAACAACCAAAATGTGCAGGACAGTGACATAAAATGTGTAAAAGATCTGTAAAAGGGCTGAGGAACATGGCCAAGCCTTGATGCCATTATTGAGGCACTTTTTTGTTTAAACTTTACTCCTAAAATAATCAAATTTCAATCTAAATTTATCAATTTAAATGGCTTTGATATGTGATGTATATGAATGAAAGAAAAAGAAAAGACAAAAAAAAGTCTAAATGAATGTAAAACATGTTTCTTCCTTTACTTTATGACTTCACTATGAAACACTAAGCATAAACTCTGACTACTGGCTCATTTTGCTCAGCCCCAAACAAAAAATGAGCAGCTGTTTTACACACTGCGATTTTGACAAATCAGCTGACCAATTTACCGACAGATTGGACATTTCAGGATGGGCCCTTAAAGAGACCAGAGCTTAAAAAGTGGTTTGGGAACATTAATATCAACCTCTTTTAGTGGATCTCCTGAATGAAATGATTAAACTAGAGATGGGGATAATTTGCACACTAACCATCAAGGCCTTCGGGCTGCAGCTGCTTTACATGGAAACCTTTTCTAGTGTCCTTAATTGTGTTTTGGAAAAGTAATATAATTTAAATTGAATTTAATTTCTTCTTTTAAGCTTGAATATTAGTATATTATAATCTGAACTGGGCTGATCTGAACTAACTGGTCTGTACAACATCTAATTCATACATTTCCACACATAGACTCCTTAAAAACCATAGAATCACTTAAACTTCTCTCCTCCCTCTTATATCCATGTGGATCACTTATGCATGCTGCATTTACTGTACTTAAAGTGCCTTTACCACAACACTGAATAATGTAACTTGCCTGTATCTGCAGACAGATGGCAGAGGCCAGTGTTTTCCTGACACTCGCATAGCTTGTTGTGCTTTTATATGGACACTGAACAGATAGAACATTTCAGGCATTCACATAATGGACAGGCGCACAATACGTGTATAGAAATGCAAACACTGCTGAATTGCTTTGGAAATAAATGTTGCAAATTACAGAAACAGACATGCAGTTTACATTTGTAATGCTCACACTGACTGCACACACACACGCACATATACACACACAGTGACAATAAAAGAGGACACGGTGTACGTTATACTTACCAACTCCCTCAAGGCATGATGTGTGCTTTGGAAAGCATGAGTGTTGATAATGAAAGCGGGGCTGCTGCATGTGTTCTTTGTGTAAGGACTGAGGGTAATAATGCTCACTTTGAAATGTACCATAGGACAGCAACAGTAAGATACACTGTGAATAACCAAGTGTGTGTGTGTGTGTGTGTATGTGTGTGTGAGGGACACCTTGTTGATTGCAGCACCTTGTCTACCTGTGAGCTGCTCCCATGTGTTACACATGCACAGGTGCGTGACGTGTCCTTCACGTTAATGTGCCATCAATCTGGAAGACTGGAGACAAGCCAGAGTGCAACCTCCCCACCCTCCTGCACACAAACACACAAACACACACACACACACACACACACACACACACAGAACCTTCACATTGGCAGAGTGCACACACTGTAAAAATGTCTGGTCTCAGAGGAGACTTTGCATATGAGAAGAGAATTTCCTGCAAACCTGGGGCTTTCCCTTACCACTATTAAATTATCTATCATGCAATTAAAATCCCATTCTGTAGAGAAGGACGGAGACAGAGATAGAGTCCGACGGAGATAGAAAGCACTCTCAGTCATTCATCAAATCTGCAGTGACTGCAATGTCTTGTAAATCAATTACCAACTTTGCTATTATTTTGATATAGTTTTTTTTAAAGTTATCTATTTATTTTAGGAAATAGCATTCACCAAAACTTAACTTTGATTGTCTTGTAGCAGAGTCCCTTCTCTCAGTGATGAAGATATGTTAAACTATAAGTGAGTTAATGTTTTAAAAGCAGGAGATAAGGGCATGTGGAGCAGTTATAGATGGAGAAATTAAAGTAATCATTTACGGTCAGATGCAAATCTGACAGCGTAAAAGCTTCGTTTGTCCACAAGTCTGAAAACGTAGTGGTGTCACGATCCATGGCTGTATATTATGAGATGGTAGATGTGGAAGGTGGATGTGTTGACAAAGACCACTGATGTGTAGGTTAATCAAAACTTTAATTGAAAATACTGTCTGTTAATACGTTGAGGAAAATAGTAATTGCACAGGTTGTGTTTTATACTGTACAACTACAAAGTTTGAAACAATACAGCTACGGTATTTAAAATGTACATACTGCACCTTTTAGTTATGACCAGCAGGATTGTTTGATCACTGTTCTTCCCCTTGTGATCAGTGACTATTATTGATGTAATCTTTGATAATATTCCTGGTGTTTTGGCCAGATATGTCGCACTGGATTTTTCTACCAAGTGTACGCTGAACAAATAATGCAAAAAATAAATAAATAAAAATAACAAAAATAAATAAATAAATAAGAGCTATTGGGAAGGGTATGTGAGATCTGCATCTAAAAAGCCAGAATTCTGAAAATTTGAATGTAGCAAAAACATAAATAAAAGCTTAAGAGTGAAGCAGAGACATAAAATTGGTCTGATTATTTTTGTGTGTGTGTATATATATATATATATATATATACATATATATACATATTATACTGCCTGTACAACTTGTTCTCATTCGTGCGATGTTGTGGTGGCGTTTTTTGAATAGTGATGCGTACTGTTTACAGAGGAAACTGCAATGAGCCCAATGTGCTCACAGTACTGGTATATGGTGCTGATTCGATATCACAATTTGCTAGTGAAATGAGGAATCTAGTGAGTGTAATTACACCTGTTATTTTTTATATACACCCTCTAGATAATGTTAGTATACAGTCTAGCTATAACACTTTGACTTATCAGATTAGTTCACATTGCCCCATGTGAATGAATTGGTTATTTAAAGCAGGTTTAAAGTTATAGGAAAGTTAAAATGAAAATATTAAGCATTACACTCTTACCTAAAAAAAAACAAAAGAAACAACAACAAAAAAAAAAAACGATTGTAGCTTCTAGACGTATAAATGAACATTGAACATATTTAATGATCCGTTATTACAAAACAGTTGTTAAAAAAGAATAGCAGACTAAATCCTCCCTATGTTCAAGATGAGAATGGGGAGAGTATAATAATACATTGCCATAGGAGTCAAAGTCAGAATTTTAAAGTTTAATTATGAAGCTCCCAGTTTAATGCTGGGTTTCTGAACCAGCACCAGATAGCTAAAGACAAGAAGAAAGACAGAGACGGGGAGTGTTAGAAATCTTTACCATTGGAGATGTTGTAAGCCTCCCGGGGCTGTTGGGCCATGAAGGACAGTCATTTGGGGCTATTTATCATCATTATTTTTAAAGTATTTCAGCTTTATTAGACATTTTTAACTGATAAGTGACAGTCTGGGGCGTCAGTCGGGTGCTGACATTCACAAAGGTCACTAATTCAAACCAGTGATGCTTCATGCCATCATGACTCATACAGATCATGTATCGCTCTCTACTTTAATTTATATTCCACGCATAAATGGATGAATTAACATACATATCCATGCCTGGTATATTTTATGTAATCCATTTAAAAGCACACTGAGATGCATAGCAGAAGCATTACTTCCTTCTATTGAAAGGAGATATTCAGAGTTATTCATCGCAGTTTTCATCATAAGTTGGAGCTACACTCTGAATTTACAACATGATTTCAACAGATCTAATTGCAGAAAATTCCCCCTAACTTCAATTTTAACTAACTGTCAACATCAGGCCTTAAATGTGCATTTCAGTAAAATCATATAAGACATTATTTTGAACAGAACAATCTGGAGAAAGAGCATACTTGCAATATTTCCAAATCCTTTCTACATGATTGATTGAGACACATAATAATGAGATTGATGAAATAATTAGATGAAATTGAACGCGACAGTGCCAGCTGAAGTCAGAGAACTGACTGAGAGTCCATTCATAGCATAAAGTAGGTGTTTCATTTGTGTGATTCTCTTCCAAGCTGCCTGCTCCAGACCAGCTGAGGTCCAAACAGTGTACAAACTGTACGTCCTCACATCAGGCAGTGGCCAGCACTTCTTGGCTCCTCACTCTGGAGAACATGGAAACTGTGGCAGGACGCCATCTTGGCACCCTGGCAGAGCAAGAGAGAGATGTGGATGTTGCATGTAACTTTAATTCTTTCATTATTATTTGCCTCTATGTTATATAATAGGCTAAACTAAAGCCCCTTCCATTAAAAGGGTGCATAGAATTAGTAAATGTCCTTGTTTTGCAACAATAATATGAGTTAAAGATTCATGAATTTAAATGTTCATCATATGCTGAAACCCCAGTAACATTTATAAGACCCCCCAAACTGAAAACAGTGAATTATTTTATTTTTCCTTGCAACATTAATGAGATAAATAGTGGAAGTGCATGATGTCATACAAGATTAAAAAAGTTTCTTCTACGATTTGCCTCCACAGCTGAAGTACTGACTAACCTGTTGGCTGTGTAGCCAGTTGTTAAAATAAGCATGAAAACTTCCTACACATAGTTTTAGATGTACCTGTTTGTTTTCATTAAAAATAGAGACGCAGTGAAGCTGACTAAAATTGCACTAGAGACTGAAGCAGGAGTGTTGACATACACGAACCAATTTTAAACAAGAATATTTCTAATAAGGTTGAAACAAAAGAAAACAGAAAGTACACATGAACTCTTTATTAAGCTAAACATCGCTAGAAAACACAAGAATATCTTGATCTTTTTTTATAACATGCATGACTGTGCATCTCATCAACCTGCACAAGTTTACATCAGGAGGTTAGAGGAATGGTGAAGGGTTATGCTAAATCTTATATAGCAGGACTTTACTGAATTTTGAGACATTTTTTCAATTTCTTATTTCTTCTGTTGTTCCAGCCTGTTTGTTTTCATTCTAAGTTACTTTGCGTTGAGGTTTAAGCACCAAACTTTTGAATTATATCATAAAATGCATCCTTTTAACTCCCTGCTTGTTCGTGACAAATGCTCATCCAACCTGGCTGTAAAAATGGGAGTGACATCACGATCTTTTGGAAGAGAAATATTGAGATGGTGCAAAGAAAACAGTATTATTTTACTCTATTTTCCAGTGAATAAATTAAATTAAGCATGGCTAAGTCTGATTCGCTCCAGTGTGATAAAGTGGAGGGAATAGTAGCTGTGCCTTTTGATAATTTCCCAATCATTTCCTGATGTATCTGCTTTACATGTTGGAACCACAGATCAGGCACAGATCAGCAGATCAACACCCTGGCAACAGCAATGAGGGTTTGAGTTCATAATACCCTCCTGGCATGACAGGAGTTTGGAGAGTTTAAGCTCATCCAGAAAATGCACTTATACAGTGAACACTTCTATGTCCACTTCAGGCTGAGTTGGGTATAATTTAACAGCCCTTGAGGACCCAAGTTGCCCATCCCTGCTCTATAAAATGTCTGGCGAAGTGTTTTAGGTGAATGATTTATTGCAGTCTGCCAGATTCCTTTCTATTAGACACCTTGTGTCGTCACAGAGAGCTGCACCTAAGTTTAAATTATTTTAACTCTAGCACAAAATGCATGGACAGTATGCCAGACCTGAACATGTCTGAAACTTTGTTCCTGTACTATGTAACGCATACATAGATTAACAATGCATCCTGCAATGCCCACCGCAACAGCATAAAAGCCTCTTTTATTTGCCAGGTGTATCGTTAGATAGGGACATTTGCATGTACAGTGAATTTTACCAGTCAAATACATCTCAAAACCAAATCCAAACCTGTTTTGAAAACTGAAGTTAAGGATGAAAGCTTCAATGTCAGTAGGCAAATGTATCAGACAACACATGCAGATATGCTGGGCAAAAAATGCATCATGTATTTAACATTTGTGCTGCAGGTGTGACTCTGTGTAGCATCTATTACTCTCTCACTGTCCATGCCTGGTTTACACATCACCAGTTTCACCGTGAACTAGAGGCAAGTCCTGTAGCAAGGTCTGCACATGTATAAGGGTATTCAGAAAGGTCATATACTGGTGTTAAAAATTCTGCATCAGAGTCCATATGCACCAGACAATTTGACAGTGGGCCAGCCCTGACCCCCTCCATACATTTTACAAGACTATGCTTCAAAGTCTGTGATTTTGTCAGTGTGCAGGGTGGGATTGAATTCCTGGCCTTTTGCTGCTTTACTTTTCACATTTCCTTTCTAATAATGTCTGAAGATGGCAAGATCTGTAACAATTTGAAAAGTTATTTCCCCATTCTTGATTATTTGTAAAAATTTTAATGTCCTGCAGAATGTGAAGCCGAAATCATCACACCACATTAAATTTGATAAAAATTTGGATGGATGGATGGATGGATGGATGGATGGATGGAGGGATAGAGGGATGGATGGATGGATGGATACAGTGGTTTAAAATTTGGTATAATTTTATTTATTTTTTTTTTTATATAACGAAAAAGTGGTTAACAAAACAAGGTGTAATGCACTTGAATAAGACTAACAATCAAAAAGGCTCAAAAGAATGTGTTCTTCAAAAGTTGAGGATGTAAAGGAGGTAAGGAAAATGCAGTTATGTCTTGGAAGAAGAGAAAGAGAGATAGCCAGACATAGAGGAAGCAAGAGCTAAAAGCAGCTTTAAAATGGTGAGGAAGAGATAGAGATGATAGAGTGATGGCAGGATAAAGAGGAGCAAAAGTAAGTGGCTATAAGCAAGGAAGGATGCAGGAGTGGTCAGAGATGTAGAAGTAGATAGGAAGATGAGTAAGGAAGGAAAGGAAGAATGAGGGATAGAAAGATGGTGAGTGAACGATAACTGGGAAAAACAGGAAAAGGTAAACTCTGATTGGGAGACATGAAATAGAAAGGGACAAGCACAGGAAACGATGAAGGTGAAGTGACATCACAAATTAATTTATGAACCTTTATTAGATCATTTTGTTTGAAAAAATGTTTGTAATTCACTGCATATGTGTTTGTTATGATGATTATTGGACAGAAGAGACACACTCTTAGGTTGTTTTATGTATATATATGTACACTGTGTGTCTGGGTGTTGGTGTGTGTAGCAAAGCTGAGATTGGAGTCTCGGGGCAGCGCTGGTGCTTAAGGAGGAGATAAGCAGACATAATTAAGAGGCCATTAATAAATTTGTTAATAAGCACTCCATGTAACAGAGAGAGACAGGGAGTGAGAGGAAGATCTTTTGTATGTGTGTGTGTGTGTAAGTAGAGGGAGGCTGACTTTCTTTGTGTGTTTCTCATATTCCATATCAGGCGTATCTGCTGGCTGCGATAAGTTATCATTATGAGATATGTCCTGCCTGTGACACATACACACTGTCATCTCCGCTCCATTTGCATAAGGAGGGCTTTTAGCGATGCCCTTGTACCCTCAATGACAGTATCTCTGCATAAGTCAGGGCACACACACACACCAAGACTTGTACACACATCCTCACACATATGCATTATGTATTAATTGCTTAGCATATGGTCCCATTTCAATGAAAATATGGCTTTTTCTTTTCTTTTTTGTTTTTAAATACAAACATTTAAAGCAAAAATCTGATTTTCCCAGTGATGCGCCCCCTAACGATGGTTTATTCAGCATCCGTCTTGCATCTTACCTGCACTCTGAGCTCTCTCCAGGCAGTAAAAGTCAATCCTTTTGTTTTATCTCTTGCTGACCCTTTCTCTTTCTTCTTTTCTCTTTTTCCTTTCCCAGGATAATGTTTTCATATGTTTCTTTGCTGAATCAGCTACAGTGTGCATTCAAAATGGCCGCTGTGTCGATATCCGCTTACTAGTGTAGCAAAACTCAGCTGCAGCGTCACGCAGCATCCGGGAAAACAAAAATTGTGAAGTGCGATTTCTTAGCCTTGCAATGCTGCTGAGCAGCGACGCTCTAGAAATGCCCAAAAGAATGTCACTGAGCCATTTTACGAGGCAGAAAAGCAGAGTTTTAAGGTTGTTTCCTGGTGCAACTTTAATAAAGTTTTGTTTTAATTGAAAATAATTAGGCATCGAGAGTAAAATTCGCTTTATAAGATGTGAAAATCACCCCAAAGGTTTATCACCCTATTTACCTTCATTTATATTTAAATTGTTATATAAAAGTGGAATAACTTGTTAGGAAAATACCAAGAAACCAATCAAACCCCTCCCCTTGATGATACAAAGACTCCGGTTATCCTGAAAAAGCAAATCACATGGACTGTTTGTTGGGCAGGTGTGTCCTATTATTTCTCTTTTTCTGGATACATTTGCAGCCCATGTAGGGTGACAGTATGTCACAAGCATAAGCAATAAGAAAGACAGCAAACAAGTTATCAGCTGTATACCAGGACTGGTTAGGAATGCAGAAGGAGCTGCAGAACTGGAAAGGTTTTAGTATTTAACAAGGTCAGGAAATTTGCTGGAGGATGATGGATCGATTGTTTTCCATTGAAGACTGTTTATTATAGTATATCCAATATATCCGGAACTAATGCTGTTTGTTTTAGATGTGTGTTTGGCTTGCAAAGGGCATCACAGGCTGAATTTATTTCAGTGATAAATGGAAACTCAATAGTTCATATTGCATATGGTGGCATCGTCATTCCTGAATCTTCTAGAGATCAGAAACACCAATGACATTCATGTGCAAAACAGTATTTAAAACACAACAAAAGTAAAACAGTGAAAAGAAGTTGTTTAGATTGCATTTACAAAATTACATTGACCAAAGGAACTTGAGCAAGGTTACAATGCCTGGAATAATCTTAATATTATGCATCAGTCAAATTTATTTGCACTGACTTTAGGTCTTAATGGCAGGAAAAACCCATCTGGGACACAGTGGTCACACACCAGGGGGAATTAGACCTTTTATTACAGAACCTTGGTGAAATATGCACACAGTTTTCTGTGTGATTGGTGCTCTGATGCAATAGCTGTGGCATTATTAGAGATTTCATCAGTCACTCATGAAAATCTATTTATGAAAAAATGGAAAGTGCTGGCAAAGTGATGACAGAGGAGATGGTGGAGAAGAACAGGGCTTTTAGTTCTGAGTTTGTGACTTTTACAGGACAGTTTCATTTTCCCCCTTTTCACCTTCTTGTTACTGTAATTTCTTCTTTAATAAGATTACGACAGAAATTCCTACTTGATCAGGTTTACAAACTGCACAAACATAAGAACCGAGGAAGGTCTTTGTCTTTGTAAGACATGGACATAACTGTTAGTTATAGATTTAGTAGGACACCTCTTCTGAATTTGACTAATCAACAACTTTGATTCAGATATTAAAACAGTATATACATGTATTTGTTATAACTAACATTTAGTACTTTATAGAAAGCTGAATGTTAGAAAATTAAGTTATAAAATTATATTGTTTGTAATCAATTTTCAAGTTTGATTTTACCTGTAAAATTATTTTTCTAACTTTACTATGTAAAAATCTGATTAATGGGTTGGAATGACTTGGAAGCGTAAAATGTGTTTTGGAGGATTAAAAAATAAAAAAAAATTGTTTAAACTAAATTTATTATTACTGTTATTGTTATTATTATTATTTTAAAAAATGTGCATGAGAAACGTATTGCAACAGAATCATATAAAGTAAGCAAATTCACTAAATCTTTAATGTATAAAATGATAAATAAGAGAAAACTATGCAAACCTCTGTTGGGATTTGGATCATGT
This sequence comes from Melanotaenia boesemani, assembly GCF_017639745.1. Lineage (NCBI taxonomy): Eukaryota > Metazoa > Chordata > Actinopteri > Atheriniformes > Melanotaeniidae > Melanotaenia > Melanotaenia boesemani. The sequence continues at coordinate 13,382,395 of NC_055686.1, read as the reverse complement.
AAAGGCAGAGTGAACAAACAACCATCAAAAATGTAAGTGGTAATATCACTTGAGTATTGTGATATATTTGTAGCGGAAAATAATTTATTTTTCTGTATTTTTTGTTAGCAGCTATGGTACACATTCATTCTTTACATCACTGGCCAAATTATTGTACATTTAAATATACCCCACAGTGCAAACAGTAGCTGGTGTCATTTGGTTGAACAGTTTATCAATGTTTACCTAAATCAATTTGTCATAGGTTTCTATCCTGTGTGGTTCTGTACACAATCTATGTTTTTAAGTTTTCCTTCTATTAACAGGACAGCTTGCAGATTTATAAATTGCATGAATAGATTCTACAAAAATAAAAACCTAAAACTCCTAAAAGCTGAAACCTTATAATCCTTAAAACAAAGCCACCTCACAGAAGAATAGGCTGTAAATTATACTAATAGACTACTACTCCTTCACCTCCATGTCAAAGCGAAGTGAAAACTAAAAGCTCACACATCCATGTCAAATATCAGCCACTCTACACACTCTCAGAGGCTGGGGTTTATTATATGTGACTTTGAGTTGAAGTGTAAATCCTAACCTCAGGCAGGGAGCTGTGGAGCTGAGGTGCTAGTGTGCGTGCAGATCACAGTTTACATTTGAACATGTAAGAAGTTCAGTGATAGCAGCGCTAGTTCGAAGGTCGCGTGCAGCGAGTCACCCTGGGAAACACTGACTGGGTGGTAAAATAGAAACAAGAGCAAAGTTAGCTGCTGTACGTTTATCCTCACTGAAAACAGATTAATCCTGCTCTGCTACTGGGCTTGTAGCACATATGCTTGTAAACTGGAACTGCTGCCTTTTCTATTTCCTTACAGCAGCTGCTTGGAATCATAATGTTTGAAGATGAAAATGATCTGCCTAATAACATTTGGATAGCTGCTTAGCAGTGTGATGTTTTGTTCAGTATCTTTAAAAAGAACTGGCGTTTAATTTCACAATGCTCACAAGTGATGTTTATAGCTTTGCACATTTGGGACACTACTTTTTTAAAAACCTGAAGCTACAACACTCAGACTGTAATCTGTATTGTCAACAAGGAGTACAGCCTGGAGGCTGTTAACTGACAACAACTTTTGGGACTAACACAATGTTTGTCTGAATTTATACATCCAAACAAGCTTTTTGCTGTGGAATTGCAACCAAAAAGCAAAAGTACTTTTCATCGCCTGCTGAGCACTGCCTGAGTTCTCCCATCCAGTGCCAGAATGAATGAACATACTCTGACAACACTTAATGCATCTTGGCAATCTACCCAGGAAAAAGTCCCTTATGGATACAATACTGTATACATCCATTTATTCATTTGTCAGAATTGTTATTAATAAAATTTAATAATGGTTGCAGGAAAAAAAAATGTTTTGGGCTGTGCTTTGCAAATAAAGATTTCTCTGCACACATTAAATATTCAATATGAGATGACAGAGCATAGTTTAAGTCAATGCAACCATAAAATATAGGGAAAGAAAATGGCAGATTAAAACATGAAAATCTGTTTTGAGTAAGTTCGTCCACAAGCCCAAAACAGAAGACGATGTGTGTTATAGTCTCTGGTTCTGGTTTTAGATTTCTGGCTTTTAGCTTTTGTTAGGTATATTTGTATTTTTTTGTGTTTGCATCACTGTATTATTAGCCTCATGCTTTATTTTCTTCCTGTTTCTCCACTTAAAGGGATATTTTGTAAGAAATACTTTGATCTAACGTTGGAATCATGTATCGCATTTTAACGTCAATTTTTCAAGCAGGTATTGCAACAATGGTAACCGCCTTGTCTTAAAAAGCCTTAACATTACCAATGAAAACTATCATTTGATTGTTCATGGAGTGTTCACAAAGGTGTGTTTAGAAGGAATAATGGTTCTCCCAGGGGGATCAGATCTCAACAAAGAAACTGGCCTTGACACAGCACCAGCATTTTGTCACAGTAAAAGCCAGCTTATAAAACCATCCCACCGGCTTTTAGTCTGGCTTTACCGCGACTGAAAGCCGACATTTACCACAACTATGAAAGCAACTGAAAACACATAAACATACACGTCTGTACCAACTAGGCTGGTGTATTTTAGCAGAATCTACTGTTGAATGAAAAAAGTTAGCTTTAGGCTAATTTAGGCAGTACTGTTGACTTATTTGTCAAGGAAAAAGCTGGCAATTTGAGCATCCCTTTCTCCTTCTTAAGTTCCTTCCACCAGGGGAAGGCTGGCCTAATGTCCCTCATTTGTTTGATAGTCTGGTCATGCTGCCTTTTAAGTGCCCTTTTTGGCTTTTTTGGAGATGGTCAAAATGGCTCCCATGCTGCTGCTGCATATGCATGGTCCTGCATTTTGTGAATAACAATTTAACTTGTCAGGGTTGTAAGCCGCTTTTGTTATCTTCTCCTCCCGCATCTTAATCACTGTGTGTTGGCTCGCAGGGATTCCAAATTGGTGCTATTTGTTCTTTGCCGATGGCTGTAGTTTCAAGATGGCAGACCGTCATGGCACTTCAATAGCTTACCCATCATATGTATGACCATATCTAAACTCTAAAATATATATATATATATATATATGTATATATATTTTCTTTTTTTTTTCTTTTCAGAAAATGTTACTTAATGTCCCTTTAAATTACATTTCATAATTTCTCATGTAAATTTCTTTCTTTTTTGACCCAGCTCAATTATCAGTTTCCCAGCGTATTCCCAGTGTATTTATATCCTGCTTGACTTTGACTGAACATTTGCCAGGTCATGTCATTTCCTTTGGTTCACCCTCTTTTTTTTGTATTTTTGTCATTATGGAATTCCTTCTGCTGCTGTACTTTTCTTTTTACTCCCACAAGTTACTAAAGTTTGCACTGGCTCATTATCCAATACTTATTTTCTGCTGGTTCTGCATTTCGTGCGTTCACTTTCAACCATGCCTCATGCCATTCATTGTCTGTTATTTTGCATAGAGAAGCATTCAGGGGACTTGGTGCAAACCTAAAAACACTTGTGTTGTTTTTTTACTTTAAAACTAACCAACACTAACTTACTTCAAAGTTGAAAATTGAAAAGGTGATTATATACAGTATTTGTATATAAACTTTCTTGCTTTACCTTTTACGTTTCTTATAAGCATTTTTTAACAAATTATAGTTGCACAATATCTCGTGTGTGACACTTTCACGCAATGTAAAAGTTAAGCATGTTATGTGATTTAAAGGCAGCTGCAGATATTTTACAATTTTGTACCCAAAAAGCAATAATTTTACAATGTTGCAGCCTTTACTTAAACTAAATTACCACATTTTCTGCCATGGACTGGCAAAGCTTTTAATTTTTTTTTTCTTCTTTTTTTTATGCTGCATTTGGTCATATAATCATATTCAGTAAACTATTTTGTGTCAAATCAAACCCATTTTACAAGTACATTTAGTTTAGTGTCTGCAACTTTGTGTTCAAATTATTTTAATTATTTATGCAGCACATTGAAATCTTACAGTGTCCACAGGAATATAAAAGTAGTGGTATATGTAAACTCTCTGCTGACAATCCCACAATATTATGAACATTTTATAGATGACTTATGCAAGATTTAATGATACAAAAGTTAAACTAGCTAAAGTAAAGTGGTCATTTTGTATAGGTTGGAATGTAGGGAATAGTGAGTCATTTCTGAGTCAGTACAGGCCTTTTTTTCTTTGTGGAGCATCAATACTTTGCTTATTGGTTTTTGACTAAACTGCAAAGTTATTGTTCTTTTTAATTCAAAACATTTAATATCTTTCCCTTTTCCACGTTTCGCAGTTTCTTTTCTTACAAAAACCCTGCTCCCACAGTAGCAGCAATAGACGATGGGGGTAGTGTGGCTCAGCAAGGCAGAACGGTCGTCTTGTAACCCAAGGGTTAGCAGTTCAATCATTGGCCAAGTCGAGTTCATGTCGAGGTGTCCTTGGGCAAGACACCGAACCCCTAATTGCTCCTGATGGGTCATGGTTGAGTGCCTTGCATGGCAGCTTCCGCCATCAGTGTGTGAATGTGTGTGTGAATGGGTGAATGTGATGTATGGTGTAAAGTGCTTTGGGTACCATTCCAGGTAAAGTAAAGCGCTATATAAATACGGACCATTTACCATTTACAAAATGGCTAGGTTTCCCTACACCACTATTTTGTGATAATCTCACTGTTCTTTTGATTTAACCAACATGAGGAAAAATGCAACACAGAAAAGTTGGTCACCTTATTGAAAAGCTGCCTCTTTCTTCCTGCTCCTCTCCCCTCACCCTTCTCCTTTCTAACCCTCTACAAACCATCTTTTATGTACACAGTAAATCTCCAAGGACCCAAAAAGGAAGCAATTAGTTCTGTTTTTTTCTTCCATAATGTATCCAGTAATGATCTGCCTGACAATAAGTCATTATGGCTCTGCATGTTGGTGTGAGTAAGCAAGAAGTTGCCAGATCCACATGCTTCTCTCAACGATACATAACAGATAAACTGTCCACGGATTCTCTGGCTCTTTGAGGTCTGTGGAAGATGATTAGTTCCAGTGTAGCCACCCTGCTGGGAAGCATCTGCAAAAGTGTTGTCTTTTTTGTTCTAACACAGCTTTTATTTTTAATAAAACGTGACATAAGAGCTTCCCTTCAGGGATGGGACTTTCAGAAAAATGGGGGAGGCTATCATTTTCAAAATGAAACATCTTTTATGGAATGTTTCATTGTCGTCGTTTGGTCAATCACGATGACATCATCTTTTTTACCCCAGTGGTTAACAGCAACTTTTGCTGTTTTGTTAATAGACATCAGTGATTGTTTGAAGGCAAGTCTTGTTATCTGTCAACAGTGTAATCTGCTCTTCAGAGTGTTGTGATCTGCTTCTTTAATGTCACCTTTTCCAACATGTTAAACTTTATAATCAAACGTTCTGCTGCTTGAATTAAAAACACCAGAGTTGGTTTTAATGAGTGATTGCAATACCTGCTCTCGGGGATCATCTAATGAAGCTGAATGCAGTTGGTTAGCCTTGACAAACATTTAGCACATGGAAAAAGGTGCCCTGGGCTCAGCCAAAATCCACCTACAAAGAACACAAAAGCATTTATTATTTGTTGTTTGTCTTTTTTTTAGTGGGCAAGAACACAGAATATGAGATGGTAAAAATGTTGAGGTGATGGCTGTAGCTCAGGAGGTGGAGGTTGTTCTTTAGCCATATTTATAAGTTGTACAGGGAAGTATTCAGATACACTTCTGACTCTTGTCTGATGTGAGAATTGGTCTTCGTCTAACTGGGCTCATAGCTCGTGTTAATGATCGTTGTGTTTGATAATAAGGCTTAATCTTATTTAACAAGCAATGATGTGGAAGTGTTTTTTTTTTTCATTATTCTTCTAATTTCCTTACTTATCTCTGTAGGACTTTTCAAACGGCTAATGCTTTTATCCACATGTATCACAGGAGAACTTTTCTCATCAGACAGAATTTAATTTAAGCCTTGGCAATATTGTGCCTGTTTCTGAATGTTGCATTGAGTCACCCACACAAACAGCTCCTCATTAAATGAACTCGACTACTTTCATCCTGTCAGATAGGATAACAGACTCTCATAATCACAATCCAAAATACATGGGCAGAGATTGACATAATGTCATGAGACTGTGATAGCTTAAACTTTGGGTAGATGCACATGTATTAAAAGAGCAGCCAGACTAGATGACCTGCTGGTAGAAAGGAAGGAGAGTCGTATAGAGGCAGCAAAAATTAATAAATAAAAATTTCAAAAAGCAACCCATGTACAGATGGACATATGTAAGAGGAGATCAACAAGCCAGCTTGAGATGATGGGGTTGCCTGGATGGTTCTTAAAAGGGGAGGCCTACATCTGAACACATAAAGGGAATTATCTCCGTCCAGTTCAATAAAGCAGCTTGCATAATTACAGTGCAGTTTACAAGCGGCAGGGAAATTGAATCCCTTTATAACTGGAGAGGAAACAGTGAGAGGAAGATTGGAAGGTAGATAAACAGGTGAGGGGGATTCCAAAGAAAGGAAGGGCTTTCACTTGTTCTCTAATCTTTGTCCAGCAAATGGGACTTTGAGACACATGAACCACTGGTAAGTCTTTTTTTTTTTTTCTTCCTTGTTTGCTGCAGCAGGCTTCAAAAATGAAACCCACTGTCCTGGGCTAACCTCATGTAACCAGTTCAATTTCATCTGACAAATGAACAGCATGAACAATGGCCGGTGACAATTTGCCTTCCCCACCCACTGCCGGGTGTCATTTCAGGATCTTCTGGGTGGCTATTTATTGTCAAGTCGCTGTTTGATGTCACCAATCAAAGAGCGATTGTACTGGATGGGGAACAGCTGCTCCAATGAGATCAGGAAATAATTAGGAGTAACATTTTGTGAGCTGCATGGCATTTCAGTTGATAGCTGAGCTGCCAACAAGAACATAGGGGAATGAGGATGTACTGTGGTGCGTTCATGAAAATGTGTGTGTGCCTTGGTGTGCGGACATGAATGAATTGAGGACAGACTAGAGGAGAGAGACTCTGCAAATCAGTTTAATTAAAGAGTACCGATGCATGAGATTAGATTGGGAGCCTATGGTGTAAAGGATATGATTACATAGTGCAAGAGAAACAGATTGGTGATAGAGGAAGAGAAAAAGACTGTTAAAAGGAGAGTGTGAGTGATGGTGAAAAATTTGGGAGAAAACAGCCACAATGCAGCAGACTCCAGTGGTAGCAGTTGCCTGTAGTAATCCACAGTATGCCAGTCCCAGAGTGCTACTTAGATTGCCACTGCACCCAGGGTGTTTCCTGTCTTGGTGTTGTGGCGCCTCCTGAGTCAGGCAGAGTGTGTATGTGTGTGAAACATCACTGGCTGTGCAATCTGTTTGTTGCTGAGAGCCTAATTATTATTGTCTCAAAGAATCTGGTGACAAGATTCAACACAACTGCTGTATGATACACACACACACACACACACCAAAAGTGTGCCCTGAGCCCTTGTTTGCGAGACCATTGAATCTTATGCCCTCTGCAACGCTCTTATTGTCATAAAATGAAACGAATTTGCTACGCAGCCTATTTATATTTGACTCATTCACTTTCAATCTTTTTACAATGTTTATGCCAAGCTTGGAAATTGGATTCACTACCACTGATATCTGGGTCAGATTGAAGTTTAGCAACAGAAACTTTAGTGGCAACACATTTGTTTCTTTTCATATGTTTTCATCTTTATTTATCATTCTGCTGATCTGCATATAATAAAAATCTAGTATAGTATCTAGAGTATATATATATATATATATATATATATATATATATATATATATATATATATATATATATAGAGAGAGAGAGAGAGAGAGAGAGAGAGAGAGAGAGTTAGCAAAACTAACTAAAATGAGACAATTAAATGCTTCCTTGTTGTCAATAATAGCATAGCTGCCCTCAGGGCTATGAGGTAACTGGTCACTAACTTAGATTCCACTGGTAAAGAACATGAGGGGATGGCATTGAACTTTATCCTGCAGGCTGAGTTGACCCACAGTGTCTGATAATCGCATTTCTTTAAGATAATTAGACTAGTTTCTTATTTTCAAAGCGACTGTGGACGTCAAAAGCACCAAAAGTGAGTTGCCAGCTGTCTTACAACCAGTAAAATCATCCAATCTCTTGTCTTTTTGTCCACTACGTGTCTCCATGGCTGGTATAAAACATTATGGCTGGTAAACAACAGCAGCATCCTCAGTAAAAATTAGTGTGCACCTTGGTGTTGTTTTCCCATCTGTGCTGTGCTGAGCAGGAGCCAATTAAAAGCCATATCAGTGGCAGTCATTTTACACAGGACTGAATGACAATTAAAGAATTTCACATTGCATTAAAAAACAGATAATGTCACTTTTTTCTTTTAAGCACTAAAGGGCTCTGGTGATCATATACATCAACATCACCTGTATTATTTGAGTTCCCCAAAGCTCCAGCTGATGTCCTAAATCTTAGCTATGAAATTAGTTTAGTTTGGAATCAGTAAGCCACAGAGAAAATTCAGAATAAGAGACTGTAACAAAGTCAGGGAGAGTGATCCAGACATAATGTAATAACAGATATTGTCCCAAAAGTGGTATAAATTAGAATAATTAAGAATTAAATGCATTTGCTAAATATATTGCAAAGGATGGAATAATCATCAGCTTGATGAAAGACATGAAAGTCAATTAGCAAAGTTGTAAAGAGATCGAAAAGTTTCTGGGGTTAAGAAAGGAGAAATTTCTCACTACATGTCAGAAATCATGATAGCTTATTTTATTCATTTCTAACTATTTGGGAAGAGAATACAAAGAATATATTGATATAAGTAAGGAAATAAAAAATTTAAGTTGAAATTTTATCTACCAAATGAATTCAAGCAGTGACTTGATAGACTGAACTTGTTTTGTTTCATTGGATTCCTTTTGCCTGACACTATGCTCTACCTAAGCTCTCTTCTTCTTGTAAGAGTCTGATGTTTTGCTTTATTTTGCCCTAATGAGCTTATACTATAAGATGTAAACAATGCAAGGCAAGACAAGGCAAGTTTATATGTAAAGCACAATTCAAGGATGATTCAAATTGCTACACAGACATTGAAGTACCAGAAAATAAATAGCATTATTTAAAACATGTTGGTCATAGTCAAGCGCAGGGGTCACACATCGTTTTGGTGTCATGTTGCAGTTTCTCTTCCTAATCTGAAAGTGGCAGCAGGGGTTTTATGGGCTGGTAAACGCAACAGGACAGAGTTCTTTTGATGGTTCACTTCAGATCTGGTAGGTATTTCCTTTTTTAAAACAACAATGGCAACCAACATGGTGCACCGTTTTCATGAGCTTGTGGAAGCAAATGAAAAATTAATCTGACCAGCCTCTGATCAATTTGATTCAATGGGTGTTGTTTTTAAAAAATGCCGGTCACCACACAAATTCAGCGAAAAGATCCAGAAATTCAGAAATGCATAATCCCAAACTGACCAATCACAAGGGAGTACTTCCGCGTAACCATGTGCATAGCAGGGGTGCACGTCGGGTCCGGAAGAGGTACGTGCCAAACCTCCTAGCAAGTATAAAATCCAGCTTTAGAGTCCAAGTGGTCTAAAAGTTGTTATATTAAAGATGGAAACAGAAGTAAATGGAGGTTCAGTCAAACATTAAAATATATTTGTGCTTCTATTTTTTGTTTATATTAAATTATCATAAATTTGAAAGATACATGCTTCATTCAATTACCTTTTAGCGATGACATTTGTCCAAACGGTTTAGGTAATCCAAAATGATTCTTTGAAACAATCACAAAACTGAAGGTGATTGAAAGGCAGGCAGGACTTATGTTTAAGAAAGCTTATGTTTCCCTTTAACCTGCTTTTACCTCTACTAAGGTGGAGGTCATGTATTCAGTGGCATTGGTTAGTATATCTGTTAGCAGCATAACTCAAAATGTTAAAGACAGATTGTGATGAAATTTTCAGGAAATCTCAAAAATTGAACAAGGAACAATTTATTGCATTTTGGGGGTGATCCGGAGAAACCTGACTCAAATTGAGGAGTAATTATGCAGAACTTGACAGGCTGTTAGATGCATTTTATTTTATTTAAGGTGTGCTGAAACAGAAATATATTGAAAACGCTCTGGATTGCTGCTTTAATAGAACCTAAAGTAATTCAGGTTTGCACGGTGGTGTGGTGGTTAGCACCGCAGCCTCACAGCATGAAGGTTGCTGGTTCGAATCTCCCCTGGGGGAGGTTTGAACCTTGAGGGTGGTGGCCTTTCTGTGTAGAGTTTGCATGTTCTCCCTGTGTATGCATGGGCTCTCTCCGGGTTCTCTGGCTTCCTCCTACTGTCCGAAGACATGCATGTTAGCTTAATTAATGACTCTAAATTCTCCCTTGGGGTGAGTGTGTGTGTGTGAATGGTTGTTTGTCTTGTTCTGTGTTGGCCCTGCGATGCACAGGTGACCTGTCCAGGGTTTACCCTGCCTCTCACCTCTTAAAATGCTGGGATAGGCTTCAGCTTACCCTGCGAACTGTAATGGACAAAGTGGTACAGATAATGAATGAATAAAATAATCCAGCATTTTCTTGATTCCTTGCACTTAAATATTAATGGTTGATTTTGTGACTTTGGTCTTCAAAAATTATTCCTACAAGGGAGCAGAGATTTCTTTTTTTTCCTTTTTAGTGACAATGAGAGGAAAAACTTTCCTTTGTCTCTGTTGCCCATTCATTCAAAAGTGACTGCTTTCATTTTAACTGAAAATAAGCCAATAACTGATAAAGTATGCGTGGACTGATTTTTATCCTACTGTTAAAACTATTCTCTCGCTGAAAATGAAAAAGCAAAACATTGTAGGAAAACATTGTAGGAAGAAAATGTCCACAAGGACAGAGCTTTACTGACCAATACCACCCTGCTTTATCCCTCCACTGCCCCTTAAACAACAGCATTGCTGTTCAGCTTTCAAACATACATATCCCAGGCTAAATGACAGGTGGCTGAGGAGTGGTAGGAATCTGACCAGAGGAAAAACACAGTATTGTAGTAACATGGCTTTCGATTGCCTCATTTGGGAAACGATGCCTAAACGGAATTAGTGAAAAGAGTTGAGAAGAGAATAAGGAAGCAGCTAAAGATTAAAGTAGGTCCTTTCCTTTTTATGACTCCTGTCTCTCACTAGACGGGGTTTTCACATTCACCTGTGTGACTGTGAGTGGATGAGGACTGTTTACAAGAGCCTGATTAGCATTGTGCTCCATGTTCCACTGCTGTAGCTCCTATAAAGAGGGAGATAAGAGAGCAGGAAGAGAAAGTGTTGGAGGAGAAAAAGTACAGGCTCAGGACTGTGCCAATGGAGGAAGAAGTGAAAGCAATGCTGGTTAGAATGTTAGTTCCATTTATTAATGAGTGGAATGAAAGACAGTGTCATCACCTTTCTCTGATTTGGTATCTGTACACTTTTTGGCTGTCTAAGGTAAAGAATGACAGGTGTAGGTGAAAACGTGATGACATTGTTGGACGTCAATCCAAAATAGGAGAAAGTTGTTTTAATCTGACTGTAGCAGATCAATAAATCATTGGTCAGAGTATGACATGAAAAGAGAGCTTGATATTTACAAGATCAAGGAAGTTTGCCTGTGTGCCACTTGCTGCAGGTCGAGACGTTTCCTATGATCTGTTGCTGATAACAAATAGAATAATAACATGTATGTCATATATTAGTGGTCCTCTGGCACAGGAAGGCTTGTAAACACAGCTGTTTATGGTGATCAGTGTTGGCCCTTGACCTACAGGAACAGAACACTTCCCCAGTTACACAAAAAAGGGGGAAACAAGACTTTTGTTTAATTTGAAAATAAATTTCAAATAATTCATTAATTTTTTATACAGCTTAGTCCAATTCAGGGTCGCAGGAAAGCTGGAGCCTATCCCAGCAATTAGGAGGCGAGAGGCAGGGTACACCCTGGACAGGTCGCCGGTCCATCGCAGGACAACACAGAGAGACAAACAACCACTCACACCCACTCACTCCAAGGAAGAATTTAGAGTGACCAACTAATCTAACATGCATGTCTTTGTATGGTGAGAGGAAGCCAGAGTTCCCGAAGAGAACCCACGGATACATGGGGAGAACATGCAAACTTAACACAGAAAGGCCCCTTTTCGAAGGCTTCCTGGTACAGGAACTACTTAGAATGGGTAGACAGCTGGAGCCAGTTTAAATCCAACTAAGTATTCACATGCAAAAGTAATTTAAGTGACCGAATTTAAATATCATTTTAACCTGTTGGTACCACACGTCCCATGGGCGGGACATGACAAATAAATGTGTACCTCCTCACATTATACACCACTGAAAAGCTAAGATTCTTAAGATTTGAATGTTGTATTTAATTCCAGACTACAGTCATAACTGTACATTCATTAAACACTTATTTCACATTTGCAAGTGCAGTTTAACTGTACTCCAGTAGCAGACAATACTGCAACAGAAACTGTCCTGCTACATTAGCAAGGATCCAGTGACAGTACCTACTAAATAGTTGGTCCACTACAATTCTTTTCAATTATAACTTTAGTAAAAAAATTGCAAGATTTTAAGGGGTTAACTAACAGGAGAAAGAATTGATGTTTTTAGTCATTTTTCTGTTTAAACAATGTGCTGTAAGAAGTGCCAGTGCAAGTTTTGATTACTTTAGCTTGGTGTACCACATATTTACTTGTGGGTTTGACATGAAGGGACAGTTTTCTTTTGTTTTTTGTACAAAAAAAAAATAGCCATAATCACAAATAATTAAGCGATGACAAAAGTTAATCTAACTATGCAACAAGAATCCAGATTCATTTTGTGAATTGTGATCCTGTCCCAAAAGACTGATTAAATCTGTTGTCAATATATGTGAATGTTGGGGAAAAGACACATTTCTGTTACTTCCCCTGCTCTTTTTACCTTTCACACACACAGAAACAAAAACAGAACCACTTTCATTTCTTCTCATTTCAATCACTTGTCAGTTTCAATTTCCATCCTTTTATTTTATCGTTACACTGATGACGGCAGTAGCCAAGTTTTAGATGTTTCCTGCCGCTGTAAGACAGGGTGAGTCAGATACTTTTTCTTCTCAATTTCATAGATCATTACAGTCTTGTTATTTTTCTATATCACATTTTTTAGCTTGACATGAAAACAAAAGAGACAAAAAATAAATATTAAAAGAAAGACCATGTTGCAGTATTTCAAAATGTGACAAAGCTACAACTGATGTTTGTTTTATGTAATTTACTGTTTGACCCCAACATCAAGGTATTACAATTCATTTGCTAATGATATCCTGATGTTTTAAACCACCAAAGTTGGGGACATGAGGTCTCTCCGATAATAATGTGAAAGCAAATTGATTTGTCCTCTCTCAGTGACTCTGGATGCAATCCAAGCCAAGTATTAAGATAAGAGTCCTTCTGGGTTGTTTAAATTCGTCAAGTCATTGTCGATTCACCCTTCCCTGCAGCTCATTACCCATCTGCTCCTACACACTCTCAACATTGCAATTTAAGGATGAAAAACCCACCTCTGTGTGTGTGTTTTGCAGAAAGACAGCAACTGGTCATTAACTAATGCACAGCAGGAGAGTGTGTCCGACGCTGCTGGCCTCGCTGAGGTCAGAGGTCGTTGACGTAAAAGCACACCAGTCCCTGGCAGGAGTCAGTCTGCCTTATCCATGTCTGCCAGAATCTTAGAAAAAACACACACACACATACATCAGTACAGAAGCTTACAGGGATCTGAAGACGATGCAATTAGACACACACTCTCATGTCAGATGTGATCAAACATAGAAGTAGACACACACACAAACTGCCTATTATCACACACATATGAAGAAACATTAAGCATCTGGTAGTTATTTCAGATGATTTTATTTTTCTTTTTATTAAATAAAGGGAGACAATCAAAAACAAAAGCAGCCAGTATTTTATTTATTTGTATTTTTACATTGTCAGGACCTTTTAACTAACTATAGAGTAACAAAATATTCAACTTGAACATGTAAAAAACGTAAGCAGACATCCATAAAACATGGCTGAAGACACACACCTCTCAGCAATGCAGTGCAAGTGAGCATTTTAACATTTTAAAATGAACATTTTAAATAAAGTTTTCTTTCAGATTTTTCCATAAATAATCTCAGCTGTGGCTTGTTCACAAATAAACTGTGATGCTCAACTTTCAGCATTACGGCTTACAGGTACAGTGTGAAAAAATTACTGACATCTAATGGTGAAGTTGGGCATAGGAATGACCCTATATGCCAAGCGCAGCTATGGATGGACAGTGACCATCAGTGGACAAAATTCTTCTGAAATGAACATGTTTTCATCTGCAAAGGAATCCAGTGGCCTCAGGTGCAGCCAAAGACTGTTTGGGAAAAACAACATGACTTTTAATATACACTTGCTAACACACACTGCTCAAAGTGTCAAACAATGGGGGCTGTTATGGGCTACATCAGCTCTTATGAAGTATTTTCATGGAATACAGTATGTCCCCTCACAAATAGTCAGAACATTTCTGTTGTGGAGAGAATTCCCAAAACAGGCCAAGAACACTATACAGCCAGAACATGAAATGGTTCAATCTTTTTCTGAAGAACTTTACTTTAGTAAAAGATAAACAGAAAATTGTGAAATACTTAATGAAAGTGTCAGAGGTTTTGGCCATACCTTGGTGCAAAAAAGTATAAAAATGTCATACAGGCTTGTGATTGCAAAGTTGCGTGGAAATCTAAGCTTCTGGTCGTAGGACCGATTTTTGGTTGATGGAGTTCTGTATCACAGTCATAAAACAGAGCTGTATGCTTAAAAGATGCTACATTTTGTTTAATTAATGACTTGGTTATTTTTAAACAAGGACGTATGAAAAGGGACTAGTATTTTATCAGTAAAGTTAAGTCAAATGTTTCTCTGATTTTGTGTATGTTTTAAGGAACATAAAGATAATACAATGGAGCACACATACTATTTACTGTAAACTTTTAACCTCCAGCACTATATGATCTTGAACATCTAAATTTATAAAAGGGGTAATACCTCAAAGCAAACATGTAGTATGAGTATGAGTCAATGACTTGACCTTGTTCTGTACTTGGATCAAGATACACTAAGTTTTAATACTTTGTGGCAGAAAGAGGCAAAAGTGTATTTATAAGTACAAGAATAAGCTTTAGTATGAAAGTGTAAGTTGTAGTATTAATCTACTTGATCTACTTAATCTCAAACTTTTCTTTATAGTTTTCAGTATACGCTAAGTCTAACAAAAATTATATTATAAACCCTCTTTACATACAAACATGATTAACAACAACAGTGAAATCACAGTTAAACCCACCAGTTTGTTGACAGATTGTTGTCATATGCATATTTTTCACACAAAAGGCCTTCCTCTATTTACACAAACTGGATCAACTTATGCAGCTTTTGCAGGTTTACAGAAGCTGATTTGCAGCTTCAGCTTTTTATAACCATCACTTACATTAAAAATAACCTAATTACTTTCAAACTAAATTTTTTCTTGGCTGTGAAATTGATGCAGAGCAACACACAACCACCCAGGTTGGTGGACTTTAAGAATGTTAACATGGCAGACTGGGGAACAAACAAAATGACCTGTATTCTTGCTGCAGCTGTTTTCTGTTTCTTTAAAAGCTCTGTCAGTCCATATAGAGGCGCATTTCAGTGCTCACACACACCTCACCTTCTGTTCGCTTTCCTGTATTGCAATTTTTCTGTTAAAGTGATGGTTGTTAACACGCACTCTTCTAGACAACCAGTTACAGCCAGTAACTTATGTTTTCTGTCACTGCTGCTTGAATGTGCTTCAGCAACCCAGCCAATAGGCATTTCGGTCCCTAAACTGCAAACTGACAGAGACATACAGTATGTTGCACATGGGCTCTTCTTCTTGCTCTGCATCAGTCTAATGCTGAAGCATGAGTTGGGTTTATTTTGTGCCTCGTGGAAAATAAAGGCAAACGTTTGTGTCTGTGCAGCTAAATTATGTATTATTGTCATGTCACGTGGCATGGTTTTAACAGTAATGTGTTTTAGAGAGAGCGCTCTGTTTTACAACCCCAAACTATTCTGTTTTTTTATGCATGTTTCATCCAACTCAGGACTATGAGGGGGCTGGAGCCTTTCCTTGCTCCTAATCAGGCAGGAGGCTGGTACACCCTAGACAGGGACCATCACAGGCCCAACACAGACACCATCCTCTCAGTGTCAATTTTGAACCTGTGATGTATGTTTTTGGACTTTTGGAAAAAGGCAAATCACATATGCAGGGAGAACATGTGCACTCCCCACATTAAGGCCTGAACTCAAACCAGGAACCCTCTTGTGCAGCAACAGCACTAACCACCACATCTTTATCCAGCCCAACTTTTAAGCCAGATGTTACTAATCCCTTGGTTATAGAAATATTACCATGCAGCAAAGGCCTTAAATTTTACTAGGTTAGATGCTGTTTCCATTCTCCCTAAACAGCTCCCTATGAGTGACCAGGCAAAAAAAAAAAAAAAAAAAAAAAAAAAAAAAAATCTCAAATAATTGTTTTTCTTTTTTTCTTTTTTTTGTATCAGTTGAAGTTTTTATCAATTTTCACCATTTCTAGTCACCTTTTTCTTATTCACATTTCCACTGTCTTATCATCAGTCATTTCTAAAGACTCTAAAAATGAGAGCAATGCATGGAAACAGCTGCAGTCTGTGTTAGACAAGTTCCTTTAAAAAACAGAAAAAAGGAAAAAAAAAAAAAAACCCTTATGTGTTGAAAGATAAACTGTGGTTATTTTTTGTAGTCTGTGCTAAAAGCTCAACAGTTTCACTATTTTATTAGCAAGAGTTGTAAACTTTGAGGATATAGACAATTTGCGACTTTGGTGTTATTTCTTTCACATTTTCACGTACAATATTTATCTCCAGCACTTGCGTTACTGTGAGTTATGGCATAAAATGCTTTAAGTGTCACCCAGAGAGTCTCTATAGACAGAAAATTGGCTCATATTTGCCTCTTATGCCTCTTAAGGGAATATTGCTATTTATCTCTGTATAAGTCAGCACTTACCAGAAAGAAAAAGTATGGCATGATGTTAAAAAGCTGCAAAATGTAACATGTTGTTAAGAAAGTGAACTGGAGTGGCAATAAACCAAGGAGGGAAGGAAAGTTGGGGAGGTTTTTCGAGCAGAGAAAGATAGAGATCATGTTGATGAAGAGAGAAACAGTGTGTGGGTGGAAAGTTTGGTTCTTGGCCATTGACTCTTTTCAATGTTACAACACAAGGGCCATTGGTGATTGATCTCTCCACTCACCTCCCACCCTTCTCTCCCTGTGTGATCAGCTTCTGCTTCTTTGTCTCTTGCTGATTCACTGGCTTGCCTTCCTCCCCTCCCTTTGCAAATGTTTTCAGATAGTTTATCTCTATCTCTGACCTGTTTCTCTCCCTTCATTTTTCCTTTACTTCCCTTCTTTATTTTCCTCCCCTTGTACCTGTGTTCAGCTCTCTGCTACTAACTCTACTGTTTCCACATTTTTTCTTCCTCATATTTCATCACCCTCACTTCTTTTTCCACCTGATTCAAAATTTTCATCTTTTTACCAGCTTCTCCTCCTTTTTCCACAGGATTTTTTTTTCCTCAATCCTTTGTCCTCATAATTATCCACCATCAAACAGTCTCATTCAGTTTTCTTTTTCCACTCTTTCCTCCATCTGCCCTTCTTCCTTCCACCTTGCAGTCCTAGATACCCAGTTTTTAAAGACCTGATCCCTCCTTGTCCACTGCACGCTTCTCCTTGTCCTTCCTCCCTCCTCCTCAGGTTATATTAGGTCCTAGTATGGATCTGCAGAGGGAGGGTAGAGTCTGTCTGGTGATCGTTACTGTAATTAACATGAGTCACAAGGGGTCCTGGGATTCTGAAAACCTCTGAATGGGTTGACTCACACAGCTTTCTACTTCTGTCTTTTCCTCCTTCAACCAGGTCTCTGCAATGATGTTGCAACACTAACGTTCATAATGATCAAACAACACCAGAAAACTATTTAACAAGGACTTGAAATAAAAAGTAATTATAGGAAAGAAAACTATTTATGTTAATGTTTAATTGCTTTTGATGACAAAATGTCATGTTAATGTGTATCATTTGTACATATTACCAGAACAAAATGATGTAGGATCCTGTTCACATGGTGACAAGGAAGAAAGTGGGGGAATTATTTGTTGTGGATGCTGTTTTGTTAGATGTTACTGTTCTTGCATTTATCATTACATAATGCAAGAACAGTAAATGTCACATGATTTGACCTTTACAAGAAGCCAATATGTGAAGAGGTGGCTTGAATTCATGAGAGGGGGAAGGCAGAAACCATGAATGCACATCAGTGTGGCTTCCTAAATGAAAATCACTGATGAAGAACAAGCAACTTCAGAGTTATACTGAAGTTACTCAGTTTCTCCTTTACAGATCATTGAGCCAAGGCGGAGGCGACTTGAGATAGCTGTTGCCTCCATCTTAACAGTTAGATTTAAGTAATTGTTGCACGTAGTCCCTTAATGCACTACTTTAAAGAAGTCGGAAGGACCTAGATGCAGACTGACAAAGATTTAATATTAACAAAAATAATATTGTGTGTTTATTAACATCTAATAAACACACATGATAAACTGGCACAGGACAAAGGAAAACTGCTTGACAGAACTAATTTCAAATAAGAAGCAGGTGTGACAAACAGGGAGCTGGAAGTAAAGCAAACAGAATACACAAAGGGGCAAACTGAGACAGAACTTATAATGACAAGACTAGAAACTAAGACTAATAGAACTAAAAACCCTAAGACATGACATCTATCTTTCACCTCATCTCTTCCCTGATCTCTCTCCAGTCAGTAAAAGTCAGTACAATGTGACGTCCTCTTGCATGTCTTTGCTGTGTGTACAACATGGTCAGTGTGTTGACATGTGATGTAAAGCAAACCTATCCTGCAAGAAAAAGTTGTAAAGTGTGGTTTCTCTGCCTCAGGATGAACCAGGGCAACGATTGTTCCACTAATGTGCCTAATGAATGTCAATGTGCCATCAAAATAAGTCAGAAGCACAGAGAACTACAGCCTTTAAGTTGGTTTGTAAATAAATCATCACATCATCTGTAATTATGATTGTTCCTGACAAAAGATTTATTTTATTATTTCACATATCTTCCTGGGAAAGTAAAATATGTTGTTTTGTTTTTTTTTTTTCCTTTTTTTTTCTTTTTTTTTTTTTTTTTTTGGTTTTTGGGGTCCATCCAACTCCACCTGGATCATCCAGCAAAAAAAAAAAAAAAAAAAGCTTGATGCTTTTATATAAAAAGTTGCAGCATGGTAGCTTAAAGTTAAATTGTTTTGTGCCCTTTTTATAACTCCAACCTCCAAATTCCTTCTTATGCTTGATATAACACATCATACTTCATTCATTCATTTAAATCATGTTGGACCTATTTTAAGAAAATTTGTAATTACTTGATAATAATGGGTTGGATCAAACTTCTTTAGGCATTATACGGCCTCAGGTGGTTTTACACCAGGTGCAGATTTCAGCTTCGGTAAAAGTTAAATATATTCATTTGTGCAATGGTAAGGCTTTATTGAAGGAAGCTTGGTTTCTCTTTAATAGGATGTGATATACAGTTTTTCAACATAAGAAAAAACAAACAAAAAAAAACCCCATAAAATTTAAAGATAACAATTTCTAGTTTAACTGTCAACCTTTTGGTGCCTTTTGAGTTCTTGTTCATTTGCATTTGGCAGTAAATTCTTACTAGAATCACCTTCAGTGGCATTTGAGGGTCCCTGCTTCCGTAGTGTAAGTTCTCTTACTTTTCAGCAGTAATGTCTGCTGTTAAAAAACACTGATCCTTTTTGTTGTTTTTAATGAAAATGATGACAGCAGCGTTACAATCATCGCACAATGTAACGTGATAATGAAACACAGTGTAACTTTAGAACTGTTAGAAAAATATCTGTTAGCTGGTGTGATATCGCCCCACAGCAACTTGTGACATTTAGAAGGTTGAAATTGTTTTATAATCTTTGAATTTGTGGTGTTTTTTGTTCTGCACTTCATTGTTTTATAGCAAAACACAACAACCCCATCAAGGGTATTATCTCCCAGCCACCCTCTCCCCATTGTTGCTCTTCTCTTGATTTATGTCTACTGTCTTTGTCTCACTCTTTCTCCTTCTCGTCCCATTTTCAATCTCGTTCTTTATCCTTGGTCTTTATCTTCCTCTCCATATTCCCTCTCTCACTCATTCTGTGAGACAGCTGCTTTTGTTTTTATCTCCCACTTCACTTCCTCTCTCTCTTACTTAATCAATGTGCCACTCGTTCAAGTTTTGAATCATTGAGCTTTCAAAAACATGGTAAACAAGTTCACCTGCTTTCTTACTCTGATCTGTATGTGTGTGTGTTGAATCACTTATTATAGGTGTTTGCTGTTTCCCAGTAACATTTTCTTCAATGTTTGCTGATGATGTGTTCAGGTGAAGTTCTTTGCAGATTCTGAGTTGGTCCCAAAGCTGAGTAACCACAGTACATAACTTTTTAATCTGGAATGCCACACAATGTTGAAGCTGAGATTCCCTTCACATGCTAGAGAATCTTGGCCGCATGCTTGGAACGTGCATCGTGAATGATTCAGCAAAGAAAGAGAAAAAGGCAGTATCGGAGGAAGAAAATAAAAGAGAGAGAAAGAGACAGAACTAGAGACAAGACTGTCTTTTACTGGCTGGAGAGAGCTCATAGTACAGATAGGCTGCAAGCTGGGTGCTGAATTAGCCGACAATATGCGGGAAAATTGCAGAAGTTCTGTAGTGCATCTTTAAAAAAATAGCAAAAGTACTAAGTGAACAATGAGGCAGGCGTAGGTGGTGATCCTGAACTCTCCATCACTGCTGCAGAATTAGTCAACATAACACTAACCATAGTATCTAATGAACCTTCAGTTTTTAGTCGGCATGCTGCACTAGAATCTCCATGATATGCTGTTGGCTCTACTGGTGTGTTGCCATGTCTGTGTGGTGCTGCATTTTGGTTTAACATGACAGTATTTTTGTTGTCCCTTCACAAATGAACATCTGGTATCTAGGGAAGATGCATTTCACGGTAAAGCTAGAACTTGCAGGTTAGCTAGCCTTGCTTCACCTTGTTAGTCCAAGACTATTGTATCATTGCTCTAAAAATCCTGAGCAGAAAAGCAATTAAAAAATACGGTTTAACTCAAAACCCACAATCCAGTAAAACAGTTATCAGCCTTTTAACATGTTGTAAGCAAATTTTACAACTTGTTTCCATGCAAATCTCTGAAATAGCTTTATTCTGACTTTGAGCTTTCACGCTGTGCAGTTTTCACGTTTCTGTTTATATAATAGCTTCAAAGCAATTCATACTTAAAGCATAATGTTGTCATATCAATGCAAAAGCATATAGAGAGGATTATGGCCAACAATTTCTGAAGCCATCTGAAGTTATTTTTCTTCTCAGCACTAAAGATGTCCACTGTTTTTTGTGTGGAAGCATTGATTTCTTTTCTGACAAATCAGAATAAGATTTTTTACATGTGCTGACTCAATCTTCCCACATGGAGCAGTTTTTTTTTTCCAGGATTTGCTGTTCATCACGCCTTCACCAGCCTCTGTGAGTTTTCAGTTTTCTTTTGTCATTTTAATTACAGCCAAAGACACGTCTGATCTAGGAGTCAGGTAAACTTTCAGCACCACTGCCCTTTATCACTTTCATCAGTATTGATTTTCCTAAAAGCTGAAGCTGGACTGCACTGAAAGAGGGAGGCAGAGAGAGAAAGAGAGAGAGAGACAGAGATTGAATGGGAAAAAGGCAGTTTGTTTTGAAGGCGTCCCACCCTTTTCTATCCCTGCATCCTATGAGGGATGAGGCTCCCGGCGGTTTGGAGATGATTGATGGTCTTTGTAAATATGGTCATTACCATATAGGCTCTCCCTGCCTTTATCCTCATTATTCACTGTCAGTTGGGGCCACCACGAACCCCAAATCTTATGCAAGTTAGCTGTGCACTTCATGTGAATGGGAAAATATAAAATTGTAGCAACTCAGAAGATGATTTTTCTCCCTGAATCCAGATAATTTTTTTTAAATTTTGGCAGGGCTGTAAATGCAAGAAATGATCTTTACATCTCATACTTCACTTGTTCTCATTTTAGTACAGAATATGTTATTGCTTTTGTGGCTGCAATAAATGAAAGATGAAATACTAGCAGTGGTAAAATCCATATGTCAATGGATTAATAGCTTGAGGCTCTAACGCAAGTGGTGAGAAAGACAATATTAGAGTCAGTGGGGAGTAACAAGCTTATTAACTTTGGAGAGGGAGAGAGAAAAGAAGAGTTTCTGGGACCAGTGTGCAGAAGCGTGGCATGTTAAGCAGCAGAAACCAAGCAGGAATTTGCCAACGGTGCTTTATTTGATAAAGGCAAATTAGACTGGAATGACCTTTGCCAGCTGGCTGATGAGGGGACCAAGATGGCTGGATATTTAGACAAAATATGCATGAAACAATTACAGTAAGAAAGCGCAGAAGAGCTGAATATACAAAGATGCACGCATGTCCTTGTGTCCTGCAGTGGCAACAGTAAAGACACAGATCAGAAAGACTTAGCTTTTTTACTGCATGAACAGCATGCAGCTGTAAATTACTGCTGCTCTGCTGCTCAGGCTCAAGGAGTAATTACTTGAAAAATTCAACTGTGCTTTGTTTCCTCCTGTCACGCAGCACAAAGAACAATCTGTCAGCCAGCTGACTTGAGTTACAGTAGTTGTCTCAGGTACAATATAACTATTCAGTTCCACTTGGCAGCTTGGAGATTGGATAGAAAACAACCTCAGCAGCAGTGTTACTTTTGGCAGCTAATGTTGATCTTGTTGTAGTCCTTTGACAAAGGTGTATCATAGTTTTAATCCCTGTTGAAGTATTTCTTTCTCTTTGTTTTGGTGGAAATTTTTATTCTTATAATATCAATGTGACCTTGTCCTGCAGTAAATCTGAATTTTCCTAAAGAATCCAGTGACTGTAGCATTTTCAGAGTTTGGCTGTTTGACAGAAACTGTTCTGTCTGTTGTTCCTGCTCATAAATACGAACACTACCCTTGGCTCTGTCATTGTCTGTCTTTAGCCAGATAGTTCAAGCAGCTTATTTTGAGTACTTTTATCCCTACGAAACAGCTGGTATTTGTTTTTAAAAAGAAAAGATAAAATACACTAAAATAATGTGACTTAAAAATGCCAAATAGCTGATATCCTGTGCAGTATTCCATTTACTGAATGTAAGATAATAATCTAAAACTATAGTGCAAGCCAAGTAACTAGATAAATTTTCAGAAGTACTTTTAAGTATGGAAAGAAGATTGTGTGTTTAAGATCATTTATTGATGAAGTACCTGCTTAAGAGAGTAGAGGGCTACACTTTAAAATTAAAGTTGCTACCTGTGATACAGTACGTTGCCCAGTAACTCAGATTGTGAGCACAAAAAAGGGAATAGAGGATTTGGTCTAAAGCCAAAGTTTTCCTCATTTCACATTATGCAATCGATAAAAAAAAAAGAACGAAGAACAAAAGAAAAATCTCTTTAAGCCTTTTTATTTCAATAAATCCAAAAGGAAACATTCTATCGAAAAAGGCTTCTCACTGCATCAAGATCCAGTAGAAATCAGTGCTGCAATAAGGCCCACTCTCATTTTACCTCTTGCCCCTACCACTTAGCCCTAACCCTTCACGCCAACGGCTGTGGTGTCCCGATTCTTTCAGGGACAGAGCTGAAAGGGCCACTTGACCTTTTAATCTAACATTTTTTTACAAGCACACTCCACAAAAGACTCATTAGAAATGTCCACCTCAGTATCAACTCACATTTTTTATTAACATGATCATGTTACGTCTTTATAATTTGCATGGGTTAGTTCAATAAATAAATAAGTCCCTAATATTAAACATGCCTATTAGCATGGGGCTAATTACAGCACATTTGTTTGCTATATGTCATATATTCCAGAAAATGATCCACCAGCATTCCGAGCTTCTAAGGATGTTTTCATTTCCTTGCATGTCTCAGATCTACTGCAGACATTCACAAAAAGATGCCTGTAGCACAGGCTGTATGCTAACAGGTAGTTAACCCATCGGTGCCTGTTGTCGCAAATTTACGACAAACCCCCTCTGGCCTTTGTTTCTTTTATTTCTTTTTATCAAACTAATTTATTTAATCTATTTGCTTTTATAGACTCTTATATATGTATAATTTTCATTTCTTTTTTCTGATTTTTTCCGCCTGTATTTATTCTGTTTGGTTTTATTTGGTTCAATTGTAAGTAAATTCAGGCATTAAGGGATCAAGTCAAGCTAGGTTAAAGTTTGACCTGGCCATGTAATTGTCCTTGTCCTTTTATACATGCACAGGAAGGAAATTAAGTTGTCGATTGAACAATGTTAGACGCTGTGATGCCAGCTGGTGATGTGCCCCATGTCATGATTTTAGTGTTGGGCTTCTTTGAGTGGAGCTTTTGTGTCACAGACCAAAGCGACTGTTAAAATAATTTAGCTGGTGGCAAATTGAAAGTTTTACAGCTTTGAACATTTTGTAAATGCTGTGCGCTCCACTGATATGCATCTTATCCCCTTGGGGGTATTAGTTGCTACTGACTTTTTCTTAGAATAGGAAGTCGTGTACAGTTTTCTGTTATTCATGTTCTGTTATTTCTGAGCCAAAATTGATTATAAAACTTTGATTTTGTACAGTTTTGTTTTGCATGTTTATGTCGCATTTTAAAGACAAAGGTTTTGGTCTGACAGACACAAAAAATAGCTTTTTCCTTGTATAATGTAATCGTGGTAACTGTTGTGCCACATTTGTAATGACCCTAAAAACATAGTTGTTACTGGACACTACTGTTAGTTCATGCTTAGCCTCAAGCATGCCAAAGGTAAGAACACTACCACCAACACTGAGAAAGGATTTTATCAATTCAGCCTTGTATCAGTGCTACATTCCAGTTTTAAAAAAATAATTAGTGTAGTAAAAGAAAAAAAAAAAAAAAAAATCTGCATTCAATAATGTTTGAGCCTATCAACAAATCATGATATTATCATGTTTGTTATCAACATGATACTAATTTTCTATTCTTTAAATATAACTATTATGGCCAATTTCAATGCAATGCTTTACATTGGCATGGTTGTTAAGCAATTCGTCCACTAAAGTACAGAGCAGAGTTCCCCGTTCACCTCTGAGTTCTGCCGTCAGCTTTAATAGTAATATAAAAAACAAGCATGGCGATAATGGAGGAGATCATAATAATGTACATTTTCAGAAAGAGTACAGCAGTGGTCTATTAATCAAATATATTGTGGCTTTCTCTTCTTCTTTTTCTTTCACTGGCTTCCCCAACAGTTTCTGGTGGTACTGCTTCTTTGTTGAGTTTTTTAATGCATCTACAAACTCTCAAAAAATGTACAGAAATGATATATTCAGAGGATGGACAGAGGGCTCCGTCTGTAAGGAAATTAATGTAACATTGAGCAAAGATGAGCCCTTAAAGCAAAACTATAGGTTTCTATCTTGAAACTCTGAGCTTCTGACTCATTTTAGTGGCAATCTGACATTCATCCTGCACATTTTTAGGGTCATTGTTGCCCTGCAGCATCCCAAGGCTGAGAAACCATACTTCACAACTCTTTTTCTCAGCTCAGAGCATCACATGACAGCTGCATTTTGCTGTACGGGACTGTGTCACACGCCAGTCTAGCAGCTGTGTACATTGTCTGGCGTTGCATTGTTATAAATCACTCATGGAAGTTC
Source organism: Melanotaenia boesemani (assembly GCF_017639745.1). Taxonomy (NCBI): domain Eukaryota; kingdom Metazoa; phylum Chordata; class Actinopteri; order Atheriniformes; family Melanotaeniidae; genus Melanotaenia; species Melanotaenia boesemani. The sequence goes on along the minus strand of NC_055686.1, from coordinate 13,356,937 downwards.
TTCATCTGATCTCCCTTTTGTCATTTATTTCAACATTTGACAGAAAACATCTCAGCTTTCTCTCACAGCTCTCACAGTAAGCAGCTCCAAAGACAAGAAACAAACAAAAACGGAAAGTTTAGCTAGCTGCCACATGTTTATCATACTCATGCAATAGGTTTAAAAAAACGTGCTGACCACACAATTGTATTATTCACCCCTCATCAAATGAACAGACTGGGGGGCAGTTGTTAAATGTTAAATTCTCTGTCCAAAAGCAAACTTTATGCTAGACTCATAACAGAGCTTCTTACAACACAACTTATCACAAGGACAGCTATCAAAAGACTGAGGGAGGGGTATTTCCACGATCTGCCAGACTTGTGCTTCTCCCAAAGCTGCCCCCATGGAAAATGTTTTTGTACATCAAATAAAGCAGTACACAAAAATCCATGAATGGCAAGTGGAGTCTTTTATCTTTTTATGCCAACAACTGGACACCAACATATTGACTGTTCTGAGCATGCACCGTAGCTGATTCATCAACAAAATGACATTATTGGAGGAAGTGAGGAAAACAAAAAGAGAAAGTGGCAGAGCAAGAGATAAGACGAGGGTCAACATCAGACTTTAACTGGCTGGAGAGAGTTCAGAGAAGAATTCCGAATTATCCTTCGTTAGAGGGACAAAGTACAGAAAAATCTTCAGTAATGCCGCTTTAAATGAGAAAGGGGTCAATTGAACTTATGGGGTATATGGAGGTAAACTATGAAATTAGCTCGAGCCTCTATTTTTTTAAATTGTCTTGATGTTCAATTTTTGTTAAAATCCTATTACGTGTGTTTAAGATTCAACTGTGTGGTTTGCTTGAGTATAGCTTTAGATGCATGTGGTGAAAAGGATGATCATGTAAAATCACATTACTCATTACTGCTATAACAATTGTCAGAGTATTTAGGTTGCATCAGCATCTTGAGTGCTGAGATGCATAAAGCTGCTGACTCTCTCCCAGTATGGTCTCGAAGTTTTAATCCGACAAAGAACTGAAACAGTCTGTAAACTACAATGACCATAATTCATCAGTGGTGTTGCACAACTGAGCTCCTTAGAGTCTGATCGCACTGCTGCTGACACAGACTGAGCAGAGAGCATTAACAAAGACACCACGATAAACAGATGGAAGTATAATAATCAGCTATCACCGCGGTGCCGTCAGGTTCAACTGGTCTGACAGCTCGTTAAATGACACATCAGTGGCACGGCGTCCCAGTGTGGCTGAAGGGAATGGAGTACCTGTGGGAAACACATTTAAATGCTCTGTGGTGAAGGCATTTACTCTCATTTGTCCTCCTCTTCATTCTCTTTATCAAATCTGCCTCTATACTTTAAATTCTTCACCCTGCCTTCTCCTTTTTTCGTCTGAGTGACAGTCTGTCACTCAGCAGTCTCCGCTGCTACTGAGCAATGCTTTTCTTCCTCCCTCCCTTTCTCACTGCATCAGTTCCTCACTATTCAAAAAAAAAGAGCAAAAGTAAGGGCTTCCTTGCAGATTAGGTATGCAGTTTTTTGGGATGAGATGTGAGAAAAGCTTGAGGGAAGGGAGGGCAAGGAAGGGAAGGAAAGCAGAGAAAGAGGAAATGAGGAAACAAAAGGAGGGGGCAAAGCAAGAGAAAGAAAATTAGGCATGGCTGAAGGAGAGAGAGATCATACAGAGAACAGAAGAAAAGTAAAACCGAGGGGAAAATTTTAAGAAACCCTGAACTGGTTTTATTAACCTATTAAAAAATTTTGGCAAAGCACCAACGGAGGAAATCGAGATAGAAATCTGGCTAGTTTATGTTAATATCTGAAATGATGGGGAAAATAAACACAATAATCTGAGGATATTTATCAGTTGAGGGTTATAGTGAGTAATCTCCAGTTACACTGTACATTCAATGTCACTAACAATTTACTTTAATAGAAACTGTTAGACTTCATGACGTTTATAATCATAAATAAGGAATGTACTGGTTCTAATTTGCTGTTTGGTACAGATCTTGATCAAGGTCCAGACTTTGATTTTATTATATTAAATAATTCATCCTTCCATTATCTATACATGCTGATTCTAATTCAGGGATGCAAGTGGGGGACGGAGCCTGTCCCAGTGGCTACTAGGCAAAAGGCAGGGAACTTTCTAGACAGGTCACCAGTCCATCTAAGGGCCAATGGAGAAAGACAAATAACTACTGCCGCTCATGCTCACTCATGGGGAGAACAATAACAAGTAGTGAGTTTAAAGCTTGCTGAATATGCTTGTTTGGCTTTTGAGTTACCTGGGTAACCAAACAACCTTGTTCAGCATGACTTTGATAATAGGACTTTCTGTAAATGCATTTTTTGATGAAGTGGTCATATTAGCACAGTTCTTAAGTAAGAGATGTGCAACTCCTGTCTTTGAGGGCTGTAGTCTTGCAGGTTTTAGATGTTCCCCTGCTCCAACACACTGGATTTGATATAAGTGGCTCTGATGTCAAGTTCTTCCCAAGTATGTTGACCCATTAATCTAATTCAGCTGTACTGGAACAAGAAACATCCAAAACTTACAGGATTGAAGGTCTTGAGGAGCAACTTTCTCCATTCCTGTCTTAGGTTCTTCTGATTCGCGTATGCACTAATCAGTCTTTGTTAACCCTTTCCTAAAGCTGAGTGGCCCTTTAACTTTTTCACAAAACAGTCATACCTATTGTTGCATGGACCCTACAAAACCTCTCAAGTTATACTCAAGTTAATGCTTCTGGCACCAAACCATCTATTGCAGATTCTTTAAGTCCTATAGACTACGAGGCAGAGTCATAGATGCACAGGTGTATCCTGCTGCTTTGTCCACTTGATTTAAACGACAGTCAGGCCTAGTCTCCTCTTTTGTTGCTCTGTAGTTTAGTGCTGAGCTTAGCATGGACACTCCAACTGGGCTGATTTTACACAGCTTGATACATAACATACCTTCATGCAATTCAGTCAGAGACATCATTAGTGTTTTCACCAATTCAGTCGGATCAGACAGCATATGAAATGCTCCATGTGCACCATTGACTTTGTTTCACTCATTTTTCTTCCTAGGACCACTTTTGTCCATTTGAAGATCAATTTGAAGATGATAATGATGTAAAATGCAATAGCTCTGATGACTATGGTGGCCGGGAAGTGCAAAACAATATTACATCGAATGAAACAATTTTCCATTGTTGTGATACACATTTACATCATAGAAACCATGTTTACATGTACAAAAGTACAATGCCAAAACACTTTTACCAAGGACAAAACAACTTTAAATCTCAGAAAAAAAAAAAACTGTATAAAACGTGAAACACTTTTACAATCCTTGATGCAAATTTGATGCACATTTTTACAAAGTTCTGAATACATTGCACTTTTACCAACGACAAAGCAACTTTACACTGAAACACTTTTACAAGCTCAGGAAGCACAATTACAAAGATATGACCCGGCTGATGTTTCACCAAAATCTGTAACCCACCCAAATCTGTTACCGCAGGGGGATGATGCACATGATGTCAGTCTGTGTATGTCTTAGAAGACCAGCAAAGTCTTGAAAACATTTGTATTAAAGTCTGAGTTCGTCATAATGCAGGTGCAGTAACGCATTCTGATGGCTATTGGAAGTGATGACTGATGTCACCCCTTTAGTCTGGACTCTTCTAACATAACGTGACCCTCACATAGTCATGATCACAGAGGTCACCATTTCTGGTTTTATAACACTAACTGCTCCCCAACTGTCATCTGACATTAGGCAGCCAGAGAGTTCAGGGTGACTTTAATGGTTCTGATGAGTGAACTTAATTGCACTCTTTATTAAGGTCAATCTATAATTGGCATTAAATGACAATGGGATTATGAGCACAAATCCTCCACTCACACACCACCACATGCTCTTGTGATGTAGGATATGTTTCATAAAAACCTTTCATCTGTTTATTAAAGCTATCATATTCCAACAATACCAAAGTTTACATTTTGGTATATTTTTAAGCATAAAAAACAAAACAAAACAGAAAAAACAAACAAACAAACAAAAAAAAAAACAGTGTTCATGGTCTGTTTTAGCATGCGTGTAATATGTACTGGGCTGTGCAGAGTTCTTCAGAAGGGCTGATGCTAAGACTTAAACCATGAAGAGTAAAATTTTAAAATTCCTCTAGCTTCAGTGTTTTATGGTATTTGTTCCCAGCTGGCTCCCTGTTTCATTACAGTTTTAATTTCTGTCCCCTGCTTTGCTTGTCCCTGTGCAGTCTCACTTTGTTTAGTCTCAGTATCTCCCTCTTTCACCCTGTAGTGGGTCTCAATCATCCCCTCTGACCCTTCACTTGCACAATCTGCTACTGCAGGAGTATTTCAAAATTATATTAACTAATATAAACAACCCCTGTTGTAAACAATACAATCCACCCATCCCTGATGTTATCATTTAAATTAATCTATAGAAAATAATACAATTTCTATTTTTATTTTTAAATGAATACCTTTGCAATATGTACATGTGTTGCTCTTATTTGTGCTCCTTCTCAGCAGGGCTGGAGATGTTAGATCATGGAGCTCCTTGAGTGTTTGAGTCACCTCTTTTCGAGGCATCTTTGCATTGCAGCAGAAAAAAAAGACATTAGCACCTTACTTCTTTTCTAAGTGGAAAACCAAACTGAAGAATTCATTTAAGCTTACAGAGCACCAGCTTGTAGCCTGAGCAGCAATAGTGCAGCTAAAGCTGAAAACTGAAGGCTGCTTGAGAATGACAGAATGTGCCAGCTCAATTAAAAAAAAAAAAAAAGGTGCACTTAATAATGCAGGACAATGATGGTATTGCTCTGTTTGTCATCATCGGCTATGCTGAAGCATGTCATGGATGACGCTGGGTAACAGGTCCTCTAACAACATGAACTCAGAGATGGCATGAGCTTATGATTCATATGATTATGAATTTGCTCTAAATAAAATGTCTAAAGTTTATTTAGAGCAAATTTATAATCAAGCTCCAACTATGAAGGTCTTGACAAAACCAATAATTAATGCTTTATTTACTTATTTATTTTTATTTTTCTTAAAAGAAAATGTTCTTAAAAGGCCAGAGGGGCAGTTGTCCATTCAGCTACCCTCTTTCTAAAGTCTTGTCCTTGAGACCTGCAGACCTGTTGATTTCAATATTGATATTGTCATTAATTTAGTTGGATTTATTAATTAATTAAATGAGAAATACTTTTATTAATCCCCTGAAAGGAAAAATATAATGTTGTAGTAGTTAGAAAAAAAAGAATAAGATAATAATTTTTATTTTTTTATTTATTTATTTATTTATTTATTTATTTATTTATTTATTTATTTATTTATTTATTACCTGACCACAGTTTTCAAAACTTTTCAAAATAAATTTGCTTAAGGGTTACTTTGTAATTTTTAGTAGAAAAGGTATGCCACACAAGAACATTTACATTTTAACTAAAAAATAAATAAATAAATAAAAACCTTAAAAAAAAAAATCAACTCAACAAGTTAGTTTAAAGGTCCCATATTCTACATTTTTTTCAACAACTTCATACGGTTGTCAGAGGTCCAACAACATTGTTTTCAGAGCCTATTACCCCAAATTTAACCTTTGTCCTTAATTTCAGCCATTCCAAAGTGACTCTAGTGAGCTCTAACCAATACGGGCTGTTTCTGTGTCTGAACCTTAAAATATTCATGTGTGGTGCCTGTCCACGCCCCTCTCTGGGAGAGGATCCGGCTTTTGCTGGTGCCTGCTCTGTGATTTTAGAGGGCAGGCTCAACTAGCTGGAGGGAGGGGAGGGTCAATGGAAGTATCCACTGCTGGGGGCAGTGGTTATTTCCCTTCATAAGGTCACAAAGGGAAAGCTCTCAGACTCACCTGTTTTTAGCACACATTCACTAAAAAGTGAAGCAAACGAGAAAGGCAACAGAACGTTCTCATACACAGGCTACGAGGACACATATGACTGTTAGAAAACTTTTGGAGACTAAGTTTTGCATAATATGGGACCTTTAACTTGGGTAATTGAAATCACCTGGCATGAGCATGTTTTTGTGCTGTATGGCAAGGTTGAGGAATAGCTACCACCCTCCAGCTGTCTATGAGTGGAACTTTTCCCCCCTATCGCACTGCTCCTCACCTCCACCATCTGAACTGTCCATGGACTTGTGTACCTTAAATTTTCCAGCACTTTTACCCAAGTTTACACTGAATTTATTGTATGTATTGACAATGTCTGCCTGTGGGCTTTGTGTGGGGGTGTTCTATTCTCATATGTGCTCTCTGTACTTTGAAGAGAAGACCCAGAGAAAAATATATTCATTTTTTATTGCATGGAAGGTTAGACAAACATGCTGTTCAGGGTCAAAAGTGGACCCATCCAAGTGTTGAAGGCTGCGTTCACCCTGTACAGCCCATTAGTCCACCATAGAGGTAACACATTAAAAAGGACAATAATATCAGTGTGAAGGAAACTAATTGGTTGCACATTTAAAAGACAACAAGGTACACAAGAGAGGGAAGGATCTAAAGGCCACCACCAAAAAATCTATTTTTCCTCCAGATGGAGGTGTTGTTTCTTAGTTCATACCATGGAGGGAGCCTCCTCTTATCTCTCTGAGTCAAACTGAAAATCTAAACTTATAACTAAATGATTAGTAGAAATTTAAAAAAAAAAGAAAAAAAATACATATTTTGTTGTTAATCTCTTTTTATCTGTTTATCTGTCACACGTCCAACACAGTACACAGCAGTTGGCTCTGAGAGGAGACCACAAATATACGATTAAATGGACACCCTCCAATTCATATTATGTGTACTCTTTTACGTTTTGTGACCAGAATTGGAGAAAGGATGTCTTTATTTAGGAGACTAAGTGGAAAATCAGGAAATCGCTAAAGTGTATGAACTCCTGACTAAACCTTTTAACACACTATTAAAAGGTTTTTCTGTACTTTCAAAGGGGGGAATTGAATACATCCAGTTGGTTTTTCTCCACTGTGTTGTTCTGAGCTGGATGTATGCTGCGTGTGTCATTGACCACATTAGATTACACCCTCAAAATAAAAAAAATAAATAAAAAAATAAAAAAATACAACATCTAGCTGCAGGTGTCACTCACGGCAGATGCTGTGTGTACATGTGTGTGTTGATACTGTATCTTGGCTCTGCACCAGTAATCTTACATGCTTGTGTCCAAGAAGCACTTCCTTGGTTTTGAAAGCAAAGTAAGCAAACACAGAGGTGGAGTCTTGCTAAAGGTCAACACCAGATTGCTGCCAGTGTTTGTTGCTCGCCTCAGGCTTGCACCGTGGCTGATGTATTCTGCAGCACATGGCCTGGTGTGTGGTCTGAAGCTTAATTTGAGATTAACAGTCAGGGTATAACAGATTACCACACTCCACGTTTGACCTTCTGTGTCTACTCAGCCAGCGATGGATGGATGAGCTCTTATCTTTCTGTAGTTACTGCGACTCGGTCTCGGTGCAGAGGCCAGAGTCTGCCATGAAAAGCTCCTAAACATGTGTCACACTGTCAGCATGAAAGTGAGGATTACACACTAGAATTCTTTGGCTAATGCCCAAACATGATGATCGTCTTCAATTTAGTTATTCCTGAGGTTCACAGAAACATGTCTGCTTCTCTACCACAAATATGATCACACATTTTTAAGCCATAAAATTAAATATCACCTTCTCTAATGAGATATGGAGTCATGTAGCTGTCACCAATTAGAAAAAAATGAAATCTTTTAAACAGATGAGCTTGAACAGTGATAACTATCAACCTTTCTGGGGAACAAGACAAATACTGATAACTGAATTGTGCTAATTTTGATTACATCAGTTTTTCATTAAATTGTAACTGCAACCAAACTACAGATAAATAAATAATAAGGACAGATGAATAAGCTTAAGAACTCTTCAATAAACTTTGTTCAATGAAAATAAGGAGACTTGTTTGTGTTGACTCATTGATTAGTGGGTACTTCAGGGACAATTTAAATGAGTAGGCTTCTCTATTAGCATGTCTTGCTCTCTTATTCACACACACGCAAAGCTCCCTTCTGTCAACTGAGGGCCAATTGCCAGCTGTCCCATACTTCTCAGTCCTCATCCATATTTGATGCGTTTCATTAAAAGTTGATTGTGGAAACACTTAAGCATTCTGACATTCCTTCTGATCCACGATTTAGTCTTCCTCAGCACTTTGGAGCAAAAGAGACCTTTCAGTCCTGCATGAGTGGCCTCAAGGTACAAAATACAACACACAAGGTTAGACGTGCATGGCAACTTATCAGTATTATCTGTAGTGTTGGGTGCAGTGTATAGTAGTAAAAGATAAAATTGATTATTGGGTCACTGGAACAAAGAGGTGCCGCTGAGTAAATGACAAGCTGGTCAAATACAATTTGTCTTTCTGGCAGGGTTAAACAGAACAGGCTTGCTGTGAGTATTTGCTCTCTTACATGCAAGAGGTTTCCTGTTCTTGGTTTGAAAGGTGATTTAATTTTATTTTAAATTAACTTTACCTTCATATATATATATATATATATATATATATATATATATATATATATATATATATATATTACAATAAAGTTAAACTAGCCAGATTACTGTAATTAATTCACCCCTGTAGTGTGAAAGTAAACAAAAAATGTGCGGCAACTCAACTATTATCTGCAAGCTGCTGCAAAGAGCTAGCATCATGTTTGTTAGATGCTTTTTTGTACTGCATAGAGGCCAACCTTAAACTCAGTCTAGGTGAATGGAAATCTGGTAGGAAAAGGTAAAATAAAATCCCACAAGGGGGCTTTCCTTCAATGGATGACCTCAGTTCTTACAAAAACCTACACATGTTTGAATCACTCACCTGCTTGTAGATTGACAGGCAGCTACTTCAAACTCCTACAAGTGCAGAATTTGATATATGCCCGCACACACACATGCACACACACACACACACGCAAAAGCTTATTTCTCTTACTGGAACCTTTCTGAAAATAGATGCTTCTTTATAGCTGATTCTGAGATTCCATCATTTTGCTGAAACCCAAAGTCTTAGCAATACATAATACAGACAAACACACATGCTCACACACTATTTTGTTTGGCGATTTTGCTAAATAAATATTAGAAATGGCCTCTTGTTTAGTCTGTGTGTGCACTCACAGGTAGGAATTAAATATGTCACCTGACAAGTGTGTATGTGCATTCCCAGATGCTAAAGTGTGTGTTAAACCTGTGTTTGCTCTGCAGAGCCTCAGCTGAAGGGCATCGTCACGAGGCTCTACTGCAGGCACGGCTTCTACCTCCAGATGCTGCCAGATGGCACCATGGAAGGCACAAAGGACGAAAGCAGCTCCTTCTGTAAGTAAAAGAGCATTAACTCATAGACAATATAGTTTTCACAAGTGTTTATTTCCAGGCTTAGTCAGAGTGTGTCCCTCTGGGAGTTTTACTCTCCTCCGTTTCACCAGGACATTCAAAAAAGGAACTTCCTGGTAGGACAGTTATCTGAACATCCCCAAGAGCACATGAGGGCATGACAATACCATCATGCTTTCTGGTTTGATTCACATAAGGATTAATCAGGCTGAAAATGTTTTCACACTTGGCGAGGTGCACTGGAGGAACGCCAGCTAAAATGGGATTTGTTCCTGTTTCATAATAATACAGATGTTGACAGACACATGTTTCTAATTGGTCTGCCCATAATCATCCGGACTTTTAAGACAAACCATGTTTATTTATAAATCATCTGTGACACACAATTCAATGTAATGTTTGTCAGATTGTGTGCAACATTATTTACCAGATTTAACTGGTTTCTAAGACGGCTAAACTAAGTCGGACCTGGGTCCATGGACACCTTCGTATTATTTGAGAGTAGATATATGTACAAAGCTTGTATCTGCACAGTTTAAAATTGTTTAATGGCACAAAAGAAATAGCAGAACATTCGAGTCATGTTTTCACCCTTAGCTGCTTAGTCTTTGCACAGATGCACACATCATCATCTTTAGCTGACCCTGCGATGGGTCATCACCTGGGTGATTACTGACTAAAAACACCATCTCCCAGGACTCCCCAAAGCCTCCCAAAGAGATCAATATTATATTATGGGATATCCCTGATGGTGCAACACAGCATATTTTTTCTGCCAAAGCATCATTTTCAATGGATATAATATAGTTTGCACAACTCATGTAGTTTTACAGAGATATGATGATACTTTCAGTCTGGGTTGTGGTTTTTTTCTGTGAACTTCATCTTTGTTTTTGGCATCTTTATTAAGATGAAGCTAAATAAGGCAGTTCTAAACTTACCTACTTACTTACTTTGAGGTTTTCCAATAACATTTGTCCTGGAATATTAGAAGCATTAGACAATTAAAACATCTCAAGACATTTCTGATGAAACAAGCCCTTGACAGGAAAGGACCTACAGTGTTGGAGAAACTTGTGTTAAAGAGAGCCGGTTTCAGAGTAATGAATCCTCCAGCACCAGCTATTTGGTTAAACACCTCCGGAAAGCTCCACAATAACTGATTAGACCTGCTCTCACCTCTCCCTCTTATGCAACAACACACCTACACTGAAGCAAACACTGGTGCATTTTGAACTTTAAACATTCCCATGTCCAATCTGAAATATTCATCATATAATACCGCAGGGTACATCTGAAGGCGAACAGGGCTCATTTCCAGACAGGTGTAAAGACTGTTGTGTAACGGTGTTTCTCATATGGCAGAGTATTAAACATCAGTCAGTGGAGGTCACCCTGCAAAGTGTTGCGTGGGTCTGAATTATGGCACAATTCAATCATCAATCGCTGATGTAAAGCTATCCTGGGCTCTTTATATTCTAAAGGTACAGCCTGGTGCGGGTGGTTGATGGGTAAATCTATCCAAAAATTGTTCACTTCCTGTCTGAGTCAGATTATGAGTCTGAGTCATTCATGTGGGAATCATTAAGTGATTGGCATTGGCAAAGCTGTCAAACAAAAGCAAAATCATCTGCACAGACATGGAAAGTGCAGAAATTATGTGAGCATGTACTTTAGCAGTATGTAAATATAGATGCATCAAAGTGAAGAATATAATAGTAAAAACTGGTGTGCAACCAGACAGCTTGCAGGTTTGGTTGCAGCAAACATTTCCTGTTAAGATCTAAAATTGCATCAGATTTTTTGCCTCTAATTGAGGTCATGGATTGTGTTAACTATATCCATCAAGTAGGTCATGATTTTGTAAAAACTTTTTTGTCCATTTAAACCTTAAGGCACCGTTTTAGAAGTTTTAGAAGTAACCCTACTTTTACACACCTGAATAAATGAATAACAGGCTGCAAAGAACTTGATGAGGAAGTTCATTAATTTGCATAAGGTGTGTTGGAGTAGGATTGAGAAACACTGCCTTAAGGGGAGCCTTGCAACCTCCTAACCAGGTCAAGACCCCATCTCTCTTTTTATTGTCCATCATTCTTTGGTCATTTACTTTAGGAATAGGTTCCTTGTCAGTATAATATCAGTTCAAATAAAACATATTAAAACTATAAATCAGAAAAATAAAAACTTTAATACTGTGTTCTAGTTCCTGCTTGGAAATCGGAGCTGAGAATGACATTACACAGTAAGCCGACTGTGTTCCGGTTACAAGTAGGAACTCTATATGTGTGTTCTTTGTTCTTTCCCCTAATATCAGATCACATTTTCTAATTAGTCCATTTGCCATACTAGCTAAACATTCACAAAAGACTAATGTATGGATTTGTACCCAAAAAATTAATCCTGGTGAAGTTTTTAGAACCATAGAAATTATTTTAAGTTGATTTCTCTCCAGAGACACAGCCCTGTGTAGAGAAATGTTTCTTCTTATGTTTATCTCCTTTTTCTGTCTTTAAACTTCAGACACGGAAGGATGTCCAGTGTTGGTTCTTGAGGGCCGTTATTGAACAGGTTTTTGATTTTTCCCTGCTCCAAATTAAATGGATCTCCTTAACTGCTTGCTATCAAGTTGTGCCCAAGCCTATTTATAACCCAGGGATCAACTAATCCAGTCCTCAAGTACTGGTATCCTGCAGGTGTTGGATGTGTCCCTGCAGCTACACACCTGATTCAAATGATTGGGTCATCAATAGACTTGCGCAAACCTTGACAATAAGCTGTTATCCATATCCAGCAGTGGACAGGTATGATCACTTCTCACACATTTAAGAGTTTTGGGAAAGAGTTACTGTGAATGTAAGTAATAATTCCCTCAACCTTTCTCTTTATGACAGCAGAGCAGCAGCAGCCTATTAAAGAAAGAGCTCTGCTGTCCCTCCGGTATCTTGCACAGTGGGTGTGAATGACTGTCCATAAGGCCAGTTTGTTCAGAGATTTCCTGTCTGTTTCTGTCTGCAGTGCCTCCAGTTTGTGTTCAATGATTTTCTCAGCCTTGTAAATCAGTTTGTTGATTCTGCTAGAATCTCGGGATAACTGATGCTGCTCCCACAGCACACCACTGCATACATGATGGCACTTGCCAGCACATACTGGAAGAACATCCCCAGCATATGTTGAAGGCTTCAATGCATGGCCATGAAACTGTGTCCATATGAGTGAAACATTTTTATTGTTAGCTTTTGAAAATTTAAACAAAACACAGAGAAGTGGAGCAAGTCCAGAATATTTGGACCTAATGTGGGACAGAGGAATTATGTTAGTTCTCAGTGGTGCTCCTATGCCTAATAAATCCAGTATAAATCTGCTTTGTAGTGTTACAACAAAACCATACCTTTCGTCTTACTAAAATTTTAGATTAACGGGCTCGACACACTGGAGGCAATGTCGCTCCTTCTCCATTCATCTCCTATGGAAATGTGCAATGAGGCGAAAATTGCTGCCCTCCTCCAGCCAAGCGACAGGCAACAATTAACCCTTTATTTATTTCATCAGGATATTTCAGAGGTTGGACTTTTTTCTGCTCTCTATGTTTTAGTAATTTATGGTAAATTATTCTGTGATGATGTTTGAAAATGTGACTATCCAGCTGAGTGTAGCTGTTACACAATGTATGAATGAATGCCGCGCAAGAAAGACGACATCTGCTTTTAAAACCATGGATGCTGCAGGTTTGAAACTTGGGTAAGTTGCACAAAGTAACATGAATATGAATTGTGCTCCTTTTGTGATTCACTAATTGCAGCGTTTTAAATTGTGATGTTGATTTATAAAAGATTAACCATCTAGCCCTGAGTCATAGCTACAACGACATATTGTTACAACATGACTGTTTTATCCCAGTGACTCTCCCAATGCACATTAAATGCAATGTTGTCTATTACAACTTCCTCAATGGTTAAACATTGTTTCAGCGACGACTTGAAACATGGCAGCAGCAAAACAGACTGGGCAGATGCAATGTTTTTGTTAGAAACTGAAAGAATAAAGGATTATTGAGCATTTTGGCAGTCAAAAGTTTCAAAATGAAAAAAAAAAAAAAAAGAAACCTGCTTTTTTCTAACTAGTCGACACTGTGCATGTCAAAGGCGTTATGATCCATCATGTCAATACAACTGATGGGACCACTTTATCTAATGCACATAAACATGTCAGCTGGGATTTCCGATCAGATCGATCTCAACTGGATAGATTAAATATTTGTCCTTGTAAACGAAGCTACTGTCAGTTATAGTGACATGGCAAAACATTTAGGAAGATATGACAATATTTTCTAACAGATCGTAAACATACACAGATCCAGACTCATAAAACCAAATCAGGTTCAAGATTTAACAGTTCAGTTTATATCTTTATTCCAGAAAAGCTCAGCTTGACTGACAAAAAGAAAAAAGGAGACCTGCAGTCTCTTGTAATGACAATAAACCAATATTCTGGATTTAGACAGGAGTGTGGCACATTAAGGAGAATGGTTTCCTCTTTTCTTTTCCCTTCTTGAAGTGCATATCTTTACAGGAGCTGCCTTAACCTCCGGCTATCTGGACCAAAATGAATGAAGAATGCAGTACTTTGAAGTAAAAGCCAGATGAGGGTAGAATAAAAGGTTGAAGGCCAAGGTGGAGAAGCTCTAAGGGGATGTAATGAAACAACAAGGGTCGACAGTGGCTTTTGTACAGCCTTGCTTTAGTTTTATCTTTTTTATATATATATATTCTTTTATGAAAGGTCCCTCAGGGCTTTCATAACTAGGTGATAGTTGTCAGAAAGCTGGATGTGACTTTATGTTGAAGCTTAATGTGAGGAAGGGATCGAGAAAGTAAGAGGATCACAGAGGAGAGAAGAAAGAGAAAGAGGACACCTTAGAGAAATGTGAGCCAACGAGACAAGAGAGGTTGGCAGAGTGAGAGAGAGGAAGTGATAGGAAGAGAAAAACAATGGAGGGCGATGGAGAGAAAGGAGAGAGCAATTTAAGGAGCAGCTGGCATACAACTGATGGCTCCTCAATCACTTTGTCTCCCCCCTCTGGTGGGAGGTCAGAGGAGCTGCCACTCCCTTCCTCTGACCTGCTCCTCCCTCCTCTCTCCTTCTCTGTTCTTGGCTCTTCCAGACTGTTATGTAATAAAGTTGGACAAGAAATGAGGGGTGGAAAGGGGACAGGAAGATCAGATTTATCTATTTCCTCCAAAAGAAGATGTTTTATAGGCTTATCTATTTATTTTGCATTTAGCATTATATATCTGTTTTGTTTTTTTTTTATTGTTTTACCAATTAAACTGTATCTTACTTTATCATTTCTGCCATGTTCTGTTTTATTGGACTCCAGAACACCGGAGCAATTAGGCTTGACTACACAACCCATTCTCATTTCCAGCTTAGCACATACAATTACTCAGGGCACATACACACAAGGATAGTCTGGAGGACTTGGTTTGATTAGGTGGGAAATGCAGAGAAATGACACACCTTCCTTTGGTTTGGTTTGCTTTCACATTTGCTGATTTGGTTCACTTTGCTCAAGTGAACCAAATCACCTGAACAACCAAAAGTGGAAATTCTTGTCCTTCAGCCAGCTCACTGGAAGTAAGCAATGAAGCATCAAGTTTATGCAGGCTTGGAGTTTCTTTCTCACCTTCTACTTTCTCTCCTTGGTTCACTAGATGGTCCTTTAGCTTTCACACTGTAAGTCAACCACACCAGGGTTCACTTGCAAGTGAACCGAGATCCCTGGTTTTCAAGTGGACCAGAATTTGGTTGTTTGGACTGACACTAGAGTGAAAATTAGCCTTTTAAACCCCTTCCAAACAAACCATACTAGCAGACCAGGGTTAGTGTAAAGTGGACCAAACAACACCAGTGTGAATGCATCCTTATTTAAGAGCCTCTTGCTTTAGCACATATGGTACCCCTTTTAGAGTTACTTTCAGGTGGTTCTTAACTGCTTTATTGCTGAAAATTGCTTCTGTGGCAACAGTGATGCACATGCTGCACAATTAGTAAACAGCAACAGAAAAATATTACATACTCCTCAGTCATCAACAATAGATTGAATCACATAAGGAGGTTGTACAGCGATAAACAAGCAACCCATTGTGCATGGGTCATGTTGAATTTAAACCTTCCCAATGCTGTTTATATTTTCTTTTATTTTTACTTCCGTTCTTTATCTTCAATTGCTTTGCAACTAATATAGTGTAGCAATCCCATTGTGATGTTCCTGCTGAAATTTTCATGTTCGGATATTTTCTGGGTTTTAGCAGTCTGTGATGCTGAATGTGTGTGGGTTTAAGACAGATATGTGGTTAGATGAAAAATAAAGGGGTTGGGTAGAGTCAGTGGGAAGGAAGGTTTTGTGGTGCATCCGTGTGTGTGTGGACATGAAACTGTAAGGAGAGCGTGTAGAGAAGACGGGTTACTTTTTTTCGTTTACTGTTGATGGTTGTTTGGCATGGTTACAGCCAACAGTAACAATTATTGTTTCAATAAAGCAGCTGTTTACAGAATAACTGAATCTGGTATTCAACACGTCAAAAGTACTTTGTTAAGGTTTAGCCTTGAAAGTGCATTGCTGGTTATAAAAAGCTAGTTAGGCATTAAACTACACAATGAGATATATTTAATTGTGGAAAATCCTTGTTGAGATTACAATGGTTGAAAATCTTACAAATGTCATATGACCAGCTCTGTAAAACCAGAGCATCTAAAAGTGAAACTTTGGAGGTACATTATGTGTCGAAAAGGCTCCTGATGAAGTTATATAGTATAACAAGTTGGGAGTGAGAGCAGGTCCTTCACACAAAAGTTAATCCAACTCATCTGTTAACTTAGCAACTACACAAATTTTGATTGAAATACTGCAAAGCTCTGGTGAATGTGTGCAAATAAGAAAATGAATATTTTTAAAACATGCTCAAGTCCACTTGGAAAAGGAAAAACAAGAAAAAAAATCTCAGAAATGTAACAGAGTTTGTTTGATAAAGACAGAAGGAGAGAAAATAGACGAACAGATAAGTCGGGAGATGAAAATTTCTGACTCTTGGAAAGACATAAGTTTCCTTGAATTTTATCCACTGTAATTACCATTTTCCATTGTTGGAGGGGAAACTTTACTTATCTCTCTCCGTCCTCTGAAACTAGTCAGCTCTTTTTTCTATCTTTTCCCAGTTCTTGATTATGTTGCTTTGCAAAGGCTAGAGAGAAAAATACTCAAAGATTTAAACGGCTCATGAGGGAAACTTCACTCCGTCTGAGTGCTGCTGGTTTCAAAGAGAGAAAAATGTGAACACTGAAAGGAAGTACTCTGCCATATGAGGAGAAAGGCAAATGATAATAAAGAGCCAACTTATGAGAATGAGAAGAAGAGCATGAAGAATACTAAAAGAGTAGAAATGGGTATACTAGACAAAGTCAAGAGAGTAATGGAGAGACAGGCAGAAGAAGCTCCAGGCTACAAAAGGATATAGATGAATGGTTGGATAAGTACTGGTTTCACAAGACAGAGAGAATGACAGCAGGCAACCAGGGAACTGAAAGGGAACAAATAAGAAAGAAAAGTGTAGACATACAAAAATAAATAAATAAATACCATAGGAAATAGGAAGTTAATTCATAGTAAGGGAGTGTAAAAAGACACTGGGGTAGAGATGTTAGCTGAAAGAAAGGAAAAAAAAACAGCAGTGCACAGAAGACAGATACAGACACATTAGTTATCGTAAGGAAAGGCTGGGGGGAGAGGTTGATGTTAAATAACAGCAGAATGAAGGTAGTTGTCTTGCCATCAGAGTCATCGACCACCAGGGAAATCAGACATGAAGCTTGGCTACAAGTCATTTAATCTGCTGTTGAGCATTAAACCTCATTTCCTTACAACACAAACGACTGTGTAGATAGAGGCTGTCTCACTTTTTCCCAACAAATCCATTTGTTTTCTACACCTTTATCAGTTCAGGCATTGTTTTAATGATCCCAGTGCTATGGGGTGTCTGGTGAAGACTTTATTTTTATTTTTATTTATTTTATTGGAATCAGAATGTGCAGTAAATGCCATTAATATTAAATATTGGCATACATGAATTGAGATAGATAACTTATTAAGAATCCTAAGGCTTTTCTTTATTGATTTCAGTTTTAAATTAAATAACTTGCCGCCCCACATACTAATTATTTTACAGCTCAGTGTCGACCCATTTGTAATTATGTATTATCAGTTATTCCTCTCTAACCTCAGGGGTGTGTTGGCTCACCTGTGTGGCTTGCATTCTATACAAATGAATGCAACAACCATACTGAAAACCAGTATGCGACTGAGTAAACGCCAGCCTGCTCAGTAATGATAACGTCGGTCACAATCAGGTTCTGAGGGATTTTATATCTTAGTGTGAGGAAGTCTTCCTATGCTGACATTTCTAAAACAAAGGAGATATGTATTGATTTTAGGCGACCGGCCACAGTTCCAGTGTAGTTTTATCCAAAGTCAAGTTTTCAAACTAGTGACCAGTTATGGATACCTAGCTACCATAGTTGCCAGCAAGCAGAAAATTTATGCCAGCTATAATTTGCTGTGCAAAAAACAAGGTAAATAAACATCCTTATTTTCCAAAGATTCCTTGCAATATTTCATATCAACAAGACTGTTAAAACAATGTTTTAATGCTGTTATTTGGCCAGTACTTTCATTCTCCATCATCTGCTGCTATGGAAACCCAAGTGTCAAAAACAGAAACTTCCTCTAGAGGATAGCACAGACAGCTTACCAATCTCTGGGGTGGATTTTAATAGCTTGGGAGATATCTATGTCTTCCATATTTATGCCCTTTTTTTTCTAAAAAACAAACATGTTTTTAAATGTTTTATGTCCATCACGTATAAGCTGTGAGAATGGTGTATGCTCCAAACCATGCAGCCCTATAGGACATTTAGATGAAGTTCTGACACTAAAAGACACTTTACATTTTACAACAATGCATTTGGTTTAAAGTTAATCCAGATGTGCTCCTTCAGCCAGTTTATTTATTTATTTTTAAACATTATATCTACAAATTAAAGTGACAGTGATTCACCTCTGCCACTGATGTTGTTTCACTCCTTGTGCTATGTTTCCTCTCTCTGTGATGAAATAAAGGCAATAAGTCTGGTGAAAACTAAGCAAACATACAGAAAATACATCAGTATCCCAATGGAAATATTTTCATTGTCTCAGGGACATCTTGTAGGATTATACATGAAAATGTATAAAAACTGAGAAGTTAGCTTAAGGCTAACATCTTTGAAAAATACCATTGGCAAGCTATCGGTTAGCATGTGTAAATGGACTAAATGGATTAAAACAACTTTGTTTAGCAACAAATATTTTCCTCAACAATATTCTCCATTTTAAATTACAAATAGACGTGCAGGCAAAGGTTTTCTGGCCATGAAGAACAACATGAAAAACATCTTAACTTCCATATTCTGTCTGAACTGACTACGGAAAGACTAAAGAGACGAAACACACAGCTTTACTGCAAGAAATTTTTTATAATAATGTCAAATTATAGTTATGTCCCTCGATTTTCCGGAAAAAATTAAGTTTAATAATGAAGTTAAAATAACATCATTGTTTACATGTTTGTCAATAATGGGACATTAGGATTGATTTCTGAAGTATGGATCCATTCGTTTTCTATACCACATGGTCCAATTCAGGTCATGAGGAAGCTTGAGCTTATCCCAGCAATTAACAGGCGAGAGTCAGGGAACACCCTCGACAGGTTGCCAGTCCATCACAGGGCCAACACAGATACAAATAATCACTCACATTTACATTCACTCCTAGGGAGAATTTAGAGTGACCGATTAACCCAACACGTATGTCTTTGGACAGTGGGAGGAAGCTAGAAAACCCGAAGATAACCCACGCTTACACAGGGAGAACATGCCAGCTCCAGACAGAAAGGCCACTGTTCAAACCTCCCAGCAAAGCTCGACCCCATGACCTTCTTGCTGCGAGGACATGGTGCTAACCACCACACCACCATGCAGATTTAAAAAATATTATAAACAAACAGGGAGTTCATAATTATCTGAGTGCTTGTGTTCATTGATGAAGAAATTGGCAATGTGCAGTCATAAAGATATGTCACGATGCATCACTATGTGAGGATGCAACACATAATGATGCATCACTGAATTGAAATTAATCTAATCAAATTAAATCAAATCGTTTTCAAGATAAGCGTGATTTAACTGAATCATGAGACCAGTGAAGAAGCACAGCCCCAGTACCACATGTGCAAGGAGGAACATCTTGTTGTGATGCTGAAAGTCGCCACTCTTGACATGGACAGAAATGAATCAGGAGGAAGGACAGGTGGCAAGTTATGGCAATCCAGTGAGAAACTGCTGGTCCAAACTTTGTCCCACAAAATCATTTTCACTCCTCTCTTTTCTCTAACAACCCTGATGTGATCTGCTCCCACCATCTACTGTTAGCAGTTACAAGTACACAGTAAGGGTTAGAATCAGTTCAGATAAACAACAATACATATGTAGGGTTATGAAACTGGACATTAGTCATGACTCCCTCTAACCGATGCTGTCCAGCATCTCACAGTTTTTAAGCCTGGATAGTGAAACTATGAGAGATTTGGACAAATTTTCTTTTTTGCAGTTTTTTTCATTTAGACAATGTGATCAAGCTAATGTTGGTGATTTACTGACTCACCAGTTCGCAAGGCACTTTTAAAAACAAAGATTAATCTCAATGAGTTCAATCTATGTCCTTTTTAACTTTTCAAAATGCCTGGAAAGACTCTGTTGAGATAAACTCGGGATGAGTCAATTTAAGATGCTTAAATAGCTAATAAATCACAATGCTCTTATCCAATCAGCTTCATCCACACAGGAAACAGAAGAAAGAACAGCCAATGTCTGTCCCAGAGTTAAACTGTGTGACTTTTCATAGATGATTATAATCCCCTTCTCATTCCATTAGAGACCAGCTGCTGTACAATGCAACACTGCAGAGCCGCGGTGCAGTGTGCCGGCCTGCAGATGCCCTCTGCACAGCCTAACTTCGTGTCCTGCTGCTGCCTCCCAGAGCTCAGCCACCCCCCCTCCCTCCATCATCCCATCTCCAATTTCTCCTTGTTTATTTATTGTGCAAATGATCCCGAGCCCCAAATTGACTTGTGGGATTGATTTGGCAACACCCTCCCCTTCATTTACCTCCCCCTCTTCTCCTCCCTCAAAAGACTTTTTGATTAATCTAACAGTCTCCTTTGTGTTGCTGAGGAAAGAAAATGATTTAAATGTGAGTGCAGAGGGAAAGAGAGAGAGAGAGAAGGGAAGCAAAATGGGCATAGACAGTCATGTGATCCATGTGATAAGCATTCACTTTTTATGGAGAATGAGGAAGGATGACAGAGAAAAAGCCTTTCTTGTGAGGGGAAAAAAGATAAAACAAAAGCCAATGAGACAGAGTGAGAAGCAGGATTTAACTGACCGTTTGCTAAGCCTGGATACTGCTGTCTAGAGTTCTGCTCTTAGTATGCCATTTATCCTGATTACAAAAGTACTGGAGGAACATATTGTAGCTCTAAAACATGTAGAGCCTGCATTTTCAGGCGCTAAAATATAATTGGACAAATTAGCATAACCTCCAATATTATGTTCATTTTGCTATTTTGTTGAGAGTCTGTTGAAGAGTATGACTTCCTAAAGTCTGGAATTTAAATCCCCAAATAATTGGTTTCCTCATTTGTGAGGCTTTCCTGACTCCAATTTTCTTTAGTTGTTTGAGTGTTTCTGTTTTTATTTTTTATGTTATATTCATAATGGAGCTTTGTTGAAACATACAGGTGTGAGTTTATAAGCTAGGTAGCTGCAAATGCTAAGTTTATGCTTATGGGAAGTAAAAAAAATTGCTCAAGTAGTTGTTTAAGTTTGAAAAGGGGAACATAATCTACCAAATAACATCATGTTCAGTACATTGTAATATCTTATTTTATAATTGAGACCAGATGCTGAATCTAAGGTGATGCATTTCTGTGTGTGTTCCCGTTTATGTGTGTATATAAGAAAGTGAAAAAGAGGATGGAAAGAAGGAAAAAAAAGTGTTCCCTGCCCTATTTGTCATCCTGGCTGTGCTCTTTGGTGACACCTTGTTCATTTGCGAAACCAACTGTTTGAGATGCAGGGATCGATCGAGCAAATAGAAGCAGAGGCCCTCAAGATGGAGAGTTTGAGGCAAAGAGAAAGAGTAGGGATGAGATTTAGGTGCAGTTTTCATTGCCAACATTTGCACATTCAAACTAGACACACAGCGCAGTCTGCACTGACATTAAATCTGTTTAATAAGAGATAACGGTAAAACATGGTTACACTGATGGAAGTTTGCAAAGGTTTGTTGTTAAAATCGAAGCTCACAAGGTGACATCAACCAAAAAATGATGACTTTGAAATTTGCTTCAAACATGATTTTTTTAATATTCCTTTTTTTTAACAGCTCAAAACTAAACCTTGTTTTTATTTTAATCATTGCCAGCATGGACTTTGTGTCAAAACCTGATTACTTAACTTCCATCGATCATGTTGGTGGGACTTCTGGAGAAGGATGGATTGATTCAGTTTTC
This sequence comes from Melanotaenia boesemani, assembly GCF_017639745.1. Taxonomy (NCBI): domain Eukaryota; kingdom Metazoa; phylum Chordata; class Actinopteri; order Atheriniformes; family Melanotaeniidae; genus Melanotaenia; species Melanotaenia boesemani. Next base: position 13,334,855 of record NC_055686.1, on the reverse strand, counting down.
ACACAGTTTCACATTTTGCTGAGACCGGAAGGCCAACTTAAAAAGTTTTGTCCAGAGGTTTCAAGGTCCGACAGACAGAGATAGATAGATAGATAGATAGATTAGTAGATTTTTTTTACCTTTATTGATCATGTGAGGAACTGCATTACAAAGGTAAACAATTGCCATGTAAAAAGAATGTATTTTAGCCCTCAACAACAAGGGATTCTAACTTAGTTTAAAGGCAACCAGAAAATGAAATAGTTTTGCAGTAACATGTTGTGATGACATGTTGTGATAAGATGTAAGTTGCTTTAGACGAAAGCGTCTGCCAAATGACTGTAGAATAGAATAGAATAAAACATGTAAACTGTTAAATGGCATCCATGACAGTTATGGTGGCATTATAAATTTAAACCATGGTCATTCAATAATGGTACAGGTTGTTAATATCTATACTAAAGAAATATATATATATATATCAGAAATTAAGTTCTACAGTTTTTGTTTATGTTGACATTTTGCTGACCTCATGGCCAGGCCGACCTTGCAAATCAGAGAGGATCTAAACAAGTTTTATCTGGTTAAATAAAGGTTAAAAAAGAAAAAAACAAAAACAAAACAAAAAAAAAAAAACAAAAAAACAGGGTGTGAAAATGATTATGGTAAAATTGTTTTCTCCCAAAGGCCCATAACATCAAAGCTTAGCATTTAGCTGCACCATTCAGCCATTCCTACTTATAGGATCTTTGTGGCTTGTTAGACTTGACAGTTATGTCTGCTCCAATGTGGAAATGCTTATATGAGTCGTATTTCCCCTCATGCTGCTTGAAGGCGCTATATTTCTCAGGATGGAATTATGACCCATACTGAAGGACATAAACAAATGACTGGTATGATCATTTCAGTTGGAGGACACATTACTCTAAAATCCAAGCTCATAGTACATTAGCACAATGTTAAATCTAGAAACTTTAGATATGGCTTAACAGACGGTTCAGAAATAATGAACTCCATTTACTAGCAACTCTTAATCTCATTAAAAAATAAGTACTACGTCATTTGTTCAAACCTAAATCCAATGTTGAAGTCAGCATTACAACTATCTAAGGAAAAAGCTGTTATATCATGAGTTATGACAAATTTGGACAGTTTTCTGATACAATTTCTTTAACTAGGTGGGTACAAGCTGGTTGAAGGTGGTAATAATTTAAAATTTTTATATGAGTAAATTCTGTTAAGGACCCAGCTTGGCAATTGATGAATATCATAACCAGATATCACTTTGTTTTATTACATCTCAGTTAAAAAGAATGTCATGCTAACATCGTCTGAATTAAATGCTAATGATGCCTTGTAGGTGCAAAGTCACAGTGACTGGTAGACACATGGTAAGTGGCAAATATCTAATGTTCTTAAATACACAACAATGCTACACTTCTTGTTTTTTTTTTTGTTTTTTTTTAACTAAATCCTTGCTTGCTTGCAGGTTGCACTCCATATTTAGCACACAACAGTAGCATCATTCCAGAAAAAGGCGATCAGCAAAGATGTCAAACTATTTGATTATCTAATCATTATAATGTTTTTAATCCTTTAAAGCTAATCTGTTTTGGTTGTCCTTCACCCTGATCCAATCTAAGTGCTTAAGGGACTTTAATTGTCCTGGTAGCGTTTGGTCATCATGACATTGTGTCCATAAAGCAGCTGGAAGTCAGAGGCTGTTTCATTGGCATCCCTCGACCTGCCATGTCAAATCCTAGGTACTGTTTAAGAGTGTAAACAAAGGGAAATCAGAAAATAATAATTACAAGTTCTTAAAGGCATGTATGCAGACAAACACATATCCGTGCATTGTGTGAGATCTTTCTTTTCTTTTCCTTGTTTGGTTAGGTTGAAGTTAGTTTAAATGGAGAGCTAAGCACATAAGAAATCCAAGGTTTCAAAAGAGAGGGATTCAGCAAACTGCATTACAAGGTGCTGTTTTCTATGTTAGGATGGATGAACTGAATTCAAAAAGCTTTTACTTCACATTCTTCACTTTCTAATTTACTGAATTCTTAAAGGCCTTCGCCTAGCGCTGCTCTTCTCCAGCATGAGTATTCTCCATGTTTTCACTTCCAGGCTTGAGCAGCCCCTGGTTTAACAGAAACCACTTCCCTCTTCCAATTCCTCCCTTCTATCCTCTTTTTCACACTCTTTCTTTTTATCTTTTATGGATAAACTGTCTAATGGCCAGGATGAAATGGAAGAGAGCTGGAAAGTACATGTCTTCTTATGCCATGAAGAAGTATTGTGAATTGCTCTAACATCATCCCTACCTCTTTTTGTCTTTCAGTGCAGTTCAACTTGATTCCTGTGGGACTGAGGATAGTGGCCATCCAGAGCACCAAGACAGGGCTCTACGTTGCCATGAACAGCGAGGGCTACCTCTACACTTCGGTATGTCAGCACATATTTTACTTTTGATGCCGTAAGCCTGTAAAGAGCTAATATGTGATTTCATTATAGAAGTCCTGGTAGAAAAACTACCATCCTTCTGCTGACTTTGTATTTGCTCATGCTCAGCTGATTGAACACAGTGTAGGTAATACGTGAGAGCAACACATACATTCTAAATGCCTCTGCTGGTGTGCTGTTTGTTCCATTAGAACTAATATAGACATATTTCCAGTTTCACAGGCTTATCAAGGTTTTTGGAATAAGTCGGTGGGGCAACATCCCTCACCTGAATATTAGACTGACATGTGATAGCCTCTTACACACTACTTTATGTTGCCCTTAAATGTTAAACTTAATGGACCTGCCCATTTCTTATTTCTACTTGTATTAGAACTGAAATCTGTACTGTCACTCCCTCAGATTATTAATCATGCAGCTGCAATACTGTTATATTGCATCTGGTATGTGTGTCCTATAAACTTCATGTTTAAGACAGGCTTTAACCAGGGAGTCCACTCCCACTCCCCTTTTCCTATCACAAAAGCCTATAACAGGTCATGACTAGAAAAAGGAGAACATTTCCCTGCATGAGGGGCCTTCACACTGAAACGACCATGTTGTGATCAAAGTTTATTGTGTCATAAATCTTAGACAAGATAAATGTTACGCAAAGAAAATAAAATACAAATATTTGCTGGATAATGCACACCCTGGTAGTGAAACATGTCCAGCAGAGTCAATGATTTCTTTTATGAGCGTCAGACTACATTGTTGCCAGAAATCCAAAGCAAGCATGTTTTGGCAAAAACCATATGATTCTTTACCTTAAGCAAGTGGTTTGTAATGTCTGAAACAGTGGCAAAGCAGCGACTGAAGTGCAGGAGAGACTGAATGTGACATTTTAAAGTGATGCTACTTTAAAACATTGAGGGGAGTTGAGGGGATTGGACTTGACAGTTGTGTGTGTGTGTGTAGCTTCATCGTTAAACCCATTCAGCCTCTAAATGTGGACACCTTTAAAATGTGTTGCAACACTTTTTTCTCCTTTTTTGTGGCTGTTTCACAAAGTGCGATGAGAATATCTTCCTCTATGGAGTTATTTTTGTGTTTCTAGAAAGCAACATTTTTTTTCTAAACTTTGTACATTTAAAACAATGACACAATGCAATTTTTTCAGTTAAGTACCTGATTAGCAGTCCACACACTTCAACCTACTGTGATTACAGAACAGCATGCACCCACACAATGCTGTCATCTGTGACAGCCGGAGGTGGTGACACTGGAGACTTTGTGTAATGCCTGCAAACATCTGTGTATCAAACACTTTCTTCCTCCCAGTCACAGCGGCACTTGTGTGCTGCATCTTATGAAACAGTTCACACATTGCATCCAGAGTTGTGATGTACAGACAAAAGCAACGGAGCCAAACCACAGATATGAAAAGGTAGCTGGAAGAACAGATCAACATCCACTCCATCAGTATGCAGAAAAAAACTCTTTTATTTCTCCTCTTGGCACACAGGAAAAGTGTGTGAGATCTTGTCTGAAATACAACAGTGTGCTAAACTTTAAAGTCCATCCAATGTTGCCTGCGTGCAAACTGCCTGAGATGAAGCATGGAAGTTTATTTTGGGTGCAGCAATGGAAAAATGTGTTTTTACTTTATTATATCAGCTTCTCACCCTGCCATCCACAAATTAAAGTTAAAGAATTTTTAAAGGATGTTTAAAGTCAAGATCTGAAATGACAGGATATAAAGCACTTCAGTTATTTTATGGCTGGTGAGGGAGATTAAACTAAACTAAATGAAATTATTAACTATACGAGAATCATTATAAGATGGTTTGCAACCATAGAGAGAAACTGTTTTTGTTCAATTTTGTTCTTATTCTTGCAAGGTTCATGCTAACTTTGCACTTCTTAATTTTATTGTAAGAGACAAATTCTGTTCAGTGTTCCAAATCAGATAAAGAAAACAAAGCAACTATCATTTCCAAGTCCAAAACAAATAAAACTTTTATGTAATGTATTTAGATGCACAGGGATTACTTATAAGTTGTTCAAGCTAGCTTCTTTGGGTTATTACATACTCTGTGTTAAGTAAGACCTTTTTTGTTGTTGTTGTTGTTGTTGCCTGGTTGGAGATACCTTGTGGCTTGTTCTCAACACATCATCCGAGCAGCACTTTCTTCTCACGGGGCTCCAAGAAGTGGACACTGAGGAGGGCATTTTTATCGTGGAAAAGAATCAAGCGGAAAGTTTGGCTTCTGCATTTCCCCTGATCCGAGGGTTGAATAGATAGTATTAATGAACAGCTGACTGAGGAGGTTAGAAGGTACATAAATCTTTAAAGACACAGACACCGCCACATACACAAGCCAACAACAAAGTTTTTATTAAAAATTAATTTCCAGGGTCAGTTGTTCATTCATGGACAAAGCTTCTCATGGAGTATGAATTAAACGAACCAATGCAAGCCTTTTTCTTGTTCTTGCGAACACAGTTCTCGCAGAGTAAGTTACAGCCTTTTGTCCTTGAGATCTGCATCAGTAAGAAGTCTGGCTAAAAAGTGTCAAAATATAACTTTTAGTCTTGAGCAGAGAAGATTTAATAGTCAATGCAACATAGCCACTTTAACCCATCTATGACCCCAACCCAAAAAAACACAACCCATCTTGCCCTTAATGAGCCCCAGAAAAAGGTCATTGCATAACTTCTCCAAGGCACGGAATCCCCACTAGGCAGTAAAAATCCTGCATGCACACACACACACACACACACAGGGGTTATACTTACCCAGGCATTCTCCTGACAAAAAGGAAGGTGACCCATTTTCACTAAGGGAAATAACCATAGGGAAAGAAAAAAATGGAAAGAAGAAACATTTTAGAAAATCCCTCTGAGAGGAGGTAGGACAAAGGTGCTGAGGAGGATTTTTTCCCCCTCTTGCCTTAAACTACCTGCTTTGCTATTGTTCTGTGCTAATGATCACAAAAAAAGATGGAGGGCAGAAATAGATGAGGAATATCACTACTGTGGTTTGTTACCGAGACAAAGGCTGTGTGAGCTGTTTTACAGAAAAAATAAATAAATAAATAAAAACAAATTTTGTTAGTTCTCACCTTCACTTTGAATGAGCATTGCAAATATTGCTAACATATTGTAAATATAGCAGCTCAGGAAAGTGTCTTAAATGCCTTTGGTAATTTTATTAGCCTGTAAAATCTAGATTTGCAAAACAGGAATCAGATTGGAAGTGGCTGCTGCCAACATGTAAATCAATTTTAATGTGCTTCTTTTCAGGCAAAGTTTCAGATTTTGCTGTGATGTCTGACAACAGAAGCAAACATATGCAAGTGAAAGTCATTGTATTTGGAATTCCATGAGCATTTAAGAGATTAATCACAGAACGTAAACAACAAACAGATTTAAAGGGCTTACACCGTCTTATTTTTCACAATGCAAACATGCAACTAAGTTTTACCCTTAGGTTTCTATGACATTGAGACAATGTCTGCCTCCTCCAGGAACCAATCAGATGACTTTCATTCCCTCTGGTCCCCTGTGACTGGCTTCATCACTTAATGTAGGTGGAGGATTGCGGCTTTGCTGGAATGACGGTGGATGTGGGTGGGGGGTCCCTGGTGGCTTCGGGTCTCCGGTTGTCTCCTGGGTGGGGATCTCGGCTGCTCCACTGTTGGGTCGGCTGGGGGTTCTGATCTGGGCGGGCGGCATTGGGTGGGCCCCGGGGTGGGGCTGCCTCGTGGCGGTGGGGGGTGGCTGCCGGGGTGCCTGGGTCGGTGTCCGTTGGCCCCTGGCCGGGTGGCCGGTCGTGCCCGGGGTGGGCCGGGTGGGGGCCCCGGGCTCTGGGGCGTCGGGTCTCGCCCCGCTCCTGGGGGTGGGGGGTCTGCCGCTGCTGGGGGGGGCTGGGCCCGTCCGGATGTGCCGTGCCGGGGGCTGGTTGGTCCGTGCCCTGGTGCTTGGTCGCAGCCCCAGAACCTGGGTGGGGGTGTGTGTGTATATAGGTGGGTGTGTGTGTGTGTGTCTGTAGGTATGCTTGTGTGTGGGTGGGTGTAGAGGGATGTGTGTGCTGTACGTGTGTGTAGGTGTGTATGAAGGTCTGGGTGTGTGCGTCTATGTGGGTGTGTGTGAGGGGTGTGCGGGTGTATGTGTGGAGGTCTATGTGGGATGTATGTGTGTGTGTGTGAAGGTGTGTATATGTGAGTGTGTGCATGTGGAGGTCGATGTGTATGTGGAGGAGTGAAGGTGTGGGTGGAGGCGTGAGTATGTATAGAGGTGTTTGTGTGTATATGCAGGTATGTATGTGAGTGTGTGTGTAGTGGTGTATGTGTATGGAGGGGTATGAGAGTGTGTGTGTATGTGGGCGTGTGTGTATGAAAGTTTCTATGTGTGTGTATGGAGGCACCGGTGTGTGTGTTTATAGGTATGTGCCTGAGGTGTGTGTGTGGAGGTATGTGCACGTTTTGAGGTGTTTGTGTCTCCATGGATGGCCCGGGGGCGGGGCGGGCCGGGTGGCCTGTCGCATTGGCCCGGGGCGTGGGCGGGCTGTCCCGGGGGATTCTGACTGCTGGCCCTGGGGGGAAGGTGCCGTTTTGGGGGTGGGGAGTGGGGGGCTGGGGCGGTGTGGGGGGGTGGGGGCCTGGCTCATGTCTCCTCGCCTCCTGGCTGAGGCTGTCCCCCCGGGACATAAGGTGGCGGGAGGATGGTGTTTGTGTGGGAGGAAGGTGTATGTGAGGGAGGATGGTGTATGGGTAGGAGAATGGTGTGAGGATGGGTAGTGGAAGGATAGTGTGTGTGTGTGTGGGAGGATGGGGTATGTGTGGGAGGATGAATGGTGGAAGGATGATGTATGTGTGGGAGGATGGGGTATGTGTGGGAGGATGGATGGTGGAAGGATGGTGTGTGTGTGGGAGGATGGATGGTGTATGAGAGGGAGGATGGTGTATGTGTAGGAGAATGGTGTATGTGTGGGAGGATGGGTAGTGGAAGGATAGTGTGTGTGTGTGTGGGAGAATGGGGTATGTGACGGTGGATGTATGGTGTAGAAGAGGGAGGATGGTGTATGTGTGGGAGAATGGTGTATGTGTGGGAGGATGGGTAGTGGAAGGATAGTGTGTGTGTGGGAGGATGGATTGTGGAAGGATGGTGTGTGTGTGTGGGAGGAAAGAGTATGTGAGGGATGGATGGTGTATGCGTGGGAAGATGAAAGGAGGAGTGGAAGGAGAGTGTGTGTGTTTGTTTGTGTGTGTGTTGGTCTGGGGGGGGGGGGCAGGATTAGTTCTCGGGGTGTGCAGCTGGGCACTGGGGTGTGGGGCTGGCCTCTGGCGGTGGCCGTCTGGGCGGGCCGGGTCCCCCCGGGTGGCGTGCTGGCCCTCGGCCTGTAGGGGTGGGGGGTGTCCCTGCGCTCCTGTGCCCGGGCCCTCTGCCCCGTCTGTCCCAGGCGGCCGGTGCTCGGGGGGGGGGGTCGGGGACTGCTGGCCTCGGCCTGCCGGGGCCGGTGCCCTGTGTCCGCGGGGGGGCTCCTGCTGGGGTCTCCTGCTGCTGTCTTCCTGGACGGGCGAGTGGTCGTCTCTGTGGACCGGTCGGGGTCTGTTACCTACGGGAGGGCTGGTGGCCTGGGTCTCGGGACCGCTGGCCTGACTCTGGCCTCTGTTCAGGTGAGGTGGCATCTGCATGATCACTCTGCATGATCACTCCTTCCTGAACGTCTCCACTCCGTATATTCGGTATGTTGACACAGTCTCTGCGTCGCCGTGTGGCCGAGTCCTCCAGCACATTTTTTTTTCTTCAATATACCTTTTCTCTCTATTCTTATAATTATTCTTAAAATTTTATTATTATTTCTGTTATTATTATTATTATTATTACTCTTATTATTATTATTATTACTATTATTATTATTATTATTATTATTATTATTATTATTGTGATTATTATTATTGTTACTATTATCAACTAGTTGTGTAATGACCTACTGGCTAGGATGATCTTAGCTATATATGTTGTAAGTAGTATGGATTACATGGTCTTTTGTATGATGTCTGAAGTCCCCACCTGCACTCCCCACACCCTTTCTGTCCCTCTCCCTCCCCTCCTTCTTCTTTCTCCCTTCTTTTCTCTCTCTCTCTCTCTGTCCCCTCCGGTCGAGTCCAGCATTAAGAGTTTGATTTAATAAAGTTTTTCATATCATCAAGAGGGACTTTATATATGTAGTATAAATCCCTGCTTGATAGAGTAAAATTGCCCGGCACCAGACGGCAGCCAGACATTCATTCTGTTTGCAACGATGCTGGACAAGACAGGTTAAAAAAAAAAAAAAAAAAAAAAAAAGGTCTCTATGACATTCGAATTGCTAAGTATGTTTAACATTGCATCATTTACAAAACTATCACAACCTCCAAATGAGAATTCATGATGGTGCATTAGTACTCTTGTTAATGCTAAATGACATATTTGAGTTTTGGAACAACAAATTGCTTTTTTTGGGAGAGCTTTGACCGTTTCAGCAAGACAATGCAAAAGCACATTCTGAACTCATTACAGCAACATGGCTTCACAACAAAGTTGACTTTGTAGACCAGCCTGACTGTCCAGATCGTTATGTGTATTGTTAAATAAGAAAAGCAGGCCCCAAACTGTTTTGCAGCTGATGTTTGCTAAAATTTATTTTGTAAATTTAATGTACGTATTGTGTTTTTGCTTTCGAATAATTATTTCTTGGTGGTTTTACCTAAAACAATGAAATGTTTGGGTAAATAAATTATCCTTCTTCAGTCCAATGAAGGATAACTACTTCAAATTAATAACTCTTGTAAAGTGATGGGATGTACTGGACCGAGGTGTGATCAAAGGTGCTGTTTAGCTAAAGTGGTAGAGCATTCTGCTGCAGGTCTTGAATTAAAAGAAAAAGAGACAAAGAAACAACATATAACCAAAGCGGGGAGGTTGTTCCTCTATATTTTTGTGAAAATTAGAAAGAATCCCATCAGGTACAATCGTGTTTGAGTGGCTTCTCAGCATTAATCTTTCATGGACCTCTGTGGTATGTTTCCCTCCACAGTCACACACACAAGTAGATAATTACAACGCTTATTTAAAGGATGTGAAAATAAAATACTTCCTCCCAGCAGATTATTTGCCAGTAATGACTTACAGAAAAGTAGTTTTCTGGCCTGGTCTCTCCTCCCAATCATTTATCTTTATTTATCAGTGGCATCATTCTCATTTGAAGCCCATTTGTTGTATTTCCTGTTTGGGCTTTTCTCTATCTTTTTTATTTTTGTTGTTGTTGTTGTTGTTGTTGTTACTTAGGTCATCTGTATGTATTGAGCAGCACATGGGAAATTAGAAGGGGTCGGGCTTGTCAAGCTCTCAATGATTTAAAAAAAGGTTCCAAATGCTTATGAGATCACAAGTTTTGACAGGAGGAGATTCTGCTAGCAATTGTGTGACAAGACATTTAAAAACAAAGTCAGGGAAAGCATCACATCAGGATTAGCTTATATTGGATCACATTTAGCTTTTGGAGATTTTGGGAAACAAATGAACAAGCTCGGAGTATGACAGTGCGAGAACGGAGCAGATGGTGGCTTCAACATCACAGGTAAGCTTTATTTCCCTTTCTTTATTTAGTTATTTTTAAATATAAATTTTAAATGGAAAAAAGTTCATTTTAAAGTTAATCATAAAAAAGTTAATCATAAACTTCATCCAAAAGCATCAGGGGAAACGTCTCGGTCTGCAGCTGAAGAGGAGAACCTCAACCTGCGGGACCTTAGACAGCTGAGCTGGTTTTTAATCACCATCTGCAGAGAATTTTAATGAGTTTAATTTTGGTTATTTACAGTTTAATTCTTGTGTTTCTTTCAGGTGCGATCTCTCCAAAGCTGGTGAGGTAGTGTGCCAGAAGAGGAACGGACTGAAGCCTAACATTATTGAGAAAATACATTTTTTAAATAAAAATCTATGACATCACAAGGTTGCCAAAGCATTTTTCTCATAATACATTTTAATACAACTGTATAAAATCACTAACACAATCACTATCCCCATTGCACAAGCACCCTTTCCGTCATACTTCAGCGAACGGAAACGTATCATGTGTTTAATCACTTGACCAGGTCAAAGAGCTCCATCTTGGTGGACATTAAGATTTTTTTATTATTTTATTTTTTTTTTCTTTTGCTATAGTGATTACCGGGTTATTTTACTTGGCCCAGGGAGGCGAAAGGCTGCCACCTTAGTGTGATGGAGGGGTTTGGGTGTCCCAATGATCCTAGGAGCTATGTTGTTGCAGGCTTCATGCGCCTGATAGGATCACCCATGACAAACAGGTCGTTAGGTAAAGGACCAGACAGAGTGCAGCTCAGCAAAACCCCAAGAAGAAAAACAGTAATGTTGCCAAGTTTCTCTTGCCCCCTGGGGCCCCCTTCTGGAGCCAGGCCTGGAGGTGGGGCATGGAGACTAGTACCTTGTGGTCAGGCCTAGGCCTAGGTACATGGGGCCCAGTCAGGCTTAGCCTGAAAGGGTGATATGGTCCCCCATCCAATGGGCCCACCACCATTGGGACGGGTCATGGGGCAGTGGCCAAAGGTGGTAACCAATCCTTGGCTGCAGAAGCTAGTTCTTGGGATGTGGAATATCACCTCTGGTGGGGAAGGAGGCTGAGCTGGTGCGCGAGGTTGAGCAGTTGAGGGCTCCTTGATCTGAACTAGAGTGGTGTTCATTTATTGGACCTCTGTGCTTATCATGTATTGTCTGTGACAAACACCATGTTCAGGCATAAAGGTGTTCATATGTGCACATGGCACCAGGACACACTAGGCCGCAGTCCAGTGATCAGTTATGTAGTCCTGTCTGCAGAATTGCAGCCCCATGTCTTGGACACTCAGGTGAAGAGAGGGGAGGAGCTGGCAACTGATCACCGCCTGATGGTGAGTTAACTGAGATGGTGGGGGAGGATGCCGGTCAGGCCTGGCAGGCCCAAATGCGTTGTGAGGGTGGGCTCATTTTGGGAAGCCTTTGTGAAAACGGTATATGGTTTGAATATCAAAGTAAATCAGAAACCCTGAGACTGCATAAATTCAGTGTTACTCCATTGTTGATTTGAGATAATGAGCTGTTTTCTGTCCTGGTCTATCAGTGAGTCAAGATGTTTGGTCTGCTTGAGTAAAGGGCAGTGTGAAAGCAAACCTGTCCAGCTGAGTCCCTCAGACTATCCTGGTGATAATGCACCCTAAGTCTCATATTGTCCCAAAATAGTTTCACTTTAGTTTAACTTTCCCTTTAAAATACAGGAAATCGTGGCTCTGATTCATCCACTTGTGGTGGGGGCTGGGGTGTTTCTCTTGCAAACACAAATCATGAATAATTGAGAACCTATTGTACAATCAATCCCCAATTCCACTCATTGGTTTTGTTGAACCAGAATTTTACAAACAACCACAAACAGTCATGCACCAGTGAAAGCAGCTTCAAAGCAAGGAAAAAAAAATAGAATTTTATATGAATTACTTTTCTGAAGTGGAATTTTTCTCTCTTAAATGTTGATGTACTTACTCCAAAGAGGAGGAAGGCAGCCATGAGAGATATTTAAACATCAGTCAAATAGTACTTCGGTGCCGCTTTAATGGTCAAAGAGAGAAAAGGGAGGAAAGAGAAATATGTCATCTTACACAATTAATGTTACATTTTTACTTTACCCAAAAGTAATCTTTTTTTTTTTTTAAATGGGGGGGTAGATATGGACGTTGTTGTGCTTAAGATAAACAGGAGAGGAATGATGGGGTAGATGTCCTTTTGTCCTCAAATGAGCTTCTTGATTTAATGACATAGATGAAAAGCAAAGTGAGTCATAATATTTTCTTTGTTGTTCCTATTGTTGTTGTTTTACATAAAAATGCACAGGTGGAAAATTGGGTTTCTCTTTTTAACTAAAACAATGACTCACTGCTTAATGCAAAAGCTTTGACTTCATAAAAGAAAGTTAATAATGTAATATTTTGATATTGTCATACATGCAGTGAGACTTCTTGGCCTGTATACAAACTACACGTATGTTAATCTCTGATATTCAGGCCCAGGGCTGCTCAAACTCCATGAGAATAAAACTGGTGGCAGAGCAGTTAGATCTGTGTGACAGGCTAGGTGTTAGCACCAGTCTTAACAAACAGGGCTGGTCATTGTCACAGTCTTAAGAGAAAAGAAGATGGAAAGATTGGAGTATACTTGGGAAAGAGGGAGGACGAGAAGGATGACCTGACAGAACCAGACTCCGAGCGAACATAACGTCTCCTCTGGGAGCTACAACCGCCGCTGTGCCCATCTTTCTTCCCCCTCTCCTTCCGTCTTTATGCCCTCCATCCCACCCCATCCAGTCTCACTTGTACAGCTTTTACTCGCCTGTCAGTCTGTCATGCTCCCTGTCTGGTCATTTGTGTTTCTTGACATCTCATGTGGCTTGTCTTTTTTTCCTTCCCCCCTTTTCACTGCACCATCACTGCTTTTCTTTTCTCTTGTTTTTTTTGTCATCCTCTTAACCTCTTTTTATTCAGAATTTCTCTCTTGATCTGTTCCTTTTCTGCAGTTTTTGTCCTCATTTTGTGCTGTACCTTTCTAGTCTGTGCTCCCCTGTCCTCTTTAGATGCTTGGCCCCTTTATTTTGGCCAGGGGTCCTTTGGTTTCTATGTTTAACACTTTCTGAGCTCATATATATATATATATATATATATATATATATATATATATATATATATATATATATATTCTTTTTTTATCATATTTACATATCTTAAAATAGCAACAAACAAAACATTTTTAAAATGTTACAGGTTCTAAATATGTTAGTGCTCAGTCCTCTACGTGACATTTAATTCTAGTGTGGAATTAATCAAGATCTAAATTAATCAAAACTTTAAGTTGATGTAATCCATGTTAATGCTGCCTAAACTGCCATGGTCTCAATAAACGAACAGCTGTTGCAGGTGAATTTTAATTGAAGGGCAACATCCAGCAATTCACATACTTGGCAGATAACGATGAGATTAGCATGCTAATTAAGCATAAGAACAACTGTACACTCAGCTGCTAGAAAGATTTTAGACCTGAGTAAATAAACCATAATAAAAAAAAAAAAAAAATTACTGGTTGAAGTCAATGAAGAGCTAAAGCTTTGTCTTAAACATTTACAATATGAAAGATTGCCCATAATAGTGAATTCTGAGTTGCTACCACATCTGAAGATGCCCTCAAACCCTGAAATGCATTTTAGCAGCTTTCAGCTCCTTGTTTTGGTTTAAATGTTACAAATATATGTCTTCTTTACTGCTTGGAGATTGCTGGTAGTCAGCTTATAGCTGATAGTTATTTCTTAAAAATGAAGAACCACAAAGCCCAATCTCTCTTGGTAGTTGGTAGACACCTAAATAGAGAAACTAAAGGATTTTAAAGATCTGAAAGTTGGCGAGACATAAGCAAACAAGTGAGAAGCAAGAAGGCGAGAAAGAAATGTTTATTCTAGAACATTAAAAAAAAGAGCTGAAATGGTTTACAATTACTGGAAGGTCAAAATAATTAGGATGAACTCATGCCAGTCAATCTTCATTAAGCACTAGTTTATATGCTCAGGAACTCTGGTTCTTTCAGGGAAGTTTGAATGTGCAACCAAACTCTGATGCACATCAAAAAAGCAAACTCTGGTCCATCCAAGGAGGGAATATGTTTTTTAAAAGGTTTGATTATTTTGACTAAATGCAGTGTGAAAGCAAACTTGAACCAGCTGAATGTTAGAAACCCCAACTGAACCAAGTCTCCCATCGTAATGAGTCTAGCGTGAAAACAACCTAAAAGTACAGCGTACAGAACGTGGCAAGGATAAATATTGAGTAGCGACAAGGATTTGGCAGAAAACAATACAAACTGGGGAGTTTATAGACAGAGTGAGTATTGAGTTTTCCCAACTAGGTGTGGACGACAGAAAAAACAAAAGTGGGGGAATTAGTTAAACACAAAACAGATGTAAAGCATACAAACATAAGAAATAAAACCTAAAGAAACACAAAATAAAGAACATGTAAAGGACAAATTAGTATTAAAATTCAACAAGAAAAGAACATTAAACATTTAAACACATCACAGACCCTACTAATAATCTGAAGAAGCTGGCTATGTGTGCTTTATAATTCACATAGCTTTTGAGTCAGAGCTGTTTTGAATGCATCTGTTATACACTTGACAAAAGTTTTAACTTTCCCCAGTAAAACCCCAATAATCCCACTAAGTGACCTAAATCTGCCTATTAAAAAAAAAAAAAGAAAAAAATAAGTTGGTCTGGAGTGAATTTTTTTCATACCGGAGTTAAACAGTCCAGGTGTATGAGGAAAGCAGCCAGATGGGCTTTCTGTATCTATTGGTCGTTACACATCCCCACCAATAAAACTTCCTCTACATCATCCTCTTGTCACTGTCACCTTTACTGTATTTATCTGGTCACCTCAAATATATTTTCTTCCATACTTTGGGTCTTTTTTTCCATCTCATCTGACTTCCTTTCCATGCTAAATCATGTATACTGAGAAAGATTTAAAACTAAATGAGTAGTTTGATGTTATTTTCCTGCTGGTAAATGAGGATAATTAAGGTTTATGTTGTGGTTTTATACTAACGTAAGGATTAAGCTCAGGAGCATGCAGTTCCATGCAGAAGCTGGGCAGTGCTCGTTTTGAATCATGGCATGTGGGAGTAACTCAGCAGAGGTTAATGGGAGGGGGGGAAACTCCTTGTGAAGGCTCCATTGTCTGAGGCGGCTGGGACCTGCTTACCTGTGGGCACCACCTGAAAATTGCTTTCTGATAAAAATAGTGCTCAGCCATGGACCAGGCCCACTTTATTAGCTGTGTGCTCTGGAAAAGCCTCCCGGGTAGAGAGATGGCAGTAGGGAGGGAGGAGTGATGTGTGAATAGGGGTTGAGGGGGGGTCGGCATGGTTATGCAGTCTAAGCCACATGCACGGCAAAAAGTGTGTTCACTAACACACATACACTCATGTGAATGTTCCCTTGTGCAATTTATCCACCCTCCACAGCCCCACAAACACACATGTGCAGCCAGGTATAAACAATCTGACAGAGGCAGGCAGACATAATTGGGCCGGACTCCGATACCCGGGACCGGCTGTGGCCAAACTTTCTGCAGTTAACAGGGGAAAGTTGGGCAAAGTAAAACTTTACTTAGATGACATTGTGGATGCTCACTAGGGATAAATGAACACAGTCCCACTTTCAAAAGGCTGAGAAACTGAGACTTAAACCCATCAACAGAGGCCATACTTTGCCTCTTTCCCTGAATTTTGGGGGGACACAAACATGCAATAGTATACTATGTGTGCTCAAGTGTTCCCATGGATGAAAAAAGTGGGTCACCATTAGCCAGCAAAACCTAGCATGATACATTATGGCTAATGTTTTTTTTTTTCTTTTTTTTTTTGGATGATGATTTTGTCCTTCCATAAGGCCAAGTTACAGCACAATTTAAAGCACAGAAAACAAACATGTCCATAAGGAGATCATGAGGTTCTGATCAAAATAAACCTTCAGTGTTAAAAAGACAAAAAAGGTAAAAAAAAAAAAAAAAAAAAAAAGAAAAAAAGTTTGCTTGTTAAGAAAACATTTTCAGATTAAATATTACTTGGGGTAGTTTAACCATAATATAGCAATGCTAGCGTACTCCTTTCTGCTTTTTTACCACATGCAGTAGATAAAAACATATGGTTAGAGTGAGGATTCAGACACTTGGTCAAGTTTAGATATTTGAAAATACATGGTTAGGATTTGGTTATGTTACAAACCCAAGTCTCTGGATACTTTACAACTCTCAATTTACAACCGTGAACTGTGACTGCTGCATTTTGTAGATGTGGAACATGCTCATTATATATTTTCTTTTGAGACTGGACTGTAATGTTTTTAAGTTGTTGGGGTTTATTCGGCCAATAAAAAAAAAAAAAAATAAGAACATAAGAAATTAGAGAAGACACTAGATGTATTCTCACATTCAGATGTCTTTTGGCCCATAATGAAAGATATAATTATGACTAATGGAATTTTTTAAAAAAGTATACTGTACAAAGTGCTTTTATAAAGAATAGCCTTGCTTGAGTACGAATGGGTAAAAGTGTAACTTCTAAACCTCACCATTCTATTTCCGTGTTTACACACTTTTTTCTTGAACCAATGACCTCTCCCACAACTTGGATGCGAACACTCTGTCGAAGCTACAACAATGGCGGATTACGTTGTGGGGTTTGTTTTCTGGAGCCACAGAGCGTGATATGGTTTTTAGGGTTAGGGGCTGGTTTATATCCCACATGTTTATGTGCACGCTCTATGTCTTACTCTATGTTTTTGGTGCATTTCTGCGGCAGCGTTACAGCGCCACTTACAGGATCAGCAAACTGTATGTTAACTAAGTACAGCTTCTTAACGTTGCAATATATGCTAGTTTCACTGAAAGCAACACCTCTCTCAGCTAGCCAGATTGTACAAAAGGTAGTTAAGGTCACTCCACATCTGCCACATCATGCCAAAGAGGTTGCCATGGTGATGAATCCTGCAGAAGCAGGGGATAGCACCACCATTCTGTTGCAAAGGTTGAATAATCTAATCAAATCAAATCAGGTTTCATTGTCTTTAAGTAAAACTGGACCCTAAAAATATTATCTTTCCCGAAATGTAACTGAGTATTTCCGGTGCCCAATTCAAAATAAATCAAAGTTTGCGTAAACTTAACCAAACAAACAGAAAGTAAAAGTTATAAAAGGCCCTTGTACATCTTATTAACTCAGAAAGTAGCTTCTATTGTGTCTGAGATACTGACATGAATAAATTGTTATACAAAGTTTTACTTCGCTTATTTCTTTGGGAAAAAGTTGGTGTCACTTCTGTCTTAGTTAACCAGTGCTGGAGTCCTCTGTTTGTAACTGCCCCTCCCCTGCATGTTCTCTCTTTGAGTCCTCGTCTAAGTTTTCTACTGGGAACTTCTTTTGAGATGGATGGAGGTGCCAGGCACTAAATAGGGAATGCCTCTACTCCTCAGCCACTCAGGAGAGGAGCTTAACATTCAAAGAGGAGAGTTAGAGAAAGGATGGGGGTTGACATGGAAGGAAGGTAAAAGATAAAGGAAGATATAGGGCATTGGAGAGAGGAGGGACAAGATTTCATTCGTTTGCAAAATGCTGCAGCTTTATCGTGAGGCAACACAATATCCTTGCAGTCTTTTAAGAGCTGTCCCAGTGAGTTGGGGGGGGGGGTGCTAAAAGTCTATAAACATGCACAAGCACAGAGGGTCATATACACACAAAAAGACAGGTGTGTGTGTAGATACATTTTAGATGATAATTTATAGGATGCCAAACATAATTGGGTTGAAAAGGTTCAAGTGCACAAGCTTTTCATTGTGAGTTAATTCCTATGAGTAGACTTTTCTTTCTAAGTTTCATGCAGTGGCATGTTGCTTCCTTGTCTCACAAAGCCAGTTAATTGGGATGGATGGTCTTTGGTGATAAAGGGAGTTACCACATCCATCATCTCACTGTGTTCTATAACAGCGAGCAGTTCCTTTCTCTGTGGAGACTGGCTGAGAGGAGGTGTGAGGAGGGGAGCGTGGCCTCTTCAAGTTATTCAGTTCACTTGATATTCCTGAAGAGCTTTTGTTAAGAGTAGGTCAACAGATTCATGCAGTGAGAAGGATGCATGAATTACATCTTTAAAGAAAAGGGGAAAATAACATTTTTTTTTTGTATTTTTTTTTATTTTCTGATTTCAGGTGTTAAGTTATTAAATGCATGATGGTTTGAATGATCAGTAGGATCCATTAATTTTATCCTTACAGCCTGTATTCCAATGACAACCCTTGTTTTGTACTATATATAGTTTACAGCTGTTAAACCTTAAAGCTGTAAACTCAGGTGCTTGTTGATCCTAATAAACATTAGCTTAGTTTTTATTTGTGTGGGGGACATGGCCCCCAGTGTTCCAATGACCACTGGTTCTACTGTTGCTTTTACCTTCCAGGCTTTCTCCAGTTCTTCCATGAGTCCTTGGTATTTCTCCAGTTTCTCGTGTTCCTTTTTCCTGATATTTCTATTGTTGGGGATGGCTACATGAATCACTCCTACTGTCCTTTCCTGCTTATCCATGATTACTATGTCCGGTTGGTTGGCCACCACCATTTTGTCCGTCTGTATCTGGAAGTCATTGAGTTTGGAAATCCTCAGAAACTGTTAAATAGTACATGAAAGATTTCACCATCTCACCATCCCACACTTTTTTTTCTGTCCCCTCCAGTCAGGTCCAGAAAGTTTACATAAATTCCACAATACCAAATAAATAAGATAAAGCAATATATTTCTAATATATAAAGACATTTTAGAAATGAGATTATCAAGAGGAGCCTTATACCCTCAAAGCTCCACTTGGCAAAGCAAATTTGTTCGGCACACCACAGCCAGACCATTATTCTGTTTGCTACAATGCTGAACAGGACAAGTAAAAAAAAAAAAAGAATATATATATATATATATATATATATATATGTATGTATATATATATTGATGTGTGTGTGTGTGTTTAACTCAATTAGTTGCTACCTGGGGTATTTATTTGGTTCTCAAGTTGTTAACTGCTCCACCATGCTCAGTTGTCTCTTGCATCGCCCATAATCAGTGTTTTGAGACCAGTAAAAGTGTGCCTAAACAGTGAACTGTAAGCTTTAAAATGAAAACATTGAGCTGAAAGATGTCATTAACCTTATGGGAGGTGAGGGGGGAAACAGAGTAATGGAGTTTTTTACTGCATATGAATTAGGAAATGGGTGATTTCCAGGCCAAACACATGGTTGGCTCTGTAACTCCCTCGTGCTGCAGGATCAGCACCTTGGAGAGTGCCACAGATCAAAATCCCATATAGAAGTTTTCTATCATTGTAGTGACATTAAGGTTATTTTCTCACATGACAGTATTTCTTTATGTTCATCGTTTATGCTTAATTAAACTAGTAGATGCATTTCATATTGTGTTTCCTACTTGCTACTCCTTAATGCGTCTAGCATGGTCTACTGTATTGCCATAACTGTGTCTAACATCAATTATGTGCATCAGTGCAGCTTAAGTTAAAATTAAGACGCTTTTCCAGGCCTATACTGTTGCTTGTTAGTAGAACTTTTTGCCTTTCGTTTCAAATGCTTAGTAAAAGCAGCTCTTTTATTGTTGAATATCCCACTTATTTATCCTCAGCTTCTTTCAGAGTATGTATTAAGTCATTGTACATTTGTTCTGTTGAGCACCATCCAGACATTTTTATTTCATTTAGTTGAATCTGAGCCTAAATATAAAGCTGTTTTAAGTCAATGTCCAATGACCATGCCATGACACTGGCAGGATGGTTAGAAGGTCTGTTCAGGTTAGTTTATGAGCAGAAAATGCTGCTGCACAACCTTTTCTGGCTTTGAAGATTTTTATTTTATTTTATTCACTTTTGGCCAAATATTATACTGTCATGTCTTGGTTTTTCAAATGGTTTGCTCCTTGTAGTGGACTTTCATTTTGGATATTTTCTGCATATTTTCGATGAGATTATTGAATTGGATATGATCCTTCTGTTGTTGTCTTCAGTAGTAGTTCAGTAGCTTTCCATCCCATTTTATACCGAAAGCCATACAAGTAGACGCCTCTCCTTTCCCCCCATTTTGGATATAAATACTTAAGAACAAAGAAAACAGAAATGAATCTTGAACTTTAATGGTTTATAAAAATTGTGTCCAAATATGTTTAATTTTAAGGAGAAAAAAATGCCATCGGACAACACAAAAGCACCACATGTGATCAAAAACAGCTTTAAATAACTTTAATTTAAATGTTTTCTTTGTATTAAAATGTAGTAGCATCATAATGTAAAAGGAGAAACAAAAAACTAGACAAAACCTGTTTTTAGTGGAGGAACAGAAGGATATTTTCTCATTCATTCATACTAGAGATGTGCCATCTTTAAAAAGAACCCTAAGACCTTTAGAGGCATTTATATGTCATTGTTTTGAAATTTGCATGTTTTTGCTGCCTCCAAGTGGCCTGATCAACCTAATCATAAATAATTCATTCAGTCATTAATTCATTCATTTATTTACTGCTTAGTCCTATTCAGGGTTGCAGGGAAGTTGGAGTTTATTCCAGCAATTAGCATGTGAGAGGCAGGTTACACCCGGACAAGTCACCAGTCCATCATTACAAACAATTACCAGACATAAATTCAGGTCTGATGAAATGATGAATAATCAAATAGTTATTCCTGTTCAAATCCAAGTTAGTTGTCATTAGTAAGATTATACTAAAGTAATGCAAACATTAATACAGCAGTAAGTTATGTATCTTTTTTGGCTTCTAAACTGCCTACAACCATTTGAAAATGAACCGTGGGACATACTGTATGTGTGTACGGGTTCGTTCCTTAACACACACACACACACACACACACACACACACACACACACACACACACACACGCACATATACATATCCATGTACCCTTTCATGCACAAGCAGATGCACCTGACAGGTGGCAAACTGGCAATTCTCTCAACAATGTCTTTTTACAGAATGACCTGATGGCCGAGTTGTTTGCACACACACACACACACACACACACACACACACAAGCACACACACACACAAACACATGTTCTTGCACACAGTCAGACCCCCAGCTCCTTTCCACTGACCTTCCTCACCCACCCATCGCATCAGAACGGTCTTGTCTCTTTTTCTTTGAGTCAGCACTGTAGTTTCCTTTCCTCTGCCCTCCTTCCTCTGCATGTGTCTTTCTCCTTCTCTTTAGCACTCTGATCGACCTATCCCCCCCCCCCCCCCCCCCCCCCCACATGCACACACATACACACACCCCACTCACCACCACCACCCTCATCATTCAGACCCAGACCCAGCAGAGACACACCTTCCTTCCATGATATAGCAGCATAGCAGCAAGACACATGTAGCCTTGAGGAGGGAAATGATGAAAAATATTAAGCACTGAAGAAGATGGGGAGAATATAGAGATGAAGAGAAGAAGACAAAAGACAAATACAGAGAGATATAAAATAAAAACAGTGTAGAGGTATGGTGGGTTATCTTTGGCTCTTTTTGGAAAATCCCCAATCGCACAGCGAGGGTCTGGCAGTCAAGGTGAGAAGCAGAGGACATCCCTCCTACCCTCCCTCTCTGCTTCTTCCCCCTTGTGCACTCGTCTGCAGCCTCTCCAGCTGTTCTCATTACACTCATATGTGTGTGTGCTTATATCTACTAATTTGTCTGTGTATGTCTGTGTGTGTGTGTGTTATGCACACATCTAGTGTATTATTCCTGTTGTTCAGTGAGATATCAGGAACGCATGTTTATATTTGTGTCATAGACAATGTTTGCCTTCTGTGAACATGTGTGTGTGTGTGACTGCTTGATTTGTGTGTGTGTGCTGTCTGGATATTGTGAGAGCCCATCAGGCCTGGTCGAGCTCCAGCGCTCCTCATGACGTCCCTGTAAATGCCAGATTGTTGGCACTGACGACGACACCTTTCTGCCTGAAGCACTGAAAAAATTCTTCCTCCTCTCTGTTGGTCAGAAGCTCAAAGACACTCATGAGGTTTCATAAGAGCAGAGAGGCTAAAAGGTGGAAATCAGACAGGAGAAAGCAGGAAAGGGCCGGTGGTTTGACTTCTTTTTCCTGTCAAAGCATTCACAAACAGCTGTTTTTAAAGGGGAAATTTGTCATTTTGCTCATTTTTAGGTCTAATGTGTAAAATTTCTTACACTTTCAGAATCTGATTCTCCTTCTGGAGCTTTCACTTCTCTTCAAAGCTTCTTCTTCAAACATGATTTTTTTTCTAGATTGCTCTCTCTCTCTCTCTCTCTCTCTCTCTCTCTCTCTCTCTCTCTCTCTCTCTCTCTCTCTCTCTCTATAGCTGATATTTATTGAGTAAAATCACAGATTTTGGACATTTCCCTTTACATTTACTTAACAGTATTAAGTATGTGCATGATCGACATGCCAGAGAAATACAGGAAAGACAAGGCAGCCATGAGAATGCAAATGCATACAAAATAAAAATTATTGTTACTTTTATTATTATTACTTTTTATTTTTATTTGATATGTATTCCCCCGTATATTACCTATTCGCTGTGGTGTTAAAATAAAGATTGTTATTTCTAGGAAAACATTCAAAGAGACATTAGGAGGCATATACTATTTCTGCTTCTAGTGAAGTTCATCCTCAAATTTTAAATTTCAGCAGATTTAGACAGTAGGACACTGTAGAATATCTACTTAACTCCACTGTGAACTTGGCTGTTATTCCAGTGCACTATCAGTAATGAAGTCATCTCACACACAGCTACAGTGAAGATGACACGTCCCTTTTTTCAGGGTGAAGCATGGTTTTGTCTGTGAACAAGTCCTAACAGCTGCGTGCACAGACGTAACACAAGTCAACCAGAAAAATGTTGCTTTTGAAATTGAAGCAGACTCTTTGCTGCAGCTGTCATGGAGTTTGACAAAAGTGCTTTGAATGCCAGAGGTTATTTTTCAGGTAAAGGTAGTAGATGTTGCTGCTTTTAAACAAACGAGCCACAGAAAACAGAGCTCACTAGGAAGGAAGTTGTTTCTAAATGTTGAATAAAGGTTTGAAGACACAATTTGAAGGAATAGCTGATGAGAATGAGAATACCAGCAGGGCTGCTTTTCTCCATGGTTTAATTAATAATGATAATTACGCCTATCTTTAGAGAATTGTTTTGCAGGCTCCTGTGATGCTTCCTCAGCTGTTTGTCTTCAATTAAGTTTGTTTTTCTGCTCATTTTCTCAGATAATAATCAGCTTTGCTGGTAAACAAGCTTTGTAAAGCTAACCTTGCTCTGTGTGCTTTTGGAGCTGATTGTTATCCTCTGGACACAAGCTGCATATGTGGAGAAATGTGCATCATTCACTGCAGGGACAAATATGATCCCATTTTATTCCTCTAGCTGGTTTGGCCTCAGTTTGAATCCCATGGCTTCATCTGTTTTGATTAAAACTTTCAATCTCTACTTTATTAAGCACTTATCCAACATGGGGTTCAGTTAGAGAATAAGTAATAAAGCAGGAACATCCTCTAAGGCAGGCACTCTTTAGGCGACAGAAAACAGCTTCCAGTTCATGATCAGTCCAATATACTTTAATAACCCGGCCATTCACTTAAGCTTTTGTTTCCGCAGGATATTTTTTTATGACATGATGTGTTTTATTGGACTGTGAAGTGAAGGGACAGTAGGGACAGGATGGAGAAATGAGACTGAAGATGTAAGCTGACAGTCGATTGACACACTTGAAGTCGTAAAGCCAAATTTAGTCTTATAACCTCATGCATGACACATTGCTTTTAGTTCTGTGCAGCAAACAGCAAATTTGATCAAATTTAACTTTTTTTTCTTTGAGAAAAAACATAAATATTTCAATTCTTAATGGAAAAAAGTCTGGAAATGAATTCTGAAAGAGAAAAGCCTTCATTAACAGAGTATTTATTGTATGTTCGTATTACATTGATCCAGAATATTCATTAATCCTTCCAAGCTAAATAGTCATAAAGGCTGATTGTCCTTAATTTTACGTTATGTTACTTAGATCTATTTTATGGTTTGTTTAATTCCTCTTGCTAGATTATTTTGATTGAAGCTGTCCACCCATACTAATGAGACCATAAGTGTCAAACTGTGTTACTCATACCACTGGTAGCATTTCTCTTTCCTGTAGTGGTACACTGAATAAATTTCTGATATCAACCAATTTAAAAAAAAAATCCTGTTTGTGAAAACATATCTCTGCTAAAAAGGTCTCTCTTCACTTGTCAAATCTGAAACTGAAGCTACTATTGATCCAGATACCACAGGACTGTATTCATAAAAGGCTCATTGGTATTAATGTCAGTTCTGGTGATGTACCCTTTTTACAATGAGATAGTAGCTTCCACCACTCAGCAGTAAATAATAATATTTGGAATTAACTGTATTGAAGATTGTTATTTTCATCTCGTCTCTTTTACTATTTTTTAAGGCTGCACTACTGAACTTTTGCACCTTTTAACAAAATCTCATTCAGCATCTGTCTTGGTACCTGTCTCTTCTCCAAGCTCTCTCCAAGCAGTAATAGTAGCCCAGTGTTATCTCATTCCTTGTCACTTTCTCACTTTCTTTTCCTCATCTCCTTCTTGCGTTTCTTTACCGAATCAGCCATAGTGTGAGTGGTAATTATGACCTTTTTCTAATCTAAACTAAGTAATGTTATTACCAACAAGCCCAACCAGGAAGTGACTAAAGAACACAGCTCTGAAAATATTAAACCATATAATTAATGCCACCCCCCCATCCCCCCACCCCCAAACACACACACACACACACACACACACACACACACACACACACACACACACACACACACACACACACACGCATTCTTGTCTTCTGATGTGGGCTGTTAAATTAAACACTTAAATCTGCCCTTATCTGGAAATGATCATGTGCCCCATATTTTTCTCCTGCTGTGTGTAGGGGCAACACATTAACACATTGTTATGGGTCTTTTTTGGGGTATGACACAAATTACCTGCACAGATGTTTCGACTGAAGGACCTGTTTTGACTTGAATCTTTGGGATTCAGCTTGGGCACCAAAGGCTGGCTAGAGTTAGGAGAAAAGACTGTGGCTGTGGCTTGATTTGATTCCACTTTCACAATGTTTAATGCATATTTGGTAGCCGTATTTTCTAGATTGCCACTCTCACAGCCTCTAGAAATTGCATATTTTCAAAGCATAACTATTGGTCATCATCGCAGCTTTCACAATCCACCTACACTGCTGTATTTATCAGGACAGTCTCTAAACTTTCCATGTACTGGGTGCTTTTCCTTACTGCCTGAAGAAAGCTACAGTCAGGTAAACGTCACCTGTGTGTGAATGACAACGCAATGACCTTTAGTTCCTAATGAAGCTGAGAGTGTTTCTTCTGTGAAGCTTGAAAAACTTCATTGTATCACAGAAGTCAAACATCCAAGGATGCTTGATGGGCTCGGATTAGAAATGTGAGTTTGTTAAAAACTCGCAAATAAGAAAATCATTTACTTTATTTAAAGATGTAAATTTGCAAGAAATTTGAAGAAGATTCAAGCATGTGACCTAGAGCTTGACTCAAAGCTTGCTTGTGTGTTTCAAAATCCTATTTTCTACTACTTTCAGCCTAAATGTCTTATTTTTTGTACTTATCATAAATGGTGCTGTTGGCTCCTAAAATCCCACTCGATGCAGTTACAGCTCTCACATGAAAGCCAGTATTGATCGACTGCAACCGCTGACATACAAAACCATAAACATCATTCACTGAAAGCTGTAGAAACATATGTACCTCAGCAGTAATGTAGAGTACAAACGCAAACTTGAGCAAGCACATGTCCTCTGGGACATGTTCAATAAGTGTCTATGACTTCATTCCTCTGGATTAACCTGTGGTTGCCTGATTGCAACTTGTAAGTCATTTCATTTTCTTCATGCCCAGTTGCTGTGTCGCACTTTTGATCAAAACCTAATTCAGTTTTTTTTTCTATCCTACTGCCTATTGACTTTTAACTGAAAATTGTACATGGAGTCAATCACTCGGGTGATTGCATGCGATGCTTGTTGGTTAACAGTAGGAGTCTGTAGGAGTCAGAAAACAAGATGAGGCTGCGTGTCATGCCTTTTAAACAATACTTTCTCTATTTTTCTTTCTCTCATCTCTCATGTCATTTTGATTTCCCTTTTTCATTTCTCTTTCTCCTCCTCTTGTTTCATCTTGTCTCTTTTCCACGTGCCACTTCCCCTGTTTCTCTGCGCTCTGTCTGTGGGATTGAGTGATGAGGGAAGGAGCCGGTCCATCCGTCACCATCAGTGTTGTGCGTATGTGTGTGTGCGCACATCCGTATGCATGTCATCTGGTGCCGGGTGGCCTCCCACTGATGTAAGAGGGATCCGTCATGTCTCTCTGTCACAACAGCAGACACGCATGAGTGGGCGTACACACCCTCTCACACACATGCACATGCAATCCTCTCCACTTAACTGTCTGCAACACAAATTCAAGCTTAATGTGTTAGTCTGTTCCACACTAAAAAGCACTAAATGTTGGTCGAGGATGAATGAAAGATAATAAAGTAATTCAAATCTTTTCAGAATCACCCAGAAAAGTGTTTCTGATGCTATTTAGGTTTCCTGGATTTGTGCAAGTCTGTAATATCTGGCATTATTGCTTCATTTCTGATGAGATATTTTAACTTATTTCTGCTCTTTGCTTAAAAAACAGCCCAGAGAGAGAAATGCTGTGTTGTGTCGTGGCTTTTCTCTGACTCGAGTGGTTTTTAGCATGCTGAAAGAATTCCTCCTGGGGAGAGCTGAGAGTTATGGAGTGGCAAGTAGACACCCGTTAATTTTGGAGCATCAAGACGAGCAGCAGCAGGAGCTCCAGGACTGTGTTCGGAGCAGCACCTGCTGAGCACATGAGGAACTGCACTGGTGTTAATGATGTCTAGACAGTCTTTGAGGATACAGGAAAGAAGGTGATTATTGGACTAAGTTAAGAGATATTTTTCAGTTTTTATTAAATGGAGGCTGGAGTTTGTTGCTTTGGACAAAGCGGTGTGAGGAAGGATGACTTTTCCACAGCTTTTGACAAAGAGGAAAAGATGAGTCAGAAATCCGCCTGAAGTCTGTTCAGAGTAATCTGTGCAGACAGATGTGCATCTGTCCCTGGTGTATCTGCACTGAGAATAATTTGTCTCCATAAACGACTGCTTAATAATGTTTTATCCCATAAAGCAGCATTACTGTTGGCAGCTTGAGTGTGTGTTTGCAATTAATTGCATGAAGTAAGGCAAAAAGCTACCATTTAATTCTCAATTATCCCAACCTAATATATCTTTTAAACATTATTAATTCATTTTAGACTTTCAAAAATGTATAATAATGAAAAAATTTGGATATAATTAAGAGTTGCAAACACACAAGGGGGTTAAATTAACAAACTGTGCCTCCTGGAGCTGAGTCTGCCTCTGAATGCACTTTAATCTGTATGTTTTCTGCTGTGTGGTAATCCTGAGTTACACAGGCTTAACCTGCGGTTGCCCGTCTGTAAGTAATTTTAACTTTACCTCAAATTACATGAAACATGAAGTGTACAGGGGGAATCCATAAACTGATTATTCTTGTAAAGCAGCACACATTTTATTTTCGCCCATGCCTGTCTCATCTAATCTCATGTTTACTGGGCCGGAGGTCTTCTCACTTTAACCCCCATTTGATTTAAACAAAGGCTCTCAGGAGCATTGTCACAGCATCTTCTTGTCTGTGCCAAATTTAAGCTCGTAGACACCTTGTTTATTTTCCGTCAGCACTGCAGACACTTAGATAAGATGACAGACAAGGAAAGAGCCTGCCCTTAAACTTCCGTCTGAATCATCAGGACTTTGAGTGGACTTGACATCCTGATGGGGTTGAAAGGCTGTTAAGAAGACACCAGCTTGCAGTTTAATGGGATTTATAAAGAGGGGTCATATTTGCCCAGAGAGACATGTGGTTTTGCAGGTTTTTGTAAAGAGAGAAACGCAATAAAGGTATGTTAATGGTAGAGTTGCTGTGAGAATTTTTGTCAAAGTTCAGGTAAAGCTACTTTAAAATAATGCATAGCAAAATATCCAAAGAAAAAATCTCCTTAAAAAGAATTTTCATTTTCTCCGAATGAGTGTGAAGTTTTGCTTGAAGCTGTAACAGTTGTCAGATAAATATGGAGAAAAGTTAAAGTACAAAGTCAATTTTAGTGACGATACGGCCAAATAAGTAGTAACTAAAAGTTAAATATAAAGTAGATATATACAAGCTCTGGTTCATTTAGCCATGATGGAAACATTAATGTCTTCAGGGTTTCACTAACACACCTGTTCCCATTTATTTTTTTCATTTTAAATTCTCCTTTAATTAACCAGATTAATCCTTATTGAGATCAGAAATATCATTTTTAAAGAAAGACGAATAAAAAGACAAGTTTATAACATATCCCAAAATAAACAGACAACAACTATTAGACACAGCAAGTAAAATGACAAGTAAAACAAAGGTTGCAGACAACATTAATGAAATACAGTGTGGGTTGAATAATGCACAGAATTTTAAAAATAGTCACACTGATCAAGCGAGGTTTCCTCTCAAGCTCTTGAAATCAGCTTAAACTCTTGTTAATTTCTAATCAGTTTGTATTCAAAGTGCAAGAAGCAGCATGTTTATAACCTTTATCCCCAAGTTCTCTTCTCACTCGCAGGACTACCATCTGTAGACCAGGATGAGAGTAAAGGCCATAGTGAGTCTGGTTTCCAGACATGTAGGTACAGAGATTTAACAGAACTAGGCCAAGAATCATTTTATACAAATGAGAATCAGCCAATGTGAGAGGCTGCAGTGAGGTGTGTGTGATTTCCACAGCCAGTACTGAAACTCAAAGCACAATACTACACACTATCTAGTTTCACAAGACACTGATCTAGCAGTAGTTGTAGTAATATTCATTAGTTAAAATTTTGGAGAACATGCTGTTAACCAGCACCTGAAAGTGAAATAAAATAGCCAGCTGTCTGCATATAATCTGTCTTTCATTAAACAAAGTGCATCTGAATGTTTGTTGAGGCCTGAAAAACAAAGTAAGTTTGACATATTCAGACTTTCTGTGGTTGATTTGGTTTAAATAATCCTGGCAGTAATAATGGAGATCAGTAACATACCCAGGTTTTCTGTAAAATAGGACAACCAATCACATTAGCATATTTCTAGCCGATTAGGGAAAAACGCCGCTGCTGCAGTTCAAGCGAGAGGGAAAGGTGATCTAATTTAAAGGAGACAAAGGGGGAAACGTAAAGATGAAAGCCGGTTTCAGCATTGTTGTTGTCAACAGCTGACAGAGTGAATGTGCAAATTAATAAGCTAATTAATCCCTTCCATGTCAATAAGCATGATAAGATTTATACTCTGTTATTTGAAGAATGCATCTCATGCTAATTATCTGAAGAAGTTTAGTCGTTTTCTGTCAGTGAAACCTCTTTGCACCAGTTAAAAGCTAAATCAGAAAGAGGATCGCAAATGTCGAAGATCATTTTCATCCAGGCTCTAAAAAGCTAAATAGCTGTAGTCATTTGAATTATTTTATAAATAAAAAATATATGGATATGAATATGAATGTATAGACATCAGTTTTGCCAGCGTGACATGATGCATACTTGATGTATAGATTTCCATGGTGATGAGCACTGGTACGAAGTGAACTAGCTTTATAATACCAAAATCCAGAGCTGAACCTGAAGTTACCTGCTAAGCCACAAATCCTGCTTCTTACTGTAAAACTGGCCCCTGGAGTGTCCTCAACATCTGGGATAGAGCCTTTGGTCCCTGTGGGTTGTCAGGTCTTTTGTTGGCTTCTCTATGATGGATGCTCTGAAATCCAATAATGACTGGTTCAAAAAATGTTTGAAGTTGTTGGAAAATAATTGAGATAAAAAGTCTCGCTCTCTTTCCTGCTGGTGGTTTAAATGTCGTGACCAAACACCAGTTCAACGATGACAAAAAAGTAACTAAGATAACAAAGATTTTAATTTTGTCTTCTCAATGATATAAGATTTTTTTTCTTCTTCTTCTACAGTGATACAGTAGGGTGTTGTTATACCTGACATGTTTGACTGCCACCTGCAACCTTCCTCAGAACTGACACATTTCTGACATGTTATCAGCTGTTTTCCAGAGGTGTGACCATCCGAGCAAACCTATAAGAGCTGCTGGGATGGCCACGCCCCCTGCCATGTGGTGGTCTCTGGAGTAGGGAATCCCAGGTGTCACACCTCTGAAAAACAACTGATAACACGTCAGCAACGCTGTTGTAACACGTCAGGTATGTTACAACATTCTACTACTACTAAAAACTTATATTAATGACCAAAAATTTACTTTAGTTGTTCAATTTAATGTAAAACTAATTAAAATGTTCTTCTGCAGTTTGGGAATATACTACTTTTGCATCCAATGAAATGTGATTTTTGAATTTTGTGTTTAATCAAAACTGATAGAGGAAGGTCTGATCAGAACACAGGAATTGTAGCTTTCTGTTTTTTTCTGTACATTTAGAAATGCAAAAGCAGATAGCACCATGCTGACTGCTTCATAGGAATTTTAAAAGAGCTGATGTGGGCTGATGAGATCCAGTTGTAAGTTACCACATGTTGTCTGCAAAAAGGCAGCTTTCTGTGGCTTGTTTCTGTGTTTAATTTAGGACAAACTGAAGTCTGGAATAAAAGGAAAACATTTTTAATGATTTTAATTCTCTAAATAGTCTCAACTGTAACATTATTAGAAAACAAGCCTTAGAGAAAACAAGAATTGTCCTGATCTATGTAGATACAGGCAGTTTCCCTCCACCAAGGTTCTGCCCTTACAACTTGATTCAGCATGTGAATTAAGGAAAAAGAAAAGATAAAAACTAATAATTCGCTTGTTTAATCCACAGAGAATTAGCTGCCACCTAATGTATTTAGTTCTTGCTTCCTGATGGTGGTTCCATGGTTGTAGTAACTAACCAGAAAGCATTGCTTTGCACAAGGTTAGTCGTGGACTGGTTAAGACATAACACACTATCGCACTTATTTCCACACACAGACACTGACCACATTATTCATATTCAGTTTAAACCTCGGACTAAATCGATTAATGAACTTGAGCATGCCCATCTGGAGGGGGTGTGGGATGGTGATCAGGCATTACAAAGCAGGTTTTAATCTGTTAAAGCTGCCTCCACATACACACTCAGAGCAGCAAAGATGGAGTGTGTCACGCTGCAGTGCAAACACACTTAATGATAGCAATCTGATTACACCTTTAGAGACGCTGCAGACCTTTAGATTTCACTCTGCGCTAATAGAGCCAAGGTAATGGGTGGTGAGGAAATAAATGGCTGCCTAAGTGAATGGATGTGTAATTAAAGAACAGGCAATACAGTCAATCTAATTACCTTGTTTATGTGGAGTACAGTGGATACAAGCAGGTGTTGAGGCCAGGCGATGAACAGAGGGGCAGAAAGATACAGAACAGTGCTACAAGTCAAAGAGGAGTGAGATGAGGGGGAAAAGAGTATGAGAGATGGAGGGAGAGCAAACTCCTTATTCAGGTCTTTTCTGCTCACCCGTCACATCAAGGCTTCAAATCAATCCTGCAAATTGGTTTGTTCCTCCACAAGGTTACCAAATGACGGAGGAATGGAGGGAATGAAGTGGAGAAGGAGAGGCAGAATATGAGGCAGAGAAGGAATATGTGCAAGCTGAAACCAGAAAGAGAGGCGATGGCGGGGAGGGCGGGGATGTCCAGCTGTTGACGTATTATCTAATGCAGAGCAAAGTGTGTCTGTGCATGTGTGTGAGCTGAAGGCCAATGGCGGGGTCATTAAACTATGAAAGGGGTGAAGGATCCGGGTTGATTGTTGTTTGTTACAGGTAAACCGAACTGACTGAATTATGGCATCCTGGTTCAAAAACCGCTTTGTCCATGTGTACATGCAGGACTGAGTTTATCTAAGTGTGTGTGGGTGTTTGCACTATGTCGATGCAGCCACAGATGCTCCTGTAACCCTGTCATGATGAAATGTGGAGCCCATTTCCTCCCATTCCCACCTGAGCCAGTGGAGAGTAAATATATAAATAATAGACCAGATAAAAAATGGCACACACTCTAAATGTGTTATTCTTCTCTTGTGACCTGATTCATGTGTGTGTGTGTCTTGCAGGAACACTTCACACCAGAGTGTAAGTTCAAGGAGTGTGTGTTTGAGAACTACTACGTCACCTACTCATCCATCCTATACAGACAGACCCAGTCGGGGCGAGCCTGGTACATCGGCATCAACCGGGACGGGCAAGTCATGAAGGGAAACCGGGTCAAGAAGACCAAGGGTGCTGCTCACTTCCTGCCCAAACTTATCGAAGGTAGAACCAATAAACATATCTATGCAGAAAGGAAGGACAATTCCACGATTTGCTCTGGTGCACTGGCAGCAAAGTTTATGATACTTTTATTGTTATGTTATTATTATTATTATTATTATCTAATATACCCTTATCCAACATAATTTTTTCTCAGCATTCTGTAATTCTTCTCCCAGTCAAAAGAGGGAATGTCTAATTTGTTACTAAAGAACTGATTCTGTTAGTAACAAGTGATTGAATTAAGTTTTTCCAAGTTCATTTATTAAGTTTGTTCAACTTTAAGTCAGACTTACTCAAATCTTTGAGTTTGTTTTAAATCTGATTCTGAATTTCATGGGAAATCTATTTAAAAGATTAAAGTTTGTCTAAATGAATTAAGCTGCAATTAAATATGGTATTCATATTTTACTTAAGAATTTAGCATGGATAGTAAGTATTTCAGTTGTACATTTTCACTTTATATATATTGATTTTTGCTGCTGGAAATATGCAAACACCAGCTTTATAGATGATGGATGTCACTTCTAGTATTGTCCTTTATACTCATGATGCCAACTTTAACATTCAAACAGAACAAAACTTTCCATCAACATTGTCTAAATTTAAACATAAATCAGTTTAGCCTTGTTTCCACCAACGGGTGTGGGTCAGGACCGGATGGTTAGGGTGTGGATATGTTTTGTAAACTGTAATATCGTTGCATTTCCACAGTCAACCGTAACCTTACCTGACAGCCGGATAGTGATAGATGCCTCAGCTACGTAATAACATGATGCCATTGCAGTGCAAAACCTCCCTTAAAGTATAACCAAAACACCACTCAGAAACAAAGAAAGAGAAGTTTGTTTCCTTTCTTCTTGGCAATGCTTCATAAAGTCATTTTAAACAGATATTTAATCAACAACAAAAGAAAATCTTTTGCTCTAAACGAGGAGCTGCTCCTATTTTGTTTTTATGTCAGGTCGTACAGGAAATGCCTTTTTTCCACCAATCAGTGGATTGCAGTGTGTCAAACTCCCCGCTTTTTTGTCGGATCAATTAGATTGGTACCCCAACGGAAGGGTCCTAAAAAAGTAGGACGGGACGAGTCTGATGAGGGTACCCTTCCCATTCGTTGCATGTGGAAATGCAAAAAAACGTGTCCTGCCCCACCCGGCCCTGCGCCCTTTGGTGAAAACAGGGTTTTAGGAAACCACCTAACTCAATTTTATAAGGTAGTAATTACAAAATTTTAAATTCCTGCTCAGTAAAACTTTGTGGTGTTTGCAGTGGCGTTGGATTGAAGGAGGGGGCTTTCTTTGTGATTTGTCATAATGAAAGAAAGCCAGTCTGGTTGAATGAAGAAGGGAATTAATTCTGTATTAACAATAATGACGGGTGTTCTTTGAGGGCCCTAAAATGGTGCAAAATTGTTTAGTCAACACAGAGTGAAACCAGACAGCCAGAGGTGAACGTCTTGTATTTCTTCAAAGAAAGTAAAGTCTGGATACCAGAAAAGGGAGAGAAAAAACAGTGGGTAAGAAAATAAAGTGAGGGGCATCAGCTTCTTATTCATTTCTTAGCTGAGCAGCACCTGAACTAACATCCAGTTTGAGCTCATATCATCAGCATGTGTCTGAGTCAGAGCATCATGTTAGGATTCATTTAACAACCCAGATAAATTACTGTCAGAAATTGATCAAAGTTATTACCACAAATCATTTGACTTACATGGCCCTTGCAATTTAAAAATTAGATATTTTAATCTATCTCCATTGTTCGGTCATGATATATTTGGTATCAGTGGATTCCTTGTAAGTGGAGATGCCACTGTCATCACATTGTCTGAAAAACTGAATGCACCAGACCCCAAAATCTGTAATGTTGATAACATTTGATACTATAATTGTCAAATTAATCAAATAAAGCAAAGGAGGAGATTTTTTCAAT
Organism: Melanotaenia boesemani; assembly: GCF_017639745.1. Classification (NCBI taxonomy): domain Eukaryota; kingdom Metazoa; phylum Chordata; class Actinopteri; order Atheriniformes; family Melanotaeniidae; genus Melanotaenia; species Melanotaenia boesemani. The sequence goes on along the minus strand of NC_055686.1, from coordinate 13,300,381 downwards.
TTTAAGGCCACAATGAATGATAATAAGACAGAGTCTGATTATAACCCCTAGTGTTGGTGCATTTGATTCAGATTTATTACCATATTAAAAAAATCTGACCTTGATAAAGGGCTGTCTTATAATTATTACTGAAATGCGTCATTCAGTGCATTAGCTAGAAAATAAGGAAGTGACATGATTACGAAAGCAGCCTAGTCTGCATGTTATAAGATACAGAGAAGAAAAAGTTTACAGTCAGACAGGAGGTGCAATTCAAAACATGACTTGTGTTTGTTGGTGTAGGCAAGAAAAAGGTTTATTACATAGCAGTCACATATACCTTTCAGTTCCACTGTAACATTGCAGTCTATCAGTATTAACAAAACTTAACATCATGAACCAAATGGTCCTCAGTAGCAGCAGGTTCATCATCATGTCCATATGACAGCACTGGGGATGTGAGACAAGTAGGCAGCAAAGTTCTTCAAGTTACAATCAAGCTGATGCAAATGAAGCTGCAATGATTCTGAACTGATTCTACCTAGCTTGTGTGGGGTCTGTCCTCCTTGTGGCAGAGAATAAGATATAGAAGATGCTAGTAATGAAAGGGTAAGTGAAGGTTGCTCTGAACATAGTGAGGAGGTTGAGGGGAGAAAAGAGGAGAAACAGGAAGATAGTGAGAGGCTGATCAATGCAGAAGAGCATCTGCCAGATGAACCAGAATATGGCCACAGAAGCTACTTTGCCATTTAGAGGTTAAACTAAGATCATATTTGTTATCTCTGTCTTATACCATGGAAAAAGTATGTGTGAGATCTATTGATCAAGTCCCACCAAGATGCTTTGTACAGTACATAGGGCCCAGAATTTCATGCTATGCCCCTGGGTATTAGCAAAATTATTAATAAATGTTTTGAATCCATCTGACTAGTTGAAGTAACTTCATAAATGAACTTGGATAAACACTTTTCAACCCCAAATGGACTCGATTCAATTAAGCTGGTTTTAAATGCCCTTTATTTCAAGTTAATTGAATCAAACAAAAGTTACCAATAAAAAAAAGTGCTTTAGATCAATACAGTCCAAATACTCTTTTCAGAGTATAATATCAATTTATAAAGATGTTTTACTTGAGAAGTAAACCATGTTTACTATGAGACAACAGCAGTAGGCACAGCTAACAGCTAACAGAGGACATATTTTACTAGATAACAATCATAAAGCTGTGTTAATAAATTTGTAGCCACTTGAAAGCAGCAAAACAACCTGCAAGCACATGTGGTAGCAACAAGTGGAAAATCAGTACCCTAAATGACATCTTTCAAGTGCTTAGCAGCAATAGCATTTATATTGTATCTTACTTTTTTTTTTTTTTTTTTTTTTTCACAAACAGCTATCAGTTGCTTTTGGAAACAAGACTGACAACTTTGCCAAAGTAAAGTTGTGGTCTAAAAACAAAATAATAAATTAGCTGGGAGAGAAATGATTAAACATAACAGTTCAAAGTTTAAAAAATGCTTAATTTAAATAGCAGTGTAGTATTAAAATATATATAACAGAATGGCTGACTGAAATGCAAGTGAACTGAATGAAACGCAGACTTTAAACATCTGGAGCTGAAGCATCATTATCAGTGAAGACACATTCTTATGAATCATGCAGAAAGTCTCCTGATTTCACATAATAGGTCATTTAACTCTCTGTCCTTTTACTTCCCTTCCAGTGGCCATGTACAGGGAGCCCTCCCTGCATGATGTTGCTGAACAGAGTCCACCCAGGAAAACACCCAAAACCTCCAGTGACTCGCCAGTGCTCCAGAATGGCAAGAAAGACGTTCAATCCAAAACCAAAACCTCCTCCTCCTAGCGCTCAAACATGGAGAAGAGGGAGGTTGGATGACATGGTGCAGTGGCTACCAGCGAACACCTGATCAAAGAGTTTGGGGCCAACCCCCATCTGCTGTCGGTGACACAGACCCAACAATGGACTGGTATCAAAAGTTGGAGAAAAGGAGCAGGTTCAGGCAGAGTGTAGCTGGGAAAAGGAAAGCCCTTTTTACTTATTCAGACTCCAACACCAGCCCTCCACCTTCTTATTTAATAGCCTCTGTGGTTAGCAGAACCTGGGGTGTCAAAGCAATAACTCCATGAAGAGATGAAAAGTGGCCTAGCATTGTAAAGCATGTCACCACAGTGTGTTTCACCGGCTGGAAGGATGCCTTCTAGCTGTCATCAGTGACATTTTTCAGTCAACCAAATATCCCAGCAAAGTCTTCCTGGTTTTACCACAACGGATGCAATAAGCATATCCGTCCCGCTGCAGCACGTTCTTCACGAATGGGTTGTGTGTTTTTTTATTTCCCTGGAGGTTTTTATGCTAATGTTAGCTTGACATAGAGCCATGCTAATGTGATTTTGTCACACAGACCCTTGCAGACTTTAGCTCTGCAGCCATCTGCTCAGTCCACATCTTCTGTGTGTGTCAGCAACTTTCTAAGATGGCCTGAATACTCGTCATCCATGTTTGTGTGTGTGTCTATGCATATGTGCAGTTTCCTCTTCTCCCATTCACCTTTGGCCCAATTTGATTAGTTTGTGACATGGACTCAATTTTTCACTCTGCAGCACAAGAAAACCCTTTTCATCTCTCTGGCTCTGTAAATTGAGTCTGGGGCTGATCAGAAACATTCGAACCTTAAATGAGAGGTCAAGAGCCCCCTTGGCACACAGCATAACCACTCACACACTCATTTATAAACTGATGTTTTCACACGCGTGCAGGAGATTGTTTTGTGGGAACACACTTCATTGCCGTCGTGTCCATTGGTCACCATCATAGAAAATGGTCTCACGGCTTAACACACTTACCACAATGACATGCATTAACACACACACACACAAATACTGATGCAACGACAGATGTGTGAGCGCTGACAAGCAAGATGAGGTAGCTGTGGAGCTGTGACTATGTAGCAAGCAGCCATGCATTACATAAACCTTCAAGGCCCATGCAGCATCTGCAGACTCATTCTGTCATTGTGGTATTACTCCATGTCAGAATATACAGAAAAGAGAGATTTATTTCCGTATCTAAACTGTGCTACCATCTGAAATTGAGCAAATTTTGTAGATATTGCACCACCCTAACTAACCCTCAGGCCTAAAATCCTGCCTTCTTATCACGGAGAACACCTTTAAAGTGCAACATTGACTCATTTAACCTGACTTAAGCTGCTAAATTTGTAAACCAAATTTATCCCCAATACTTAATTTCAATAAATTTTATTAAATGCTGATTGTTAAATTAATGCAACACATTGCTACCAATTCTTATGGGGTGTCTCCAAAAAATGATTTTAGTTTTCTATTAATGAACAGCAGATAAATGATGGGAAATGTAGAAAAGAAAATGTGAATCCTTGCAAAAAGCATTTTGATTTGCCTTTTCTTGTGTTAAAGATTTAATGATGCTTGAGCAAATGACTTCCTGTTGGCATAGAAATAACTATAAAATAAGCAAACAAACAAATCAGTGTCTAGTGGGGGGTTGATTTAGTAGCTGCAGCATCACAACACTATAGCTTGATCAAATTCATTGTGAATACGGGGCATAAGCAGAGATTTTATTTGTTGTATTACAACTGATGCCTACATCTCCCACAATGCAGTTCCAAATTGTGATTTTTGGCATCCAGTGGAAAAGTCATTCTTGCTTCCAAAAGTTCCTGACTGAGTGAAATTGCTCACAGAGTGGAAGCTGTGATGAGAGCTAACCGTTTTTCTAATAATAAATGTAAAGAAAAAATGTGTTTGAGCAGCTAGTGAGAACAAAACATTTCACTTTGTGGCTTTTTATTTCCTTTTTTATTGTTAACATGGTCATTTTATTCACTCATCTGTCCACATTTATCCATCTTATTGATTTAATCAATTTTTTATTGTTAATTTTTGATTTGTCAGAACAGACCTGAAGCACAGTTTATTGTAAGTAATGAGAATTAGTCTTTTTTCTTGCATTAATTAAGACTCCCCCCTTTAATCTTTTCTTCAAGGCCAATAGAATGTGTTAAGCTCATACATGGGGGCTTTTCAATGATCATATTAGAGTTGATAATCTATCAGATAATAACCTAACAATAATACACAAAGTAAAATAAATTGTGTTTGGTTGATTATTTATCTGCTTTAATAACCCCACTTAGATATTATACATAGCTGGAAAGCTTGATACAACAAGGTATAATTTAACATAAGAATTATAAGAATCGTCCTCATGCTGGTCACCAGCCTGGTCACATTTTGCTGTGGGATGGCATTTCTCAACCAGGCGTTGTTGAAGGTCAACTAGTGTGGTTGTGTTGGTCATGCTAGCATGAATAGCTTGACCAAGCTGATTCAAAAGCTAATCCATCCTCTACATTCCCAAATTCTGGAGGTGCTCTGTGACGATCCTGGCTCTGTGGGGACAGTGTTGTCATCCAGGAAGATCAAATCACATCAGTTTTATTTATAAAGCACTTTTCATGCAGAAACAACACAAAGTGTGTTACATTATAGAAACAATTAATGCATATTAAAAAAAAACAAGCCTTCACACACAAAAGTATATAACGAAGCAATTTAAGTACACCCACCTTATTATAGTCTCTTTCACACACAATCACACACAAAGAAAGTACATGTACACTTTTCCCATCCCGCCCACCCCCATGAACTGTCCCTCGTTACTATCTCCTAACCGACTTTTGGCTTGACGTTTAATGCTGCTGTGAGGAAAGATGGAGTTAGGTCCTAGATTCAGAAAATATGTCATTGCCACTGGCTCCAGATTCCCATTCTGTTACTTCTGTCTATTGAGCAGGTGTCAATCAGGTACCAGTCATGCATCTGTGACTTGAATCTGAAAACAATAGTGAATACCAACAGGGGGACATTACAGGGGATTTTGATACATTATTGAGGCACTATCCAAATGATAAGCTGTGTTGCTCATTCCACAAATGTGTGATCTTTCTATATTATACCTCATTGTAAATGAGAATAATCAGGCTTTCCAACAATGTATAATACACCACCAACTGGCATTATTAAAAGGGACAACTATTCAATCAAATGCAAATTTCTTTAATTTATGTGCCAAAATTTTAAATAGCAGCTTCAGGAATCATAAGACCTCATTGCTTTCAGCTCCATACTTTCATTTTCTTTCTTTCTTTTTTTTCCAGATATGGACTTTATAGTCACAACTGACTCACTTTAGCTGATTTCAAACACATTCATGCAAAATTAGCTCATTTACTTAATCTGAAACTCAAAACGGGACAGTGTGTGTTGCAGAGTGAAACTGCATGAGAAGGGGAGGATGTGGGATTATCTGTGAGAATATCTCTGCCTGCAGTGCTGATTTTCTCCATTTTGTTTTTGATCAATCTTTAAAGAACCACCAAACTTTATAAATGCAATTTTAAATTGTCTATATTTATAGTTTCTATAGTTTATCTTTTTTCTACCATAAATCTCTGAGAGATTTTGCCATTGATGAAAGGATGAATTCAAGCCTTGTTTATTTTTAATCTTGTTGTACTTTATTGTATTTGAAATGACCTAACTTTTTTTTAAGGAGCATTAAAAAGCCAAAGTCATATACAATATTATTAATATAAATGATAGCTCTTGGATACATTGTAAGAAAAATTATTATTCTAAATGGAGGAAAGGAAAGATACATTTGTTTGTATTAATTTTATTCGCACTTTTATTAGTGTTTATTTGGTGGAATGGGCTGGGAAAGGAAGACAGTGGCAATCTAAACATATAGGCTACTACTCTATCAGGGGGACTTGTTTTATGTATTTCCATTTGCTCTTTCCACTCAACACAAAAAGCAATCATTTTTCATATCAAACTTTCTTGGCACAGTGCACCAGGTGGTGTAATTGTTTCAGCCTAATGTTTATGTATTGTTGAAAGTCCTGTGTGTTCAGAACTGAGTGTGAGGCTACGCAGAAGATGAAGGTGCAGAGAGGGAACCAAACAAAGGTGGTAAAGAGAGACAGAGAGACACTTTCAGGGAGGATAATAAGTGATGATGAGCAGAAGAAAAGGAAATTGGAGATGGATTTATGGTAACGTGGATGGGGTTACCGCAACCCAGGAACATTTATACAAGCTTCTCCTTTCATGCAAAATCCTCTGCTCCCCTGAACCCATGGTTGTAAATAATAATAGCTGATAACCCGATCAGGAGCGAGGTGCTGAGCAAAGTAATCTGCTACCTGAGAGATGAAGCAAGCTGTACCTCTGCTGTCCTGAGGGAGGAGTGGAGGATTATGTGCACCTTAAAGGAAAGGAGTTAGATTGAGAGAGACAATTAAGGAAGAGAGGAATGAGAAGAGGGAAGATGAGTGAGCAAATAACCTAAAAAGGAGGGACTTTAACTTTTTATTATTTCTCGATTTATGCCACACAAGCTACTGTTAAAACCTCACTTTCACACTGAAGACCTTAATTAAACTGTTAAATAGACTTTCAGGTTGGTGTGTTTGACCAGCCAACCCCCATGGATCTCTAAATCCAGAACACAGTGTTTGACTATTATTTAATTACTCAAATGTTTAATTAACTGAGGCTCCTGCCTGTAAGAGGAAAATTAAGACTGTCTGGGACTAGACACTGTTAAAAGGGAGGTTAGGAGGAACTCAGCAAGCATGACACTTACTACCATGTATTTTTTTAAGGGCTGGTAAATCTATGTTGCAATATCTTTATGTATATGTCATGTCTGTTGATTTCAGAAGTTGATCAGACTTTGAATATAAAAGAAAAAGGGCTAAAGCTTTAGTGTATAAAATAGGAATTATTAGGTAGAATGTCTATTTTCTTGAAGAAGAAGCTGAAAGTAATTAGTCTTTGAGTTGTTAATGTAAACATATTTAAAGGGGCATTGAAGTGATTTTACTTACTTGTTATGAACGCCAATATAACACACAAAAAAAAAATGTAAAATTATTCTCCTTCCAAAAATGAACCCGTTGGTCATCTGTTCATAAAGGCAAGAATTACATTCAAAGATTATGTGACCTCTAGTGGTTGGACAAGTATCTGCATAAAAAGTGTTAAAGTAGTGGATTTTTTATTTCAAATAATAACCAATTAGTTTTAATTCCTAACCCTAAACAAGTAATGTTATTGCCTAAACCTAACTAGGAAGAGAAAAAGACCCCAAGTAACATGCTGCTGTGTTGAAATGTCACCAAAATGATGCACATCAAGATGAAGGTTGAATGTAAGGAATCTGTTTTAGAACAAACAATGAAAGTTTTCTAAAGGGTCCAAACATATTCTGTCTCTCTTTGTTGGGACTTTATGAATTCATGTCAACATGTTATAGCATTTTGCTGACACTTTGGGGCAGTTTTAGAAACATGTGGAACAAACTGAGCTGAGGACAGATAACACATAAGCAGGCCCTGATCCCAAATATGTAGTTTTGATTTCTAAACCTGAACAAGTAAAACTACTGCTCATACCCAACAATGGAAAAAAAAAGTGTTGCATTATTGGCTCAATGCAGTCTAGAGGTGAGAAAAAACATTTGATTGCAGTTGGAACAAATTTGAAAATTGGAAAGATTTTCAGTAATTTACTGATTAATCTAAAACTTACTTGAGGTTTTATTTCTCTTGTGGTCAGTTTTATCTTTTTAAGCCATCGGATTCCAAAAGAAGATTTATGCATTGTGGGGATTTCAGCTCTTTGCTTGTGTATTTAATCTTTCTTGTGAGTTAGCATGCTATATGCTGTGTAAAAACTCTCAAGGGCCCCTTTAATCTTTAAAATCAAACACTTTTTTGAAGCAAAAAATAATATCATGAGGTGACACCTCATGATGGATGTATGCGGATTCAATTTTATCTGTTTTTGTTTTCATTATTTGTTGTTCAGTTGTTTCATTTCCTGCCTCTAACTTTTGTTTAGAGTGACTGCAAGGCAGCAAGATTTTATTACAGCAAGCCATCAAGAACTCTTTTCACTCCTGAATCAGGCAACGCTGACATTTAGTGAGTGACAGATTCGTTTATCACTCAGCTGTAGAGAGATTCATCCTGAAACTGCGTGTAGATTCAGCAGTTAAGTGCAATCCACTAGAAATATCTCCCACTTAAAGCTGCACCCATTTTTTATTTTTCCACCAGAATATGAGGATGTATGAGTTCTTTGTTTCCCTGCTGACTGTTATTTCAATTGTTGTCCTCCACATTAAGCAAGTAGTCATGTGGCATGAAATTTGTCAGTGTTTTCATATAATAACCAACATTTTCTGTTTTTGATGACTCCACCTTCGCATTAACTGAACAGATATCTTTTCAGATTAATCATAATATCATGATATTTTGGGGGTATGAATTTAAGAGTGAAACTGTGAAAGCGCATCACATACTGTTTGCAGTGCTGTTCATTTAAATTTTAGGGTCACAGAAAGGTAGAATTGCTAAATAATTAATTGCCAGTGTAAAGTTTGCATGATTGTGTGTATGTGTGTTTTTTCTTTTACTCTGCTGCTGCAACTCTTCCAACCTGTCTGCTCTCCAGCCTTCAGGCTTCACTTCAAACGATTCTGCTTGAATTACAGGATGTAAAGTTTGCCATTTATCTCAGCGACAGTCTATCTGAGCACATGTTTGATTAGTGAACCCCACCTCCCGATGGCTGAATTTACTGCTTTTAAGTTGCTGATTAATGTCTTGGGATTCAGCTCTAAATGTTAAATATTGTCCCTTTGGAGAATTTGGCATTGCTATACCTTCAAATAAAAAGAGATGGGAGTGTTGTGAGTGGGTATCGAAGGGAGTTAAATGATGTAGATCTGATTCAGCTGCACACAACTCTCTCCCCGGGGACTCCCTTCCCTCCGTTTCTCTCGAGTCAGGGCCCTCCTTGCTTACTGAGCGAATTACAGCTGCAGAGAGGGGGGTCATGCAGGGTTGTGAAGGACTCAGAGTGAAGAGAGGCATGTGTCTGATAATGTAGAGTAGCTAACTCATGCCCTCACAGCCTGCCTTTGAAGTCTCACTTCCTCTCTCTAATCCTGTCTGCAAACAGCAAACACAACTTCCTTTTAACCCGAGGCAGTTTGTATGTGTGTCTGCAGATATTTTACATCACATTTATCAGCTTTGGTCAAAGTCTGCAATCTTTATGAAACTGCGCCCGAACATCTATGTGTCTTATATATGTTCCAAGAAGAGACAGAAGGGGGCGAGGAAAAATGGAGAATAAATCACAGGCTAAATCAATGAGCATGAGTCCTTGAGCTGAAAGCAATAAACTTCATTAACAAGGTGCGGCCACATTATCTGGGAGAGTATGAGGAAAACAACAATAATATTGATATAGGAAACAACTGTGTGTTTTTCAGAGCTTCTATTTTTCTAACACTTTATGTGAGCTGGCTTGTGAGCTGTTTAAGTGTGTGCATTACTTTGAGGTGGAGTCCTTCTACCACATCTGCAATGCAGCAGAAAACACAAAAAGAGAGGGAGGAAGCAAGTCGCTCACGTGCTCTGACAAAAGAGCGAAGCCTTCCTTAGACTTTATTTATTTGTTTATTTTTTAAGACTGGCTTCATAAAAGGGTGCTTTCATACGTGAATCCGGAGCACGTCATGTCACATCCTGTGCAGCTTTAACCAACAGATTCACTTCATTGATATGACTTTGTTTCCTGTGAAGGCACCCACAGCCCCTGGACACGTCTGCATTACACACACCCACAGCAGCCCACATCACACCAGTGCAGATGTGGCTGAATGGGGTGACCTTTACAAGATGACCGTGGAGGGACTTCACCTCTTAGCAGCTAATGCACCAAACATTTTTTAGTAGCTTAGCTTTTGTTTTGAGTGTGTTTTGTTTCAGCTAGTTTGGACTGTGTCTTGGGTATTTTTCAGTGGAATTGCTGTGAATTGTAATGAAATGACATGAGGTAATCTGTGGCCCCTGGTATCCATTGTAATTCCCTGTTGGTCTACACGTGTCTTTGTTTGACGTGTTTCATTTGCTGTTTAAATACATATCTGTGTCTCCTACTTTCATATTGTTGAACAGTGAATATAAAACGCTGGGTTGACAAAGAGAGAAGAGTCGTCGGGTTAAAAATCTCTTCCTTCTGATCCCCCAGAATCCGCCTGTTAATCGCAGACCAACTAACTGACCTCTGACCTCTGAGCTTTCATCTGATTGGCTCACCAGCAGCATGTGGACTGCTCATTCACTGTCTCCTCCTCAAACACACACAGACACAGCATCTACATGTGTGTATGTTTATTTGTGATCAATCCTCATTATTTCCCCTCTTTGTTTGTCTTTTCTTTGGACTGCATGGATGATCAAACTTACTGTGAGTCTTCCAGAGAGATTTTAAGGAAAACACCATATTGTTACTTTCCTTCTTGTCTTCCAAATGCAAAAAGAGTTGCTTCAGTCTTCCAGTTACGAAAGCCACTATGACACTATTTTTGTATTTTAATGGGGCAAAAAAATATATCTATATATCCCTCTATATAAATATATCCATGCAAATGTGGCTGGGGTGCAGTAACACCCCCTATTGTCAGCAAGGTGGAACAAAACAACTACTATTCGCCATCCAAAATCCATGAATCACTTGGAGTAAGGAGCTAAAAGGGAGGACAAAGAGCCCTGGAACTTGTGAACTGGAACTCTTTCATAGAAGTAGAGGATCACAGATGGGAGGGACTGCAAGCATGCATGCACCAATCATTTACTGGACACCTTCCAAGAAACAGTCTTTACCCAATATTTACTCTTTGACCCCTTAAACCTCTTGATACCCTTCCCTCCCAACATCTCTTACTATCCCAATCTCTTGTCTCTGCATTTGCAATATGATCTGTATTTATTTCTATAATAACTTACACAAAGTCAAGGGAGACATATTATTGGATATAATTGAATAAAACAAACTAATATATTTGTATGATTGTAACTGGTCTCTGGAGAGTTTTTCTTTCATGGTGGGTGTTGGTCGGGTTTTGAAATCATTCCCCTTATATACTAACTTCATTTTCACATATAAAATCAAATGAAGAACAAAATGAAGCTTTTTATCAGTCGTTATGATTCTAACCTCTCAGTCCTGCATATTGAAGGAAGATCACTCCAAAGAAAGGAGCCTTTCAGATGACACCTTCCTTTTTGCTGCAGAATCAGTTTAAAAAGGACGAGTAAATTATCAGCTTCCAGCTGGAATAAAGACATGGTAGTCAGGTTGTGAGAGTGACCTGTCAGACATTATAAGAGCAAACAGTGTCAGCGTTAGATTTGAGTTTTGCTTGCATTATCCTAGTTAATCCTTTCATCCTGATTTTCACAGCATTTAGCAAATACCACAAGCTGGAACTAATTGCAGATTATTAACCAAATCATTCAATAACTTGCATCCAGTTACAACTTAACTTTGACAGCTTAGGTTTCTTTGTGCCTTAAGATGTCACGAATGTGAAAAGATACATATATACTGGCTTTAAAGGCTCAACCTATTACCTGGCTTAAATAGTATATTTGATCTAATCATAATCATTCCTCAGTATAATTGGAGGCAGTTGTGTAATGTGTTCGTTCATCTGACAGTAAAGAGCAGGAACAATTTAGGATAACCCTCTTGGCCAGCTTTTCTGCAGAGTATAACTTAGTTATAACACACCCCTGTTCATTACTGTTAATCTCTTGTTTCTGGCACTCATGTTGACCTTGATTTTTACAATAACTACAGCCATTAGCAGTTACTTTTAACAGTATAAAAAGACACCAAAAAAAGTCTAAAATGCATGTACAAGTGAAATGCAAAGAGACAATGTATATGAAATAAGATCATGCTGTTACAGCAGCTCTACTGATCGGTTCTGGATCAGGTGTTTCGAAAAACAACTTCTTTACTTGCAAAACAAAAACAAGCAAACAAAAAAACAAAACAAAACTAGCATCTCTCTCAGAAAACTATACTTTTGTACTAAGCCTAATTTAAAAAAAAAAGAATATACATAATTTTCTGATTGTATAAAAGTGAGTTGCAAGCCAGTAATGGCAATTATTTTTGGGGATTGCCAAATCATAAAAAAATCCACCCTCACCACAACAATTTGTGTCCTCGTAAGATCAGTCTGGCAAAGACCTTAAGGTTTCCTTAAGGGCTTCAGGACAAATGAAAAATTTACACAATAATCCAGGAACCAAAACCCATTATAAGAACCATATTAATATTTACAGCTGTTAACTTGATAGATTGTGGAATCTCGCGCCCACAAACATTTCCATATGATATGATTAACTATTGTCAATAATGCCTTGAAAATGAAAAAAAATAATAATCATGAAAAATAGAACCCTCTGGCATACAAACTTGCATAATTGCATGCCTGATTGATTATTTGTGTATAAAACCCTCAGTAGTTATTAATGGGCTGTTAAATAGTTGTAGTCATTTTTCATCAACGTCTAGTCAAACTGTAAGTAAAATCTAATTAGTGGTTATAAGTGAAACAGTCCATGAGATAGTTTTTCCTGAAATATATGAGTAAACTAGGAACACTCAGAGAGGGCAAACTTCTGCCAAGCGATAGGGTCACTGAGAAAAACCCCAAAAGGCCCAACAGCCCACCCAGTTCAGCCACATGCAAACACTCCATCATTAGGATCGATGCCACATCTTATTTAGATTCCGTCACTCTGAAAACACTTCATACCAAGTTAAAGCAAATAGCTGTAATAGTCTTGAAATTATTGGGGGTGGGGGACAAAATTATCCCTATCGCCCAATAGTAAAGAATCCTTAAAAAAAATCCTGGATCCAGACAGTGATCTGGATCACCCCCAAAACATGATCACTTGTTCCATATTCCATTTCTCATATTTCCAGAAAATTTTATGAAAATCTGTCCATAACTTTTTGAGTTATGTTGTTAACAGACAGGCAGACAAACATAGCCTTAGCCTTGGTAGAGGTGAGAATTAATTGATAGATTAATTACTGCCTAAAAGCATTTTCAGTCAAAAGGCAAATCTTATCAAAAGTGAAGAAAAGAAACTGGAAGAAAAAAGTAAATAATTACCTACTCATTCCTCTTTTTAATGACTACATTTTTCTGCCCTCAAGCACTTGAAATCTTTGATTTTTTTTTCAGTTCATTTGTTTTGTTTTCTCATAAAAAGCAAATTGCAACAAAGACTGCATGATGACTTTTACAGCCACATCAAACAGTGAAAAGAAAAGAAAATCTTGCTCATCAGGGTTACTCTGATTCAGTCCAAATATATTAATTACACCTTAAAACTGCATAATTTGATATTGCAGAAAAATCTCAATCTTCAAGATTACTACAAGTTTTTTTTTACTATTTATACCGGAAATGGCTGTTTTTAATGCACAACAACCTTTGACATATTTTAGCAACAATTATGGTTCAGAGCTATGACACAATCTTGGAACAAAACACAACTAATCAAACTAAATAACTTAATTAAAGTGAAACATACCAGTGTAATAATACTCTAATTTAAGCCATCGCTTGATACCAAATTTCCCTGAGGGCTCTCCGAAGGGATTAATAAAGTATTTCTATTCTATTCTATTCTAATGAAAATTAATATACTTATCATGTGTGAACAATCAGTCCAATGTCAGTTAACCACTTGAAGTACATAATGGAACTGTGAATTTGAGTCACAGCCAACATGGTCCTTACACATTCCCTCTTGACCACAGACATGATGTGTGATTTGCCACTAACAGCTAGCTGCTAATAGTTAGCTTCTATGGTAATTAAATTGGCAATAGGCCAAATAGCAGTGACAGTGGATCGTAAATTAGGAAGGTGCAAATCGACCCCAAATAAGAAAAGTGGAATGAAGGGATTAGTGGAGGGACGCATAAAAGAGGAGAGAGATGTTTTATTGTAGGGGCATGGAAAAAATATTGCTTTGTCTGGCAGTTAAACGGTTTGATCAATTTAGCATTAAAGAGAATAATAGCTATTTTATCACCTCTGTGTACCTCTGTTTCCATTGAATTTTTAAAATAAAATAATAGGCTAGACTAACTCTAAATCACATAAAAATTAATGATATATTTTAGGTGAAATGCCAGTGGTATTGAGACATTTTGATCAAAAGGTAAATACTCCTAAAGACAAAAAAATTGGAATCTGTTATAGTTTAGATGGTTAAGACACAAGTTTTATATATTTCTCTTGAAATAAGTGGTGTGGTAAAAACAAGGAGTTGAAATGTGAAGTCAGGAGCAAAGAGAAATAAAGTGGTTAGTCGCATTTAAATGGTTCAGACCATAATATGTTGTTGTTTGGTTAGTTCATGTTATGCCTGGAACCTGGTATTGTAAGCTGTTATACCAGGCATGAAGACACATGCCTGGTACAAACTGAGAGGATGACATGTACAACTCCCCCCTTCCCGCTTGAGGTAATTGGAGCACACAGACCAGCTGGCCAGGCTGGCCTGACTGACAGACAACAACAGTCCAAAGTAGCCAAATCAAAACTCGAAGTTGAAAAGTTCAAGAGGGGTGCACAGAAGAGCAAAAGAAAAAGTTTAAGAAGCTGGGTTAACTCACATAAGGATCTGTTTTGAGGAAAAGGGAAGGCTGGTTCAGGGGAGGTCACCATGAAAAGTCTGGATATGTTCATGTTGGCATGTTGCCTATACAGCCTGAGCACATTAGGAGGTAAGACACATGCTGACACAAGATATCTAACAGAGTGGTGTGATCTGTGTGTGGATAATAGACTAAAATCCCCACCAAGTGTGGAATAATGATCATAAAGCCAATAGTAACAACAAAAACCACCAAACTAAAATAAACATTTTTGTGTTTCTGGATAAGGATATTATAGGAGAAGATGGAGTCTAGTGGCTAAAGCTAATTTTGTCACCTTCCCTCTAAGTCTTGTTTACAAAACTAGAGTTATTTCAGTTATTAATACATAATTCCAAGGACAGTATTTGTAAATTGCATATAAAAATATCATCAAAATATGGCATATGATAGAAATTCAGCCATAAAAGTAGCCCTATGAGGCTGTACCACTGAGCTTTTAACAAAATATTTATATGTGTATGCTAGCAGGATGATTTGTTAACATGTTTTGTATCTCTGATACTTTTTATGTCTTGGATTTCCAGCATTTTCAGCTGTACTTGAAGTGCTTTGAGTTAAATACTAATGTTAGTATTTATAATGCTAACTCTAGCCAGTAATGGGTTTAGCATTTTTTAAGCTTGAGCTTTCTAACATTCGCTTTATTGGTGCTAACACAATTGCTTGGTAACAATATTGGGGAAATTGAAGTTTTGACTTGATGGTGCCAATTTATAGGCTGATTTTGAAAATCTGCAGGGATGTTATTACAAATTTTCTGGAATCCTTGATTCTATCCAATAGACCAATATTTTTCTAAAACTACATTGGTAAACTAACTTGTGAAGGAAATGTCATTGGTTACTCTAAAATGCTGAGACATGTCAGTCTGGATCAACTATAAATTAATGATTATTTTTCTTTTGTGAAAGCCAGTTAATACAATGCAAAAATTAAAAACCATCTTATAGGCTGGCCACTATAAAGCTTGTTTTATACGCCTCAAGGTTTGGTTTGTTTTGACCTGGTTATTTCATAGGTCACAGGACACTTTGTCCACAACAGACAGGCTTGTGTGTGGTGCTTTGCCCATGTTTTTAAATACCATGTGTGTTGTAAAGATTTTTGTACTTTTTCAATGGATGGATGGATGGATGGATGGATGGACGTCATACTAGTAAGTGGATATTACTTAACACGCTGGTAGTTTTGACCGCACACACTGGCTGATTCAGCAAAGGACTTTTGCTGGCTAGAAAGAGTTCACATTAAATAAATCAGTGCAGGATATCTATGTTATATTTATATAATGGATGGGGAAAAAATATTAAAAATTATAAAAAATTCTAGAGGAACAATACAACAATTTTACCTTTAAGGATGCAAACTATTTTAGTATTTACAACGATCACAAGCTCAAGTATATGTCACTGAAGACATCACAGACCCAGTTCTTGTAAGAAATCAATGATTCTTGACTTTAGGTACTTGAAGTGATAACTGAGCACGGCTGGAAAAGAACAAAACACTTCAGCCATTCAGAGGGATGTCATTTAGATTGAACTTCATTGCTGCCAGTGTCAATTTTGAATCATATTTAACACTACCCAAGTGTATTCACTTGCATTTAGTCAGAACTACAGTATTAAGTATCCCTTTTCCAGAGAAAAATGAAAAACAGTAAAACTCACTGTTGAGGTTAACTCAAATCATCTGCCTGCAGCAGCCTCTATTGTAGTTTTATGCCATCTGATCTTATTTTACTTTAGTCAAGGCATCTGATCCGGTATGCAAGAAAAATGTTAGATTCTTAATTTCAGAAACACCTTCTGTTCTGTCTTATGCACACCAGCAACCATGCTGCTGTGTGCCTCGCAAATGGTGGTTCCTTGCTGGGTGATTGTTATCATTTATTCCTGTCAGGTCAGATCCTGCTGGGGCTACAGTCACAGCAAACATGATGGATGCTGCATTTCCAATGCTGTGGATTATAAATGCTTCTAACTTCCCAACATTGAGGTAGAAATGGTTGCAAATGTATAAGTGGTTTTGTGTAAAAAGGGGAATGCAGGCATTTGGGTGTTGATAGATTCAGAACTTTACAGAGCTGTAGTTAGATTTACTGCTGCCACTGTTACAAAGAGAAGCTACTGGGCCTTAGATTCAGACCTCATCAAATTCTTATTTCCAGGGAGTAAAATTGTGCTGTTTTGTCAAATCCCATAATGTCTCTGAGATATGCAGGCTGCAGTAACATTTGCAAGAATTATGAGCAAAAAAGTCTTTGTAGGAAGGTAGAGGATAATGGTAACATAAGTTGACGGATTTTTTATCCAGCATTCAGTGATATGTGTCTGCAAGGCAAGGCAGTTTATTTGTATAGCACATTTCATGTACAGGACAATTCAAAGTGCTTTACATAAAACAAAGATATTACAGATATTTAGTAAAAGGCATCAACACATAATCAACACATAATCACAATAAAATAATAAATTACATTTAAATGATTAAAAGCAAAAAGGTAAGAAAGTTACCGTGCAGATTTCATGCATAGGCACATGAGAAAAGAAATGTTTTTAACCTGGATTTAAAAATGTCTACATTTGGGGAAAGTTTAATCTCCACTGGCAGTTTGTTCCATTTGTTTGCAGCATAACAGCTAAATGCTGCTTCTCCATGTTTAGTCTGGACTCTGGTCTGGACTAGTTGACCAGAGTCTTTGGACCTAAGAGCTCTGCTAGGTTTATATTCTCTGAACATATCACAGATGTATTCTGGGCCTAAACCATTCTGGGATTTGTAAACAAGCAGAAGGGTTTTAAAATCTATTCTGTGACTGACAGGAAGCCAGTGTAAAGATTTTAAAACTGGTGTGATGTGTTCAGATCTTTTAGTCCTGGTTAAAACTCTAGCAGCAGCGTTCTGGATGAGCTGCAGATGTTTAATGCTCTTTTTAGGAAGTCCTGTTAAAAGACCATTACAGTAATCCAGTCTACTGGAGATGAATGCATGGATGAGTTTCTCTTGGTCTTTCTGGGAGACTAAACTTTTAATTCTGTTGATGTTTCTGAGCTGGTAAAAAGCTTCTTAGTGACAGCTTTTATGTGGCTGCTGAAAGTCAGATCTGAGTCTATCAACACTCCCAGGTTACGAACTTGGTTGGTGATTTTAAAAGCCCGAGTCTCCAGGTGTTTGCCAATGCTGTCCCTCTTCTCTTTGCTACCAAACAGAATAATCTCAGTTTTGTCTTCATTTAATTGTAGAAAATTCTCCCTCATCCAGGTATTTATTTGCTCCAGACACTGACACATTACTGTAACTAACAGTAACTTTGTAAGTTAGTTTAGTCATTTCAGCAGTAATCTATAGAATAAATTAGGAAAATCTGAACTCTAATTGCTGTGCATCTAGTTATAAACAAAGTTTTACAACCTGAATGTTTCTCTTGCCCTCATCTGTCCACGTGTCTCACCTGTACCTTTAACACTT
The DNA here is from genome assembly GCF_017639745.1 of Melanotaenia boesemani. Taxonomy (NCBI): domain Eukaryota; kingdom Metazoa; phylum Chordata; class Actinopteri; order Atheriniformes; family Melanotaeniidae; genus Melanotaenia; species Melanotaenia boesemani. The sequence goes on along the minus strand of NC_055686.1, from coordinate 13,282,241 downwards.
TAATTTTGAGAAAATGTATGATCAAGGTGTAATGAATACAAAAGAATATTAAGAAAACTATTTTTCTGCACTCTCGCTACCATTTCCTAATTTCATTTTTTAAGTTAAATTTGCAGTTAGGTCTTAAATTCAATACTTTTGTATTACAAGAGCTTTAATCACGTATACCACCAAATAGCCTACTATTGGTGTTGCTTCTTTTCGGGGTTCTACTTGATGACACATCCTGCCAAATAAAAAAAAGGTTTAGCTTAGAACCTGCTACATGCTAGAGAGTTGAATGCTTATATCTGAATACACAGCACAGCTTTTCTTCCGAGTTTTCCTTTCCTTATTTTTTTCTTTATTATAAAAAATAATTAAGTATTAATACTTCATTGACTTCCTTAAATAATTATATTGGTACAGCATACAGCTTAACCTGAACGATTGTGCTATAAAATTAAAATGTCACTTTGACAGCTAAATTATAATGAATTTTCTCATCAAAACCCTCATTTTGTGTCACTCAGGTGCTGCTGACATGGAGCAGGCCCTCATGAAAAATCTCTTTTCAAACTACAACCTGAAGGTCCGGCCAGCACGCAGCCCTGAGGAGAGGGTGGTGGTTCGTGTGGGAATGATCCTGTCCTCCTTCGTCGGCCTGGTGAGTGAAAATAACCGACTGTAAAACATTTATGTACATGTATGCATACTAAACTGCCAATGTGTCTTCACAATAGAGTCCAACTCAAATCAACTCAACTCAACTCAACTCAACTCAACTTTATTTATAGAGTACTTTAAAACGTCAGTTGAACAAAGTGCTGAACACAGCATAGAAGCAAAATATTTAAAAGTAAAATAAAATGCAAAGTAAAAACATAAACAATAGCCGTAAAACAATAAAACAATAAAAACAATAAAAAACAAGAAAGCAAGAGTCAAATCATAAAAATGGGTCTTCGGGCGGGTTTTAGTGATGGGCTTCTCTAACCTGTAGTGGCAAGGAGTTCCACAGTTTAAGAGCAGAGACTGCAAACGCTCTATCCTTAGATCTCGGTACCTCCTAAAAGAGCTGATCTTAGGCGCCAGGCTGGCGAATATGTGAGAAGCAGTTACAGCGGGGTACAGAAAGGCTAGACCATTTAAGGATTTAAAAAGAAATAAAATAACCTTAAAATGAGCAGAGATTGAGGTCAAGAGCGTGTCCATGTTTGTGTGTGGCCCCAGACACATATTGTACGAGATTAAAAGAGTCAATAATCTGTAAAAAGTCTGTCGCTAGAGGCTAATCAGGACAGCACACATATTGAAATCACCTACAGTAAGGACCTGGTCATAATGAGGCATAATTCCTGTCAAGAATTCAGAGAAGTCATTCACAAAGTCCTTGTTGTATTTAGAAGGTCTGTAGATGACCGCGCAAAGCACTGGGTCAGATCGACCCACCTCAGATGAGGTCAATTCATGGGGTATGGGGACAACACACAGTGCCGTTTGCAGTTGAAATCGTTTCTAAAAGCAGACGCTGTTCCTGCTCCGTGACCAGTCCAAAAATATTTCTTGACTCAAAAATGTTTGATTCACACATATTTAGATGTTGGATTGAAAAATATAAATAAAGCTACATCTCTTGCTTATACATACAGTTGTAAAAAAACAACCGAAAAACAGTATCAACTATGTTTTTTGGACTTAATAAAGCACCACTTAACTTTAGCAGATTTTCTGAGGTGCCCCCTAACAACCGTTAATTCTTTATCTGTCTTGCATCCTACCTGTCCTCTGAGCTCTCTCCACTCAATAAAAATCCGTCCGATGTTGACTTTTGTCTTGTCTTACCCCACCCCCCAACATGCAACACTATGTCCACTTTGGTCCAAGCCTTTTTAATGTTACTGTATTCCTTCCCTATTTTCTTAAACTTACTAATTATATATTTGGTGTTAAGGTGAACCCAGCCTTTGCCCACTGATGACATCACTTTGTTTTTGGTCTGAACACGTTGGTTCTGTAACCTGCATCGGTACAAAATCCTGCAAGAGTCGCTGCGCACTTATCCCGCCAACGTTTGTTTTTGAGACATGCTATATTGAATATTTGGCACATAATTATGTATAGTCTGTTCAAGTAGTGTCCAGCTCATCTCTCTTTGGGACTGCTGACCCACTTACTCAATTTTCCATGTCCTTGCTTCCTCACTGAATATAAATTAGCCAATGAAGTTCTGAGGAGACTCCTGTAACCATGTAATGACCCCAAGTAGCCATTACTTTCACCCATACAAAGCAAGTGTCAGGGCAATCACTGCATAGAATATGCTGGAGCTCTCAGCCCAAAAAGCTAGGTTATTAACTTTTTATGTATTGGTTAATTGATTAATTTATGATGTGATGCCTGAACAAATACATCTGATTTCTAAACCAAATGGCATAACTTGTTCCATACAGCTGATGTAAAATAATGCTTTTTTTTTATTCAGCCAAGCTTGAAAAATGACATTAGCAGCGTTCTATGACTGAGCTGCGACCTGCTCACACACCAGGACATTTTATAGTTGCTTAATTTTCCCCTTGGCCCTCTTCCATGTGGCGCACCCCCCACCCCACCCCACCCCAGCGTCTGCAGCAAACATGTTCCTCGCACATCCCCTCAAGGTCAGTCTCACTCTGGACAAGGAAGTCACGTGGGATACTTCAAGTGTAACAATCTTTAAAACTGATCGACAGAGATTCTCAGTCTCCCCTTCTACCATGAACTAGTTAGCTAATTAACCACAGGGTTATAATAAAAGACTGTCTCCAAGGGACATTGAGAGATGTAATGAAACAGTCTCAGGAACTAACAGTGAGTGACGGCTCAGTAGTGAGAGAGGTTTTTTGTGTTTTGTTTGAAAGAGAGATGTAGTTTAAGTCAACCCTCCCCCTCCCTTACTGTCATTCAGTCCCAGCTGTCTCTGACTGGCATTCCTCCTTGTGTTTTAAATAGCAAGTCGGACTTACCGTAACTCAGCCCTTCCTACTTCCAAGAATGAACATATAATAGTTGGTTACAATTTTACAATGCAGTGTACCACTATTATGATTATAAAAAAATGACCATTATGCAATTCTGCTCAAGATTACAGGGACTTGCAAGCACCTTCAACCTGTTGTTATTGTTTACAAATAAAGTAACATTTCTATAATAAAGCATATTCATGAATAAATAATTAGGTAAATAAAATCCTTCCAAACATAAAACCTAAAAAATATTTAAAAGAAGAATTGTCAAATCTTGGAAACTACTGTACAAACACTTATAAGAGTATGCCTGGTGTTGCTTATTCTTTTTTTTAAATGTGTGTGTATGACAGGATCTGCATCCACCAATATTCATATTCTATTTCATATTTTCCCTCAGAATATGAAAAATGAAGAAATGAGCACAACTGTTGTCATGAATCTGGTAAGCCTATTTGCATGTCCGCTCTTAAAACTGAAGTTGATGGCAGATTTCAGGCCCACTCATGGAATAATCAGACAGTACTCGGGTTCCCTGTGAGTGGATAACCTCTCCCTGTTCCTCATCATACTGAACAACTCGACCATGACGCCTACTCCAGTGGCAACTTTCTTAACTTATGACCTCCTTCTTTATGTGAAGCTCAGTGAACACTGTATGGATGCACTCTGCACAAGTAACCAAGAGAACAGTTGCAGGCATAAATGAAAACATATGCAAATTATGTCATTCTCATGCAAATGAACATGGAAATGATCCCTGAGGACTCTAATTACAGCAGAGGAAAAATTAAAAATAAACAGAAACAACAAATTGGTTACATTTGTAAATGGAGTTTCAGCCGGCTGCCTTTCGCTGTTTCTCTTTCTTGTTTCTGTTCTTTGAATTGAATTTTGTGTGTTGTCACATCAATAATCCACATAAAAAAACTATTTCTCACATCTCTAAAACAGGAATGGACAGATCATCGACTGGCATGGAAGCCTAAAGATCATGATGGGATTGAGGTGTTACGTATCCCCTCTGGGAAGGTGTGGCTCCCTGACATTGTCCTTATTAATAAGTAAGCAACAAACAGTAATATTAATTATTACACACCCAACAGATGAGAGGAGATTATAGATTAACTGTGGTACATTATGCTTTATATCATCAGTATTGACAGTATTGATGGCCTTGTACACACACAGTCTAGATGTAGATTTTTCTGTGTCTGCACCTTTAGGTTACATGCAAATGCAATATTTGGACAACAAAAACAAAACTTTTAAGTGCCTTCCAATGTGAATATTTTTGTGTCTTTTAATGTGTGGACAGGATGTTCAGTGCTTTTTCTTGAAGCATCAGATTGTGGGGAGAACCAGCTTGTGGTTTGCAATGTTGCACTTCAGCTGTACCTGTTCTTGCACACTGGTACATTTTTGCCTTTTTTTTTCTTTTTTTTTGTGAATTGAGCCAGGACCTGAGCTTCTGTGGAAAGTAGGAGGAAAAATCTGCCTCTGTTCATGTAGATCTAGCTGATGAAGGCCTCATTCCACCCAGATGAAATATACTTTCATCCATGTTTTACAGCTAATGGAAGAAGTGGTAGACGCTTAATAATAACTCAGATTAGTGGCAAATATTGCTATCCTGCAACTTTTAGATGCAACCCTTCCCCAACACACCTGAATTAAATGAATGACTTGTTACCAGGCATCTGCAGAGCTGAATGACATGTGGATGAGGGAATTGAGCCCTTTGATTCAGGTGTATTGGATAAGGGTTGCATCTAAAAGTTCCAGGATAGTAGATCTTGAGGACTGAACTTGGGCACCCCTGAGTTAGGGTTTCTGTTTCATCACCAAACAAAGTTTGACTGAATTTACACTGAAATGTACAGAATGTTGCATTTTTCCAGAATAGCTACCAGAACTCAAAACGTATTGCTGCGTTTCTACGGAGCTTAGCCTCACCTCAATACTTCGTTTTCCAAACACATGAAAGGAGTATTTTCTAGCCTTAGAGGGTTATGACTAATAAGGACACATCCAACTCATAAAGCATCCTTGACTTTAGGAAATAGCTTTGGATTGACTTTTAACTTTTTAGCAGCAAGCTAAAATGACAAGGGATGGGCAGTCCTGCCCCTGCTCTGACTGCACTTCCTCCAAAAACTGTGAAGTCTGGATACACATCGATCTGCAGCTTCCTGGTGAAAAAAAGAAGCGTAGGCAGCACCCACTGTATTTGGGTTTGGTCTTGTATTTCCAAACTTTAAACTAGTACTTTAAATGTTTTAGCTGTAAGGCTATATTTCCAAAAAGAAAAATTTAATAACAACATAGATTAGTACAGTTTACTTCACTTGCTACAAACTGGTCATGTGTGAGGTGCTCTAATTCAGCATTCATTGCAACATAGCCATACTTCATGGTACACTTGCATGAGAAGTCAATACGAGTGCTGTCAGCAGACATTGGGTTAAAGATCTGGTCATTACAGCACTCGTACAATGGAAAAACTACAAGTCAATGCATTAAATTAAAGAATTTAGATACTGAGAGCAGCAAGTGTGGCCTTTTTACGCATACTCCAGCAAACATGCATGCTCCCATTAACACCACTGTAAATATCCCCACTGCTCCATTCATCAACACTTTATAGGCAATTAAGCAGCATTGCTTTCTAATAACTGAGCTGATGGCTGATGGAGCTTGTGGGCTTTCATTTGGAACCACACACATAAACAAATGCGTATGTCGACATAAACGCAAGTGAGTGTATACTTCTCTGAGTCTGCATGATTGATACTAGTCATTTTTGCAGCAGCAGCGCCTTCACAGATTCAGGGTTTTAAGGAGGGTCCACTTTAAAGACGCAAGCTTCTCCCAGTTCAATTACCAGAGCCATAAAACTCCAGACTGTGTACTGACAGAAGGTTAAATCTGTGTCTAATTGACTTGATGTCTCTGTGGTGTCTGATAGGCTCAAATGTGGATGTAAAGCATTCTTGTCTAGAGGGACAAACATTGAGAAAAATAATAATAATTCATGTAAATGCAGCAGTCCAAAATGAAAACACAATGTTCTTCCTTTTTGTGTCATAATTACAAGCTCAACTTAGGGAAACTACATGCTGCAAATGAAGGATCTATTACATTTTGGTTACGATCCAGATCACTTCTGTTAACAGCAGCCCTGGCGTTGATGGTGGATGTTTCCTGTAAGCGCTCCTGCTTATTATCTCTAACAAGAATGCCTTTGAGCATTCTTTACAAAAGTATAATATAAACAGTTACATCAATTCTTTGTACAACCCAAAGAATTTGCCAGTCTAGAACAAGATAACTTTACCACCTTTACATCTGCATGTCAGTGTAATTCTCATAACAAAGAAAGAGCTTGTTTGACAGGAACATTTAAATGTCGATGGCTCACTGCCTATATGTTTTTCTTTCAGGCCAGTTCTGTTAAACTCAACAAGATGATACAAATAGAATATAAAACAATTTATTATACAACAACATAAGTTACATTATGATGCCATACAATATGATGCAACTCATTTTTATACATCAATAGAATATGAAGAGGTCACTGTTGTTAGTGTATTACCATAAAGTGTGATACAATACTAAACAATACATGATTACTTCAGTACAATCTGATAAGATAAATGACACAATACAATACAGAGTGATACAAAGAGATTTGACATAGCAGATCATTCATATTTATATTGACTAGAGATGTGACGTTCATGAACGAATCGATTCTTTTGAACGGCTCTTTTAAATGAACGATGGGAACCGATTCACAACTGTGAGCCGTTCATTTGTGAGCCATTCTTTTTATATAGAATTTTTTTACACCGCCTTCATCAAATGAAATCAAATAAAACTTTATTTATAAAGCGCTTTTCATGCTATATGCAACACAAAGTTCTTTACATGATTAAAAACATAAGAATAAAAACACTCAATGAAATCTTTCACACAGTCACACGCACACACGTATACACACACACACACCAAGCCCAACCCCACCCCACCCCCTTTGAGCTAAAAATGAATGAATGAATAAATAAGTAAATAAGAAGTCGTACAGTTGAATAACATGAAAATAAAATAAATAACATTTGTGACATCATAGAAGTCTGATGTCCAACACGCTCCATTCATGTGAAGCATCTATGGACAGAGAGTATTGTTTGGAAACAAATACTGTGAGTTCTATCCAAAACATTTACTAGAATTTGCACTGATTGCTCAGGTTTATCCTTTTTTAATATATATTTTTCCTATAATTTTTTAATCTTGCATAGTAGCTTTCATATAGGTACATATTTTGATTATTTGTCATTCTTATATATTGTGAAATTTTGTAAGATACTGTGAGAACCAGCCAGTCTTTTGAATGGCTCTTTGAAAGGAACGGCTCCTCAAGATCCGGCTCCCTTTAAAGAGCCAAAAATCCCATCTCTAATATTGACTTAGAAGGTAACTTTTGATTAATCTACATCTGCATCTCCATTTGCAGTAATGACGGGGTCTTTGATGTGGCACTGCATGTCCATGTTCAAGTTTATAGTAATGGCAGAGTAACCTGGACGCCCCCTGCTCTCTACTGCAGCGCCTGTGGAGTCCAGGTAAACATTCAGCATGTTCTCATTCCCAAATAGTTACATATTGCTGCTTGATGATGCACTCTTTGTGTCAGTTTTGTAAATGCATAAGGAGCCCCTTTATTATCAGTTTGGCTGTGAATTTATATTGCATTTTACCAGCCATCATTATTCATGTACAAGCTAAGTAAAAAGTAAACTGAGTTAAATTTGCAGCATATGTAAGGTCTGATGAAGTGGCACTATGTCACAAGGTAATTTCTCTGTCATCTTTCTCCTTCTTTCACCTACTTGTATTTCAGGTTACATATTTCCCATTTGACTGGCAGAATTGCACTATGCAGTTCCGCTCCTACACATATGACTCAACAGAGATCGACCTGCAGTATGCACTGGACTCCAAAGGCAATGAGATCCGTGAGATCCAGTTAGATGAGGCCTTCAGTGGTGAGCATTGGTGACATGGTTCCTTGTTTTCAATGTTTGCTCTAGCTTAATATTCAGTGCATACCCACAGAACAGTTTCTGCTTATTTAATTATTCTTATCTGCAGATTTTCTTGCTTATGTGACAGAGATGTACAATGTGTTAATTCAAATACTTCCTTTGAACATTTTCCCCCAGAGAGTGGAGAGTGGCACATCAGGCACAAACCAAGCAGGAAAAACATGAATGATGATCTGTATGAGGACATGACTTTCTACTTGATCATTGAGAGGAAGCCTTTGTACTACATCATCAACATTATCATCCCTTGCATTCTCATCACCATCATCGCCATCTTTAACTTCTACCTGCCTCCAGATGCAGGTACATTTACAAAAATACCATTCAAATCCCTTGAATATGAGCTGTTGCCTGGTCAGGAATCACTACTCTTGACTAGGCATGTTGTAGCTTTGGTTAAAACTGTAGGCCCAAATCAGAAATACTGAAAACAAGATCTCATATTGGTGTTTATGTGTTCTTTTTTAAGTGTGTCAAATCTCCAGAAGCTGAATCATTAACCTAAAAAAAATATCTTTGTTTAACTTCAATCAAAATGCAGAATTTCAAAGTTTTAAATGAACTTTTTAGTGACGCAGTTTGATGGAGATTTTAGAGCAATCCTTTAGCTCGGTTACCTATTCTGTAGTGTAAAGCTCTCCCACAACATAAAAAGCAGCTAGCTTAGCTTTCTTTAGCTTTTTGAGATAGCCTCTTGAAAACAAAATTGTTGCCGAATCGAGCAAAACGTCTAGTGTACAGTAAAAACTAATCATGTGCAACAATTTATGTACTTACAGACAAATAATGTCCAGGGCACAAATGGAATAAGAAGTTGATAAAGGCCTTTAATGAATCACTGCAAAACAATAACTAAACCAACGTTACCAAACTGTCCAGTAGGTGGCAGCACACACAAGCTTGAAAGATCACAAAGGAAGGTCGCAAGGCAAGCCTGTGGAAAAAATGTATTCAACAGTAAATACAAGCTGTGGTGAGAATTTAACAATATGGAGCATGAAATTACCATTGCATTCCTTAAGTTTTACTCACAGAGCCACCTGTAGAGTTATATGGCATCTACAAAAGAAAAGACGAAGCATTCTTCTCCAGAACATTATTTATACAAATGAACAGTCAAGTCATTTGACCCAATGTGAGGAAAGAATGTAAGAAAAACTCAGTGTTAGGTTCAGGAAAACAATCTGTTGAAGGTACAAAAAGATTTATCTGCACTATTAAGTTACCACAGCAACACATCCTGCAACAGAAAGGCCACCATCAGGGAAAGCGGCACTCAAGGGCTCATTATCAAGTGCCTGGATATGATGATTTGGATATGATAACATTTTTTTCCTCTCTTTCCTCGCTGTCAGGTGAGAAGATGGGCTTGTCCATCAATGTGCTGCTCACCCTCACTGTGTTCTTGCTGCTGTTGGCTGATAAGATCCCTGAGACCTCACTGGGTGTTCCAATCATCGTCAACTACATCATGTTCACCATGATCCTGGTCACCTTCTCTGTCATCCTGAGTGTGGTCGTCCTCAACCTGCACCACCGCTCTCCCAACACCCATATGATGCCCATGTGGGTCCGCAAGGTAACCTTTAGTATAAAATAAGTCACATATATAAAATTTTTTATTTTTTTATTTAACCTTTATTTAACCAGGTAAAAATGTTTGAGAACCAGTTCTCATTTGCAAACATGACCTGGCCAAGAGGCCGCAGCAGGAATAAATAACGTATATACATACAAACATACAACTGTGCATACACAAGAACCACAATACAACAATACAAAAAATACACCTAACAACGCAGAGCAGAGCTGCTGACTGCTGCTGGGTTCCAAATCTGTGCAAACAGTGGCATCTCTGATGTTTCATTAAAACTAACGGCCATGCTTCATGTGAAACAGAGTTTGTCTTGTATATATACAGGACACGACTGTCTATGTACAGTTACACAGCAGGGTGGCAAGTTTGTGGACAGATCGTCTTACAGGAAATGAAAGCCCAAGAAAGTTTATTTTTTTATTGTCAGAGGCTTTTGCCAATTACAAACATAAAGCCACAACTACATCTCCAATATCCCAGCCATCATTTTCTTGGCTTGTACCATCAGTTCTAAACAGGATAAAACAAAAGTTAAATCAGACCATCATCACTTCATGATTATCATGGAACAATAAATTCTCGATCATGATTATACTGTACATTTCATTTGCTTCACATTTCCAAGAAACTGTGTCCTTCAAATAATTAGTGAACAATAATTTTATGTTAATTTGTTAATGGAGGCAGGATTTTGGGTTTAGGCAGACTACTGAATTAAGTGGACACAGTTCTTGACACTCTGAACCTAATGTTAAACCATTAACCTCCATCAGCAGCTGCTGCCCTTACTGTGCTTTACGTGAAGCTAATTACAGGACTGAGCAGCAGTTCCACACTTTGTTCTGAGCTCTGTTGTGATTTCAAGGGACATTCACCTCATATTCTGCCCAGGCAGTTGATTTGCATGGTTTAATGGAAACGAGCTGCTTAGCGCTGGTTTGATGGAGGGATGGAAGCATTAAATGTGCCAACTCTTTTCTCTCCTACTCCGATTATCAGTGATCAGTATTCATAATATGTGGGAGGGAGAAAAGTTTTGTACAGTCCACATGAGTGGAAGGAAATTTATGGTCATTCATGTGGTTTATTTTACAGGAAAACATTTAAAGTGTATTTGTACAATAACATTTTATCATCTGTAAAGTGAGTTTATTGCAGTAGCAAAACCCACCAACACTGCATTTTGTAGTTCTCACCAGCCGCTCTTATTTTACAACATAACATAAAGACTTAAAAACTTGACACTGAGTTTCATATCTGGAACATATCAGCAGCAGAAGATAGAATATTATAGCAGACTTGGGAATATTCAGCTACCAAGACATATTTCCCTTTGGATAACAAAAACAACCTAAATGAGGAATGAAAATTGGAAAAGTGACTAAATACACATTAGCGAATAAGTATTTTCTGTGTGTTTGATGCTTGTGAGACTATAGGCGTTTGCCATATCAAGCTATTAAATGTGCAATACATGACCTAAGTAAACTACTTGGGCTCCCACTTAAACTGCAACTTCCTACAAAAACATTTGACTAAATAAAGGACACTTGTGTGCTGAGTTTATATTTTTTTTATTGCATTGTTTATATTATTGTATTTTTTACAGGAATATCCTGTAACAGGGTACGAATTACACAGGGGCTTTTCCAAGTCGCATGCACAGAAATACATCAGTGCAAAGCACTGTGGTTAATAACAGGATAACTTCCAACAACATCCTGCTACCACTGAATGCAGCTGATATAATCAGAAACATATAACATCTTAAAAATCATGTGGGAATTTCAATAGTTTAATCAGAGCAAGCAAAAACCAACAGAGCAGATACACATGTAGTCTAACATTTTCTGCCTTATCATACACAGGCATGCAAGAACCACAAATCACCTTTGTTCTTGTTCTCTATTCGTCCTCAGTGGGGAAGGTTTTTACACGGGACAGCCTCTTTGTCTGTATATGCCACATGTGTTGTATAGATCTTCATACTTCCTCACCACCTCAACCAGCCGTTCCTTAAAACTGTCATTTTTTAACCTTGTTGAAGCTTTTGGATTAGTAACAAAAGCAGAAATTAAAACTTTCCAAGACTACTTCAACTTTCCGACCAATCACACAATAGTTCTCAGACGCCACACCAGAAAAAGTTCTGCACAGATGATGAAGAAAACACTAAAACCTGGGTCATTTTGCTCCCTTCACCTCGAGAAAAACAACAAAGTTCTTTGTCCTTTCACATTGTGTAACGGCCCTGTGTTAGTAAACCCAGCGGCCTGTGCTGTATTACAGTTTTTTACAGTTTGACTCATTCAAAAACAAAACACAAATAATTGGTAAAGCTGCCTACGAACATCTGCAACACCACCACGCATGAATGGCCACAGAGGGAATCAAGACAAAATTGTCTCAAATAGTAAAGAAATATGTAATAAAAAATTAACTTTTGTAATTAGTAAATAAATACACAACACTGACAAATTAATGTTATTCTTTTGATTTAACACAATGGAAAACAGAAAAAAAAACAACATGGAAGTAGATGGCAGACTAGTCTTTTCAGCCAATTTCCTGTAATTTGAACCATGTCCTGTACATTATTTGAAAGAATACAGAATAGAAGAGCAGGCACAATAAAGAGTCTGTTACACAGCACATAACGGACCAATTCATCGCCTGACATTTAACCTCTTTATGTTCAAATTGACCATCACATGCTAGCGGACAAGTCAGGAGCTATCTGAACGGGAGAAATTAAGAACATTTTGCTAACGCTATGAATTGTGTGTTCAGCATAACATAAAGCATTTTTTTGTTATAACTCATTTTTCATTTAAAAGCCTTTAAAGAGGAAACAGCAGGAAGTGAGAGAAAGATTTATATCCCCAGATGTGGTGGGGGTAGGTCTAGCGTTGTGATATATGCGGGTGTCAATAGCATCTCACATCTCCGCTGAATAATTACTGTGCTGGACATATTTAAACAACCATCCTCATTTTGTAATTGCTTGTAGTTATAGAATTATCAGTCTTATACAAGAAAATACCAATTAACTGTTATTAGTGGTCATCTGTACCCTTAAATCTACACTTATAGACTGTCTAAGTGCACTGAAGGGCCATGTTGTTAGCGTGTAGGATATCTAAGGCAACAGAGAGCTATTTAAGCCTTTATTATCTATCTTTTCCTTCTCTCTCCGGCCCTGTGTGTCTCTTTATGTTCCATTGTCATGTCTCAGCCCCGCTGACTACTGTTTTTTAAGTCTGAGTGTGTGAGGCTCTGGCCTGCCAGAAAAGCACAAAGATGTGGAAATGCAACAGAGGCTGAGTTACTGCAGCTTTCGTTGAGGAATGATGTCTTTGTAGATGAAGCAACGCTCTCTGGGGTGTAGTTTCCTCTCTTGTATTCACAGCTTATCGTGATCCAGGCTGTGGGAAATCTAACAGTTGCCAAAAAGATCAATAAGGAAGAAACTACAGTGGATATTAAAACTAAAATTGATCTTTAAGGGCTTGGATGTAAGAAAAAGTATCTATGGCTGTGTTTAATCAGCTTGAATTAAATCAGCCTGTGTGTTCTGGGAAATCATTAAAGATGTGAATTTGATTATATTTCAGTATTTGTAGTGAGTGGGATGTTTTAGATCAGAGTAATGGGTGTCTTGAAAAGAAGATAGGCTGAACATAAATGATTTGTTATTTATATACTTTATTTTACAGCTGATGGTCCGTGTAGCAAGACAAGGTGAAAATTTTAAAGGTGTTTTATAAGGAAGGAAATGTCATTACTTTGTTTTTAAAAAACTTATGCAGTGTTTTTTGGTGAATAAGAGCAAATTTTAACCTATTTTTCTTCAAGTTTAAGGGGATACATTCTGTCACGTTTTAATTTCCAGTTTCCAATTTTAATTTTGAAAAATGTTGAATCAAGTTCTTAAATATCCAACAAGTAAAGTTTTTTTGTTTGTTTGTTTTTATTTCCTTTAATAAAGCCATCAGATGCCATTTGCTAGTTGCCTTGGTGACGGGGCAACCAGCCCCTTTTCTTTTTTAAATGGCAGGTAGATTTTTTTCTTTTCTCAGCCTCTCCAGGAGTTTGCTTCTGTTACTGTATACAAGCCGTGAAAGCTGTATAAAAGCTGTACAGTAAAGCCTTCCGTCACTTCTCAAAGTTCTCTCTTTAGCTTTCATGCAACTCGTGCTGATGGGTGACTCACTACCTGCTGTCTTACTGCAGGAAATATGACAGCTGTTTTTGCAGAAGGTGAAACAAAAAGGTCAGAGGACGTTACATAAGGACATTTATATATTTACCTCGCAATATATGCAAAATCACCATTAAATTCACCTTTTTTAAGGCAGGCCTTTCACCTCCTATTAAATTCAGTGTTGCATTTTTATTGCTATGTGATATTAACACCCATCACTTAATAAAGGAAAGTCAGGTTTCAAAGAGCAGATAAAGGATCCATTTTTATAATTTATAATATTGATCAAGACTGACATTTGACCCAGTGATGTACACTTTTATCACTGCATTCAATGATTCTCGTAGTCACAGCAAGAGAGTTAAGGAGTCTTATCGGATGCTTATGTCTCACTTCTAAATTTAACCCTGAGACTCTGACCTTTGCCTTAATGGGCAAATACAGAACAATTGCATATCAGTTGTCCCATAAACAAGGAAACAAGAGTTCAAACTGATGAATTACTAACAGGAAAAGGTGAGCCAACAACCTTTTGGCTGCAAATGTAAAAAAAAAAAAAAAAAAAAAAGGTGGAATAATCTTTTGTTTCCCAATTTAATTTTCAGGCAAAGAATTATAAAATTATACTTTCATAATAATAATTTTTAAAAAGTATCAAATGTGTTGACATTTGTATTTTGACTGTTGTAAAATGATTCTGCATAAAATGTAAGAGAGCACCTGAACTCTAAATTTTCCCCATCTTCATCCTCCCTTTCCTTCCAGATCTTCATTCATATACTTCCTCCTTATCTGGGCATGTTGAGGCCAAAGGTGGAGACCCCCCTGTCTCTCGAAACAATTCCGCTGCGGGAGAAAAAGATTTATACCATCAGCAAAGTAGCTGATGAATACTTCATCCGAAAACCTGACTCATCCATCTTGTTCCCCAAGCCCAACAGGTGAGGATGTGGGGGCATGCAAACGCTGGTGATGGTTGAGATTTCCAGACTAACGTGCAAATGGACTGATCCTGCCTTGCCAAATTGGTAGAAACACGACTGCTTATTTGTTATAATAAGAAGGAAAATGATGAAATCACTCTTTTAGACGATGCTATTAAATGTGTTTTCTGCCGACATTGCCTTTACAGGTTTAAGACACACATATGTGTCTGCATGAAAAAGCAGATTTCTAAGACCCCCTAAGAGTAACTGAATGTAAGCACATAAGGGGAGAAGAATTTCAGGTGTGAAACAAGAAAAGAAGTCACTAACAACAGAATATTTGCTCACTGTCAAGCTTAAAACTGAAGGCATTTCAGCACTGGCTTCACTTTTCACTTCAGTTTTTCATACAGTATGTTGATCTTTTATCAGGTTTTTCATAGTGGTGATAAAAGGAAGCAAGTGAAGTCCTATCACTGTAGCAGGTGAATGAGACTTATGGTTGCGCTAACACTTGATTTGATGATACCGTGAATAACAGACACCTTGGAAATTTTAAATATGTAATCTGGGATAACAGATATCTACATATCTATCTGCAGAGATAGCTATCTGTAAAGTAAAGAAGAGGATCAGTGATAATCAGGGGGTGCTTGAGCAAGGCTGGAATCAGACACATGTGTATTTGTGAAGGATACATTAATAAAGCCACATACAAGATTATCCTAGAAAAGCATTTACATTCCCTATGTTAAGGAAGTAAATACTGCCCAACTCAGAGGATTACAGCAGGACAATGCTCCAGGCCATACAACCAGAAGATTCAAGGTCTGGATGGAGGATCACCACATCAAGAGCCTGTCAATTGAAAACATCTGGAAATGACATCAAAAGGAAAATGGATGGTCACAAAACATTAAACTAAGCCGAGCAGTTTGATTTTTTTTGCAGAAAGAGAGATAGAAAGTTACCCAACAACAATTTAACCAGTTTGAGCATTGGTCTCTTATTTTTTCCCAGTAAGTACAGGAAAACACACTTCTTGGATGAGCAGCAGAGTTTTGGGCTGGTATCGGCAACATGTGCACTGGAACCTGGACATGTGGAAGAATGTTATGTTCAGAGTCCAGGGTTCTGCCTAAGACATGGAAAACGCTATGCTTATTGCTGCACTGAAAGGGTAGTAGCTTTTGGTGGAGGTAGTGTGATGGTTTGGGTCGACATCCCGAACAACAGAAAAACAAAGCTTATATCTCCCAAAATCCTTTTAGGATCAGTAAAGTTTTATTTTTTTGTATCTATCATTAAAGACAGTCTCAATGCATATAGTCAGTGAGATTAAGTTATGCAACCAGTGGCAATACCATATCTTCACAGTCTGGGACCAAACTCTTTCCACCAAAATGACAGGGTGGGGCTGATCAAAGACTAAATTCAGAATTTGGGAGAAGCTTGGATGTGCTGTGACCACCACAACTCCATTGGCTGACTTGTGACAAAAGCTGGTTGTACAATTGGATACCATCCCATCGCAACAGCAGCATATGACCAAGCTGATGACCAGCATGAGGAGAAGATGCCAGGCTGTTGTGGCTGTCTATGGTTCTTCCACTTGCTGAGGCCTCTGTTTGTTAAGTGAATAAATAGTTAAATTGACAATATGTCTTTTTTCTTCAGGCTTCAATTATCCAATCCAATGAACAACACCAAACAAGTCAATAGCAGAATAAGCTGTTTGGCATTGGCAGACAGAGAAGACTTGGCAAGTTGTTCAAGGGTATAAACCACATACTCAGCCCTGCTGCTCATCCCACAAATGCAATTTCCTTACAAAAAATAAACAAACAGGCTTTCCTGTGCTATAGAATTTATGGCCACGTTTATTTGTACACTTTCTAGTATATTTATTGATCATCTGCAGAACAAGATGATAGCTCAGCGTAAATGCAATCACATGTCTTCTTTTCATAACTCCTAACTCCTTCTCTTATAGTTTTGGTCTTGACCTCTCGACATTTTCCAACAAGATCAAGCAAAAATACTAAATCGATGATCAGAGATACACCATAGTTAGCTGACATGGAAAACTTCACACCTTACCAGTCAGCTATTTGACACCCTCATGCTGTTCCAGTAATACACTCCAAATACTTCCCCACAGTGTCCCTCCATCTCTGAATTCCTATGAGAAAATGTCTGGGGGGAGAGAATCATTGCTAAAATAGTAATGACCTACACAAATTGAGTCTGACACATGAGAGCGGGATGGTGACAGAACGGAGGGAGGTTGGGAGTTGAGTCAGAGCAATTTGATGAGGCAGCAGAATCTCTCTTGAGCCCACACATACATTTGCACATTCCTTTTTAATTGGGTTTAGTGCATGTCTTGGCAGCAGACGTATCCAGTTTTAGTTGAATTAGTCTCCCGAATAGTCATTTACCTCTCGTTGATGAAGTGCTGCTTAGAGCCAGAAAGAAGGGAAAAGGGAGGAGAGGTTAGGAGGCCAAACTCTCTTCTGCACTGTTTTCTTCTTCTCTTTCTTATCTCTGTGCTTCTCTGTCTATCAGATGAGGCGTCACCTCTTTTTAGGTCACAGCCCCTTCACCTGCCACGCTCACAGTCACAGGAGCAGCAGTGATGGCAGCGCTGCATCATAAACTCCTAATTTCATGCACAGAATAACAAGCAGCTATTTGCTTAGACTTGCCTCCAGTTTAAAGTCACAGTGCCACAGTGCCCTCTGGTGGAAAGCTTGTCAGCCTGCAGCTTAATTTAGGATCTTTTTTGTTGAGGGTTTTAAAAATAATGTGGAAAAGGTGTTTTATAAGAAACACACCGGCACTGCAAAGAGAATAAGGATTTTGTTGTGCGTTGTGTTTGTTTGGAAGAACAAAAAAGTAAGGAGATCAGTTTTATGAGTAAGTTGAAGTTAGTTAAAGAAAAATGTTAAACATTTCCTAACCTTTTGATTTTACTAGAGAATCTACTGAGTAGTATTAACATTATTAACATGAAATACTGGTATATATATATATATATATATATATATATATATATATAGATATATTAAGTAATATGTTGCTTAAACTCTTTTTAAAAAGAAAATAATATGTTGAAAGAATTACCTTTGAATTGGCCATGTAAGCCTGAGCTTTGGTGCACTGGTCCAGTAATGGGTGCCAGACGTGGTAAAATCCATGTATTCAGACTTGGTCCATTTTGGGTTGAAAACCTGAACATGATGGTAACTTAATGGTAACTCAATCATTTGTAGTGACCTTTATTTGGGCAAAATCTTAGCTTTTGTGCTTGTCCAGTTCTGGAATATCATTCTGAAGCCAAGTGTCCTCAGGATTGCTGTATTTCAACCATTTTAACTTCAATGAGAAAGCAAGACTCTATAGTATGTGTATATAAAGCATTTCTCATAGTGTAAAGACTTTTATTTTCTGCTGCCTGTATGCACATATCAGGTCTGGCTGTTTTCCATTTCATCTCTAAATAAAGTGGTGTTTGTAATCTGTTTGAAGCTAGTAGCTAATATTTACACTGGCAACGACTTTCCAGATTTCAACTCATACTTTAGTTACGAACACAGTGCCATGACTACTAAAAATTGTTCCTAACACCACAAAAGAAAAGACAGAAGTAACTAATTATAATAGAGATCCTGAATCTCCACTTAAAGTTGTGGCAGCATTAAAGCTGAGAATGAATCTCTGCTGTCTGTTGGTAATCCACGCTTCATTGCTGAAAGACATCCTGCACAACAGTGGCCAAAAAACAAAGGAGAATCAAGAAAATTCAAGTATTACTTCAAGTTCTCATTATTAAATGTTTAAAAAGACACATTAATCGCCAGTAGAGGCTAATCTGTCGTTCTCTGTGTGGATGGCAAGTGTTCTAAGCATATAATAAAAAAAAAATCCTGCTTCGGTTTATTAGAAAATAAAAGTGGGGTTCTGCTGGTTTAAATCCAAGAAGTGCAAATTAATTAGAGAAAAAAACCCTTTTTTTCTCTACAAAATTATTGATTTTTAGTGGGTTTCTCACAGCTACAGTAAGAACTATCTTCCCCACCATTCACCTATACTAATTAAGATCATCTTTATATAAACCTAAACCCATGTGACACACCCAGCTCAGTACTCTCTAAACTCAATACTCCTGAATAAACCAAAAAAAGTAAACATAAATGGCTCTAAAATCCTCTGATAAGTAAAACAAAATTAATCCACAAGCTACTAATTAACCTCTTTTATTCAGCTTTAATGTTATAGCCTCACATGGCTTGACAAGATCAGACAGTGTCTACAATGCTAGTGGTGACTGAGCTCACAGTTATTTTATTTATGAAAGCAACTCAACACAAGCGTCCACCCTTAAAACTTACTATGTCATTGCCCTGCGGTCTCTTAAGTTTGCGAAATCCCACTTCATAATTATTTTTTTTCCAGCCCAGAGCATCACATGACAGCACAATGGCCATTTTGGACATGCACTACAGCTGATCCAGCAGAGAAACACAAGAGAACATTATTGCAGTTGAAAGAGAAAAGCGAGAATGTGACACAGTAAAAGACAAAAGTTAACATGGGACAGGTTTTTACTCACTGGAGAGAGCTCAGAGGACAAGGTGCCAGATGCTGAATTGGTTTTTGTTAGGGGGCGCCAAAGCACGAAAATCTGTCAAAGTACAATAGTGCCATTTTAAGCTCTAAGGTGTAAATATAAGAACAATCTAAGGACATGAAACCAATTTTTATTATTAGTTTTATTATGAATTGGCTCAAATTGATCTGTCTGTAAAGTGTCCTGAGACTACATTGTTATGAATTGGGGCTATACAAATAAAGTTGAATTGATTTCAATGAAATCAAAATGTCACGAAAGTAGCTTGAGTTCTTAAATTAGAAAACTAATTCAGCTTTTCTTTATTATGTGTATATCATGTGGAACCATATGAAGGAAAGCTAATAAAGGCTGAAGAGTTGGATTATATAACTTGTTCATCCTCAGTCCTCCTTGAAGCAGATGG
Source organism: Melanotaenia boesemani (assembly GCF_017639745.1). Taxonomy (NCBI): domain Eukaryota; kingdom Metazoa; phylum Chordata; class Actinopteri; order Atheriniformes; family Melanotaeniidae; genus Melanotaenia; species Melanotaenia boesemani. The sequence continues at coordinate 13,262,377 of NC_055686.1, read as the reverse complement.
AAATCTTCTCTGTAACCAAAACCTTGTTGATCTGCAGTTTAAAGAAATTTGAGAATGCCAGTATAAAAAAAAAAAAACTTTATACAGAAGAAAAACCTGTTTGACCTGTTGTGTTAGAACTATCATGTGAAAATGTCTGAGTGGCAGCAGAATTACGAAGCTACCCACAGCTATGTTCTCCTGGCTTCTCACAGCAGCTGACACCTGGTAACCATGGGGAAAAAGTAAACATAAATACATTCATGCACGTGCATACAGTGTGTCTAAACCAGAGCAGTCTGGTTGGCAGGTGCAGAGCAGCGGCTCCCACACTGGCAGCAGGAGACCCAGGAAGCTTCTCGGTCCTTCCTCCTATTCCTCTTGGAACAACAGAAGAGTACGAAGAGTCGTGCAGCCTGGCTCATAAATAACTTTACTGTTTTTCAGCTTTTATTTAGTGTGCACTGACACCAGCTCACGCGTTGCTACATTCTGCAAGCTTGTGTGTATTTTTGCAGTTTGAATGTTAACACTGTGTCAACAGAGTGGTTCAGGAAACGTGAGACATCATTCTCACACATGGATTCGTCACCACAGAGTCCAGACCTGAACCCCACTGAGAATCTTTGGGATGTGCTGGAGAAGGCTTTTAGTGGTCGGATTCTCTCATCATCAGTACAAGATCTTGATGAAAAATTGATGCAACATTGGATGGAAATAAATCTTAAGACACTGCAGAAGCCTATCTAAACAATGACACAACTTATGCTGCTGTAATCAAAGCTAAAGGTCGTCCAATGAAATATTAGAGTGTGTAACATTTTTTGTGGTGGGTTAGGATAGGGTTCTAGGGTTCTAGGATCACTGACTTAAGTAATGTGTCTGACTTGTTCTCTCTGACCATAATCAACTGCAGTCAGCTAGCTGTACTCAAATGCACATAATGCGAGACAACAGTTAATTTTTTGATTGAGTTACTTAAGTATGAAAATATGTTTCATGATATTGTTAAGTGAAGAAGAAAAACCTGAACTGTTAACAAGACATTTCAGGCATTTAACTTAAGTTTATGTGTTTTGTGTGCTGCTATACAGGTTCCAACCAGAGGGCTTGTGGACAGATCTGAGAAAGTTCATTGACGGCCCAAGTACTTACCTTGCTCTACCTGACGAGCTCAAGTCGGCCATAGAAGCCATTACATATATAGCTGAGGCTCTGCAGGCTGAGAAAGACTACGAAGCTGTGAGTTTGCTGCAATGCTCTTGTTATACTTCATTCATATCATATTATATATTTCTTCTTTTCTACTCATTTCTGTTTCTCTTCCTGTTGACAGCTGAAGGAGGACTGGCAGTACGTGGCCATGGTGGTGGATCGCATGTTCCTCTGGATCTTTGTCGTCTTCACCACTGTGGGAACCCTAGCCATCTTTGCAGATGCTAGTTTTAACCACACTCCCACTGATCCCTTCAAATACCCCTAAAACTTGGGGGTTTTTAACCACCTTTAGCCACTCTTCAAGAAATGGGTCTATTGATAAGTTCGTGGAGGGCAGATTGTCCTGCCAATGCAACTTTATGTCAAACTATATTTTCTAATTTGACTCTTTTTGTCTTTATGGAAGGATGCTGTTCCACCTCTTTGCCACTCCAGTATCAATAAACCTGACTTTTTGTCCAGTCTTAGTCTACCTTTTCTTAGGGGATGTTGAATTTGATCGGATTTAAAATATCTATTAGTGAATTTTTACATGTAACGGTGTGGATTATTGCATGAAACCCAACTACTAAGTCAATTTGAGCATATTGTAATGCTGATAAGGTAAATATGATATACTTGTATGTCTTCTTTAGCGTTTGAGCTACAGTAGAACTCTAGAGCTGAAGTGTGGATGTAGCTTTGGATATTCATACGTAGTGTTAACACATAAACACTAAGACAAACCAGATGCTATAATGAGTGTGCTGTATGCCTTTCATTTCCCTGTGTCAGAATGTGAAGCGTGGCACATGCTTAGCGGATATTTCTGCAACCATAGTAATCCCATTTGGGTTTTAGACACTGGTGTGTATGTGTGCATTTGTTTGGATTCTTGCTATTCTTATGTTGGATTGCAGAGTGCTAACTCCATCAAATGCAATGATAGCCTCATAGTGTCTCGCTGTATTGCTGACACACACATTTGTCCTTGAAATTTTGTTGTTTTATTTTGTTTTTGACATTTAAATAAAGATATTTGAGGAGGTTATCAAAGGCTCCATCTGTTGTCAGAATGCTGCCATGAGAGTTGCGACCCTAACTGCATCACCCACCCATTCTACTAAGAATAGTCCACACATGCTGGCATGGGCTTCCCTGATGTGTTTGAATGGACACATGCACACATGAACTTTAAACTATGCCAGCTGAAAGATTTGAAGCAGTTGTTTTGAACAGAGTTTTGTGTTGGCACTGCTGATAGCTCTTTAGTATCACACACCTTTGTGCAGCAATACCACTGCAGCACTGTTTGAGTTGATCTCATCTCTGCCCTCAGACTGTTACCAACCCACTGGCCTTGCATGGAACCATAACATTGAGAAGACAAGCTGTTTAGCTGATGCACAAAAACACATAAGGGCCGCTTTGACTGATGTATTTATACTGGGAGTGCTGGCATCCAGGGGGGCAAATACCCTCTCTCAGCTCTCAATGTGGCTCTGATTTATGGCCTGTGTGTGTTTTTGCTCTGGAAACCCTGCATGAGGGCGAGAGGACAGGATGACCTGACAGGCAACAGAGGACAAATAGGCAAAAGCAGAGTCAGAGAATATTTTCTCATCCTTGTGCACAAATATAACAAACTTTACAACCCTTAAAATTCCAACATCAACTTACAGAATACAATGTTAAAGATCTGGAATGCAGTACAACCTCAGATCACTCCGAAGAAGCTATTTGATCGATCACTATGCTTGTTGTCTTCACGTTTCAGAGTTTCCTTCTCCATTTCTATGGCAACAGCATCCATTTCCAGTTTTACACATAATTGGATGTTTCTTGCCTCAGGACTGGAGCTCTATTTTCTGATGAAATCCTGTAATTTCTTTCTATAACTACTTACATCACTTCACTGCTCCTGCAAAGAAGTTTAAGCATTCTAGCCTTCATCTTGCAGGTTTTTACCTCTTACTTGGGGAAGAGTCTTTATCATTTCTTTTTATATAACTTCCACACCTATTTCTGCTGAATTGCATTGCATCTGCTCTTCAAACTACTCTTCAAATGATCCTATGTGCTTAACAGAAGGCAACTAAACTTCTTTTTTGTGTTTCTTAAAGATTTTTTACCTCCAGCCCGAAAGCCTAAGAAGTCCTGCTGCCTTTGATTCAAGTTATTAGGATTATCATAACATGAATGAATGAGACTCAACATGCCCTTTAAACAATTTCTTATCTTCCCTGTTTACTTCACCTGTCATCAATGGTCCGATTTCACTAACAAAATGCCAGGACTTTGGATCTTATCCCTTTGTAAGAATGGTTCATTATGAGGGGCAAAACAGAAAAAGATTCAGGTAGTATTAAACCACTCTACAGGGGGTGTTCCACTCACATTACTAATTAGAGAAGTTCCTTCAGCTTCTCTATACTGTTTCAGTTTCTTTAAATTTTCCCAAATTTGTTTTTGTGTGCCCTATATTCAGCTCTGCCAGCATGTTGGCTATTCTTTTGCAAACTCTGTCATTTTAAGTTGCTGAATCAAAGTCACGCTGAATTTCGTCTTTGGTAAATACACTCAAAAGAGCCCTGACCTCATCATCCACCCACATCACATAGCATAGAAAACAGGAAGTTAAGTTTGTAGAAGGAAAATAAACATGTTTTCAGCCGCCCAACAGCTTATATGCGGAATGAGGAAAGCTGTATGTTCCACCAATCAGTGTTCCTCAAGAGAAATTCAAGAATTCTGGGGAATCTGAAAAGTTCTACGCTTCTACTAGTTGGGGGTGAGAGAAAGTTATTTAACTGGGTAATGTTGGTGGACATGCACCAAGGTCTTTAAATCCCAGGTAGATGAAAAAAGTTCCTACAGTGGAAAAGGAGCTTCTGTGACTGATAAGCTAAAGTTTCACACACGAACACTTTATCTTGCAGCTGTGTGCTTAACTTAAAAATGAACTATTGGTAAAAAGATTTTATTTTAAAGTAATGAACTAAGGGCTTCATGGTGGTGTGTTGGTTAGCACTGTGGCCTCACAGCAAGAAGGTCACTGGCTCGAGCCTCAGCCGGGGGGAGGTCCGAACAGTAGCCTTTCTGTGTGGAGTTTTGCGTGTTCTTCCCGTGTATGGGTACTCCGGAGAGACTGTCCAACTTTTCAAAGACATACATGTTAAGTTAATTGGTCACTCTAAATTCTCACTAGTAGTGAGTGTGCATGAACGGTTGTTTGTCTCTTTCTGTGTTGGCCCTGCGATGGACTGGTGACCTGTTCAGGATGTACCCTGCCTCTTACCTGTTAAATGCTGGGATAGGCTCCAGCTTCCCCGTGACCCGTAATGGACAAAGCGGTACAGATAATGAATGAATGAACTAAAACACACGGGTAAACTCACAACCTATTTGAGTATTAAGTTATTTATCCAGTGAAACTATTTGATGTGAGAGGATATGAAATTAACAGCTTGGATTAAACACATAACGATGGAGGTGACTATAAGTGTTTCAAAGGCATGAAAAAGATGGATGAGCTAGCTTAATAGAAGGAAAGATTAATTACCGGATGGAGATTCCAATTTTAATCCTCTTCAGCTCCTAGCCACCACTAATCAACCCTCATTCTCAGAGACTGAAATCAACTCCACTCGGACCACTTGTTCTCCACCACTAAAATATCTCTTTTGTCATAGCCTAGACCCCATTGCCATTCCTCCACCCCCCCATCACACCCCCTCCACTTCCTCTTCCTCCTGCCCACCGATTTCACAGAGCTAACTTCAGATTGGTGAGTACCAACAGGTGCCTGCACCACAGGCCTCCCAGAACAAACACATTCCACCCTCTTGTGACTCCCAGCATGCACACCCAATCAGGCCGTGGTTTCACCCATGGCTGCAGAGAAATGAAGGGGTGGGAGAGAGTCACGTCAGCTGATCAGTGCATGTCCTGCCGGAGGAGTCAGCTAGCAGCAATCCAACTGGAGGTGTGCATCTGTTTGGCTGAGCTTGAAGGGTGCGCCTGAGCTTCTGGGGTCCCTTGGTTGGAACGGGAGAACTGTGAAAAGATGTTATGACTGCCATGATTGGACAAATGAAGATGAAACATGTGAAGATGAATTCACTTCTCATCATCTTTAGCTGCCTCTGTCTTACTTTTACTGGTAAGGAAATGGTTAAGAATGCTTGTGTTGCTTCAATCAATGACCAGCTGGTTTTATGTCCAGCTAACCAGACTTTAGATTTTATACTTTTAGGATCCTTTCATCATTTCTAAATTAAATCTGATAAACTAATGTATACAGTTCATTTTCATTGTCACCAATCTGGATTACACATAACCACTCTGGCTCTTTTTTTTAGAAGCTAAAAAGCAAACATAGGTTGTTCTTGTTGACCTTTGACACCAAAATACACATTGAAAACAAAATGTAACTGTTTGCTTGATTGTGACCTAGCGCAGTGTTTCCATTTCCATATCTGCCCCAATACTATTATTATTATTCAGTGTGTGAATGTGATGTATAATGTAAAGCGCTTCGAGTATCGTAGCAGGTATAGTGAAGCACTATATAAATACAGACCACTTACCATTTATTCCCAAACTGACTCCCAGAAGTGAATCTTTTCTGTCTCCAGGTGTGGGAATCAAAGCATTTTTGTCAGGATCAGAAAAATGAAGCATCTCATACCTAGCTATTGTCAGTTTAGTTTAGCTGCTATAAAAGCATGTTTTTTCTTTTATGTTTCAATTGATTAAAGATAAAACTAATTAGAGCTTGTTTGTAATGAATAGTTCTTTTCTGGATTGAAGGAATGTGTTAAAGCATACCTGGGTAAAGGCCAAAAGCTTACTGAAACAAGTGGACGCAAAGTCTGTGTTTAAAAGGTTTTTGTGCTTGAAAAGTTAACAAAAATCCAGGGCTGTCCTTCTCCTCCTCGGGAACATATAATGAACCATATTAACACATCATTGTTTGTTAATCAGAAGCTATTTTTGTTCCCGATGGAGCTGGTATGCCAGACATCTCTTTGATCCCATTCCCTTGCTGCATATCAATTACATTAGCTCAGTCACCTTTGTAACCCATTGTACACCACCGTGCAGCACCTGCCCTGCTTGCTGCTTCCTTTTCAAGTCCTCTTTGCCCTTCTATATTTTTCCTATATGCTGTTATGTTACGTATTCATACTGAAGGACAGTTTCTCATCAGAAAGTAAGGAAGCATGGTTTTGAAGAAGCTTCTGATCATGCTCATAATCTTCCATTTTTTCCTGGAGAGAAAAAGGAGTTTTTCATAAAAGCCACTTTAAAGTCAATTATACTTGCATTAGGCTATTAAATTTGAATAAAAAAAACAAAGCAGCTGTCAGTTCTGGGTATAGATTTGTTTTATTTACAGCATATCATCTTAGTGGAAAGTGAATTCTAAACCACATCAAATGATCCACAGAGAAATCTCCAAGTTTTGCTTTCAATGTTCATTATACATCCAAAAAAAATAAAAACTCATTTGACTTTGCTTCTCTTTGCTTTGTTATTTTTCATCCATATCATCATCCTTATTTTCCTCTCATCCTGTCCTGTCTGTTTGCACTTCAACCAGGAGCCTCAGAGACAGAACGAAAACTCCATGAGATATTATTCAAGGACTACAACATGAAAGTCAGACCAGCTCGTTACTGGGAGGAGAAGGTGATGGTGCGGGTGGGGATGACTCTCTCCCAGCTTGTCAGCTTGGTAAATACACACATCTATAAAATGTGTTCAATCAGGAGTTTTGGGCTCTTTTTAAGATAAAGTTGTGTTTTTAAGAGTGATCATATCTCTTGCCCAGATCACTGATGAATAACATCAGGACATGTTTTTAGCCATGCATGCTAACGTAATTGTGTTTTTGTGGTAAAGGGAGGGAAATGCCCCAAAGCTATCATCCAACACAGCTGCCAGACAGATTTTATTTATTTCTTAATACATTTGAACAAAGCAGTCAACCATCAGTCAATTATCAGCTAAACTTTGTTACATGCAAGCAAAACAAGACAACTTTTTCTCTGATAGTGAGCTATTGGAAGACAGTCCTGTCAGATGCAAACAACTGTGCGCAGCTTTAGTTTATTTCAACTTGAGGCCTCAGTCAAGATAAAGTGACATTAATATGACCTTTTCTCCCTGTTTGTCCTGTTACAGAACGAGAAGAATGGTGAGATGACAACTAACGTGTTCATGAATCTGGTAAGAGCAAGAAAACATTCATCTTCATCTCTGAGCCTCGCTCTGACTCATCTCAAAGCTGCTCTATCACTCCGGCCTTTAATGCACCTGTCACTTTTTATAACCCCAACTTATTTTCTCCTTTATCTCTGTTTGTGGTAGCGGTATGAGTGTGTGTCCACATCAGTGGAGTTTACAGTAAAAGGCTTGTCATAAGCTAGTAGAACTGGGATGAATAAGGGAGAGGCAGTGCTTTTCTCTCCTCTGCTTTCAATAATCTTTATTTTGTTCTGTTGCGCTGCTGCCTTCCTTTCTTTCTTCATCATTCCCAGGCATGGACAGACTACCGGTTGTCATGGAACCCTGAGGAATATGACAACATCAAGGTTTTGAGGATTCCCCCCAACAAGGTGTGGCGTCCCGACATCTACCTCATAAACAAGTGGGTGTCCTATCTTCTCACAAATAATCATCCATTAAAGCAGTGGTTCTCAGACTAGGTTGGGTCCCCCATGGAGGTTGTGAGATGATTTCAGGGGGTCACCAGATAATTGAAAAAATATACAGGTATAACCTACGTTTATCAAATAAATTTGGGATATTTACTGTCAAAATTAAACCATTAAGTTAGTATAAGTTAGTACACATGCCATATTAAAAATCTGAATCTGACATTGCTGCAAGAGAAGCTGATTTTGGGCATGCAGGTGCAAAAAAAAAACACTTTATCCTTCTTATTTATGAAGATCCTGACAGTTTTCCAGCCTTATATTTAGCGGATGCTGCAAGATGATCCATTTGATATGTCACACAATTAATCACGAGGTCGTCACGTAGGGGTGGGGGTCACAAACACCAACGTATGTTATCTTGGGGGTCGTGGTTCATAAAGTTTTACAACCGCTGCATTAGAGTGAGGTCAATACAATATTAGATTTCCTGACTCCACCTAACTGCATCACCCTTATTGACATGATCGGCATCAACTCTGTTTTGTGTTTAATGATAACTGGCAACTGTTAGCATGCCAAAAAGCTTCAAGCTTCACATTTTCATGTTTTTATAAAATAAATAAGTAAATAAAAGCTAATTACTGCGCTAGCCAGTCCAAATCAAGACTTAATTAGAGCCCGTTAACTTGTTAGTCTGACTAGAATATAAAAAACGAAAGGTCTCAAAACCCAGATAATTGCATTTGGGGTTAGATAACACCTGTATTTATTTGCCCAGCTAGACTCAAATGTGCCTGGGAATGCCACACATGCTCCAGTCCACACATGGACTCTCTTTTGTAAAAAGCAGCAAAACAAAAATGCATATTAAAACTGCTCTCATTCATTTTTTTCTGTCCTTTAACAAATGGCTAAACACTTCAGAAATTCTAATTGAAAGGAACGCTTTAGGAATACATGTCAGTGTATTTCTAAATACATACAGTCACATAAAACATTTCCAGACTGTCCACTTCCTTTAATGAAATATTGATTTTATAACCACAGCATCATCTGACTAAATCCATTCCAATAACTAAAAAGATATCTGCAGGGAATTTGAATAAATGTAATTGTCTTGCACAGAGAAATCTAAAAGTTGTTTATTATCACACAGTTCACACATTTAGTCACCAGCCTGACTTCCCACCCATACGCTGGAACAAAGATAGTAGTTCAATTAGGAGGCTGAGATCAATCTCTTATTGCGGTTCGATTCCACTGAGCATGTAACTACAGAGTGATTGAAGGGACGAAAGGATAATATGAAATGAAGCCTCAGTGTCGGTTGTTATTGAACATGTACCACAGTCTCACACCAGAGTGTATGAGAGCCTTGTTGGTTTACAATGAAAAACTTAGCAGCCTCACATTTAGAACTCAAAAATGTCTAAAATTGCTTCACTTTCTGCACTCCAATACTTCTGCATGTCTTTATCTGCACTTAAAATCCTAACATGCCTGTTTTGTTTACAAAAAACTGTCATGTATGTTGACAAAAATGTAAAATTACTACATTTTCAAGGGTCTGGGCATGCCTATGTTTTTCAATATATGAAACTGTCACATAACTCCACAACTTACAGCAAATAATAAGAAAGTGGATGATGATGTTACATTTCAGGACTGAGTTTGAGCCTAATTTGAATTGATAAGGCCCAAACTCTTGTCTATTTTGCTTAAGTTTGTTGCAGTTGGTTTGTGTTGGGCATAACAAGTGGATGGTTATGGTCCCTCTCAACCCTTAAAACTCAGCTAGATCACCAGTACCCTCTGAGTGCTATTGCTCATATTGTCAACAATTCCTCAGTTTGTAACTCTGCGGGGTAAATTGTGATTGATAGCTTAGCCTTTCGGTGATCTATGGAAGTTTTCCAGGCATTTCTATCCTGACAAGGAGGATTACAATGCAGCCACAAAATGTAGCTTTTATTCTCAAACTCTATATTGTGAATCCACAAAAAGTGATCCATAACATAATTATTTATCACATTTTTATACTATAAAAGATCTCTATCACTGCTATGTTGCTAACAGCTCTCTATTTTGACTTGAAATTTTTGATTAATCCACTTATTGTTAAACTTTCTGTCAACTAAATAGCTTAAATTATAGTAATGTCTAATGAATAAAAGCCAAATATCAACAAATGAGCAGAAAGTTTCATGTCTGTCTAAAATTTGAATAAATAATGGTCCTCTGTGGCTGGAATAAAGCCAAGAAGACGTTTCTGATGCATGGAGGCACCAAAAATGAGTTGGAGGTCTGTAATATGATCTGTGTGTTATTTCTACAAAGTGCTGTTAGTAATAAATTCTGTTTGCCTTTTGTGGTTGCCCTTAATGTATCTATGGATACATTTAATTAACAAAATTTTAGCCTAAGATTAGAGATTCTCTGGGCTGTGAAACATCTTGTGTTAACATACAGAAGAAATGGCCACTCTGTAATATGAGCTGCATACTTTTTTTGGTCCCTCTTACAGTAATGATGGGCAGTTTGACGTGGCTCTGTACGTCAACGTCTTGGTTTACAGTGATGGGACAATTAACTGGCTCCCACCAGCCATCTACCGTAGCTCCTGCTCCATACAGGTACTGACATAACCTACATCCAGTTATTTATCAGGCTCTATTGCTGGCTAACTCCTGTTATCTCATATCCAAATTGTGTTGTACTTCCATCCGAAGGTGGAATATTTCCCTTTTGACTGGCAAAACTGCAGCATGGTATTCCGCTCATACACCTACGATGCCTCTGAGGTGGACCTGCAGTACATCCTGGATGATGACGACAATGAAATCCATGAGATTGTCATAGATGAGAATGCTTTCACCGGTTGGTGCTGAGCTTGTTTTTGTGTACCTTTTAATCTTTGTTTGCTGTATTAATGTGCACTCAGCTTCTTCTGTCTGCTCCTCACATCGTACGTCTTTCTCTACAGAGAATGGAGAATGGGCCATCTGTCACAAGCCTACAAGAAAGAATGTCAACGATGACCTGTATGAGGACATCACTTTCTATCTCATCATAGAGAGAAAGCCTCTATTCTACATCATCAACATCATCGTGCCCTGCATCCTCACCAGCGTGTTAGCTATATTTGTCTTCTACCTGCCTCCTGGAGCAGGTCAGCACATTTGATATGTTTTGACATCACTGCCAAGAAGGTATATAAGATGTGATACACAGCATCAGGTCAGAAGAAGAAGCATGTGTCTATTAAAAGTCAGGGCAATCTTTAAAATAATTTATTGATATACTATATATACATAGGTCTACTTTGTCAGTATTTGGCCTTGAGTGGCAACACTTTTCAGAGTGACTTTTCACTGACGCTGCAGAAAATACTCATTTAATACAAGGCTGCAGGATTTATGGTAAAAATTTTGAACATGATGAATCTTTTTTATCATGAACTACAGCTGATTGATCATTTCTTCACATGCAAACATGGAGAAGACAGTACTGTTTTTTTGATTATGTTTTCTTCCCTACTCTTTCAGGAGAGAAGATGACTCTCTCCATTTCTGTGCTTATTGCTCTCACCGTCTTCATGCTGCTGCTTGCTGACAAAGTCCCTGAGACTTCACTCGGCATCCCTATAATTGTGAAATACGTCTTGTTCACCATGATCCTGGTCACCTTTTCTGTCATCCTTAGCGTGGTCGTTCTAAACATGCACCACCGAACACCCAGCACGCATATCATGCCAAACTGGGTTAGAAAGGTACCAATCATCTGTCTAGGTTATACTGATATCTCTGTAAACAACAGCCTCATTATATTTTAAACCTTTAATATTCAGGTGTTCATTCACATTCTTCCTAAATACATCGGCATGACGAGACCAAACCCAGAGGAACCTTTGCTGGAGGAAGACTCTTCTGAGGACAACACACCCATTCGGGGCTTCAGTGGGCGACAGCCTGGAGGAGAATACTTCATTCGCAAAATCAACCCTGATCTTGTGTTACCCTGGAGAGGCAGGTAAAGCCACATTACTAAAAACAAACCCACCTCCAGAAAATATGGAACAATAATAGTTGTGAATTTTAATAGATCTTTATGCTCACTGCAAATTGAAGAACTTTCCTGGGAAATAGGAAATAATGACTATGTGCCACACACACCCAGAGTCACGACTTTTTTCAAGACAAGATACAAGATACTGATGTAAATAAAAAAAAAGGATTAGCTTGCATTTTGTCAAAAGGTACTTTAACTTTTTTTTAACCTCCATAGTTAATTTTTATGCTTGAAAAAGATAAAACTGTCTTTTTAAAAGCCAACACTACTACAAATCACAGCTGAAGCGTAACCCAACAGGGTCATTTATCCTGGTTCAGCCTCTCTCTAAGCTGAGATGTGCCAATCCTGACGTTACACCGGGGAAAATCTATTTCTATTAATGTTAATAAAAGCCAGCGCAGGCATGAATCTTCTTTGTAGAGCATGCCAGGGTGTGAATGTTGGATCTGATGCCAGACCTGCTATTATAGTAAAGTACATGGCGTGCTAGAGTTGGCAGAATTACAGACATCATCACATCAACTCAGAGAAGCTGTTAAGACTGTAACAGGATGTTTACTTCCTGCAGACTCCATGCTCAAAGCTGCTAGTATGAAGAGGAGGAACAGTGGGAAATAATGACCTAGATGCCTGTCAGACTGTCTTCTTTAGAAGAAATATATTTGAATGAGTTTTACATAAACACAGGCAGCTGCCACAGACCGCTTGTTTGATGTGGGCAACATGTCTGTGGTTGAGGACCACAGTGGCACTGAACTATATCAGTTTGAGGTGTTGGCTCCAGCTGAAGTAACCTGGACCTCTCTGATCTGCATATGCAAGAGATGGTGTGGCAGGGACAGCGTGGTGTCTGTTGGTGTTTCTGCTCGGTCCAAAACACTGGCTGAAGCCAAATAATGTGCCAAGTTAATGGCGTTGTTGAATGAAGCATCTTGATTTGGTTGTATTTGAAATTAGAAATGACTGGTGTGTTTCATTGTTCCACAGAGTTGGCTCAGCAAGGTTCAGGATGGTTTGAAGCTATAGATGATGGGTTGTAATTATCGCTTATGCTGATTTCATGAATTTGGTCAAATCAGCTAAATATTTTTTTAACAAAGAACAGTTGTATGACCTCTTTAGTATTGTTGAAATAGTTAAGGTACATGGAAATTAATTCCTTATCTTGCTTATAAGAACTGGGAAATTGAGACAGATTATTTATTTATTTATTTACTTCTTTGTTTTTACATACTTTTTATGACTGTTGTGAAGCACTTTGAGTGCTTTTTGGTTATTGTAAAGGGTTATATAAATTTTAAAAAATTATTTATTTATTTATTTATTATTTAATCTGGCTCTAAACATGTTTATTTCTGCTTCAGAGTCATTCATTTTATCATAGTGAGTTATATTTTTTTATTTGAATAGAATTTTATTTGGACACGCACAATAATACACTGACCTCAACAGGAAGTGTGTGCCAGGTTCTAGCAAAGCTGCTAATTTTCACCTGCAGTCCCTGGACAGGTAGATGTTGAAACACTCGCTAAAATGTAGATTAAAATAAAAACAATGATAATCAAAAAACATATTATCATTAAATAATCCAGTTCCACTTATATGCAGTCGACACACAGACATTCACACACAAAAAGTCATCCCTCAAGTAGCCATTTGATAAACTGTATTTTTTTTTTATACTTAAATGTTGACTTCATTTATCAGATCTGTAGGTTTCTTCTTCTTCTTCTTCTTCTTCTTCTTCTAACAAAGGACTGAATTAATTTTATTGCAAAACCCTCAAACAATTTCTCTGTATTTTTATAGCAATATCCATCCAACTGATATCTGGAAGTTTGAAAAAGAAAAGAAAAAAAAACTACAAGTAAAGTTGTAGAAAACTCATCTTCACAGTTAGCTTCACTCTAATCTTGCGGTAGGCCTCAGCCTTGCCGCTTAGCAGTCCCATGAACCAGACCTGGTTGTGTGCACCTCTTGTCTCGTTCCAGAGGCATCATATTCAGTCTCAGTAAGCTCTTCACCCCCATCTACAGTCGCCAGGCAATAAGCCTTTGTTTAGTTTAGGCATTAGATGGTAATCCCACAGAAAGGAGGTGGATAGAAGACTATTGCTGTGTGACTGGGACACAGGAGACTTGCATTGTTTTAGATTTAGAAGTGGTACAGATAGTGGATGTGCCTCCATCTCTCTTTTACTCTCTTAGACAGAATGCAAGTTAGACAGAAAAAGACTTCTCTGGATGTCTGTGATTGGTTTAAAGTGTGGAAAAATCTTTGTTTCACTATCAGTGTATAAGAAGTAAATGTGTGTGTACTCATTTTGTTGCATCCCTTGGATCTTTTGTGATGTAATTGTACGTCTTAATGGGACCAGTACTCTTCATTAACGATTAAAGTGTGGTCTTGATAATTTAAATTTGTTAAGAGGCTTAAGAGAAGTGGAGATCTCCCCAAAAGACAACATGCCTTTAACCATTTGGTATCTGTTTAATTTATACCACAAACAGGGACATTGAAGTGACGCAACAAACAGTCAGGATAAAAGAGAAGAGTAGAAATCATTGTGATCCCTCCATTATATACATGGATCATCACTGGTTCTCTGTGTTTTGTTTGGGTTTTTAGAGGATAGAATTAATAGATGCTTCATATATGACTGACATATATATGAATTACCCATGTTTGCAATTTCCCCTCATGTTAGTAAAGCTCCCAGTCTGAAGTCTGAATGCAAGCTTCTGTGTGTGGTCCAAGTGTTACTTTCTTTTTGGGTTAAGATTACATTCAGGTTAAAGATAGGCAAGTTGTAATTATGGTATGAAAATGACTCTAAGTCAAAGTAATGCCCTTTTAATTCATGACTGTATGAGTGTGTGTTCTTCACAGTGTGCAGGTCTATATGAATCCGTGGTAATGAATCCAAGCCCTGGAATGTGGATGGTATGCTGCATGTATATCACCACATACTGTTGCTCTGAACTAATCTGTACCAATGCAACCACAAACACACCCACACCCACACACACACACCACCCTTCTGTCAGTAGCTGGTTCATTTATATTGTCCAGCAGTCCATGTGTTGTCACTCTGTCTGTCTGTGACACTGACAACTTGTGTCCTGCTGCTTTGATGCCGTCTTCTCTGGTGCCACAGTTTCTGCACATTGTTAACACCGTACACACCGTGTGACTGTCCACATGTAGTTCAGACAGGGCCCCACTGTGTTTATAGACAATGTCTATAAACTTGTCACAATTTACAAACCAGAAAAACCTGTGACGCTTATTTTATGTGCAACGTCTTGACTAGATCGGACTATTTCTTTTATGTCTGGCACTCCTTACAGTTCAACAGTTACATTTGGCTAAAGGAATGACTCCTGGTATGCACGCGCATGCCAACCACAGCTACATACGTCACTTGATCTTAAAGCAATGTTGAGGGATTAATCAACTATTGTTAAATGACATAAGATCATAAATTTAAACTACAGCAAACAATTTACTGTAAAACAGACTGACCTTTGATTTAGCTTTCCCATTCCTGAGATTTAACAGCAGTATGTTGTTGCGTCACCTCCAAACCACTGCGTCACACAAGATTCAAGTTAGCCAGTATCTATAACATAAAACATCAGTTCTGATGAGATTCATGATTTATATGTACACTTTTCTCCAAACACTGACTATATGCAAGTAAATTTAGAGGCTGTTAATGGTGAATGGCTTGCTGAAAACAAAGGTCAGCAGGAAAAAGTGGGATCTTTGGTAAATAGTAAACACCCTGCAAGTGTTTTCTTGAACTTGTAAGTGCCTTAGTGTGTATTTTTGGGTCATATATTAAAAGAAATGACATGTTTAAGGGTTTTAACAGATTCCAGTTAAGATGATCTCTGAAGTCGAGAATGGTTTGTTAAATTTGACTAATTAATTTAAGATTAGTCTGTTTATTCTTTTGCAAATTATTTAATTAATTAATTAATTTTTGTCTATGATCATTTTGTTATTTAATGTTATCACCTTTATATTATATTATAAAGTGAGAAACTGAACTATGTTATTACTTTAAATACACATTAATGATTTTGTTTTATAATTTAGCAGTAAAGTTCGGACCGGTCATTATGAGAATGTTGTCAACGACACAGCGTTGTCCGTATGTTTTGCTTTATGGAACAGCTGTGCGAGTGGAAGAATGAAGCAATCAAAGGTCAACGTACAACATAAATGTTGACCCAATACTGTGTCAATGTCACCCTGTGTCAGGAGTGTGTGGCTGTCACTCAGCGCTCAGAGAGACACACACAGGAAGTTTGTCGCTGCACAGAGACACATTGTGTTTGCCATGAACAGACAGCATCTGGGTCTGACCTGCACGTCCTGCATATAATGTGACTGATGGGATGTTTGAGCAGAGGTGAACAATGCTGGTCTAGTGGTTCATGGCATAATCAAAATAAATCTCAGCTTGTGGCATTTCTCTGGAAGGTGGTGCTGCTTTTTTTTAACCATTCACAGAGGACACATAACTGTATAATAGACTTGAACCCTGTGGTATTCCACAATTTTAAGTCTGCTTTAGAACTGAGAACTGAGTGTATTATAATAGTCCTCCTCTTATTATGCTTTCATTAGTGTAGAATCATATGGAAAGGGGATTTTTTGTGAAAAAGCCATTTATATTTACAATAATGTGCCACTTTATAGTGTGCAGTTGCAGCATCATGTTCCCATGTTAACACAGTCTAGCCCTGCCTGACTCAGAAGTAATGGGTAGAATTCATTTTTAATGTGAAGTTGTTATTAGTCCTTTAAACAGAATTTTAAAAAAGAGCCAAGCAAAAGAAATAAAAGTGCATATATGTATGTTTATTACCATATGTCGGAATCATTGTAGTGCAAAAGGTATCCACCAGGGGGCAGAAAAAAAGTATCAGATTGTAGGTTTTAAAGTTTTTACCATAAGGTGACGCAATAGGTCTCAGATTGTATGTATTAAATATCTAATCGTATGACATTAAAGGGCTAGAAAAACCAAACACCAGTCAAGTAGTCAAAATTATTACCTCCTGGAGTCTTTTCCCCAGTGCTTCTTCCAGAATTTTTGGGAAAATATCAGAAGTTTAACAACAGAATTGAAAGGAGAAATTTATGAGGACTTAGAAAAAGATAACAACCATAGTGCAACATAAATGCAGCTGCACTTAAACTAAGCTGTGATTTGTTGCGCTAAATACAGATGTTCAAAAAACATATTATACCAAAATGTATTAGGTACATTTCCTAAAGCATTTTTGTTGTGTTGTTTCACCAAGACTAAAGTGTATAAATCATAATAGTATAGTAAGATATTGGTTAATAAAAACTAAAACTTCATAACTGACGTTAGTAATTAAAAACACATATTTCCTGCTCACAACTGCTGACTTTTCACATATTTATTCATGAGTCTTTGTAAGTATGACTAGTATTGAAAACATCTCTAGTGTTGAATGCTTTGAAAAAATAGTGGAGTATAATTATGTCCATTCTTTTTCATAGAGGATGGTTGCGTGTTCAACCCCCTCTTATGGCTGCTGCTCAGATTTATTCAGGTCATTTCATTCATATGACTATTAATATGGTACTTCTAGCTGTCTAGTTTATTTTTACTGTATGTTTGATATGGGATTGTGAGTGCAGTGTCTTTACTTGGCTGCAATCTGGAGCTTTGTACTGAGAAGCCCCAAAATTATACACAAATTCAAATCTTATAAAAACAGAATCTATATATAGAGATATTTATATTTAAAAAAAAAAAAACTCCTGGAAACTTTTTATTGATAACAGAACAAAAGTAAAAGAAATATTTCACTAACTTTCCTGGAGATATTTTCAGTGCAGCACAGTACTTTCCTCTACTTTGTTAAAGTTTTCCCTCGTCGTCTGTGTGTTTAGGTGTGAAAGCACAGTGCAGCTCCAGCAGCTTCCAAACACTGACAGCTACTGTCTGATCCTCCCTCCCAACCTGAAGTCAGCCATCGCCGCTGTGACATACATGGCCGAGCAGCTGAAGAAGCAGGACACAGACGACACGGTGAGTGTCAGGCAGCTTGTTATCCCAAGCACACCATGTCCCAAACATGCTCCAATGATGTCCATGTGTCACTGAATTTAGTACACTGCTGACTCAGTTCTTACAGGGAGTTCTTCCGTGTGTGTGTGTGTGTGTTCCTTCCAGATGACGGGAGACTGGCAGTTCATTGCCCTGGTGGTGGATCGTCTCTTCTTGTGGTTGTTTGTCATCATCACCACCCTGGGAACTCTGGCCATGTTCCTGGATGCCAGCTTCAATTATACACCTGACAACCCCTTTCCATAGACTATACTCCACACAGACACACAAAGGAACACACAGCCAAAGCTTGAAATATTCTGTAGTCCTCACCTCCTTTTGAATTCTTCATGCTCACAGATCTGACTTTCCATAATAAAGTATTCCATGTGGCTTCTGCATCATCAGCTTCACATGATGCTTACAGGCCTGACACACAGCTTGCACCATGACATATTTCATGTTTAAAAACTTGTAGAAAAGTCAGTTGTTTTACATAATTTTGTGTAAATAATATATTTAGTGCTATGTTATAGTTTTTGATTGAGTTTAAAAATTGAACATATACATCTCCTGTAAATGAACATGTGTGTGGCTCACCAATGATCTTCATGACGGGATAGTGGTCACACTGACTGCAGTATGCATTTTTGGGCAGTAGAGGGCAGTCACATAATGTCAAGTGAAAGGATGATAGTTGACAGAGTATTTAAGTTATGAGTTCATGTCTGACTGTGTCATTTATAGTACAAACAGAAACATAAAACTATCATGTCCTAAAAACCCTGAACTCTCCATAACAGCTCAAACACATGCTATTACAGATGGTTTGGTCTGTTTGGGATGTCAGAGACTAGCATTATAAATTTGAGCTAAATATATATTTATTTTCTTTTAATCATATGTGATCGGTGTTGGTGTTGCTTTTCACAGAAAAATACTCTCCCAAATCCCAAAGAAATGTATTTGATTTATGTTTCCCAGCTTTTGTGGCTGTTGTAGACAATGTCAAGGCCACTGCCAAAGATAAATGAGATAATAATGTAGTAATAAATTACATTTATAAATTAAGGTTTAATGTTTTTTTTCTCTAGTACAAGTTATCTATGGGACCTGAAAAGTGGTTGTAACTGATGAGTTAATCCTTAGTTGCCATCTTTTAGCTTCTACTACTGATTTTGTGGGGGAATCATGAATTACTGTATTTAATCTAATCTAATTACATAAGCCTGTTCAAACTTTTGACTGGTAGCATGCACTGTCATCAAAGAGAAGTCCCACATCAGAATATGTAATAGCTATGATGGCCCACGGTGCAAAACAAAGCAGTTTCTTGATGAATGCCTGTCTACGTTTAGAACTATGTGAAACTGTCACAAATATGTAGAAATATTAAATATTCAAACAAGCTTGCAAAGACGTGTACAAAAAATTGCAAAGAGATATGCAAAGATTGAAAAAATATAAATAAAAGAAAACTGACACAAAAATAGGTAACGTGAATCTAGTACAAATGAAAAAAAAGACCTAAAAACTCTCAAAAAGAAAAGGTCAGTGGTCACATGACCAGTAAATAGATGGGAAATTGTCATGTTAATGAAAATAACCATAATTAGAGCTTTAACTTTGCATTTCTCCATTTGTAATTGTGTCTTAGATCCCACAGTTGCACTGCAGCTCACTTCGGTGCAGCATGAAGCCACCAAGTATGTGATGGTGTTGACTGAACTCCAGCCATCCAAATATGTTTCTGCCCTGCATGCAGCTCTTGCAAAGCTCTTAAGACTGTTGAGGGGAGGAAGAAGAGAAGAATGAGCCCACAAGACCAAGCCAGAACACAATCTTTCAGGCCTGTGGAGAGGACAGGGAACATGTAGAGGACAGGCGCCATCCCCCTCATTTGCACACTCTGAGCTTTTCAGGGAAAAGCTGTGGGCTCAGTGTACTTTATTGTTAATGCCTCAGTGACTTTAAAGGGCACTTAAAGGACTTCAATCATTGAATTGTAATGCACTTGCTCCCTTCAAACCCACAGGAGGCCACAGAAATAAGCGGGAAAGCCCCTAAGAGAATGTTGTTAGTACCCTTCTTTGGGCTGATTTAGCTGTTTTCTCTTTCACCACCTCATGAGCGTTGAGCAACGGCTGAACCAGCAAGACGAATGTATGTTTACGCTTTTAAAACGGTAAGTAGTAAAAGGGTGAAATGGGGGGGGGGGGGGGCTTTTTTGTGTGTGTTCCTTTGCAATTCAGGACCTGTTTGGAAAAGCATCCAAAGAGAACATCATATAAATCAGGTCTCCAGTAGCAACAGCACCAGTGGACCTCAGACTGGCCCCTGATTTTCTACCTGCTCATTTACCTCAATTACTTTACATTTTCTGTCCACCTTTCTTTAACTTTATATCTTCTTCCTCATCATCTCTCAGTCTTTACATTCCCATCATAATTTAAACAACTTTAAACCCCAAAGAACCATCTTTCATTTTGCTCATTTCAAAGAGGGGACAGATTCCTTGCAGGGTCATTCCTCCCCAGCAACAATGGGGTATTTGTTGGCCTCAGTAGCAAAAGACTTGAGGCCTGTTACCCAGTCCTGGGTACAGTTGAAAGGGAAAGAGTTATAGTGAAATGAAAGGTGGGTGAAAATGGAAAGAAAGGGCAAGAATGTGAGAAATTGAGGGATCAGCTTAAGGGAGTTGGGAAGAGGTGTAAAAGAGCTGTGTGAGCAATCTGGCAAAGCCTCATTACATGTTGAGTAATCCGGTGAACACATTCCCACTAACCTAGCAGTGAGGAAAACTTCCCCCTCAGCTTATGGGTTATTACTTCCTCTCACTTTGCTGTAGGACCATTGTTATCCCCAGTGTGATTCTGAGATAGACAAAGCTTGTTATTGTCTCTTGCTTAATGCCTGTTCTTTGCAGGAAGTCTAAAGCTGACATACTAATGGCAAATATGTTGTATGTATCTACTTAATTAAGTCCCAGCATTGAATATAGGTACACTATGACTGGATTTAGACTGAAATTATTTGTTCACTGTTTAAAATTCATTTCTCAGCAGTGAATTGATCATAAAAACATTGGATTAACAAATTAAAACAAGGACATTTTTGTCTTTATTGTCAAAGCTGTGACTCCTAATAGGGGTGGAGATAGAGCGGTGGCCAGGGTGGCACTGGTTGCCTCTGATTGGACATCCCAGGTACAGCCTTAGGCTTGGATCCCCAGTGTCAATAGACTATTTTGAAGTAAATGTTAAAGTACATTCCCAACTGGTCATCCTTTAGAAATATTTGTATTTGACTGCACATTTCTGGAGGAGTTTTTGTCCCTGTGTAAGTACAACTAATGTTATGTAAGGCTATTAATCTGATGTTAACCTGAAGCTACGTAGCAGTGCTAATCCAGTTAATTGATAGCACTAGGTTTATTTGAAGATAATGTGGGGAAAGCATTCCCATTTAAGCCCCCTGCAGTGGGCTCTCTCGGTTCTGTGCTCTGTGGTAGCTGCTGGTTGCCTGGTACTTGGCCTTCTTGGTCTGCCTCTGATCCTTGGAGGGGGCATGGTGGCATTTCCATGATAACTCAACACAACTCGCCCCTAATGTTTTGTACACACCTACACACACCCCTGCATACAGACAAAAGTAGAAACACACATGTACTTGCTGCTGTTGTGTTCGTTGATGTTCATAGTTTTTCAGTTTTTCTTACCACAAGTGCTCCTGATGATTGTTGTGATTTTTTAGAAGCCTTTACTGCTGAAGCAGCTGTTTAGATTTTCTGTTTGAGTTTGACTGCAGTTGTGGTTTGTTTTCTACCTTTTGGTTTGTTCTCCTTTTTTTCTATTTTTTCTCTTCCCTTCTCTCTGCTGTCCACCTTTTTCCTTCTGCTGTTTCTCTGGTCTGGTCCAGTTGTTACAAGCAAAACAGGCAAGAAACATATTTAAATAAATAAATAAGTACAGAACAACATGTAAGATTCAAGAGAGCCATATCCAAAATGCTTCTCTTGGCAAAATAAATTGGTTCAGTACAACAGAGCAGCCAGTTGTGATGTTGCACAGGCCAGATGAAATAAAAACAAAAAGATACTGCACGGAAATATGGAGCAATATAGCCTGTAACCAGTCAGATGTTTTATAGGAAGATATAAAACTGAAGAGAAGGGGAGCTATTTCTCACTTTTATGTAAAGAGGGAAAACACAGATCAGGTCAAGACACACCCCAGCCCCAATGTCAGCACCCCTACAGCTTCCAACATGGAGCTAGCCACTCAACTTATTGTGGTCAGACACAAGGACATAGGCACCACCACCAGCCAGTAAGCCAGAACTGCTATGGGTAGAAGAAATTGATCCCTCTACCACATCAAGCTTACTGCACCTTATACTCATATCTCTATAATTTGAGCACAGTTAACAGCATTTGTAAGTGTGTGCATTTTAGAGGAAATACAGTCATTTTCTAAGTATTTGGCCTCCCATGATAAAGTCTTGCTCACCCTCTGACCCCCTAATGCATAAATGTCTAGCTTCGCCACTGACACAAGTAACACAATTCATGTGAAAAGTTGAATATTTTTCCTTATTTTGTTGCCTTACTACCTCTAAAAGAATTTTCTGGGGATGTTTGGATCATTTTAATCTACACACCATTTATTCAACTTTGAGAACGTTTTATTGATGAATCAAGAGAGAAAATAAATAAATCAAGAACACGCCTGAAGAAATTAATACTTTATTTGGCCTCATTTCCAGAAGATCATTGTTGCAACTTATAATTTATTTAGTCAGGGCAAAATGACCTATTCCTTTTTACCATCTGTTTGGCAATTCATTTATTAATTTGTTTAAATTAGGGATCCTCTAGATGTGAGTCAATGGTGTTAATGTCACATTGTCACCACCATGCTTCATTGTAGGGATGGTAGTTTCATGGTGTTGTGACACTTTTACTTTGTTTGTTTGCTTGTTTATTTTATTTGAGGCACAAAAAGGACCTCCACAAAGTGTATTTGTGTAAAGCACCCTCTTCCACGTTTTGGAGTTTTAAAATTTTTATTTTCTATTTATTTAACTCCATAATGTGGTATACAAAAACATGCAGTACATTAGCAGTTGGACACAACAAACAGAGATACAGCCATACAATATTCTCTAGATGCATATTCGTTATGATATTCATTATGATTTCATTATATCCTTCAAAGAAACATTGTGTAATGTTTCTCAAACAGCCCAGTGGTCAATTATCTGCTCAGAGCCCATCAGCAGAATAATTGGTGTTTTCTGCTTTTGTCAGACACAAATAAAGATCCCATCAGTGCATATTAGTTTACAAAACCCCTAACCCTTTAAACATTCAAATGAGCATGTTAAAATATTGTACATTCTTTGAAAGTTGAAAAATCTAATATTAAAAAATAAAAAGTGCTTAAATTAAACTATGATCTTTTACCTTGCATCAGAAAATGTTTCATTAATCTATTAAACTCTGAGAAAGTGTTTAGCTAGTTTAAAGACAACTTGTTGCTTTTCTTGAACTAGAGAAAGCATTTCTCAGCAGAGCTCAGGGACCTGCGACTCATGCATCAGCAGACGTGATAATTACACACCCACTTCACACCATCACCCATCTCTTGGATGCCCATCCTCAACTCTGAGACCACTGAAGCACAAGTCTTCTGCGATACGGACCCTAGCTGCTGGGTTTCCTTCATTTATTAATTAAGCAAAATATCTCAAGATCTCGCAAAAATTTGAAGAAGGTGATTCTGACACGGGATTCTGTTTTAAAGAGAGTGGGCTTTTTTTAAAAAAAAAAAAAAAAAAAAAAGCATGGCCAACTCCGGTATCCAGCTGTTGGGCTTTTTCCTGTCTCTGATCGGTATCGTCGGGCTGATCATCGGAACAATTCTGCCGCAGTGGAAGATGTCAGCGTACATCGGGGACAACATCATCACGGCGGTGGCCATGTACCAGGGACTGTGGATGTCATGCGCTTTCCAAAGCACCGGTCAGCTCCAGTGTAAAATCTACGACTCCATCCTGCAGCTGGACAGTAAGTTTTCCAGGGGACAACATACAAATCGGGCAATTTCATTAATTTGATATCTAATTGTATCTACAGGCTACGATCTGAAGACATATGCAACAGTTTGCACTAACGTTTTGATCTGTCTCGTTCGAAGTGATTTTAATGTGTTTGCCTTCACATTGTTTCCTTTTCATGACCCACCTGGACACACACCTGCTCCTTTAGTCCTCAATGGAGCACACTGTTATCACTGATTAGGTTTAACTACATTTAAGTGAAACCTGCTCCTCAGACCCAAGAATCTGTCATTACAGTGGGACCTTGTTTCCCCCACACAGCATCACGTTCTGTAAAGACCCCCCCCTCCCCCCTTTCCCACACACACACTCTTTACTGCTGTCCACACATGATGACACATTATCCAAGCATTATTCCATAACCCCCAGGATGGGTGGTGACAGACAGTTGTGTTACATTTGACACAAGGTGCTGAAACCAGCCTTTTGTCAACAGCCTGTTATGAAAATATGTTCACAATAGCAACGTGCCTTTCAAAAACGACGCAAATGGTCGCTTACAGTTGATAAATGTTCAAGAAAATAGAGATGAACACTGGAGCTGCACTTTAATACACAGGAAAACTACTCACTGAAACAATCATTTTAATGAGATATGATGTGGAGAATCAGGTCTTGTATACTGAACAGGTTAACAGCAGTGGTCATTATGAGGTCACATGTTCTGTAACTCATTAAATACATGTCAAGGTACTTTCCTTTCCTATTATAGCTAAAAATCTCTTTCTAAAATTTCAGATTTTCTTTTTTTTTTTTCTCTCTCTCTCTCTCTTTTTAAATTAGTGATCAGCTAACTAAATATTCAGTGGACTCATATGCTCTGTTTACAGCATAACAATAAAAGATAATAATAAGTCTTAACTTTTTAACTGGGTGTTTAAACCAGGTGTTTACTATATAAACTTAAACAAGTGGTTTTGGTGTGTGTATGTAACAAAAGAAAAATGAAGAAAGAGGAAATAAAAATAATATATATATATATATATATATATATATATATATATAGATATATATATATATATATATGGTTGTGGGCTCAACTCCATGTAAACTGTAAACATGGCGTCCAATGGGTAATGGTGTGATTCTAAAAAATTAAAATGTACCCCTACTCATGAACTTTTCCTATGCTATCTGAGCATTGCTATGCTATTTCTATTTCTAACCCCAACCAAATGCTGTTTTTAGTTTTTTTTCATAATGGTTTGTATTTACAGGTAACTACGGTAACCAGCAAAATGGTGCCCATTAGGGTTAAAATGCATTGTAAGAATGTATTTTTGTCCTCATCATTCTTCGAGTTAGTTTTGATTTCTTTCCAAACAAGAAACTAGACAGAAAAAGAAAAACAAGAGTTTTAGTAAAGTCTTGTTGTCTTACTAGCTTAACACAGAATTAAGTTATACTCCTTCATCCCAAGGCTGAGGGTACCTGGAAGTGCTGGTGAGAGCTTCCATCTATCCTATTTTCATGGCTTAAATCAGCCTAGATAAAATTACAGTTTGTGTCATTTAGTACAGAGATATGTGAAAAAGCAAATTAGCCCACTCTAACCTCTGCCTCTGTGTCAGATGGTAGGCGACTTTTGTTGAAATCAGTTGGACCACCCTTTTTTTGTTAAAGAGACGCCAGAGTGTCTTGACCAACTGTTTAATGAGTTGGGAGTAAAAAGAGGATCTCCTAGCATTTTAATCAGACCGTAGCTATGAAGTTGTTAGTTTTACATGACATGTGCACATGCAGGACAATATCCAAGATATATTTGTAACGCACTGTTATAGAAATGTAGCTTTTTTTTCTTAGAGAACAAGAAAAAGTAACGTGTCCAAGTGGGTCTTGCACTTCTTTGTATATTACATAATAGTAGGTGCAGTTGTGTAATGCTTCTTGTTTGCAAAATGAATTCAGTGGATGTACAAATTGTGTAATTATGAATAGGGGTGCTACATTTTGTGCTGCATTTATACCATAATCCACCCTATTGTTTCCCGTTTCTCTCTGTTTTATATTCTGCTTTATATCCACTGCATCCCACTCCTGTCTTTCTCTCTCCACCCATCCCTTCATCCCTCACTCACTGCTGGAGGGTTTTGTTTGTTTGGGCAGGGCAGGGATGGCCTAGACTGGCACAGACTGGTTCTAGGTGGACTGGGGTTGAGAGACAAAGAGGGGCCTCACCCTGTGATAGGTTTATAGAGGGGGGCAGCTGACAGATGAGGATCCTGACAGGAGTGTTCCAGCAGCTCTCCAAGGACTAGCAGGATTAAGTGAAAATGAAAGGGCATGAGATGCATTTATTCTTTCTGTTTGTGTGTTCATGTGTATCCCTTGGTTTCACTTCCAGGAAAAGCTCACATTAAAATGTCCTGACGGGCTAATGTGAATGTAATTCACAACCTGTGGACACACATATAAAGTGTGCCTGATAGGTTGGAGCCTGCTTACTAGTCGTGCTGAATCATTTCCTAGTGTGTTCTTTTAGATTTACACTCCACATATAGTTTTGTGTTTGTTTTGTGCTTTTAAAAATCATGTTTTTTTTTTTGTTTTTTTTTTTTTTTGTTTTTTTTTTACTTTTTTCAGACGCACTCCCACATTTCACAAAACGAAAAGCCATCTGTTCATTTCTTCCCAGAAAAGAACCTGTACACTTTTCTTGTACTCTTCTCAGCTACTTAATCATTCTCTGTTTCCTTCTCTCTGACTGCTCCAGGTTCGCTCCAGGCCACTCGCGCCTTGATGATAGTTGGCATCATTGTGTCCATCGCAGGACTAGGTGTGGCCTGTATGGGAATGAAGTGCACCACCTGTGGGGGAAATGACAAATTACGCAAGTCCCGCATTGCCATGACAGGAGGCATCATCCTGCTAGTGGGAGGTGATGATGCAAAACTTCCAACCAGTAAATCTTATAGCTAAGGAACAGACTGATTTGATCATGGAGAACCTCAGGCTTCTTTAGCTGCTGAAGACCTTAGAGTGTGGTATAAGATCCCATCACAAACTTTAGTTTGCCAGAGGGACTATATCTGCAAAACAAAAAGTTTGGTGACTAGGTTTGCATCCAATCAGTCCTTAAGTAAACGTTTTCCCAATTTAGAATTAAAGTTGTAATTTAAATTGTTTTGCCTCGGAGCCAGATGGATGTGGAGGGGATGAAGCAAGAGAGAAAAACAGGGATTTTGCTCCTTAAATCGACCACCCAGATAGCATGGATACACTTGATTAATAGCATGTAGCATGTAAAGCAGATTACACAGGAAGCAGCAGAGCAACTCACATCCATTTTTCCATAAATATGGTTGTATAGTACCCTGAAGAAGCTTGATGTTAACAGGCTTAAAGTTGCATCTTGTACATCTTTAGAGAAAACAAATCAATAACAGGTGAATCATAATCAGACTGAATGCTAACAGTAAAGATTTACACCAGCAGATTTTACCAACTTGAAAAGCTAAAGTTTGGCATTTGGCTAAAATCATCTGACTAAACCAGTCAAAACCTTTAACCCACAAAACTCTGAGTTATGTAATTTCATCAACTTTTTTCTGGATGAAATTAAATCTTTTAGTCTTGCATCATGTGGGAGGTTTGTGGGAGGTTTGATCCTCAGTCCAAATATCTTTCCTCCCACTCATCTGTCCCTGCCTTCCAGTGGTCATTACACTGAATGAGACCAGTACTATTGGCACTGATTCTAACATCACAGGTCTAACAGGCTCTGAAGAGAACAGAAACACTAGAAGCTAATTGTGTTGAGATCAATAGGTGGACGCCGAGTGAAAATAAAAGGGATAAAGCAAGTCTGCTCTGTCTGTCTGTCTTTTGATGTGTGGACGGACTGAATGATCTTTCCTGTTGGCTCTTTCACTTTGCAGGGCTGTGCGCCATCGTGGCTTGCTCCTGGTTTGCTCACAATGTCATCAGAGCTTTTTATAATCCTTACACTCCTGTCAACACCAAGTAAGTAGTCCAAAAGTTCCTTCCTGACCATTTCCAAACGTTTGGACCAGCAGCCTTCTTAGCATAAGGCAACACTATCAACCACCACAACACAAAAAGTTGAGCTACTGTGTAAAATGTAAATAAACACAGAACATGTAAACATGAGCTTTTCTTGAATTTAATGGCAGAGCAACAAAACACTGTAAAAGACATCATCTCTACCTAAAGGAATTAATTGGAGGAAATTAAAATTGGCAATAGGTCAGTAAAATGACTGGGCACAAAAAGAGTACCTTAGGGAGGCAAAGTCTCTCAGAAAGAGGTCCAGTAATCTGTTGAGAAATTGTGGAGCAATTTCAGAAAAAAAGTTTCTCAACATAAATTTGATTTGTGAAAACTAAATATTTTATTAATAGATTATAATAACAAAAGATTCATAGAACCTGGAGACATTTTTGCAAGGAAAACAGATAAAAATGCCGGATGACTGTGATGTTCATTTCCTCAAGGTCGTATTGCACTACAGTGTACAGAAGAAGCCGTATGTGAACATAATTTAGACATGCCGCTGTCTTCTCTGAGCTAAAGCTAATTTGAGATGCACTAAGGCAAAGTGAAAATTAGTTCTGTGTCAGACAAATCAGTTTCTGAAACTATTTTTGGAATTAATGGATCTTCCATCCTGTTTATGGAAAGGCAGTGTCCAGCAAGACAACATTAAACAAAATACTTCATTTATTACAACAGCATGACTTCGTAACAGAAGAATCTGGGTACTGTACTGACCTGCCTGCATTGAAGACCTTTTACCATCTGAACACATGAAATACAAAAGACCCAGAGTTGATGAGCAGCTAGAATCTTGTATCAGATGGAAAATGCTACAACATTAATCTCCTGTACAATAACCGGTCTTCCCAGTTCCCAGACATTTATTGACTTTGGTTAAAAGTTAAATGGTTTAATGAAATACTAAAAATGCTGCCAGCTAATAATTTAAAAAATTGTAGCTGCTAATAAACTGCTAATAAACAAAAGCGTATCCTCTATCTATGTTGTTTTTTAACAGTGTTTACAATGTGTAGAAATCAACAAACCTTCTAAATTAAACAGAGATCTTTTATTTCTATGTAAAATATTTCAATTTTATATATTTTTTCAGTAAAATAATATATATTTTTTTTCATCTAGGTTTGAATTTGGTGCCGCCATCTTCATCGCATGGGGTGGCTCCCTCCTTGATGTCCTGGGTGGAGCCATGTTGGCAGCCTCCTGCCCGAGGAAAAAGCAGGTATCGAAGTACCCATCCATGCCCGGCTCTCGCTCTGGCCCTCCAGGCAGCACCAAGGAATATGTCTGAGATCGCCCCCTGCTGTCCGGGACTTGAAAAGAAGCTGAGGAGGAAATTCCTGCATTGTTGCAGCATCAGAGAGGAGTAAACCGAAGATGTGTGAGCAGTTGTAAATCAAAGACAGAGACAAGGAGTACTGAAATAGGACTTTCTTTACTTTCTTTTTGTCCAGACAGGCATTTGATGACCCACTGATTATCATGCAGCACTCTCAATTGTTTCATGAAGGATGTCTCTCACTCCATTCACACATTCCACAGTTGTTTACAAGTAGTCTTCACAAATACATTATAATTGGATCCCCTGACTTAATAGAAAAGCCCTCCAGGATGCACTCTCATGAATTGTAGCATAAATGGTGGATTAAAGCCAACAGTTGCACCCCCATGTCAGAACCAGCATTTATTAGCATTTACCATGTAATTGAAAGTAATCAATTCCACTTTGGTAAGTGGGCCGCAACTCTGCTACAGCACATCACAGATGCAAGATGACAATACAGTGTTTTATATTAACTGTCGGTACTAAAATAGATGAGCAGGGTGTGACTTCTCACACAGGGCTCACTATGTAGGGCCGGGGTCTGCAACCTGCAGCTCTGGAGCCACAGGTGGCTCCCTGGACCTCCCACAATGGCTCCTAATTCATGGCTAAAAATGCTACAGAACTAACTAATGTTTCTAATATAGATTTAATACCAAATGCAGGTTTTTACCTCTTTTTTTCATGGAATAATTGCATTGAATTTTCACAGCATAATGACACTAAACTTACCAGTAACATTTTTTAATCTATTTTACTTGTCATAAGGTTGAAAACTATAGACTTTTTTAAACATAATTTTCCACAGATATCTACATACCATAGAAGAAAGTCTGTTTATCCTCTTTGCAGAAGTGTTTGTGTGTGTGTGTGTGTGTGTGTGTGTGTTATTTTAAAACCAAAAAATAGAAATAAAGATGTATTTTTTTTAAATGACAACAAATTCCCTTTAGTAGCTATTTATCAAAATTTATAAGTTGTCTTTTTTTCAAAAGGTCTCATAAAATTTGTGGCTCTAAAGTTTTATTTAGCTGGGTTGAGGGAAAAATGGCTCTTTGGATTATAAAGGTTGCAGACCCCTGGTGTAGAGGGATTATTACACAGGCCTTTTACTACAACTCACCACTGCCCATGCAGGTCTTCATAGTCTGGAAATATTTGATTATGAGGTCATCAAGCAATTATCACACATGCCTCTAGTGAATATCAGCCACTATGTGATTAAAATGCCCCTATTTATTCAGCCAAAAGTAGCTGTGCACCTGTGTAGATTTGCATGATTGGTAGCTCACCATTGATCTTCTGTAACTCAAAAGTCATACTTTTATCAGGCTGTATACTATCTTCTGTTCTTTTAAATTGTTGTAGTTTTTTACATTTGACTCCTCTAGCAGATAAGAACATAATAGAATATGTATGAATGAGTATTTTTAACATGTCAAACAGAACATATATAATAAAGATAATACAACATTGTCAGCTGTGTGGTGGGTGCAGTGGCTGTTTATGAGTTGTTTATTTTTGTTTGTTTGTTTTTTTTCAAATTTCATACTATAAATTGTTTTTGTCAGACATGAACGTCAGAATTTGCATAGTGAATCAGGCCTTCCTTCCCCCACATCTGCCGTTTATGTTTGCATTTTACAGCAGCAGATGTCTTCTCACAGTGTTGTGACTGGGCAGAGAGCAGTGGGTGCAGAACATAATGCAAACTATTTGTTGTGGATTTTTTTTTCTGAACATGTTGCTAAGGTGATCCCAACAAAACATCCAGAGTGGATATTGCAGAAATTTGCATTCTTTTACAGCCACTCTGCAGCTCTTATATTTGCACGCAAGAATGCAAATAGGAAGTGTGCAGTACACGTGTGGAAAATAAAGTTTACCCACGTTTCCAAAATAGCAAACAGTTCCATTATTGTTTGGTTACATGGTGCTGTTAAACAGCTACAGGTTACAATTCTTTTTCTCAAAAGACATGCAATGAAAATAGTGATTAAAACTTGAATTCAATAACTTTCCATTTATTTGCGCCACAGATTTAATTTAAAGTAGTAAAATAACACAACATCTTTAATCTTTTTATGAAATGAATCTGGACTAATTCAAGATGGACTGTCTGGAAAACTGCCTAGTGGTGTGAAAAATTTAAATTTTAATCTTTTGAGGAATAACCCCCCCAAAAGGACCATCATCACCATCCATTCTATAAGCCAACATCAATGATAGCATACAGCTGCAGTAAGTTAGTGTGAAAAGCATGGATAACTACTTTCTGTGTGTGTGTGTTTTTGTTTTTTTTATGTTTGGGTTTAAAATTTAATTGAGTGCATAAACATCTGTGTACTGAAAAAGAATGGCATGACCTCCAAGGCATGACTCATTAAAAAAAAAGTCATGCTTTTTTTTCCATTGCATAGTCATTCTGGCTTTTAAAATCATGTCTCATTTACTAGCTCTAACAGACTTAATGATGTTCAACATCCTTTCCTAACAGAACTGCACCAATAGGAAATCTTCACCTGTAATGGAATTTTCCATCAGCTTTACTCCTCCCATAGAAAACAAAAAGAAAAATAAGTGCATGGAAACAAATACAATAGAAGATAACATCACGGCCCCAGCATAATGGATAACTCCACTAATTACAAACAAGATGTGAAGAAAAAACCCACTATGATAGTTTTGCCAAAAACGCAGTATATGTATCCCAGCCTGTAATTTTAGTATTAAAAAGTCTTTCCATCTTAGCTTCTAACCTTCTCTAATTGTAAATCAGAATATGATCAAAGGCTTGTAATGTAGATTGTGATTTGAAAAGTCTGTCCATGGGATAGTTAACATTAGTTGTAAAAAAAAAACATATCCATGTTCTGCTATTCTTTCCTGTTAATGTATTTTACTCAACCAATGTTTAAAAAATGCATCTTGACCATCCTAGCCTCTAAATGACTAAAGAAGTTTTACAGTTTCTAAAAATGGCAGCTGCTGAACTTTTTGTAAGAGATAAAACTCTGTCATTGTTTCGGTTTGTACATCTGTGCTTTATTTATATGAGCAGGAACCAATCATGGTTTTTTGTTTTGTTTCCTGGATGACTAGATTCATTGATTAGATAGAAGGGGGATGTAACTCTGTGGTAGAGCGCATGTATGAGGTCTTGGGTCTTGTCCATTCCATTCTCTGATTACTATACTGTCATTGTCCTCACTTTCAAAGCAGAACCGAGGATGGCGAGATTGAGATACTAGCATCTGTGTTCACCTGAATAATAAACTCTACAGAGAACACTAGTGCAATCTACAAAAAAGGCCAGCACAGACATTACCCACTAAGAAAACTGGGGTATTTTGGAGTGCAGGGGCCGCTCCTGAAGACCTTTTATGACTCTATGGTGGCATCAGCCATTTTTCTTATGGATGCTGGAGCATCAGCATATCAGCTGTGGACAGGAAGAAACTGGACAGATTGATTGGGAAGGCTAGTTCTGTACTGGTATGCCCCCTTATTAGTTTCTTTATTTACAGGTGTTTCGCTTTGATTATGTCAGAACAGTTTTGCATCCTTATTCCTCAAAACATATCAGTTCCTTAGACTTGGTCTCAAACTCCTCTTCCTGGTCACAAATTCCTCATACTTGTTAGAACTGTGTAAAAGGGCACATTTAAATTAAAGATAAAGATAAAATATAAGAAAACATGAGATCAAACTTGATGTATAGTATGCAGGCATTTGCATTTTATATCTATATTTTCAATAAATTTCTAACTTTAATAGTTTTCATTTGCTTAAATTATTTAGTGAAAAAAATGTAATACCATTAAGCAGATTATTTTTATTTATACTGAAAACAGCTGAAAGGGATCTCTGAGCTTATGACAATACGCATCTGTTGTCTACAAATGCCTGTAATTAACTTTAGACACCATGATTAATACAGTAATATCCTCACCAGTAAAGTTTAATGTGACTTCTCCACAAACTCATGTTCTACGAACTAATATTGACTTAGAGACCTCGTCTTCTAGTAACCTAGCGAGTCCATTTGCATGTGATTAAACACTTCTGTAGTGTCAATTTTATACAGCAGTATAGGAGGAAACAATTAAGTTGATGGAAGACACTAAAAATCATCACTCAGCTGATAGATGCAGAAAGACATGATACAGTATTTGAGTTTAGATTAACCCAATTCAAAGTTATCACTTCTTTTCATTCACCAGAAATGACACAAAGCCCACAAAGAGTCATACTTTATTTCCAGAGATGCATTATGAAAAGTTGAACATTTCCATGCAAAAGGCAATCACAACCCAAAAGAGCAATCTCTGAATCAGAGAGGGAGCTGTGCAATGCAACAATTCATGACGCAAAACAGGTAAGTAAACTAGTAACAACTTTACAGCCTACAAAGTAACATGACATCAGCATGAGCTTTTATAGGCAATTATCTCAACCTGAGATCACCTGCAACAGCCATGAAACCCAAAAAATACATCATTTTAAGATTGTCTCAGCAGTGCTGGCTAATCAGAGGCTGCTTGTTTTCATGATCTCATCCTGTAATTATAGTCTCTAATGTTGAGCATACCTTTAAATAGTCCATCTAAATCTTAAAGATGACGCCCAAGACGTTTAGTGCTTTATAAATAATTAACACAAATGAGTTTTCCATTTCACAGAACAGAGTGTCACCCACAATCTTTTTTAATTATAAATCCAGCGTCAAGTCTCATTTGGCATTTAAATATCTTGAACTTTACGTTTATTCTCACAGTTTGTGTGGACAACTGGGGAATTCTCCCTTTGAAGGCCAACAAAAGCTCCATAAGTCTGTTTGTGACATTTTCCTGCCGAGTCTGCAGCTCAGGTTAACAATGAGCTGAGAGAAAAACGTTGAATCTGCAGTCTAAAGAGCAAAAAAAAAAAAAAAAAAAAAACAGTGGTGTGGTTTAAAAAACTACTACATAGCCCTTATACAACAGGATACCAGTTACGTGTTTTGATGCTTACACAGACTTCATGCATAGAATTCTGTAACATGTCACTGCACATAACAGGCATTCCCACAAAGTGCACCATTGGAAACAATAAATCTCAATTATAGATGACTGAAGCCATGTGCATTCAGAAACAAGTAAAAAACATAAAGCAGCTATAACGCCACAACAAAAATCAATCATTTTTTCAAAAATAATAATTAGCCGATTCTTTTTTTCTATAAATAGCAAGCCATGATTCAGTAAATAACAGTACACAACATGGATCAGTGTGAGAGTAGATAACGATAGTCATTGCACAACCAAAGATTAACATTTCACTTGTGTGATACACATTTACAGGCTTGTGTTCCCTCACACAGCCAACCCGCAGACAATCAGTTACCCTTCACCAGAAACTGACAGGTGAGCGGCTGCTTGTCATCTACCCGTTTGCTCAGTGCAACTTTAGCAATGTAGCCCTTATTATGAAGCTTCGAAAAATACACTTTGTCCAAAATCTTCCTCAAGTCCTGAAAGTTCACTGCCTACCGAGGTATAGAATAAGAGAGCAATGCGGTACGATTCATTCACAGTCTGAGCGTAAGTGATTTAAATAGACACTATATACAATCAGGGCCTGGGCTTCAGCTGCCGCTAAAAAAGCCGCTTGAGCTTTGATGAGCCATCAGAAGCTTCTGCAGGACACTTGACAGGATCGAGGCCAAGAGCACTGATGGGAAGGGGATTTGGCGTCCCAGGGGATTTCTGGTTTTGGCACTTCTTGGTGAAGTTTAGGAGATGGGTGACAGGGATACGGGACACTGCCCATTGTTGTTCATGATGTCATCCAGATCTTCATCATCCAGGTCCACTGTGGAGGTAAGAGCAGAAGACAAAGTTCAGAGTGAATTTTTGTGCAGAGCAGCCAGATGTGTCCCTGAACAGCCTGAACAGTGCCTACAAGCCAGCATCAGGTTTTAGTGTGACATCTGCTGTGTGGATAAAAGTAACTGTTTATGACCAACCATGTAACCAAATGAGCACCATATACCCAA
The DNA here is from genome assembly GCF_017639745.1 of Melanotaenia boesemani. Lineage (NCBI taxonomy): Eukaryota > Metazoa > Chordata > Actinopteri > Atheriniformes > Melanotaeniidae > Melanotaenia > Melanotaenia boesemani. The sequence goes on along the minus strand of NC_055686.1, from coordinate 13,226,873 downwards.
TAAAGGGTGTCTGTAGTTTGTCATAGAGCTCTTTCATAACAGAGATTTTATTTTATTTATTTTTGCTGGGCCTACAAGACTTCCTGATTATTATCTCTGTTTTGCATGTTTGTTTTTTTGTTTGCTTTTTTTTTTTTTATTAAACCAATCTTTCTTGATCAAATGTCAAATAAAGGCTTTTCAATCAGCAGCTCCAAAGAAAGGATCTTTTCTTAAAGGATGTTAGTTTAAACTAGCATATAGTTCCAAAACTGGAGATAAACAAGAGGGGAATACTGGATGAGCTCTAAAAGCATTTTGAAATGCATTACTACTAACTGAAATGCTTTTTCGTGTATTTAAGCATATTGTCCACATTCTTGGCGCCTGAAAACTGTTATTTGCAATATTCTCCAGCCAGGGTGAAGTTATAGCAAAGCTGATGTCATGTGGAAATAGTAGCTGGTGTTTTTAGCTTGTTATGCCAGATTTTCCAGCTCCAGTTAAAGGAATGACAAATGGAGATGTCAACAGGGCCGTGCTGGTGACAACATTAATAGGACTTTCTATGTTTGCCCCTAAGTACAGTAATTTGCCGATTATAGTGAAGAATAGAGATGTCAGATGAGTGTGCTACGCAGATCCCTGCTACACAATAATCATCATTGCTTGTTTTTTAAAAGACCAGATCAACCTTCTAGTTAGTGGAATAATTGCAAAAGAAGTGGCTGCTGCTGTAGCATTTAAAAAAGAAAGTTCTTTTTAAGCTAGCAGCTTCACTGGCACATTTAGCATATAAATGGGTGTTATGCATAACAACAAAAGCTTCTGAATTGTTGGGAGAAGTGGTTTGAATAACAATGGAGACAGGTACCACTTCTACCCTGTGTACAATTAAATGGTGCTCAGTAGACAAGTAAAAATAAGTTTGTTAAAATACCCATGTTCATGAAGACAAGGCCAAAGAAGTTGAAGTAAACAGCTGGGTAACATGGTGGTCTCAGAACTTCCTGGTAGTAGTTATGTGAAAATAGAACGAGGCATCACAGCAATTAGAAAACAAAACTTCAGCCTTAAACATTTCAGCAGAGCCCAAACTGATACTCCCTTTAGATTCTGGAAAGCAAAATACAGCAATTTCACTCGGGTATGACCTTCCGCTTAGCTTAGCATAAAAAAGTTGAGACAGCCTGGGGTTACCCTTGCTGCTAGATTATATAATCTGTGATAACTGGCTTAACCTACTTTAATCTGAGTCACCGATTACAGCAGGGTATTACTCATACTTCATCCCAGTATTTGATCCAGTCTAGGAACAGACCCTAACACAGCTAGCCCAGTTCCACCCAAACCAGGATGTCTAAATCTCTGGTGAAGAGGATGGGCTGGAGGCAGTGAAGAAGGGACTGAAGAAACTTGATACCGAGAGAGACTCAGTTAAACATCAAACCTTAGAGCAGCTGTTGTTTAGATGTAGTTACAGTCTGGGGTTAATATATCCTTATTTTAACCCGACTTGTGCAATAATATTTGTTTGACTAAACTGTGTACAGAAGAAGATGTAAATATCATAAAACCACCAGACTGTGCAAAATCACACAGCCAGTGATGCTGAAGAAAGACTGATAAAGCTTGTGATCTGGTTCTTTCTTGTTCTTATACAATGTAGGATCCATTTGTTTGTTTTTTTATAATGCTTAGCTTAGTTCAGGGTCATGGGGAAGCTGGAGCCTATCTCAGCAATTAGCAGGCCAGAGGCGGGGTACACCCTGGACAGGTCGCCAGGTCATCGCTGACACAGAGAGACAAACAACCACTCACACCCACTCCGAGAGAGAATTTAAAGTGACCAATTAACCTAACATTCATGTGTTTGCACTGTGGGAGGAAGCCAGATCATTTTCAGTAAATAATTGTGTATGAACGTATATCATTGACTGTTTTTACTAAATGTACTTTACTTTTAACATTAGATGACAATGTATGAGTTATGAGTAATTACCAAAGATTTAGACCTTTTTTGTCATAAACTTTTTAAAATTTATTTTGACAGATCTTATTTCCATGTGCCACCTTACACTGAATCCTTTTTATGTAAATGATAGACTCTGTGGTGTTAACTTTAATGTTGACCTGCAAGACGTTTGACATATTAGCATTTTATTTAGCTTCAGAATGTACGCATATGGAAACCGACCGTCCACACGAGAATGGAGTGCAGGCACAGTGAACTATGAGTGTTTAAACATGATAAGAGTAAATAAATAATAAATAAAGTAAGGAGGAATTTCTGCAGTTTGAGCAAGCAACATGATAATTGTGAGCAGAGAAGCATCCTCATCCTCAATGGATGCACAAGTGTGGCCCAATGAACCACACAGCGATGTGGTGGACTCCAAGCACGCTCAGCTGGTCCACCCATCACTCGCTCAGCTTCTGAGTTCTTGAGCAAAAAAAGAACCACTAGGGGGTTTCATTGTCTTAAATGTTAAAAATATTGTTTCAATTATTCAGAACCAAACATCATGAGAAAAGTTTATTGCCCATGATGAAGCACCGGTTTATGTGCTCGGCTTATGTGCCAGTGTTTCATCCTACCCACCAAGATGTCCTGTCTATGTTTTCTATGCATGCACACAACACGAAAACATAATTTCTATGTACTGAATATTTCATTTATATATGAACAGATGCATTTATTTATTTTACACTGTACAATCATCCTACATGCACAATCGTATTAAAAGTAGAAACTTATACCTTCGAGGCATCTTACCTTCATCAATTTATTCACAGTTTGATTTTTTTAATGCCTGTGATGTACCTATAGATCTTCATTTAGTTAATCCACGTGTATGTGGATTTTGTATTATTAAATCCAGCCTGTGGTAGGATGTTTCAACAAGGTAGCACATTTCAGCAGAACAGTGGGGCTCAGACCCAGAGGGTACTTCCTGTTTATACTTCTTCATGCTGACACAAGAGGTATGATGGGTGTTGATATCCTTAACTAATTCTGGAGTAAAAAATAAATGTATAGAAAAAAATATATATTTCCAAAGACATTGTTCTAAATATTTTTTCAATAATTCTGCTTGAGCTGCAGCATAACTTTCAGATTTAAGGATGCCAAAAAATTATGTATCAGAATTTACAATAGAAATAAAAAGGGATGATGGTATACAGTTAAGTAACCAGTCATTTGAATGGAATTTGGGAAATATTTATTCAAATTCAGGTGTCTGTTCAATTTTTTAAAACTACAGCCTAATGCAGATTAACATGAACAACACACGTGAAACCTTTGGTTATTCTCTCTGTCACCTTCACATTGTTTTCAGAGACTAGAGTTTATGGTGCTGCACTGAAAGAGGGTTTTATTATTTTCTCCATCCTGTTTGCATCAGTGAGGTCCAGTTAAAGAACATAAACAGAGTCTCTGCAGAGTCTTGCAGGACTGTTTAACAGCACCATATAGGTACTGGCTCCAGAATGAGTCTGACTTTTAGGCTTTATTGATCATGTTGTGGGCTTCATATGGATTCACTGTGCAGGTGATATTTTAAGTGCACTGCAGTCTGTTTGAATGAACAGTCACGTAGCTAAAATATCTAGGGTGTCATCAGTTTATCACCTTTTGTGTAGTAAACCCAGGAGGATTAGGGAACATGTTTGAGAGAACAAAGAGTTTAACAAAATCTAACATACCTTTCTTGGACCGACCGATCTGGCCCAGTTTGGGTGCCCTCTGTCCGAGTCTCTGGGGGTTGGGCCCGCCGTCATGTCTGTTCACCTGGGGGTGTCCTGGGTTGAACTGCCCCGCCGGTCCTGGCTGCCGGGGCGGCCCGCTGGGTGGGATGAGTTCGGGGATACCTGAAGCTCCATACATCGTTAAGGAGGCGTTTTTTTGTTTGTTTGTTTGTTTTATTCCTGACTGGCCGCTAGATGTCCGCACTGCCCAAGCGTTGTCGCGTGTTGAAGATTCTCACTTCCGCAATGGCATTCAACAATGAATGTATGGAAAACAGCCGATTAAGTGATGGAAATAGCAGAGGGAAAGTCCTCGCTGCCTGTCAATGAAATTAAACACGTTTGTCAAAAATAGCTCTCGTGCGCATGAGCGGACTGCTTTTGGCAAGCACTCGCCAACACTTATTCTGCGTTTACTGAGAAATAAGCGACGTAGTCTCAGGTTCTCTCAGATGGATTACTATTAACAGGTGTAACAAACGACAGCAATACAACAAGGCGTCTTCCGCTTGATCTTACATCTACATAACAGTCTTTCCGCTCGACAAAACAACATTAACTGAGGGGTTTTCTCTATGATTACTTAGAAATACTGTTAAATGTAATAAATAGGACCTCACCTTCTCTTCTTAGAGGCCGCACTAAAGAGCTGAATCCGGTAAAACGGCTTCTGTGAACTGTGTTGTTGTTTGTGAGTGCTCTCCTCTAGCTCGCGCGCTCTCTCTCTCTCTCGGCACGACACCAAAAAAACGTCAATTTAAAGGGGCCCTGTCGTGGTTTTCTCAGCCGTGGGGATTTCCTAGTATTGTGTCTTGACTCATTGCGAGAAGCAGGCGTCACCGTGCGGTTGATGTGAGTGACGGTGCTGACACTTGGGTTTATACAAGGGAAGTGTTACAAGGTTTGGAGGACGTAGGGCACGTAATTACGCACCTCCTCTAATGACAGAGTGACTCAGGAACCAGCCAATGACAGACTCGCTCCAATAATCCCACATACATAACAGTCAGATCCCTTTACAGGAGACATGAGGTCTGTAAAGAAAGCAAGAAATAAGTGGTGGCACAAAAACTGAGTCATTGCTATCATCACTTGCTCACTTTGTACACCTCAGCACGCTCCCGCTTAAAGAGGCTGACCTAAAATCAGCACCTGAGCAGATGACACATTAACTATTAGCACTCTGTTCTGAGAAACTTCACCTGGCTTTTATAAGTTAAAGCTGCAACTTATTAGCCACATCATCTATCACAGAGTCCGAGAGTTTACACATTTAACCCAGAGAAGGCAAATCCTTAACTTCTTCTGACAGTTTTTAACTGTGGCAGTTGCCACACACAGTTCAAACACACCTATTTTGTTTTTGCTTTGATTGATAAAATTTTCCAGCAAAACAGCTTATTGTTGAATTTCAGAAAACATTTATAATAATTGAAACAGCACTTTTAATCCTTTTTTGCTGGTATAGATCATATTGCTTGAATTTTTAAGCCAAATTACACAAATTGCATACATACTTTAGCTTCCATGAGAATAGAGCTAACAGTGAATTATACTGTCAAATATGGGAGGTAATCGCTGGTCTGTGTAAAAATTAAAACAATTATTACATTATGTCGATGGTTATGATAAAAGCACTTAATGTTCCTCTTAAAACAGACTGATTGCAAAAGTCAGCTGAGTTATCCTTAGATGAGATTTAGTTTCAATACTTTCAAGTGTCAGTCGTGTCAAAGCAAACTTAATCAGATACCTCTCTTGGTTAATTTATTACGTGACGTCTCTTCATCTGTTTTCTTGGGGGGCTTTAAAGGCAGATTACTCCAGTCTCTTTGACTGTGTGGCAACTTTATTATTACATCTCATTCCAGTGGAAGACAAAATATAATGCTTACAAATCTGATGAAATTTCACTCCACATTTTGTTTTTTATCATTCATTCTTATCTGTGATTGTGTTTTATCACCATGGCAATCACATTTTCCAAATTAACCCATGCACAACTATTCATGCACAGGTATATGAAAAACAATCCTCCCCGCCTCCCACCTCTTATCTGGATGATTAAACTATGCAGAACCACGTGGATGTGGACTCTTGGCTGGTATAAAACTGTGTTTTCGTGCCCCCATGACCACTGCAACACTTTGAAGCAAACAGAAAAATCTGCCATGATGTCCAGGATGACAGCTGCAATTCTCCTGCTCCTCATTCTAGTGATCAGCACAACCAGTGCATCCAGTATGTATCAAAAGGATTTGTTTTTAACGTAACAGCTGCATATGCTGTTTTACTAACAAAAGAACTGCAGTACATAGCTGACTGTTATGACACATGCAGGTTCATGTCACTCAGATGTTGTTTTACAGAAAAGGCTTAATTGGTAATTAATAGTCAGTGTACAACTCTGTTCATAACTGTTTTATTAATTCTGTGCTCTTTGCTTTTTTTGGACGGTTATAAGCTTTAACCAATGAAAATCCTCGTCCCGAATTACTGGAATTTACTTCTGCTGGATTTACTTTGAAGGACATTCTCACATGCAGATGCAAGAGTAAGTCTGGTTCTTGTTGCTGCCTGTTTTTTAAGGTCTGGCTGTAAATTTTTAGAGCTGTTCTTGTCAATTCCATGTTATTAATAATTATTATTGTTAGGGAAAGCATACATACAGATGTTGAGATTATGACTTCAGTGCTCACCTTTTCTCTTATTGCAGCTACTATTAGTGCCAAATATATGTGTCCCCGCCCGCTCATACCCACAAATGAAAACGTGAAGGGAGATCTGAAAAAATGCCTCTGCCGGAAAATAACTGAGCACTGTGAGTAAAATGCTGTTGTACATAGGAGCAAATATCCATTTAGAATATTTAATGTTTTAATTTTTGTCTGCTTTTTACTTCATAGGTAATTCAAGGATTGAGAAGTTCTGCAAGGCTAAATGTAGTCGGCCACCACCTTCACCTTTATAAATGAGTTGAATCTAAGAGGAGAGAAGATCTTCTTTATGGCTTAAAATGCCTAACTGTGAAATTATGCTTTGTGTCACAATTTATTCACAAGTACTATTATGTACTAAGTTTTAAACACATAATTGTAAGTTTTCAAAAGTTAAACATCACTTTCTTTTGTTTAAAGTCACACTACTAAATATTGACTGATTTTTACACTTTGGTGCTAATTTAGCACCCGTCTTGCATCCTGTCTCTTTTCTGATTTCTCTCCAGCCAGCCAAAGTCAGTCAGATATTGATTCTTGTCTTATCTCTTCCCCTGTGATGCTCTTTTCCTTGTGCCTTCGATAATGTCCTCTTTGCTTTTCTTTGCCGTGCAAAATGGCCAACGTGTTGATATAAAGTCTCTGACATGTGACCCTGTGCCATAAAGCAAAACACAGTTGTAATGGGATGTCCCGGGCTGAAGGGAAAAACATGTTTCTCAGCCTAGGGATGCTGCAGGGCAATGACAGCTCCAGAAATGTGCATCATAAATATCAGTTTGACATGAAAATAGAGTTTTATGCCTGGAAACTTATGTAGCATTGCTTAAAGAAATTAATAAGATAGCAAGTTATAACTGCAACTTAATCTAGAAATACAAAAGCTCCTCTTTAACGTGTAAGTATCATTTTTAACAATTAATTATTTCTCATGTCACCTGATGATTCTTTTGTAATTGTCTTGCTGTGCAGTGCCAAACATTGTTAATATTGTAAATAAACATATTTTTGATGAGAGTTGTGTGACTGATTTAATGCTAGCTACTATGTGAATGTGAAAATGATATGAAAAGTTTTAATGGCATATTTTAAAATAGATCTATTTTGCATCACATTTGCATTTGCATTGATTTGTATCTTAATAAAACTAATAAAACAAAGCAAATATGGTCAATGATATCTTCCTTTTGTCCAAAATACATATTATACGCAGTCTATCCCCTTTTAGCCACTCTGCTATATCAAGAACACAGACAAAATTTTGCAGACCAACCCAGTCTTACCTGAGAACATGTAATTGGTATGTTTGTCCACATTTCCAAAACATAAGTGTCACCATCTATTTTTGTACATTGTAGAAGAAGTCATCCAATAAAAAACATATAGGTAACTTATTTTTGTAAACCCTTAAATACCACCCATAAAGGTATCCTCTTAAGCATCACCCCTACAAACATCAGGAGGGAGCTATGATTCATCTGAGTATTTTCAAATTGGAGTTAATGTAAAGTTTTTTAAGAAGCCCAAGAAACTTAGTTAATATTTTGACATTATAATGATTAAATGTTTATTATTGTGATTATTGTATACATAATAAATATTAATTAAATCAACCCAACTATTACCTTCATAGATGCCTCTTAAAATTCACAGATCGTTGCAAACTTAATCAGATACCTCTCTTGGTTAATTTATTACTTGAAGTCTCTTCATCTGTTTTCTTGGGGGGCTTTAAAGGCAGATTACTCCAGTATGTTTGCTGTGTGGCGACTTTATTATTACATCTCATTCCAGTGGAAGATAAAATATAATTCTTACAAATCTGATGAAATTTCACTCCACATTTTGTCATTTTTATCATTCATTCTTATGTGTGATTGAGTTTTATCACCATGGCAATCACATTTTCCAAATTAACCCATGCACAGCTCTTCATGCACAGGTATATGAAAAACAGTCCCCACCTCTTTCCTCAGACATGCTAAGACTTATCTGGATGATTAAACTATGCAGAACCACGTGGATGTGGACTCTTGGCTGGTATAAAACTGTGTTTTCGTGCCCCCATGACCACTGCAACACTTTGAAGCAAACAGAAAAATCTGCCATGATGTCCAGGATGACAGCTGCGACTCTCCTGCTCCTCATTCTAGTGATCAGCACAACCAGTGCATCCAGTATGTATCAAAAGGATTTGTTTTTACTTTAATAGCTGCATATGCTGTTTTACTAACAAAAGAACTGCAGTACATAGCTGACTGTTATGACACATGCAGGTTCATGTCACTCAGATGCTGTTTTACAGAAAAGGCTTAATTGGTAATTAATAGTCAGTGTACAACTCTGTTCATAACTGTTTCATTAATTCTGTGCTCTTTGTTTTTTCAGGACGGTTTAAAGCTTTAATTAATAAAAATCATCGTTCAGAATTTGCTTCTGCTGGATTTACTTTGAAGGACATTTGCCTATGCATATGCAAGCGTAAGTCTGGTTCTTTTTGCTGCCTGTTTTTCTTTTTTCTTTTTCTTTTTTTTTTTTTTTTTAAGGCCTGCCTGTAAATTTTCAGAGCTGTTCTTGTCAATTCCATGTTATTATTAATTATTATTTTTAGGGAAAACATACATACAGATGTTGAGATTATGACTTCAGTGCTCACCTTTTCTCTTATTGCAGCTACTTTCTTTGACAACAATGCGTGTCCCCACCCGCTCATACCCACAAGTAGTAGGGCGAAGAGGGAGATGAAAAAATGCCACTGCGAGCAACTACATAAGCACTGTGAGTAAAATGCTGTTGTACATAGGAGCAAATATCCACTTAGAATATTTAATGTTTTAATTTTTGTCTGCTTTTTACTTCATAGATCATCCAAGGATTGAGAAGTTCTGCAAGGCTAAATGTAGTCGGCCACCACCTTTACCTTTATAAATGAGTTGAATCTAAGAGTAGAGAAGATCTTCTTTATGGCTTAAAATGCCTAACTGTGAAATTATGCTTTGTGTCACATTTCTTTTTGTATCATATACACAAGTACTATTATGTACTAAGCTTTAAACACAAAATTGTAAGTTTTCAAAAGTTAAACATCACTTTCTTTTGTTTAAAGTCACACTACTAAATATTGACTGATTTTTACACTTTGGTGGCCCCTAAAAATTTAGCACCCGTCTTGCATCCTGTCTCTTTTCTGAGTTCTCTCCAGCCAGCAAAAGTCAGTCAAATATTGACTCTTGTCTTATCTCTTCCCCTGTGATGCTCTTTTCCTTGTGCCTTCGATAATGTCCTCTTTGCTTTTCTTTGCTGTGCAAAACGGCTAACGTGTTGATATAAAGTCTCTGACATGTGACACTGTACCATAAAGCAAAACACAGTTGTAATGGGATGTCCCAGGCTGAAGGGAAAAACATGTTTCTCAGCCTAGGGATGCTGCAGGGCAATAACAGCTCCAGAAATGTGCATCATAAATATCAGTTTGACATGAAAATAGAGTTTTATGCCTGGAAACTTATGTAGCATTGCTTTAAGAAATTAATAAGATAGTAAGTTAAAACTGCAACTTAATCTAGAAATACAAAAGCTCCTCTTTAACGTGTAAGTATCATTTTTAACAATTAATTATTTCTCATGTCACCTGATGATTCTTTTGTAATTGTATTGCTGTGCAGTGCCAAACATTGTTATTATTGTAAATAAACATATTTTTGATGAGAGTTGTGTGACTGATTTAATGCTAGCTACTATGTGAATGTGAAAACGATATGAAAAGTTTTAATGGCATATTTTAAAATAGATCTATTTTGCTTCACATTTGCATTTGCATTGATTTGTATCTTTATAAAACAAAGCAAATATGGTCAATGACATCTTCCTTTTGTTCAAAATACATACTATACACAGTCTATCCCCTTTTACCCACTCTGTTAAATCAAGAACACAGACAAAATTGTTATGTTTGTCCACATTTTCAAAACATAAGTCCCATGGGGTTGTTTTGGCTAGGGGAAAGTCTCGGGTTGTAAGACAAATGTACATGCTGCTTTCTTTAGGGAAATTTCCAAATTACATGATAAGAAATGGAACCAATAAACAGAGGACTATTCATTTTGTGACGTCCCAACTTAACAGTGTTTTATAAATCTAAACCTAACTACGTCAGTGAGAGGGAAGTGAATAAGTTAAACTGATGTATAAAACATTGTGCTGAGGAAAGTGTATTATATTATATAAATATTGAAATAGCCTTTTGTCATAGGATTATTTAGTTAACTTTCAGTTTCTATTCAATCTTAACAGCTAATGAAGCTAACAGGATGTACTAGCTAACTATTTATGACAAAAACGCAACTGATTATAAAGTAAGTATTTCCCAAAATGTAATTTCTTTAAATCCTGTCACAGTTGTAAAACAGATACTAACTATACACTGATAGTATTTAACAAGACACTTGTTAAATTACATTAATCCCTTATCTTCACCCCCCACACCCCCCACCCCCCTCCACATTTTTTTTTTTTTTTTTTTTTTTTGTTATCCTACCATCTTGGCTACCTGTGAGGACCAGCATTTGAGGGTAGATGTAAACTCTGTCTAGCTTGTGTTTACTATCAATTCCCCCTCTACTTATCTCCTTTAAGATCCTATGTTTCAGCTTTAGCCCTTATGTTTTGGATCTAGTTAGATGGGGGGTGGATTCTTAGTTTTTTTTTTTTGTTTTGTTTTTTCTGGTAGCTGTTTCACTTTGTTGAAATGGGAGGGGGTACAGACTGATTAGTACTGATGTTACCATGGCAGTGCTTGCAGCTGCATATTAAACTTTGTATAAAAAGTCCCTCAGGATTTGAAATACTTAAGGTCAGCAAAGTTAACTGTGATGGGAACAGAGTGCCTTGTTTACCCATCTTGGATGGTAGTTTCATATTTACAGTAAAACACTGCAGTCAGGTAAAGACGTAGAAGTAGGAAAAGAGAGAGTAAGTAAAAGTCAGCGTCCATAACACAGCTCCCAGGGCTTTGGTTTTCTGCATAGCTGAGCTTTTTAGCAGGTAGGTAATTTATTTTGTCAAGACCGGTTACTTATTTTCAGTTACCCTTCCTTCTACCTAGAACTGTCATGTAAATCATTCTTCAGGGTACACGAAGTCTGCTCTAAGCCATACCACAGTAAAATCTTTCTCTGCTCAATAGGCATTTTACTAAACAGAAAAGCTGAAGAATAGCTTTTCTGTTTAGCAAGGCGCTAAACAGAAATTTTTTGTAAGAGAATAAACTGTGCTAAACTTAATGGACAATTTCTATTTCAACTGGTTTTAATGAAACATCACACCAAATATTAACAATATCAGTTTTTTTTTTAACTTTTCATAAGCTACTTAGCTTCATGTAGTTTCAAACAGGAAAGCCCTGTCCCTGAACAAGAAGATAGAGCAGCTGTCTAATCCCACTAAGTTGACGTAAGACAGATGAGATGTTTTCTTTAAGTTGATTTTCTAACATCTCTGCATGTATGCTTAGAGCTGCTCATGTAAAGTAGGTGAGTCTTTAGTCTTCAGTGGAGTTTTAAACATATTAAGCACATCACTTCAGGTTAAAGAATTTACTTTGAGTTATAACAGCAATGTTTACCAACTGTCTACATTTAATTTGATGATTTTTTTTTTTTTTAACTCTTTTCCGGTCAAGGATGGACAGCTGAGCCATGTTCCAACAGGTGGTCCAGGTTCAGCCGCATAGCAGTTTCAAGGAGTCAGGACAATGGAGCACTGGTCTATGTGAGTGCTACAAAGACATGGGAGACTGTAAGTATACAATATGAGAGTAAATTTTATGAGATAGTTTGATTTCTATTGGGTGTCATGTATTTTTGTCTGTATATGTGTGCAGGCTGTTTTGCTTTATGCTGCCTCCCAGTGTTTGCCTGTAAGGTGACCAGAGCAGCAGGTGCATGTCCCTGCCTGGCTCTGCTGGATTGTATCAGTTGTGTGCCTCCAGCCTCTATGGCCATGAGGGCATCGGTCAGGGAGCGGTACGGCATACAGGTAATGTGACACACTTACTGATTTGCCTTGTACAGATGGATGACAGGGAAAAAAATCATGAGCATTTAAATATACAGACATCAACAAGGATGTTAGAGAAACAATTTCTTGCTGCCTTATATCATTTCTAAGATTATTGACAAGTTTAAAACATTCAGGACAATTTCCAATTTTCCTAAGAGAGGACTCAAGGAAGTGAACAAGAAAATAGAATAAAAAGAAAAGAGCCAAAGCATTGCAATGGTCCAGTCAAAGTCCATCCATCCATTCCTAATCCAATTCAGGGTCACTGGGAAGCTGGAGCCTTTCCCAGCTGCCATCAGGTGAGAGACAGGTTACACGGTGGATAGGTCACCAGTGTCAGTAGAACTCCAGACCTCAAAGCTAACAGTTAGCGGTGCAAAAACGAACAAAAAAAAAAAAAACTTGTAAACCTCAATGTACTCAATCAATGTAAAAAATGTTGAAGAAAATCTGCCAAAAATTCCCCCACAATGATGTGGGAGACGATGACGTCATACAGAAAAGGATGACTTGGTTTACCAAACAACTGAATCATGATGTGCTCTTTGTTTTTCACGTTATACTTCTGCATTTGAGCTTAGTTTCTTTAAATAAATAATGACACTGTGTAATGTGTCAGGTGCTCTTGTTCATTAAAAGTTGTATTCCTCATTTTGAGACCTGGTAGCGTCTAGATATCTTTTGATTGCATCCTTATATGTAAAATTATTAAAGAAGTTTTTATCTTTTCTTAAAGGCTTAAAGGCTGATTTTGAACAATGAATGGTTGAAAAAAATTACTTTTTACCTCTAATTTTTCAAGCTGCTGGCAGATGTTAGAGGCAGATGTTTTAAACTTCTGTAAAGGATTACTTTATGCCTCCAAGGGTGAATGAAAAAAATTGCATTATTTAAGTTTGTTAAGCACTTTGGATTAATTTATAGCTAAACTGTCACAGCTTGGTCAAGTAGGGTTGTACAACACGTGTTGTAACTACCAATAAATTGTTTTCTGTAAAGTTTTGTTTGAACTCAATTGAATTCTTCCAGAGAAGTTGAGCAGCATTTTCAGTTCTAATGTAATGAACACCAACTCAAACAGATGGAACTGATTGCTTTCTAACAAACCAGACTGTGTCCCCAGCTCAATTACACAGATCTCCTGGAGATTTGAATAATTCTTATTATTGCTGAAGGGATGAAGACATTTCAATGAGGAAATTAAATAATAGCGCACAGAGGAAACAGCAGCAACTTCAGTGTCGGTGCTTGTTGGCATCGGTTATTACTTTACCAGCATAATGTTTTGAGTCTCCGGGGGGGCATCAGATAAACACTGAGGATGAAGTGAAATCAGGATGCATTTGTAATGATAAAAACCGGCTCTTAGAGCTCTGGATGTCATGAAAAATTAAATAACTAACTGCCAAACTACTCAGATGCCACTTACTGTTTCACTGCTATGCTATTTGTCTGTAGTGAACACAAATCTAACTGAATGCGTGACCAGATATCCTGATAGACATCAGGTCTCAGTCACTGATCAGTGCTCTGCAAACACAAAACAGATAAATGACACGTAAAGAGCGCATACCGGGGATCACAGCGTGAGTTTAATGTTGGAAGAGCTTAGCCAGTCGTTTCTGGGACAGTGAAGGGAAGGAGAGATAAGGCAGGATGTGGGAGTGGCTGGATTCCTGCCACTGATCAGAAGAAGGTGGTGGATAATGTTGGCTTTTCTGGAGGTGGAGTGGGCCGTGGATCGTTGTCAGTACAGCAGAGCACACAGGGATGCCAGGAGTTTTTATAAAAACAAGTCCAAGCATGTAGGCTTTTTGTAAAACAAGACAACTCTCCCAAGCAGAGAGAGATGAACCACGACGGTCAGCTCATGAGAACTGAGATGTAGACTTAGACATAAGAGATTCATATCATCTTTATATCATGTCTGCTTGCTCTGCTGCAGTTTCATGAGATTGTTTTCTAAAACTTCACACGCTATTTAAATATCAGCAATGGAATTGGGTACATACGGATGTCAGTATTTCTAGCTCGTAGTTTATTTGGATTTTTCCATCATCCTTGATGCAGTTCCTCACAAGTATCATGAAATCTGAAAATGATGTTTTAGTGTGATTTTGCTACTAAACAGAGCACCAAATGTAATCAAATACTTAGTTCTCACCTTGGTGGAGGAATTACCGCTAGCTAGATCATCATAAAATCGGGCCATGAAAAAAAAACCCACCCTGTGAATGCATCTGACCTCTTTCTTAGACCATCATGAGAATAACATATTAGTTTGCCCTGTGGTTGATGGGTAGCTAATCTAGAGCCACATTAGCAAAACAAAAACAAAAGAGGAGTGACTTCTACCACAAAACACAAAAGGCCAAACAAAACAAAACATTAATTGTATAATGGATCTATTTCTGTTGAAACTGTCTGTGCACATCTTGCATAGGTCATGCATTTATTTCCTTGCAACACTCATTGTTTGCCAGTTAGCTCCCATCTCCAGCATATCCACATCTGTTTTCTGTTGCTGCAGGTTCAGTCATCATTTTCCCCAATTGTTGCAGCACTTAATTTTTCTTCATCTAATTTTCCTCTTTTAGTCAGAAATGAATCAGTTTTTGGATCATATAAGTAGCCAACGTTGCCAATATGGTGAGAATCTGGACACTTTGGCAATTAAAACACCACTGAAGGGTGGAATGTTTGGATATTTGGGCTTTATGTACATGTATGGATATTATTTCATCTTATTTTACCTTATTAGCTGACAGTTTATTTACTTTTCAATTACAATTGTTTCAGTGTTTCTAAACTCTGCCAACTCACATTTAGATAATTTTGTTGTTTGAAATAAAAGCATCACTACTGAACCTTGGTAGAGTTTTATACTTGTGAAGGCTAATTCAGCATCCGTCTGGCATCCTGTCTCTTCTCTGAGCTCTTTCCAACACAAGTAGGTTGATGTTGACTCTTGTCTTATCTCTTGCTCTGTCACTTGCTCTCCTACTTCTCTGTGCTTCCCCTGATAATGTCCTATTTGCATTTCTTTGTTAAATCAGCCATCATGGTATCTAGCCGGTTGGCATGTGGTGTGGTGTTATAAAGCAAAACACAACTGTCACGATGATGCCTGAGCTGGAAAAAATATGTTGTTTCTCAGCCATGAGACACTGCAGGGCAACGGCGGCTGTAATGTACATAATAAATATCATTGTGGCATCAAAATGAATCAGAAGCACTAACTGGAAAGTTATGTAGTACTGCTTAAAACTCGGTGAGTAGTATGAGACTTTTGAGCCATGTAATGAGCATGACTGATCTTAAGGGTTCTTTGTTTTGTCATTCTTGAGCAACTTGCTTGGGAAAAAAACAGTTGTCCTCATTTAAAGTGACGGCATTGCAGGAGAAAGAGTTGCTATAAGTCAGTCATATATGACAGGCAAGTGTTCAAAACCCACATTTTTTTTTACATTCTAATCAAATGGCTGTTGAAATCTTGTTTGTGGGTGGAGAAATTATTCTAGTAGTTTATGTCACCTCCCACACTAAATTCACAGTGTGATTCTATGGTTTTACATTTACTCAGTGTATTTCTCATATTCTTTAATCACTGTGTTAGTCAAGTTCACAAATGCCGTGTGAAAGAGTTCGAAAAGAAGTTTGTTTCATGTAGGTTGAATTTTTCAGTAAAACAATAATAGTAGCAGTAAGAAATGAAAAGCCAGGGTTCAAGTTGGCTCAGTATCAGCTGGAGATCACATGCTGAAGCCACATGGAACAGCCTGCATTAGTTTTTTTAGTTTTTTTTTTTTGTTTCTGGCTTTGATAAAAAATCACCCAGCTAAATGTTTGTTTGGACATGGCCAATTATCCATTTTCTGTTGCAATAAGCAAATATGTGGCAGTGGTAGCAAAGGCAAAATAAACTCAAATGTGCTGCGTTATAAAATAAAATGTCTTTTTCACCTAAATGCAAATGTTCACCTTCTACATGAGCCTCCCACCTGATTTCAGCCTCTCTGTGTGTGTCACAGGGCAGCGCGTGGAGCGACTGCCTGTACGGATGCTGCTGCTATCCTCTTTCTTGGCTCCAGATTTCCAGAGAACTGAAGAGAAGAGCAGCATCCCACGCCTCCTCCTCACCGTCTTCATCCTCGTCCTCGTCAGTCAGATACACTGCTCTTGCTTCCCTGCAGGGGGCGCACTTGGTTTAGACAAGTCTCTTCTCTACCAGGAGTCCATCTGTCAGAGTACAGGAGTTGATTTAATCACATTTCCTCTGGTCTGCAGCCGCTCCCTGTTACCTCAGATAATTCATCTGGGAAACAATGAGTCCCACAGAGAGGAAAGCACTCTTTTTTGATGAAGATAAAGTAAAAAAAAAAAAAAAAAAAAAAAACAGTAAAAAGAGCTACTTCTTATAAGCATCTAAGTTTCTATTTTTTTATGTAAGCATCTAAAAAACATGACATACATATTCATACGATGTATAGTAGCCTGGAAAATGAGGACAGATTTATTTTAAATAAGCTTTGGTTTCTTTTCAACCAGTTTTTGGTCTGTAAAATATGTGCTTTGGATCATTGTTCCACTTAAAGGCCTCAGACCTTTGCTTTAACATCCAGTTTTCTAAAGCTGGACTGGACCTTCCTTGCATTTGCAGCCCTACATGGGTTGTTTATTTTAGTCTATAGAGTGATGTTTTTTTTTATAATCTGAACTAACCTTCAGACTTTTCTCATAAGTTGGAAGTGTCACATGACTTTTTGATACCATCAAAACTGAAACAAGAGCTTTGGTGTTTAGTACCCACTACAACTGTTCTGTTTTACGTTTCACTTTTTTCAGTTATACAGTCCTTATCATGAGGAAAAACTATCTTTAATTAGCTCACTTTCATTTGGGTCACGTGATTATTGAAAAACAAGCATTAGTTGTCATGTGCAGAACAGATGCTTTATAAAAAAGTTCAATACCTGTCTCTGCAAAGCCTTTGTCCCTATTAATCAAGGCAAACAGTTTGCAAAATTAAAACTACGAGGGGCTCTTCATTTTGGTACACACATCAAATAATGCAACCTAGATGGGGAAATATCCCTTCTGAACCCTTCTTTGTAACTGATGGGGCAAGACAAGGTGTCATTCACCTGTGCTCTTTGTACATGGACGCTCTTTAGCTTTAGCTAAAACTTGGAAACTGTAAAACTGGCTGTGTAGGAGAGAGGCTTCTTTTGCATGCTGATGACTTAGTTGCCTTATTCTGCCAGCTTACAGCAACTCCTCAGAGGTTGTTCAGATTAAAGTCAGGAATTTGAAATAAGGTTTAACACAAAGTGTGTTGTTATGTTTGCAAGGACAAAGGATAATGTCAACATTGCTTTGTTTATAGCTTACTGCACACCTCTGTACACTGCCCACTTGAGGTGTAGTTACAGTAAAGCTAAATTTAATAAGCTGCAAGTTGTATTTAATGATGCACTTCCAATCCTACTGAAAGACCCCCGATGGGGGGCTGCCAGTCAGCTGTTAGTGAAGAATGCTGTGCCCAAAATTTGTTCCTCTAAAGACCCGGAGGAACACCGACAGTAGATAAAAGCAAGATAAAGATGTGACATAAGATGCGTGTGTATGTTTTTATCTTTTACCTTTACTCCTTAAATGGACCAAATTGTGAGCCTGAAATAAAGATTGAACTGAATTGAATTGAATTGAATTGAATTGAATTGAATTGAATTGAATTGAATTGAATTGAATTGAATTGAACTGAATTGAATTGAATTGGTTAGTGTTAATTTTCTTGGAAACCGCATGAATAAGCTTTGAGACACTTATCTCTGCATCTGTTATTATTTTTAACATTCAGAGATGCTACATTAAACTGTTAATTAAATAAACCTGAATGTTTATATATCACATTTGTCATTCCTCATTTAATAGATAGATCAGTCCGATCTTACTCAAATATGCGAAATAAGAACAAATGCTTTGTCAAGAAGTTATGCTCATTTCATATTTTCTTGTAAAGTTTATATAAAATAAGTCATGTACAAACATTTGACTACAGATATATATAAATATATATATATATATATATATATATGTGTGTGTGTGTGTGTGTGTGTGTTAAATTAAGGGCTGCACGGTGGTGTGGTGGTTAGCTCCGTGGTTGCTGGTTTGAGACTCGGCTGGGAGGAGGTTTGAACAGAAGCCTACTCCGGGTACTCCAACTTCCTCCCACTATCCAAAGACATGCAAGTTAGGTTAACTGGTCACTCTAAATTCTCCCTAGGAGTGAGTGTGGAAGGTTGTTTGTCTTTCTGCATTGGCCCTGCGATGGACTGGGGACCTGTCCATGGTGTACCCTGCCTTTCACCTGGTAAATGCTGGATTAGGCTCCGGCTTCCCCATGACCCTTAACGGACGAAGCAATGTAGACAATGAATGTTAAATTATTTTATTTATTATTTTGTGTTAAGTTATTTATATGTATAATATTTTAAAAATCCCTATAACCCTGAATTAGAATAAGCATTATAGAAAATGTATAAATGAACGAATTTTAAAAAGCTCAGTGCTAATTTAAAACCACTGTACCGATGCGTATCAACAACTTTACAGTAAGTGTGCTGATGACATAAGAAGTTCGTGTCAGTGTCGTGCAGGACATTCTGTTCTGAACTTATCACACATTTCTGTCTAAGAAATGAGCAATTAGGTCATTCTGAGAAATAAAGTTGGAGACTTTAAAGGAGATTCGACAGTCTGATAGGTTGATGTCTGGCTGTTAAAGGTGTTGGCACCTGTACAACAAGACAGACCAGTCAGTGACATATTTTATCCATTGTCACGTTTTCCCAGGCCTATAAGATGCCTCTATGTCCTGAAAACCCATCAGTCATTTACACCTCATACTTGACAGAACTCTGCTCCCTCACCGCTGATCTACAGTGAGGTAAGACAGTCCGCTCAGAGAGACACTTTCAGCTGTAGCGAGATGCTTGTATTAGCTGTAAGACAGGTTGAGAAAATTATTTATTTTCATATATACATATAAATTGTCTGAGCATGGGCTTTGGATGATGCTAAAGATTTATGGGGAAATGTTCAGGAAATTCTACAACTTGAAGGGTTATACATTTCCACACGCCATCAAGTATTTCTTGGCGTTTATGACAAAAATACAAAAGTAATTTGGTTAAAGTGACCGTTTATGGTGTATTGAATGCATCTAATTATTCTTTTAGCTAGAACAGAAAACAGGACATGAAATTTATGACATCAACACAATTTAAAATTCAGACTATTCAGCTACATCCTGGCTTTTTCAGTTTAGTTCAGTGCAAAAGTACAAACAGAATCCCTGCATGTCGTCACACTTAGCCATGTAAAAATATTAATGCCATCAGCAAATGTGATTGCATGATTTTCTTTCTTTCTTTTTTTTTTTTTTTTTTTAATAGTAGTCTCAAGCTTCTCTGTAAATTATTGCTGTCAATGTTTTCAGCAGCCATGGAATTAATGTTACTATTATTTCATTTATTTATTTGGCTTTTATTAGAAGCTGAAATCATGTCTCAAAAGATTGCCATGACTCAACCCCGGCCTATTGTCACTGCCACCATCTCCAACCAATGGACCTCTGGCATCTGTGATTGTTGTGAGGATGTTCGTAAGTGTAAGTTTCCCACAGTCACTTTTTAAATAATGTATTTGGTTGCACTCATTACTCAGTCAGATTGATCTGGGTTTAAGAACAGTAGTGTATCTCAAACTGAAGACATTCTCAGATGATGTCAGATGTTTGAGTTTAAACTGAAGTCAGAAAGCAACCTGACTTGTTTACAGACTGTTATAAAATTTGAACTTGATCTCATGACTTTTCATACATTTTTAACCCCTTAGGTTGCTTCGCTTTTTGGTGCTTTCCTTGCTTTGCCTGTATAACTGCTCGTGAGGCCGGAGAGTGTTTGTGTTTACCTCTGCTGGACACTTTTGGCTGCATCCCTCCCATAACAACAGCCCTCCGGGTGTCTATTCGCCAGCGATACGGCATCGAGGTACAGACACCAGGCTTAATGCCATTAATGTCTGTTTATGTAAATGCACTGACGCATCACTACTGCGTCAGTGCTTAGTAGACCTGCATAAAAGTCACTGTTGCCTTCACTGTTTATCTGATCTCTGATCAGTCTGGAACCTGTTTAGCCATTCAGCATACTTACTGTTGACTTTCCCAGACAACATCCAGCAATTCATGTAGTATGGTCATTAGGTAGGTTTACACTTTGCTGCATTCTTTTGTTAAGGCTGATATGTTCTGGTGGACTTTGACTATTAGTGGCAGGAGTCAAACAATCAGCTGTGTAATGGGACTTGAAGCTGTATGTTAATGCATAACTATAGCAAACATGCTTATGGCCATGTACCATCACACTTGTTTTCCATTTATGTTGTATGTATTAAGCCCTGTTATGTCCTTATCACAGGGAACGATCTGCAATGACTGTGTGTACTCCTTCTTCTGCGGGCCCTGCACGTGGTGTCAGATATCGAGAGAGATCAAAACGAGGAAGAATCCACTCATCTTCACCAACCAGACAGTCTGATCAAAACAAGAACACAAAGCTCACTCCCTCATCGTTGCTGTTAGAAAAGACATCAACACCATCATCAGAGCTTTGCGTTCATCTTCACTGCTGTCATGCTTTACTGAAAAAAACAAAGAGCTTTTAGGACTAATTTTTGAACTGTTTCAAGCACATCTGTCATTGAGGAATGTCACTGCCTGCTGATTACATGGGGTGAAACGTCAATCTTTCAGCACTTACTGTAATGATGGAACTTTAGGATAAGATGTTAAAAAATGGAGATCAGATGTATGGGAAAACTAGCTAGTGAGGCATCCAAGTCTACATATGATTATGTGATAATATGATGTGATGATCAATATACACATATACTGATATTTATAAATCTTGGCAAATCTCACAAGTGGTTGCAGAAATATATTTATTTAATTATGGAGATGTCATTTTGAGTGGAGTACTAAACAATAGGGACAAGACTGAATTGTCTGTTACGTGTAAACAGGTTGGATAAGTATTGCTCAAGATAGCTTTTAAAAGTTTAGAAGAAAGTCTGATTGCTTGTGATTTTGCAGTACTAAGCCTTAACCATTTATGGATTTTTGAGTGTTCATGTTGAGCAAAAACCTCTTTGATTACTTGTGATACGATGTTACAATTAGTATATAATGTAAATAACACTGGCTAGTTTTTAATTACGTGCTTATCTCACATGCCTGTTTTTTACTTTGTACAAAAAAAAAACAAAAAAAAACAGAAAAAGAGTTCAAAACGTGAAAAGTGAAAAAAAAAACTTAAAGTTGCTCTTTGGTGCAGTGGTAAGGATGTGACAACAAAAGAAAAACTTGACCGAGCTCTAAAATTTAAAAAAAGCCTTTATTAAAAGTGTTTATTGCATAGAAAAAGTTAAAATACATCTACATGTTGTAGCACACTGCCTTCTTCAGGGTGACTTATTAAGATCATTTTGACCTTTTCTATGTTTTAGCCACTTTTAGTAAAGGTTTTCAAAATTTTGGACCTCAAGAGTGACTGCTTTTTACTTGATTGTCAGAGTTTTAAATAATCCAGTGTTTTGTATTCAAAGATCTTTTTCAAAACTCAGAAGTGCAATAAAATCCATAAGATTCAACAACTCAGTGTGCAAACTTTTACTCCGTGTAATCAGATTGTTGCTTTGGTAATATCTCTGGCATTGCAAGCAATTAAAGATCAAAATTATATTAAAGATGTATTAAAACTGATAGACAGACTTCTGGATCAATTTGAATGTACCAAAAACAATTCAGTGGCCCAATTCTGCAACTGAATTTGGTTTACTAGAACTTGTGCTCAAAATATGTTATTTTCTGGGTACTGAGATGCTTCCAAGGACACATGTAGCCGCATGATTTGGCCTACAGAAAAAACACTGCACCCAGTGTGTTTTTCTAAGAAAAACGTTGGAGTTAATCATGTCTGAATTTTTCTGAAAGGTGCTACTTTTCATGCATCCAAACATATGGGCTAAAATATTTACCTTACTAACCAGAGAAATAGAAAAAAAAAAGGTTCCACATGCATGCAGGGCTTGTCAAATAGAAACACATATAGAAATGCATCCTGAGAGATCTAATTGCAAGGGAACAGGTTTAGTTCTTGTGTTCACTCCTACTGATAAAATGCATCCCACATGCCTGCTGAGCACATTTGATCAATAGGCAACAGGACTGAAAAGATCACAAAACACAAATACATTTAGGAACCTTAACTATGTCATTATTTGAGTCACAGTCATTGCAGATAATGATGCAGTTAATATGATATGAAAGGAGGTAAAAATAAACTGATGTATGATGCAGAGTCCACAAAGGAAAAGCTTGAAAAGCTGCACCTGCTCACAGTTACTGACACTACCTGCAAACATCTATAAACTTCTCTCAACCTGATGCCCACATTTATTTTTGCTGTATTACAGTAAAACATCATTTCTGAGGAACATAAATATGAGCAGAACCTCTCAGCATTTGTAACTTCGTGTCTGGATTAGTGTAATGCTTTTTATGTTGGAGTGGACTAGAGCGTACAAAATGCTGCAGCCCGCCCACTGACTAAAACTAAGAGGAGTGAACATGTCTCACCTGTTTTGTGCACCTTACACTGGCTTTCTGTCTGTTTTTGTGTCACATTTAAGGTTTTTAAGGATTGTTTTTAGTGTTGGCACACTATGGGCCCATCTTATTTGAATGAGATGTTGCAGCCCTACGTTCCACACAGAGCCCTGAGATCAGCTGACAAATTCCTGCTGGTTGTAGCTAAAACCAAGCTAAAAGCCTTCTCTGTCGCAGTGCCCAAACTGTGGAACAGCTTCACTCTGTCTCCCAGGTCCTCTCATGCTGTAGGTCAGTTAAAGTCTAAACTGAAAACCCACCTCTTCTCCCTGGCCTTCAAATCCTAGAAACATTGGAGTTCACCTTGGCTTGACATTGTTGTTTTTATTTCATTGTGTTTATTTATTTTATTTGTGTTTTATGTATTTATTGGCTACGGTTGGTATTACAAAGCACTTTGATCAACTGCAGCTGTTTTATGTTGATGTGCTATATAAATAAATTCAAATAAAAATAAAACTGATGGCAACTCCCAGAACAAGATTGCAAGATGCAAGACTTTTGGAAGATTTTCTTTTGTTAATGATACATCTTGTAAGTTTGAACACTGCATTTTACAGAATGTGGTTTGTTTTTCTTCTTCTTCTTCTTTTCAAAAGAGCAAGAACATTGCTGGTGAAACCTCAGCTGTTTGTATTGTCAAATGAAGCTTAACTGACTCCAGGAAAACTTGCATTCAGATTATGAGAACATGACCAAAAGTTCCCTAGGCCAGTTTTGTATGTGGGTTGATCTATCATATCTAAAAGTGCATTATCAGTGTATTTATAGCTGTACAATGTCGACTAGTGATGGGATCACACAGTATCAGCACCAGGTCTGAAAATCCTCAGACACATGGAAGACTTTTTGTGAGAGCAAATCTTCAAGAATGTTAATGTTGTGATTTTATCACGGTTAGTTGCAGTTTTGACGCAAGCTGTCAACAATGTCGTCAGTGGAGCACGTTTTTCTGATGTTGAGATAAAGCAAATTTTGTTTCCGGATTGCTTATGAGGTAAAACTAAATGCAAAATAAAGATTGAACACACAGTTCAGGCAAAGTCTCCAAAGTAGCCATTCTGGCACAAAAAAAGACGTGTTTGGTAAAACAAACTGTCCACATCAGATGAACAGCATCTAAAAGTGATATCCTTCAGTAATTGAGAAAGGAAAGGCCTCCGGAGAGAGACATCTGGACCTTAAGTTAATCCATGTATTGTTCATTTAAATCTTGTCAGAAATTATCCCCAATGCCACACCAAATATCATCTTTCAAGCTTTAAAGGATTTTAAAAAATACTATTTAATATTATCATTATTGCACATGTTTAAAAAATATTTGTTCCAACTGTTTCCTGTTTTCTTTACAGTAAATAAAGAAATCAGGAATCTCTAAAGTTTGTTACACAGGATTGTTAAGAGTATATGTTTTTAAAAAAAAGTGTTACAATGAATTGAAGCAAAATGTGACACCAATCAAAATGTTTTTTTTCCTTAAATATAACTAATACATCTACATATAAAATGAATAATCTCAGACATTCTTATGTTTGTGTCAAAGTCCAGCCACAGAATTTACAATAACATTAACTTTGTTGCCATGTGAAGCTCTTTAAAACTGTTTTGCTCCACAGTAAACAACTGTCACCAAGTGACAGAACATGCCAGACATCTGAGTAAGTGGTGTGAACACAGACATGAGAATGTAAATGATCCGTATCAATGCAGAACAATTCAAGGAAGGAAAGGTTCCGAACTAGCAAATGTCTCAGGGGCTTTGTTCATATGTTTGTGCTTGAAATATGAAAAGGTGTAGGGACTGCAGGAAGAGTCCCATGAGAAAAATAGTGAGGTTGTTTTTCATTTTTAGGCATTCATTATTTGAACCAATAACGTCAGTCTGTTGGTTCAAATAATCAGTTGTAAGTGGACTATCTGCATCAGTAGCTGCATCATTTTTCCAGCAAGGCATCATGAGAGTTAATGTTTTAAAGCTCTGATATATGAAGGTAATAGTTTATTTTCAGTGTAGAACATTGCAATTCTCAACCTTAACTCTTTTTGAAAGTTACCTGGACTATTTTTAATCATTTGAAGATAAAGGACCAAGTCGTATTTCCTGGGATGGTTTTGCATTGACAGAGGGAACATGTACACATGCTTCCCTGCAAAACCACCTGAATCGTGGGCAGGCACGGCGCCAGGATTTTTTTTCTCCTGGTGCTAATGAGGGACTTGACCAATACGTGGGGGTGCTAAGAAAATAACAGATTTCCATGACTTAGGTAACTTTATACATAGGTTATCGATTTTTTCAATAAAAGTGGCTAAGATACACAGCAATTTAACTGAATTAGCCAAAGAACATTCAGCAAAATAACCAGGCCTACAACGAGCCACAAAGCAACGGCAAAAATGTTTTCACGTGGAAAGGTGCAAGATTCAGCACCAGACAGCGACCATGTGATAAACAAGCAACACATACAGAATGCAACAAACGCATTTATTCTACATGCATAATTAATGAAATCAACTATGCATTGCTTTTATTGCCTCGGATCACAACATAACTTAAGAAATTAAACTGATTGCGAGATAAATTTAACATACTACACAGTGCAGGCGCAACGAGAAGTGCAAACAATTTGTATCTAATGATTCGGACCACCTCAGCCTAGCGTGAGTTTCAACAAAAAGTTTCCGCCCGCCCTCTGTCCCCTCTTAATCAGTGCACAGAAGAAACATGCAAGCGGAGAATCTCCGCAAACTGTTTTTAAACTAATACATTCCTTTATTATAATATTATATATAAATTCATAATTATATTTTTTATAATCTAATTTCTTGGGGGGGCTTAATGGGGCTACACAGATTTATCACGGGGCTGTAGCACCCCCTAGCCCCGGTGTGGCGCCGTGGATGATCGTGGGCCAGGTACCTTTGGCTCCTGCTGTTTGGCTGCAAAACCCATTTCTAGATAGTTTCTGTCTCCCCCTGCTGGAAGGTTACCTTTCAGATTGGGTTTGCATGATCATTTACAGTAATACTCTGCACCCGTTGTCTGTAAATCTAAGATCCTAAAAGCTTATAGAGAAGGCAGCTAAAGGCCGCCTGATTTCTCTGGATAACCACAACCTGGATATCTGAGAACAAACATTCATCATGTAAAAATTATAAGACTAATATCTCAGTCCATTTCACGTTGACGGCTGTTTATGTCTTTCTTTACATCTTATGAGTCTCTAACCTTGCAAACATAATACCTGACTGCATGTGTCTTCCTGTCTGCAACATCTGGGTGTGGCATGAAGCAGCCAAACAGATCTGAAGACAAAGATACTGCCATGGACCTCTTCCTTTAATTCAGATTTCTTTTTGATTGATTTTGCGTGATTTGAAAGCACACCACTTGAAATCTTTTCCCAAATATACTACAATACTTGTTCCTTATAAATCAGTCTTGACCTGCTTGGCACTCTCAAGATGGTACAAATTTAGCTGAAACATAAAAGAATTTTATCAACTTTTTTCATCCAGGAATGGATGATTTTCCAGGTATGAGGCATCTGGAGAGCTGTCGTGGCCTGTTTGGAATGGTGATAAGACAAATATGTTAAATAATTCCAAAAGATTAACATGAGCTGTTCTTTAGATATAAGGCATATAGTGGCAGAGACTAAAAATACATTTGCTGCAGCAGCTAACAAGTTTTACAACATTTATCATTACAAATGATATTTTTCCGTTTTCTCAGGGTTTGAAGAACATAACATTTCATAGGTCGCAAGAAGACAGACTCAAAGTTCAGTTTTATGTTATTCCAGGATGTTTTAATAGTTATGTTTTTACATGTTAGCAGCTTCAGCATTGCCTCTATGGTCATAGTAAGTGTTAACAACAAAATTCGAAGAACTAATTTGTGATGCCAACATAAAAACACAAAATGTTTTTTACTAAATTATAGAACCAAACAAATAGGGAGACAATCAATTTTGAATAAAAGTAATAAAAAATCAGTACTGCACTCTGATTAATAACTTTCATAGCAGCACAGTAGACGGAACCCTGTTATCAGTGTTTTTTCTTGTTAAAAGTTAAAATCAAGCACTTGTTAAAATGTGCTTGAGAGCAAAAATATTATGGCCAACCCTTATCCTTCCAGAGGGCAACAGCTCCAAGAGCTAATAACTAAAGTGTGAAGTCTTTGATTATGTTGATGTCTCTGCTTGAGCTTGAGGGGTAGTTGCCACTGATTTCCTCTACAGTCTTCATTACCTTCTAGAGTACTGTCTTATCTGCGGGAGAGCAACCTGCACACCACATGGCATGCAAGACATTAGGTAAAAAACCACCAGCAGCTTCCTCTCCATGTTGTGCCATCTTTGCTGTGTTATGTTGATGATTGCAGTGGTCTTGCCCAAGCAGACATCTTCAGATTTAAGGACTTCAGGAAGTCTGGCCTCTTTTCACACATGCCCAATTTATGCAGACAGATCTGTATTACATTTCTTCCAGAAGTTTGGCATAAACTCCTAGATTTTTGTAAATTTCTATTTAAATCCCCTCAGAGGCTTTGAAATGTGTTTCATTTGCAACTCATATTTTAATTAATACTGAAATTTATCAAGATTAATACTCATCTCAGTTTTTTTCCAATAAAATATCTGATTATTTGTTAAGAAGATGTGGAAGCTTCAGTTTTAGCTCCCATCATACACTCTAATCCCAGAGTAGTCGAGTTTACTAGAAATATTTTTGGAAACCCATTGCTTAAACCATTCTAGGTTTTATAAATTCTGAAACTAAACATGTCAAGTTATATCAACATGGGCAACCATTACAATTTATTTAAACCCATTAGTTCACTTATCTAATTTTCTTTATACCCCCTAGTTCCATCCATCCATTGTCTGCCGCTTATCCGGAGTTGGGTCACAGTCGCAGCTGCCTAAGCAGGGAAACCCAGACTTCCCTCTCCCCGGCCACATTCACCAACTCATACGAGGGGATCCCGAGACGTTCCCAGACCAGCCGAGAGATGTAGTCCGTCCTGCGTGTCCTGGGTCTTCCCAGGGGCCTCTTTCGAGTGGGACATCTCTGGAACACCTCACCAGGGAGGCATCCAGGGCAACCTTGGCAGAGTCCAACCCTCACCGGAAATTATTCTGATTTACTGCCGGCAATGCAGACCAAGCTCTGACACCGGTCGTACAGGGACCGGACAAGGGGGTCTGGTACTCCATACTCCCCCCCACAGGAGTCCCCGGGGGACAAGGTCAAATGCCTTCTCCAAGTCCACAAAGCACATGTAGACTGGTTGAGCGAACTCCCATGCCCTCTCCAAGACCCTAAAGAGAGTGTAGAGCTGGTCCACTGTTCCATGACGGTAGGAAAACCACACCGCTCCTCCTCAATCTGAGGTTTGACTATCCAACGGACCCTCCTCTCCAGCACCCCTAAAAAGACCTTACTGGGGAAGCTGAGGAGTGTGATCCCCCTGTAGTTGGAGCACACCCTCCGGTTCCCCTTTTTGAAGAGGGGGACCACCACCCCAGTCTGCCAGTCCAGGGGAACTGTCCCCGATGTCCACGTGATGCTGCAGAGGTGTGTCAGCCAAGACAGCCCTACAGCATCCAGAGCCTTAAGGAACTCTAGGTGGACCTCATCCACCCCCGGGGCCCTGCCAATAAACCACCTCAGCGACCTCAGCCCCAGAGACAGGAGAGCCAATACCAGGGTTCCCAGACTCTGCTTCCTCATCTGAAGACGTGTTGGTGGGATTGAGAATTTCTTCGAAGTATTCCCTCCACCGCCTCACAACGTCCTGAGTCGAGATCAGCAGCCCCCCATCCCCACTGTACACAGTGTTGACGGAGCACTGCTGTCCCCTCCTGAGCCGCCGGATGGTGGACCAGAATCTCCTCGAAGCCGTCCAGAAGCCATTCTCCATGGCCTCTCCAAACCCCTCCTATGCCCGAGCTTTTGCCTTAGCGACCGCCGAAGCTGCACTCTGCTTAGCCTGCCAATACCCATCAGCTGCCTCTGGAGTCCCACAGGCCAAAAATGCCTGACAGGACTGTTGTTTGAACAAATTTTTTTAGATGAGATTTACCAAATTGTTGTTAAATTAGTTTATTTGTATATATTAATGCGAAATTTGCACTCAGAATTAACTATTTGGTGTATACTGTAGATATAACCTTTCAGCTGATTGACTGTCTGCTCTGACATGTGATCAGCAGCTCATATGATTGGTCTGTGATTGTTGCAACTCACAGCAAGTAGAATTCACATGGTTATTATTTCTTAGAAAGAAGTCATATTTATCTTAAACAACTGTTCACTTGAATTCTATTTAATGTTAGCTTGCATACATGTCTTGATCTGCATAG
This sequence comes from Melanotaenia boesemani, assembly GCF_017639745.1. Lineage (NCBI taxonomy): Eukaryota > Metazoa > Chordata > Actinopteri > Atheriniformes > Melanotaeniidae > Melanotaenia > Melanotaenia boesemani. The sequence goes on along the minus strand of NC_055686.1, from coordinate 13,197,261 downwards.
TGACACAGCCAAATGTAAACTCTCTGACCAGGTTAATGGTTAACTGTATTGTAAAATCTTCAAAGCAGCCAAAAGCTGCCTGTTTTTTTCATTTTTCTCCCTGGCTCAGGTTTATGTAACTCCATAGAGGCAGAGGAAGGGAAGGCTGTGGCTTACTGATATGACCTCTGAGCTGTGACTCGTGCTGTTATTGTAATCAATGCTCACGTTATTTTCCCTCCACTATGTGACCTTGCTGCTTCCGCCTTCCCTCTTTCTCTGCCACTCCCGTCTCACACATTTTGACTATGTTCCAGTTTGGATTTTTCCCCTGCTTGAACTGAAGTTGGGGGCTGAAAGTAATCAAGTAAGCTTTAAGAAGTGAAAATTGCAAATATGCATTTGCATTAAATAAATATTAGAGTATTTAAGATCATATAGTGATTTGTTAACATATTCATTCAGTTGAGTGACTGCATGTGGATGGGAGGACAAACAAGAATGAAAGCACAGTTTCAAACCTGTATGTAATATTCAATACTCATGAGCACACTGAACTTCAACCTTTGCTGTTAAGCGCAAGGCATAAACCTTGTTGGGATACCTTTAATCCACATAGTGAACTTTACCCCATAAGCCCTGGGCCCATGTGTTCAAAAGTTAATCAGTGTGCAAACACATAAAGTATCTTGGCTGACTGGGGACCTGCAGCTCAGGCCAAACGTCTGGAAACTCATTCATCAATAACCAGGTAAGGTATCTGAATTACTTGCAACTGCATAAACCACAAAAGAAAAACTAAATACTGAAAATTGGCAGTAATAGCTAACTAGAAGCATACTTATAAACCATTTTCTGCGTCATTTCCACTGGATAACATGTGTAACTAATTGTAACACTATCCTGTTTGTATATTGCTAGTTGTGCATTATATTCTGTATAATTTTGACTGTAAAGGGTGCCTACTACTTGTTATGTAGGCCTAACAGTTATACAGGCAGTGAGTGATAAACGACACATCAGATGAGATCAGTTAAAGATGTTGGCTAAAGTATACAGCCAGCATCATTTCACCAGGAAACAAAATTGTGTACAATTTTGCCCACTTGTTCTCTGTAGAGTAGCATTAATAAGACATGACAGGAATCATTATTCATCAATCTAAACATTTGAAAATCATTACCATGCAGATTTAACCTGTTATACTGTAGCTAGACCTAACTATGTAAATCAATTCTTTATTTACCACATATTTTTAACACCAATCCCTAATCATAATCATCACAATAGAAAAGTAAGAAACTGCTCGTGATCAGGAAGTAGGAAAGGGCAATGTAAGGAAAATGTAGTAATGAAATATTTTTAGTTTACACATTGGGCTAGTGTTACTCAACACTGTCATGAAATGGATTTGATAAAGAAATGTGGTTAATATATATATATATAATATACAGAACCAGTCGAAATGTTTGTGGTTGCAGTTTTCACTAATTAGCCAAACATGCATCTGTTCAGAAACCCAAAGCACCAAAAGAAATTTAACACAATCACAGGAAGAAGATAAAAACTCCACACAAAAAGGCCCTAGCCAGAATTCAAAACCTGCAACCTCCTGGCTGTGAGACAACCATGCTAATCATCACAACACTTCTCAAATTAGCTTGCAGATTAGTTCATGATTGATGCAAGCAAACCATTTATTTCATCTGTAACAAACAGGAAAATTGATAAGATTTAGGAGCAACATCTTAACATTACCAAGTTAAAAAGGCTAATCATTTCCTCTTGCTGCTTTTTGCAGGAAATGTCCAGCACCATGAAGGTAATCCTGGCAGTCCTCTGCTTGCTGTTGCTCAGTCCCTCTAGCGGCAGCAAGATTCTCGTTGTGCCTGTTGACGGCAGCCACTGGATCAACATGAGGGTGATCCTTGAAGAGCTTCATTCCAGGGGCCATGAAATCACAATCCTGCGTTCTGCCAAGAGCTGGTACATCCCCAGTAACTCTTCTATTTACACCTCTATCGATGTGCCAATGTTAGAGGATGAGACAGACAAGGAGTTCTATTATAAAATGCTTCAAGATGTCATGGACTGCCGCCGCTATCCTACTTTTTTGCGCACCTTTTGCCAGCAGCACTTGATCACATCACTGCTAGATAATGGGCATAAGATTCTGGCCAGAGCAGCTGCAACAATGATAGATGACCCCGTGTTTATAAAGAGGCTCCAGGATTCCAAGTTTGATTTAATGTTAACAGACCCTGCTCTTTCTTTAGGGGTTATACTGGGTAGTTACCTCAAATTGCCAATGGTTTTCAATGTGCGCTGGATTAACGTAGGGGAGGGCCACTTAACCATGGCTCCCTCTCCTGTTTCCTATGTCCCTGTGTCTGGAAGTGAACTTCATGATCACATGGGTTTTTTAGAGAGGTTAAAGAATATGTTACACTATCTTTATAGTGTTGTTGAGCAGCACTTCATTATCAATGCTGCGTATTCAGACCTGTTTAAACGGCATTTCCCTCCTGGGACCGACTTGCTATCTTTGGAGTATTCAGCTGATATCTGGCTATTCAGGGCAGATTTTGTCTTTGAATTTCCTCGGCCAACCATGCCTAATGTGGTGTACATAGGGGGGTTCCAGTGCAAGAAGGCCCAACCTCTTCCCAATGAGTTGGAAACATTCATGCAGAGTTCTGGAGAACATGGGGTGGTGGTTATGTCTCTAGGGACGCTAGTGTCAGCTCTTCCTCATGAAACCACAGAGGCCATCGCTGCTGCTTTTGCTCAGCTCCCTCAGAAGATAATTTGGCGGTTCGTGGGTGAAACGCCTTCATCTCTCGGCAACAACACCCTGCTGGTGAAATGGCTACCCCAGAATGATCTCCTGGGACACCCCAAGACTCGTGTCTTTGTAGCTCATGGAGGGACCAACGGGATGTATGAAGCCATTTATCACGGTGTTCCTGTTCTGGGAATACCCCTTCTCTTTGATCAGTTTGACAACCTACTCCGCCTTGAGGTGCGCGGTGCAGCCCGGGTGGTGGAGGCCAGATCACTGACCAAGGAGAACTTTCTGGAGGCTTTAATGGACATTCTAGGGAAGCCTTCTTACCAGAACAACATTAAGGGTCTCTCTCAGCTACACCACGACCGACCAATTTCTCCTATGGACACCGCCATCTTCTGGATTGAGTACGTCATCAGGAACAAAGGAGCAGCCCATCTGCGGTCAGCAGGTTTTGACTTGCCTTGGTATTCCTACTTTAGCCTGGATGTGGCTGCTTTGTTTGTGGCCCTAAGTGGAACTTTCATCTGGGGTCTAGTCTCCATCTGTAGGTTTCTCTGCTGCCGGAGATTCAGACAAAAGACGAAATCAGAGTAACTGATGTAAAATGGACTCTTTCCAAATAACTGCTTAATATTGAGAGGGAAAATAGCACTGAAGAACCTGTAGTTTAACACTACCTCTCAGCATATTTTGAAACATTTCAACCAGATTTTCTAACCAGTTTTGATAATAATAAAAGTCTAACTGGATATTTAAATGGCTGTGAAACATTATTTAAAAACAGATTAATAAATCCTTTTGCCACAGATGTAGTGGAAATGAATGAAAAGTTGTCAGTTTTAAGCATAATGTTAACTTTTCTTAAAGTCCAACATGATTTAGAAGTTAAAACCATGTGTTTATTCTCAATACTTAAACAGGTTCCACTGCTTGGACTTGGAGCCTGGCATCATAATCAACCATCAGCTCATTCTGAGTCAACAGCAGATAGATAGATTACAGCATGTTTATGAGAAAAGGTTCAACCACTTCCTCTCTGACACCACAGTTGTGTAAATAGAGAAACATCTTGATAGGTCACATGAAATACGTAAAAACAAAATTTAAAAAAATCTTTAAGAAAAGATTGTAGAAATCCACAGTTACTAAACACATCTCTGCAAGGTCACAGTTACAAATACCAACCAGTGTAGGTTACAAGGCCAGATCAAGCACTAGGAGTAAGCACTAAAATAAAGCACCTTCGTTCACATAAAAGCACTCACTAAACCGAGTGGAGGTTCTTCGGCCATGTTCTAGTAAAATGTTTTGATTGCCTTTCATGGATCTGAGCACAGCTTTGGAAATAATGAGTGATTTAGACTTTAATGTTTATGATACCCAGGATAGATAAGAAGCAACACTGATAAGGTGTCGTGAAAAAATGTTTGTTATTGGTTGAAAAACACCACTACAGTATGCTTAAAGTATAGAGGGCCCCACATGTAGCTTAAGTATTTTGGTGATGGCGCAGAACTACTTGCAACAGTAGAGGTGGAAAGTTCAGCATCTGCTTCACAGTTTTGCTGGTTTGTCATACACTTTGCAAAAACACATGACAAGCACACAATACAAGAAAGAACATGAAAATTAATACCATAATCCTTACATAACACCTTTCACACCATAGTAATTTAAAATAAAATATTACAATGCTGTGACAGTTTCATTTCTATCTGGTTAAAACAATGAGGCTCTGACAAGTGATTCAAGCTAACATCAAATGCTATAGTCAAAAAGTTATTTGATGGCATTTGATGTTTTAAAGTCACCAGTGTGGTGACGCTGTGTAAAACCAAAGGATGTAGAAATTTGCAACATCCTGTTCTTTTAGGGAACTCTGCAAGCCGTGTTTTCAGTGATCTACATGGGGCACTTATAGTCCAAAAACCGGATTGTTGGTCAATGTAGACAAAACTCACGTTTTTAACTTGCACTTCTCTCTAATGTGACAAATAGTTAACTTCTTGTGTAAAAAGCCTGCTGCAGAAATAGCTTATCATCCTGCCTCTGTGTTGCAACCTTTTCTAGAAATGCTACCCCTGCAGCTGACTTTCTGTTACATGAGCATTAATATTTACCCAAACATGAAGAGCTGGACAGTATACAAATAATAAAGGATGCTCTGCCTATTAGTAACCAT